>NC_139482.1:43162722-44362722 GCF_008360975.1 Lichenostomus cassidix
TTAAATAAATATACCACATCCCCTATCATGCACCAGCTGCCGGGAAAGTTGAACGGTGCAACAGACTACTTAAGACAACTTTGAAGGCACTTGGCGGGGGAACCTTCAAAAATTAAAAACTAAACTTAGCAAAAGCCACCTAAATGATTAACACAAGGAATTCTATCAATCGAGCCGGTCCTGCCGAGTCCAAACCTTTGCACACAGTAGATAGAGATAAAGTCCCTGTAATACACGTAAAAAGTTTTTTTTAAGAAACTGTTTAAATTAGTCCCACCTCAAGCAAAAGCAAACCCATCCGTAAAGTAATTTTTGCCCAAGAACCTAGTTATACTTAGTGGGTAATAAAGGCAGATAAAAAAACCTGTTGTGTACCACAAAAAGACCTTATCTTAAGTAAAAACTATGTAAATAGTAATAAAATAAAGAATAGATAATGTCCTAAGTTGCAATATTAATGTAATTAAATATTCTATTACCACCAGCTGTGGGCCATTAGCTGCTATCACCCACTCCGGATGACAGGCAATAAGCCATCCGTTAGCTATTATCACTTGCTAACGACCCACCCCGCATGACAGGCAATGAGCCATCAAAAACCCACCGTGTGACTCATAGACTTATCTCATCCCATTGTGAGATGCTCTGCCCAGGAGGGAGGAGCCAAGTGTTCCCACGTAAATATAACCTAACCTTAGAACTGCCTGAGCTAGCCCTGTCTACTGGGTTCCCTGAGAGGACCAGAGCTACCACTGGATCTTCAGCTAGAGACCAGACTTTCACAGAATCACCGCTTCAACTGAACTACTTCAGTCGGACTGCTACTACCACCCATTGCATTGCCTTTAGAATAACAATGGGGAGAATTGCTTCTAATTCACACAATAATATGATTCGCAATGTGGTCATGCCTGAATTGATCTTTTTTTGGCTCTGGCAATGCAGTGAATGCTTTGCAGCTCTTTCACCAGGATATCTTGAACAGAAGCTGGAAATGTAAAGTGGGGGATATGAAAATGGGGGTCTGGAAATACTAGCGTGAATACTTGAAAGTGGTAGAGCAGAAGGAAATTCCTATATATTCCTAGTTTTGACCCTGCTTCCCTCCATAAGAGGTGCCAAAGTACCTCTGAAGTGCTGAAATGATGGGCATCCTAGCTTGTACTGTCCTTCTAAAGGAGAACAAGAATATGGTTATCATCCTTTCTATTCAATCTATGTGCTTGCTATCTCAGTTCAAGTTCAGCCACCTTTAACTCACTCATGCAAGTCCTTTTGATTAGTTAATTTATTGCCCTTATTGAATGTCATTCTGAAATTAAAAGGTTGGTGCATGAAAGCTTCAACACAGGACCTTTGCTGGGCCTATTTGTTGAGCAGCCCAGTCCTTTTAATCAAGTTACCGAATTGCTCTGTTCCATCAGGCATGGTCTGGTCTCCTGAGCCTCAAGGAATTTCGATGCAGGAAGAGGAAAATGTTAAACCTATTCTAATTTAATGATCTATATTCAGAAAAGGGTAAAATTGCTATTTAGCTAAGTAGATAATGAGAAACCAATTTTTAAAGGAATTACTAGGTCTGGAAATATGCTTTGGCAATTTTTCATGGCAAATTGAAGTATTAAAGTAATACACTTCTAAAGGATTTGACTTATATGGATGACTTTAGAGCTCTGCATTACTCTGTAGAATGGGGTAGAGGGCTGTGCAAAAGTCATGCTGGGAAGTTTATTTGTGGTAGTGATGTGAGACAGCCCTATCAGCCCAATAGACTCTGAAATATAGAGGCTGTGCACCCTTCTGGAGGGGAAGTGGGACATGTTATTTGGTACTGTTAAAAACGGAAAAAATTATTCCTGAAACTCCTAGATTAGATATAGAATGGATGTCTAAGATTTAAAATAAAATAAAACCATGAATACAAAGCATGCAAAAGACTGTGAAACACTATAAGGTGCCTGAGTCACCACTTGTGTTAACACCCTTTCACAGATACATACTGAAAACTGGCTGGATAATTGCTGACTGTGGCTGAAGTCATTGCTGTGACAATACTGTGTGGGAAATACCACTTTACTGAGAGGTCAAGTGGTGAACCTGTATGTGATCTCCAAAATGGAAGTTCCAAAATCAAGAACCATCTTTTCAACATGCCATTTGAAGGATTTATTTTATCCCTCACCATGGGTTTTAATCATCAGGGTGATTAAAAAACCAAAACAACAACAAAAAAGCCCCAAAGGCAAACCATAAATAGGATAGGGAGATTTGCTGAAGATCTGCTTCAGCAGATCTTGAATTTGAATTTGGGAAGTTGAATTTGAGTTTCCCAAGTCCTGTTCCACTAACCTATCTTTCTCACTTCTTGCTGTAAATCAACTTTTTTAATAACCTATTTACTATACAGAAAAATGAAATTAAGAAAGAATTGGGAATTTTAAGAAAATATTTGAAATAAACCTTCCAAGTTACTGCTGCTTTACAATGTCGTAAAGTAGTGCTTTATAAGGGGAAAGAGGAAGAAGGAAGAAAAAGAATGAAAAACCTCTTAGGGCTATTCTTAGGTGGCATTAGGTGCCATGTCACTGATGCCATTGAGATAAAAAATTACTTATATCTGGGAAAATAGGGCTCCTAGAGTTCAATTTGAGTATTTTATAAAGAAAGAAATGGCAAAAGTGTCATGTGAGAAAACAACAGGTAAAATATGAAATAAAATCTGCATTTTGAACTGCGATCTACAGTTTGACTACCAGAATCCAGCCAGCACAGTATACTACACAGAGTAGAAAAAAATGAAATAAACCCACCAGCAATTAGCATCTTCTCAATCCAGGGTCCCAAAAAGACTTGGCTGGATATTTACAGAGATAAATCTCTTACATAGATCTTGCTGCTTGAAAACAGCTAAAAATTTGTTCAGCTGGACTCAGAATAGCAAGCTAATGCTTCATTACCTGATAAGAGGAGATTCTTATTAAGCAGAGTTTTTAAAAATAATCGAAGCTAGATGAGGTGAAGGAATCAAGACTGAATTTGTCTAACACTGCAAAGACTTTGCTGGGACACCAAATTTAAGAACTCCTCTACCATGGCCAAAACAGGTGTAAATCAAACCAGACTTGCTAGCAGAGCTTGCAGTTGTCAAACTTGAGCTTTTACACATTTTAACCTCTTCAGCCTGTATAGATGTAAGATATATGAACTGGCAAAAAGTCACAGGCTCTACCAAGGTATCTTCTGCAAGTAGCTGTGCTACCTGTCATTGTCCTTTCCCTATGGTTCTGATGGTAAAAAGTACTCTCTAATCTTCCAGCAAAGTCAGAGAGCTCATTCAGATACACTTCCCCATGCAAAGCAGGTTAACCAAATCTAACAGATTTAACTGAAGCAGACCAGAATAATCTTACACATCTATTCTGCTTACAGACCTGTACAGAAACAATCATCTCTGACAACATGGTGCTGGCAAACACCTGCAGATGACATCAATTTCAAATAGCGCAAAACATGAGTAACTTTTTTGCAGTCAATGATTTTTAGTCGGTATTAGTTTAGTCAGTCAAGTTAGGAGTTCAGAGCATAAGCATAGAGAGTTAGCATGGCTCACCTGACTCAAAGCCCTCCTTGACCCAGAGTTTAGAGCCTGGTATTGGTTATTTGAATCGCCTTCCTAGGCTTGGAAAGAGCTGATTAGGAGGAGGGTGGGAGGGGACTCACTGAAGTGTAGGTAAATATTTGCTTTAATGGACAACCGCGGAAACGAAAAGAAAAAAGAATCCTGGCACAAAGTCCCAAAATTATATTTGTGTTTTGTCTCTTGAAAACATCCTCATAAAAAAATTTAGGACAAGGCAGAGGACTACATAACCTGTTAAAACCTTTGTATAATCTCATAAAAAATTTACACAAGAGACTAAGCAAAAAAATGTTCCCTGATTTCACTGGGTCGTGGTCCCATCCCTTAATGCTATCTCCTCAAGTCTGATATGCACCAGTTCCATGTGCCACTTAATGATCTCCCCTTTAACAGCTAGGTCTTAAACTTTAGTGTTTGAACACAAACGTACAGTAAAGCTTAATTCTAAGAGAAAGGGACAATGGTACCAGGGCAAGGCTAGGAGACCCCAGACTCTCTCCATCCACCACCCGACCCAGAACATGAACTCAGTCCCTCCCGTTTCCCAGCAAGGCCCACACCTGTAGGCAGGTGCATCATCCTCCTTCCTACCCCCACAAGCTTCCAGCTCAGCGAGCTCTGTGGCTCAGCAGTAAATTTTTTCTTACCTTCAACCCAAAGCAGCTGCTTGTCTTCTCAAACAGTAATCAAATGCGATGCTAATCCTCAAACAGCATCCACCGTTGCAGGCACAAGGTTTTAAAAATAGTATACAGTATTTGAAGTAAATACTACACAGGTATTGCAACATGATTTAAGTCACTGTCTTCAGCGTTGTTCTGCACATTTATCTGGTTGCCAGACTGGAAGATGCCAAAACTCTAAAGGTTACTAGACTATGGTTTACGACAGTGGGAGAGTGCAAGTTTGCAGTCATGATAACATATAAAACTTAAAGGAGAAGAAAATCAAATACATCATTACAAAAAACCCTTATACACAAAAGCTTTGGCTGTCCCTTTTTGCAGCTGACAAAGGAGCTTTCTTCCCTCCTTTCCTCCTAACTCATAAAAAAAATAATCTCAAAATATAATAAAGACTGAGAGGAACAGAAAAAATAATTTAATGGATTTTTTTTTCTGTATGCATTATGCAGAGCAATTTTTTAGCCTAGAAAGAGGTATTGCAGCTTACCTAAATTGACTCTTGAGGGTATTTTACTTAGAATGAATGTTTAATAGATGTTAGTTCAGTTGAAGTAGTAAATAGCTCATGGAAGAGAAATAGCTCTAAATCTCTCCATAAACAGTAATTTTTCCATAAGGGCTTCTGTATGGGCTAAAAGCATACCTGCACTACTGATACATCACAAGCAACTATTCCTGCCTGTCACTTACTTTGTTTGAATAGAAATTAATCAAAACCTTGAGATCAAGCTTTCTGCTCTTTTTGTCCAATATGCACAAAGTATTGAAAAATGCTTTTTTAGGAGCAATGCATTTAATTGTGTCCTGGACTCAAAGACCAGACATCACTCTTCTGGTGTGGCATCACTGCCACAGGTCCCTCATATGATTGCAGACAAATCCCACAACCTTGCTGCCCCCTCAGTTCCCAGTCAGAAGTGCTAGAGTAGCATTGCTTCCCTTTTTACACAGATTTGAAAAAGCACAGCAGCAATGTTTATGACTCATTCACCACCACACAGAGGAGCAACATTTATACATTTGTAAGAATTCAGGGGCTAGTTCAAAGTATGACTTCAAAAGCACTTTTTCTTTTTAATCTTCCCTTCCTTTTCTTCCTGTTTCAGCCTTTCATATTGGCTCTTCCTTCCCAGGGGGTTAAAACAGCTCCCAAATACACACCTCAGGTAAGCAAGACCGTGACAGGGAGAGAAAGCAGATCTGTCACCTGGCATTGCTGCCCAGACATACCTTATACTTGAGCCTTGCTTTCCCAGAACACCCTACAGGAACAAGAACAAAAGCAGCTGAGAGTCACCACTTCCCTTGACAGCTGGTAATACTCTGAAGTATTTGGGGTTTCCAAACAAGTTGAATGGGATGGGGTAAGAGCTACCAAAAATGTTTATTCATATAAACAACCCAATAACTCAGTTTCAGCTCCTCTGATACACCAAGTTATTCATGATTTCCACTCACGTTGCTAAGTCACTTCAACTAAAAATTGAATGACAATTTTGTTCCAAACACTAGTTCTATTAATGCAGCTACCTGATGCTACTTCAGTCAGTGTGCCCCTGGCAGTCATGTTCTTCAACACTGCATGAAACCAGGCTGAAGCCAGAGGCATTGCACCTCCTCTCCCTGCCGCAGCCAGCTGAGCAGGGAATCCAGACAGTTCTCTTGTCCTCTGGCCCAGCTCCAAGTACATACATTTTACAGAAAAAGGAAAGTTTCAATTTACCCACAGAAAGTTCTCTAACCAATGGCCCATGCACTTAAGGACTGGCAATCCTTGCTGTTGACTTTTAAGGCCACCTATGTGTTCTGCTGCCATGAAAGCTACTTCTGAAAAGAAAATTTTGTTTTCAGGAAAGGAATATTTATTTTTACTCTTTCAAATCCTAAAAAAAAAAAAAAAAAATCTTTCATTGTTCTTTCAAAATAAGTAATAAGATAAACGAAGATTTGTATCAGAACAAAGCAAGAAAGCATTTATGGTTACTTGGTGCAGTGGCCAATTAAAAATCAAATATTTTATTCACCTGACCCTGCAAGCAAGGGTAAATGCTTCCTGACAAATGAAAGCACACCTGCTTCAATCCAGGCCAACGGTTTAGAAGTGTAATTCAGGCTTCCCATATCTCTCTAGTCCCTGAACCTCTAGACTGGGCTTGGGGTAGTGACATCCCCTCACACTGTAAGCAAAGAGCAGGTTTGGGACCACTTGATGAAACTGAATAGCCACAAGTCTCCAGGGCCTGATGAGATGCATACCAAAGTCCTAGGGGAACTAGATGATGGTGTTACCAATATATGTTCCATCATATTTGAAAAATCATGGCAGTCAGGTGAAGTTCCTGGTGACTGGAAAAAGGGAAACCTCTCCTGTTTTTAAAATGCACAAAATCGTTAAACCTCATACCCTAGAAGAAAGAATTAATGAAGAAAACCCTCTTAGCTTTTTAGCCTCATGTTTCTTCTTCATGAGCTGTCCTGAAAATACAGAGTGGGGCTAATGCTGAAAATTAAAGGACTCCTGGCACAGACTACTAAGTCAACAAAAATGCTGCCAGCAGTGGAACAAGAACTGTTTGCAAGCCTTGCTTCCTTGAGATTGTTTGGTTTGATTTTTAAGCATCCTTGCACTTTACTTGCAATAAGGAAATGTTCTAATCATCTCCTTTCTAAACGGAAAAGTCACCAAATCAGTGCTCTGAGACCCCAAAGATTTTCTTTGTGTTCCCTTAAAACATGGGTGGTGACTCGTGCAGCACAAAGAGAGGGCCAAGTGACAGCTGGAGAAACCTCTGTTGCTAAAGCATGCTCATTCTCAAAATTTATTTAATCTTCTCTCTTTAAGGCCTGAGTGCATCTCTGAAAACATACAACATGGATGCTTCCAAGCACCAAATGTGATCTGGCAAACTATTTAAAGCAGGTATGGCCAGGCTTCCTAGTCACCTCACACCAGCATCCTCATACAGCTTGGAGCATTTACCCACACCACTTACCCAGGGAAACTCCAGAAACATAGATGATTGAAGAGGAAAAGGATGACATGAGCTCTCATGAACCACGCCTTGGTAACACAAGTGAGTTCACCATGGGAACTGTCACAAGGGGCTCTTTCAGACATTCACCATCTACATAAGCCCAGTTGTAAAGGCAAGTAGGTATTAACAGTTCAGGCAGGACTTCCTGCAAAATGCTCAGCAGTTCCATCCATCTCCACCTCTATCGACACCTTTTAGTTCCTCTGCTCCAAAGTTTCTGCTGCTCATGCACTGTTCGCTCTGCAGAAGAATCCTGGCAACCCACTCTCTGTAGTGGATAACAAACAAAGCAAACCAAATGTAACTGCCTCACTCTTTACAAAGCTCACAAGACATTTTACAATGTCAGCTAATGCATTACCTTTCCCACAGAGGTCAGCTTCTGTGTTTTCCTCCTAAGACATGGCTAATAAGAGCATTTAACACCCATCATTTGCTCATTCATAAGCTTTTAACTGCATACTAATTTTTCCTCCACTTCAACACAAGTGACACGAACTTCTACCTTATTTTCCAACTGCAATTCCACTGGTGTTTTCCATCTGCTTACAGTATCCATAATCAGTTTAAAACAAACAAACAAAACCCAGCACAAAATCCAGACCACAAAAATTCTTCACTATCAGAGACAGGGATAGATCACTTGAGAATCCCTTTAAAGAAACTGAATTTGTGGTCTAATGTATATATCATCACTAAACCAAGGAAACCACAATCAATAACAGGTTGTGTTCAACTGAAGTTTCTTGGCAACAGCTGCATGAAAAAAGTAAGGGCTACTCTCCCCTTTATTTTCCCATAACTTTCAGTAACCCCTGATCACTGCCACTTCTGCAAAACTCATGCATTCAGCTGAAAACCTACACAGCAGTAATCTGTGAAAATTTCTGGAGCACAGCTTGTATTTTGTTAGGGAATTTAAGCAGATCAGTCATACTGCAAGTCACTTGCTGCATCCATCTTCCCTAATTGTCTTGAACTGCAGGGGAAATGGACCATTTCAAATTGATCAAACCCTCAACATTCTCTCTTTGCTATTTCAATCAACCTTAACTTAGCCTCCGGTTACAGTAAAAAAACTGTACTCTTTGAAAAAATTCATATCTGACAGTGGATGGTCACTGAGAAATTGATGCAACAGCATGAAAGAATTATTCACCTGCTAATTGCTTTGTTAAATGTAACTACTTCCATAATAAAACCCCACCAAGACATAAGTGCAAATAAGGAAATTAATTCTGGGTACTCACTTTAGAGAATGATTACAGAGTAATTCCCCACAGTGAAAGGAATTGTAGAAAGGAAGATAATAGAATTCAAGTCATGCAAAATTCTGCTTTATGCAAATTATGACCCTAAATTCCCACAGAATACATTTATTTGGCTTCATCATTATCATTTGTAAAAGTCATGCTTCATTTTAAACTTACTCAGTACAAACCAGGTTAAGATCTTCTAAACCATGTAGGCAGTGTTTATGTAAGAAAACTGTGAGGAACAGATTTATTCCAGTAAAAGAAGGACCAACATAGCTTAATAGGACAGGAAAGCAAACCAATACATTGGCATCATGAGTATCAAGGTGCAGAAAATAAAGATTTGTTTAAGGCAGGAAATAAACATCTTCACAGTGAAACTACTGTTTGTGAACACCAGTTAAACTTTGGTTCAAAGCAGATCCATTTCCATTGCAGATTAGAATTGCTAATTTTTAAATCTCCTCCAGTCAACCCTTCTAAAAATCACTGCTTGCTTTAAGTATACCTCTTAGAGCAGTTAACTCCAAAAGGTTTAAAGGATGCTTCTTCAAAAAAGTTTTTACAGAACCTCAAAACAAATTGTATCTGATACTCTTGATTTTTTTTTTTAAACAAACCAACAAAATCCATTTACTTAGGTGATAAATTCAATGCTTAATTGGGGAAACACCTGGAAAGAACACTGCTGTAAGAAATTTCAACTGGGTACAAAAACCCCTGCAAATTTCTGTTTTGCTACAGGAAGTAAAGATCACAGAGGGGAGAAAGTAATTCTTCAGTGTTATATCCTAATGAAAAAGAGGATTTTAGAGAGCATACAGTTTTGCCATCCCACTGGTTGATTGTTTTCATAAATAAAAGTGGCAGAAATTATCCTATAAAGACTGTTGCAATTTAAGTGCTCTCAAATTGAACACTTCACAAAAAGCAACCAAACCGCAACCAAAACAAAACAAATCACACAAAAACCCCACACAAAACTACCACCATTCCAGTGCATAAAATAATCCTTAACACAGCAGCAGGTAGAGGATGACTGATGTACCAGTCACTTTGCTAACACCTGATGAATGCTTATGCCACTATGTCTGAAGCTTTAGGTGTTATCTCTTTGATGAAGATACCACAGCCTCTGTCCCTCTTCATAAGGAGAAGTGGGAAGTCATTCGCATCACACTTTATGTATCTCTAGCAGAAAGAGGGTAGCACTTTCCAAAAGTGTCAGACTAGCACTCAACTAGCACTTTTTTTTTTTTGCTAGTCATAGGGGCCATTTTTAGTAGTCAAAATAAGTATCTAAACAGCAAGAGCAAACAGATCAAAAAGCATTAATAAATAGCAAGTTTATAAAACAGGACCATTACCAGATGCACACTATCAGAAATCTTAGTTCAAGAAAAAAAAAACCAAAATCCAAACCAACCCCAAATAAATCACATTATTTTCACAGTATGTTACCTTTCATTAAGTCGTGATTTTCTGTTAGAAACACATTGGCTTCCTTCATGTGCTGCATAGATATTAACAATTTAAGAAAGCTATGTCTCCTGAATAGAAAAGATCAAACAAATTTGAAAGCCTAATTTCTGAAAGATTTTATAAAATCACAAGATGTATGGCTGAAATACCATTTGTCCCCAAAACTGAATTAACTGTATCTGAAAACTTCGTGGTGGACACTTTCTGCTCTTCAAACCTTCCGATGAATGAATTCTCAATTATTTCAGAAAATTTTTTCCTTTGCATTACTCTTCCAATGAGAAAGTTTTTCCCAGTGTTTGACCTGATTTTCCACTGTAGATAACAAAAGTTCCAATTCTGTAAACTTGTAAATACAAGAAAACATTTAGTTTCTTTTCTGACGCTGTCTAGCTCTTCTGACATTCAAGATAGCAATAATTCCAGCACCAGTGAAGGCAATGTAAGTTTTGTTTTGCATTTCAAAAGAGGCAGAACTTTACCAGCAGTTTTTTTATTAAAACCTACTTGTAATGTTTGTTCCTTCTATCCCTTGGGAAATACAAGAAGTATCATCTTGTCTCTTCATGAAACTTGTTTTTTTTAACTTTCTTCTAATTTTACCTACTGCACCACCCTTTCCTGCATATAACATTGCAGGACAATGTGCTGATTCTCACTCTCAGTCCATTGTTGCTCTACAACTCTCATCAAAATCTTGAGTTTCACCTTCCTCTATTTCCTCTATTTATTTTGATAGGTTTTGTGCTTTTTTCTTTTTTAGAATTATAGAACTACATGGGTTGAAAAAGACCTTTAAGATCATTGAGTCCAACAGTTAATCTAACGCTACCAAGTCCACCACTAAACCATGTCCTTACGTGATACATGTATGAATCTTTTAAATACTTCCAGTAATGGTGACTCAACCAGTTCCCTGGACAGCCTGCTCCAGAGCTTGACAATCTTTCCAGTGAAGAAAATTTTCCTAATATTCAACATAAACCTTCCCTGGCACAAAAATAAGAGTTTTCCTGACCATAGGCAATCCATATCAGCACCACTTGTCACTGTCTATAATTGGGCAAAGAGCGAATTACAAACCACATTCGTGTCAGAAATACATACAAAATCACACTGACAGGTGAAAGTCCGGCACAGAGGAGGAAGGCTTAAGTTGCAAGGCTTCTCCTGCAGACATCCAGTTATTTTGAAAGTAGTTCAAATAACCTTGCAGCTACTATTCACTGTGTGTCCTCCTAAGGGAATTGGCACAGCATAGCTCATACTGATTTCACACCTCAGCTTTGTGTGAATCCTCCTCCTAGGGGTTCAGCTATCTGCGATCCAAGGCCTAGTTTTGACACAGCAGAACTGCATAACCTTGAATGAAACTTCTGAGGAAACTGCCAGCTTGCAAGAAAGCTGTGCAACAATACTCAGACTAGAGCCATGAGACAGAGGAATGGTAAATCTGCAGCTAGACATAAGATCCTTGAAACATAGGTTGTTAACAGTTCAAGGACTCAAAAAGAAAAAACAAACAAAACCCCTGTGGAAGAAAACCCCATCAATACTGAAAATTAATCCATCCGAGGCACAGTAGAAGTGAATTTCCCCAATACTGATGACTGCCAGGCCAGCTATAGTGCCAGGATGAGTGCAGCCACAGGTGGAGATCTGGGTTCCTCAGTGAAAGAACAACACGGACATACTGGAGAGAGACCAGCAAAGGGCCACAAGGATAATGAAGGGATGGGAGCACTGCACACAAGAGGAAAGAGCTAGGACTGTTCAGTCGGAAGAATACAAGGTTCAGGGGGAACTTACTAATACATACAAATACTTGAAGAGAGGGAACACAGAGCATGGAGCTGGCCTCTTTCCAGTCATGCCCAGCGACTGGACCAGATGTGATGGGCACAACAGATGTGATGAAACACAGTGGTTCCTTCTGAAGATCACAAAACACTTTTTACACTGTGAGGGTGACCAAGCACTGGCACAAGTTGCCCAGGGAAGTTGCAGTTTCCCTCATCAGAGAAATTCAGAAACCACCTGGACGCAGTTCTGGGTGACTGGCTCTAAGTGGCTGTGCTTGAAAAGAAGAATTGGACAAAATAACCTTCAGAGGTTCCTCCCAACCTTGGCTGTGAATCACGAGTTTTACCTAGAAGTAGTATGTCAGTGCTTTGCCTGGCTGCTAGTCACCCACCTACCACATTTCTCAGTCAGTAAATAACTGTTTTGAAGTTATGTATATCTTGCTTTCATAGTCTCTTTGTGCACAGTAAAGGGTGAACAGAGTGACCAAGAGAGCATTACAGCTAAATGAGTTAGCTTCTCCCCACAGAGGTGGTTAACAGGAGCTCCATCTAACAGAATCCATGCTGCTGACCAAATTTACTGAATAGTTCATAAAATTCTATGGTTCTGATGAAATCAGAAAGTTCATACTATGTCCCCATGAACTAGACATTTTAGCTTTGAGTGCAAAAACTGAAATACCATCTCACTTACCAGTCCACAGAAAACATTTAAGAATTAATCACCTGAAAAGTACTCTCCAATTAACTTATCCTTGAAATCTATTTTATTTATGTTGCAGTTTTTATTATATTCTGTTTTGAGTTGATGGGGAAGCAATGCATCAGCTTTTACAGGTATCTCTTCCTTGGGGCCACAGTTGAACATAATTCATAAACAGGACTATTAAAATTACACACACACAAAAAATATTTTCTTGTATACTCGGTCACTTTCAAATCATTATTTGCACTTAAAATAATTACAGAAGTGAGACAAAGTTTAATTCAATACTAAAGGATAATCTCATAAAAATATTTATTTGAACATTTTCATGCCTTTTTGTGTATACTTTATTTTAAATCAGCCATTCATTACAAATCTATGTGCAGAGATAGAGTTTTAGTCTCATATTCCTAAATATAAGTGGCATCTGACATTTCAAACTGCAGTTACTACCTGCATATAATGAACATTTATTCTGCTTCATCCCCCAGTCCTTGATAGAGTGAGATACAAAGTGTCTGAGCTAGTGAAGAAAAAGTGACTTTCAAACACAGTTCACCAATTTCTTCATTTCTGACTACTCTGCAGTCCTAAGCCAATTTTTTTCTTACGGAAGATAAGATTTTGATGGATAGGAAAAGGAAGGATTGACACTGTCATTTTTCCTATAAGTTGCACTTGAGCTTTTAAGATTTAAAACCAAAACTAACAGTAATATTTATTTGGAATCTCTATCAAAGTTAGCATGACCGCTTATGTCACAAAGAGAAACAAAATTAAAATTACAGATAGTCAGGCACCACAATCTAGATGAAGAGACAAAAGGACTTTTCCTAAATTCAGAGGAAATTACGTATGCCTTAGATGTTTCTGCTTGATCTTTCTTCACTTGGCTGTGGCAACCTCCAGCACATACTGTCATCCCCAACATAAAGGGCTGACATTGTATTTTATACATCTGCAAAAAAAAAAAAAACCCTACCAGAAAACAAACAAACAAATTAAGCTGTACTACAGCAAACTTTTCTCTGTTTTTTTCCATGCAAGTGAAGCTGAGCCTCAGCCCAGATCTTCAACGCAAGCTTAAGATTGAAATCTTTCTGCAAGCTCAAAAAGAACATCCCCAAGCAGTTACAAGCTACCTGCAATCCCTCATAGAGGACTAAACCCTACTGAAAATATTCTGACATGCAGGCTAGTCCAGTTTTCCATTTGCCCTTCCCTAACGCTTCTCTTCATCTACGCATTAATTCCAAATAAATAATTTCATAGATTTTTTTTACAGATTTTCTTTTGTTCCTCCTCTCTTTGATCACTATGCAAAGATGAGCTGGTCTGGCCAAATGTCTGGCAGGATCTCCAAGACATTTTCTGTCTTTTCAGTGAACTTTAATGACCCCATAAAACTTGGACCATAAATTAAAAGCCAAGTAAAAGCATCTGCTTTTATCAGCACATGATGTACCAGGGCAACATTTGCACCAGGAGTATACAGATGATGTGCAACTCCATCAACTTGCAAATGCAATGGTAACAGCAGCAACAGCAATTAGTGTAAAACCAAATAAGAAGCAGCTGTCTACATTACTTAGCACACTGTTAGCTGCAGGTTATTCATTTGTCCACATTTCTGATGATTTTACTGGCAATGACTTCAAAGTGCCAGTTGCAGTCCTCACATAACTGTAAGCATATTATTGCGGATATTTTACAAGATACTTTTAATTCAACAAGCCAGTTCTGCATTTTTCACAATACCCAGCTGGTTATTGACAGAGTCCTTCTAGACGGCAACTAACATTAGCAATCCTAGTCCTTCACATTACGCTGAGCCACAGTGAGAAGCATTACCAAAGACAACAATCTTGCCTAAAGATGCAAGAAGAGAAACTTTTTCAAGTAAAAAGTCAAAAAAGAGTAATAAATTAATTCATGGACTGCCCCTGTCCAAGCTGCACCCCATGCCAAATGATTGGCTTTTGCCACCTGTGAGAAGGGTGCCTTGCCCCCTCCAGATATATCCTGAATGCCTACCTTGCTGCCTGGTGACTGACAATCCATAAAACATTTAGTGATCAGTTCACAGTAAATAATTCACAGGGGGAAATCAAGAAGCCACTAGATTAGTAAAGCATGGATTAACTGCCCAAGCAGTTCCACAGCTCACAATCTTTTACATGAAGAAAACTTTTTTTGCTTAGGGCACACCTGCATTCCATTTGTCCCCTGTTCAGCCAAAGGGAATCTTACTCCATGCTACTCCAACTCCCTGTAACAGCCACTTCCAGACTTTGCTGAGCCACGAACAACAGCCACTAGTAAATAATGCTGTGGGTACTTCCCCTGTGTCAGTCACACACTTATTGACAAGAAGTGAAGAATCAAAGTCACAAGGGTGGTTACAGCCGGGAATTGCTGCTTTAGCCACAAAAGGTTGGTCTAGCCAAGAATCCTCTTAGTGCCCCATCCTGAGGAGCTGCTTGCACTGCCTTCAGTCAGGCTACCAAAGAAGCTGGCAGACATTTCATTTTCAGCTTTGGAGGGCCTGGGCCGGCAAAGTAAGAAAGGTTAGTGGTAACAGTTGGGGGGAGGGGGGTAGGGCAGCGACCTAAGTTAGGAGAGGAATCTCCTGCTCAGCCCAGCTCCTGTACACAACCAGGCGCACAACGAAAGAAAGGGCTTTGCTGTGGCAGGACACCACAGAGAGACCCAGGTAAAGCAGGCGGTCGCTGCGAACGAGAGGGTGTGCAGGACGTGCCGCACGGGGGAGCGGCACAGGTGTCTCGGGATGCGCGTCCCGCCCGCACACGCGCCGGGATCCCGCCGGGAGCGCAGCGAGCTCCGCCGGTCCTCGGGCGCCTCCCGGCGGCTCTGCCCGCGCCCGCCGGAACGGCAGCGCCCGGAGCCCCGGCAGCGCCCGGAGCCCCGGCCCCGCTCCCCGCATCACCACCGCATCACCGCCGCCCTCGGGCGTCGCGGGCAGCTTAAGGGAACCAAGACCTAGTCGGTACCGGGAGTTCCATACTTAACGCTGGTCCCGCGTATGAGTCAGTTATCAGGGATTGGCACAAAAATGTCATTATCGGGCAAATCCCAGCGTTTCTGCAGGCCATGGACTGGACTCCCGAGGCAGTTTACTTAGACATACCCTTCATAGAAAATTTTGTAAGGAAATCAGTGGGAATTAGGTCACTTACTGCATCAATTTTCATTCGGCATTTGAGTATCAGAGAGAAAGGGGGAAGTACTAGTAAAATCTCCCAGCAAAGCAACTTGCAATGTAATGTTTCCATTCCTGTCTAGCATGTGCAGTCCCACTCCTGGTTAGTTTTTGCTGTTTGGATTGTCTCTGACACATGCCCTGAAATTCACTCCAAGTGCTGCACTCAGCTGCAGCAGACACTATAGGTATAGTATTTCTGCACCCTTGCAGCTGTGATTCAGCAAAGCATTCCAGCTTATTCACAAAAACACTTGGGCATGTGCTAGTTTTTAAGCATGCATGTAGCTCCCCTTATCTCTGTGTAGGTTTTTCTAGGCCACAATTGCCACTTTCAGACGTACCTTTCTTTGGGAACCCAGGTGGTTTGAGGACATGCACACCACCTGGAAGAAGAGTGTGTTCCTGCATCAAAACTAGATTTCAACTTCACAGCTGTGTTGCATTTGCAGCATAAAAGGGCAAGCAGAAGGAAATTAACGCAACTTCATTGGCTTAAAGACAGAAACTACAGTTGGCTGATTAACGGGAGACAACATGAGGGTCTTTAGCTACTGAAATTTGAATTTAAATGGAATAAAAACCTCTCTCTACCAACAACTAGCATCGCTGACAATTGCACCAGCAAAGGACACTTCAGTTCCAAGGGCAGACAAAAGCAGAGCTCCTCATAGCAGCTGTTATGCAGGTTTTGCTGTCAGACATCTTGCAAAAAAACTAAAAATACTTAGCCACCCTGAAGTTGCACACTGAAGTTTTCAAGAGCAAAAATGGACTTAAACTTTTGAGTCACAAACACTTAAACCCCAAGTTACCATTTTCACAACAAACTCAGCACAGCTCTTTGTAGGCATGGATCCTTCATCCTCCAGTTAGAGCTTCCTGCTTACCTAAAGTCACCTTTCCAATGAGATACACTACAGCGGATGATATTAAATTTTAGATTGGAGATTTATGCGAAGTGTTGCTGACTAATGATTGCACAGGAACCATAATGCTGACCGCTAGCTATCTCACATTTAAATTTCACCACTCTAACTATCCATTAACAGAGTGCTGGTTTTGCATGGAGTCTAATAGATTATTTTAAAACGTTAAAATAATAAACCCAGGAAAAGGGAAGCTATGACAGCATGATAAAATACGAACACATACCAAGTACCATGTCCATGCAAAGAGATAGAAAGGAATTTAATAGAAAAACACTTTTTAAACTTTGAATGTTGTCAGCCAGCTATTGAGTGCAATACCTAGAAAGAGCTGTTTAAACAATCTATAGCAAACAAGGCAGATCGAACTGCCAGTCTAGACCTTTTTCCATCTGGCCTCAATGTCTTGCTCTTTCAAACCTTGCAAGCAACTCAGCAAGGCACTTAATGTCTCCACATCCATGACACTTTTTTAGCCCACCTCGTAAAGACAAATCAACAATTGTGATATAGAAGTGATAGCTGCCATAGAAATGTCTCCTTTAAACCAGCACTGAACATGGAACACCACAATGTGTACCCCATTAGCTTCTCTGCATATGGAGAGCTCCAAGCTTTGGCACACTACTAAGAAGATAGCTTTTCTGTCCAAGCTGCAAATATCCAGTTTCTTGAGCAGAATTAGTTCACCATAATTCACCTTACTTCAGTGTTTCAAACTGGGGTATGTTAAAGCATCCAGTTTTAGAAAAATCTCAACCCAAAAATTTGGAGATGGACAGTTAAGTATGATACCTCAGCTACACACTGATTACTGACCTACACAAACTGATAATGCTCTTCATGTGCATATTAAGAACCTCCTTTTAAATGTTATTAACAGCTTTCTTGAATACTTCTAACTTTAATGATTCACAATTTGTTTTCTACCATCCTAGCTCTGGAAAGCCATTCATCACATGCCTGAGTTTTTTCTACAGACTTATCCTTAAAGATATTAGTTATCCAACCTCCAATGAGGTTAGCAATGCCGACATAGGTATCTGCAGACACTGAATTTACATGCAATGGATTTGTTCTGGATCGTGGTCTCAGTTTGGGAACACTGGTACTGAATACTAAAGCTAACAGAGTCATGCCCTGCTCCAGAAACACTCCCTATTCTTCTAAATGGAAATCCAATTGTCCCAAACATAGCAAATATGCCTGCCCCACTAAGGACTATCTTAAGGCTATTTGAAGCTTTCCAGTAATGTTCATTTGAACTCCACAGACCGCAATACAATGCCTTTTTTCTCACTTGAATAGCTAGATCGATCAGACTTTCACCACCTGAAATTTCAAGGAACCAAGAACAAACTTGTGACGTGCCATCCCAAAAGAGATTTTCTCATCTGAAAGTAGTTACAAACCCAAAGAAAAGTGTTGGCTTTTGTTTGTTCTACCCTCCCCAAGTCTGGTCCTCTGTTGCTGCTACTTGAAGGGCAAGAAAGCTTCCATTTTATTTTACCTACTTCCTGCCTTAAAATAAAAAAAAAAAAGAAAAAAGAAAAAAAAAGGCAATTTGACATAAACTCTTGCAGTTGCAGCAGGAACAAAAGTTCTACAACCAACAGACTGGATTCTGTAAACTGCTTACTGTCAGGTATTTCAGCAGCACTGATAAAACAGAACAGCAATAACTGAATGGTCAGCTCATATGTGGAAATTGCAACCTCCATACTACTCTGAGAGCTCTGTTTTCTGTAACATTTTGCATAATCACACGAGAAAGCATCCCCTTTGCTGGAGAGACTGTGATTACATGCATGCCTGTACACCTTCTGTTACAGCTGAGTGCCTGGTTCTTAACTAGAGTTTCTCAGGCTCAGCTGCAACACAACTGAAATAAACCACCTTCAGGATGAAAGCAGTTGACCGGGCACTGCCAGCAAAACACATGGAGCATTTCTAAATTGCAATCACTCTTTCCAACGGATGTCACCAGCTGCCCTATTTAACCAACACGTTTACTCTTTATAAGGCAGGTAAAAGAGTCCTCCCACTCCCTTGTACACATCGAGTAAGAGGGCTTAAAGCAGAGCAATGAAACAAATTTGACTTGAAAGTACTTCAGCTGGACCAGTGAAAACAAGACCCAGTTGCAAAGTTACCTAACTGAGCCCATACTGCACAACTACAGCCAGTTGTGTAACAAACCTCAGGACAATTTTGCAGCTCTTAATCAGGCAAAACTCCCCGCTGATTTCCACGAGGGAGCTCTAATCAATCAAAAGCTCTGAAAACTGATTCCGGTTTTCTTCCTTTTAATGAAAAGGTTTATTTTGAGGTATGAGAACATAAGATTATATGAACTCGGTAAACCCATAGCGCTCACTTTAAGGGCATAAAGAATTCGTCCTGTGTTTTAATCTACCAACTGTATTTGGAAGTGTACAGAAAAAAAAAAAGAAACAACACCTAAACTGACAAAAAATAATTTCACAAATAACGGACCTGTTCTCCTGACAGGTAAAAGAAAAGATGGAATGGACAGGGGGAGATCCGCAGCTCTTTAATTAAGCTCCATCCCCTTTGGGCGAACGGGGAAGACCAGCGTCCCCGCCCGGGTTCCTCCCTGAAGTTGCGCCGCTCCCCGCGGCAGCCGGGAAGAGAATCTCCCCGCGATGCGCTCGCGAGTGACCGGCGGGGGTCCCGCGAGCATCCCGAACCCGCGCAGGGAGACCCTGTCGGGAAGACCCCGGCGGAGCTGCGGCACCGGGCACCGGAGGGAGGCGGGCGGGATGCGCGGCGCCCTCTCCACGTGCGCCCCCTCCGCTCCCGGCACGGCCGGCCGGGGCGGCAGAGCCCGGCGCGCCCGTCCCGCCGCCGCCCGCGTCCCGACTCCCCTCAGGTGCGCCGCCCGCCCCTACCTGCCCGCCAGCGGCAGCAGCGACGAGTCCCCTTCTCCCGCGCCGGGTCCCCCTCAGCGGTCGGCGGGAGAGCGGGAGCGCCGTCCCGCTGGCAGGGCGAGCCCCATGTGAAGAGGAGCGGGGGAGCCCGGCGGCTCCACCAGAGCGGCCGAGGGGAGGGGACGCGGGAGGAGGCGGGAGGGCGGGACGCGCCCGGCGCTGCCCCCGCGCGGAGCCGCCCCGGCCCCGGCCCTGCCGGAGGCGCCGAGCCCGGGCAGCGCCCCCTGCGGGGAGCGGCGGGCACGGACGGGCGCCGGGGATGCTCCGGGGCTCCCCTGCACCTCTCTGCCCTCCCTGCAGAGCACCAGGCTCTTCTCGGGCGCCCTTTCGGCACGGCCGGGGAGGACGTGCAGTTTGCTTGCAATGCTGAGGGACCGCCGGTACGGTGCTAAGTAAGTCCGAGCAGTATTTCCAGCGAGTTAAACATTGGGGTAAATTCGGGCGCTAACATCCACATGCCGCCAGAATTGAAAATGCATCGGTGGCCACAAGGTAAAGAGGCAGCAGCGCCAGCCTGCGAGAGTGAAACAGGCTTGGGGGATTGCTGTGGGGCCACTGCTCCTCCTGGCTTCGGGGCTCTTGCTGACTCTGCAATGCCTCGCTAAATATCTTAACAGGGAGAAGGGATAGGATGGACCCAACTAAGCAAAAAGAGAGTTGTTACAGTTAAAACACAGCACAAAGAATTGGGATATCAGGATTCACTGTTTGACTTTGCCCACCCACGGCAGCCACTCAGTTCTTGATCTACCAAGCAACTGCGGTGATGCTGAAGTGTGTTCTTGTGAAAAGTTTGGCTGGCTTCCCAGAAATCCTCAGATTACGCAGGGAATTGGATTTATACTTGTCAGTTAAACAAGTGCCCAAATATTTGTGGAATATGGCATCTTTGTGCCATAGTTCCCCATCTTGGTTATCAAATCCCCCTCCCTACCCAAGAGAATCTGACGAAGACCTATCTGAGGCACAATGATTTCACAACGACAGAGCTCCTGAAGCATATCCACTGAGACATAGATGCTGCAGTTTCATCCCATCGTCCTCCAAACAGGCATAAAGATACAAACACAAAACATTTGAAACTAAGGTATCTCCAGAGATGCAAATTTTTCAGGAAAGGAAAGGAGTGTGAGACAGAAACAAGTCAGTGTGTGCTGTGAATTTGATCCAGGTCTTTGCTGAGCTGGCAAATCCTGGAGTATTGCTCCTGACACTGTGAGGTGTGAAACAGAGAACAGGCAGGCAAGCACACTTGCTAGCCCAAACCAGGAACACACATCACAAGTCTTCCAAATTAAAAATTATAAAAGACACCTCGTGGGGTGCAGCTGCAATCCTCAGTCAAAACCCCATGACTTTAATTAGAGACTTCAAAATGATGCTGCTGCAACTGTTAAAACTATACACTCTAAACCTGTTTTTTCACATTGCTGATAAAGTGCAACAAAAAGCAGCATTTTACTGAGCATATTATGCAAAAATGCTGCTGATAAGTAATTTGTTTGCAACATTAAAATCGAAGATTTTGTCATTCTATTTATGCACTCAGAAATCATCTTATATTACTTTTATAGTACAATCAGAGTTATACAAAACTCATCTAAATATAATAAACATTAAGATTTCCCTTCTCTTTTCTGCTTACCTCTTCTCTGTTACTATTTTGTAAAACTGTGATTTTTTTCCCCCTTATTCACCAGTACTTAATAGCATAATCATAACGGCAATCAAGTTCTCCAGGAAGCCAAGATTTCCCTTAATTTTACTTGGATGTCACAAGTCTTTTAGCTTAATAGCAGGAGGACCATATTGCACAGATATGCATAGGTGACGCTTCCAGGGAAAATCTGTGAATTAATACAAAGGCAGGTTGTGCTGTCCCAGAATAACTGCTGGGTGGGGCTGCTTGGCTCCCAGACTCTGCATGCTGTGTCATGGCTGGGAGCTGTGACAGCACACTGGCACTGCTTCCTGCTAGTGGGATGCAGCCTCTTGCACACCAGGATGCTGGATGTTGTGCTCGGCTTTCTAGAAAACACCCAGAAACACAGGATGCCCTGCAGGAATAAGGGAGACCTCATACATCTGTGGCTTTGGCAAGGCTTTCACAGAACATATTTGTGGTCTAGCTGTAGGCTGGAGCCTTCCACGGGGGTAACCTGCAGTAGGGGGCTGTGAGAAGGAGCAGGGTCTAACCTCCATCTGTGTTTATCTGAGTCCAGATGAACACGAAGAGGGAGCTTTCTGTTCTCTGTCTTATACTCCAGCACTAAAATAATACTTCTCATTCTGAGGCATGGATCCAATAAGGGCCTTGAATGTCACCCTGTAGTTACATGCCCACACATCTCCATGCCTTGACATTCCTCTGCTTGCTAATATTACCTGCTTATATTGCTAAATCACTCTTGAAAGGGCAGAGAGCTGCTGTAAACTAGGACAGAACTGCTGAAAGTACCTGCGTCCTCCTGCGGGTGGCATCAGAATGTCTTCAGTGGACCAAGGCGTGCCTAGGAAAGATAGGAGAGGGATGATACTCCTGCTTGCCAGCCACCAGAATCATTACAGTGCGAGTGCTGTGAGAAGTTCACATAAATCAGCAGATCTTTAAACCAAACGAAGGATTTAAAGTAGTAAGAATTAACACCACTCCATCAGCCCTTTTGATTCTGACAAAGAAACCTTTGTTAATCCTTGTGGCCATGCTCTGTACAGTTATCACAAGAGGAGGATGCAAATGCATGGTTTAAACTCTCAGTTTATACAGCTTCAGCAAAATGGGAACTTTATCACCACCAAGAGAATTTTCCTACTTTTTCATGTAAGCCTCAATGAGTCGGTTACTAATTGATAAACACAGTCATCCAACAGGACACAGAAGTTAAGTGTAGCCACAGTTAAGTGTAGCCAGGATATCAAAGGCTGTAGAGGTAACCAGGGCAGGGTGGTTCTGTGTTTTTAACTGTTGTGTTACAATTGTCATGCTTGTTTCTGGTACCGGTACAGATCAGGAAAGACCTTACCACACTGAGCTCAAGCCAATATGCACTTTGGAAACATTCAAGTGCTATGGGTCTAACTAGTGAGCAAATTACTGCCTTACCTGCAGAGTATGTTGTGCTCATTTTAAAATACTTTTTTTCAGAATTTGATCATGCCTTGTACTGCTCAGTTGCCCATATGACTTAATTGCACTGCCTGAGAGCATAACCACAACAAACCTTAGTCAACTTGTGCCCAGCAGCAACCATCAGTTGTAAAAGGAGGAAATCATGACCTTCAAACACATGTCAGAAAAAATGTTTATTTCTTATTTGTTTCTTTCTTTTTTCCCTTCCTCTTCTTAACAGAATTTAAAATTATATAAGTTGTATATATAATTATATAAGTTAATATATTAACATATATAAAATTATGTAAGTTAATTATAAAATTATATAAGCCCTTGCAAGCATTGATCTGCTCACCTAACATTTACACTGACTTTCCCACCAAAAAATCTAGTGATTTTGCTTAGGGACCTCATTGACACTGCTGCTTGCAAAAGGCCTTGATTAATTTCATTAAAGACTGAATACTCGACCTCTACAATAACTAGTGAGGTAGGACCCTTTTGTTTTAAAGTTTAGGGATGTGAAAGAAAGCCGAAATTCAAATCATCTGCCTTCTGAAAAAATGGGTTCTCTCAGGATATTTCCAGGAAAAGAAATCCCATATGCTGCCGTAAAACTTATCTCTGATTTCTACTGATAGACAATCAATTGCAGTTTCCATTTCCTGCCATTAATTTATTCTTAACAAAGTTAGTATAGGAAAAAAAGCAAGATTTGTTCTCATGAGATTCAGAGTTATGAGTCTGTGTGTACAATTGTTATCATGGGTAAGTGGCACAGAGACTGAGTGTTTTTTTCTTGTCTGCAGTGATGCTATTCTTAGTTTTGTATGTGGTCCTTACGTGTGTCATAGATAGGCACAATAGATACACATTGGCAGCTTTGATCATATTCAGAGATGAGCTGATCTCCCAGTCCAGGAAATTATCCTAAAACTCTCATCAACTTGGCAGCAGAATTTTAACCAACAGTTCCCAAGAGCCTCTGCCAGCACATTGTTGCCTTTAAAGGATTCAGAGCTAGTAAACATATTAGAGGAAATGAGAAAGACACAGGAATTATATATTAAAAAAACTAAACCCACAACAACAACAAAATCTACTTGGGCTACAGCTATAACTTTGGATCCCTATAGTTTTAGAAATCATTTAGGCAGTTGTGTGATGTGTGGCAGTATCTGAACCCTCACACTGGATCCTTTTGGCTTCAATCCATAATCTTCCTTTGGTCCCTCAGCACAGCTTTGTGGCACCAAATAGCCATAAAGCTGACACCATTGCTGACAGTAGGATGTGGTATTCAGTTCTGTGACAAGACAAAGTACACATTAGCCTGAAGGCAGGGCTGTGCTTTTGTAGCAAAAGAAACCTAAGTGATAGAATCTCTTGCTGCCTGCCTCTGCTGAGTCACGGTCACTCATGCCGTGGTGTGACTTTGAGGAGCCTCAGTAGTGCCCAGCAGCTCCCATGAAACAAGAGATATCCCAAGCAAGACAATCATAAGCAATAACTGATGCAGAAATTGATTCCAGTGATTTTTCAGGACTATATTGTCTTCAGTGCCACCTGCTGAGCTATCTGATGTCTCTAGGCATTGACACAAAGTGAAAGAATGTGAAAAGATAGATACCCTTGCTTCTCTAAAAGATTCCCTTCTTGAAGAGAATTATTTAAAATGGAAACTATACAAAAGCAGTGATACGGGTTGAAGATTCTGAGATATACAGAATTACCTCACCTTTGCCAACCCAGCTTGCTACGGGAACCTCATGCCATTTTGCCATGGGTGGTACTATTTTCCTTCCCCAGTGTATTCATCCCTTTTGTGTGATCTCACAAATCCAGCCCTGCTTAGTGACATCAAATTGATCAACAGAGAAAACAATAAAAATAATTTTACCTCTGAATAAAAATATTTGTAACTGTCCAAAACTTAACAACGGAAAATTGAATCCTCCCTCATCCTCTCCAGAAAAGTCACAGCGTATTTCTTGTGGCTGGTGACAGTGGCCACCAGTGATGCCAGAGAGCATCTTCCGTCCTGTAGCAATGCAATGCAATGGTAAATTAACTGCAATGTGAAGCTTTATGGCAACTGCGGGTCCCCCTATGTTAGGCCTTTAGTTCTACTGATTTCAGTACCTCTCTGTGTGGTTCTGGTTTTACTTGCTGGTTAATTTTTGAAAAACCACATAGCTCATCAGAAATCAGAGTAAGCAGCCGACAATTCACTTTGCACAACTTGCAGAACTCGTGGTGATGCTCAGACTTAGCACTGCCTAAAACAAAGGAGTCCATTACAGAAGGGGACGTGTACCTTCTCTACATGCTCTGTTACTGCATTCAAAACACATCCAGCTACAGCTACTGCATATCAGATAGACTTACTGCAAGCCCCATAGTGCCACACTTCCCATACTTCATGAGTCTTCATGCCATCAGACAAGTAGTTGGGAGAGGCTGTTCCTCCCTGTCACTACAGCATCACTCTTTTGGCTCCGTTTAGCCCATTATGGATCTTCAAGCTCAGTACAGGCAGCCAAGATAGCCTTTCACTGGCCAAGATATTCTTTCGCTGGCCAATGGTCTAGTGACCCAAGACCTCTCCAACAAGCATGATGCAGTCATGGCATCTGGAAACATTGCAAACAGGCATTGGTCAGGGTGTCTCAACCAAACTGTCTTCCACAGTGGCAAGGAGGATAAAAGTCCACAGTGTGCAGAAGAGAGTTGTTTTCAAGCTTTTATGTCATGTCCAAATTTAATGTGGGTGAATTTAAAAGACAGTTTAAAATGCAATCTAGTTGGCTAAATATCATGGTAAAGTAAAGACAAATCACAGCACCTAGACAGAGATACAATGTTTTAAAGTGGTATTGCATTATTATATAAAGGGTTCCTTGTAGCAATGGTGAGGAGGAATTATAGTAGGACGTACCTAATATACTTTGGTGATACTTTTGCAAGAGTATGTAAATATACCAATACCTTTTCCTCTTACCCATCTTTTCTGTGTTTTGGCACGCCATAATATTTTTCTTGTGCCTCCTTCACTGCCCCCAGAGCAAAGCTGAAAATGAGAAAAGGTTCCAGCCTAAACCAAGATGAGAATAATTGGTCCATCATAACCTTTTTTTCTGAGTGAAATGTAGCATTTCACCTAGAAATAAAGTTCCTGTTTAGTGAGGGTTTTTGGTCCATTAGTTAATAAAGGGTAAAGATTACACTTTGGTCATGCTGTTGCTGACGTGTTCTTGGTCATTTGCCATTCTGGCTGCATCTGGACAGATATTTAGCTACTGTGTACCATGTGCATTTTTATCATTCTGTCAAATAGCAATTGATTACACCAACCTTATGCTGTTTCCCTTGGAACGAAAAATTCTAAGGCTTGTTTAACAGTAAGAGTCTGTCGCTTTCTCTCAACAATTGTCTGGGAGAGAAAAAGCATCTTTTGTTACAAATAATGGTTTGCTTAAAAACACCCAACTCCTTTTGTGCTGAAGTTTCACACACAGCAGGAGACCATCTGTGTTTCAGTAATAAAATGTCTCTACTGTCAGGGTCAGAGGTGGTTTTTTGCAAGATACCATGGTTCCTGGCAACACTTACAGGCTTGATACCATAGAAGATATTTAATACCCCTTATTCCCTGTATTCTACAGATGGTGATTTTTATTGGCTTTTATGAGAATATGAATAAGGAGGTTACTGTACCAAATGTGAATCTACCAGTAAAAGTATATTCAGAGCCCTTAAATAGCTTGCTATCTTCGCCATTTAAAGACATTGTTAACCCTGTTCTCTATAATAAAGTAATACTCTATGAAGGTAAAAATCGTTTTTTCACCATCACAAGAGAAAATTCCGCTTCACATATCACCTCAGTATTCTCTTAGCAAGAAACAGAGGAAAAGCATAATTTCAGTATCTTCTGATGGAAAGCTAAGTCTCCTTATTGCTCTGCATAGCTTTTAATAGAAAAAGGGGACACCTTATGCAGTTGATGAATTCCAGTTTTATTTGTAAGATTCTTTAGTCTTTCACCACAGAAAAAAATGTTAATTTATGTAACTTTTTACTATATTTTATTAGTATTTTTTTTTTAATTCCAAACATCAAAAACAGCTTTCCTAGGCCAAAATTACCTCTAGTGCAACTGTCTTCTAGTCACGCTATTAAGTAATGCCATCTTTTTAGCAGTAATGATTATGGAAACCATTGCTTCTATCTTCTTGCTATGGAAAATTAGTTGTGATGTCCAGGGCAAATAAAGACAGGCCACAAAGATGGGATTCTGAACAGGAAAAGAGTTGGCTTCACAACTGGAAGAGAAGAAAGAATATCCTGCCGTATTTTCTCTTTTTCACTGTCAAATTTAGAAAGCCTTTGAGATACCCTGCAAAGCTGCAGAGGACAAATGTAAAGAACATAGTTTTACCAGCAACCCTTGCAATTAGCAAAACAGAACTAAAATCACTGATGTCTAGCAGGAAGCATTCACAGACTAGTCACAATGACATGATTTCCTGCTTCTTTCAATAGTTGACCCAGAAGCAGCCACAGCCTGGTTTTCATTTCTGTATTGTGCAGTGGTATTAGTCTGATCATCTGAAGTGTTATTATTACGCATGGCTGCTTCAGCTCTTTGCCCCTCACTCTTTAAATGGACTGCAGGTGTCCTGGAACAGGTAAGAAAAGGCAGAGTTCCAATGAAGAAGCTACTGAATGGGCTGATTCAGGAACTCATAGATAAATTCATTAAAAGGAATCATATGAGAAATTCAAGACTAATGAAAAATTAATTTTGTCTCTCTTAAAATATCAGGTTTAATTCTGCTAAAATTGAGGTTCAATTTTTATTATTGCAGAAGCTGGCCTGGACACCAGCTCCACTTCTGCAAAGCATAAATTGGTGAGATTAATTGCTGAAGGAAGGGATCCCAGCTGAAACTGAAATCCTCTTTGTTGGGACTTTACAGGAGTGAAATAAGCAGCTTGTGCCTAAGATGACTAGAGAAGGTGGATGTGAGAGGGCAAACAGTGGCACAGATTAAAAATATGATTTCTTGAAATAATTTGTTAACAAACCAGTGCCAGAGCCAACAGTAGACCCATAACTTCTGATAATAACCTTCCCAGATCAGCATTTGGTGTGCAAAAGCTCCATGAACAACCAAATAGTCTCAACTCACCCAGAGGTTTTGAGCCTAGGGAAGTATTTGCTATTAAGCAGCTGTTCCTTATTCAAGAAAAGGATAAACTTTACATTTTGAAGTGTATAGTGATCCCAGTGAACATTTCAGGCAATATTAGCAAAATGGATTGGGATAAGCCCAAGATTTTCAGAAGAGAGGCAGAGAATTACCAAAAAATGTGTGTGTACACAACGTATTTTCCACAATTGGTTAGGGAGAACAGTAGCAAGGGCAGGGTAGGAGGTGTCAGATGTTAACAGAGGCCTTAGAAATTCTGCCAGCTGCTGTGGCTAGTGCTAAGAGAAGGAATTACTACAGTGACAAGGGTGGAAGAGGCTTTCAGGGGTAGTGTAAATATACACTAAAAGCATTTGACACAAAAGGATGCTTGAAATGTGTCTTTTGCAGTTATTTTAGCTACTAACATGTGAAGCAGGATGCAGACCATTTTCTCTCATTTCTGCTCTCCTAGCAACAGAGTAAGTGTTTTTAACAGGTGTGAGCAACAGAAATTCAAACAGAAAATAAAATATGCTGAGTGAAAAAAGAACAAGGTGATCCTTACAGGGAGATTCCTGCCTTGTCAGATTACAAGGATGAATTTAATGCAGAATTCAGTAGGGATCACTCACAGCAAATCACATGACAATACGAGGACTTGAAAAAACGCCACCCACCATCTTTGTAACTGCACTTTTTAGAACTTATGACTGTTTAAAAATCTTCTTGATTAGGAGTGCAACTTTTCATACAGCTTAGCAAATCCCAAACCCTCTCTGACAAGATTAGGAAGAAATTCTGCCTATGCACAGGTTATTCTACATTAATCACATGCCCACTGAGACAATGGTAGCATTCACAAAGATAAGACGTCAGAACAAGATGAAGCATTGGTCTGATTCAGCATGAAAACTTCTTACATGTTTCTGCTCAAGGTTTTCCCTAAAGTGCTGACTTTTATCCTCACTGACTTTAGTTCATACACAAGTGAATTACACACAAAAAAAGGGAAAGATTGTCATCCTCCTTTCGTTAGACTGCTGTGTGTGCATGTGTTTTTTTCAGTCTATAACAGGGCTTCAAAAAATGGGGCCTGTGATATTTCAATGTTTCAGCCATTTTGCATCATAAATAAAAGGGTTGAGGAATCCTTAGATTTCCTACAGAAAAGTTTTCTTTTGTACTGTGACTAACACTGCTGAGCTGATATTTTTCTGCATATTTGCTGAAGATGGAGGTTGAAGGTAAAGAGAAGAGCTTCAAGGGCCCTGTGATTTATACCTAAGTTTTAATGAGAACAAGTTATCTCCTGGTGAGTCCCTTTTTTTCAAGTTAACAAAATATTTCCAAGGGTTTACCCTGATTGACCTGAACTGTTACCTGTGAAGATATTCAACCATCTGCTAAAATAATTTTTATATAGCCCCTTGCTTAAATCAAAAATGTTAGCTGAAGTTCTAATTCATGACCAAAGGGAAAGGGCTTGTGCACATCTGTGCCTCAGAACAGTTCTGATAATCCATGCAGGAAGCCTATGGAAAAAAATCAGAAATTCATGGGTTTATCCTTTCTAGGCTCATTTTTTATCTTCTCTGTATGTGTCCTGTCTCTCTTCATGAATCTTGCCTCTAGCACGTCATCTGGGCTTCCAGTTTTTTGTTTTCTGTCTCTTTCCTCATCCCCCAGCTCTAAACTCTTCCAGCTCTGATTCACTAACCTTAGTCTTGGGTTTATTTTCCTTTCTCGACAATATTCAGAACTATCAACATTATCATTAATGACATATTTTATCATTTTATTAACAATCTTTCATTATGCATCTGCTGTACTGCTGAAGCCAATTAGAAAAATAATTACCTTCCTGTGCCTGAGCAGAAAATTGGCTTGGCTTCAGAAAAAAGTGTTCTCCAGGAAGGTCCCCATTAAAATGTATTTTACAAAGTGCAGTTGCCTGAACACTATTGATTCTATTTACTGAGTCCTACCTAGCCACAGTGTTTATTTCCCATAGCAAATCCATCAGTGATGAATAAGTGGGTTCAGCAGCTCCTGTCCAAAGATTTGTACTTGCTTACTGGAGGGAATCCTGCATCATCTGTTATCCACACACTGTCCTCAAGGGTCATCATTAGCTAAGAAAGAGCCTGTTATTTCTCATATGCCATCCTCCAGCCCCACACAAGTCAGCTGCTCAAGTCTTTCTGGGCTCTCGGAGGCCACCCACTGTGACAGCCAGGCCCTGAGGGCATCACCAGCCTTGACTGTCTCTGTCTCACCCTGAACACTGCCCACCATGCCTGAGAACATCAGACCTTGCCCCAGCAGTGAAGCATCAGAGCCGGCCTCTGGCATCCCCCAACCCTAACTGGCCAAGGGCCCTGCTGAGTTGGGCCCACATCCCATCCCATCCCATCCCATCCCATCCCATCCCATCCCATCCCATCCCATCCCAGATGTTCAGGGCTGGGGCTGCCTTGCTTCTGGGATGGTGGGATGGGCCGTGACTTGCTGCCCTGAGAAGAAAGTACCCTCAGGTCCTTGTCTTTTAGGAAGTAGCTGGCACTTCCTGCACACTGACAGTAATCAGTGTAGAATCTTCACATGCCAGACTCATTGGAAGGGTTGGTAACATGGATACTATGGGGTCAGACAAAAAATCCCACTTATAAGTGTTGAGAACTAGAGATTTTCCTTCAAGAGAGGGCTTAGTAAGTGAAGTTTTTGCCCCAGCTATGGACAGAAACAAATACAGGTCACCAGGAAGAAATAAAGGGGGTCAGCTGAACAGGATAACAGCAACATGAAGGTGCTGCAGCCATCATGTCTTCTCCTGCTCCCGTTAGAGCCAGTTTTTATTCTTGACTCCACCTTGGCCTTCCTACCAGCACTCTAAAATCCACAGTTCTTTTCTGCTAGGGCAACAGGACAGAGGTCTCTATAAGAGTCCTGACAGGTCATACAGAATCAGATGAGCCACCATTTGGTGTCTATACAATTGCAAATATTCAAACACAGTTCTACATCCGTCCCATGGCCCAGACCACTATCTGTCTTGATTTATCCAGGATTTAACCATCATTTGGAACATGCCCTCTGTCCATGAGAGGAAAACAGCACATCCACCATGCCAGCCACCTCTCTGATACAGCCCCCACCTTGGCTGACCATCTCCAACCCTGGTTCCAAGGACCCTCCAAATTCCAGTTTGACCAGCCACTAACAGGAGCTGTTTACACAGGAGATCCTAGGCTCTGTTTGGAGCTGTGTGAAATCAAAAGGCAGCACATTCCTACCTTTGCTGAAGCTTTCCTCCCCAGGTCATCCATCGTCTGATCTTTTTTCTGTGACTCTTCCCAAGAGAGTGGAGTTGCAGGGTCTTTCATCTCCACTGTGCTGCCCGTCAGTCACGTTCCCAGACGTGCTTTTTGATCTTCTTGCCAGCCTGCTGCCCTGCTAACAGGAGTGATTTTCTGTCAGCATTACACAGCATATTGTGAAAGGGGAGGCTTTCATCCCCCTGCCAGAGCCACCCCTCACAGGTTTCCATCAAAGTCAGCTCTTCTCTCTCTACAGCCTTCCCGTGCTTGGAGAGCACCCATCAATAAGGGTGGCAGCTGGCAAGTACTTACCACCTCTGAATCAAACACTTTTAGCTGTTGCTTTCAAGTTTTATTAATGTTTATTAATTCCTGTTGATATATTGTCAAAAGCATTTCTTGGAGAATGGCAAAACAGTTAGAAGGTATCCACAGTCTTTTTTTTTTTTCCATTCCTGGATGCTGCACAAATTTATTATTAGAGAAAGACTAATTCATTATCCACAAATAGTTCATAACACAAATGCATTTCCACCTGAAAACATTTTTCTTCAGCTGAAGTATTCTGTTATGTTGCATTATGCTGCTTCAGAAAGTCCTTCACTTTTGAAGCATGTCAACAAGAAATTGCTGTGTAAACCTGGGGCCAGAGGATGATTAACCCTTAACCCTAGCACTTGGAAAGGTGACAAGTCTGTATTTATTTTATTTACCAGTTACAGCATAGCAAGGGAAGAATTTAGTCGTTTCAGTCTGAGTTTTCAACAGGAATACTTGGACAATTCTCTGCATTTCTAAAGAATTTTAGGCAGTAATACTTTGAGCCTCACAACCTCTCAAACAGGGGTAACAACAGGAAGAAAACTGAAGTAACTTGCCATTGAGAAGTCACCCAAACCACAATTATCCTTCAGGAGCTCAAAATGTATCCCACTTTTGTCTTCACAGTCTGTCAGTTGCCCAGATAACACTGCATTTATTGTCTTTTTCATTCTCTATATAGATAGTCACATCATCTGCAAGCAAAAAAGACACTCATATTCTAACAAGGAATCAGGAAAAACACTCCCCAAAAAACAAAGACATGGCCAAGTATTAATATAAGAAAATATACAGCTGAGAATAAAGAACAAAGCTGAGACTATGTCCCGTAGCCTGTCTGTAGTTGTTAAAATAGGCAGGTCTCTACCACCCTGTCATAGACATTTTAAACATGCACTCTGGAGATGAGAGCTGGAATATATTGTACCAAGGTAACTCTGAAATAACCTTACTTTCATATCTCTATTTCACCACTAACCAAAGATATTTACCTATTCATAAAACATAGACCTGAGTGTACAAAACAGTTCCCATTCTCAGTGCTACAGAAATCTAAATAGAAAATCTCTGTATCTTCATTTTAACCCTAAAAAAAGATGCTATACAAGGATTCAGCTTGCAGACAAATCTCTGGTGAAGAAGATAACAAGTCTCCCATCTCCTCACATGACATTAGATAATGACCTGCTAGCTCTTCCTGGCTGGACTTAAACACTTATAGTGTCACACCCATAGATCTGTCCTAATTGCAAATTGTTACTGTCCCAGGGCATGCCTAACTGATGAAAATGAGCAGCAGAGGCATAGCTACATCAGGATGGTGCCCACTGTGTAGTACACTTCAAAGTACAAATACCCTTTCTCAAAACCATTATGTCTCTCTTTCTATGAGGAAATAGATATTCTAAATACTACAACCTTTATTCAGAGGTTTCGCATAGAGTAGCATTCCAGTACCACTATAAAGGAATCATTTATTCCAGTTCTGCTGGGTGAGTCTTAAGCCTCCTGTAAATTCATCACACAGGTCTGCAAACAAAAAGGAAATATAAGATGCCATTAGCAAGTGGAAAATCTTTCACATCAGCTCTCTAGCACAAAAGCAACACTTTTTGAGGCTGTCCAGAAAACAAATCTAGAGACATGAAGCAGTAGTAAAGCATGACTAGGTTGTGCTGTTTTACTGTTCACTATTAAACTTTTTCATGCTGACAGTAAAACTCTGCTGCATGCTCTCCAAATAACTGAACACAATAGCAGATTTCCATTTGCCAGAAACAGAGAGGGGGACAAATAAGCACAGAGAATATGTTTTCTCTCAAACTGACAATGCTTTCCTAAACTCCAAAACAATGCCAAATTTCAATTACTTTAGTTTCATTTTTTGAAACAGGAAGTTCTTTTTCCTAGCCATTCCTTAAGAAAAATGGGCTGTTTCATTAGTAAATTATTGAGGTTTAGTCAAGTTAATCAGTACATTAGTTTTAAATCATCTAACATCAACCAGACCATTAAACTCTGACAATATACACTGGCATGACAACACCACAAGTGCTTATTATAATTCCAGGATGGAGCTATGCAACTCATACAGCTTTCCTATATTCTGTAATGTATACAGGGCAAACTCTATTTATTTCAGTTGCATAGACTTAGCTATTCCAAAGATGAGAAAATAAGCAACAGCATCTTTTCATTACTTGCAACTGCAAAACTGTTATGTACAATAATTTGCTTTTTTTATCTATTTTTTTTCTTATTTTAAAGGACAATTTGTGTTCCAAAGGTTTCAGAGACACATAAACAATGTCTGCTGAAGGTAAACTGAGGCACTTTAGAGGAACTTTCTTTTATTCAAGGTCTCATGGCAAGTCAAAAGTATCACTGCTAATATCAGAATTCCTCAGTTCACAGTGCAGGACTTATCTGGGTTTTGGAAATTACAGTGTCTACAGAGAAAAAGTCTGTTGTTATGAGCCCTGAAAAACCTCTACCATTCCATACCATGCAGTTACAAGATGACCAGAAATCACTCCATATTTGTTATGTGTCTGCTGGTAAACGTGATGTCAGCAAGAGATTTTTTTTTAACAGAACAAAAATTAGGCATTCTACAGATAAAATGCTAATCTTAAAGGAGAATAAAATGAAAAATTTCAGAAAAATGAAAGCTCTCAATTTCTTACTCCATGGCACATTTTGATGATGTGTTTCAGTCTTCTGAGCAACAAAGGTAAGATGGACACCCTCAGAGGATCCATGATGTCAGATCCTCACTGAGGGACATTTTAAGCATCCCTGGAACTGATGGTCAAATTGCATTCAGAGCCCACAGGGATATGCCCCTGCCCTGTAAGGAATATCAGACTGCTGGTGACCTCACCACCATCCTATCAGAGCAAAAATTAAAACAATCACTTGCAAAGTAAGGAAATGCAGAGAATGAATGCAGTAAATTTAAGATTTTTCAAAAGGAAATATTTTTGCTTGCACAGAAGTGCTTAAATTGATCTCTTTCCAGGGCTAAAGTGCACTTTGGGTCTTCTTGTTGAGCAAAAGATAGTAATTGAGGTGTTGCCCCCAATAACAGTACAGTGACCTGCAGACAGTCATGTACTGTCAGATAAAAGTTGAGATGGAAAGGACATTAGTGTGGTTGATGAAAAGCTGCAGCACATTTTCATATTTCACAACTTGGTAAGCTTCTCTGAAGAGTGAATGGACTAAGGAAAAGGAACATTCAATTCCATACTCCTGTCCTGCCTGCTGAAATATCTGTAGATGCTGCTCTTCTACTAGCTCCAAGACAAGTTTGAAGAAAGTAAAGTCTGCCCTCAAGAGATAACACAATTTTCACAATTTATTTCTGTACAAATGCTAAATCTGGACCAGGGGAGAGCACTTCAGGATGATATTGGGGTACAGAATTGTACCCTGTGATTTGTATGGTTTCCCTTTGTTGCTGTTGAGCCGCTAGCAGAGAAAAAGACCTGAGTTCTCAGTGTGACAAGAAAGAGGAAATTTATTTTTTTGATTTCAATATATATAGACTTTTCAGAGGTCACCCAGACTGGTCGGTCAGAAACCTCCCCCTAGGCCTGACTGGCCAGGCCTGAACTGTCCAAATCTCGAGGCACTGTTTCAAAAACATCCAAACTTTATCTTTGTTTATAAAACACAGGAAGATGTTCTCACGGGAAAGACCTGTGCTAGCCACATCCCTTCAGCACTGATTTTTACTTAGGGTTACAGTCTGATCTTGAGTCATAAATGGAAATTCTGAGCTTATATAATAACTGGGCAATATTCTCCAGGGGATGGAGTGAGTAGCTAGTGTATTGATTCACGCAATTTCTCTGTGGGCATTTCCCAAACCTATATCCTCAGAGTATCTAAGTACTCTAATGTATCCTTCTGTTCTATTGTTCAAGATGGCTAAAAATGCTTAGTAACTTTGTTATAAGTTTCTGCTAATGAGGATCTGATTTTTTTATGTAAAATCATAATGTGTCAATACTTCATAACTGAGATGTGTTGGAGAGGTTTTCTTCCTTTAGCCAGATATTTAAAATAGCTAGTGATGTGAAATGTATATTTTTAGAGGCTGTCAGGCAATGCTATTTTTGATGATACAATATGTCTGTTTTCCCTTACCACACAGGAAGACAGTGATGGTGGACTGAACATGTTTTTCTCCCCAAACATCATGTCTTTTGGGAAATATCATGAGAAGTGATAATACATAAACAAGAAAAATAGCGTAATTTAACAGTCCCTGCCATAAGACCCATTATTTAATTGAAAGAAGGAAAATCTTTCATGGTTGATGTTTTCCAAGGAAATGATCAACCCTAAACCTATCCCTGCCCTCCCTGAAATCAGTAGCAGAATTGACTGAGTGCAGCCAGACCTCAGGCAATGCATTTATTAGTGTTGTTGCTGTTAATGGATTAGAGAGAAGAGTCTGCTAATAAATTAGCATTCTAATGCCAGTATCAGTGTCACAAAGTAGCAGAGAGAGGCTGTAATTTGTAAGCTGGTTTGTGGTGAGATAGCTGTAGGTGTATGCAGTAGGAGTATAATACAGGCACCAGGACTGTGTTGTGATTCATGTTATAGATCTTAATATAAACTAAGAAGGAAAACACATTTATAAAGAATTACAGTGTGACTATCCCTTGCAGGGACACACAGAAGTAGAGGAGGAGCGTGGTCTCTCTACCCAGTGGTCTCAGGATTGGCAACTAATTGCTGTGCCAAAGGTGCTCTTGGCAGCACTGCATTTGCTGTTTAAGATCAGATGCAATAGACAGCTAAGTTCGGCTTTGCCCTTTGCACACACAAATGTAATTTTTCTGCAATTAAAAAAAACGAAACCAAAAAAACCCAACCAACCAACCAACCAAAAAAACCCAAACAAAAAAACCTTAAACAAAGAAACAAAAACCCCTAAACAAAGAAACAAAAACACACTAACCAAAACCAACCCATAAAATCAGAAAGACTTCCAATAAAATGAAACAAAATCCCATAAGAACATCATTATAAGATGGATGCTAACATCTGTGAGAACAATAGCTGCCACAGGCTGAAGACATCTTGTTTTTTCAGTAAAAGGAAAGAGCAGAATCTGCTCACCACATACAACTCCTTCAGTGTAATATTGCTAGTTCAAACCCAGCTTAAAATGTGATGATCTGTAGGAAGCAGGGAGGTGCTAGTGATCTGATCAGCTTCTACAGGACTGAGCATTTTCATCACAAGCAAGTCTACTGCCTTCCAATCTCATCCTTTAACAAAACAATTGGCTAAAAGACTGTTCTGGCAGAAAAGTAATGAGTCTTGGTAGGCACATGATACCTAGCAAAGTACCTCAGTTCTGAATGCTGAAGTTAAAATATTGTTCCTAATTAACCCCAATCAAACCTTCACTAACCAGCCTGGAGCTAAAATACAAATGAATTTTGCCCATTGTATTAAAAACCAATATCAAAACCCAGAAGTCAGATGAGAAATTGCTCCAGGCAGGTGGCAAGTAACAAATAAGGGCTCCTCTCAAAAGAAGCATCTGGAACCTTCTGGAATACCAACATTGCTGTTTCCTGGCATTGCAATCTGCTTCTGAACAATGGATTTTCAGACAAAATAACTACAAAATAAGTCATAGGGACATTCTATAACCTGAATACGAATAATGTCAGGAGTCAAAACATTATAAGCTTATTACTGTTCCACTGTAGCTATGAAAAGATAAGATCCTGGAGTGCTACAACTGATCCATATCACACAAAGTATGATCCTACTAAGCTGGTTCTTGTTTGATGCCATTTTGGCTAAGAATATGTCCTACAGATGACTAGAAGTAAGCATGGCCAACAACCACAAGGGATTGCTCTCATTCCTCTGAATTTCTTGGTGTTCAGAGATACAGGTTTTCATCTAGCTGGTGGGAGAAGAGAGACTAGAGAAGAGGATTTGGGGATTTGTTTCAAAGGTGCAAGCTGTAGAACTGTCTTCTGGCCCAGAAAATGCACAACCTTCTGCCTGCCCAGTATCAACATTCTACCTATGTACAGTCAGGGACCTTATTTTTATATTCAAATCAAAGTTCCTGTGCGTTGGACTCTTCAAAAATAGTGAAAGATCTTGCCCAGGGCCTTGGAGCCCAAAATAAGAAACCAGCAATATTTCAGTGATTCGTCCACACTCAATGGAGCCTGTTAGATAAGACTGTATTTAACAAAGGCTTGCAAAATTGATTTAAAGTGAGAATTAGGTGACATGTTTTCGTTCAGTCATTGTTCCTCACTAAAGATGAGGCCCAAACTGAGTTTATTAGGAGAGAGGGCTCTGATATTTTGCCTAGGTATCCTCACAACTTAGAAAAGGATGCTACTTATTGCATGATTTTCCCTGGGAAGAGCAAGAGCACTTGGTCCAGATGCACAGAGAACACAGGACCAAAGAGCTACAGGTATGTGGAAGGGACGTATAAGTTGCAATGCACCCCAGAAAGGTGACTGTAGATGCAAACTTCCTTGCAAAATTTCCAGTCTCCTCCACCAACAGAAAATTTCGCAAGTTAAATTTGCTACTAGGAAGTTGCCAAGTTCATAATGCCTTAGGGTGGCTTGGTACAGAGAGTCCTAGAGCACTAAATGAAATTCCTTCCAGGGAAATAAAATCCTAACTTTTTAAAAACAGCTGATCAGCCTTGGCCCCTGATTTATCTTGCAGAGCTGCAGTATGGGAAACTGCCAGCTGCTGGAGAGCAGCATCATGCTGCTGCCAAAGCAGAAGGTAAAGAAGCTGCAGTGAGGAATGACCTGCAGTTTGTATTTAAACATTTTTTTGTTTCTGCACTGGCTTGAAACAGCATGAGGGGTCTGAGATGAGTAGGAGAGAAGAGCTGGAAAAAGCATGAAGGATTAAGTCCTGGAGCAAAGAGAAAGTGCTGGGGTGGAAGTGATGTTTCCACTTCAGAGAAAGGGGAAGAACTGGTGGAAGTTTTTTTAAAAATTGATATATGGCTGCAAATATTTCCAGAGTGGCATAGATATATTTGGTCAGTTCCACAGCTTACGAAGTATCTTCTGCATGTACCTTTTCCCCCCAGAAGGGTGAAAAGATTTCACTGTGCATAAAGTTATAGAGGAACAATTTAATAACTGACCCAATAGCCACCTTCTGCAATTCTATGTCTGCCTTTTCTTTTTCTTCTATAAAAGTAGAGTTTATACTTTGTGTGTATGAGGTAATAATTTGTTTTGCAAACTTCCTTGGACAGTGAGGAAGCATCTCAGATGTATTTGCACTTATAAATGATTCCACATTCAAACTTTCTGAATGATGTGCTGCATAAAACCATCTTCCCAAGCCACCCATTGTCAATGTAGTTAGCAGAGAGAGCAGACATGAGAAACTCAGCAATCACAGGCACATGCAGCACAGTGCACATACTTTATACTTCACACAATTGCTTACAAAATCTGATTCTTCAATAGGCAGCTTTCCTCATTAGCTATTTTATTTTATTATTCCTTCATAAATGAGTTTATTTTTCTTTATTTCAGTGGGTTTTCACTATCAATTTTTATAGGACAGGTAGCTGACTGCAGTTATGTTTTCTTATTAGATCATCCATTCAACCCACTGCACCTTACAGGATTAGTCAGGAAACAGGAGAGAACACACTATTGAATTTTGGGCTTTGAATCTCTCATGTGTAGCTCAGATCACTAAAAAGGCCACTACAACTTAATTAGTTGCTAAAATCAAGCAGACAAGTGCTGAGCAGTGATGAGCCTCATTTTTTCTCGAAGTCCCCACCAGCAGTCAGCATCTATTCAGAAGTGCTTTACTGGTTCTTTTTCTGGCAGGGAATAAGCTGCATCACATCATTTTAAGGTCCAAAGTACTTTTCCTTGACACCCCCCAAATCTCTTATCATTTTAAATTGAGTGAAAACTTAATTTGTCTCAGTAATCTGGCATCAAACTCCCACAGCCACCTGCGACCTTCCATCTATTTCCTGCCAGAAGTACCTATACACATATAAAACATTTTTTTTTAGTTGTACTAAAGTAAAATGTCTGTGACAGAAGCATTTGGTTTAGGCAATATATCTGATAGAGCTGTGATTCTGGAAATTTTTAGCAGCCATTCCTAGACATCTGGACTGTTGTGTAATAAATTGTTTCTAGGACACTGAAATAACCAAATTTATATCTGCTTTGTCCAGTTGTATCATTGGAATCATATAAAAAATGCTTTCTTTTTCCCATTATCAGTCCCATGGAAAACCTTAGAGGAAAAAGGAAGCTATAAGCTCATTGCTGTATCTTAAAGCATTGTACAAACTTAGGGTGATGGGTGGCATTTCCATCCATACCACTCACAAGGTCTGTGTAAGCTGATTGCTTTGCCAGCACTTTCCTCAAACCCAAATCCTTTCCGTGCACAGAACTAATTTGAGCAGTGACCACTATAATGGGGATACAACACCATCTCTTGGAAATACCAGTCTTGTCTTAACTGCTGAATCTCACTGTCCAACAATAAATAGTCTTCATTCCCATCTAGGGCAATTCTAATCTTTGTCTGACCATCAGCAAATTAAACACAAGCACAGTCCCACATAAATACTAAACCTCAGTTGCTCTTCATAGGCATTGTTACAAACAAATCACATCCTCTATTCTTGTTTTCAATAATTCTGACCTATCTGCATCTCTACCTCCCTCTGGCAGAGGAACTATGATGCTGCTCAAGCTTTGTATGTATGACTCATGAGAATCACAGCTTTACTTCTAGGCATTTAAGAAGATTTTTTAAATTTAGCCCTCTCATATTAATTAACTGATATTAACCCCTACCCTTTCCCTGGCAGAATGCCCTGGTCATCTTACAAACTGCATATTCCACACTGACTTGCAGAAGAATGAACTTTCACCCTAAGCTTGAGGGCCATTCTGGATTGAGCAATGAATCACTTTAGTGTGGACTCTACCTCCCACAACCTTTTCAGAACAGTCATCTGTAGCTTTTCTCGTCAGAGTGAACTCAATATTAGAAGAATTTTGGGCTCTCAGAATAGACTGCTGGGGGAAGGCTGTTGCCTCTGACCTCATATTTCTATTTCTTCTAACCTACATTTCTATTTCCAGATGTTTGTTTTAAAAATTAAGTTTGTGCTCCTCAAAATGTGACAGACTGATTGTAGAGAAGTAAAATTTTTCTGTCTAGAGAAGGCTCACCTGTCAAGGCTCATCATCACAAAAGCAGAGAAGATATACCCGTGCTGTTGATTAATTGCAGGGCAAAATCTCAAGGGTAAACCATTTCAGCCCCCATAATTCCTTCAGACAGGAGTGTTTGCTTTTTTTCAAGAAACCCTCAAAATGTTTAAGTTGGTATTCCTATATCACGATCTGGACTTGCACTCCTATCTAAAAACTGCAATAGTTCAGCAATCTGAGAGCTTGTAACAAGGGGTTTATCACTGCCTGAATGCAATCCATGGCTCTTGCTAAAAATTAAGTGTCAGAACCATCCTTTGGTTATTTTGAATCAAGAGGGTCCATTTGAACGACATGATCACTTTCCAAGCTTTTGGGGAACATTTTTCAGGATCTTGTTAAGAAGTAGAAAACTTGTATAAGAGTCATCATCTTACAAATCAAAGTTTGAGTAGGATTTTTCTCTCATATAATCATGGCAGGCAAACTCCCTCTCTTCTTTTTTTTTTTTAAATTATTCACCAGTCAGTCAAGTCCAGACAAAGAGTAATATTTCAGAAATAACAACTTGTTCTGTGGGCAAAAAATCTTTTGTGACCTTAACAAACCCTTGCATGGAATATCTTGTGGCTATAAATGTTGCTGCCAGAGTTAATTTTTCCACCTTTGTTCACTTAAGACTGAGACAGATTATTTGCAAAATCAAAACCTGCTAACCATACAAGTATATTTATTTGCTTCTTTCTCCAAGGATGCAGTATTTCAGTGAACAACCTCATAAACTTTTAAAGAAACCTGAATGCAGATCGAGCTTCCACTGCATCACTGTGTGTCATAATGCAGATTCTCAGATGAATGCTACTGCTCTGAGCAGTAAATAAGCAGAGTTTTCTGGTCCTCATTATTTCAAACTCGATCATATGCCAGGAATGTGCAGTTGTCCATAAAATAACAAAACAAAACAACAAAAAACCCACAAACTACCCACCCCCCAAGACAAAAACAACACCACAAAAACCACCAAAAAACCAACAAAACCCAAAGAAAAAAAATAACAACACAAAAAACCAAACTCAAACTCCACAAAAAATCTCTATGGCCACCTGTGCCCAAATAAGAGTCCAAAACATTTATTAAAGTAAAAGTGCATCTTACACCACCTCTTCTCTACCTACGGATTTTTCATAAATACACAGTGCAGCTCAGGACCAATCTAATGCAAAGTCTTAATGTTAGAAGAAGATTTGCAGCTTGTAAGAATATCTGTTTCTAATCTATCTTGAGGAAATTTCAAATCCCCTATGTTGGAGTAAATATTTGCAGGCCGCCTCCCCCTTAATTTATTAGTAAAAGAAGAAGTAGGATCAATTGATCCATACATTAGACATAAGAAACATCAAGGTAGAGCTCATGTTTTGTGCCATCCAGTGGAAAAGGAAATTCAGATTTCATTAAATAGAATTGATTTTCTTAAAGAGAAAACCAAATTAATGAAGATGATTTTATGTAAAACGTGGGAAGATAAAACAATGTTCATTTTAACAAACACACTCAACTAATCCATTTCAACCAAAGCTATGTATTGGATTTCAGCAGTATCCCATAGGAAAAAGACTAAACATGTTAAGACTAACCAGGTAATTTTGGTTTCTGCTTACCATAGGGAGTATGACAATCATTCATTAACTTCAATTTCCAATTATTCACTCCTATTACACACCAAAGGAATACATTTTACCAAACAGGACAGACACAAAGCAGTCAAGAGAAAGCAAAACCACGAGCAGTCCACTAGCATATAGACAAAAAACAAACTAGACCCTGCAACAAAGGCTACAGAGTGCACATCCTTAAAATTGACAAAGAGAGTTTCTCTGCAGGGACCTTGTAAGAAGATATGAAAAAAACCAGCTAAGATGCATGATATTAGTCTCCATTGCAAAATTTCATTACACTAGACTGAAGAAACATAGAAAGCAGAAAAGATTGCTGCATTAGTCATACTCTCTGGACTTTGAGGCCAAATTTAATGAAAACATTCAGTTCAGAGATCATCTCAGTACATCTTTCAGAAGTACTCCCTTCTACTCTACAGTTACACGTTATCAGTTTCTTATGCAAGTATGGTCATGCCAAGTTTAAGCAGGTGATTTTTTTTTTCTAACAGTGTTATGCACCAAACTTAGAAGGTACACTTGCACATGTATGTGTGTAGATATATATATATATGTGTGTGTGTATATGAATATATATATATATACGTTAACTGGTATACGTTAACTCCAGCCTTTGCCCTTTCACACAGGAGAGAGTGCCAGCAACCAACTAGCGCAGGGTCATATGAAGAAAGAGATAACTTCAATCACTATTTGAAACTATTCTTTTGCTGTCCAATATCAATAATTTCATAAGTATGGAGTCAGCTGTACAATTTAGATGGAGCACTCTCAAGACTCTCATCTTCATTCAATTTTCAACACTAGGTTCAACAGTGTCTTAAAATCGTATAAAAAAGATTCATCTTCCCTTCACCCACAAGGTCAGCAACCCAGATCCTGCCTGGTGATATTAACAAGGGGACGAGAAGTTACAAGATGAACTATTAGGTTATATTTCAGCCCTAAGACTAATGAAAGACATTTCTGTACATAAGAGAATATAGTGATAAAAATGTCTTCAGGCAGTGGTGAGAAACAGCTGTTCTGTACTGCTAAGTACCTTCCTTTGGAGGGTGAATTTCCATCTTCAAAGCTCATTTGGGAAGGAGCTGAACAGTGATTTGAGGAGCCAGCACAAGTGTCCACATCCAGGTCTTTTCTACTTCTTCCAGTGACTCACTCAGTGACCATGGGAAGTCACTTTGGATCTGAAGAATTAGGGGAGAGACATTTGTGAAGGGTGCCTGAGGAAGGATACTGAAGTCAGATCTGCAACAGTTAATAGCAGTTGAGACACTGTGATTTTCTCCCAGTTTTTAGAATTTACCTTTTTTCTGCTTCTTAAGCATGGAATTTCTCACAGGACAGCAGAGAGAACAAATATCTCTACTAAGGGCAAACGGAATACCTGACTAAACAGTCCATGGAAGCAGAGAAAGGAACATTGCACAAGATAAAAGGAAAGGAGAGAACAGCTCCCTTTCCTGTCACATTGTCCACACCAGGTGTCCCTTTAATTGAGGTGAGAAGTCAGCTCTATAATTCTGATTGTGCTGTATTTGTCTGCTGTGTATGTTTAACATCTGCCTGTGCTGTAACAATCAATACCAGTTAACTTGGCTTTGCCTTTTCCCCCTTCATGTGATAAGTACTGTTGCTTTCCAGCTTGTGTCACAGTTTGTATTATCTTTGTTGACAGCCCAGTTTGCGAGGGAGTCCCTCCTCAGTGTTATGTTAATCATTTTAGAAAGTAAATACACAGTAGTGCTAATCCCTAAAAACCAGGCAAATGAAACACCACTGTGTACCTAGCTACAGCCCTAAAATTGAAATGACAGAGCTATTTTGTCTGAGTGCAATGGCACTGATCTCTCTCTTTCCATAAAATTATGCAACCATACATCAAAGTAGTGGTTCCATTATTTGAATGTCTAGTAAACAAAATTGGACATTATATCCTGGAACCTGAATGTCTGCTACATGGACAGCTACACTAAATGTTTGGTTGCTGACAGACCATCTGCAAGACATGTCACTATGAATTGATTTATGAGGGACAGAAGGTAAAATTCTCTGGAGATAGAGAGAAAGTTAAACTTCTGATTTTAGAAGATTTTCCTTCTTAACTACTGCAGTTATACTGAAGATTGGCAAGAAAAAACAAACACAGATGTTCCCCAGTTTTGGCTAGTGCTTGGTGATTGGCAGAATGCAAAAGTCCCAAATCTGCCTTTGGTAAAAGGCCATGAGAACTCTGGGTCCTTGTCTAAGTATTTGAATATGATTCCAATAAAACTTCCACTCTAACAAAGTTTTTTTCCAGACTGTTCTTACATGGAGAAATAAGTTGAAACATTGAAAAAACAAACACAAAGTAGTCTGGTTTTTTGGGTTTCAATGAAGCAGTTACGATCTCCAAATTTTTATCTACAAAACATACTATTTATAATGTCTTTTAAAATCTCCCATAATAAATATAGATTACATAAATTATTATTTACCTGTGAAATCAAAAATTTTGCTCCAAATTTGATAGTGAACTAGTACTATATTACATACTTTGGTATACCTGTTTTTCAAAGGATAAAAGTATTAAAATATTAAAGGCTCTACTCAAGATAGCCCTTGTTGAACAAAACTGAGGAAGTTTATAAATATCTATTTCCAGTCAATGGAGTCTGAAAAAGTTTCAGACAAGGCATCTGTGATCCTAAATATTTATTTAAATCAAAGCTCTGAACCATGACAGGTAAAAGCATTCAAGAGTATAAAATATATTAAGAAGCTCAAACAACCAAAGCCAGTGGGTAAAATATAAAGGCTATGTGACATGCTGTAGTTATCTATGACAGCTTAATAGCATTTCAGGGGTTTGACAAATACAGCAAAGATTTCTCCAGAACATTAATTCTTGGCCATACTAGCTCAAAAATAAAATTAATTATTTTATATTGATACCTAGGAAAAAACTTACAGCCTTTTCCTCCTGTCATAAACATTACACATCTTCCTTACACGAATATCCTTAACAGCCTCATCCTCTCAAGTACCACTTCAGAAAAAAAATTGCCATAGGGCTGGAATATAGCCTATGATATCCATCCATACAACTCCTGCTTCTGACATTAATGTTCATGGGAACTAGCGAAAAAGAACAGTAATAGAAGCCCATGTGAGAACATATAACAGATTTTTTTCTGTTCTGTCTTTTTGATCCCTCTGCTACTTGAATTTTTGTGGTTACATATTGCTTTCCTATGTTGCGAGAAGGAGATGACAATCCTTTTAGTGTATTTCTTCATTCTCACACAAAACTAGCTTGACAGGTTAGCTAACTAAACACAAGCTAACTCAAAGATAAAAATGGAGAAGGTGAGGAGGAATACTTTTCCCTAAATAGTTGAGCTCAAAATAAAGTCTTCAACAGCTCTTCTCCACAGTGAAATATGCACCTTCATAGTTTTATGTACCTCCTTGTTAAACACTAAGCTGGAAACACACTGACAAAGCCATAGTGGTTTTGCCACACTTACAACATCTGTATGCTCCAACTAAAACAAAGAATTCTGAAGGGGAAGTATCAAAGTATTTACATTAATCACATTAACTGCTGCCAGAAACTAATTTCAAAATTGGTAAATAGAATTTCGTAAGAGAAACAAAACCAGGTACAGCCAATTCAGAAATGAGCAAGCACTACATCTGAATTTTAAAATACTAAGTCATAAATCCTCAGAAATAAAATATAATTGCACAGATGATACCACACAAGAATGGTTGCAAGCTATGAATGGTGGCAGGAAGCAAAAAAATCTTGGTGAAAAACACTGCACAGGTAAATGCAGTACTGCAGATACAGCCAGGCTTAATTTAACACATCAAGGGGTAAAACATTTTGATAACAAGCTTAGTGTTAAATGGATGATTCTTGTGAGAAGCTGCAAGTGACAAAATCCAGATGGCAGCAAATCGTGACTGTAAGAGAAAAGGGACTTTATACATTTATTGTTTTGATCATTACCACTGTTACTATTTTTGGTAATAAGCAGCATCTTTAAAAGTGAGCATCATCAGGCTAAGTGAGATACATGCACAGTAAACTACTGTTCCTGCATCCCTAGGAGCACATCACTTTCCAGCTTTCAAGACAGATGTGGTCCAAAACAGGTGGCCTCTTGTGCAGTGTGCTATCAACAGTTCTGAGTTCCATTTAGGTCAGGCTTTTAGAGATGGTCAAAACTCCTAAGAAGGTTAAAAATTAATTTTAGGCTACTTATATCAATAGGCTTTCTTAGGAAGAACGCTGTTGGAGGGTTTCTCCCAAGGTGCCTCCCTCAGAACCAGTCTCTCTGGAGTCTGTTGTCCAAATTCAGAATTCCCACAGAAAAGCCTCATGGATGACTGCTAAGGAGCTTTTTGGTTTCAGCTGTGTGCCAGGCCTGCTGTGGTAACCATCAAATCACACCATTCCTAACTCTATTCCTGACCAATCAAAATTGGCAACTTCAGGAATTAAACCTAAAATCTTAGTGTTACAAATTGCTTCAGAGAGAATTGTCATCAGCTCAGAGGGAGGTAAGTGAGGGCAGAGAGTCATGCTAGTCATCACACAGACTTCTCCAGGAGGATGTGGGCTGTATAGTTAATGCATCACACAGAAAGCAAGGGAGTAATTAAAATGTCTCACATAAAGAGCAGTCGGGAGCATTAAGATTTGGTCCTGGCTATGATTCCTTGTCTCTGTCTTGACATACTAATGCTATTAACTATCCTCTCATCACTTACCAAATGCTAAAACCTCCCAGCCTTTTCTTAGTCTATAACTAATCATTACTGGCAACTGGCCACAAGGTCAAAATTATCCAGTGGCAGTGCTCTATGTTGTTTTCAGAATAAAAAAAACTCCTTAAAAAATTACATGGTGAAATACTAGGATACAGAGAATAAGGATCATATTTTTGACTCCAGGATCCACACTACCACTTCACAGTACCACATTACTGCATTATATGTTTTACTGTATATACCTGCACAGGTATTTAGAATTTGCAGGTCTAGATCTAGACACAGAAACTACAACCCTTCAAAGAAAGAAGGGTTGTAGAAGAAGAAAAGCTTTCTTCTTCTACAGAAGAAGGGCTGAAGAAGAAAAGCTTTATTCCAAATACTTAAAGTAATTTACTTGAACTTTTCATTTCTTTTTCATGAATTAGCATTTTGAGAGTATGGCACAAAATGTATCTTGATTTTGAAGGGCTTACTTATCTCTGATGTGTGTGGTCTTTCATATGGAAATCAGACAGTTTTTCTTCCCTTGAACAAACCCCGTGTTCAGTTTACACAAAAATCTAGATTTACATGTTCAGAAGATATATCACTGCCCATTTATTTCCAAGCCCATTTTGAAGTAAAACCCAAACTCTTCTGATTAAGAGACTGACCCAAAACCACCTACCATTTGTCCAAATATACTCAGCTTTGGCAAACATTTTTCATCTAGTCTTCCAGGATTCCTGCATGTTGTTTGGACAGAAGTTCACTCAAAAGGGTTGCTACAAATCAGCAGTGCACAGCTGGTGTTTTTTGTGGGTTTGCTATACAAAACCTGGAATTCCCAAAGTTTTTGTCTTTCCACATATTGTGAAGATACAATGCTGATTTAACAGTCCAGAATTGCTCAAACCATCCACTTCTGCGAGAAGAATGAATAATCAGTAGCACATCAGGACAAACCAGCACCATCTATGCCAAACTTCACAGCATTTACATTTGCTCAGCACCTAAACTTTGCCCCTAACATCCTGATCTAAATGAGCATTAGAGCTGAGAATGTTCTAGTTCAAGCCACCCATTGGTTGTCTTTCAGAAACATTTAAAACACATTCAGATCAGCTTCCTGTAATATGAATATTTAATCCTTGACAGTTTAAATTCAGTAGCAAAATTTTAGCTGCTATGTTATTGAATGGAAATAGTCTGAAGTAAATGGTAATTTTCTACTTATTCCAAAGTAGTATCCTAATACAATAGCCAACAGAGACCAATAATATAATGTTAAGCTTCTCACCTTTAGGCTCAGTCTTTGAAACAAATACAGACTGCTAGTTCTCACACAGCATTTTAGCATCAGTTAATTATAATCTAGAACAGGGAGAGTTTGGGGCCAGGCTGGGTAGGTGGGATGGATATCTGTCAGGAGCCTGGTTTGTCCAGACTTGAGAAGAGGCTCGAGGAAGTCCTTGTCTTCAACTGTCGAATGGGAGGGAGTAGAGAAATGGTCAGACTCTACAGCTGCACAGTGGGTAGAAGAGAAGCAATAGACACAAGTTGCAACCTAGGAAACATCCATTAAAAATAAATAAAATATTGTCAGAGTGGTCAAATACTGGCTCAGAAAGGTTGTGCGATTGGACCTGGTTTAAGCAGGGGTTTAGGAAGTCACTTCCAGCCCGGGTGATTCTCTGCAAGTTCACCAACCTGAGCTCCCCATTAAAGACATAGAAACACTTTCATACTTGTCACATTGGGGTCATGCTCATTTGAGCAGGAAAAGGAAACCAGAAGGAAGATGTAAAGAAAAGGCAAATTCCTTATTTTTCCCTCAGATCAGGAGGGAAAAATAAGAAAAACTCTGCAGAATTCATACATGAAAGGTGAGCTTTTCATTTCACATTTCACCACCGCTGAACAATCTCTGCCACTGTCTCCAGGAAACCTACTCCAGTCCATGCTGATGTAGTTGGAAATCACATCCAGTCTAGAGAATTTTCCAAAGTTTTTAATAAAACACCCTCAGAGCACGCCACAGACACTTTGCCTCAGCAGTGTTCAGCACTGCAGGTCTCACTGTAAAAGCTAATGTATGCTATAGTTTTGATGTCTGTATTTGTAACTCTTGCTCTGGGTAACACTTAGAAGGCACATTTATGCTCGGAAAATACATTTTTTTAAGACACTATATATGTACTTTTGCCAAAGACATCTGAAATTTTACAAGCTACTTATTCTTTCAGAAGTATCTGATCCTTTCATTTATTCTCTACCTGAAATCATCCCGAGGTGCATAATCATTCCTGCAAAAACCAGTTGATTTCACAGATTATTCTTTCGGCTGAGGAATAAGCAGGAGATGATTAAACCTGCAGGGAAAAAAGTATCCTTGAAAACTTTCCCCCATCCCAAGCTAAAAAACCAGAACAGCAGGTAAACTATATATGTAAAAATTTTCAGACTTTTTTCCTGAGAAACAAGTAGATAAATGATAGTTCTAATTAAGCGAAGTAGTGAAGTTATCTAGACAATCTAAGAATTGTGAGTGTTGGCCAAGCACATGCTTTTCTGAACTTAAGCCAATGTTGAGTTACAGTGTGTCCTCTCCTTTTCTCACTTTCATTGACCAAAGGTCTCCTTCCCATGTGGTAGATATTGCAGAACGAAGGAGGCTTCACAGGTACCAGCAACTGGTGAGAGTCACTCACAAGTGGAGTGTTAACTCCATGTAGTTCTGCCCTCCCCCATAGCAGCTGAGTTAGGCCAGTCCTAACATCTCCAGAATGCTATTTCACCCAACCCATATATCCTTTGGGAATAAAGTTGGATTACAGCCCTCTCTACACATTTGCATCAGGTAATGGAGGCACCTGAGGCAGAGTCACTTCCAGCACTACCTCCCTTCTCCACTTCTTCTGCTTCCCAGAGTAAGATATCACACTCTCTTATTAGATAAAATCCTACTCATTACACTGGCTGAATCAGAAATACAAAGAGCAGGTGCCTCATAGTGACAGCCAAACACAATGGCTCTGAATCTTCCATGTGCCACTTTCACACAAGGTCAATTGCACCTATAATTAATTTATAATAGCTGAACCCTCAGCTGTCACCTTACACAGTCTTGCAAATGCACAAGCTGCACAAAACTTTATTGGTAATTAATTTGTCAAGCAAATACTAGGGAAGGACAAAACTGGTAATTTATACTATAGATATTCAAATGAAGCATCCTGCCTGAGTAATTTAATGTCAGAAAGTAGTAGAGCCACAAAGCAGAACAAAGAATTGGAGTCTTTCACCAACTATTTCTTGAAGGAACATTACTGTAATGTGTTATGAGCCAATTTCACAGTAGAAAAACATGCTTCTTCACTGAACAATTCTGGACAGATTTTGGCATTAAAAACGGTTGTGAAATTGCAGATGCACATCCACAGAGACTGGGATGACAGAGGATGGTAGAACTTAACCAGAAAAGACCTGTGTGGAAAACACTGTTTGTTAGCCCTGTGTTGAAAACACTGTGTGTTAGCCTGAGAAAATATAGATCAGCTATTGAAAAATACATGGTGCGTTCCAATTCTTTAAAAAAAAGTTTAAAAAAAGTGCAGGACTGACCCCACACCCTTTCTCCTTATTCTGCCACTCAGTATATTGTCATAAGTATTGGGACTCTCATCATTTACTACCCACAATCCTCTCCAACGATAACACTAGTTGATTGTAGTTGTTGTAATGTTACTTTTGTGTGTATGAAATAGAATTTCACTTAAAAAAATATGCTGGGGTGATACTGCAGGGCTTTGCCATGATATCCTGGATTCAGTGGACTTCAGGAAAATCAAGTGTGTTCCAGAGATTCACCCTGCTAAACAACTTCCTCAAGTCTTCTACCAGTACCTATTAGAGGTCTGGACCAGCTGACTTAAAGAAATTAAAACATCTCAGTCCAGAATCCCAAACAATGTTTTTCGGTTTCTATTGCCTGGAAAGCTCTCACCTCAACAGTCAAGAAGAAGGGGAGAAGAAGGAATTCTCCCTGGTGGCAGAAGTTAGGTAAAGCGTTTCAAACCTTGCTGACAATTGAGTATTTTATAATATAAACTGTAAGAAACATATTTTTTGGTGTATTCACAGTGGATGATTGGGAAAACTGCATTTCTATGTAAAAATAATTAGTCTGTGGTACAAAAGAGCCACTTCATTTTCTGCAAGTATTATCAGTTAGGATATTACTGCCATCTGAAACAGGATTCTTTAGCATCAAGATGATCCATTTTCCTGACTTGTGTGTCATAAGATGATTTAGTGGAATAAACCAGGGAATTTCTGAAGAAGCAATGGTAGAGCAAGCAAAACTACACAAAGAAAGTCCCTTTAGCTGTCTGTCCAATTATGAAACCATGAAGAGAAGGAGGTCCTTTAGGGAAAATGTGAAAGCAAATAAGGATAATTTGGAAATAGCCTGAACATTGTTAAAACCTCTTTCTCTGAGCGAAATTCAGAGTCTTTCAAGACAGTTCCTAGTCTTGAAAAAAGTTGTGTTAATATAGGTCTCATTGTGGAATTTGCCCCTCAGTTTTTTTATACAAGTCATATGACAATAAGGCATATAACTGCAAGATTTTAACCCAGCTGTACTTTACTGTTAACAATATTTCTGAAATATATGAAATATAGCCTGCTGAACAGAACATGATAAAACAAATGAAAGATGGGATGTAGAAGCAAGAAGGATATTTAAAAAGAGTCAGGTAGGAAATATAATTCATATAGAGTTGAAAAGTATAGTCTTTGAAAAAAGTGAGAGGACATGAAGGGAGTTCTGCATACAACTTCTGCAAAAGCAAAATTAGTCCTATGTGATAAAAACATCACTGTTAACAGATGCTGTAGGTGTACTTCAACCATATAAAAAAGAAAGAAAAAAAGAGCTTTATCTCGAGTAGTGTGGAGATATATATGTAAAAGTTAAAAACAACAAGCAGAAACCCCACAAGATCAGGTGGAAACATTCTCAGGAACTGCCCAGGGGGATGAAACAATCATTGTGGCAATGTTTAGGGGGTACAAACTAATTCAATCACCGAGTGTGACAGTCAACCAAGATAAAAAATATAGGATGGATAAGATATAATCATGGCTAACTCATCCAGAGTATAATATAACTATAAAGCACTAGACATATCTCATTATTGAAATATCACTCAACTTTCTGGCCTCTCTCTGGTGCAGGACCAGCCATCAAAGGACTGAACACAAGTCATGTTCCCAGCAAGTGAATATATGGGTAGCTTTAAAAGGGAAAAATGTGGTAGAAAGAATACACTAGCTTCCACAACACAGGCTTTAAGATGGGAGAGAGAACTGGGTACCAACATATCTGGCTTTGAAATCCCACCTTTTTCAATCATCTCCTGGGAATCCATGGACAAATCACCTCTTCTCTTGCCTTCATTTCCTGAATAAACTGAAACTGATGCATGTGTGATGGTAATTTGACAATCCTGATGTGATTATCAGATGAAAAGCTTTTCAAAATGTAATATGGGAATGTTGGAGAAGTGCTGCAGTTGCACACCTTCTTGGGTTTCTATTCACAGGTGTATGAGGGGGAGGACCAACCTGTTATTTGTTTAATGAAAACTGTATTTACTTACAACCTGGATTAATTATTTTTCCTCTCAAGAGAGGAATTTTGAGTCAGTAGGTGTTGGGAAGCTTGAAAATGATACCAGTGGCCATAAAACCCAGCTCCACATCCATTACACCATCACCTGATGAGAAATGCAGTGTAGAAACTCCAATTTGCCAGCTGACTAATGCTTCAAACCCAAGGACAAATACTGTATTACAATTCAGCAGGAAAGAAGACCATTTCTATAGCATAGTAATCTCCACATGGTAATTGTTTGATGGTTTTCAGCTGGAAAAAATATGCTAATAGGATCAACAAACAAAGAGAAAAAAGGCTTTGAAACAATGATGAATGCAGTTAAAATAGCTCAGTGAAACAGATATTTCCACATGGCAGCCAAGCATGAGCTACAAAGCATTGCAGTGTCTTTTCTGAATGCAAAGAAAGAAGCAAATGCCTAGAAATAGACCCCAAAGTTGTACTTACATAGGAAGAAAAACTCAATATTAGTTAGGGGTAAGTATTATGAGGCTGAAGCAGGCAAATCTGTATCACTTCAGCTCATTTACCCTCATTAAATTTTTTTTTTTTTTTTTTTTGCATTTTGGCCAAAAATGTTGACTATCCTGCTGTAAAAAAAGACTGTGGTCTGTTACAGAGGTCACCTTTTCTGGGCACTGTACTTCCTTATTTGTCTGGATACCTTAAACTCACACTTTTTGCTAAGATCTGGAAAAAAAAAAAAACCTCCAGGAGCTGTCATTATTCTGGCTGAGTAATATAATTCCTGCTTGGAGATTAACAATAAAAACTCCCTCAGCTCTCTGTGGGTTCTCATCAAACGTTGTCTGAAAATACCTCAGTGCTATCCATCCATTCTTTCTGCCCTCAAGTTACCAACCAATATTGCTGACCAGATACAGCCCCACAGACAACATGATATGAGAATTTATATTCCAAGGCTGAGAAATAGCAAAGGCACAGTGTTTATTATGGTTCAGTGCAGTGGTTGAATATTAGTTTCCTTTCATTTGAAAACCTGACCTGTTGAGTGCATCAGTTGTGAAACTGAAGGCATGAACCAGAAGTGTCATTGCGGTAGATTGCAAAACACAGTGCATGCCAAGAGTAGTAAGACAGAAGAAGAGAGGACCTGCTCCTTAATTTTAATTTTCTTTTTCTTCACCAGAAGAACAGAGACTGGCCAGGCAACGCCAATGAGTTGTACTAAAGTAACTTCCTGATCCAATCTTATCAGACCACTCCGGCTTGCAGAGTTACTGTACAGGCAATTACAGAGTATATAATGGAAAGTTGGCAATGCAAAAGTTGCAAGGATAGGGTCATTTTGTATTCAGTGGATTTCAAAGAAGAGATGGTTTGAAGAAAAATGGCTTACATGCTTTACCTAATGTTGTATAATTTTAGTTACATATACACATTTCTTGCATTTAATCACAATTCCGAGCTGATGTGAAAAGTGCATAGGTTTTGGTGTGGATAAAAGGCCCATGTCAGTGTCCAGCAGACTACCACTGATGCTATTTTGTTTACCTTCCGGACACAGCACGTTTCACTTTGATAGAACATTTGTCTGAAAGGCAATCACAGGTTAAGCTGGTGCTTTGAGATGTGCATTGTACTAACAGAACAGGCTACAAAAAGCTGAAAATTACTTCAGAGGTACTGTGAGCAAGATGAGATTGTTGGATGGGTCCCATTCAACACAGGGAAAAGTGGTCACATACTGCGTGAAATCACAAAGGTTACAATTGCAAGGACTTCAGAAAAGGGCAGCACTTCAGAGAGATTGGTACTTTTGCATTCTGGGTAGCTTTTTTGTTTGGTGGGGTTATTTCATGAAAAGAAGGAGGGTTGAGTAGTTTGCCATATGGAAGGCTGCTCTTACTTCAGAACAGCCTACAACAGCAGTTTCTATAGTTCTAGGACCTGTCAGATATTCTGCCATGGTCAGGAAGGACACTGTTCTAGAAAAGAAAAGAAATAAGCTAGAGAAAACCACTTGTTCAATTATGGGACCAACACAAAGCAGTTTTCAAAATACTATTGACATGTAAATTTTTGAATCTGGCATGCAGTAGGAGATAAAATAATCGGTCACGCTAGTAGTAGTGTTCTATCTAAATACTGAACTACAAGAGAATGTGGTTCTTCACTGTCTCCTCTCTCACAGTTTGTCTCATACCAGTCATATCCATCTCCTTCACTGTAACACAACTGCTATGCTGCAGCTCCATGTAAGAAATTAAAATACTCAATCAAACCATCACTGTTACATATTATACTATGAGTATGTTCTTCAGCTGTCCCTTTCAAGTTTACCCTAGACATACTTCTATTTTATGCTGGCAAATTCGAAGGAAGTATTTCTCCCAGGATAACCCTCATAATTTATATGCAGCACATATTACGAACAAAACTGAAATCCTAATGTTTTCCTCTAAAAATCATGAAAAGAAGAAGACTGCTTGGATCAAATAGTAGCATACTATATAATTTATCCAAATTATTTTAGTCACTGAGGTCCACATATAATCTTTTATAAATTAGTACAGAATATTCCGTGTAATTGAAACACTGACAGGAAATCTATGCTTGCTTTCTCTTCTTTTCATTATTTGAATGTTAATCCTGAAAAATAATTCTGAAAACATGAACAGTTTGTTGATTTTGCAGTTTGGTTTTTTTTAAATACTGCAAATATGAGGCTACTACATGTAATTTAATGGTGTAGAGTACAACGGGCCACAACGGTAAAATCAGATGAACTTGGCTAGATCCTTTTGTTAATGGGTTGTATTTGTTTGCTCCTTAGGGCAGGAAATACACCTGCTTTCATAATTATATGTGCCCAGTGAAAATATTCTAGGCCTAAATATACCTCTAAGGCAGTAGAGCATAATATGCATATTTTTCAGAACTTGAAAATTAATTCACTGAATTATGCATTAGCTAATTAATTTGTGATTCTTACAAAAGACATAAGGTGAATATTAATTTTTGTATTGTACATGGTAATCCTCAAAAAGAGAGAAGATTCCTGTTTGATATTGCATAGCCCCACTTTCACTGAAATTCAAGAATACCACAAATCTGACCTGGCTTTGTTTACCCAGAAACAGAACATTAAAGGCAGTCTGATGATCCCTGGAAAGAAACATGTTTTACACATCAGAGATGTCAGAGTCTTAAGCAAGCAATCATCAGATGTTTCTATACAACACAGCAAAACAAGTTATGATTTCTTGCAAGGCAGATCACTGAAACTTCAAGAAACCAATAGTTTGGATGCATTTATGTGTGGGGGCACTAACTGCATTTGTATATAGACATTACAGCTGAGTCACAGATGTGATTAGAAATATACACCAAGAAAGAGACACAGTACAACAAACACACTGTTTGCCACAAGTATTTTTCTTCTCAGTTCTGTGCTGTATTAGTTATCCAAAGAAGGTTTTTGGTTTCTCTAGGAAAGATTGCTGTCACAAACAGCAAAGTAGTGCTTTTTGGCTCAGTTTATTTTTACTACCAACTCTAAATAGAAAACACTTTTAGACTAGTTTTGCTAGATGCATCTAACATTACTTTAAAATCAGAGAAAAAAATAGTAACAGAGCTCAGACAAACTGTAAGCTAGAACAGTTGATTTATGAGTTACCCTCTCATCTAGGTTTTGATAACGACTCCTCGACCAATATAAAAAGGGAGATCTTAAGTGCTGCACAACCTCCCTGTATGCAGCAATTTTATAGCACACAAATCTCACCTGCTCTCTGGCCATCCAATCCAAGTTTATAACTCTCTTCACAGATAAAGTGATAGTTTATAAAAATCCATATGTCAAGGGCTCTGATTTTTTTGCCATTTAGCTGGAGGTTTTCCTAGGAAAATGGAATTACAAGAACTCAGTACTTTGTTAAAGAGCTGTTATGGTTTCCATTTTATTGATCCAGTCTAACCAAAATACACTCTCACCCATTCATCCGAACAGAGAGTTACGAAGACCAAGTGTTTGAAATGACCATTCCTTTGCATAAGTCTTTGGCTATTATAATAGCCATTTATTTAGCTATCTTCCTCTCCTGAGTAGGAGATGCTACAATTTTCCCCACAGCTTTACAGTTAGAGATCTCAGTTTCCAATGTACTTTCACACTGTTGATGTGACTGACATTTCTTCATAGAGCAGGACTATATTCACATGAAGGAAACTATTTGGCCCTCAGGAATCAATATATTTATGAGCAACAAAGGGTCCCAGGTCAAAACTTCATCTTTTAATCAACAGCAACGAACATAAAGGGTGAAAGTTTGTCCAAACATCTGACTACGAGACGAAATTAACCCACAAATCTTCTGGCACAAAGAGTGCAGAGAAACAGTTGCATATTTGTTCTGCTTCTTCCCACAGTAAAGTGCATGATCCTAAGGGATGAGCTGTTGTCCCTTCCCTCTGAAAAACTCCTAGAATTCTCCAGTCTCTGAGATATGCATCTTCTGGCTCTCTGCCATAGGAAAATCTCAGTCTATGCCTCATAGACTGGAAGTTTGGCTACCTCCTTTCTTACCTTACTTTTAGGAAGGCAGCAGCAATCTGCCCACAGTCAACTGAAAAGGAAGGAGAAATTGAGTTATCCAGGGGACAAAACAGCCAAGTGAAAATGCATTGATAGTGCACTGCAATACTTACATCATAATTATGCAATGTTCCACTGATGTAGTTCCATAGTATAGTCACTTACTTTACAGAACAAATATGGAGCCATTATAGAACACAAGCATGTCCCAGAACATTGTGGCAGTCTATTGTGTTTAGAGATGGATGGTAGCTCAACCAGAAATGCATAATGATCTCTGCCAATGGTATCTCTCCTTTTCCCATTTTCTTAAAGGGAAATAATTTATGTAATTTCCCAAACTACATTTACTTGCAATTTTCCCAAAATGTCTAGGATTGCCTTTGTTATTATTAAAACCTGATGTGTGTGATACAATGATTTCAATAAAATTCAGATTTTCTTGAGCGGCTTAGAGATAGATCAAAGCCATACTAAGACTTCCAATACAGCTTCCATAATGTTGTTTCTAGGAGACTAAAATTTAAACAGCAGGGGGAAGATTTAGATATTCTTAGCTTCACAAGGTGATAATGAAGGAGAAAAAAGTAAAGAAACATCTTGGAAGTAATTTTCTTAGAGCATTACTGACAGGAGGTGGTGAAAGTGCTATGAAATCTCCAGAAATTACAAACCGACCAATCAACAAATGTTAGTTGTTTGAAAAAGAGTAAGTAAGGACCAGAACCAAAAGATAAAGATGAGAAAATAGAATATGGTAATGGATGAGAAAAAAAAAAATCCATTGCAGCCATGATCTTCCAACAATAAAATTTAATCTGAAACTAAACCAGCTCCTTAAAATGGTTTAGTCAAAACAGCAAGCACAAGAGAGGCTGCTAACATGACTTGGACAATTCTGTCCAAGTGCAAGCATAGAAACTATACCTGCTACAGAGTTAAGAACACATCTTATGCTTCTTCACTGCTCATTCTCAGGATGAAAAGAAACCAGATGTATTAGCAGTCCAATCGTTAACATATACATACATACATACACAGTTAGAAATGAATAAAACTCCATATTTACTTTTAGCTTTCCAAGGTGAGCAGATGATGAAATGTACAGTAAACCTCTCCCTTTTCCTTTTCTTTGCCTACCTGACAAATTTTGGCAAATTGTTCCATGCAAATACATTAGTCTGAATGGTTGAAACCTGTTTCCTCCCATCAGCTGAAAAAAAATGTCTTAACAGAGAAGGCAGCATTGCTGGATATACTGAAACTTTCTTTATACAGTTTCTAGGTGAAAATGCATTTATTTTTAACATCATATGGATAGGAAATTGCAGCTTCAATCACTGAAGTACAGCAAAGTTTTATGCAACTATAAAGCAGGATGTCATAGAGGTAAAAGTTCTTTCTAAAAGGAAGTGTTTCCATCCAGCTAATAAAGTTCCAATCTTCAGCTCACTATCTGAAAGTCATTGCTCTGAATCAAGTGAGTTCAAAGTAAAGTCAAAACATGGAAAGAGAGATGTGAAAGTTATGTCATCTTTGAATACCATCCAAAATAAAACATACAGAATTTCTCTCTTTCGCATTAACTAAAACTGAGAACTGAGGGGCATGGAGGAGAAAAAAACAACCATCAAACTACGTGAAAAGAGGAGGAGAAGAAATTACCTTATCCCAGCTTGAGCCTCGTAACCACTCAAATTTTCTCATTTTGTAAAATTAATCCAAAAGCCCCTCTCTCTTGCTGAACTCCTATCACAACACAGATGAAAATATAGAAAGAGAAAATTATTTAAGAATTAATAACACAAGTCTATAAAAACCACTGCATTGTTTTTTCACCACTTCTCACAGTGTTGAAAGAAGAACCGGACACTGGCTTAAACAAAATCTTAACTTCTGTGGGTGGGTACATTCATATTACCAGCAACCCTGAAATAGGAGTGAAAAATGATTGAACTAAATCTTTATTTAAATTTGGAAATATGGCATTGTATTCTTGATGTCTGATTGCAGTACTGCTGTTCTGCATTTCTCAACACATTATGGGATTTCCAATGATTCTCACAAAAGTGTCCATCAGGAACCTACTGCAGCTACAGCTGACCACGGTACAATGAACAGAGCAGAGTTTAACACTAGATGGCAATATGCTTTTGTGTAATATTTATCTGAGGTGCCTGTAAATAAAGGAAAATATTCCTCAAGCTATTGTACTATTTCTTAGTTCTTGTGTAGGTTTAAACAGTTTTTCTTTGGTTTGCACTAAAATAAACTCTCATTTCATGCTATTGTATTTTTCTCATTGTTTGCTTTAAATCAGATTTAGAAAATACTCTGATCCAACAGAAGAAATTCACAGTTTAACTGAAAGTATGTTATGAATTATGCACTATTTAGTGTGTGTGTGGAACACATGGGAAGAATCACACGTGGAATGTTGACCAATTTTATCCCGCCCAGCAAACTCTAAATCACAAGGCAGCTTGTTCTGTGGGTTACCATCTTCCTTCTAAATCAGAACATGAACCTAACCATGTATCTTTTAAAGTCAGGATTCCTTTGGGTAGCATTTTTCCCTTTACCTGAAGCATTAAACTCGCTTTTCCACCCTTTGCTCTCACCTAATCAAGTAGTTACGCAGTTGGAATAGCCTGGATTGTGCTACAGTTATCCAAGGTAGTTTAGCTGGGTTAAAAAAATCAAAGCATTCTGTACTTAGTGTAGGGCTTTTCTCAATTCCTTGGAAAGCTCAACATGTGATAAATCAAACCAATAAACCTACACTTTGTAAAACTAGCCCCACAATTTAATTACTGACTAAGCTGCTAAATAATGGGTAGCTTGGTTGTTTCCAAGCCTTATCAGCATTTGAAGGTAACATTAATCTGTTTCAGCAGTGGCAGCATCTCAGAAAGGCCTTGGCCAATTCCCTGCATGATTTTAGGGGCATATTCCTTTTACTGCCATTTTTTTTTTAATGAAAGTGGGTCCTTGAATCTATTACCACTCCCACACACAACTTATTTTTCCTTCCCTATCTCAAAACAAAACAACAGAGTGATTGCCAGTACCATTTTGTCTGTTGATCATTTTAGCTATTGCCCTCTGGAGAGTTTACCCCATATTTCTGCAAAAGGCAATTTTATGCCTTTTGTGCTCTTTATGGATGTGTCTGTGAAGAAAAATATGGACAACACAGGATTATAGTAGGTAAGAAAATGGGACATTATTTGAGGTGCTTTGTTGAGGCCCATCAAGATATCTGACAGAAGAAACTAAATGTCACTTCTAAATTTAATGAAAGTTTGAAAATTTCTATCACCCCGATATGCAATATCTATTTTAGTTTGATTTACTGTGACAGAAACAGGATGTATGACCTAAAGGAAAAACATACAGTTTGTTTCTAACAACCATATTGACAGTCAATGCAAATTTCCTTGGAAGTGCTAAGGAGAGCTTTGAAGTAACACCATATCCAGGCAGCCTAGTTAATATTAATAAACAAAATTTAGTGACATAAAAACACAGTCATCCATTGTAACTGTTCTGACAGTTTCATTCAGAAAACGTTTGTGGCAATATTTAAATCAATCATCAGTATCTCAAGAAAACATCTGATTGAAAAAGATTTGAAATGTGCCATGAAAGCACACCTACGTCCTAGCATAAAATTCTTTACTGATTAAAATGAAGGAGAGCAACTATAACCAAAAACTCCAAGAATCCAAAGACCCTGAAGGATGATAACAGCACAGGAACAGAACAGGAAGGGGGAGGGGGAGGAAATAGCTCTGAAGTAAACAGCTAATTTATTAGTTCTTCACTACTAATTCAGGATTTAAGTACCAAAAAGTACACTATCCACATGGGTTGATGACAATGATTACCAGAAAGATACAATATTTGTGTGAAATTGTTGGTTTATATTTTACCTCAGCTGGTATTTTTATAAAGAACTTTTAATTTTTTATTCCAACAGAAATAAAAAAAATTATTGAAAGAACATTTCTTCCCTCCCACATATTTGCATTTCAAATCCTGCGACATTGTGCTAGGGCATGATCAGAAATCATTCCAGCTGAGCAGAACAATTGTTTTAATCATAGTTATTGTACCCTACCTCAAAGTTAAATATAGTTATTAAAATTTAAAGAAAGCAGCAACCCAAACCCCTCAGGTATTCTAAGGTGCACAAGGACAATAGCTTGATGCTTGATTACACACAGGGAGGTTGTTTCGACTGATGTCGCCACCTGCATGAAACACTTCTGTTTTATGCCCAAGCTAGACAGCTGTGGCAATGGCTGGCTGGAAGAAAATGTTCTTTTCCTTCAGTATGAGAAATATTTCATCTCTCAGTGTCAAAACAACATGATCCTGTTGCATCCTCATTAGCAAGTCTAAATTACTAAATAGTGTCAATGGTGTAAAGGCCTTCATCTCCTCGCCATTTGCTACAAACCTTACTTCTTTCCTGCAGTGGTAGTCTGTCGCTGTTGAGCCGCTAGCAGAGTAAGAAGACCCGGGGTTAAAAGGTAGCATCCCGAAGAAGATTTTATTATTTAATTTCATCTTATATAGACTTTTTGAAGGTCACCCGGATTGGTCAGTTCGAAGCCTCCCCCTAGGCCTGATTGGCCAGGCCTGAACTGTCCACATCCGAGAAATTGTTTTTAATAACATCCAAACTTTATCTTTGTTTATAAAACACAGGAAGAAGAGAGACAAAGTTCCCACAGGAAAGGTCTGTGCTAACCACAGTAGTCTGGTTATGAGATACAGCCATCCATCATACCCAAGCAAGGTTACTTGAATTTGGTCAGAGAATCTGGGGGAAAAAAAAGAATAATGGACTTTTACACTACACAAAATTCAGGTTTGTGATTCACTGATGACCCAAGACCAAAGCAAGCACCACCCCTCTGTGGAATAAAGCCAGCTAAATCCCTTTGTTCTGATATTATAGCAATCATCTGTTAAAACACAACTCCCAAACTGCATCGTAATCTGCAACTCCTCTATGTCAGTCTTGCTTCTCAAGTCATGTATTTTAGGACCACAAAGATGGTGAATCACACGGAACGGGAGAGAAAGTTCTCACATTTGAGAGGAGGGAGTTTTACAGTCCAGCAAAACTCCAGATGAAGGTTGGATCTGGAACTGAATCTCTTTTTGCATCAACACCGGGATCTAGTTTTTTAATAATGCTTTTTCATCAGAACCAGTGGAGGAAACAGAATGTAACATTTTCCTGTGCTTTGAAGTCCCCGTAAACCAGTGCAATTCTATAAAAGATAAAGACATCATCTTAGTCATACCAAATGAGAATCTGGAGCAACAGATGCACATATCCTAAGCACAGCCACAAAATGTAGATCAGAAGGTGCTGAGAACATCATCTGTGGAAGAACAGCTGTGTAAGCCTCAAGGAAAATATATCTGGAATAAGTTCATCAGCTTCTAAACAGTTCCTTTATATTTGCATCAGTATAATGGAGAAGAAGCTGGTCACCATGCAAAAAAGGTCCTTTATTTCAGATGACATCAAAAGTGAAGCTTTGAACCCAAAGAGAAGGCAATTGCCTAGAATGCTGAATGGCATATGGAACAATAAGTGATGTATTCTGCCAGCAGCAACAAGGACATAATGTATAGTTCTTAAGTGTCCCAGCTACCAGCGAAGATTACTTTATTTGCAGGACAAAGATACTCAATTTTGTTTGTGTCCATAACAAGTCTTGATCCAGCTCCTCAAGGCAGCTGGGCATGCTTCTAAATTCAGTCTGAAAATCGGCTGAAAAGAGTATCATTGAAAGAGTATTATTGCATGCCAGCGCTGAAATCATTAACAGAAAATGTGTATCTGATTAGGGGAAGAATTCTTTTTGAGGCGGGGGTAATGTGTCCCTGAGGCACAGGCATGGTGACATGACATGCCTTTGTTTTCCTAGCATAAAGGACCAAACAAGTCTATGTTAAGCATTAGCCAAATAAAGGCAGCTGATACCGACCTATTTTACACATTAAGCAAGTGGCTTGGAGTTGGAATTTTTTTTGTCCTGGCTGTTAGTTTATTGCAGCTGAAGAAATAATATCTTCACTTTCCTTCATCATTCAACCAAAGTATGTAAGCAGGAGACAAAGAAGTACACTGTAAACCAGAGCAAACATTGAACTCTATTGACAGATACAGCCTTGATCTGACTGGAGTTGAGGGAAGAAGATGAGGAAAAGTCATGGAAGCAGACATGGAACTCAAAACTGCAGAAGCCAGAGAGTCATGACTGCAGCATCAGAGGCTGGAATAAGAATCCCACTATGGGGCTGTTTCAGGGAACGGGAAGAAAGGGAGGCAGGGTGTGAAGGTTGAAGTCCTCCTCCATCTTCCTCCTTCTCCCCCGACTAATATTACCCTGGGATCTTCTTCTAACATGCTTATCAGTGTATCTTTAACCAATTCTGTCCCTTCTCCACTGCCAAGCAAGAAGTAGGACCTCAAGCTGCAAGTCCAATCCTACACTGTGTTTATTTACCAAGCAGATTTAACCCTACAGGTTAAACTGGGGGAGAAGCTGGGGGAGAGGATAAGTATCACAGCCTAGAAAGGATTCTTCATGTTGTAATTTGGGAGTAGAGGGTGAAATTTTGTTCTATGGATTAATAAACTTTCAAATACAATAATAGCACTTAAACCATGAAACAATTTTAAAGCACTGGAGCATTGTTAATGAACATTTACATTCCCTCAACAATGTCAAAGATCCAGCAGCACAGTCTTCAGATATCACAGAACACAACACAAAGCTGTACTTTTACTTACTTAATATTATGTTTATCATGATCCCATATTTCATCAAGTTTATTAGTAAGATAAAGGCATGTGATCTACACCTCATATATTTTCCTTTGTACTCCCAAGGAAGTGAGAGAGGTACATTTATTACCTTTATCATTATCTTCTCCTCCTCCACCTTCAGCTGTTGCTTTAACACAGGCTGCAAGCATATTAAAGAAGTAGTTACCTTGGCTTTGCAACAGCTATAGTTTTCACACCTCTCACCACTTGCAACGAGGAATTTCTGCAGGTAAAAGCTGCCAAAAAAGCTCCATCTCCTGATCTCTATAGATTCAGTCTCAGGAACACCAGTACATGGCACAGCACACTGTTTCTTTCTCTCTCTGTGACCTTCAACAGGAACAGAATTAATCAAAAAGGTGTACTTTAAAACAATTCCAGCCCTTTATGTGCCTCTTCCCATAGAACTATAAGCATCAAGATCAAATCAAAGGAAGCAAGTATCAGCTTTACCACTAATATTTTTTCACATTTTATTAATATTTTTACACCAATATTTACACTAATATTTTTTCATCCCCAAAGTAAGAGTAATTTCCCTTTCCTTGTTACAGAAATCTCACATAAAGTGTGAGGCAATGGATGCTTGAAATGATTAAAGTTAAATTTTTCTGCTCCTGTTGTAGATCTGCTTTCCCTGCTAGACATATCTATAGTATTTGAAGAACCTGAATGGAGCCTTGCAATTCCGAGAACTTGCCTATTTTTCCCGAGCTGGTCTAATTAAAAACCCTGTCTTGCAGAGCAGTGTATTTTAGGAGTCGTGTCTGATGCCATATTCTCTAGAAACAGCAAAACATAGACTCTTCCGAGAAATTTTTGGAGTATGACAGACAGTGGAAGCAAAAAAATGTACAGGGTGTGAATAGCTTTAATCAGTTGACCCATAGCTCTCCCAGATGCCTCAAAAAAAAAAAAAAAAAAAAGAAAGAAAAAAAAGAAAGCAATTTTCTCAATAAATGTGGGTAACTCCCCACATTTTTCTATTTCTGAATGTGTTAAATTTGTCAGGCACAAAAGCAGAAATGAAAGACTGACCTCTGAATGTCTCACAGAGGAACCTCTTTAGCTCTGACAGATGTGAAAGATATGATATCATTACCTCAGGAAGGAGAACTGATCCCCCTAGACAAGTCTATATCTATTAATCACAAAAAAAGTTTTGTCATGTCACTTAAACTAGCTTGAGATTATATGACCTCTTTAGGTAGCAACATGATATTTTTTTCCCCAGTAATTTCTTTTAAATTCTTACAGAGAGCTTTTGAATGACTAAGAAATCATCCTCAGTTGTAACATATTAACAGGACTTTCATTAACACATGAATTTGACTGAACATTGATTAATATCTTGCAAGATCAATCCTATCTCTTGCCATGGTGTCTCTGAACTAGATTTTTTTTTTAATTTAAAATATACTGGGGAAATGCTAGAAACAACTCTCGATATATGCATGCTGTAACAATGAGAGTGCTTGCAGCAAGAGAAATTTGAAAATAAAAGACTTCTATAGCTGTATGAAAGTCTGGGGGATAGTTTTAGAAAGCATTGGCACATGCTTTGTCACTAGAGACAGAGTCAATCTACTGAAGAGATTAAAAGGTCATTCATATATCTTTATATTTTTTGCAATGAATTTAGGCTTATTCCTGCTCCTTTGCAACAAAACCTTCTGTTGCTTATTCCTCCCACAAATCACAGCCAAATCCAGGGAAAAATCCAGAGATTCTTTATCAAAGAACATTTGTCAGCATTGCTCCTTCTAGCCTTCCAGTACAAAGTGTTCAGAGAAGACTGTGAGCACTAGGAATGCAGATGGTTTAATAGCTCTTTTGCATACAGTAAGATATCTGCAGCATTTTCAGTTTTGGGAAGGCTGACTGACCCCTACTAAATCCTAACTTAAACAATAGAAGGCAACCTCTAGTTCTTTACAGTCACCTGCCTTGCAAGTGCCAGGGGTAGGAGTTAGAGGGCTTAGAGATTTCACTCCATGCTATACATGGGACACAGAAATTGAGTACAAATGCAAAATATACTTTTCATTTCATGAGTTCTCTGGAAAGCACTAGCCCTAGAAGGGGAGAGAGGCAGGAGGAGACAAGTTCACAGCCAACTCTCAGACTTCACTAAGCACAAGTGACTCCGCCCCACTTAGCCACATATCTACTGTGTCTCCACATCCAGCCAGGGGCCTTGGTGTGCAAAATAGCTGAAAGCTACCCTCAGGATGAGAGCAAGGCAGATGGTCTGTGGAATTTCGAGTCTGTGTTTCATGTTCTGCGTTTTCTGCGTCTTTCTTCACCAAACAACAGCTAAAAGAAAACTGAAGTTTGTGTCCATAGTAAGTAGAGAGTTCATGGACAAACTGAAATTTCTTCAAAACCTGTCACTTACTGCTCTTCTTGCATTCTAGGGTAGGGAGGAGGGGGCACCTTTTCAAATATTTGTTTCCTGCATATTCAAAATTCATTACTGCATTGTCCAAAAAAAAAAAAAATCTCAATTTTAAATAAGATTTCATAATTTTGTCTCCTTTGTGCACTCATAGATGAACTTTACTTTCTGGATGGATATAGAATGCTTCTTTTATTGCACTAAGAGAGAAATAACACAGGATTCTGTTTTAAAATGTAAAAGAGGACTTCACAACTAAATACCAACTGTGCAAAAGCCCTCTTAACCATGGAAGAATTTCCACTTTTCCAGTGGTTTCAATGGACTAACATGCAAAACAAATTTCAGTACGTGAAACTCAAACAAGTGTACAGTGACACTGAACAAGCAACACAGAAACCTGTGCTGTGAAACTAATGCTATTTGCAATGATTGTGATGTACCATTTGTTTGCAGGAAGCCTGAATCTTGTTCCGAACATCACAAATGCTTGTAAATAGATAATTTTTGTGCTGCATTTTTTTATTTCATTTCTCCCTGGTAGGATTAAGAAATTAAAAAAAACAAACAAAAACAAAACAAAACAAAAACAAAGAAAACCCCTGGTGTTAAAATGTTAGAATCATATGGCACATACCTACAGGATTATGCTGGACAAGCAAAGAATTCATTGTAGGGATGAAAAAATTCCAATGTATCTTTACAAATATATCTTCTATCTGAAGTAAAATTCCAGAATAGGTTCAGTGTTTTCAGGGTAAGAGTTTAGTCTGTATTTAGATATTAGATAACATTTTTATCACCTCTCGTGACGAAAAAGTCAAGATATGGCTTTTTAAGGCTAATTTCTGCCAAGTGAGAGAACTTCACAGCAGTCAGCTGTGAAACTGTTATCTCAAGTAATAGTTTGGGTTTTTTCCTTCTGAATTCCAACTCAGTCATACCAAAATATTAATGTTCAAATATTTCTGCATGATTAATTACATGTTTCTGTTTGTTTTCTGTTTATTTAATATCATGGTCTGTACCTCCTAAAATACATAAAACCTCTTTAAAATATAATAAGGTATCCTGTCATTTTTATAACTTGCAAAAATTTATTCCAGCTGATTTATTCACAAATGCCAAGAAAAAAAAAAAACAATTATAGTTGTCTAAATAAATTAACCAGGAAATGTAACGATCTAGATTTAAAGCAAACACCATTAATATATTTAGCATCTGTCAGATAGAGTACTCAGTATCATTGTATATTCCTTGTGACTAAACTCATTAATGAAAATTATAAAAAAAACCCCAAATCGGTGACACAAAAGCAATTTTATCTGTTTTATCAGGTATTTCGCCATGGTGATCATACCCCGCAGGAGTTTTTTCCAACTGATAAGCACAAAGAAATTGCAAGACAACAGGGTTATGGCCAACTTACCAAGGTGAGTTTGCTTACCTTTGCTTTCATTTGGAGAAAGCCCTTTTAAAGTTGCCATTAAAGGACAGCCAAAGAATTTACTGGGCAAGTACAGCAAAAGCACCCATTAAATTTAAATGAAACTGAGTCAGCCTGTTGTGGTCCAACATCAGCATATGTAGAGCTGCAGACCAGGGTCATCTGGGAGGAGCCAGGCACTGCTGACCATCTCAGTTCACCTGAGACCTTACACAAAGCTTTAACCATCAGGAGCATAAGGTGGTGGAAGCGCTTACAGACACACCCCTTCCTCAACCTTGGCTGAACAGGAATGCTTCCTAGCTCATGAACTGTTAAGATCAGACCTAGCAGTAACTTCTCCTGTGTGATGCCCAGGAAAGTTGATTTGAAACTCAGCCATTTTAGTGCAAGCATTTGTGGAATCAGCTGTTGGTAGTAACCACCAGTAGCTGAAGCAACCACAGATACTGTATCTGACAGATGCTGTGTTTGCCTGGACTAACTACTATTAGCTGCTACCTCTTACAAATGGAGCTAAGGGTGACCTCTACTACCAGACTGTAAGACAATATTTGGGCACTGGGTGGTTTTAAACCTACTTCTGCTCCCCTCCCACCAGCAGGACCCGCTGTGTCTGTGTGCTTGTGCTTCATTCCTTTTTCCCCAAGATATGTTGCTTGTATGGAAAAAGCTGGTAGTTATTTGCCCAGCACTCAGAACCAGGCAGCTTCCCTGAAGTAGTTTAGAAGTGCCAGAAGTCTGGTTGTCCCAGGTAAATGGCTACTGTGCATGTGGAGGCAGACTGTGAGGTGTGTCTCTTTGTTAAGCACACACAACTTATGTCCAGTAGGTATCTCTCTTAGGGCAACTTGCCAGCTCTCCACCAAAATCAGAATAGAGCAAACTGCCTGAGCGGCTCCTCTTCCTCACCATTCTTAGGATGCCAAACTGATCTCCAAAGCAAAATCAGGCCTGTTTCTGCTCATGTCAACTCCCTTGAAGAAACAGGCATAACAGACCAGCTTCCTGTGCCTTACATCAGCTGTGACTCAATCATTCCATACAAATGCTATGCAAGTTCAGCAAATCTGCCAGCTTGCTCCAGGGCATGGAAGACTTCAAGGCCCAGGTGTCAGGACTTAACAACATGCATATTAGGCAAGTTGGGACAGAAGCCTAAGCCACACATATACCCTAGGAAACTGGATGCACAGTTCCAGCAAGAGAAAGAGGTGATCACATGCACACAGAGTGGGGTCCTGACTAACTAGGTCTGACCTCATAGATGACTTTGCTTTGAGCAGGAGGTTGGACTAGAGACTTCCTGAGGCCCCTTTGAGCCTGAATTATCCTCTGATCCTACAACTTAGAAAATTGCTTTAGGAAGCAATGAGTAATCACTGTACTTGAGTTCCCAGTGTACAGTAATGATTACATGAGCCAAGTGGAATATATTTAAATTTAGGCCAGGAAACACCAGGTACAAGTAAAAATATGCCAATATGGAGACTATTACAGGGATATTGTATGTGATTGTGGTGGAGTCACCAACCTGGGAGGCATTTAAGGGAAGACTGGACATGGCACTCAGTGTCATGGTCTAGCTGACATGGTGGTGTTAGGTCATAGGTTGGAACCATTGATCTCAGAGGTCTTTTTCAGCCTAACTGATTCAGTGATTCTGTAATTCTTATGTCATGGGTTTACTAAATTGGGTAGGTAAGTTGAAAGATGTTCAGCAAAGAGCTACTAAAATGTTAAAACTGGAAAACCCATTTTGTTGTGAAGGTAGAGAATTGTCATCAGTTTAATTTAACACAGAGATTAAGTACTTGATTCCATTTTATGGATCATTGTTTAACTGTGAATAAGATCTGTGATCGTGAATGTTATTCAAAAGTGTAACAAGATCCAGCAACTGAAAGTTGGGAACATAGGCTAGAATCAAAAATCTAATGTTTCAAAGTGTTGACAATAGTTAACTATTGCAGCAAAATGCTTGAAGGCTTGGAGGACTTTTACCTCAAGGCTTCTATTCTGAAAAAATAGATCTTGCCTAAACTAAAAGTGTAGCCTCCATATGGAATCACTGGTGATACTCTATGGGATTAATATCCTGGATGTGTCTTCATGGACAGGTGGCTGCTCTGTCTGCACTCCCAGTTAATCAGCTCTGAGACAGCAACAGAGTAGAAACTAGACAGATGGTGTTGGAACATCTCTATGCCTGCTTTAAGTCTCACTAGCTCAGATAAACATACACATAGCTTTCCATAGAGCAAAATACAAAACTGCATCCACCAGGAGTCATATCTAACATTATCCAGTGCCGTAAATGCAGCAACTTTACTACTATTTTCTCATGTCTTCTTTCCTCCTTCACTTTGGAAATGAAAAAGGTCTTTATTAAAATAATATGAAATATTACTGGGGATTTTTTTCATTGTAGGAATGGATGTATAGCACATTTTTTCAGTCTTTTATACTCTTGTGTTACTTCTACAGCTTGGCATACAACAACAGTATGAACTTGGCCAGTACATGCGGAAGAGATACTCTCATTTCCTGAGCATTGTATACAAGCAGTGTGAGGCAAGTACTGGATCTGGGTGGGAGGATGTTTTTCATGGATGTTAATGAGACTTCCTGAATGCATGAGAGCCTAAACCTGGCGCAATTGGAGGAAACTTAATATAACTGAATTCAATGTAATTTCAAAGTATCCCTGAAACCATGGTTCAACTGTTTTTCAGACTGATGGTTAACTGAAAACCACATGAAAGGCTTTCTAGGCTGCACATCAGGTTCAGTTCCCTCATTGCTCCATGGGATAGTATCTATGCCAAATACCTGCAGTGCTACACTTCTAGATGGAGTGCAGATACAACTCAGTTTACATTTAGGGTCCAGGTTTTCAGTGCATAAATGATGTCCCAAAGTCTAGATGGTCAAACGAAGTCAGTCTTAATGACTAGGATTCCTAAGGGAAATGCTACCATGTTGCAGCTCAGTTGTCCAACACAATTTTATTCCAGCTTCACTCTTTCTCCATCCTGCTTCTTTTTCATAGTCCTTCTTCATGCCTCCCCATTTTATTGACAAGTTCCCCAACACAGAACCAGCCCCCTTTTTTCCTATCAAGAGGAAAATAAAATAAACCTAACAGGAGAAACTACCTTCCAAATATTTTCTTTCTTTTTTCCTGCTTCAGATTTATGTTCAAAGCACTGACTGTGATCACACACTTATGAGTGCTCAGGCAAGTCTTGCTGGACTGTACCCACCAACACAGGGCCAGATTTGGAACCCCAGAATCCTTTGGCAGCCAATTCCAGTTCACACAGTGCCACTGTCACATGATAATGTGAGTATAAATGAGGGGCAGCTGCTTTCCCTTAGTCATTAGTAAAGTACAAAGGATATGAGATATATGTGCAGCAAAAAGTGTGTGGTAAAGGCAATGAAAAATACATTAATGAAAAGGTAATGAAAAATACAAGCATTGTTCAGAAAGACCTAATAGGCTGAACAGAAGTACTGACAAGTATTTTCATAGGAATGGACTTATATGTTGGAGACATGGTCTTAACAAAAGAGGAAGAAAAATGGAAGTACCAGGTATAGAGAAAAAAAGTTAATCTATAGTGTGAGTAAATCACTGTAGAAATAGACTAATCCTAAATTTAACACAAACATGATTTACTCAGTGTGAGAAGAAGAAACGTACTTAATCTCACTAGTGCTTCAATACTGCTTAGTCCACAGCCAACAGAAAAGACAAAATAATCATTCTGGGACTTACATTACAGGGAGAATTGAGTCACGTGATTGTTTTGCATGCACTTTGCAGGTCCGTGCATGCACTTGCACTTCAAGGATTAATGAAAAATTAAAAGGAAAAAGGAAGGAGGACTCAGAGCTTTAAGCATGAGTTCATAGGGCAATGTATTTACTCATCTCACTTCCTCACCTCCTTGTCACTGTAGTACTCGGGATGGAGAGATGCAGCACACACACATCTAGTGACAAAGTAGAGTGAGCTTTATTATTTACAACTTTTGCTTATATATGCTAAAATTCCATAGGTGATTGGTCAGTGGCCACCCATTTTTGGGGTGATTGGCTGAAGTCTTACAACGCCCAATTCTAAACACTCTTTGCCTTAAACTCAAACAGATCAAGAAAGCAAGTGTTCAAATACTGTTTACAAAAACCATCTAATTGTTTTGATAGCTTGTGTGAAAAAGAAAAGATTTCTCACAAAATACCCAAAAAGCAGAAAAAACCTTCTGCTAACAACTTTTCAATATCCACACCTCCTCACCTTGGAGTTGTAAAGAATCCTGTGGAGAGCAGTTCTGTAGCTCCCACACACTTGTCATAGAGGGGAAAGCTGTGCAGCTGACTGGAGCTGGAATCTCCCATGTATGGAAAACCTATGGCAAAAAGTTAGGAAAGATCAAGAGTGTGCAGTATGAGTTGCAGTTTGAGAGAGAAGGTTTGCATATGTGACTAAAGATAAGTTGTGTGGGCTTTACAAGTCTAGTTAGCACAGCATGTGATAATAAGTGAATCAGGTTAAATAGGCCATGAAGCAATAGTTCTCACCTCAGGGTGATGAGAGCATGAAGATGGAAGGTATGGAGATATGTCTTCCTGTTCACACACACAGAGTCAGGAGCTGCTTCTGACACTGTCATGGTTGGGGATATCCCAGCAGATGGTCAAGTATACGTGGCCAGTATCAACATGGAGGGGAAACTCAACAAGCAGGTGCTGCACCTTATGCACATCTAGGGGAGCAAGTAATGTTATTCAAACAAATCATAAAGTCATGAACACAAGCACATTTTTCATACTTTTTTCAGCTATTTGTGTTTTAACTTTATTCACCTGTACTACAATACAGGCTAGACTTGAGACCACATGTATCCTACCCAAAACAAGTGCCCATCATTTATTGGTGAAGTCAGGCCTGTGCATGAACGTATAGCTGTAATTCAAAAATACTTTCCTATCTTGTGGAAAAGATAGATTGTATTTCTGAAAAGACCAAGAAACTGCTGTCTAGCTTTGCAAGGTAATTATCCCCTCAAAACTCTCAAATTCTTTTAAAAGTTCTTTTAACATTGGAACTATACAGCTGTATCTACTTTATTAGAAAAAGGACAAAAAGCACATTAGAGTAAAACACTAATAATATCTCAGCGTCAAATTTTAACTTTCGTTCAAAATTTAGCACAGAAAACAAGAATAAACTCAATTTAGCTTACATAAAATAAACAAGTTCTTAAGTTATTCCAGCCACATATAACCTTTAACCTTCATATGTCTTACATTAATGACAGACAAAACCAAGCTATAGAAAGTTCGTAAGTTTCTACAATTTAACTGAACTCAATGAAACTGTGTTAAATACACTCAATGCAGCTGAGCATGCACAAAGGCTCCTATTGCAGTCCAGCTGCTGCTTGGTAATTTGTTGTAAAAATGTGATGGTGTGTTTAAAGAAAGACTGAACACAATGAATGAAATCATTCTTGGAGAAGCTAAGAACAAAGGAGTTCATGACAGCTTGTGTTAGTCTTTTGTCAAAGGACAAATTCCACCTTGTGTAAATAAATCCATTAACTTCGAACTACTGCAGCTTACTCCTCTGAACATTTAAAGATTATTTTGTGTGTAGTCATCAGTATGACTCCTAGAGTCCTGAAGATGAATATCCCTGAAACTACATTCCCAAATTATTTTTCAGCTTGTCCAAACTAGTGCAGCCAATCAGAACAACAATCCTGCAAGGGTATATTGAATTGCAGAACAAGATGCACCTTGCCTAATTGGTGTTTTGCAATTTTCTTTCCAGTTGCTATACCTACCTTTCTCACACTGCCCAAAATACAAGGAGCTTCTGAGAGAAACCTTTGCAACAAGGGATTTCCAAAGGCAATTCAAGCACTACAAGGTAAAGTATTTTCAATTCTGGAAATCCAGTTAAAATGTACGACTTCTTCGACATTATCTAACACGTAGGTTTAAAAATTGGCAGTTAATGTGCTCCTTTCAAATCTCTAATCTTCACAGTTGGTGTAGACAACATACCCAAAAAACAATTACAACATTACAGATCCAGCTGGACTGGGCTATTCCCAACAACTGAAAAAGGCAAAAGATAAATTATTGACTTACTTGCAAAAACTTAGTTTCTAGGAGACCAGACAAAACAAAAACTCAGATAAAATCAGTGCCAATTCCTCTCAAATTACTCCAATACCTCTCTCTGTTTACTCCCATGTAAAGCAACTCCTCCAACATCTCTACCTGTATAACTCTCTGCAAGTTCAGATTCCACTTTCACCACAAAACATTCTCAGCTCAATTTCCCAGAATTTCTGTAACAGCTTTAGTGCTTTCCTGAAGTACCTATTCATGTTTTGCACCCAAAATCTTCATTCAGGTGCTCACTTATGTTTTAACTTGTCTCTGTACAGTATCCTTTCCTTTCTTTCTCTACTACCAAAATCTTTGCATGAGAATGTAATCATGAGTCTCTTATGCTGCAATCTTCTTCTCAGGTGTATTCAAAATAATACTATGAAACTCACCTGTTTTTCTATTATCTTTCACCACTGACCTCAGCCATCCATCTGTGACTCTGAACTGGGTATTATATACAAGTAAATCACAATTTCCAATTTTATCAAGTTTACATCATATCTCTCTTCTCCTGAGTACCAATATCAGAATAATTCTGTTTATCACACTTCCTTCAAGCACTTCTTGGATTGCTGCCAGACTTTGTCATAGATCTATGTTCCCTCTACTTCCTTCTAAACATTTCCACAAAGCATAAACAATCAGCATACTTCAAATCCAAACTAACATCACCAACCTTGTCTAGACTATGAGGCCAATCTTTTTTACATCTAGGCAATGGTTCACTGTTCAAGTGCAAAGTGCAAAGACTCTCTTCTTTCTAAAAATTCCTACATACTAGCATGACTCTCTTCTTTCTAAAAATTCCTACATACTAGCATCTTCATACTAGTATGAAGAAATCATGTAAAAAGGCCCTGTGTACCACAAGTTTGGTTTTTTTTTGTATTCCAGCCATTTCTGGAGTTTTTAGCCACTCATACAGGATACCCATTGAAGAAATTGAACACTGAAAGGATTTGGAAGCTCTCTGACACTTTACAATATGAGGTAAATAGAATCATGGAATCATTTATGTTGGAAAAGACCCTTCAGATCTTTGAGTCCAATAGGAATCCCCATACTTCCTTCAACCTGGTATTTTTATTTGGTTTACTTTTTTATCGTAAGACATAAAAAGATGGTAGATCTGTGCTTCAAAATTTTTTAACCATACACTATTTTCAGCTTCTTCCCCAGAAACCCTCACCCAACATCAAACTTACAACTGAAAATCTTGTAAACACACTATGTGTGAGGCTGCTATGGGCCATCCACCACCAGAAGGAACACAAACTAATGGCATATCAAATTCAAGATCCTGTCAGTGACTGCATATGGAGAATTAGGCAAAAGCATACCCCTGGATAAAATTGCTTTGTTACTCTTCCAGACCCCTCTAGGAGATACACAGGGATAAAGTATGTTGCTGGCAAAGAAACATAATCATCCTTCCATTAAGATTTTATGCAAATTGTATAAGCAAGAGAAGTCATTATTTGTATGCGGACACTAGCAGATAGAGTATTTTCAGGAATTAAGCAGCCTTTGGAATAACACAAATGGCTATTTGTGCAAGTTTGGGAGCTTGTTCTAAGCAAAGGTACCAGGCATATAAAAAAACCCATGGATTTTACAACAAAAGGGGTATTGTGGTGCCAAACTGACATGAATATCTGGGTCCCACAATCTGGAAACATCATGATTTGAAAAAAATCCTGACTGCCCCCTAATTTAGCAAGAAGACCTCAAAGTCTTGACTTGTCTTAGCTGACACAAATGAAAATTGCAGAGTCTTGTGTTAAAAAGTTAATGTTGAAGACCGCTTCTGCTACGCTTTCATACATAACTATAAACTTAAATATTAGTGGTGAATTGGTCATCAGTACTGGGATATTAATGAGGCAGTTTTAAGATGGATTTCAGAAGTGACATGTAATATTTGGGTGTGATGCTAATGAGTTTACCTCCATTCCTGCAGTTTTTGCAAAAGTCCAACTTTGGTCATTGAATAGAATGTTAACCAGGGCCTTAAGTTAAATAGAATGTTAACATGCTGGGACATCTCACTGTAATTTCAGTGAGGTCACCGTTCCATGTTTTCCAAATGCAGGACCACAGCTTTCTATTTCAGTAGTTAAATCACACTGAGAAACGTGGCACCAGGCAAGTGTGTAAAATACACAGCTTCCATCAAGAAGCTAGCTAAACATTGGAATAAAAAAAAAAAATTAAAAAAATTGAGTTTTCCCCTCTAGCATTAGATTTGATGGGCCTTGGTCTTTCATACTACTGACTGAGGTCTCTGGGGGTATCAATTAAGACTTCTGCTGTAAAAGCCTCTCTCATTTTTCAAGCATACAGAGAGAGTGTAGCTACATAGTTACTTAGTTACTAAGTTTTTAAAACAATTCATGAAACTACAGTAGCACACATCTCTCTGTATTTGTTCCTTTCAGCTAAGCATCATCTGACTTTCAGGTAACTTGGGGACTGAAGTGTTTTCTTGCCTACAGCACAGTCTTAAATAGCACACAACCAGCCAATTCTTTCCTCAAGACATAAATCACTTTTGTTAAAAGAGTCATGGATAACATTGTGATTTGAGCTGGTTTAACCTAGTGTGTTCTATTGTTTTCTTGTTTAAACAAACCCTTAAAGTAGTTGACATTTTCCTTTGAGCTCACTTGTGACAAGAACACTCTTTTTGGTGAACTCAATCCAAATGTTACATTGCTCTAAAGGAAAGTTACTGACCTTGTTTAAACAGAACTTCAGGGTAGTGTGAACCAGGAGGGTTGTGTGTATCTCCCCTTCTCACAATTGTGATCACTCATATACCCTGGACTGCATCCCCAAGGAAAGACTAATCCATTCCACTTTAGCTTGAGGATTGCATCAGTACTCAACAGACCTGGCATGAGAAGGTATTCATTTCATCTGTACCTCATCCCTACATATCTACCCCCTACTTGGGTAGATCCATACTACAGCCATACTGCAGCTATACATATTCCTATTTGGTCTCTGTATTCCACTTACATCTGAGAGCTACCAGACCTTAAAAGCCTGGTGTTTATATAGGATTTGTTTCAGTAAAGATATATCCCAGTACACGACTGAAAAAGTCACACAGTGATTTTTTTCACCTGGCAGCATAAAGAATGCCAGTTGCTTTTTGCATAATTTGTAGTATTGTATTTCCTCTTCTTGTTGTACACTGCCCTTCAAATTTCTTTTAAGCGCTATGATGCTATAAATAGGAAAGTAACAGCTGTCTAAATGCAAAATACAGTAATCATTTATTTCAAAGAAAAAGTATTACTGGAGTGACACATTCAGAATTTGTTCTGACAAGCATTTCATGCCAGAATTAATAACACTTAGCAGTAGGAATCAGTAAGAAAATCACCATGTTTTCTTTCTTCATTGTAGGATATTAACAACTACACTTTACCTGTTTGGGCTACTCATGGTGTCAGGACCAAGCTGATAAAGCTCTCAGAATTGTTACTGAAGGCAGAATTCGGGTTCCACAAACAAATACAAAAGTCACGTTTGCAGGGAGGTAAGCTGAATTCTTACCCTGTTTAAAACTAAAAGTATGATGGGAAGAAGAAAGGGTGTATAACAAACACTGCTGCTGATGCCACTGTAGAACTGTGAAAGATGCCGTTATGGGGATATTGGTGGTTAGCACAGAAAGATTTTGATTAATGGGGAGGGAGATGGTGAACATATGAATCATGAAAATCCTAATCTAACATTATAATGCAGGTATCATTTAGGTTACACTGTGTAAGAAATTCAAAGCATTATCCAAATTCTTGTTGGACTGAATAAAGTCTAAACTTACCATAAGCCTCCATGTGTAACTTAAAAAATATTATTTACAGTAATGAGTCGAATGGTCACTTTGTTGCCTAACAGTCTTCATATTCCATTACTAAACTGCTTCTAAACCTTATTCTGCTCAGAAAACAGTAGCTGAAATTTGAAAATATTTTATATCTTTTCAATCGCTCATTCTCCTCCATTCATCTACTGTCATCCTTTGATCCCCCTTTTTGTTTTATATGGACAGTGTACAATCAGGATCTGTGAGCTACAAAGACAAATCAACATATAAGCATGAATCAATTTTTGCATCTTGGAGGCTACAATTTACAAAACTTAGCATGAAGTTCAAACCTCTGTCCTTGCTTTACTAACAATTGCTATAAAATGTGCCAGTAGCTAAAGACTAATTCTGTCTAATTCTGCTACCCAGTACAGTTCACCTTTTAGGATTTTAATTTGTTGAGATACCAACCTTATATTAACATACTAGCACAGCCATTGATTTAATTCAAGTAGTTTGTCTTACAACTTTTCAGCATTTAACATTTACAAAATGCAGACGACCACACAATTTATGAAGCCCCAAACTCCAGAGGATATGTTCTTTCTTTATTCTCTGGAAAGCAGGAAATCAGTCAAGTTCCATACACAAGAGGGTAGTATTCATTACTGTGTTCTTCTTGCACTGTTCTGCTGGCACAAAGTAGCTGTGAATGCACTGTTTGAAGCTGTTGAGGCAATTGGGGATCCCCAAAACATTTTACACAGAAGTGAAATTGGCCCACTGTTCATTTGAAAGATAGTGTCCCTATTAATCAAGGCATTCTGTACAAATTACCGATAAAGACAATTGAATAAATCTGGTGCATTTAGAGACAGATGGCTAAAATGGCAAAAATCAATACACATGTTAACACAAGCATCTCTTTCATTGTCACTGTTTCCCCATTTTCTTTCAGGTATTCTTTTAAAAACTATTCTAAAGCATATCTCAGATGCTAGAAAGCCTTCACACCATAAAAAAATGGTTATGTATTCTGCGGTGAGTGCTTTCTGTTTCTCTTGCGTTCCTTTCTGCAGTTATTAAATGCAGTGAAAGCCAGGAAATTTTATTTCCTTTATGAAATACAGCTACAAGCATTTGTTTTATTTGGTTAACCTTAAACATCCTCAGGTTTTAAAAAATTTTTAATGAACAGATACTACTTTGAAACCTGAAGCATTCCATTTACCGCCGCATGTCATGGTTTTTTCATTGTAATAATGCTTTGATTGAGCAGAGAACTGGAAAAACCATGCCTCATGTTTTATTAAACCTGGATCCCAAAGTTAATTTAAAACAAAATCTCCTTCATCTTGTATCTTTTTCAAGTGCAAATGAAAAAAATAAAACTGAAAAAAATTAAGTTACAGTTATTTTAGAAGGCCTTAGGAAGGCAGTTACTCAATTGTGATCTTAAATTTTTGTTTAGAATGTGCAAATGCTGTCATTGGAGAAAGAAATTTTTGGATTGTTCTTAGTAATAAGCTACTGTTTCTAAACTGCAGTTACATTACGACCTATTCAGTGTAAATACCAGCTAAAGAGCTTACTGATCTGATCCCAAATACTGTTTACTTAACAGGCAAAAACACTAGTTCTTTGTAAAAGAAGTTTTACCAGCTCCTATTACGTTTGGTAAGAGCCGCAAGTGACTAAGATTTCTTAAATATTTACATATATGTATACTTCATACAGCAGCACTTCAGTTTATATAGCTATAAAATGGAAATATTGACTCAACAGCGCAGAGGGCAAGTACTTATGAGGCCACACAAGTAATGTTAATGTTGAGTGAACAGATAATGTGCTGGAAATATTGTTAAATAATAGGTTCATGCCATCATTTTCAATAGACCTTTAATTAAAGGTTTCTTCTGTTCCCAGCATGCAGCCACCATTGCTGCCTTGCAGATGGCACTCAATGTCTTCAATGGGAAATTTCCTCCTTACAGTGCCTGCCATTTGTTTGAACTTTACCAGGAGAAAAATGGGCAAGTATCTACAAGCTATACTGCTAATACATACTTTTTCTAAAATTGGAATTTTCTGATACCCCAGGCTAATTAAACTGGATACACGAGGTTCATTATTCAGGAAAATATTATAGGTTGATTTTAATTATTGTAAATGGATTCAGTTTAGTAGTCAGTAGCAGAATAAGCTTGAAAACCATATATATATATGTATATTTATATACATGTGTATATGTATAACATTGAGAGAGGTTCTATTCCATCCTTTTTATCTATTTAACTCCTTGACAAAGATGACAAACTACATGCAAATTGGTGTTGATCCCCTATTGTTTAAAAATATCTTTTCAGAGGACTAATTACATTAGTAAATCATAAACATATTAGCAACCATACAAATAATCTGGCTAAAAGTTTGCCCCCAAGTATGATCACTGCAACATGAAAAGGCTGTGTGGTTTTGCATACCTAATTTTATTTTGACCCTTCTGTATTTCGAAACAGGCAATACACCATAGAAATGTACTATCGGAATAATTCTTTGAAGGAGCCTCACCCCCTCACTCTCCCTGGCTGCAAATTCCGCTGTCCCCTGGAGAGATTTACTCAGCTGGTCTCTCCCATCCTCATACACTATTGGACAAGAGAATGTAGAATGTAGGACATCAGAAGAGGTAAGCTAAGTGCTTTAGGCACATGTACCCAAAAGTAAAGTCAGGATTACATCTTGAGCCAACAGCTCATTTGAAGTGACAATCATTTTCATAAGTGTCTAGTCTGAAATGAAAAAAATGCAGATCCAGGAAGAGAGATTTGTACCCATGGCTGTCATTTCTACTGCATTAATACATTTATCAAGTCCAGCCCAACTTTCTGATGAAATGAAATCAAGACTGATCAGACTTTAGGGTACAGCACTCACATGGAATTTTTTGTTTTGTTTTGGTTTGTTTAGTTTTTTTAGAGTCAAAAAGACCTTCAGTTGCTGAAGAAGAACATGTAAATACACTGACTTACAGCAGTCAACTTAGCTTCTCTAACTGCAGAGTATTTGTCCAAGCTGATTAAAAACATTATGCATTCTCTTGATTTTAGCAGGCATTCAGCGATCAAAACAGATGAATATTGAATAGTATACCAGACTGGTACTTACCAGAATGTCAAACATACCCAGACACACATTGGCATACTAACACATTCCCTCGTAGGCTGTCTGTTTCACCATATTAAGATGTTTAAATTTCCATTTTGACCACTGATAATATTTCGTTTTGCAGAATGAGGGAATAGAAAGGCAGAAAATGACATTGCCTGTCTTTTATCTAGCTCTGTGTTGCTTAAGGGAAATGAAAATCTAAGAAGCCCTACTTTTTTAATTACTAAATATTGTACCTAACACTAGAAAAGTCCCATATGGCTTTCTGAATCACTGATGCCAGTGAGAAGAAGAATTTGAATTGTCAAAGAGTATAAGAATGTGGACCAACCAACTCATCTGGTTGAAACTAATTTCCTGTTATATATCTTGAATCCATTAACAGAGTGGAGATAGTTTAGCCAGAATGGATGAAAAATTATGAAGTAATGATTCACTGAACAAATTTCTTCATTATAGTCATTGCTCACAAATTCTCAGGAAATATATCAGGAAATTACCACATTTAATTGCAAAATGTAATTTGGCAGAGGAAGGGGGAGGTTGTTTCTGATGAGGTTTTCTTCAGCCACGCTACTAATACAGTCATGGAAGATAATGGTAAATACTTCATGTTTATACTGTGGTGCTTAACAATCTAAGCTTTGTGGAAATTAATCCCCCTCCTTCACAAAGCCAACTGTGTAACTGACCAGATAAATAAACCAAAAAAATCTACCATATAATCAAAATCTGACAATCATAAAGACACAAATACTTAGTCTTTAACACAGAGGCTTTACTTTATTTCAAGCCTCAAATTCTGCTGAAGGAGAAGGTAAATGGTGTTCAGGCATTTTACACCAAATCCAGCATCACTGCTTTCATTAGCAATCCTGAGTGCTGAAAACACATATAGACCACAATAGAGGTTACAACCAAACCTGATACTCCAATAAAAATATTTTCCATATTGTCATACCAAAATTTGACACTTTCCACTATTTTATCCTGGTTCAGAATAAACCTGTTGGGGCCAGATTCTAATTTTTTTGACTAATTTAGCAAATGTTAATTTCACTTTTCCTTCAGGCTGTTTGAAACTCTCTGCTATCCATAAGTGGCACTTGGGAAAGGCACATTGATCCACAGCCTGCAGAGTGCAGCATGCTGACAGACTGTCCTGTGCTAAACTGCTGTGAATTACCAGTTCTCAATGAATGCAGACAACCAGGAACAGCTGACTTTTAACACCAGGAAGCTAAACTAAGGAGAATGATACAAAGAGTTTACAGGTCACAATTACACTTGTCATACACAGGTGCAACATCCCTGATTTCAGCTGGTTCCATCTTTGTCAAAAATCATCTCAACTATTGTTCTTTGCTAATGCATATGTTATTACTGTGATTATACATGCATGAGAGCATTTTCTAAAGTCCATAAGTATGACTTTTTTTAAAAATAAAAACCTGAGTTCAAAACTGTAATTTATATAGATAGCTATTCCACAGGGATACACCAGTTCCCAAACATTCAGCTCTTATAAAATGCTTAATTGAAGTCTTATGGAGATAATTTATGTCCCCACCATGGAAATAAACGGGTGAGGCAAGTATTGCTATTACAGGTCACACAATACAATAGCAGCTTTTGAGAGTGGTTTAAATTAGAGTCAAGTTCTTCCACATCACAATGACCACAGTGTGGAAAATAGCAAATGAATAAAGCTCAACATGTTTGGGAAGGAGTTAAAACTGTGAGATCTCCCTGTGCCCTTTTTGCTGCTTGGGAAGATTTCTTCAGTGCGGATTGTTTCAACGGACTTTTCCTAATCCCATCAAAATGGGAGCAAATGTGTTAACTCCTCTCCATTTAGTCTGAACTGCCCCCTTGCTGAGGTACTATTAACAGGTTTGCCATGTTTTTGGAGAACGCCATGTGCTAAGAATGCTTATCTCTTTTTGTCTTACCTTTAGGTGTTCCCTCCATTATCTACAGTTTGATTCGCTTTATGAAAGAACTCTTCCCTTATTCTGATGTGACTCTGGTCCAATATTTCTCATTAAATTCCATCAGCATGACCGACTGAATCTCCTGATCTCTATCAAAAGAAAACATTCCTTAGTACAACAAACAAAAATTATAGAAAGCAGGGACTTTTCCTTCATGAATATTTGCTTTATCACCTGGTAAAACACATGTGCAGTATGAAACCAGAGGAATTTTTCAAGACCTATTCTTTCCAAAGGGACTTTGTCAGAACTAATTCAAGTATGTAATTATAGTTAGAGTGTTTTGAAGGGCTATAGCCTTGATTTACAGCAAAATTGGAAAATACCTCAGAAGGAATGTTGCCCTCTTTTGAAGAATGAGATAAGAATTCCCAGAATTGGTGACATCAGCAATTGGTTGACCCAACAAGGCTTTCAGATATTCTTTTCAAGAAGACAACAAGGCCAAGTGTTATTTTTGGAAGAAAAATAATTTCTGGTTTGAAATAGGTTTTCTAACACCTCCCTTTTGTTATGTTACCTTGATTGTATACTATGATCTGATCATATAAAGTCTATGCTCCTCGGAAACCTGTAAGTAGATGCTGTTCTTGACATGAACAACAAAATGGCAATACAAAATAAAAGAAATTCAGAGCTGCATGCTCATTAAAACATGCAGAACATATTGGGCAATGCTTCACCTAGTTACATTTTCCAATATCACTATTGCAAAAGCTGCTTGTGCTCTTACTACAAAAGCTGGGTCAGAACAATCAGATGCAACTAACTTCTGGAAACAGTGGACATGTCTTTCCTTGAAGAACTAGGATTTCTTGGTTTTGTTTTCTCACAGTGGATAGTGATGTAGCAAGCTCTGGGGGGGCTGCAGGAGACGGCTCCCCCCTGGAACGGGGTCCCTGGTCTGCGTAACTCCACTGGATTCGGGGCAGGTGGCCCCCGGGGTCCGCTTGGTGTAGCGTGAGTCTTGTAGTCACAGAGATTCAGCGGGAAATATAATGGGACGACGAAACAAACTGGAATCCATCTCTGTTCTGCCAGGGAGGTTTATTTGGGGTAAGGAAAAAGGGTTGCAGGGGAAGGAGGGGAAGAGGAAAGTGAGGGATGGTATCAGGGGCTAACAGCTCAGAGATGAAGACCTTGAGCTGATCCAGACATCGGCTTATAAAGGGAAAGGAAGGGGAGGGACTGTCTCCCCTAGAGCCAGTCCCGGGGAGTCTGAAGGGAAGATTGGCAAAAGGGTACACACAAATAGGTTTCAGGTACAGCAGAATCCATATTTCAAAATGAACCAATAGCATACAGAGCAGGGGAACAAAGGAAGCACATGGAATCCTAAAAAAACCACATTGCTACAGGATAGGACCTTTTGTCAACAGTGTTATTGCTCAAAGGTCATTTCAAAGAGAACCAGAGCAACAGTTGAGATACACAAAATTTTGCCATTCTGGCTTTATATCCTCAGATCACACTTTTAAAATGGATGCTTAACCTATTAAAAATATATTCCTTACAGCATAAGGAGATAATTGCCACTCCATAAGCTACAAATTAATAAAAAAATAAAAAGATTCCTTTTCCTTCCAACGAGAATTTAAGTTTCAGAATTCTCACTGTCAAAGCCCATTCTCAGCAGGTCCCAAGCAACAATTTCTGTGCTTCTGAAGCCACCATAGGAAATATGGTTAATCGGGAAAGCTGTAGTTAGATTTCTAGCCAGAAAATGCAACCCTTTTTATCATAGCATCCAAACAATGGTAAAAATGTTTTCTGACAACATGAGACAACCAGTTCTACCTGCTTCTTAATGCAAAGAAGAGCAAGCTTGTTTATTCCATATTACCTTAATGTCCCATAATGGACACCAGCAGAAAGTCTTCCTAGGAAGCAGCCCACACAGGAAAGTTAGTGCAAGCACTTTAAATTATTCATCTCAACACCACGCTGATCATCACACCTCCCTTCCTAAGAAGTAATTAAAAAAAACCTGCTAGACGAAAGCAAATAGAAAGGAAAAGCCAAGACTCCATCTTTATCAGTGTTAGACTTCTAACAGATTGTAGCCTTGGCTGTCAGATCCAAATTTCTAGGCACTTTCTCTTTTCTTCTCAACCTGTTCCTGTTTCTTCTTTTTCTGAACTTGTGCCAACTTGTGGTGCTTGAATTGCTTTTAATGTTTTGTTTGCCAGATAGTTAGAAGTGAAAGTTCAAGGGCTGCAAAGGTTCATGCTTCTCCCATCAAAGGCAAGAATAACTTTTCAGCTGGTTTCCTAGATTGGACAAGGCTCACACAGAAAATTCAATAGAAATCTAAGACACTCTTCATTATTCTCTTTAGTCTCCAGTTCCCAGTTCCTCCCCTCCTTCCTAACCCAAATCCATGTCTCAGAAATTTTCAGAACTGCATGAAGACCCTTTGTCCCACAGATTTGTCTGGTATGGGGGATCATGGGCCTGGATGGACCCTGGTCTCAGCACATCAGCACAGTTGTGGAAGTGCATCCTAGTGAGGTCACTGCTTACAGTACAACAATGTAAGGTCCCCCTTTTCCATCACATGTTTAGATAATGGCTTCTTCCATGCTACATGCCTCAGTGTATATCCATTGAATAATCTGATTTCTGTTGAGCAAAAATAAATTTCAAATTTAATTAACATATTAAGACATTTCTAAATTATTTTATTCCCCGTATCACTACTGAACAGAAACCTCATCACACACATTCTTTGTAATGTTTTTTGTTCTTAGGACTGTCACTGTAGAAACACAAAAAGGAAGACTTCCTTTGTACCTTGGTAATTCTGAGGCAAAATAAGCATCAGTGTTCTTAAAGGCTGAAACATAAAGCCCAGATCTTATTGTAGGTATATAAATTGGGGTGTCAGTGAATCCATAATAAACTGCTCTAAATTATCTTTTCCTACAATTTCAACAGCTGACTTCATCTGAAAAATCTGTCCTACAGTCTTTTGAAGGCATGAAGTCATAAACAGGTTCATTTCAGTTCCTTTTAAAGAAGAAATGAGTCAAAATGAGTAAAAAACCCTATACAGTCTGGCTTTGGAATTACTTAGACCATTTATTTTTTAAATATGTTGCAAAAGCAGGATCACCTGGATATGCAACTCACTCTCTTCTTGCACAAACAATGCATAGACAGACCAGTCATATTTTAAAGACTTGCTAATAATACAATAACTAAGCTGAATAGTCATAGATGCTGTAATATGGGTGGACATAACTTGTGATCACTGTTTTTTCTTTCATATGCTGAAGCACTGTCAGCAAAATGGGGAATGAACAACAGAATAGAAGTGGTAATTTTGTGCTGCCTGGGAAAGGTGGCACTGGACAGCCTGAACTATCGTTTCCATTAATTTCACCACCTCCTTTTCTCTTTGGGTTATTTACTGACCTGACAGACTGTCAAAAATGAATGACAGAAAAAACCCTCAAACAATCCAAAGTCTTCCTAATCAAGATCAAATTAATCAACTAATTTATATTTGTTTCATGGTAGTACTAGAAGTAGGTTTTCTTTCTTTAATGCTTATAGTACTCATCCAAGATGTGGCAGATGCAAGTCCTTTAGCAAAAGAATTTAACTCCACCTCTTCCAGAAAATAATATCACCACCAAACTGCAGAGTTACAAAGGGGGAAGAGAAGAGGAACAGTGCTTTGTGTGTCTTTCTTATTTAACTGTTCACTTTGTTTTTTGTAAAAACCTTCAAATTAGGTTTCCCACATCTCAGGTAAACATCTTAATCTCATAAAACCAGAAAGAAATTCTCTGAGCGCCCTGTCACCTGGTGCGTATTATAAACTTGGGACTAACTAAGAAATTATTAGAAGACAGTGAATAGACACTCTCTTCCCACCACCTGCCTTAGAGTAGTAACTCTGGGTGCAGGGCATTTTTTCCTGTAGTCTAAGATATAGGTTCATGTTTTGTCAGCACTATAAGTAATTAAATTCTTGCTGCGTCACAAATTAACTTCTTTGTCTCTTCCCACTCCTCACAACTAGGTGAAAACACCCCAACACAGGACTGCAAAACAGTCTTGGTTTTCTCATGTTTCAAAATGGTGCTTGGAAAATGTGTCACTTTGTTTACTGAAATCAATTTTTTTATTTTCTTTCCCTTTTTCAGCTCAAAAAAAAAAAGACTGGAGATTAAGCCAAACTATGCCAAGTGCTAATCTGCACACCCAGTCAGTTACAGGACCTGAGCTGTTTCCCCATGGGAGCAGCCTGGTCCATGTGAAACTGCACCAGCAGTTTCACACCTGGTGCCTTTACTGCACTGACTTCCACCCTTTCAGAGTGTAGGTTATGCTCCTCCAGCAGCATTTACCTCAGGTAACCCTCGTGTGCAACAAAGCACAGGTTCTTTTGCAACCAGGCCACTTCAAAGCAAATCAAACTGTGCTTCAGCAAGCCTTTAAGATAGGTACGTGCACTCTAAAATGGATAATTGTGTTAAAGGTAATTCTACTTAATGCCATAATGTCATAATTAGAACTTAAAACAATAAGCCAAATTAACATAAGTGCAATTTAAATTGTTTAGGTTCACTTGCATTATAATGCTACAACAACTGTAAATAGATCAAGGATTTTTTATTATTATTTTGAAGCAACTTTTCCTGAAAAGTGCCAGGATTTAGTTGCCACAGAATGTGACAAGTTTATAGCTGCCAAATGCCCAGTAGAAATGGAGATAATTCAAGACAGGCAAGGAAATTTACAAATTAAATACATGCTACTGACACACTTAGAAATTGTATACAGGATTCCTACATGACCCTATCTAAACCAGTACAGCACGTAAATGGGGCTATTTTTCCATTTTGGAATGTGTAGACATTTATTTAAGTTGTTGTGGTACCTATTCTTTTCAGCATAAAATACTCTATCTAGCAAAGTATACATGCCAAAGTGAAGAGTGAAGCAACAGAAATCACAGCTATTTATCATATGCTTGGTCTTGTGTTGAAGCATCATTTTTTAAGAGATGTTGGCAAAGATTTTCTACAAAATGCAGTTGTTATATATTTTCAAAAATTTCTGAATGATGCCATCCAGAATCACACTAAAAAAAAAATTGAGTTCAGGTCCTAAAGTGAAGTCATTACAAGGGCTTCATAATAATGAGACTTACAGCAATCATAGTCACTCATCAATGAAACACAATAAACCAGCAAATCTTATAAAAACTAGTCAATCATGAATTTCATGGTAAAGAAGGACAAGAAAAGATTCTGAGAGCCAACAGTGATCCCTGATTAAATAGCTTAGGAACCACCCATTATATACATTAAAAAAGTAGGACAACCATTCTTGATTTTTGAGGCATATTGAAGTATTCTAAAGAAAGTATATTTTATGACCTGCACTCTTAAATAATAGAGGAAGATGATCATCTTATGTTTGTTTTCAGAAAGACAACATATGATATATTTATGAAGTATGGATTACCCTCACACACCTTCTGCATAAGCAAAAATCACACTAGGAGGGATCAAAAAGGAGAGTGGAGACACAACAGTGGAGGAAGAAAGAAGTCCAAGTGCTAAAAACTGGGAATGGACTGAGAAGACAGATGGGAAAGTTTGGGAGCTGTGGTACTACTCCCTTCCAGACTGATCCATCAGACAAAGTGGTTACATAAAGACATTCATGCAACTCAGAGGAGAGAACACCTGCAGCTTAGCGGGCTTTAGGGCCCCAAAGATGGAATTTCTGGTAAAAAGCAAAACAGCTGTTGTAGAAAATACTGCTGCACAGAGCTCAGCAGAAGACCCTGAGACAGATTTGGGTATGACAGGAATGGAATGACAATATACAAAGGACCACAAGTTTTAGCATTTAAAGGACTCTGCTTAGAGATCTCTGCAAACTAATTCATTACTCAAAAAATGCTTTTGAAATCAAGTCTACAGGTACCGTTATTCTTATTTTATATGGAGGAAGTCAGCAGAGGCAAGCTGAGGATTCTTCTCAAAGACAGTGAGCTACTGTCAGAAGGAGTGTTCTTAATCAGCAACAATAAAAATATGAGATCCAGGACTTGTTCACATGAAATTTCTTAGAGATTTGAGGCCAAAAAAGATCTTGATATAAGCAGTTCCAAACTGGAAGTATAGGAATACTCCAAGGGAAAAGAAAAATAACATTGAAAGAGCAAATTGAAGAGCAAATAACTGCCCAGCAAGGATCTTACAGAGCATACTTGTCACAAAACTTATTCAAGTGTTTTATCTGAGGGACTGGCAATTTTAACCTACATGAAATAATGTTTTAAATAATTATTCTGATTTCACAGTGATAATGTGGAAGAGAAGAAAAAAAAAGGAGGGGAGGGAAGCTGAAAAGTGGACTAGCTGAACAGCAGAGAAAAGAGAAACACTACTGCCTGGCCCTTGGTTCTGAGCTCATCCTTGTGGTCACGCCATAGTTTGGAAAAATTCCAAGCACTGAGAAGTCGAAACAGAACAGGTAGGTTGAAACATTTGGAACGCTTAGCAATTCCTTTGTATTTCAACTTTATCCTTACACTCCAAAAGAGAAAAATATTACAGGAAAAAAAAGGAACTGAATTATGATTTGATTACAAAGAATGTAAACAGTAATTTGAAAACAAAGGGCGATGCAATTTGTTGCGTAGTCACACAACATTCCTCTTGGATTTGAAATGCACCGGCGGCAGTTCCACCCCTTTTGAAAGTACAGCCTGACGTCTCACAGTTCAGCCTGAGTAGCTGCTGGAGCTACAAAGCCTTTTTTCCTCTTCTCTCAGGATGGGTGTGATACGGCTTCCCAACTCGTCTAGGATCCTGTGTTTTTCTTTTCATATTATTCTCATTCTGCTTCAACAGACTACTGCAGCACGAGAACTGAAGTTTGTGGTTGTAGTAAGTAGATTTGTTCTCTATTTTCTTGTGGGGAATACGGGGACAGAATCACATGTCTGATGAATCAGACAAGGTGTGCAGTTGCTTTGCCTGTCTTCACACTTAGAAATAACTACTGCTGTCCTTTTGCTTACTGAGTTTAAAGACCTTACTTAAAGAAAGATAAAAATGTCTCTAGTTTTATTAGAATTTTCATCTCCTAGCCTCCAGTTATTATTTCAAGGTAACTGACTTTGTGGTAGATGCACAGTGCAGAGGAGTTAAGAGATGCAAAGTCTACATTTACCTGTTCTTCCTTAGTTTAGTTGACACTTCAATGCATAGTCTGAGAGCTGGTGATTGTGGACTACCTCTTCTACACTTGGAAGCTGAAGCTTATGGTGTTACAGAAGTTGCCACACACACAAAAAAAGTATTTTTCATTTCACAATAACTGAATTGTCACAGCAGTACACTGAGAAACAGAAATAGACAGATATTTTTATGTAGAGATTTGAGACACTTGTTGCATTAACTGCAGTTAGGCTGAAAATAGGCTGTAATAATTCTTTTGCTGGGCCATTTCTTATTTCAAAGTAGCTAAACACTACTTCAATGTCACTTTCCCAAATACTTCTTGAAAAAGAGAGGTTAATTCAATGTAATACTTTGGATTATGAAAGTTTAACCATAGTCCTTTTCATTACTTTTTTTTTTAATACAAGGTATAATGATAAAGAAGAGTTAGTCTAAAGGAATATTTTCTATACAAAGTTGTGGGGATTGGAATTAACTTTTATAAATAGGCAAATGAAGATCTTCTCCTTCAACCTTTCTCTATTTGAGACATTATGTGTGTAAACAGGTAAGAGGCAGAAGCACTGTGTGCAAAACATATAATGTGATCCTAGATAAAGTATTTCATGCGTAGTTGTCTATTGGCTGCCTTGTAGATGCACAGCTTGGAGGGAGGCCAGAGTGCACAGGAAAAACCAGTTCCTGCTCCTGCTGAGACATCACATATAGCAGGGACCCAATGCTAATTCCAGTAACGTTCTGTATACAGCAAGATACTTAAATGTTGTTTCAACCATAACAGGGAGAACTGGATCCACAGATGGAAACAGGCAGACAGCATGCCTTTGAGAATTAACTCCTTGAAAGAAAGGAGATTTTTACTGAATTGTAGCTGTTATTATGTTCTGACAAGCAACGATTTTGCAGAAAGTTACTGGAAATGCTTACCATTATGGAGATAGAGGCTTACTATCCAAAATCTATAACTATGGATATCCACAACTATGCAGCTACCTAACAAAAAAAACCAAACCAAACCAAACCAACCAAACAAAACACAATCAAAACCAAAACAAAAACCAAAACCAAACAAAAACAAACCAAAACAAACCAAACCAACCAAACAAAATACAATCAAAACCAAACCAAACCAAACCAAAAAACAAAAACAAACAAAACTTAAAAAACCCCAAAACACAAAAAATCCAGTGCAGCTTATCACAACAAATATTAAAATAGTTGGTAAATTTAATTTAATTTCTTTTATTCCTGATACATTTGTCTCAGCTGACCAATCACCTAAAATGTTACAATCATTTTAATCTTATTGCAATATACATATTTTTTCTCAAGGCATGGTTTATGTATACCCTACTGAATTTTGCCTCCTGAAATCACTGATTGAATTTTCATAGGAACAGAATTGCTAGCATAAATAAATAGGATAGGAATTGACCCCAGAACATATCACTGATACAACGGCATATAATGAGGGTATGGCTACAGTGAAGGTAAATCTAAAAGGCCTCTTTCTGTGATAATTCAAAAGCCATTCTCCAGCTGTTCTCCAAGGGTTACTAGGTTTTCACCTTGGAGTATTACTGCATTATGAAAATTGTCACAATGACTTTTTAAAACTTTCTTAGCAGAACTACTCTACTAATACAAAATACATCTGCAGGGGCGAAAAGAAACAGATAAATGTTTCCTTTGGCTCACTTCTAGAATTGTGCTGTGCCTGGGAAGGTGTCTCACTCTCTCCTCACAACTTCCAACTTTCTGCTGATTTTCTGCATTTTGATTATTGGCCACACGTCCTTTTCTCTGAAAAGCTCTAATTCAAGTCAATTTGTCAAAATGCATTTTAAATTTCCTTGCTTACATGTAAACATTAGCTTTTGCCATAACTCTTGTGCACTGAATTTAGGATTAAAGGCAGAATTTAAATTTAAAGAACTTGAACTTTAAATTTCAAGAAAGAAGAAAATAGGAAATATTGAGGCACTTAAGAAGAAACAAAATACTGATTTATTGCCTAAGTACGAATAAGTTCTGACCTGTAACTTCTGCCTCCACACATGCACTCATTTCACCTGTCATATTTACAAAGAGATGTGGTTTCTGAAGTACTGTGATTTCATCGAGTCTTTCTTCTTGTAACTCAGGATAGGAAGCTTTGACTGAGCTTGTTATCTCTGAGTGTGATTTGTCTAATCAAGCCAAGCCATCTGAAACCTTGACTAAACATGCTCTGTATTTCTACATCTGGTTTCCCTGAACTGGCAACATGATGGTCCCACTTCACTTTTGTTTCTTTATTCCTATTGCTGGCTTCAAAGTAAGAAATCTTTTTATTTGAAGATAAGTCTATCAATAAAAGTCTCTGCAAGAGGCTCACTATAACTCAGAGACACATACTTCACTGTAATTCATGGCATTAGTAAATGAAGGTGCTATGTATATATATGTGTATACTGCACATGCCATATTCCAGTTTGTCTCTCCTCTGCACCAGTTTGTCTCCAATATGATTTTTCACCTGACAACAATGGCAGCAAATGTTGCCCAAAGTCTGAGTCATGTGACGCTTTTCACATGAAGTGGTCACCCTAACAAAGTTACCGAGAGTGAATGGATGAACCCAGACACCAAATCAGATTGAAGCTGCATCACAGTGGAAGGAGAGGGTAATGGATTTGGTAATTATCTGCCTGCTGCTTTTGAGAACTGAGGTGAAGCAGCTCAAAAAGGAGTGCTGAAATTAATACACCAAACATATCTGCTCTGCGCTTCTTGTGTACATTCCCCTTAACCTCCCTTCCTTCTTGATTTCTGATGTCTTTTCACTTTTTATGATGCTTCCTTGCCCTTTTCTCTCATTCTGCCATGTTCCATGTCTTCCGAAAGGTCAGGAAGGCAATCTGTAGGCCAGGAGTAATAAATGCTGCAGCACACATTTTTTAAATCAATTTGAAGGATCAACTCCTTTTTAACAAGAGGGAATTATGAGTGTTGAGAAACACATATTGATGAGCAAGGCAAGATCTGTAGGTATACACTTTCTTTTCTCATCAGGTGTTCTAATGAAAAACACTGTTTCAAATTTTAAAAAAAAGTCTCCTATGATGCAGCTATGAGTTAACAAGTTAGTCTTTCAGGTTAAGTGGTTGTTCATAAGGTCATTGTTTCATTTGCAACTGCAGCTGAAGTAAGGTTGTTTTCAGAAGTAACAATAAGGAGGTTGGAGTACACACAAACATCAGTTGGCTAAGCTTTGTCCTTCAATTCCTATAAACAGGGTTCTGCTTTTTGAAGTGTTTGTTCCCTTCTTGCTACGTCCAGCTTAGTGTTCACATCATATTTATGTGTCCCTGTGCAATGAAGGTGCAGAAATACGAACAAAGTGCTGAACTCTTTCCTATTTTATGTGGACTTAAAGAAACTGTGCTTTTTAGAAGAGCACACCCTCCACTCCTTCAATTTCTTAAGGTTACAAAGAAGGAAAATATTTTTCTTTATATCTCCTGGTCATGTATTCGATATAACTTTTGCTCTTGATTTTTCTGCACACTAACCTCTATTCAGGTAAAATTCTACTCTGTTCTGGCCTATTGAAAGCTTTTAGGGGTTGGCTGTTGTGACAGTGAAACACACATTCAGGGTTTTGTCATACATTAAATATAAACCATCACAAATCAGTACTTAAAATCTAACACAGTCAGTAATTTTTCACTAATAAAAAGGGTATATTTATTGACCAAGTGTTGATCTATTGTTAAATATTACTTAAAATATACACAAAAAATAGTCATTTGAATGTCAGTCAGTTTGAGTAACTGCCAGTTACCCAAAGAAATGCTTTTCTGTGAAGTTGGATAATTTAAAAATAGAGGATGCAGCTATATTGTAATTGGGAATTTAACCTTAATTCTTTACAGAGATGTCAGCTTGTTGAGAAAAAACTAATTAAACCTACCTGGCACCTATGCATGTCACCATAAAGAGATAAGCAGTAATACAAAATTACTTCTCACTAGTTTTTCTTGCACACAACTGAATCAGCCACCAGATAATGCAGCTCTTTACTGATTCTCCTGTTCACTACAGGCACATTGAGAAATTGTTATAAAGAATTGGGATTCCAAATTAGTAAGAAAAGAGATTTAAAGATAATTAAAAATTGCACAGAGAAGCAAAAAAGCCCCCAACAAACAGCATGCTTGATGATGAGGATGAAAAATCCTCCCTGGCTTGCTGCAAAATATTCATTTCAGGTTGGCCACATCATCAGTGAAATTCCACTAGCAAAACAAAAAAATAATAAGCGGTCTTCTATATGGTTCTAATGGTAACTTATACTCTAGTAAACTTTGGTGTCTATTGTAGAAATGAACAGAGGGAGAAATCCAATTATATTTCCCTTTAATACATAGTATTTTCCATCCCTGAAGTACCTGCACTGGTACAGGTTTGTGCACATTAGTAGAGAAGGCTGATGGAAAGGGTATGTGTTGTAATTAAAACATTAAATCACACCGCTGGTGTTTACTTTGAAAAATATAAACACGAAACACCTCCCAGTGGGAGTGGCAAACTAACTAGCGTGTACAACCCTCTCTGATGTCTGGGCAAGAATGATGTGGCTTAATGAGGCAATGGAGGGTATTAATTATAAACTAGTTATATACCACTGAGGTATTTTAGGGAACAAATGTCATTTTATTAACAAATACACCACGCTGCCACATTGTCATTTTTTTGTGCTAAGTCAGGAATGAGGTTGGTGATGGGAACATTGATAAACAAAGGTAGCATTTCCTACAGTTTGGGTCAGCATCCTGGAAGGTTGTCTGGAGCCCTGTGAATTTGAATTCCAGCATTTTCTTTCATGTGAAACTTTAGTGGATTTAATTTTCTAAGCCCGCAGAGCATATGCTAAGGTGGATAATTTAGTTTTTCAGAACCATTTGTTCTGGGGTTGTCATTTTCTTTGTATGCTGAAATAAAAATACCAAAAAGGTTTACTTGATTTTTTTCATTAAAAATCATATGATTGAATGTGTCACACTAATATTCACCAAGCTGGACTGTCCAGACTAGTAAAGCAACCAAACCCTTTTCTCTCACTGAATTTGATAGAAATAAAATCCTACAGACTTTCAAAAATACTTTTATACATGCATGTAAAAGTATTAATAAAGTAAGTATTAATTAGTAAGCTACCAGTGTAAATGTTCATTCTCTTTCATCTTTATATTTTGGGATGACTGAGAAGTAGAGCATAAGATCCATGTGTACGTGGAATTACTTTTAAAAATACTGCTAAGAAAAAAACAGTTACCAAAAATTTCAGGTGTCTCTGACAAAGCAACTAAATACTAATCTAAGCACATCAGTAACTGGTTTAACATTCAAAAGTGCTGAGTTTCCAAAATTCAGTCAGATTTCCTTTCTACATGCCTAGCTATGAAAGTAATCCCAACATTAACATCTTGGGTGATTAATTTTATGTTCTAGGAGGAAGAATCATCAGGATTATGCCCACTTAATTCCTATATAAGTATACATATTCTTGAATGTAAAGAATGTATTAACATCCTACTTCACTAGGTTTCTGAAGAATCTCCAATATTTCCATTTGAAAAATGACACTGGAAGTACAATGTATGCTTGACTTCTAGTTAGACAAGGAAAGATTTTTAACAGCAATGAACTCAAGGGGCTTTTATTGCTTACGTTGTTAGGTTTTCCGACATGGGGACCGAACACCGATTGTAAACTTTCCAACTGATCTACACAAAGAAAGCGAATGGCCTCAGGGATTTGGACAACTCACCCAGGTATGTTGACTTTCTTAGAAGAACTTGTAAATGCTACTAAAAGCGGAAGTGGGAAGATGGTTTTTTGTGTGTGTCTAAAAAGCATTAGCAAATCCCAAGTCCTGACACTTGGTATTAGCAAATACCAATACCAGTAATTCATAAATATTTTTGCAATATTATTCATTCAGCTATTGTGATTTTGAAATCTTGTTCATCATAGCTTTATAACTACCTCCCTAAAAGCAACAACTCCTTGATAGCATGTCTCCATTCAAATAAATGGCAAGTTTCAACACTGTACTGTTAACTTTGATGAAGTTCTAATGACCATTAAGCACTGAGCCCAGTGACAGAGCAAAGGAATGACACCTACCTACTAGGTCAAGTGAGGAGTCCACATCTCATCATTGGATTGACAACAACCAATTCACAAAACAAGAGAAGACTTGCAGGAGAAGGTTGCTTCTGGGGACAATGTTTCTTCTAACAAGGCAACTTGCAGCCCAGAGTTTCACTAGGATGCACTGAACCTACTTTGTTGCTCTGGCATTTTAACATGAAGCCTGAGCTCTTTGACTGTATTCAACAGATGAAGCTCTGGAGCAAAAAGAAGCCAATGCATTTCCCAGTAACACTTTGTCATAGTGCAGAAGTATGAAACAGACACAGTTCAGTGTTTAATGTTTGAAGGAAGGCTTGAAAGATCTGTAAAATTCAGACACTGAAACAACGCTTTACTATCTTAGGTAACTAGTTTATGTATTAAGAAGAAGTTTCTGCTTTGACATCAACTTTTTTGAGAGCTTTTTGCTCTTTTGCTATCTTTTTAGCAAGAGTAGTAAGAATGTACTTTTCTGACAGGTAGAAGCTAAAAAGTTCAGATCAAGTTTTAGAAATGAGTAACAGAAAAGACAGTGTGCAACCTAAGACGACTGCAGGCACACCAAGGCAAAGAAGAACGCCAACAGAAGAATGTTACTTAAGGCATGAAATACAAGCCACAAATTCATCAGGCTGAACAAATAACAGCAATGACAATGATAAATACTAGGCTGTCAATTATCCTCTCTCAGCTGTCACTAAATGACTTACATTGTAAAGGACAGTGTTGATCAGTGTCTACAGAGCTATAGCACTGTGGAAATAGTAGTTATATAGAACTGGGGGCACTGCCTTTCTGTACCAGATGTTGCAGCCTTAGCATTTCAGAACATATAATTTTTTCATATCTATAAGTGAATATTTCTGTTTAAAATTCTAGATCACCTGTAACATACAGAGTTGTTCTGGTTTTGGCAGAGAGAGAGAGCTGGTGTGGGGCTCTGTTTTGGATTTGGGTTGAAAACAGTGCTGATAACACAGGGATGTTTTTGTTACTGCTGAGCAGAGCTTACACAGATTCAAGGGCTTTGCTGCTCCTTATACCACCCTGCCAGTGAGTTTGGCTGGGGGTGCACAAGAAGTAGAGAAGGGATACAGCTGGGACAGCTGAACCCCACTGACCAAAGAGATATCCTCTACCATATGGTGCCACGTTCAGCATATAAAACTGGGTGGAGAAGGAGGAAGGGGGTGGACATTCAGCATGATGGCATTTGTTTTCCCAAGTAACTGTGATGGAGCCCTGCTCTCCTGGAGGCTGAACACCTGCCTGCCCATGGGAAGTGGTCAATAAATTCCTTGTTCTGCTTTGCTTTCATGTGTGGCTTTTGCTTTGCATATCAAACTGTCTTCAAACTCTCAAGTTTTCTCACTTTTACTCTTCTGATCCTATCCCTAATTTCACCAGGGGGGAGTGAGTGATCAGCTGTGTGGTGTTCAGTTGCCAGCTGGGATTAAACCACAATAACATTACGTTATACAAACAGTTAATGATAATTTAAAAGCTGATTGCTGAAGACAAAAACAACAACAACAACAAAAAAAAAAATAGAAAAGACACTTCTACATTAAAAGTCTCCAGTTACCTTAACCTAGCAGTCACCCATATGCTTGCCTTACAGACTGGAATGCAGCAACTATTTGAACTTGGGCAGTACATGAGGAAACGATATTCCTACTTCTTGAACAGCACATACAACCGGCAAGAGGTAAACAGCAGAACTGTCTGGAGCACATTTCTCTGGCATAGCAGAACTATGGACTCATAAAAGCACATCATCATACTAATTTTATTAATGGAGAAATTAGGGTAATAGAAGAACATTTTTGAAAGTCAGACTTTTGTCAAGGTAAAAACACAGCATAAAGTCTAACTTTCAGCTCTTAGATTCTGTTTGGGTCTTTCACAGCCTAATTTTCCCACATTGAACAGCTCCACATCACCGAATGAGTTGGGAATTTATACAGTGACTTATTATTGTTTTACCCTGTTGAAAGAAAAATGCCTATCCAATCATGCTTACATACCTCATCCTGTAAAGGAGAGGTCTAACAGCTGATTGAATGTGATTATCGTACACTACAGACCCATTGTAGGGAAGACACCTCTACCATTTTGGTCGATATAGAAGGGATGCATTATGGGAAGGTATGAAGGACCTCTGCTATGCTTCCAAGAGAAGTTTACGATTTTAAGGACCTTAACATTCCTGAGGTATCACTGATAGATGATAGAATCATTTAGGTGGGGAAAGACCTTTATGAATTTCAAGTCAAATCGTTAACCTGTCCCCCACTAAACCATGACCCTAAGTACCATGTCCACATGTATTAATGATCCTCTGAATTGCAAAAGATGGAGAACTTTGAATTTGAAATCATGTCTTTTTATTCTCTCAGTTCAGTCTGTGTCGCTGTTGAGCAGCTAGCAGAGTAATGAATGCATCGGGTCTCAGTGGCAAGAAGGAATGACCTTTATTGTTTTGATTTCATCACATTTATAGAGTTCTCAAAAGTCACCCAGATTGGTCAGTCAGAAGCCTTCCCCCAGGCCTGATTGGCCAGGCCTGCACTGTCCAAGTTCTGGGACACTGTTCCAAAACATCCAAACTTTATCTTTATTTACAAAAACACAAGAAAACTTCCCATGGGAAAAACTGTGCTAGCCACAAGTCTGAGGGTTAGATTCCAAATTAAAAGATGCCTTGGCAATTCCATTTATGAAACTGAAGTATGGCCCTGGAAAGCTGAGTTATGGTTTCACTGTTTTGACTTTATGTAAAAACATAAAACTGAAAACAAGAAGTCAGGATTGAGAAATTAGGTAAAATTTCCCTATTATTTTTATAGTTTCCATTTTATCTTTAATTCTTTGCCATTCTATTTTCAGTTTTACATCCAAAGTACAGATTATGATCGCACCATCATGAGTGCCCAGTCATATCTTTCTGGCCTCTTTCCACCAACTAGCAGCCAAATTTGGAACCCTGAGCTTCTCTGGCAACCCATTCCAGTTCATATTTTTCAAAAATCAACAGAGCAGGTGAGTACTGGCTAGATGCTTCCTATGAAGTCTTAAACTTTCACAGAAGAAAAAAAAAAAAAAAGGAAAATAGCTAAAAATATTTTTTATGGTTTTTGAGTTCAGTATAACAGAAAATATCAACTGCAGCAACTGACTGACAACTGTCATAGGTCAAATGTAACAGCGACATGAAAATCCTCCTTCCATAGTTGCAGAATACCTGAATTCTCATACACACTACCATTTTCTTCAAGGTCATTTTTTCTGATCAGAACACTTTTGGACAGTATTCTAAGGAAGTTGCCCTAAATCTTTACAGGAAACAAGTGCTTTTCTAAACACCACACAACTAGGCAGACCTTGCCTCTCCGGCAAGTTTGTTCCATTGTTTATTCAAGGAATTGAATTTTCACCAGCCACTGTAATGGCCTCAAAATTATTACTTTCCTATTCTGTTAGCACTTAGGCATCCTAATTACAGACAAGGGCTCTTTTATGCTCAGTGCTATAGAAACATTTAATGAAACCCTAGCACTTCATTGCAGATCATAAGAGTAGATCTACCTGTAGAAGAAGTTTTACTTCATGTAGCTCTCTCTGGCTGACTCAGGTTTAGGTTTTAATTTCACTTGCTTTTGTGACAAGGACTGTGTAAGGAACAGTGTGTCCAACAAGGATAAAAAGCTATTGAGTGTAATAACAGATAGCTTCATTTACTTCTGGCTTTGAGGAGAGAATTTGACTTTAAGGAAATTTGTACAAACCCCCTATTAAATAACTGCCTGTCACCAACATCAGAGAATGGACTCAGTCATTAGGGGGCTGCCACACCTCTCTCCCTTTGATGCTCCTCCATTCTTGGAGACAATGCTTGAAAGCAGGTACAGAGAGAAAGGGATTCCACAAACTGGATTAGGCAACGTGTGATTCAGCCAGAAACTTAACCCTGTTCCTCAATACAAAAGTGTGCTGTCACTGTTATTTAAATACAGGACACTACGGGAACTTCTTTCACCAGAAGACCAAAAAAGCATCAAAGTGGTCAGAGCTTTGTCTACATAATAACTCAAACTCCCTAGGGGAATCACAGTGCAATGTAATGACCTGTTTGGAGAAGGCAAGCTCATTTGTAGGAGTCTCTAGCACCTCATCACTTCTGTGGCTGCTTCAGGAGTGGGTATTGACTCTTCTCTCAACACACTTCTGCAGCAACTCAAAATGTCTGTTACATATGCAAATCACCTGAGAAAAAATAATTGTTCCCTTGTTAAACCAAGCAGATGTTTGAAGGTATTTTCAAGCCCTAAGCAACACAAAAGGGGAAACTGAAGCCAGGTACAGTCCTGTAAAAAACCATAATTACAGTTTAGTTTTAAACCACTGAGATCTATCAAGACTTGACAGGCAACAGTACTGAGTAGTGCTTAATGAAGCCAAAGGGTGTGGCTTAATTAATAACACCTAGAGAGGCATCATTAACTCATACAGCAAGGGAAACATTTGTTATTGTGTAATTAAACAACATTCCCCAGTTTTACACTGCAACTTTGAGCCTTCATCCTCCACACTGTAATAGCGTGAAGGAAAAATTGTACACTTGGAAAACAGAAAAATTGTACACTTGGAAATCTGTCCAAATGAAAGAGGGCTATGGTCAGTTGGTGGCTGCTGCCAGCTTCACATTGGAGACAAGCAGAAATGCAGTCTTTTAATGTCATAGGATAATACTAGTGGTGGGTAAAAAATGCTCTCGTGATGTGACATAAAGTGCTGAACCAGCAAGTTCTTGTTTTGTTCATCATGGCTTTTCACTGACACTTTATGCTGTATCAGATAACATTTGTCTTCCTGCAATTGATATAAACTGTATTTGCCAGAGCTTAGAGTTTGAAGGATGCATGTATTTACATGCTGTTCAGATTAAATATGTACTATCATGTGACCTCGTAATGCACACACTTGGAGTAATTAAAAGTGAACCATATCCCTAAAGAAGAAGAGAACCCTTAGGCTCATAGCTTTTTGAAATTTCAGGAGCACAATTTATTTGTCACTTTTATTTCAAGTTCTGTGCACTAAGTGGTACTTAAAATGCTTACCATAATCCACTGGTTATCTCCAAAGAAATGAGAACTGGATGTGTAGATGTAGAAGCTATTCAGGTTCCAGTACCAGATGAAGTTAAGTTACATCTGAGGGGACTCAGAAAATGACAGGGAAGTGGTAGCATTTTTTAATTTTTGATCATGCACCTTGATCCATTTCCCAAAGCAATTCCCTCACAGATGCGTAATTTCTTTTTCCCAAAATCAGTTAAACTGAGGAAAAACAAGCTAACATAGACACCAGTACCCATTGAAAAATGAAGTTACCACAGTCTATTGTCTGTGTTAACTGAATTAATGATTAACTGAATTAATGATATGTTAATAACTGATAATAATGATATGATAATGATAACTATGTTAACTGAATTAATGATAAACAAACAATAATTGCTCTAGCACGGTCATGAATCTGTCTAATAAATATTACATAATCAATCTCAGCAACAGAACTAACAGAGGGGTATTGATAATTTTAGAACTATTCTAAGTTTTGCTTTTCATGTTTCAGAGGCTGAATTTTCCTCAGCCCAACTGTCCCCGTTTTGAAGAACTTCAGAAAGAAACACAAACATCTAAAGAATTTCAAAATAGAATACAGCCATACATGGTAAGAGAAAATATGAAAAACCCATAAGAAGTGAGAAAAAGGCAGGTAACTAAGCTGTAGAAGTTATGGAATTGCATAGTTTCCTTTTGCTAAAATGCAAAAATAAATTAAAAAAAATAAAATCCTGTTAAGGTTAGATACTAGAAAAAGGTTCTTCACCCAAAGAGTGGTTGGGCATTGTAAAAGGCTCCACAGGGAAGTGGTCACAGCACCAGCCTGACAGAGTTCAAGGAGCATTTGGACAACGCTTTCAGGCACATAGTGTGATTCTGAGGGTGTCCTGTGCAGAGCCAGGAGTTAGACTTGATAATCCTTGTGGGTCCCGTCCAAATCAGGTTATTCTGTGATTCTGTAAAAATTCTGTGAAAATGTTGGGTGTTAGTAAATCTATCTGCATGTATGTTCCATATGTATTGAGTATTTGAGGTATATTCTTCACTTTTTCCCAACAGGATTTTATACAAACAATGGCAGTTAACACAGGTCTTGAACTAAATCACCTTAAAACACTAGACAATTTCCAGCTCTGGAATACATATGATACTCTACATTGTGAGGTAATAATAAGTCAACAGGTGTTCGGGAAGAATATAACTCCAGCATTGGGTTTCAGTTAAACCATGGCAATGTCTTTTCACAGGAATGAGTTGCCTTCTCTCCTGGATTTTCTTTTTTTCCTTTTTTAATTTGAATCTAAGCTAAAATTAAGTGCTTTGGTAAAAGATAACTGAAAAACATGTCCTATAGCTTGAGAAACTGTTGTTTCCATTTCATGTATTAAGCACAGGTACCAAAATCCACTCCCACTATTCCCTTTTTGTCCTTTCCAATATGCTGCTACAGAATCATTTGAGCATGCTGGCAATAATATATTCATGATTTTTAACAGAGAAATGAAATTATTAGCTTTAAACTTTCAGCACGTAAACATGAAAACACTCAAGATTTTGAACATGAGAGATCATGAAAGATCATGATCTATCAGTTAAAAGTTTTTGAGACAGTGATTGCTACCACTGAAAAAAACCCCAAAATGATCCCAAACTGGCATGGGATGATTCCATTTGGCCCCAGTCATTACCAGCAGCGCATGAAGGCTTTTGAACATACCCTCTACAAACTGAGGCAATTAAACATGGTAAGACACTATCACTGTTATGCAAGTGGAGAGTAACACTTGTCTGTAATTGCACAGTTATAGAACTGGTATGTGGACAACGGTATAAAAAGGCAGGAAAAATTAGATATTTATAACATGAAGACCCAGAGGAAGTAAGAGAAGAAGACATATGTCTGCAACGTTTCCCACCAAACCCATGTATATGTATAGCAAGAACACATTATATCTACAAGGAATCCCCTTCACACAGGTGTTAGGTATTTCTGCTCTTCCCATTCACCCACTTCAGGGTGATCCCCATTCCCACAAAATATGTTTCAGTACATGCTTGTGAGTAAAATCACACTGAGCAAAGAAATGCAGGACAGCCTCAGAAAGTCTAAACTTAGTAGTATGAGGGTAGGTGATAGGATGATGGAAACCACTGAATTAAAAATATTCTTTTGTTTTCCTTTATGACTAGGATATTCACAATTACACTCTTCCTGTATGGGCCACCAAAGATGTAATCAACAAGATGGAAAAGCTGGCAGAATTGTCCTTATTATCATTATTTGGGATTTATAAAACAGAAGAAAAATCACGACTACAAGGAGGTAAATTAAAGAATGCATAGCTCTAAGAAAGGAAGAGATAATGCTTACGATAAAATGCAACATCCTGTCACTTTACCAATGCAAAAATTATCATATAAAACCTTGATTTGAAACTATGTACATTGGATGCCATATTAAGCATTTACATATGTGCTGAACACTGGCACTTACACGGAGAAGATATTGCAACACGGCATAAAAATTAATGTCTTTGGTACTTCCAGATTTTTTAAGGGATTAGGACTTTTAGAAATACTATAAAAACCTAAGGGGAAAAAATAAGGCCCTCATGGGTATCATCATTACTTCTCTGAGAGTAGGTTAGATTAAGTTCTGTTTCTTCAACACCTATTTTAATTGTTTCCTGTTCTTTGTTTTTCCCTTTGATGTACTGGTATATCAGTACTGATGTACTGATATATTGTGCCAAAACGTTGGCAAAATTGGTAGCTCTCTGAGCAATATAAAGCTGCTCCAAAACAGTCTGATCAATTATGTCTATACTGCAAGAACTGCAAGAACTAGGATTACAGTTTAGCTCCAAAATTAGGGCACACAGGCTGTGCTGCACATTCTGACACTACTTCAGGACACAACTGAGGCATTCATTGTATGATCCTCAGGTGTCCATGAGCAGGAAATCCAAACAATTGAGCTTGTATATTTGAAGGCTGTAAAATCTGGGGCTAAGCTTTCTCATGTGCCTACTGTGCAACCTAGATCTAGGTAAGGAACTATTAGCAGATTCATCATCAAGGCATACACATCACTGGACCAAGACATATAGATAGTAATTACAGGCTCCAATCTGCATTAAAGCCCACTAGCTGGCAGATGACCATATCATGTAGTCAGGATATTTATCTAATGTTCACTGGCATACCAGCTATGTCCTCTTTCCTTAGAATGATATAAATTATGCTTCAGGGAATTTCTGCTGCCCTTACCCATTGGCTTTAGAATAGCTCTGGGCTGGAGAAGAAATACAAAAGAGCTTTGGAAAAAATGAAGAATAAATACTGCGCAACTTGTCAGACATAAACAGTTAAAATACCTCTTTGGCATGTAGAGAGGAATAGCACAGCTGTCATCGCAACATTACAAACAGACAAAAAAGGATGGAGAGGAGATCTCAGCATTACAGAACTGGAAGTGCCACTAGCTCCTGTTCTCAGGATGGTTCCAGATGATTTCCTGTGAATCCTGCCCCTTCACCTGATGTGGATGATGAATCATGTATTTCACCTCTGTAACATCTTCACTGTAGTTATGAAATTGCCATAAGCAAAAAAAGGAGTATGAGGCCAGGGTAGATGTCTTATAATTGATACTCCTAATATTTTGTCTTTTTTGCTTTCATTCATACATTATACCTTCACTTTGCACTTCCATTTTTCCATCTTTTTAAGGTGTCCTTGTGAATATTATTTTAAATAGTATTAAACAAGCTGTCAATTCTTCAAAACCAAGAAAAATGGAGGTCTACTCTGCAGTGAGTATTTTCATCTTTCATAAATCTTGCTTTGATTTTACCAGTAAAAGACCCTTAAAGAGATTAATCAGATTCTCCCTGTAAGTTAAATGAAAGAATAATATAATACGGTTTAATTTGGCTAACAAGCTGAACACCAGTCAGTACAAGATAAACAGCGCAGGCATGGATCTCACCTCAGTTTTAGTTAAACTATATTTTGCAAAGAAAAATATGTATTTTTTCATTCATCATTCCTACAACTAAATGGTGCTGATTCTATTAGTTGCATCTTTCCTGAAGTGCTCCAGAGATACTGACACATAGCAGAACTCCAGCTGTGCCTCCAAACCTTTCCTCTGTGGGTTCTTTTTCATTACTGCTATTATTATTTTATTTATTGTAGAGAGTGAAGAGGGACACTTTCATCATGCCAAGATCCCTTAGCTCATTCATTATTCTGTCTCTAACAAGGGCCAAAGGCAGGGATGAATGTGAGAATAATGCTAGCACAGCATGATAAAACCTTCCAGCAATCTGTGTCTTAAGGACTTTCTTAGAATCTGTGTCTGTGTTAAGTAGTTCTTGACAGACTGTCTTCTGTTGACTTGCCTAATCACTTAATAAATGCATTTATACTTTTGGACTCTGCAACATCCTGTGGCAGTGACTTGTATGTCAAAGGAAAAAAGGACTCCCTGTTTTGACTCACTTTTTCTGTGAGTCAAATGAAATTCATTTCACTCATGAATTTAATATTTTCTATCACTTCTCCTGCATACTTCCTATTCCAAGACAAAGTCCTACCCTATTAAATATTTTCTCATATAGAAACTCAAACTCATATTTGTTCATATAGATACCTCAAATCTTTCTCGTTGTCTTTTCTAAATTATTCTAGTGCTACCATGTACTTTTTGAAAAGGGAAAAGAAGTGCATCCAGATTTTTCACTTCTGCTTTAATACTTCAAGTACAAGTATACAGTTATTTTTGAAACTGATCAGCCTAAAAAGTTCCAGAACCTGAATAATAATTAAACCATAGCTGCTAGACTATAATATAAATAGGTCAAGCAGATACATATATATATATATACATACAAAGACGTTTGCAAAATTTATGCATCAGAGAGTTTGGACTTCCTGCCTTCAGCTCCTGATCCCTGAAAGAGCAGGGATAACGGGTAGAGGAAGAAATTGCAGGTGGGTGGGTAACTGATCCCATAAAAATAGAAGCCAAACTGAGATTTCGTTGTATGAGTCCAAACAGAAGCAACAACTGAAAAAATTCTGAAGTAGAAACAAGGAAAATAGTCTTTGCACACAACCATTTGTCTAGTATACTACCTGAAAAAAAGTACTTCACTTCATCTGCACTTGCCCTAGGATATACTACCTTACACTGTCTTAATCTGACCTTGGAGCAAGAAACACTACTGAAGGAAGGAAAAGTGAAAATACACTGAAAAACTAGATTTATCACTCAGACCACAACTTGCTTTCTCTCAATATCTGTGTCTCCAAAATACTGCCAGATGGTGTAAGACACATACTGCACTAACTCTTTGGAAATGCCTCCTGCTGTCTGTAGTAATCAGTTAACATGTTTTTCCCAATGGTAAATACACTGAACATATTTTTATGGTCAAATTTACACAGGTTTTCTTTCATCTTGATTTCCACTCCCTCTTTACTCTTGTCTCATTACTCTGGATAAATGCTGTTTGACTTAATTGACTGTAAAGGATGGATTTTTTTTGTTCCCCAATAGCATGACACCACAGTTGGGGCCCTCCAGATTGCTCTCAATATTTTCAATGGAAAACTGCCACCGTATGCTGCTTGCCAGTTTTTTGAACTCTACCAAGAAAGCAATGGGCAAGTATCTTCTTATCTATGCAAGAAAAAAGATTGTTTAGAATTTGCTACCCCCTTCCCCAAAATAATTTTTCTCTCAAATATTGTGAGGAGATACAATTTTGATTTAAATTGATACTTCAATGAGCAGACAATAGGCACAATGTTATATTAAAACTAGGGAAAATTACATTTTCTGGATGTGCATGTGTGCTTTGAAAAACAGGCAGAAGAGGTAAACAAACCTAAAGAGATGGAAGTAAATGGTAAAATAAATTTTCCTGATTCTTCAAATGATAGCAGGAAGATTGATTAGCAAAAATGATTTCCAAGACATCTCATAAATCCCAAGGTAAGTCAGTTAGCTTAAAAGAACCCAGTGCTGGTGCCATTCAAGGAGCTTTCAGAAGGATCTTTTCAGCTGACTAGTGATCTGTGCAGTAATATAACCAGCTTTGGTAAAGTGGGCTTTGCAGATGTCTTTCACAAAGCCTCCATTTTTGGAGAACAGGTTCTAGAGCAGGATGTTAGAGCCTATTTCCAACAAGCTGTCTCTAAATAGGAAACCTTCTATTTAAGAACCTTTTTTAAAAAAACTTTTCAATGTTGTTCATCAGGCAATACAGCATCGAAATGCATTATCGGAATGACACTTCAAAGGATCCTTATCTCCTCACATTGCCAGGGTGCACCTCTTCTTGTCCACTTGAGAAGTTTGCTGAACTAGTTTCTCCTGTGATTACAGAAAATTGGGCAAAAGAATGTGGGAAGAAAGACAAAATGAAAGGTAGTGTAACAGTTCTGTGTTTTCCACATAACACACGAAGACAGGATTTTATCAATGGCTCCAAACTTTGTGCCTTTCACACAATCGATAGATTTCCTTTTAAGTGTGGGCCAGATTTACTGTGGACAAGGAATGTCAACAGAAATTAAATTTCTCTGAAAGGTGGACAGTAGACATGCCCACCAGTGTGAAGGCAGTGATGTTATTAACATTCACAAAAGGAGCTGTCTGAAGTCCATGGCCAACACTAGGTCTCCACCTGTTGAAAACATCTAAGTATGGATGTGGGTGCTCTATAAGGGTCCTGTGCCTGTTGGATACATCAGACTTTCTGTAGATGCAAAGCAAACATGGCATGCAAAGGCATGGTAAGATTTGTGCATCTGTACTTCTGCCACATGCACTATGTACTGAGAACACCACTGCACTCAGCTGTCCTGAGTGCAGCTGATCCATCACCTACCAACAGCCGAGAGCTGATTTCCTCTTCCTGCCTGAGTATTATTTCTGGGAGGGAGGAGAAGAGCAAGGCAATACATGTTACTTTTCAATGGTCCTGGTATTTCCCCTGTCTTGCATATATTCATAATTTGCTGATCCCTGATGAAACCATTTTTTCTTTTTGTATTAACTACACAAAGTCCCTCCTGCCCTATGGAAACCTGGGAGTAAAATTTACCTATGCACAGGAAGCAATCCATACATTTCCAGGATTGAAGGATATGTTCTTATATTGCGTATGTCAATAAATGGGATCTTAGCAGAAATAATTCCATTGTACATATATGTAATTAGACTGTTAGCTTTGCATCTAAAATGGTATACATGTATGTCTTTCATTAACTCTCTCTTCCTTTACTGTTTGTTCTTCACAGATATTTTTATCGGATTTAATGTTGCTGTTGCCTTGTTGTGCATTTTTAACCTTGCACTGCTCTACCTCCTTTATCATTATGGACGCTGCAGGCACAGAAACAATTACCAAGACATTTAAAGCGGAGGTAAAGAAACAAAAGAGAGAGCAGCTAGACATCAAGAAATACTTGAAGTTGCTGATATCCATCAGTTTGCTCTGGTCAAATTGATCTCCAAAGCACAGCCAATAAACCTGAACAGCTGAGGTATCTGTGGTCTAGTTCCCAAAATTCTAAAAATCTGCAGTGAGAAATACTGTAGAAATGTGTTATTTTAGGATTTACCTTATGGACTGAATTACTCCAATTTATATCTTTAGGTATTCTACTACTACTATTAATCAATCTTATGTCATCCAGTGGGGTGAAGGGATGCTATTGCCTATGCTTTCTTTTTTTGTATTGCTTGCTACCATTTAGCCTTCTGCTGCTCAACAAGTCTTTCTGCAAAATCGCAGTCTGTAATATTTTCCTTACTTCTTATAAACGGCTGTTTTGTTGATGCACAGGAAAATATTTTTAGTGAGCAAAAGCTGCAATTACTGTATGAAAACGATTCATACCAGCACTTGGACATACTGTTTCTGCATTTATTCATGCAAACTTATGCATGAGTTTTGACCTTGGCCTTCAGCTAACAAAAGTTTTCAGCCTGCTCCTTAAAGGAGTTACGCCTCTATAACTCTCACTGAAATCAGTAGAACTGGGCTATGCTCTGTCACATATCCCAGCATCAAGCCAGAAGCTTAATGCAACACCAGCTTGGTCAGTGTCCACAACTTCAATAACATGGATAAGTAAATACATTAAAATCTATGTTCTGTTGCTACACTGTTTTCCTATCTTTCTGAGCTCCCAGTCATGAATGATCCTTTGCCCTCCATCTTTTCTACAGTGCCTGTGTTCTCTGTCCTGCTACAGGTCCCTTCTATTTCTTTGAGCCACTCAGAATAATTCCTCAAGTTATCACTCCCTTCATTATCTTCAATTTTAATTTACAATAACTCCTTTAACTCCTTGCTCTGTTCACAGTCCTGTGTGCTAGCAAGACATACACTGAAAGTAAGAAAACAATTCTGCTGTTTGTGTGTTGATCTCATCTGTGCAAGGTATTTTGTTTACACTGCAAGCTCCTCATGTCAGGGAATTTGTTTCTAAAACTGCTCTCAAGTGTCATACCCTAATTTAATAAGCACTAATATTGCTGTATAAAATCCTGCTTATCGTCATATATTTCAAGGGCTGAATCAAGAGCTTTTCATCCTGCATACCTGCAGAGGATACTGTGAACTACAATACCAGGGAGAAGTCTCTTTAAAAATCAAGACAACTATACAAACAGGTGCCAACAGCAGGTTCAACCCAACAGATTTAATGAATTCAAGCTGATGTGCTCAAGCTAATGTATCCTGTTGAGATTCAGAAGTCTAGAGAAAGCTGAGAGAGGGAGCTGCTTAGCTCAGCCACAGCATCACAGCAACATGAAAACATTGCTCCTGGACTGACTTCCACTCACATTCTGTGGGTTGCAATGTGGAACCCAGGAGCCTTGGTCACTGATCTAGAGATCAGCCCTCATATTACAGCTGGAATAGTTACATGTAGTGATATTAAATAGCATAAATCAGAGTAACAATTGCTTGTGGGAATATAGCACTTCCCAAACACTGCATTTTCTTGTAGTAACTTCAGCTACTGAAGTGTCCACCCCTTGAAACATTTTTTCTCACTCATTAAAAAGCTTTTAGCAGTATCCATGACATTTCCATTTTAATCTGTTTTTAAATGGAGTCAACTGATGGATTTTATCCTTACATGTTCAGGATTTGTATTGGATAAAAAGCTGATGTAAAGCTGTCAAAAAGATGAAAGGCTGTCCCTAAATCAGATGGTTTACATGTACAAGCTTCTGCTTGTAACTGGTAGTTTTGATCCTCATGCAAAAACATAAAGTCTATGTTGCAGTCAAATTATTAGAGCAGCTCTAAGAAACAAGCCTGAGCTGGCTTGGTTACTATTACCAGTGTACTCAGAGTGGGGAAAAGTTCAGAACAAACTGCAAAACTCATCCTGGCTCCTGGGAAAAAAAAAAAAAAATATATATATATATATATATATACACACATGTATATCCCCAGGTACTTTAAGGATAGATTATTTCTTTTATTAGAGGGAGTCAGATGCTTGACAAGCAAAGATGTATCATTGACTGATAATGTGCAGTAAGAACCAGTATTGAGATACTAGAAAATCAGTCAATTGCACTCCACAAGACACAGAATGGAATGTGTTTTTTCCAAGATTGCTTCTTACAAAAAGAAGCAGACTCAGACAGAAAGTAAAATGTGAAGTGTCTGAGACATCTTCTGTGGTTTATGCTGCTCAAGCCTAAGCTGTAAAAATGAATTTCAGAAGATGAGGTAATTCTTATTGCAACAGAAGCTGTCAGGAAGGAGCTTTACAGTAAGGACACCTTTTTGTTAACAGATAGTCATACTTGAAAATGCATATGCACTTTTAGAAAGGATCCAGTGAACACAAGTTACAGAAGGTTCAGATGATGTAATTTCTGAATCAATGAGGGTATATTAAAGATGTATACATGAGTAAAGTAGGCCCTGAATCTCACTTGCAGGAAAGATGTCTTGTCTTGCTGTGATTAAATCAAGTAAAATTTCTCCAGTGGAGTAAAATGTTGTATGTGTAGATAAGTTTGTGGGTTTTTTTATTTTTTCAGCCATATTTACAATTTGCTTCATATAATCTGCAGACTGTTTGTGATTATAAAATATCTTGTCTCCAAGCAACTGGTGGCACTGCAATAAAGTACTTTAAAGAAACAATTCAACATTTGCAATTGTGTATTACTGAAAATAATGGAGTTTTCAGTATGTCTAGAGTTTCCAACCAAAACTAAATGTTCAAGTTTGTTACTTCTGTAAGAGCAGATTTTTTAAAGCACTTCTGCTTTGACATGGAGAAAGTTGATGACATGAAGCTCTGCAATTTGCCCTGTAGAAGCGACATCATCCATCTCTACAATAATTACAGTAGCAACTCAATGTTCTGCAGCAGGGTTTTCTGGTGCATATGGTAGACAGTAGTGTATATACAGCACTTTTCAGCTCAGTCAGCAACTACCTCCTCTTGCTGAATTGATTTTATTCTGGAACTTCTTTATTCACAGGCCTGAATATTGCACACACTGGGTCAGCACAGCATAGCTATCTGACTTCCAAAGTAATATCGGCAATATCGGCTCAGCCAGGAGCACTCATGCTCATTTGTACCTGTAATGCAGGGATCTTGGATCAAATGATATTATTTCTTCTCACTGTGGTAAGATACAGAAATCAGAAAGGCAAATGGACTCTATTTGAAAAAAAAAAACCTTGAAAAAAAATCTATACAGTCAAAAAATTCTTAAGTTTGGATTAAACCCCAAAAGACAAGAATGACGTTTCTAAATTTTTTCCACAAACAAAAAATACTGAAACTTCTACTCTCCAAAGAATATTAATGATTTACCATGCTGGGATTTGAGAGTGATGATGAGAGTAGAGACTGGCTTATTCGTAGGCATATAACCTTGCCCCACACAAATCCATGCTGAGGTGATGTCAGCAATATTGCACAAAATTGTATTCTTGGCATGGAATAATTGAAACTACTGTACTCCTTATTGCATTTCTTATAAAGATGGGGATGAAAGATGGACATTTCCCTATAAACAGCTAACTTTATTGATTTAGACACTAATGCTTCTTCATGAGAAATTGCCAAGTATTAATACTCAAATAGATAAACACAAGTTGCTATTGAAATAATAGCATATCACTTGAAATATTACATTACATGGTCCCTTCTATGACTAGGCAACTTCACCTCCAATGGGATTATAGCACTGGAAAGACTTGCAAATTCACATCTAGGAGATCACATACAGTAAGACAGTTAAAAAGACAAAATTCTGATTTGCTAGTTTCTGTAACTTCTCTTACTAGAATGACACTTCTTTTTCTCCTGAGACTCATAGTGCATTGTCGAATTTGTCCATCCTGCAGACTGAGGTTACAGTTACCCTTTAAAAAAAATCTATAGAGAGAAGAACAATACCATTTACAAGTTCAAAGTAGATAGAGGCAAAAGAAATTGTCTTGGCTTTGTCTCTCTATATATTTAGCTGCAGTCACGTGCATGTCCAAAAAAAGGTAATTTCTTTGTGCTCTCTCTGCAGCAGCTAAATCTCCCTGCTCTTCCTACAGGGAGTCCTTGACTTCAGAGAACATGGCAATTCTCCTAGCTCATTGACCCTATAAACTAAAACTATGGAAAGAAAAGTTGCAAAAGGCAGTCTCATCAAAAAGTCTTTTCTTTAGGAAAACGAGATATGGTCCCAAAACCCTGTAATATGGACTCAAACCCTGCAATTTAAGGTCCAAATAGGTAAGTACATCTCCTCCATTCTCTAATATACAAGTCTTGAAAGCATTTGGATCAATAATTACAGGAAGACAAGCAAAATCATGTAATACCCACAACTATTGAGCTGTCTGAGGACAGTGCCAGTACTTCTTGGAAGTGGAGCTCCTTCATTCTTTTGATTCTAAGGCATTCTCAGAGTTTCTCCTGGCTGCTCTTCAGGAAGCAGCAGGAGCTGAAGCAGATCTTAAGCCTATGCCTTGTTCAGAATTTTTGAAACACATGCATTTATATTAAAATAGATCTGCTTAGTGAACTACTGCTTGTTGTACAACAGTTTTTCACTTGTTTAATTAGAATATTTACAGTACAGGCCAATTCCTTCAGGGCAGTTAAATGAACAATTCAGACATAGAATTTTACACTTGTGTATAGATTAGATCATTTGCTATTGATGTAAGCAGCTCTTCATGGGAATCTTCTGTATCCTCTGCAATATGCTGGTGGAAGAGAGCTTTATCAATCCATTTATCCACAACAAACAGACTCCTCTTAGTAAAGGAAGATGTATATGGAAAAGCACTGCAGGCTGGAATATGCTTCAAATCTCCTTTGTTAAATGAAGGCCTAATTTTCACTTCACTCAGGTCACTTAAATGTCTGGAAAGAAAAAGCTGAAAAACACAGGCTGTATAAAGCCACACTATGTCATGGTTAGTCCGTCTCCATCACTGTTACTGAGTTGTCTTCTCTTGTAAGGCTATTTGCTCTCACCTCTAATTACTGGTAGGATAGAGGTGAAGGACAACAATACAATGAATACTATAAGCTTACTTTTATGTATTCTAACCACCAAAATATTTGGCATAGATGTGAATCAAACGAGATGTGAATCAAATGTGAAAATATTCACATAAATGTAAATCAAATGAGCCTCAAACTCCCTCAACTCTTCATTCTAACTACCACACTCAACATCAGAGGATGCAACAAGCATAGTGTTACTGCAGGCTCCGGGAGGGTGGCACAGGCTGGCTCCTGCCTGGAGTGAAGTCCCTGGTCTTCATAATTCCACCAGATCTGGGGCGCCCGGCCCCTGGGGTCCCGCGGAGTGGCGGGGGTCTCCCAACCACAGAAATTCTAGCAGGAAATGAAGTAAGACGAAGGAACGAAGTGGAACTCCATCTCTGTTCTGTCAAGGAGGTTTATTTGGGGTAAGGGGAAAAGGGGTTGCAGGGGAAGGAGAAGGGGGTAGGTCAGCGGCTGGCAGCTCAGAGATGGAAGACCTCTCTCTGAGGCAGATGCTGTCTTTTAAGGGGAAGGAAAGGGGGCGGGGGCTGGCTCCCTAAGAGCCAGTCCCAGGAGGAGGGGAAAATTGACAGGGGGGAACACACCAATAGGTTTTCAGGTACAGCAGAGCACATTTCAAAATGAACCAATAGTATACAGAGCAGGGAAACAAAGGGAGCACATGGAATCCTAAAAACCCACATTGCTACAGCATAGTTTCTGTTGATGTATCTCTCTCTTTCTGACCATGCATTCAGTAATATCTATACTGTAAAAACCCACTAGCTGGGCTGCTTGGTCTGGTTGTCTGGCTGAGGTTTTACTATGGCTTGAATACCAATCCTCTGTAAAGACCATTCTTCACTATGACACACTGTTATGATTAATGACTGCCTGACCTGAGCCCTAAGAATCCTATGCTCTGCAGAATTGTAGGCCAGAATACAATTACTTAATATTTATTCACCTGATGCTTCAGACAAATAACTGAACAAAATGTTAAGAGATTTTCATAGCCACAGCTTGCATTATCAAAAGCAGATTAAACTCTCTAAACAAACTTTCTTTATTTCAGTGAAGTAACTGCCACTCTGGAAAGTGAAAACACCCTCTGACTCTTCTCAAGTGTGTTACTTACAATGTTGTATCTCTCGTTTAGGATGTATTTTTAGAATGTAGTCTATATTTGTCATCAGAGAAAACACAAAGTCTAATATGAGGCTCTTGATGATGATAGGTCTTGACTTCAAGAAAGAGCGATGTATCCTGAAATAACAATTATAAACTTTAAAAGAACTGCATTGCTGAGCAGAAGGATGTTACAGACACTTATCTGTTCAAAGTAAATTCTAAGAAAACTGGAAATCCTACACGAATGGTCATAGTATGAGTTTGGGAGATTCCTAATAATAAAATCTAAAAATTTGGAAAGTTACCTCTTCTGTCAGGAAATTATTGGGATGGTTCTGAAGCTACTCTTTCTGTTCTTCTCAGAGATGTTCTTGTTTTTCACCATGTGCTTACATGTTCACTCAGCCCTAGTAAATGTTACTGTGACAAGACCACTCCTGATTTCCCCTGAGTCTGAATGAGTGCATAGGAGGGTGGAGGGAGAGGAACTCTGCATAGCTGGGACAACACCCCATTCTCAAATCAATCTTCCATTTATACACTAAGCAAATGATGTAAAACTGATAGCAAGCTAACATGACAAGTGGAAAGGAACTCAGACAATCTATATGTTTCCTCATGTATAATTTGGAAAGTAATTCCATTGTGTTTTAAGGAAGATAAAAGCAAGACACAGCATCTTGAAGACGAATGGCACAATCCCAGTCTAGCCAAAGCATGCAGTAGAAATGTTACATAGCCTGAGCAGGAAAGCAAAACCAAAAGAACTATGATTCTGCATATCTCTGGGACGTCCCACTAACCACCAGCATAGTCTAAAGGATCAGTCCCAAGAGCTATCTTAATAATAGATGCAGCTAAAATTAGCATAATCTTAATGAAAATATAAATCCCATAATGTTTTTTTATTTTGTACTTTTATAACACTTTTCCTAGTATGAAAATCTACGTTTTTATAGATTCTTTTGCTTTCAAATCTTGTCTGGTGACAAAACAAGTTCTACATAATCTGGTGAATGCCAAGTATATAATTCTATAAATCAGATCCAATTTTTGCATAGTGGAAGGGCAGCTCCCCCAAGTGTTTACCAACCATTGGATTGTGTGGTTTTCAGCAGACTTTGGGCAGTCCTGTACTTTGATACAAGAGCTTAGTTCTAGGCGGCTAATGAAATGTCTTGGTGTACACTAGACAGGGTCTTTGGCAGTCAGCAAAATAATGGCACGAGAAACAAGTGGGATGGGAAAGGCAGTTTCTGTAAACACCACAAGCTTCCCTCACAATGAAACATATGAGACAAAAGCCAAGGGACAAGGTGCATCCTTAAGTACATTAATTATTAGCAGCAGGGCACTGAGGAAACTTCTCAAGGTGAATTTAAATTTGAAATAAAATCAGCTACAAAGAGAAAAGATTTCTCCCACCTTAATATCATTTAGGGAAGGGCAAGCACAAAAAAAAAAGGTTTTGTCAAAAGACTGAATCCCAGCTTTTTTGGTACTGTACAGAAGCTACTTTGTGTATAGATCAGTAGAGGCTGTGGTGTAACCATAGACATCCTCAGACATATAATTCCCCTTGTTAAACTCTATTTTGTTTAAAAAACTCCTTGGGGTCTCTGGGGTTGAGAGATTTCCAATAGTGACAAAACTGTTGTGTAGAGGTGTCAAAGCCATGACAACACTGGCTTTCTGTCAGCAGCTGCAAATTCTCCAAAAAAAGATCGAGGTCACCCAGCTGCTGCAGGGCAGGGCAACTGCCATCGTTACTTTAGGAACTGATAACACAGAGAGTGTAGGAGCAACATCCCCTACCCTGGCAAGTGCTGACCCGAGTGTCCCTGGCATGCTCTGTGAAAGTAGGTAGACTGCTTGAACACTAGGAATCTCTCCACCTTTACCTCTCTCTTCACATCACTTTTAGCTACAGCCCCGGGGGCATAAAGAAGGGCTGAGTCACAACTTCCTACAGATTACTGGGAGCAGTCTGCCACCTACTGTCTAGACAAGATCTTGTTTGCAGCTTCCCGTTTACCGGAAGAAATCTTGTTTTCGTAATCATAAGAAATCATAAGAAAGTCTGTTTTAAATGGGATCTAGCCCACTTTGATGCTTCTGAATCTGAAGCTAAAATCATCTTGGATGGTAAATGGCCAGTTCTGCCCTTCCAGAACTAACTTCTGTTTTAAAGGGGAAGAAAATATAGTATTAACAATTTTCTTCTCAGTAAAAAGTACAGAAAGTTTTTAGGTAAGTTAGTGCCAAATTAACAGATCTTGCTGCCTCAGGAAACACCAGACTTCACTTCACACTTGGCTCACGGATTAACCAGGGATTTTTTTTCACAGGCAAGTACTGCTATTCAGTTATATTCAATGGCAAAACTTGAGAAGAATGATTATGTTTTTCTGACCTCTGTTAGCCTGTGTTCATCTTGGTCTATGCTTAATTCCCATAGTCAGCTAATACAACAGAAACCTTAAATGGAAGAACAGAGAAAAAACATCCTTGTTCAATCAAGCTGTTGATTACAGGCTTAGCTTTGCTATATTAAATTTCCATGTTGACCACACAGTTTCCACCGGCATTTTCTTACCTCTTGTTGATTACAAATGATGAAACCAACCCACCACATCTCGCCATTCAGTCTGACACTGGAAATTTCAGCTGGGGATTTTTAAACATTTTGTCATCTGAAGTCAAATGCTGTTGCCACATACACCTGCAAGCTATCTATTAGAAATCAATGAAAGACATATTTGTTCTAGGAACAGATGTTTAAGGCCTAGCAAGGTTGAAACTTTGTATATTTTTAATTCTGAGAAAATCTAGAACATAAAAATTCTAAAAGCCCAAGCTATTAATGGGTAAGACTGTAGTAATTTGAGAAATAACTCACGGCAAGGAAATTCCCACCTCCAAATTTTCCTCCAAGTTCTTGTGCTAATGTAACTACTGAAAATTATTATATACTCAAAGCAAATTTATTGTTGTACCAAATTTATATTACTTTCAATATTAGTAATCATGTTTTAAAAGACACTTCATGAGGTAGATGAAGGATGAAGTAATGATCAGAAATTAATTACGAACTTTGTGATGTCTCCTGCAATACAGTGCAATGCTGCTTGAAGCACACTCAGATAAGACACTAAGAAGAGACACACAAGGGCATATGTGACATAAAAATAGCAAAGGAAATGTGCAGATATGCAATATACGTGCCTTGCAGCCACCACCTGGAAATCCTCACCTGTGGGATTACTCATCACACATGCATAGCTCCATTGACTCTGATCCCTCACATTGAGACCACTTGCCTAAGAAACGGCTGGTAGAGGTAGGTTCTCCTAGATGGTAAAGCAGGAGCAGTGAAACAAGGAACAACATGGTAAGCTCCAAATATCTCATATTTTGGGTAGGGGTATTAAGTCTCTCTAGGAACTTGAGAGGAAGAAATAAATCCTCCTAGGGAAAAAAAAAAACCCAAACCCACAATGAAACAGTAATATTCTGGACAGGGATGCCTGAAGTAAAAGGAAACAGAAACCCATGTGATGAGCTGGTTAGAAATTGGAACCCTGTCAAATGCAGCACAAGGTTTTTTTAGTTTTGCTTTTAATCAGCAAAGTCCATGCTGTGCTTCTGTTTACTGGTAGAACTAAAATAAATTTAGGGCCACAACTGAACAGTTTGTCTTTTGTCTGCCATGTGCTAAGTCATCACTTTGTGCTTCTGTCAAAAACTATATTAGTTTTCCTAAAAAACTGGGTGTACCAAATCTCTAAGCTCTGGTCAGAGAGAAAACCAAGTTTTATTCAGAGACATAATTGGTAGTCATTTTTACATAAGAAAAGAACAGAAAATTAATAAAATATTTCATTTTCTCTCAACAACTACCATAATGCTTCATTTATTCAATTACAATAAACTAACAATTCAGTTTCAGGCTATTTCTGTACAGACTATTCTATACCTCCCTTGACTTTAATCTTATTTATGCACAGGGAAGTTTTCTTGCAAGGGTCAGATTTCTTCACATCATAAGATTCACACTGAAGTAATTAATCAGCATATGTGATGTTATGCAAATAATTACCTCTCCATAAAGAGATTCACTTTGAACACACTCAGTACAAAAAAGGCTCAGTGACATTTTTGCTAACAAACCACTTGTTTTGCAGATTGTGGGGGAAAACTATCAGTAAAAAGATTCAGCAATTATGAAATGGGCTTATATATTCATGAATTTTATTCTTGATTTTCCTATGGTGGAAGATATTTCTCTTCTCAAAATGGAATTTGGACCAGAAGGAGAAACAAAAGAATTCTGTGATTTTATAATAGAGAACATGGTCCTTTTCATAGCTGCTGTAACATCATCTCCACTGGGGGACAGTTCAAGCATTTTTATACTTCGTCTACCCTCTTCTCAAGTGGATAGCACTTGCTGACCAACTAATTAAATAAGCACACTAGCTAATTTCACTTCACTGTTGAGTAATTTATTGAAAAGCTGATTAACTCATATAATCCAAACCTGGTTTATTAGGACAGTACAATAACAATTTATTATTTTCCAGAAATTAGGAGGTATAAATAAGGATATATTTGAGCTTCTTTTATTATATGCCTCTCTGCCATACACTAAAAATAGGACAGCAGAAGTTCAGAGAAATTTGGCCAAAAAAACAAACTAGCACTAAATAAGATTACATAACTGTCCATATGCTTATGCTTAAAAACAACAGCATATGCCTTATATACCACTTGATGGTCACGATCTGTGTCAAAACAAAGCAAAAGGAGTGGGAAGATAATATGGATAATATACTGCCTGAAATGGATGCTAGAAGGGGTGTTAACTTACTGCATGCATTTCTGCTTTGCTTGTTGTGCTTTCTCACTTTCATCTACTTCTGTTGCCATTAATCCGACCAAATGACCCAGTGATCTGGATGTTAATGATGAAATACCTTTTCATCACCAGAAGCTGAAATATCCCTGCAACACTCAGAAACTGGTAAAGGGCTCATGATTCAGTCATAATGAGAAAAACGAAACTAGCAATAGAATCAGGGAAATGAAGGTGAAACTGTAAACATCTAAGAAAAAATATCTACCAACTCAAAAGAAAACAGAAATTTACAAAGTACTGCTTCTGCTTATTACAGGAAATGGTAAAGAGCCTGAAAATCATGCTGACTGGTGGTCTTTCTATGACTCACTGTGTCTGGCAATCTTACATTGTAGATGTCATTTAGTAACAGGGGAAAGGCCAAGTATCAGCTTCTCTCTGTCCGTGGTTTGTAACGCAGTTTAGCATCATTGCAGTATATTGCTACACTCTCCTTCTGTTGTTAATGTGGATGTAATCTGATTATCACTGTAAATAGCTCATAACACAAGCTTTATAAGCACCTGTGCCCATCTCCTCTGAGCCTTCTTCCAAGGTGAGGGTGTGTTGCCTAGGAATATTCCCCAACCTTGTTCAGACCAGAACTAGTGATCACCAATGTTACACAGAGAGCTTAAAATGATCACATAAATGATGAGACCTCTCGCCTGTGAACAATAAAGGTGAGAATATGCCTATAAGGAATACCACCCACCTCTGTGAGTTCAATCACTGTATTTTTCTTCATGGGCTCCACAATGTTAGTTGGAGATTCAGAGTCAAGGACTCCAGAGTAATTGTGCATGACCTCTCAGATCTGAGATCTGTCTGCATTGAGGAGGAGGCATAGCTCCCTAGATCAAGACTTTTCCCCACTCCATCAGGAGCTTCAGGTTTAAATGTCAATTAAATCAGATGCACCTTGTGTGTGCACAGTGTATGACATGCCAGCTCTGCCATGCGGGGATCAAGTGCCATTCTTGGCTGCAGGAAGTTACATCAAGCTGTAAAGCTACACATAGGAATATAGCCTAAAATACCATCACTGATGATTTTTAGGCATTCTGACTGAAGACATAAAAGCAAAGTCACAACAGGTAATTTTCAGTTTTCCATAGCAAAAAAGGGGACAGGGGACAGGGAGAGAGCAGCTTAAGTAGCCTAGCAAGATGTGTATACTACAAACCACATGCACACAAAACTATACTAACTTTCCAAATAGTTGTAAACAGTTTCTGTGGAGAAGAGGGGTAGATATTGAGCAGCACATTCCAAAATGTGGAAAGCAGCAGGTGAGCAACCCATTTTCTGTGCCACAGAGCTGGAGCTAGGGATGTCTGGTGTAATTTCTCATAATGAAACTTCTGAATGCTTTGGGAAATTGAACACAGTTCAATAAAACAGCTCTTGAACTAATGTGGACTTTCTTGTCTTCCAGCAAACAGATAATTACATTCTGTTGAACTTTTGTATGTTTATGAAATTGAAATACATTTTTTTAATATCTACCATGAAAATGTGTTCTACTTGTAGATCCTGCATAGAGGGCATTAAGCTACTGTTGGGGTGGGGGGTCTCTAACACGTATACAGATAATGCTTGAGATAAGGTTGTTATAAAAACAACACAGCTTTCACATATTATGCAACTTAGATCTTTCAGCCAGAAGCCTTTTCATTGCTGCTGCTATTGGTAGGGATCTGTGCACAGATGAATTCGAGTTCAGGAATATTACTATGCAATGAAACGTTCTTTTGGTTTTGCAAAAACACCTTGCTGCTGTATCATTCATACATGATCAGTCTGCATTTCTCAGCTAGCAGTCATTCTAAATGGTAAAGAGCATAGTACTGGACTGTGGGAAGCTTTTGTAAAAGAAAATGGAAAAATGAAAGAATCTTTCTGATTTACATTCTCTTCACAAGGCTATAATTTCAATGGCTTGGCCTGCAAGTTAGGACATCATAATTTCCTCTGCTCTTCTCTGTGCTTCATGAAGAACAAATTTTGATGAAACTGGATATGCTCAAGAACATTCTTACTCTCTGAAAACAGTAAGACTTTTATGATTCTCTGAGACACTGTGGGCAATATTAATAATTCCTGTTGTTCTGTTCACAATTTTTTCCATTGGGCATTATAATCTCACTTGTTTTTTCTTCTGGGATTTGACCCCAGGCTAGGAAATCAGAGAATTAGTACTTACCTTTCTCCTATTGTTGTACAGGGTGCAGTGAGGAGTCAAGAGTATACAGGTGACTTCTTCATAACCCTTGCTGATGAAAACTGTATTGTTTAAGCAACAGGAACCTGTTGCTTGGTTTTCAAAGGTCCTTTTGGTTTGGATGACTGAATTTAAATACCTGCACTGAAGGTACAGATACATGCAAGGAATCTCACTGTGATTCCCAGTAGTTCTACCAAAAAATTCCTATGACTGAATTTTCCTACTGTCCCACTAATTCACTCTGCTCCTGAAATATTTCAGTGTTTAAAAAATAGTTTTTTAACTTTTTTAAAATTTATTTTTATTTTTTCTTACCCTAATTGCTGAATATAAATTTTGGCCACTCTGTTCATGTCCAGTTTCTCAAATTAATAGCATTCCTACTCCTGGGCTAGCATTTAAATTTGTATTTCCACAAAAATCAACTTCTAATAAACAAATTGACAATGAAGTGGACAATTCAATGCCTTAAGTACATGAATTTTAGAAGATAGGAGCATGTCCTAAAATATATAAGACATGTAAAAGATGACATGTCATACTGTCATGTGATAGGTCAATACACTGAATAAGCCTGTATCCACAAGGTACACTGTCATGTGCTTTGACTCTCCTGTCTATAAAAAGAGACAGGGGGAGATAAAATATCAATTTAATTTTTTTTTAATAGGAGTATGTTTTTGCTAAAAAAGGCATGATCTTTAAAGGTTGTGTTAGGATACTTGAAAATTATTCACAAGAATATGCAGAAAAAGAAACATTAATGTACATCCAACTAGCCAAATATTAGAAACAGAAGGATATTGTGAAAATAAATTAATTCATGTTCCTGGAGCACTCAGTGCACTGAACAATGTCACAGAAATATCAATATGGAAATTAGTAAATTTGAAACTTGAATAATAGAGCTGGTATAGTGTACGCTGAATAAATCTCGGGCCAGCAAACTGAGCGATGTGAACAGAACACAGTACAGCATCCATGTGGATTCAATGAGTCTTTTCATCTTGTGGAGTGAATAAGGCAGAGTTCCCAGGGATAAAAATGGTACATAAGCATGCAATTATTTGCAAAGGCAATCCTAATCTTCTGGAATTTTTTAACTCTAAAAGACTTTTGGGTTTACAATGCCAATGTTGCATAGCTCCTTACGTATGTAAATTTATAATTCTCTAGGTTTATTTTAAAAATCCACATAGTTATGATGTGGGATTATATCATATACCACATCTAGATCTGCAACACAGATTTCCGATGAGTATGAAGAGTAACTAACAACAAATTAAGCTGAGATCCACTAGAGAGGCTGTTAAATACCTAGGGGCATTAGGTTTCTCAGCCTGAGTAATCCTGCAGAAACTGTGGTTTCTAGTTTAGCAGACTATTGTGGGTACTGCCTCTGTCCTTTCCCAGCTTGCTGCTCTGCTAAGCCCTTTCTCCCACTCCTTGCTTCTACATTTGAATCTTCCTTTGATCCATTCTATGTTGATTCAGCTTCTATTCTTCAGATCAATCCCTGTCTCCTTCCCAGATATTCCCAGTCTTTCTTCTCAGCTACTTTTATCATTAACAGTGTTTCCCTAGGCCAGACCTAGGTATTTCTTCTCCTTTTCCTTTCCCTCTTCTGTGAGTTGCCTGTACCAGTTTTCTTGAGAAAAAGTCCACTTTTCCATATATAAGCAATTCTTCTGTTCCTAGCAAAATTTTCCAACATCACAACCTCGCAGCTCTTCCCATCTTCCCAGTTCTCAAGTCTAGCCTGTAGAAGCTGACTGATTACTACCCTTCTCTCTCAGCTGTTCAAGATATTTATGCATCCTTTGATTCCCATACGCAAAACCCACTCCTAGCAGACTGGCCTCAGCTAGCATCTGCCCTCCAGTTCTGGTCTTCCTTTTCTATGCTCCAATTTCATCTTTAACAAGGCCCTCACCTTTCTCACAGTCTACTCCTTCTGCAATGCCTCTGTTTTTCAGCACACTTCCCTGCATGGGCTGTGTGTCAACAGTGGGAAGAAATATCACCTGGCACATCTGCAGTACCTTCTATCACAAAATGGTCCCCAAGAGCCAGATATTTCAAAGACTAGTTTACCTTAAACAGGCTTGCAATGCTAAGGTGAAGCATTCCCAGGATGAAGTAAGTATATGGAAATTTTCATTGTCATTATATCAAGGTTTCCACTGAACAGATGGGCACAGTTTTTTTTCAACAACCTGCCTAAATGTAGTCAAAAGAGAAGGTCGTTAAAGACTTCCTCTGTGAAATGGTTTTTTGTTTTACATGCAATAAAAAATGCATTTCTCCTTTGCATTTTCCTCTGAAAAAATATAACCACACATTTTTTAAACAATGTAATTTCATTAGTAACTGCTACATCATTGTGCACTGCTATTTGGCTTCATGAAAAGATTCATTCTACTATGAATGACATCTGAGATATTAAGCAAATCTGTTACATTCACTCTTCTTACACCAGATGTACCCACACAAACTACTAAGACTGGATTGCAACTAATATTGGAATTTATCTAGTGGAAGGTAAAAGAGTTAAAAGATAATTTGTAGATTATCTTTAAAACACACCAAAAAGACCAGGTTATACAAGGGTATAGGTGGATTAAGAGATCAAAACTTAATATGGGAGTATTTACTGTACATAGGTCAATGCCAAAATGAAAGGATTATCAAACAGAACAGGAGTTATTGAAGGAATGCTATGAATATGAATACAGATTAGCATGAATCACTGTATTGAAGATACTTATCAATAATTTAACAAAATTTATTACATAGTTAATTAGCTTAGACTACAGTTATTATCAAGCTATTAGCTAAGATAACAAACAAGTCATCATTTAACAAGTCTATCAGGAAATATAGAACTATTAATGGGGAGCATCCAGAAGTTACCTTTTAATTAACGTCACAGAGAAGATAAATTATCTTTATTATCTGCATTTATTTTTAGACAACATATGTCAAAATACATAAAAATTTGATGTGAGCTTTGAACAGCTGGCAGATTGTCAGCATAGTCTTAATGCATCTTTGGGATAACAAAGACTAGAACAAAGACAGATGCTGTAATGTGGGTGTGACTTCCAGAAGGCCCCTTGTGTAACCTGCATTTTGGCATCTGCAACAATTTTGCAGTAAAAATGACAAGATCCAGGACAGGGGTTTCCAAAGGCATGTTACTTATTTAGTTTTATGTGGGACTTATACCGTTACTTCCCCTTTTCAAAGTCTTTCTGTTATCCCCTCTCAGTCAAGTCGTACAGTTAGTCATCAATTACTGTTATTGTTATTTGGTCATGTAAAAATTACAATTATTAAGTTTTTTTTCTCTTAATTATCCTAAATTTATCCTAAACTATGGTGTATCTCCTAGATACAGTCTTTAAGAAGACTGAATAGATCCCCCTTACTTCTTGGCAGAAAAACAGAAGTTGATCTTAGAGTTGGTGGTCCTTCACATTCCAACATCCTAAGTTAAATAGGAGAGTAAAGCTGCTATTCCCAATTCTAGTAGGAACTTATTCTCTTGTAAGACAAGGAAAGGTGGAAAAATCTTTCATTTGTCCAAACAGATGACACAAAATTCTGCCCTACCATTAGAGGCAGTACTAAGAAGGGAAATTAATTTGTCCTTTGCTGCTTCCAGACTAGGTAGAAACTTGGTCTGTGTTATTGCTATAAACTACAACATATCTGTTTTAAAAGTAATAGGATCTCTGCTATTATAGGTTGTATTTGCAATCATAATATTTACAGTTGCTGCAGAGAATCCTGGCATTGGCTCTACTGTATCTGTACTGTAGCACGTTGAAGAATTCAGCAATCCTAAACTACAGTCTTTCAGAGTAGGTGCTGATCACAGAAATAGCCAGTGGACTATTAATTATTTAGTGGTGGACTAGAACTCTTCATTCCTTCCAGATTTCAATAATTGGATGGTAAGGAGAGACCTTGCTCCCTGGACTGGAGGTGGCCTGAACTCTTTGGCAAATGAAAGTATTTAAATAGACAAGGTCAAATTGACTTTTGCAGTACTTCAGATGAAAGATCTGGAAGAACTGAACATGGGTATGTTTCTCCAAAGTGTATTGAAGCATTTTAACATTTTATCTTTCAAGAAGGCATCAAACCCGTGTTTTGTTATTCTTATTTTAATAATGAGAATGGCTCTAATATGATTTCTCATTCTGTAAGTGACTAAGGGAGTAACACTGCCTGTGTTAGACACAGGTAGTAACAAAACTGCCATTGACATTACCAGAGTGAGGATTTTGTCCATTTTCTTTTTAAAATAAAAGTTCAAACTTTTAAATTGGAGGTGTTAAAAATACAATTTTGTATTACAGGATTTTCATAAGCCTTTAGTTAAACAGAAAATGAGATCCCATCTCTAAAAATATCCCATAGTATGATCTTTCAAGAAAAAATGACCAAGCAAACTAGAATGTTGTTGTCTGCACACAAGGTAATGTAACTTCACACATACTTTACAATTAAACAGTAATGAAATCCTGCTCTACTTTAATTTCTGAAAGATATTGTACTATATTGTATAATATATTTTCCATAACTTCCTGGGAGAACTGCTAAACATACCTTTCTTGATTGCCTTTTCTCAGAATAATAATTTCAAAATTATTATTTCACTCTCTCAAAAAAACTTCTCATTCTTAATCTGTGTCCTCATTTCCTTTTATCAGTTGTTTGCTGAACCAAAGTTAATACCACTACTTACACAAAAGCATGTCCAAAAATAGAGAAAAACACATAGTTACTGAAATATAAGCCTGAGCTGAATAAATGTACTGAAATATAATCTGTGCTGTCTGATTAAAATCCATCCATGAAAACATTAATTACTATTTTGTTACACCAATTTCATTATGCACATGTCATTCTTTGTTCCCAAGTAATGAACACCTAACAAGCTGTTGCTTGACTTGATGTATTTTACCTACCTACATTAACAAAGAAAAATAAGTACTAAGACAAAATCAGCCCCCCCAAATAAAAAGTCCTCTGAGCCAACTTATCACCAATCACTCCAAGCCTGTCCAAAAACTCTTCCATGCACTCAAAGAAACCCTTCTGAATCATATGACCTCCCTCTGAAATTAGATTTCTGCAATTCCTAGTATGTTAATAAAACATTAAATCTTTTTTTTCCTCCCTTGAAGTTCTGTAACCAAAAGCAATTTATCAGCTTCCCTAAAGTAATGTTATTTTCCCATCAGCGCTATTTTATCACAGTGCCCCAGATTCAGAGCACTAGATTTATTACAAGAATGACTTAGTATTTAAATACCTTAAGCAAAATATAAGACAGATAGTTTATCATAGAATCACAAAATATGCTGAGTTGGAAGGGACCCAGAAGGATCATTCAGTCCAACTCCCTGTCCTGCACAGGACCATCCCAAGAGTCACACCATGTGCCCAAGAGTGCTGAGCAAACACTTCTTGAACTCTGTCAGGCTCGGGGCTGTGATCACTTCCATGGGGAGCCTGTGCCAGTGCCAACCACCCTCTGGGGGAGAACCTTTTCTAATATCCATCCTAACCCTCCCCTGACTCAGCTTCATGCTGTTTCTTAAGAGTCCATGAGACGATGAAAAGGATATTAAAAAAATAGCAATTTACCTCCTGTGGTTTTGATTTTTTTCCTCCAGGATAATTAGTTCCAGTTAGAGTTTTTTCCTCATTTCTCATTTCATCTGCAGACTTTATTAGTGCTATTTTAAGGGGAAGGCCATGGTAAGCCCATGTGTTCTGATGCAAGTCATAGTTACAAATACTCAAAATATTTGTGCCAGTCAGTAGGCATTTTATGGAGGTCGTGCTACATTGCTGCCGTTTACAAGTTTACAACACTTTTTGGAAATCTTACATCTGGTGCGGAATATGGGGAAGTTGACGGGGAGCTCAAGCCTCTCGTAACAACTTGGGAGGGTGGTTAGCCAACCGCACAAATCAGTGATTCAGCCTCCGCAGCATTGATGTGGCATTTAACATCGCTTTTACAGTCACGTAAGTACTGTGCACCACTAAAAGCGTGCTGTGGCTTTGTAACTGTCCAACGCGCCCCTCACGGCCTGCAGTCGCTCAGGCGGGCGCGCACCGGTCAGTGACAACCCTGAGGAGACGCGCTCAGCCAAGGCGGCGGGGACTTAGCACCGCAGCGGCGCGGCGCTTGCGCAGAGAGCCATGCTAGTTCCCGGCAGAGCAAGGCAGGGCAGGGCAGGGCAGGGCAGGGGCGAGGGTAGGAAGGAAGGAAGGAGGGCGGGACGGAGGAGAGGCGGCGGGAAGGGGGAGGCAGCGCGGAGCACATCAGGTGACAGCGTCCCGTGACGGCCCCGGGCCGCACGGCGGCTGCGCCGAGGGGGCGGTCTCGCTGCCCGAGCTAAGATGGCGGCCTCCAGCGCCAGGCTCTGAGGCAGCGGCAGCGGTGTAGTGCCTGCCGCCCGCCCGGCCGGAGGGTGAGGGGCGAGAGCTCCGCTCAGTGCCCCTTCGCCCTTATCGCCGGGAAAGCGCGTTGCTGGTGGGGGCGGGTCCGGGCAGCGCGGGCTCCCCGGCCAGGTAAATCCCAACGGCGGGGGAGGCGAGAGGGCGGCGGCAGCCCCCGCCTCCTTCACGGTCCCGGGCGCTGTTTGGGGCCGGGTGGGCGGGCGCGGGGCGCCGCCGGCCCGCTGGGCTGTGCGGGGAGCGGGGTCGGGGCTGGGGCAGCGCTCGCCCTGCCGCCCGGGTGCTGGTGCTGTCGGCGGTGCAGCCCCGCTCTGCCCCAGCCGTGAGGGGCCTGGGGCGCTGAGCGGGCGTGCCTCGTCCCCAGCGCGGTACCTGTTCTGTCGCCGGCCGCTCGCAGCCCTTCGCTTCCTGTGTGCGAGGAGAGCAGAGCAGAGCAGAGGGCTCAGCCTCAGCCCGCCCCGTGCTTCATTCGCTGTGCCCTGCACCTGATGCGGCTTCTGTAGCCGCCGGCCAGAATTTGTTCTCTTAGAAGAGTACTGACGTGTCCATTAAGCAGAGACACGTTATTTTCCTCCTTCTGCCCTCAGATCGAAATATTCCCGTCAGGAGATGCTTTGGGAAATAATTTATGAAGGATGGGAGAGATGTGGCAGAGATACATTCTCACAGAGATAAGATTTTATTTCTTTTTTGAGTGCTAACAGTATGCCTGAAGAGCACGAGCAGAGCTAAATGCATTTTTCAGAAAAGCTACACTTAATGCTTTTATTTTTCTGAGAGTGTTCGAATTTCTCCCATGGATGCTTTTAGCTTGCCTTTTGCTTTCTGAAAGTCAAAACAAGTAGGCACAGGAATGGTTTTCTGTCTGTTGTGAGCTGCCAGCAGTCTTTGAGATGGGTTTTTCTGTCGGCTGGTGTGTGAAGCTTGTACCTTCATAGCTGCATCTCTACTGAGGGCCAAGTTCTGGGCCTTAAAAATGTTGTTTTAGCACTTCAGCCTGGGAGGGAGAGGTTTTTTTTCTCTTTTCGGCTTGGGGCTTGGTGCTCTCAAGCTGAGGGAGTGTTTGAGCATTCTGCATGGGGGGGAACATAAACCTAGAAGTTTATTCAGGGACTTCCTGTGAATGCACTTAATCTCTGCTATGTGGCTGCTTTTGAAGTTAATGTAATCTGAAATGTGTTTTCCCTCTTCTGTGCTCTTTCACAAATAAGATCTGTGATGGTCAGAGTAGATGGAATTGTGTAGCTAACTGCTTTGTTTCATGTTACTTAGCACTGGTTGGATAACTCTTAATTTCAGAAAATATTGCTTGCTTTAGAATTTAAGTTCTCTGAAGTTGAAGTCTTTTTTTGTTGATTATTAGAGAATTGTCTACATAGGCTACTTGCATGTAGTGAGATATGTAGAAAAGGAGGAAGCTGTTGAAGGGACTACTTGAGTTTTGTTTTAGGATTGAGTTAGGAAGATGCTCTGCAAACAGTCTGCCATGAGTAGGAGGAAAATAACAGGACCAGTAATACAGATGGGAAAATTAGCAGGCTCTAGCCTGCTTCAGTTCATAGATCTGCAGCTTTGTCTAATTCCTGCCTACTATAGGTAGCCAAGTGCCAGAACACTTAACTAGAAGTTACTGGTGCCTTTCTATTATTACTGACAGCTTTTTCCACTTGCAGCAAATGTCTGAGTGTTTGGAGACAGAGCTGCATTTCTGTCTCCATGTGGTATAGACTTTCCAGGAACTTTAACCTTGTATTTCAGCCTTGTTGGAACACGTTTTTTAAAAGATTTATTTCATATGTATTGCTTGCCCCTCTGGGTGTCATGTGGCATTTTTCATAGTTTCCAAACACATACTTGTCCTGAGGGACTGAATCACTGTGTGTTTCCAGATTTTCAGTGATGTGCTGAGGCTTGGTCTTGAAGCCAGATCTGTTTTTCCTTCTGAGGAGGTGACTTTGCTTTAAACTTGTGTTTGAAGCTCAGTAAGTGAAACTTCCTGACTTAATAATTCTTCTGCTGGCATTCAACCATATCTTGAAGTGTTAACCTTCAACTGCTTAGCTTCCTGATTTGCTTCCAAAAAACTATTCTCATGTAAAAAAAAATTAACAGCTCCCTTGTCTCACTAATGAAACAGAACAATATTCTGAAGAAATATGACAAGATTGCTAAACTGTGACTGAAAGGAATACTTTTTTGTTTTTTTCTTCTTTTGCTTAGTGAGTAAATCCTTTGGTTCTGATACTCATCTGTCTAGCTGGTGAATCAGATTGGTTCATTGGTAAAGCAGAATGCTAATATAAATTTAAAAGAAAACCAGATTCTTCCACGCTTGTTCTTAACATCAGCACTGATCCTCAGTGAGGGAATGGGTCATCTGAAGGATGGACACTAATGTCACCATTATTTATGGTGTAGTAAGGCTGAAATTCTCAGCCTGTTTGTCCTGTGCCACTGAAGGTGGAATTGCTGCTATCACTGGGTCAGGCTGCGTGTAGCTTCTGTTAGGGATTTGGTGGATCTTATCTCCTTCCCCTCTTACAAAAAGGGCTGAGACTTCCTACACTACAAATGAAGAAATCCCTTTCCACAGGTAATTAGGCTTTAGTACTTTAAGAGAAGAGTACTGTTCAGGAAAAAGGAAAAATTAATGCTTGTTTAAAAAGAGTCTGTCTGAAGGCAAAACTGCTGGTTAGTGACCACAGCAATGAAAAAGGCGGCTGAAACCTAGACAACTAAAACGTTTCAGTGCAGAAAAACTCACTTATTTAAATAATGGCTTTAAAGCTATGGAGGTGTAGATGATTGGAAATCAGGCTCCAGACCTCTAAGTTAGGAGGCAGGTATGTAGAACAACAGAATAACAGAACCTTAGAGGTTTTTTCACTGCTTTGTTCTCATTTCTTTCCAGCTGGTCCCTGTTTTTATGCTTGTAGTATGTCTTCTCTCTCTCAGAAAAGTCACACTTGAGCTTGCTATGAGTATCAGTCCCTGTGTAGTAAAGACTTTCCAGGAACTCGAACTTGTATTTAGCCGTACTGGAATAAAGTTTTAACACAAAATCTCGGTTTCTTATCTGCATTTCTCTTCCTCTTGTGCCCAAGAAATCTCATTTTCTTATCAGCATTTCTTTTGCTCCTCCCCACAGTGGAACAGGATAATAATCCTGTGTGGGATTAATAATAATCCTACCTTGTTAAATCTTTGTTAAAGAGAGATATTGGGGCTTTGTAATATTAGAGAAATCATACGATCAGGAAAAAAGTCAATCTGAATTCTGCACTAAACTTTGAACCCGTGTCCAAACAACCCACGTTATTTAATAAATTGAAGGAAACTTACCTGTAATTACAGCTGTGCCTATTGCTATGATCCCTGCAAGGTCACAGCTTTTCTTCTGACTCCACAAGTGATAGTTTGAGACTGACTTGTCTCGGTTTCCTGAAATAGATTGTTTTCCCAGATGGTAGTTTTGTCTAAAGAATGTGAAATCCTGGAAAAGTGGAAAGTGCATGCAAGTTGAACATAGCTTGTGTGATATACCTGCCTGTGTAAAAGGTCCCTTTCAACTGAGAGTATTTTATGATTCTGTGTAGCTTAAACTCTGGGGCAGGGGGAATCCTGGAAGGAGTTCAGGCCTTTTAAGTTTAAGGGGTTGCTATTTCTGGTACATGAGGCATGCAAAAATGTGGTTTGAGCTCTTCCCCTAAAGCTGTTTCACTGCTATTTAGAGTACTAAAAGAACCAAATAGGAAAGTATTGTTTAACTTCAGTCCTGTGAAAAAGATTATTAAAATATCCAGGGGATATTTTGGGGAGTGCTTTAGTTAGGCTCCCAAAAAAAGTTGCAAGTTGTAGACAATACTTTGCCTGCAGAATCCTTGAATTATTTTACTATAGTCTGTGTTTAGCATGTGCACTCTCAACCAAACAAAACATGTTTACAAAGTGCTACTTTCAAAGTAATTTTTGCCTCTGCCCTAACAGAAATAGAACAACTGGGTGTTTCTCTAGTAGCAAACCTTTGAAAAACCATCAGTATGGGATATGCAATAGCTGTGCTGTAAAGTATTCAAAATGACCTCTGAAGTTGTGAGTTTTCTACTCCAAGGCACCCTAGGACACTGAGATGATTGTTAAAATTGGGGCCTTATTGTCCTGGGTGCTTTTATGAATGAAATAACAAATTTAAATCAATTTTTGTGGTAAGTCAGTTAACTTTTTAAAGGTCTCTTGAATGCAGGATGAAGAAGTATAGGTAACAAGAACTCGTATTTTAGGAAATTAATATGATATGACTAAGCAGATCACTATTACACAGCCATATTACACTGGCAATATGGCTAAACTTGATTAATGCTAAAACCTGATGTGTTGTTGCAAAGTCAATGGTTATACTGTCTTAGGTGCCAAAATTACAGTGCATCGCATTCTACATAGTGCAGCAAGAGTGATGCCACGCTGGTTCTGCCAGAGTGAATGAAGGAAGAGAACAGCTCGGTATCTTCTAAAGTATCTCTGTCTTTGGTACAAACTATTTTTTTGTCTTGTTCTTACTGTGGAATCAGAGACAACTGGAAAATGATTGCTAGACTTTAACACAGCAGCTCAGAACACTAGGCTATTGTTAGCCTTTCTCTCTGTTAAACTGCTGGAAAATGTGTACCAGAATTAATTGCTACTAGACTTGGGCTTATAGTGCCTCTGTGGTAGTCTACTCAGTAGGAGGGACAGTTGCAATCACTGTCCAGCAGCAGTGGGTAAGACATCAAAGCTTAATGATTTTAGTAGTTTTCATCTAAACAAAAAAATTCAAATTCAATTCAGCCTGATGAATTTGTCACTTGCACTTCAGATACAATACTTCATATATCAGTATCCTGAATCTAGTTAAATGCTGGTGTTAAAATTGCTGGAAGCTGCTGGTAGCTCAGAAATGAGTGTTTCTCAGTTCTGTATTATTAGGAGTAGATGTTTGCAACCTTGAGAACATATTGTTTTAAATACTCCAGAGTAAGTGATGTTCAGATCTGGAAAACCTAATAGAGCTGGTCAGGGGAGTCTGGTATTGGTGAAACTGGAATTACAGATAAATAGATCTTTTAATCCTGTACTTAGTGGAGCTAGTCTTGTTATAAGCCTCTTATTTTATTTTTACTAATACTTTAGTCAATGTCAAGAAAATGGCTTTGAAAGAGAGGCATGAAGATTGAGTGTCTGGCACATTGTTCTGAAAGATAACTTTAAAACAAAATTATCAGATGTATAATGTGCTACTGTAGAGTAAGGTCTGTGTAGTTTGGGTAGAATGTACTGTTTTGATTCTTATCCATGGTAATAATAATAGTTCATAAACCAAGGAAAATAGAGATCTTAAGGAATAATCATAGAATGCTTTGGGTTGAAAAGTACCTTAAAGATATCTAGTTCCAGCCTCCCTGCTGTGGGCAGGAACACCTTTCACTAGACCAAGTGGCTCAAAGCCTCATTCAGCCTGGCCTTGAGAACTTCCAGGGCTGGTGTAATGAGGTGTCCAGAGCATCTCTGGGCAACCTGTTCCAGTGCCTCACCATCCTCACAATAAAGCAATTAATCCTAACATCTAATCTAACCCTCCCCTCTTTCAGTTTAAAGCTGTCACTCCGTGTCCTATCACTACATGCCCTTGTAAAGTCTCTGCCCAGCTTTCTTGTAGGCCCTGTTAGGTACTGGAAGGCTGTTAAAAGTTCTCCCTGGAGCTGCCTTTTCTTCAGGCTGAACAACTTCAACTCTCAGCCCATCCCCATAGGAGAGGTGCTCCAGCTCCCTCCCTGATCATCTTTGTGGCTCTGTTGTGGACTCACTCCAACAGGTCCATGTCTTTCTTACGTTGGGAGCACCAGAGCTGTACACAGTACTGCAGGTGGGGTCTCACAAAGAGCACAGCAGAGTGGAGGAGTTGTCTCCCTTGGCCTGCTGGCCATGCTTTCTTTGATGCAGCCCAGAATGGGGTTGGCTCTTGGGGCTGAGATCCCACATTGCTACATTGTATCCAATTCTCATCACCCAACACCCAATACCCCCCAGAGCAGCTGGGTGGGCTGCTCTCAAGCCATTCTCCACCTAGCCTGTATTTGTGCTTGGGGTGCCCCAGCCTAAGTGCAGGACCTTGCATGTGGCCTTGTTGGACTTCAAGAGGGTGGCACAGACCCACATCTCACACCTGTCAGAGTTGCTTTAGATGTCACCCCTTCCCTTCTGCATGTTGATTGCACCACACTGCTTGGTGTCATCAACAAACTTGCAGAGTCCACTGTCTGTAACCCTAACAAAGGTGTTGAAACAGTGCCAGTTTCAGTCTTGACCCCTGAGGAATGCCACTTGTCACTATCTCCACTTAAACCTTGAGCCACTGACTGCAACTCCTTGAGTGCAGCCCTTCAGACAATTCCATATTCACTGAGTGGTCCATCTGTCAAATCTTGTTACTTCAGTTTAGGGGCAAGGATGTCACACAGGACAGTGTCAAATGCTTTGCACAAGTCCAGGTAGATGTCAGCAGTCAGTAATAATACTGCTGTTGAATATCTTGCCCCTCATAAAACTTTGTTTCCAAAAGCTATCTTCAGAGAATTCAACTTGCTAAAAGTCATTGGAATATTAACTCTGGAGATTTAACTCAAAGATTGAGTCATTGAAACATGTAAATACTGCCCTTCTCTCTTCCCAGAGGCAGTACTTCAAGTTTTCTTCAGTAGGTAGTGATGATTGTGCTGGTTCTTCACCTGAGGGAAGGAATTCTAGAGTTTGTTTTGATCAGGTTATCCATTCTTTGTGTTTGACTCCGTATCTTCTACAACCTTTGCTCAGAAAGAAAATAACCTGACGTAGAGGGTGGAAATTAGCAATGAGCTAATGTTACAGGTCACCTATCTCAAAATAAGAAATCTTCCTTTGTCAGATCAAGCAGAGTTAACTGAATGTAAAAAGATAATGGGTTGTTATCTAACTTTCAGTGGGCTACTGACTTGGGTTGGGTTGCTTGAGAGTTGCTTGAGGCAAGCTGTGTATATGAGTTCCTGCAGACCTGCATCAGTGTGTGATGTTTTGAGGATGCCACCATGTTATTGGGGTGAACCTGAGAGTAGTACCAATCTTCAATCAGTAACAGGGAAGCCTATTCTAACACATTTGAAAATAAAACTAATGCTGTAACAGTAAATGGAGAGTGACAGCTTTACTCTTGTACTTAAATAGGGAATGTCTGCTTAAGTTCCTTGTATATATAATAACAGCGATAATGAAGTAAAAGGGAGGTAATTTCCTAACTTCTCAATGTGCATCTGCTTCAGTCATGGAAGAGAGTATTGCCCAGAAGCATTCCTTAGAACTTAGCTCCTAAAGCAATGATCCACTCAAGCAGTTGTGGGCAAGTTTCACTAAATTCCTCTCTGTGTGTGTTTAGGGAATAGATATTCCTGTGTGAAATAAACATATCAGGATGTTAATGGTGACATTGCTTAAACTTTTACAGCACAGGAATGGTACTTAGTCAGCTCTTTAATCACAATGCTTAGCTAATAAGTAAGTTTCCAAACCTCAAGTTCTGTTTCTGACTGGAAAACAAACTGTTCTATGTATCCAGGTATCTCCTTGGTGTTTATTGCAAAAATTGCAACAGGAATTTGGCTTAGATGGAGTTAAGGGTAGAGGCTGCTCAAATGATTTTGATATTACACAATTTTCAGGAGTAAAGCATTTTGGAGATGACATAAAATATACTTGAATTTGAATGTGCAACGATGCAGTGAACGTTGAGTCATTGTAATATGGCAAACAGTGCATTAATTACTGGAACCTGGTACTGCTAAGGAGTAACTAGTGTAACAAATTCAGTGAGAAAACTAGTAATTCTTGTGCAACTTGGGCCATGCATTGTTTGATAAACATAAGTTTAAAAACAGTCTTTTTGTCTTGAAGCATATTGATGATTAGTGAACTTTGGTTTTAAATAAAAATCCTGAGCGCTAACAGGATGTCTCCTTTGTTTTCAGGTCTTGGCGCAGAATGAATATAATTAGAGAAAACAGAGATCTTGCTTGTTTCTATACAACAAAACATTCATGGAGGGGAAAGTAAGTAGTTGGAAGGTTTTTTTTTAATTTTGGTTTTTTGTTTTTACTGTTTTGTGTGACATTTCTCTCTGTTACTGGATTTAACCGCATAGTTTTAGCTTCATCCAACTGATGGATGAAAACTGAACTAAAGGCTCCTGCTGCTCAGTCTCTGAATTGGATATATTTTCACTAGAACCAGTTTTGATTTTAAACATTGTGTTATAGCCTTCCTCTGCTTATGTTCAGAGCTGCACTTTGCAGTGTAGCTCTGAAATGGACCACCTGACTTAACTTCTGAGTCTCTTGAACGTACTATATAAAACACTAAATTTAAAGTGGAAATGCTTCTTCTCAGAACAGGTTTATGGAGAGTAGTGTCTTACGTACTTTTATGGATGAGGATCACTAGTACACAGATATACTTAACACATTGTGTAATAGATTATCTGTTCTACTATTAACTGAGATAATTTGAAGAATTCTGCTGACAGAAATAAACCTGACCCTAATGGGGGTTGTGGATATGAAGATGAACTTTTAGTGATGCTTCTGTCTGCAAAAGCTTGGGAATGTCTAATGAAATTATCCACTAAGTTATCATAATTGATATCTGTTATACTGTGTTTGAAGTCAGCTGTTATAGAACTTTATTTGGTATCCTTACCCACTGTTCCTTTTCACATGGATAGTATATCTCTGTAGAATGGGGCTTTTCCTTGCTATCTAAACTTCAGCATAACAAAGAGGGTGGGTTATTTGCACCTTGGGAGCATGGTAACTGCTTGATTCTAATGGTTATGTGAAGAGGTACTGTCCAAACTTGTTGCCTGACCAGTAAATTGAAACTGGTTGATATTTTTTTGTATGACACATCCATCCTATCAAAGACTGGGAATACTAAGAAGGAAAGGAGGATGGGATTGCAAGGAGCAGCAGTCACAGATCTTTCAGAGCTGTGCTTTGAAGAACCATGAGGTTGCTTCAGTGTCTAATCAAAGAGCTCCCTGCTTTTTTGTCAGCAAAAATTAAAACTCTGGGTAGTTCAGAGTCCAGACTAGACTGAGCAACTCTCTGGCTGCAAAATCTTTCCTCTACTGAGACAGAGTTTTGATTGACTTGAAAGAAATTGTTTGATGTTTAGTTTTATCTCAGTAGAATTGTATCCAGTACTTGTGTAAATTTAGTCTTACCTGAGTTATGATCAGAATTATGTGTTCATGGGTGTATAAACTATTTCCCTTAGTAACAATAAGATATTATATTGAGGTATAACATTTGAACAGTTTGTCCCTCCTAATCCTTCTGTTCTGCAACAGAAAATATCTGGTCTCTTCCTCAGAATTTTCTGTGCAAATTTAATGTGCATGTGATGTGAGCCACTTGGTGAAAATTAAATACATGAACCTCAGATTTCTTCTTTTGCCCAACTTCTTTCATTAAAGAGCCTGAGGCAAGCTCTTGAAGTTAGGATCTTGAACCCTGATGGTAATGTTCTGATACACTTATAGAAGTCTTATAGAACTTCAGACTAAGTCTAAAGTCTAGAATAGATCTAGTTTAAAAATTCAGTGGTGTGTTAGTTCTACAATGAAGAAAAAAAAAGAATTTAGTAAGTAGTTGCCTCTTGTTTCTTCCAGCAGAAGCTCATTTGGCTTTTAGTTATTTAATATTTGAATTCTTTAGTCCACTCAATTCATAGTTATACATTCTCAGTATAATCTATGTATAACATTAAAAAAAGCAGTAACTTAATGTATGGTCCTAAATGAGCCTGAATCACTTTGACCACTTATAGAATTTGTCACTTTGAATATGGGCTCTGTGTGTGTCAGTGAAGTATTTTCTAGTTGTACAAATGATGCTCCAGTGTTAATCTGTAGATCTGGAAAATTAAGATTGTTTTTCTGTTTGGTGTGGTGGTATGATGTTTGTCTACTAGGTTCATTCTGATTATAAAGTTCTCTACTGTGCTTTGAAATAATTAGTGAATAGGCAGTAGCCTTTTTACTGGGAAGAGAACATTTGCTTCAACTCTGCTCAAAACAACCTGGGATTTGACAGTACTGCAGAGTAGTTTGAGAGATAATTAATAGTAAGCTCTTCAAGTCCTGGAGGTATGAATATATTTAAGGTGAAGTTCTGAACAAGAGTAGGCCATGTGTAAGAGCTAACTTCTGAATCTCCTCTGTTTATGCAACAAGACTTGGGTCTTCTGAATTTATCTAGGGAGAGGAAATAAAGGAAATGGCCACTCAGCAAAACTGCTGTTCTGTCTTGTGTTCCTTGTCACATCACATATTAAGAATGCTGGATAATAAATGCTTCCTAGATCTTGAAAATGTAGGCTTGACTGTGAGCAGAGAAAAGGAAGATGCTATGACGTTTGGAAGCTGATCTTCAGTTTTGAGTAAATATTGCAGATGTTTGTCACAAAGGACTGTGCAGCTCATAGTAGGCTAAGTAAGTAAACAAAACCTTGAGCAAGTAATAAAGAGCTTTATTACTTGTGATATGCTGTTCTAAAGAACGTAAACGAACCTTATAAATAAGTCATGTAAAAGAATGCCTACGTAAATTGTGCAATGAGAGGAGAGGGAACAGTTGATTTGCTCTTATGAACTAAGAAATGGAGCATTCTTTGACAGGCTGAATATAATGGTATTAGCAGCTAGAGTAGCTTCAAACATTCTGCTTCATTACTTTGACTTCTCTTGACTTGCGTCTTAAAATAAGGAAATTTCAACTATGTGGAAAAACAAAGGGGTTTTGCAACTATATGTTAAGCATCCTTAAGGTGGCAGATCAGTTCAGTACAGATGTTCCCAAGCTTTGAAGAAAATAAACACTTGTTTTAATTCCTAGGTAAGCTCTGGGCCAGTAAAGGCTTTAACGTGCACCAGTTTATTTGAATAATAGTGGAAAATGGAAGGGTATTAAGTTTGTGAGATTGCCTGACTGTCAGATAGATGCTCTTGACCTTCTTGTTATAAGCAATATGTGAGAGCTGCTCTGAATATATTTGAAGCCCATGCAAAGTTTGACCTTATACAGGAATGATGACTTGTGCTGCAGACCTGTCAAGTGAGAGAGAAGGGACTGCAACACAAGAATGCAGAGAAGGATGGAAGAAGTGACCTGCTGGTTCTTGATGCAGTGCCTAACATGGCACAGATTCAGAGTAGTTAAGCATCTGGTTGGTAATATCTTTTTCAAGCAAACCCACAGTTTGCCCAGAACTGAAACTAAATTTCTACACTGAATCAGTTTTGATATGGACAACTAGCCAAAATATTTTTATTTAGTTCAAGTTAAAGAAAGGCATCCATGTTCAGATGTTGTTGCTTTAGTCAGACAATACTTACTAGTACTGGCTCTGGTTCAAGTTTGGCTTTACTTTTTGGGCCAGATGGCTTCCAGATAGAAGCACCCTAGAACATGATTTGTTCAAACAATAAGCTATTATTAATGGTATTATTAATAATCTGCTGTTTCAAACTTTGCTTAGTTATGTTGCAAAACTTTTAGATTCAGAAATATGTGAAGAGTCTTTATTTGTTCAGGGTATTGTTTTGAAGATGATCTAGCAAATGAAGCCATGGTAAGGCTTCAATTTTATACTTGATGCATCTAAATTCCTTAGCTTTAGCTCACTGCTGCTTGTTTCTGATACATCTGAAACACAAGCAACTACCTTTATATAGCTATTCTTTAAGGCCTGGGACAGCTGACATATTTGTGATACCAATGTATAATGACTTCAGTGATCTGAGTCTTTCTAGAGTTTAGTAGCTTTGGTTTCTCTCAAGACGAAGACAATTAGGCTTGGCCTTTGTAGTACTTGGACTTGGTATGGTATTGTGACCAGGTGTCTTCATTGGATTTCGTGTTTAAACTGTTGTCTGAGACAGCTTCAGACGGATGCTTTAGAATATTGTGGGAATGGCTGGGGTTTTTTCCCTATCTGTGTAGCCTTCTTAGAATTTATTATGGTCTGGTATAACCTTTCAGTGCAAGTTCCAAGAGTCTTTGATCCTGATTTAGCCATTAACTTAGGAAAAGGTATGCGTAAGTAAATATATTTGGTCGTATTTAACTTACATGTCCCCTCTATGGATACATTGAACAGAAGAGCTTAACGTATTATAAAGGTAAAACTGCAAGCTAACACCAAAGAAAATTCCATATCTGTTTCCTAACAAAGACCTGTGTTTATCTTCTTAACATTGTTTTTGCAGTTCAGCAGGGGTTTTCATTTGACTTCTGGAGAAACTTAACACTCTTTTGTATTCTAGATATAAGCGAGTCTTTTCAGTTGGAACCCATGCTATCACCACATACAACCCCAACACACTAGAAGTTACAAATCAGGTAACTATCATTTTTGAAGTTGATTTTTGACTTGGGTTCTTTATCCAGAGTGAATAGTGGCATTCAGGCTTTAGAGCCATCTAGTCTGACAAGATCTCAGAAAAGCCAGAAGGTGTGGCAACTGTGTACAAAAGCACACATAACAGAGGGTCTGTGTTACCTTTGCTAGCTCTACAAATACCCAGTAGGTTTTTGTACTTTGAGGCAATTTCTCTTTATTGGCCAACAAGTAGTAGTTTGCCTTTGGCTGTGCTCTTCTGAAGGAACTGGGATAAGTTTGATCACTGCTAAGCCATGTCCCTAAAGGGAGTCAGGACACTTACTTACTTTGCACGGTATCAAATAGGAAGCTCAAGCTCATACTGTCACGTAGCATAGTAGCTGTCATCTCATTGCAGCCCGTCCCTGGGTTATTACAGGTTCTAAGGATTTTGAGGGAGGGAAGTGTAGTTTTAAAATTACTAACAGTATAACCTAATTACTTTCAATTGTCTAGTGGCCTTATGGAGATATCTGTAGTATTTCTCCTGTTGGAAAAGGACAAGGAACAGAATTTAGTCTCACTTTTCGCAAAGGGAGTGGAAAAAAATCTGAGACACTTAAGTTTTCCACAGAGCACAGAACAGAACTCCTTACAGAGGCACTGGTAAGATTTTTTTATTTTTATTTTCATTCAAGCAAGCAGTAAGTACTTGGTTACAATTACCATTTGTGGCAGCTTATTATGCTTTCTTTCCCTGCATAAAAAGTAGGAAAGCAAGTTTTTTGAGCTGTTATGTTAATGAACTCGATCTAGTGTCAGTTGCAGCAAGTACTACTGCATGATTTGTAAACAGTGAGTAAAGCTCGAAATACTGAATATATTAAACTGCAGTGGAATGGTGAGCCTTCTGAGGAGGCTTAATATGAGTCCCATAAAAGAGAGTCAGCTTAAATGTACTTTCTGGCTAGATTGGCTGTCATATTTGCAATTATTCACGGTTAACTTTTTTAAAAACAGAGATTCAGGACAGACTTCTCAGAAGGAAAAATCACAGGACGGGTAAGTGTCTGGCTTGTCTGGATCATGTGCAGTTTAAGGAAATGGTCTAAAGACTTAAACGTTGTTCATGTATTTTATGCTTTTGCTACATATGCTACCTAAAATAGCTTTTGTGAATTGGATCTGAAGTCTTTGAAAAGAGAAAATTGAGTTTTTCTCAATTTTCTCAATTTGAGTTTTTCTCAAATACCGGGAACCTCTTTACCGCTAGAATATTTGAGGTCTCTTCACTTGGCCTGAGCCTTATGCTCGTATGTGGACTTTGAATGTTGCTGTTGAAATACAGGGCTGTGCCATGTGGAGTTCTTATCTGGAGAGAAGAAAAACATTGATTCATTAGTCAATGTTCGCTACTTCTAGCACTTTACTTTCTAACTCCAAATGCTTCTCTGCATAATGTCCTGAACATTTGATGCTTCCTAGAAGGGTTTCTGTAGGTCAGATTACAGGCAAGATTGGTATTTACTGAATTGTGGTAATACAGTAATAAGCAAGACAGTGTATAGAGCTGGACTTTATATTTGTCTTTTGGTCATAGAAGATAGCACTTCAAGTGCTTAAAAGCTACTTTAAGTACTTTAAAGTATTGCATAGAATAAATCTTGATTCATGAGTATAGTGACACTGCTGGAATATGGGGATCCCCTTTGTCTTAATGTAGTTCTAACATGGACCTCTAACTTCTGTTGATTTAAGTAAGTCTGTATTTGTAATGGAATGTGACTGCAGGAGATGAAAAGTATTCAATATAATGATAAGCTTACCTTAACTTGGTTTAATTAGCTGAATAACAGCATTTGGTGTAAATGCTATCTCCTTGTCTAACTGCCTTCTGCAACAAGAGAAACTTACATCCTTTGGGAATGGCTCTTTTGGGATTCTGTTCTTGCTTCAACATGCATTGCTTAAGCTGTGACCTCCTTGTCAGTTGACAGCTAGTTTCCTTTGCTTCATAATGTTCTTAATATAGATAAGAGCATTAAGAGAACTGATACAATTTTTTGAATTTACTAGCTAAGTAGAGAATTATTGCTGTAGTAAAGGAGTGTGTGTAGATGTCTAAAAGTAGCTCTCTCTGCAGAGGTATAACTGCTATAAGCATCACTGGAGTGATACAAGGAAAGCTGTGGTTTTGGAAGTGACTCCTGGAGGTATTGACCAAATTGATCCTGCAACAAATAAAGTCCTGTGTTCCTATGACTACAGAAACATTGAAGGCTTTGTTGATATTACTGGCTATCAGGGAGGCTTCTGTATCCTCTATGGAGGATTTAGTAGATTGGTGAGTATTAAATCAAAATATCTTTGTGTGGTTCTTATTTATATTTATATAAATAAGATAGGATAAGATTAAGATATTTATTATATTATTATATATTTTATATTATTATATATTAAGATTAGGATATTTGTCGCTGCATATTTAATAATGAAGCTTTAAAATAGTTTGAGTATACAACTATGTGCATCTTTGAGACCCAACTGTGGGAGCCTCAAGGCTTATGGACAGATCCTAAAAGGAAAGGAATTTAGTTAAAATATTTGAGAGTTATGTATGAGTTTGGTTTTGGGTTTTTAGTGTGGATTTTGTTGGGTTACTTCTTTTGTTTTTGTGTTTGTATGTCTTACATGTTTAAGAACTACAAAGGATGAAATATTTAGGTTTTCCAGGTAGTAAATATGAATGTAATGTGGATGTGGAATTTCCTGTCATTTCTCAAAGTTACAGAAGTGCCTGGTAGCGTGTTAGTAATCTGCCTAACTGATAGAGGGATTCTATTCAGAAATAGATCAATCAGTGATGCTGTGGCCTCTTTAGACCTGTGATCTGATTACTTGGCAGCTTTGCTTGGGAAATACTGCAGTGTAATGTTGGTTCTAAAATCATAACAGGGTTTCTGTGTACTGTATTGTAAGCAGCTGAAAAGGAACTTTACATTATTAAGCATAAATCAATTCCTAGGGGCAACTACTTCAGTCTCTGCTAACAAAATAGTACTAGATCAGGGTTTCCATGTCTTCTGTACCGCAGCATGCTTTTCTCTGGCATAAAACTAGTAATATATAATTGATCCTCTAGAGCTGTCGTAACCTTGCAGTTTGCCAGTGGTAGTCCCAGTTACTTTCTCTGGTTCCTCACTCCTGCCAGGCTGTCAGGGTCTGCTGCCAAGGGTGGACAGGCAGGTCATGCAGACCATAACTTTAATGGCACACCAGTGTGTAGCATGGTATCCTATAGGAATAGCTGCTATAGATTTTTTTTTTTTTTTAAAGGCAAATGTGAACTTAATACTGGATCTCTTGCGTAATAAATAACTCTTTATACCAAGCACTTAGCAAAGGCTAGTCCAGCTGCTGGGACCATTCCCTACTGTTAAGTATATGGTGGAGGATTATTTGTAGAAGTGTGATTTGCTTCAGCTGTGCCATATTTTTCATCTGTTAATTTTTTTTCTTGACAAAATTTGCAGCACCTATTTGCATCTGAGCAGAGGGAGGAAATTATCAAGAGCGCAATAGAGCATGCTGGCAACTTCATAGGCATCTCTCTGCGAATAAGGAAAGAATCTCTAGAATTTGAGCAATACTTGAATCTTCGCTTTGGAAAGTACAGCAATGATGAATCTATAACATCTTTAGCGGAGTTTGTGGTTCAAAAAATAACACCTAGACACTTGGTAAGGCTATCAGACTAAACATGGTTGGTTCCTGTTAAGTACTAAGTATTCTCTTTCCTAACAAGCCTGTCTTGTTTTATAAGGAACCTGTGAAAAGAGTATTAGCTCTTACAGAAGCTTGCTTAGTTGAGCGGGATCCAGCTACCTATAACATTGCAACTTTAAAACCTTTAGGCGAGGTAAGGGGCATTCTTTCTCTCTACCGCTTTTTCAAATCAAAGCTCTAAAAGATAGGAATTGATTGTATATGTAAACCTTAATTTGTAGAGTAACTAAATGACAATGCTTCAGGAATATGATCCTTGTCCCTTATTTTTAGGTATTTGCAATAGTGTGTGACTGTGAAAACCCCCAGCTTTTCACCATTGAATTCATCAAAGGACAAATTCGGAAATACTCTTCAACAGAAAGGTAACTGAGCTGTGCGTTATAGATTCAAATGAAGTTGCTATTGTAGTGCTTGTAGTTTCTGAGCTTCCATAAATTCTGACCCTTGGAGGGTCAGAGTTAAAGCATTGCTGTTCTAGCAGTCTGCCACTTACAAATCAAGATTTGTTATCGGAACTAAATCTCTCCCATTTATCTTCATCCCATCGTTGAGCAAATCTGTCTAGAAGTTTTCTGATGAACAGGAAGGGTGTTGCACAGTTAGATACAGCCTGTTTCTCCTAATCAATATAGTTCTGTGTGTGCTGTGCTTGGTTAAGTAGTATCTCTGAAACAAGGGAAGAAAGTACTGACTAAGTGATATGGAAATGCGAAGGCTGTGAACCCTTTGAGCTCTCTGCTTGAGACAGTCTTAGTTGATTCTATTTAAAACAACCAACAGAACAGTCCCTGAGTGCACTTACAGTTAGTAATACAGTCTAATCCTGCTAAGTGAGGTTTTGCAGAAAGCACAGGGATAAATTGGCTCACAATATGTGTAACTCATTAACAGATAATCTAGAATTGATCCCATTAGTGAAAGGCTGCAGCTGGCTATACTGGGTGTAACTCAGCTTTCTCCTTACAGTGAATAAAGGAACACTTGAAAGTCAGTGGTTTCTTCCAGAGATGTAGCTGTTGGCGCTGGTGTTAATAAGAGATTCCAAGTATTGCTGCTTTTCGTTATGTGATTTTTTGTTTTTCCTCCATTTTTCTTATAACTTGGTTCTTTAGGACCACTTCTGTGATATAAATTGTGCTTGTGTGTCTTTGTCCCAACCCAGAGATTCTCTCCTGGCAAGCTTGTTGGATGGAGTGAGAGCTTCTGGTAATAGAGATGTCTGTGTGAAAATGACCTCCACACAGAAAGGCCAGCGTTGGGGATTACTCAGTATGCCTGTAGAAGAAGAAGTAGAGAGCCTTCATCTGAAGTTTTTGGCTGCTCCTCCAAGTAAGCTAATGTTTCTTACATTAGCTTTAATGTTTATACTACTCTTTAAAGCATCCAGATACTGAGTCAGGTACTGTGCACTTAACTTTTGTTATGTCTTTTTCCAGACGGAAACTTTGCAGATGCTGTGTTCAGGTTCAATGCTAACATTTCCTACAGTGGAGTCCTACATGCAGTTACACAAGATGTAAGAATAAAGCCTTTACCCACCATTTTAAGATGTTGCTATTGCATAAAGAAATTAATAATTGTTATTTCTTAACTAGGGTCTCTTCTCAGAAAACAAAGAGAAGCTCATTAATAATGCCATAACAGCATTGCTCTCCCAGGAGGGGGATATTGCAGCATCTAATGCAGAGCTTGAAAGCCAATTCCAAGCAGTAAGACGACTAGTGGCTTCAAAAGCAGGCTTCCTTGCCTTTACTCAGCTTCCAAAGTAAGTGCAAAGTTTCTTCAAGCTTGGAAGTAGTAGATGAAAATAGTTCTTGAACTTTTGTTAGTAACTTACATCTAAAACTGAGAAATGGAGTTAGGACTCTCTTCTGAAAAAGACTGTAAGACTCTGTACACAATTGTTTTTGGTAGTATGAGGATGTCACTAGGCTTTAGTGCAACTTGAGAATCCTGAGTAATGATTAGCAAGTGAAGCTGATTTTTCCTGTGCTAAATACTATGTCTTGAGGCAAGTATGGTTTAATGATTTTCCTAGTGGAAAAACTTTTAATGCGTACCTTCCTCTGTCCTTGAAGTAGGCAGTTCTTCCTTCTCAAAGTATGCTGATTGTCATTGCAATCTTCAGTTCAACCCAAGATAAAATGATGTTAAGGAGGTTGTACTTCTGTACAGTACAGTGCAGACTGCTTGGAATTCATGTCTTAAATAACATAAGGAAGCAGAAATACTGTTGTTCTGAAAACAAAATTCTTTGAAATATTTCTGAATAGGAAATACAGAGCAACTGTAATACGGAGAATGATGAGAACAGCAACAAAAGCGCTTAGTCTGAGACCTTAATAAAGTTGTTTCTCTGTATATAGTAAATAGATCTTTATTTTCATGAATGAGCTTGGCATGTTGTTAACAGTGAAGTCAATATTTTCCTACCATGGAATCTCAAATCTATGAAAATATCAAGGTACTGGCTTGCTAAATGCAATGGGAACAGACCATTTTGGTTGCTGACTAGAGTTCACCTTAATTTGAAGATTTTTGTTTCTTCTCTGATCTTAGTGATTTTGCTTTCCTTTCAAAAGATTTCGAGAACGATTAGGAGTGAAGGTTGTGAAAGCCCTCAAAAGGAACAATAATGGAGTAACCCATGCTTCTATTGACATGCTTTGTGCTCTTATGTGTGTAAGTATTAAATTTCAGATTGTTTTACTTTGGAATATGTAAACTTCAGGCAACTGAAATATGTGGATATAGGGACTGCCATTCAAATTGCAGTGTGTTCAGACATGGAATAACTTGTTATACTGTGATTTCTTGCTGAACTTGAAGTAGGATTGCTTTTTGTGGGTGCAGAGAGTAGCTTTGGGGTTACAGCTTTTAAGAACTGACGGTTGAAATGTGACTGCGTAGTGAATGTCTCTCTTTTTGTAGCCCATGCATGATGACTATGACTTGAGGCAGGAGCAGTTGAACAAAGCTTCCCTTCTTTCTTCGAAGAAGTTTTTAGAAAATCTACTAGAGAAATTCAATTCCCATGTGGTAAGTCAAAATTTGAGAACAGATGGCATCTTTAAGTGTCTTTCTAAATTGCTATGGAAATGCTTTTGTTGTACTTAGATGCATCTTTGCACCTGCAATTGAAAATACAGCTCTGTCTAGCACTGAACTTTATCCTAATTAGTCTTGGTTCTTGACAGGTTAGGACATAGCTGTCTATGCTGCAGAACTTGAATGTCCTGCAACAAATGTTTGCATGTTTAATATGGAAACTGGATGTTTCTTTTAACTAAAAGAATAGTGTAAACTCAGATTTGGGGTATTAAACTAGAAAAAGTAGTGTGAGTCTCTGATATGCTTTAGAAACCAATACTTTACCAGGGTAGTGCCATACTCAGAGTAATGGAATAGTCTAAGCTTGTAGGTTTTGTTTACAGGCTATTTTATTGTTATGACAGGGAAGAGCACCTTCATCATCTTGGATACTCTTGGACCACTGTGTCTGAATTACATACCTGTCTTCCTAATTTCAGGATCATGGGACAGGTGCCCTAGTAATTAGTTCACTTCTGGACTTCCTGACATTTGCCCTATGTGCTCCGTATAGTGAGACTACTGAGGGGCAGCAGTTTGACATGTTGTTGGAAATGGTGGCATCTAATGGAAGAACGCTATTTAAGCTCTTTCAGGTAAGACTTATTTTTCACTGTTATAGAGACTGCAGGTAATCAGTGAATATGAAATTTTTCTTGTGCCCCTGAAAGACAGATTTGTCTTCAGCTGGTTAATGTGCCTAAACCTTAAGTATCTTGGTGAATTTTTTAGTGACCTAATATTTTGCCTTCAGATACCAGATTGAGGTAGTTATTCTATAGTGAATGGTATGCCAAATCGTTGTAGAATAGACTGCCTAAGACTTGTTTCAAGCTTTTAAATACCAGTTAGCCATTAAGATAGATTCAGTAGATGCACAGATCTTCCTCTGACTGAGAATCTGCCTTCTAGATTCTCTCTCAGTAAATGAGAGTTTAAAGTTAGAAAACATGAGTAACATCCTCTGCAGTAGTAAACCTGTAAGAACTGTAACATTTTTAGCAAAAATGTCAATGCCTTCTTGCTGTAAAAACAATATTTTCTTCTGCTTTTCTGTTAGCGTCCGCTTGTGTCAGACAGTTTCCTCACGTTATTCCAGCTTCTCTGATATATACTGCTGTTCACTGCCGGGAGTTCTGTCTGGGAGTTGCATGAGAGATAACTTGTTCAAAGGTATAGGGTAGGAACTCTTCTTAAAGCTAGCTTTCACCAAACTGAATTGGAGGTAGAACAGCCATGTACATGAGATAAGGAAACCGAATCACAGGTGATGTAACCTTCAGTTTTTGCATTTGGATAATAATGTTGTCAACATTTTGTTCTAGCACCCTTCCATGGCAATTGTGAAAGGAGCAGGTTTGGTAATGAAGGCAATAATAGAGGTGAGATTTTATCAGTGTTAACTGGGGTAGCATGCTAAATAATGTATTGGCTGTTTTGGAAGTGCAATTGCTTACCAAGAGAAATTTGTTATATTAGCTTCTCAAGGTGGGGAGTGGGGAGGGGGAAGTTGGAAGGTGAGGAACAGAACACCTGCTTAATTGTGAGTGGTTTAATATAGCAACTTGCTTTATCTTACACTTGGAGGTTTGGAAAGCATGTGAGTTGGGACATTAGGTAGTGCCTTGCATGTCTTCATACTGCAGTCAAGTTTTGGCTGTAAATGTTGTATGTAGCTCAGTCACATACCTCAGAGCCACCAGACTTGTCCTGCATGTTAGAGGGTGTCTCAAGGAGAAGAGGCCATATTTCCTGGGATGCATTGCCAGATGGAATGGGACTGGGATTAGGAAACAGTTGTGTCCCAGAGCAGACTAGTAATGTCCACCTCTGTTCTTGCTTTGGCTTTGTTGGTTTCCATACCACATAATGTATGGGCCAAGTCCATACGTCTCAAGGGTTGCCCATGATTGTTGCAGGGTGACCTTGCTAACTGACTCCTGGCACTTCCTCTATTGAAATTCAGGGCTTTAGTTAGTGCCTCATTGTATCACAATGGCTTATATGCATCTGAAATCCATCTAATACTTTCTTGGAATGGAAGTGAATGAACACTTGAAATAGAGGTATTCTAAATCTTTACGTTTTCATTGATGTACCTGATAATGTTAGCTATAAGTTTCCATGTTGTTTATTAAAAGTCCTGTTACTTGGACTTGGAGAAGTAAAAATGCTGCAAAAGCTTTTTCTTATTCATTGCAATTAATGGATCTTGACTGATTGACAGTCTTACCCTTGTGGCTGTCTAAACTGAACAGCAGCCATTAATCTTAAATGGTTACTGTTGACAAAAATCAAGGAACAAACAATATGTATTTGTTGTTTAATCCCAATTTAAAACTTGAGTATGGGAATGGTATTTGTACTACAGTCTTCTATGATGGGAGACATACATCCTGCCCTCTTCAATTACTGTCCTTGTAGATGTAACCACCAATTAGCTGGTCCATGGCTTTACTACAGCTTTGAGCAGTTGCTATTGAGAACTTTCACTTAAAACCCATCATACTTTAGCTTCTGGTTTTGAATGTTAGTTGTCATAATTGATGGTCAAGAAGGCCTTCGAACTGTAGACTGAGATAAAAGCAGCTTAACTAAGATTCTTTCTTTAGTAATCATCTTGCCCTGTTTCCAAAGGAAGGAGACAAAGAGATTGCTACCAAAATGCAAGATCTTGCCCTCAGTGAAGGTGCCTTACCTCGTCACTTGCACACTGCTATGTTTACAATAAGCACAGATCAGAGGATGCTTACAAATAGGTATGTCCATATCACTTGATATATCATCCTTAAAAAAAATCTAAGTAATAGCCTAGCTAACATTAGGAACATTGGGAGGTCAGGGAAGGAAAGTTGCAGTTCTTTAGGAGAATATTTTATTTAGCAGCTGGTTTGTTTTTGTAGAGCAAGCTTCAGCCAAGACTGCAGCCACTCAATAAACCCTTGATTTTTTTGTCAAGGTGGGCTTGGGTTGGTTACTCATTAATGGCTCGTTTTGATTTTTATTGTTTTTAATGCAGGGAAAGAAAAGGCAAGTAGAAGTCTAGAACTTGTAAAAAGTTTCAGCTTGTCTGAGAGGTGCCCATCAGATTTTATACAGTTGTACAGTACATCTTGCATTCAGTTAGGGTCACCCATCCTATCTGAGAGAGAAGTTCCCTCACAGAAATTACTCCCTGAATTGACAGTCAGTAGAACTTGTGATCTCTGAGGGTATGCTGTGGAGGATGAGCGATGATTCAATTTTTTGCACCCAAATACAAGATTATAGAAGCTTTAGCTGTGCATTTCTGAAGTGCTTGGAGTTGCTAAGGAATGTAGGGACAAGTGGAGCTTGTTGCCATTGTGTGTCATCCAGGAGAGAGCTGGTATGAAACCATCTGTCATGCTAGTTCCACTTGATGCCACTACTTACAATGTGCTTGTAAGCAATGATTCAGTTCAGTGCAGTAGAATCCTAGTGACAAATGTTGGCAGAAAGCATCAGTTAACATAGAAGGCAGGCTTCCAGAAAGGCCAAGAAATGGTATTAAGAGCTTCAAGTAGAGCATTTAGCAGTTCTTGATGGCTTCTAGACTCTTAACTTTAGCTGTAACTTAAGGTTGGCTGGATAAACTTACATTTGGTTATTAGATGTTTCTGCTCTATTACTCAAGTGTTCTCTGAGGTCTAGATCAAAAAGCATGTGCTGCTACTGTTCCACTAACTTCACTGGAACTTCTTAAATGCAACACTTTAAAGCATGCCAAGCATATCCTTGGACAATATAATGCTTTGTGATCTTACTCACTCAAGAGCACGAAGCTCTTGCCCATCTTCATTTCATCAGCATGGTAAGGGTGACAGTTTAGTGGTTTAAATATCTGTTTAAAGTACTGACTTGCAGTTCATTTCAATGGCTTTTTCAGGCAGTTAAGTAGACATTTGGTTGGCCTCTGGACAGCTGAGAACAAAACTGCTATGAACTTGTTGAAACGTATTTTGGTAAGTAAAAACAGAATATGGAGTAACAAAAGAATAAAATAGGAAGCCTGCAGTATCAAAGTTGGGACAGTCTATATAGTAAACATGTTCTCTTTTCCCTTCAAGGGGAAGGTCTTGCCTGGGAGATCAGCAGTCTGCCATCTGCTAATTAAAAGATATTGATATCTAGTTCAAAGCATCTCATACTCTAAACATTTTCTGTTACTTTCCTGACACTTTTTAAAATACTTTGATGCAAAGCTCAAAAATAAGGTGTCTGACTTCCTTTTTCTTGATTAAAAGGACAAAAATGTGGGAGACATTTTAAGCATGTCTCTAATGCTTTTTGTGCCAATAAGAAATAAAGGCTTTGAGAGTTCTGTCTATGCTTTCATGCCTTGCCTGTTCAACTTTGTTTGTAACATGGTTAAATTTATGTTGTCTGATAGAACATATGTTCTTTCACTCTTACAGCCTCCTGAATCGTTCTTGCTTGAGTTACTTCAGTGAAATTAGTTTAATGAATAGTGTAAGGAATTGTTACATCTGGGAAATTACCAACTTCTAATTTCAAAATAGCAGCTCATTCATTTCTGGCAGAGCAGACTGTCCTGAACTTGGTCACTTTTATGGAAAGCTTAGTGAAAAAATGCTATCTCATCTCTAATGTCACATGTGACATTTAGTCCATATCAGAGGATATGGATGATTCTAGTGTTATTAATCCCTCTCAGTATTGCCATACTCAATGGGATCAACTCTTCTGGCATTCTTTGGGTGCATTAAGTGCTGCTTTAAGAAAGGGGACATAGCCAAGACTTCTGCTGCAGTGAAGATAATAATGTGCCTCTGTTGAGGATAGTGGCATTTTACTAATCACAGCAAAAAAAAAATGCTGTAGCTTTACATACTTAGTTTAGAGGAGAATACAGAATATAAATTCTGTTTTGAAATCTCTGATTTAAAGAAATTATCTTATTACCTAATGTGATGGTTTCTGTTTGTTAGCTATATGTGTGTTTACACTGTTTTTAAATGTTTTTAGCCACCAGGTTTGCTGGCATATCTTGACAGTGCTGACCCTGTTCCTGAAAAAGATGCTGATAGGATGCATGTTAGAGATAACTTAAAAATTGCAACTGTAAGTAATTGAAGTTACCTTACCTATTCCATTGTATAGATGTACAGTCTTAGTGACTTTTCTAATACAGACATTTGACCGCTACATTGACCTGCAGCAAAGATAACCCACAACTGTAACTGGTTTTATTCTGCAGGATCAGTATGGCAAGTTTAATAAAGTGCCAGAGTGGCAGAGACTGGCTGGAAAAGCTGCAAAGGAAGTTGAAAAATTTGCCAAAGAGAAGGTGGATCTAGTCTTGATGCACTGGAGAGATCGAATGGGCATAGCTCAGAAAGAGGTAAAAGTATTTGAAACTCTGTTAAAATAACTTGACTAAGTCACGGTTGAGTGTCAGAACACACAGTCAAATAGTAAAGTGTTGTGATGTGAGAGTTCTGCTTCCTTTTAGCAAACTCTCTACCTCTTACTGTTCTTGTGTTGGAAATGAGTTCCAGGGAGAATGTAAAGCAAGCAAATGGATTCCTTCAGCATATGCATTAAACTTTAGCCAACCTTATCAAACTGGAGTGCAGCCTATATGCGTTTCATGTAAGATAATTATAAAGGAAAAAATTCCCTGAAATGTGGCAAAACCAGTTTTTGAGGTATATTTAGAAGATACTGAATATACTTTGCGTTCAAAATTATGTACTTTACACTAGTGATATTTTAGTTATGGAACCTGCTTAAAGAATCATAGAACAGCCTGGGTTGGAAGGGACCTTAAGCATCGTCTAGTTCCATCCTCCCTGCCATGGACAGGGACACCAGCTTAGGATTCATTAGCATATAGAAATCTCAGTGCTTAAATGGCAACGCAAAACTGTACATTAGGTCACAGTTATGACTGAAGTGATAACTGTTTTGATCTGATACTATAAGAGGAGAGCTTAAGCACTGCTTGAGTTCTTACTGTTGGTCTTTTTTTTTTCCTTTTCGTTTTATTGCCACGTTTTATATGACAAACTCTGAATTATGATGTGTTTCCCTTAACTTTCTTTAGTATACAGACTAAGCTTGTTTTCATGCACTCTGGAAGTGAAACAATATGTTGTATATGCAAGGAAGGATGAAAATCACAATGCAGAGTATTGAAAATGCCGGTCTTTGCACTTGTTCTGATGTAACAATAAGCTTTACTTTAGGAAGACCTTAACTTATTAAAATCTAGCTCAAGTTTGATATAGACCATGGTGCAGAATTTTGACAGTAATGTTTATGAAATAGTGGTGAACAAGGTTCAAAACAGGAGAAATGGAGAAACGTGAATAACAGTGGAAGGTCAAATTGCACTTTAAACATCTTGTTTAGATACTGAGTTAAAGAGTAATTTTTCTATGTGGAGTTCTGAGCTGTATCATTTCACAGTAAATGTGTGCAAGTGTATCTTGGAAAAGGCAGTAGCAAGTTTGGTGTTACCGCTTTAAGTTACTTCAGTGACTGTAGAGTGTTAAATGTATTTTTCTTTTTCTTCCAATTTTCACCACAATCAGGACAGAAACAATATGGTGAGTCTGTATATCTCTGCCACTTGTGTGACTCTGCTCAGACTGCTGCTTGCATGTGATAGCTCAAATAGATTATAACATTGATTTCATGCTTCATCAAAATAGGGAATCTTTCAGTGACCAAGTCAGGCTTGCATTTTATTTTTGTCACTTCATCTGGTTCTTTCCTTTCAAGAGCATAATGTTCTTCATGTGGGTTTTCACCTCCATCAGCTCTGGAGCTGATGAGTGCTTATGGTGATGGGAACTAAGCTTTTCCCAGGGATAACCTGCTTCTAGAAGAACGATTTGTCAAACAGCTGAAAGTTTCTCTGGCATGATTTAACTTGATGTAAATAACACTTGTGAAAGTCTGTTTCTGCTACTTACTAGAAAAGGAGACATTATTAATGAGGCTTAACTTAGTGTGCCTTTTGAAGGAGTGTAAAAAACACGACTTTATTTTGAGAGTATCTGGTTCTACTAACTTGTGAAAATTGGTTCTTTTGCAGAACATTATTCAAAAACCAGTGATATTAAGGAAACGACGCCAAAGAATAAAAATAGAAGCAAACTGGGATCTCTTCTATTACAGGTAAAAACACTAAAGTTAGTGTGGTGGTATGAGATACAGGTTATTACCTGGCTGGATATTTTTTGTTAATAGCTTCTGAGTTGCTGTGACTTTTCCAATTTCTGCCTGCCTTGAAACAGTGCAAATGTTTTATAACAGCTGCTTATTAAAATCCCCCTAAGCTATACTTAAGGATTTCACTTGTGTTTAGGAAAATGAGGAGTTTAGAAAGCTTCTGAAATACTATCAAACTGTGCAATTTTTTCCCTTGAAACAAAAGGAAGAGTAAATAACAAACTGCAGGTGTAAATCTGTGTGATATTGAAGGCCAAGTGAAGTAGCACTGGGAAGCATTGTAGTTTGTTGGTCCATCAACCTGTAAGCTACTCAAGATGTTGTACCTTGAATTGGAACAAACATGAGCTTAAAGCAGGGCAAGAAAAAGCAGATGGATACTGGATTTCAAATAGTGCCACAGGTCCTAAATGCAGCTTGCTTACTTGTGAGTTTTTACAGTTGTCAACGTTTACAAGGGAGGGGCTTCCATCTGAGAAAGATATATCACTTTGGTTGGGGCTTTGTGTTAAGTGGGCTAATAAAGCTTGGCTTGGCTAACAAACTGATGTAAGGAAGCTCGGGGAAATTCCATAAACTTAACTGCTTGATTCAGTGCTTAATGTTTCTAAATGCCAAATGCAGTCATGAAAGGAAGATTTGTGTGCTCCTAAACCTTGACTATTAAAGTGTCATTCTCAGTCTTTGGCTCCAAAGACTGCAGTGGTAACTGCTGCTAAAGAGTGTACACTGACTGCTCTTGACACTTACAACATCAACTTCTATTTTACTGCATGAGCTACTTTATTTTGTTTGGTGGTTTAAAACATGGCTGTTATGTGCATGTCTGCTGCTCTGGATTATTGTTCACTTATAGCCCTCGTGCACTTACAGTGAATAGCTTGTATGTCTCCTGGTCATCAACTACATGCAGATGACAAACTGAGCCCAAAGGGTTGACACAGGTGTGCTTTAGCCTAGGCTGGCCTCCATGGCTATGAAAACAGTATACAAGTGAACAATTGTTATCACTGTAGCAAACTGGAGGTCACTCTATGCCTTTTAATTAAGGTCCATTAATGCTAGCAATCTTGCCTAGTTTGCTACCTGAGTCTTGTCTGCTTTTCAGATAATGCTTTGAGGAGTTTAAACTGTGTAATTTCTTTCTTAGATTTGTTCAGGATCATGCTAGATCAAACTTGATTTGGAACTTCAAAACACGGGAAGAACTGAGAGATACTCTTGAGTCTGAGATGAGAGCATTTAATATTGACAGAGAACTTGGTAGTGCTAATGTTATCTCATGGAACCACCAGGAGTTCGAGGTAAATTACCTACTATAGGAGAAACTGCATCTGTAAAATATGCCTACTTGAAATGCCACTTCTAGCTCTAATTCCATGGGTGAATCTTGTGTTGATGATCCCTGACTGCAAGCTAGAATTGTTTCGGGATTATGGTATAAACTGCTAAGGCTTCAGTCAGTGAACAGGTACTACTGTCCAGTGCCACTGTGCGAAACAAAAGCCTCTTTAACCTGACAAATGACACTGTAGAGATGAAACCTTTATTAGAACCCATAGTATATTTTTGCATTACCACAAGAGTTGATCCTTACGCTGTTGTCCAGATACATCATGCTTGGTTTTGATTGTGTTCTATCAGGCTTGTTTTGGGTAGTGTCAAAAGTCACTTCTTCCTGGTAACAAATTTCTTGTCTTTATTTTCTTCATGTTTCAGTCAGCCTATGTCTGTTAATTACTGGATTGACAAATCATGAATAGGTTATAGGGCTAAAACCATGCTGTGTTTTAAATTATAGATGAAGGACACTGTCATCCCATTATAGGAACAGCAGTACCTAAAGTAAAAAAAAAAACCTTGATGCTTCGACAAAGCAATCAGTATGGTCCTGACTGGCTTTCTCAAAACATGTTGCAAGATGTTTTCAAGTAATGTGCTAATAAACACTTTCTGTACTGTTCTCTTATCTCCAATATTGTTGTGGTTGCACTTGGTTTTAATTAAATGTGTAATGCTTAAGCAGAGCAAGGCCACACTTGAATTCAACTATAAGATATTCCTGAGATATTCTCATTCCCACTCTTGTTAGAATACGGCTTTCTAGTGAAATTTGAGCTGAGAAATATTAGTGAAATGAGAATAAACTTGGTTTTGGGAATTTCTCAGCTGACTACTTGGCAAATCAGGAAGAACTGCAAGACATCAGGCTAATGCTTTATGAGAACTATTTTATGTATGCAATTTATCCTTATGCAACTACAGGTTGCTTCTTACCTTGATGCAGTAAATAGCTAAGACTGGGTTTAGATTGGTATTTCTTGCATTGGCATTTGTCTTTCAAAGTTTCCTTCAGGTATAAGTCAGGCGCAGGACTTCCAGGTGTCACAGTGGCTGCTATCCCAACTTTTTAGCAGTGCATACTGGGAGAGAATCAAAAGTACAGATTTGAAACTTAGTAATACAGACTTCCTCCACGTGCTCTGCGCTTCTGTGTGACTTATGCTGCTGGAATGTATCAGTAGCATTCATGCAGCTACAACCCAGGATACTTTGGGACTGGATTGAACAGCTGCTGTCTCACAGTTTTGCTTTTAAATATTTTAAATGAATACATTATTGGAATATGCTGTAAGTATTTGAACTACATAGTGGTGACAAAGGCTTTTCTATCAACTGTGGAACCTGTCGCCTTGCCAAGGGGGATGGTGGCTTGAGGCTGCTCTAAAAGCATACCAGTTAGTGGGATGTCTATGTATCATATATTGTGGTCAAATCTGTAGGTAACTTTGTGTGGCCTCATGACAGTAATCTACAAACTATAGATAAGAAAAAACACTGTAGAGAGTGGCTTTTGTTATGTGTTAGAGGTACGTCTAATTGAAGTGCTTGCCAAATGCTTGTTACCACTGAGCATTGAGGCATATTGTTAAATTTAACGTAGTTGCTCTGAAGTTAATGATGGCTCTTATTGTGCAATTTTACTTCAGCTTCTTGTTCTGTGTAGTGATGCCTCCAGGCTTTTATTATCCAGCACAATAGTAATTATAGCTGGTAATTAGGTCATGCTTGTGTTTCATACTTGTAGTAACATTAAGTGAAATACCTTGCTGTGGCATAACTACTTATTAAAACTTGAATGCACTGAATGCATCACGTATGTTCCAAGTTTAGTTAAGAAAACCAGCTGATAATAGAAACAGGTTACTTAAAGGCTGGAAACTGGGATTTCAGGAAGATGAGCAACTTCTTTGTTCAGGGCGGGGGGGTGACAGCAATAGCCAATTGCTTATGTTTTGTAGATATGTGGGTTTTTGACAGAAAACTTGCACATTTCAGTTTTGCTTAGACTTAGGAGAGGTTGCTAACCTTGTTGACTTTTTAGATGCAATCAAGTTCAGTATTGTTATGCAAACAAAAACTTAAAGAAAGAGAAACAATATATATATTGTTAAGTGTGGTGTTTTGTGTTACAGGTAAAATATGAGTGCCTTTCTGAGGAAATAAAAATAGGGGATTATTATCTGAGATTGCTGCTGGAAGAAGATGAAACTGAAGAGAGTGGAGCAATCAAAAGATCGTGAGACATTATTAAAATCTTATCTTATTCCTAAGGTCTGTGCTTGTTTTCTTTACTAAAATTTCATCTTTTTTTTTAGATACGAATTCTTCAATGAACTCTACCATCGCTTCTTGCTTACCCCAAAAGTGAATATGAAATGCTTATGTCTGCAAGCATTGGCCATTGTTTATGGAAGGTGTCATGAAGAAATAGGACCATTTTCTGATACTAAGTACATTGTTGGAATGTTAGAAAGGGTAAGAATTATTTTAAATTGCTGGATATAATAGTTAATGTACTGCTAGTCCAAAAGATGTTCAGATCCTTCAAGTTACTGTGAAACCCAAGTTTACAGAATGTGAGTACTTTTTTCCATGGTGTCAAGAGCTGTTCTTAGTATCTCCCTTCATTTCAGTTTAATTAAAGTTTAACTAAAAAAACTGCTGATCACAGAGGTATTTCTAACTAGTCTCTTAAAAGCCAAGAAAATGCAGCTACAACTTTGGCTTGCTTTGAAAAATGCAGCAGCTTTATAAGAGGAAAACCTTGTTGCATGCCACATTATTTCAAAGTACTGACTTTGAGTAGTAGCCCCAGACCTTATGAGATGATAGCTTTAGATGAGCACCTGTGGTGGATTAGATTTTTAGTGGTAGCTGCTTTGCCTATTAGGTGTCTGAGTTATGTCTGACAACTGATCCAGAGTGCAGAAATACATTTCCATGCAGTCTGAAGGAGGAGTTATTTTCTTGCATCAGCATGGATTTTGGATATAGCTGTTGCAAGGGAAACTGAACCAGTGTAGTCCCTTGTTATTTTGCCTTAAGCCTTGATAGTCTCACCAGGGATGTAATATCAAAGACTATCTCTGTCTGCTGGCTAAAAGCATTCCCTTTTTCTCAGATTCCCGTCTGATTCCGCAGTGATTCCTGACTCACTGGGAATCAAAACATAGTCCTGTTAGAACAGTAGACTTAGAGGAGAGTGGGTTTGATCCAGGGCAACAGTAGGGTTGGAGGGCAGCCAAAGCCTTTGCTCCTTAGTGGCAGAAAACTACATTTCTTAGCTGTGCATGAAACAATTAATAGTCAGCAGTTTTATCCTGGGCATGAAAAAAGAATATAGGGCTTTTCAGGTGCAGCTGTGTTGACTTTTGAAGGGAATTTCTAGTATGTGCTGTGAAACACTAACTTGATATTTTCTGCTGCAACAGTGCACTGACAGGCTTGAGCGGGACAGATTGATCCTGTTCCTCAACAAGCTGATCCTCAATAAGGTAAGGTGGACACGTTCAGGTAACAGCAGCTTATCAGTCTTTTGACTGTATAAAATAGTCTGAACTTGTCTTTCAGGGTTAACTTGAACAAGAATTCAAGTATTGAGGAAGTTTGAGAACAGTGTTTGATATAGTTTTCTGGAATGTGATAGCTGTTACTTGCTTGTAAAAAAGCTGAAGGAAATGTGTAAATATTGTGGTGATTGTACCATTCTAGTTACTTTGGAGAATGATTTCACTTTTCTTGTGGTCACTTCTTACTTGAATAAGACTTTACAGTGCTTAATTGTAACAATACTTATCTAGAAAATGCTTTTGGTAACTCAGTTCGTTTGCTAACAGAAAAATGTGAAGGACCTTATGGATTCAAACGGTATCAGAATCCTTGTGGATCTTCTTACTCTGGCACATCTTCACACAAGCAGAGCTACAGTCCCTTTGCAGGTATGTGGCCTTTGTTCTTACTACTCATATGTTGCTCTGCAAAAGGGACAATTCTTAAAAATAAATCAATGTACTTTTCGCATTTCCTGTAGCAATGTGATATTTGCACTGTGAAGCTAAAGCTGTTCTTGTAAACATCAACTTTTAGAGCAACGTGATTGAGGCAGCACCTGATGCAAAGAGGGAGAGCGAGAAAGAGTGGTACTTTGGCAATGCTGACAAAGAAAGGAGTGGTCCTTACAGCTTTCAAGAGGTACCCATCAACTTCAAACTGTAAACCTGACAAATGATTTCTGTCATAGTGACTGGGTGTATTTCAAACAGTGAAAGGGACCATAAACAATGCTAAAGAATGTTTTCCAAGTAACTCTTTAACTAAGGATTAAAGCTAGATAAGACTTGATTCTGTGCCAAGAACCACAGCCTTTTTGGTAAGACTGCCTACCCCTCCATGCCCCAGTTAGTTGCAACATAATCTGACACCTTCTACTTCACGATTCCATGACGGTTATAAACACACTGAAATTTAATGCAACTATAATAGTCTGCCATACAGCAGTTAAAAGCTTATCATGAGTGTGAATGTTTAGGATTAAAGGTGGCTCTGAAAGCTGAATCAACTTTTATCTCTTATCTTTCAACAGATGCAGGAACTGTGGAACAGTGGAAAGCTGACTTCAAAAACTCGTTGCTGGGCTCAAGGGATGGATGGCTGGCGACCATTACAGGTCATCCCTCAGCTGAAATGGTGCTTGCTTGCCAGTGGCCAGCCTGTGTTGAATGAGACTGACCTTGCCACACTTGTCCTCAACATGCTCATTACCATGTGTGGATATTTTCCCAGCAGGTAAACAGTGATTTTCAGCAGAAGGGGCAAACTTCATCTGGCAAGTACATTAAATTCATAAATTCTGTCTTAAGGCTCTTCTTGGAAAGTAGTACATTAAGGAACTCTATTAAAGAGCCTTTTACATGGTAGTAATTAATTCTGTGGCAAATAGTGAGTTTGTAAATGGGACAATAGTAATATTGTGAAAGGGACTGCAAGAATGAATGCACAAGCTATGTGCATTTCTAATACTATAGACAGGCTCTTTAACTTAAAGCTGCTTCAATGCAGGACACTAAACCACACTTACCAAGTCTAACAACAAACTTTGAAGTTAACAAAAAAAGCCTAGGAATATGGTCTCAGTACTCTGATACTTAAGCTTAATAAAATTGTTCTTGAAAGAGAAAAGGCACATGTGTGCTTACTGCTGCTGTATTGCTTGATTTTTATTTTTTTTTTTTAAGGGATCAAGATAATGCTATTATAAGACCTCTGCCTAGAGTGAAAAGGCTGCTGTCAGATAGTACTTGCCTTCCTCATATCACTCAGGTAAGTAACTCTTCAAAACTGTACCTAAATGTGTTAAAGTTTGACTTACTTTACCATCTTCCCTGTGTGAATACTTTAAGTGGGGCAAACACATCAAAGAACAGCTGTAACATTGTGCAGATCTCTGAACAAGCAGTTGTTCATTTCAGTGGGTGTTGTTGTAAATTTCATGCTGTTTCAGCTAATATCCCATAAAGAAATATTTCCATCCTTGGCGATACTGAAAAGTCACCTGGACATGGTCCTTGTCAACCAGGTCTAGAAGACCGTACTTTTAGCAGAGGGGTTTGCCAAGATGATCTCCAGAGGTCCCTTCCAACTTTAAATATTCTTTGATTGACACCTGCTATTTTTAGGCTGAAGTATTCTTTAACTGAAATTCCTGTAAGTTTACTGGGTTGTCCCAATACTGAATTAGCTAAAACTTCAATTTTGGCTAGGTAGCTTGCACTACTTACAGCTAATGTAAATGGTTGTGTTTGATTTCAGCTATTACTGACTTTTGATCCTATCCTTGTGGAAAAAGTTGCTGTATTGCTCTCTCATGTCATGCAAGACAACCCTCAGTTACCTCGTTTTTATCTGAGTGGAGTATTCTTCTTCATCATGATGTACACAGGTTCCAATGTACTTCCTATTGCAAGGTGAGGAAAAAGAGCAGCCAAAAGTACCTCTTTGACCAGTCATTCTCAGGATTGCTGCATCTCTACATGCTCTGGGGAGCGTGGCTTCCTAGAACCAGCATGAGATTCTTCTTCTAGAAGAATTGTTCCACATGATCTAGTTAGTCACTAAAACGTGAATTGTTTATGATGCTTCCAGGGAGGGAATGAGAGCCTGTCCGATGATACAGTTCTAACAGTACAGCTGGGCATGCCTTATTGTAGAAGGATAAATCATTATTAGCACTAAAGAGCAGTTACACAGGCTACATGTATGCTGATGTAGCTTTTGATAGTAGGCAACTGTTGAATGGGTTGGGAACATCTAATAGCCTCCTTCAGTATTGAAACCTAAAACAGTTAAATCAGTCCGTACTGCGTGATAGATGCACTGCACATGCAGGTGGCTGTTGCAGTTCATTGCAGGACTTTTATTCTAAATGCAATAGTTCATAAAAAGCTCTCCTGTAATTCCAGTTAAGTCTCTTGTACAGTGAAATGCATTGGGAAATTTTTGTATGCATCCATGATGATTGGTGTAAGAGAACTGTTAGCAGTTAGTCTTGTTTCATCTTGTTTCATTGCTGCACTGGTGATCTAACAGTGCAGATAAAGGTTTGTAGGGCAAGGTGGTCTGTTTCTCTATCAGCATCTCTTTTGTGCGTAGAAAAAACAAGCTTTCAGGAGCAACTGCAATGATGACCATAAAGCAACATGTATAATATGGGAGTGCTTAGCTTGGTGGAGTTCCCAAGGATTTAATGGACTTTGTACAGAAATTCCTACAACTATTGCTGTTACTCTTTTATCTCAAAGTAAATGTGTAATACCTGCTAGCTGGACTATGTTGGTCTGCTTACTATTCAAGGGTGGCTAAGTATCAATCAAAAAGAAAATAACTGCTGTTTCTCTTCTAGGTTTTTGAAATACACACATACAAAACAAGCTTTCAAGTCTGAAGAAGTGAGTAGATTGCAAAAGTAACTAGCTCTGTTTCCTAAAAGTATTGCAGACTACCTGTAGTTGTTTTAACTAGACTTTAAGAACTATAAGGGAAAAGGGGGAGAGTTTTTAAGTCTCAAATTAGTTGGCAAGACAGAATTCAATTACCTGTGAGATGACCATGTGATCTCTTCTGTAGACAAAAAGTCAAGATATAGTTCAAAGAAGTATACTTGGACATATTCTTCCTGAAGCAATGGTGTGTTATTTAGAAAACTATGAACCAGAAAAATTTTCTGAGATATTCCTTGGAGAATTTGACACTCCGGAAGCAATTTGGAGCAATGAAATGAGGTAACTGGTTTTTGTCAGAGGGACAAATGGATCTGAACTACAGGTTATGTTGAAGAGGTATTTGATATTCTTAAAGAAACCTGAAAATACCTGGTTTACATGGCTTCCTCTGTTTGCCCTCCGCAAGGGCAGTGTTGTCCTGCATTGCCCTCTGCTTCAACCGAAAATAACCAGGGCAAGGGAGAGCAGAATTTGGAGTGGGAAGGGGAGTATTTCCCAGAACATCTTAAGTTACTTTTGTGAATTGTGACTTGACCATGTATGTGAAGTGCCTTTACTTACTCATTTATATGTACCTTTTTATTACCAGCATCTATCTCTGAGATATACCTCTGTAGTATTCCAATATATTGGAATGTTAGGGTCTTCCAGAAAGTAAAAGAGATGTTGAGAAAGGCAAAATGTCACTTTAAATTTTTTTTGTAATAAACTATTTTAATGGCATTTAAATTGCCCTGTGATAGAATAGGACAGAATCCTATTCTGAATCCCTTCTGAAATGCAGGAAACTTCTAAGGAAAACCTTTTCAGAAGAAGTCACTGAACACACTTGTTCAGTGAGTGAGGATTGAGGACTGCTGGGCAAGCGTTAAACTGAACTTTGTAACTTTTAGGCGTCTCATGATAGAGAAGATTGCTGCTCATCTTGCTGACTTCACCCCTCGTCTTCAAAGCAATACAAGAGCACTTTACCAATACTGTCCCATCCCGGTTATCAACTATCCACAACTGGAAAATGAGTTGTTCTGTAATATTTATTACCTCAAGCATCTTTGTGATACACTCAGATTTCCAGACTGGCCAATTAAAGATCCGGTAAGTAAGAAGTATTTTAGGATTTATTTAGTTTTTGATCTTCTGGTTCTAAAAGTGGGATTTGTAATAAATATTAAGGAAATCAAGTGCTAGGTTTGTTGTAAGTAACTGCTTTATCCTGAATTTTAGGTCCAAACCTAAATACATTTAAACTCTACTTTATCTTGAAGCAGCATAGTGTTCTTTCCATATAGCAACCCCATAAATATATCCTTCTTGTGACTACTTAAATGGCAAAGTACAGCATCCAAGAAACTTCAGAGAGTGTTTCAGTGAACCTAATTTTGGGAGGGGCAATGGGAATCATGACATTGGGGTTCATATTTGTCCATGCTGCACAAGAAACCAAGCTAACGTGTCAGTACATTAACTGAAGTGATGAGATTTTCTTGGTACAAGTCTATGGACGAGATCTGTCTAAGCAGCTTTGTTTATTCTTGCAGCTTTGCAGTTTTTATAGTATCAAGATGTGAACAGCATTTTATCTGTGATTTTTCATCTTCTAATTTGACTCTTACATAGTCATCTTAATTTTAAGCTTTTACCTTGAATAAAATACAGGATTCATGAATAAAACACCACTGTATTAAAAATTGTGTGTACTGGTGTCAGCATAAATGAAGCACTAATAAATGGTAATTATTTAGGTTAAACTGTTGAAAGATACCCTAGAAGCTTGGAAGAAGGAGGTGGAAAAGAAGCCACCTACCATGTCAATAGATGATGCTTATGAAGTTCTTAATCTACCCAGAGGACAAGGCCAGTAAGTTGTTTTCAGGATTTAAACTTGTATAACTACTGTATATAAACTCCATGCACTGAACAAATTGAATTTTCTTACCTTAGTACTTGGAAATGCTTAGTGGTACCAGGTCAGTCACATAGAGCACCTTCTTCATTCACAGTGGAAGATTGCTTGGCTAAAAAGAAACAAAGCTTGGAAATACAATTCCAGTGTTTGAGAGAATCATTGTAAAAGTGTTTAGATAAGCTGAAAAGGAGGAAAAGAATGCTTTAGGCTCTGCTGTTTTAAAGGACAAGCTTTAGACACAACCATAGTGAACAAAGAATATGGCAGAACTTGAATATGTTCAAAGTGAAGCTTTTTTCTCTAATCATTCTTCTCCCTCTCACGTATTACCATTTTTCTTGGTGATTATATCCTTAGAATCTTTTGCCTCCCATCTTGGCACCGGTTTCTGACTTCAGGTCTCTTTAGAAGAGAACTAACAATAACCTTCAAGAACAGTGCACTCACTGCAAACCGTGAAATACTGACTTTTATCATTTGTAGCTCATTTAGATTCTTCATTTAAAACATTCAGGGACTGTGAGCACCTTCTGGTTAGTATACTATGTACAAGAGATGTATTTAAAAATACTTTAAATTTCTAAAATTTTTTTTTGTTCTGTGACCACATGATTACTCCCCCATTCAGTGTAAGATGATGAAGCAGGTATTTCAGATGGATATAGGAGAGCTTTGTAGTTTTCACTCAGTTGCAGTTACTGTTAGTACTGTTGTCAGAACCCAGGCTGTTTTTGCTGTGGTTGTTTTTGATTTTTTTGTCACTCAGTGTAATTAATGGAACTTGTTTTATTGCAGAAATGATGAAAGCAAGATCAGGAAAGCTTATTTCAGGCTGGCTCAAAAATATCACCCAGACAAGAATCCAGAAGGCAGGGTATGTACAGCACAAATTTATGGTGTTAATAAAATGGGGACAAATTCAGCTATTTCATGTATTAAGAATTTTGAAACACACACTTAAATTTTCTTTCTTCCTTTTGAAAGGTATGCCCTGGGTGAATACTAAAATACAGGTTAATGCTGCAGATGAATAATTTAAGAAATGGCATTCATGGATTTAGGATTTCTGCAGTAAACTGATGCAGTTAGATCAGATTCACATCTCAGAAGTGGTCTTCTGCAGAGAGTAAGGCAGGACCTAAACAAGCTGTTTGTTCCCTTTAGAGACTGACTGCATCCTCTGCCCATTCTCACAGTCCAGCTGTGCTTACTGCTTTTGGCACAGTAGAATTGACTTAGTTTAAGTCTCTTGCTTAGGGCAGAGTTCAGGAGTCAAAACTAACCTATGAACCAGTATTGTTTGCAGTATTTTCTGATATGCAGTGAGGCAACAAAACTGGTGCTCTTGGTAATAATCTGGAATGCTTTATTTTACCTGCATTTAAACTGATGCTTCAGTAATTTAGAGGATTCTCAACAAATTTTGTGACTATTCCTCTTTATTTGTAGGATATGTTTGAAAAAGTTAATAAAGCCTATGAGTTTCTATGCACAAAGTCTGCCAAGGTGATAGATGGGCCAGATCCAGAAAACATAATTTTGATCTTGAAAACTCAAAGCATCCTCTTCAACAGGCATAAGGAAGGTAAGCATGCTGCCTCAGAGCAGTGTTTTATGTCCATTTCTTTAGTGGTCACTTTGGTCAGCTTTAATCTCTGTTCTTCAGTCTGTGCTTTGATCTGATTTCTGAGTTGCCGCAGCGTTATGTAGCTATGGTATAGGGCTTCAAAACAGGACTTTTTCTTCCATGAAATTATTCCATTAATTAATCTGCAGTAAAACTTAATTCAAACCAGCATGAATAGCTCTTTGAAGTTCTCTACTCCAGTACTAATCAGTTTGAATTCATCTGTACGGAGAATTCTGTCTATGCAGAAAAATCCTCACTAATACTCAGTCACCCAGGTGCTGGTTACACATGAGATTACACTCATCTGGCTATTAACAATGAGATATTCTTGCAGAAATTATGACCAATGTTAGAGTCCTCTGGTGAGTGTGCTGCAGCATAACCTATCTCATTGTTCAGTTGGGAAAGAGGGGTACTCTAACGCTTGGCTCCAGCTACAGTCCCAGGCTGGCAGCTGCTGCTATATCCAAGTCTTGCAGAGCCAACAGTGTTTTGCTGCAGAAGTGTTATATTATAATGGTAAACTAAGAACCTCACATGCAATCATAGTTCTGTCAGTTGTGTGGAGGAAATGACAGCATTGGTATAGACTTAAACGTGTTGGCTTGCAGTTGGCTCCGTATGAAAAATTATTCTTTAGCACTGCTGAATTCTACAGGAATGAAAAATAGAGTTTCAAACTTTAAATTGTTGTGTCAAACTGGACAAGGTCCTTACAGGCTTATTGTTAGTTAATCCTGGCCTAAGACACAAAGCTATACTTGCATTTCTCTGCAGAGAGATAAGCATCATTGGGAAGGCTCTGAGCTTGGGGATTTACTGAGCTGGAGATCAGTCTTTTTGATCTAAAAATGAGTCCTTTCTGTGAAGCTCTGTTAGCTTATGGCATGAACAGATCTATGTGACGAGGAGTCAGATTGTGTGGACTGCTCAGTCTTGCTCCAGATATACCAGGTGTTGGCTTTCTTTGACACCTAGCCCTTATGTATCTGATGTATCTTCCACTGATAATTTTGTGGTGGCTGAAATTGCTTCGACTCTGCATATACGTAAACCTGGACATTTTTTCCTCTTTCAGATTTGAAACCTTACAAATATGCTGGCTATCCTATGCTGATAAAGACCATTACCATTGAAACATCAGATGACCTTTTGTTTTCCAAAGAATCTCCTCTGTTGCCGGCTGCTACAGAACTTGCCTTTCATACTGTCAGTTGTTCAGCATTAAATGCAGAAGAACTGAGGAGAGAGAGTGGAATTGAGGTAAATGCAAGTAAACATTGAAATACTTTTTTTTTAGTCTAATTCTTCCATAGCTAGAAATCTTATATCCTCAATGCATAGGATGTCAGATGCAATTGGGAATCACTTTGGGTCTTGAGACACCTGCTTTCTGTTGAACTGTGGATAAGCAAGCTACAAATGAAGCTTCTCAACACCTTTACAAAACTCTGCAGAGAACTTACGTGTTTTGTGTGTGAAAGAATAGATCAATGTGAGCAAGTCACTTGAGCAGAAGGGCTTGTTATTGCACATATTACAGTATTAGAACCATTTAGATTGGTAAAGACCTTGAAAATTGAGTCCAATTGTTAATCCCCATACTGGCAAGTCCTGCTAAATCACATCTGCATGTTTTTTAAATGCCTTCAGGGGTGGTGAATCAGCCACTTCACTGTGCAGCTTGTCCCTGGCACAACTTGTGGCCATGTCCTCTTGGTCATTGGGAGAAGAGACCAATCCCCATCTAATTACAGCCTCCTTTCAAGCAGTTGTAGGGAGTGATAAGGTCACCCCTGATCCTCCTTTTCTCCAGGTGAAACAGCCCCAGTTCCCTCAGCTGCTCCTTATTAGACTTGTACTCCAGACCTTTCCCCAGTTCTGTTGCCCTTCCCTAGACATGTTCCAGCCCCTCAATATCTGTCTTGTAGGGAGGGACCCAAAAGCAAGTACAGGATTTGAGACGCAGCTTCACCAGCACTGAGCAGAGGAGGGCAATCACTGCCCTGGTCCTGCTGGCCACACTATGGCTGATACAGGCCAGGATGCCATTGGCCTTCTCAGCCACCTGGGCACATGTTGGTTCATGTTCAGTGGCTGTTGACCAATATCCCCAGGTCCTTCTCTGCCCAGCAGCTTTCCAGACTCTCTGCCCCCATCCTCTAGCACTGCCAGAGGTTGTTGTGACCTGAGATTAGGGCCTGGCACCTCACCTTGTTGAACTTCACACAGTCAGCCTCAGCCCATTGAACCAGCATGTCCAGATCCCTCTGTAGAGCCTTCCTGCCCTCCAGCAGATCAACACTCCCACACAACTTAGTGTCATCTGCACACTGATTGAGGTATTAGCTCATATGTGAGAAGGCTGTCAACTCTTAAAGCATCAAAGGTTATTACCAGCACTTGCAAGGAATTTTGCACTACAGACCATTTGAGCAAGCTGCAGATTTTTGTCAAATGTTTCCCTTCAGTCATTAAAAATGGCTTTACCATCTCATGTTTTGTTTGATGACCTTTATGTTGTGACTGAACTTGTGCATCATCCCATCCTCACAGGTATTGCAAGAAGCATTTAATCGTTGTGTAGCAGTCTTGACTCGTTCTAGCAAACCAGATGATATGTCTGTACAGGTAAGTTGCAGCAGTTTTAACTGAGTGTATTGTCTTCACAGAAGACTACATAGTGTATGTATATGTATAATATAAATACAAATGTGTGTGTATATAATAAAAGTAGTGATGTAGTATGCTACATATTAAAAATACTGTTGTAAATATGCATTTTTCATCCACTTTGGACCAGTAAAATACTGTGTTTTGTAGGTATGTGGATACATTAGTAAGTGTTACAGTGTAGCAGCTCAGTTTGAGGAATGCAGAGAGAAGATTACAGAAATGCCTAACATAATTAAGGACCTCTGTAGACTACTGTATTATGGCAAGGTAAGTGCTCCTTTCCTTTGTCTTGAATGGGTGTGTAACTGTTAAATGTTCAGAGGAATATTCTGCTTTTAGGGCAGATAAGACAATCATAAAATAATATTATGATTTGCGTTGGAAGAGACCTTAAATTCATCTAATTCCAAACTGCCTGCTATGAGCAGGGACACCTTTCACTAGACCAGGTTGCCCAGAGCCCCATCCAACCTGGCCTTGAAGAGAAAGCCAGGGATTGGGGCATCCACAACTTCTGTTTCAGTGCCTCAGCACCCTCGTTGTAAAGAATTTCTTCTTAGTGTCTGATCTAAACCTACTGTCTCTCCGATTGAAGGTCTTTCCCCTTGTCCTCTTACTCCATGTTCTTGTAAATTGTCCCTCTCCTTCTTTTGTGTAGACACCCTTCAGGTACTGGAAGGCCACAATTAGGCAACTTAGGAGCCTTCTCTTTTCCAGGCTGAGCAAACCCATTTTTCTCAGCCTTTCCTCATTGTTGCAGTGACTAGTCAAACCCTTCTGTAAGATCCCAGCCAGTCATGAGAAACAGAACTCAGCTGCCTTGTTTCAACACTTGTATTTGAATCTATTTAGTAGATTTAAACTTCAGCCACTCTAAAGATTCAGCTACTTGTGTCTGTTAACTGACAAGTCTGGAAGATTGCCTTACTCTACTAAATCTGCAGATGAAAGTACTGCAACTGGATCTTACATAAGCAGATAGACTTCGAAATCAGCATAGACTCTGGGAACAGTATTCAAGAAGTTTTCTTTCCATTTAGCTGTTTTGAACTTGCCTCATGTTATATAAATGCTGAATTTTGTCTGAATTAAGAAAGGAAAGCTTGTCTTGAACTTTTCATGTGAGGTACATGAAAACAGGACACTAAACCCAGATTACAGTAATTGTCTGTATATTCTTTAGTTCCTGCAGGACACATGTATTGTCATAGAAAACTCACCTGGGAATCTCTGCCTCAGTTTTGAATAGTTTTTCTGTCAGTTCATCAATGCTTCTTGCTAATCATGTGAAATAACTATTCAAGTACACTTCCCTTTGAAGGATGCTGACTAATTAGCTGTGTTGTTGGTTACCAAATACTTCAGCTGCAGATACTATGTCTTCTTCAGTTTTCGTCTTTGTGCTGCTTAGATAGTGCTGCAGAATTAGCAAATTCTGGCTTTAAATCTTGGGTAAGGAAGCCAGTTGGCGTCCTTTGGTTACAGGTACTAAGGCAAACTGCTTTTTTCTCCCTCAGACCATACCACGAGTAGCTGCTTTAGGAGTGGAGTGTGTTAGCTCCTTTGCCTTAGATTACTGGCTACAAACACACTTGTTCCAAGCTGGAGTTCTCTGGTACTTACTGGGTTACCTCTTCAACTATGACTATACGCTGGAGGAGAGTGGGATTCAGAAAAGTGAAGATTCAAACCACCAGGTAATGTTACCAAGGTGCTTTCAACAACCAGTGGCTGTTGTTTGCCGTCTCTTACTAACAGACCAAGTGTATTCAAATATTTGTTAGAATCATTGAATTGCATGTAACATTGTTGAGAGTTTTGGAAGAGAATTTTTGTGGAGTGGTAAATAAAAAGTCTTTGAGTGTTGGTTTTTTTATATTTTTTTCAAGAGTTCAAATGTTAAAGCTTCCAAAACGCATGGTTTCTAATAGACTTAATGCAAGAGACTTTTAATCTACAGCAAACAATATAAAAGTAAATTTTTGCTATCAGAAGAAAGCAAAGGGTTTTCTCAAACTATCTCTGTTTTTCAGGAGGTAGCAAATAGCCTTGCTAAGCTCAGCCTCCTGGCCTTGAGTCGTCTTGGAGGTTATCTTTCTGAAGAACAAGCTACCCCTGAAAACCCAACAATCAGGAAAAGCTTGGCTGGAATGCTGACACCCTATATTGCAAGAAAACTTGCAGTGGTCAGTCCAACTGAGGTGAGCATCTGTTGGCCAAAACTTTCTCTAGTCATTTTTTGAAAGGAGTACCTGGTCACTTCTAAAATGCTGAACTCTCTCAGACCAACTTGGTACTGAGAACAGCAGTGGGATTTTTCTTTGCAATTGCGGTAACTGCAGGGGAAAGGAACTGGTTCAGCCTCAAACACTATGGACAGGAACAGTGCCTTATAAAATAATATTTGTGAAACAAATGTAGGAATAAAGAGGTTGAGTTAATCATTGAAGGCTTAAGGATATAATGGTGATGGAGAACAAAGGTTATGCTTCACTCTTTAAAAGTGGTGCCAGGCTATCTTATCTATAAAGAGATACAGCAGATAGTTGCTGTTTACTGTCAAAAGTGGATGGAGAATCTAAAGCGTGTCTCAGAGCAGACTAAAGAGAAAACTAAAATATAGATTGTACTCTACCACATAACTTTCACATACTGTTTTTCCAGTGTGTTTTTCTAATATGGGAAATTTCACACTTTAAACTTGCTTATGTAATTGGTCTAGTTGCTAATGAGATTGGATTGACTAATATTGTGGAACATCCTGATTACTGTGCATAATGATCTGAAACTGTTGTAAATGTGTTACATGGTGTAAATTCCTTTTCTTAGACTCTGAAGATGCTTAACAGTAACACAGAGAACCCATACTTGATCTGGAACAATGGGACAAGAGCTGAATTACTTGAGTTTTTGGAATCTCAACAAGAAAGCATGATTAAGAGAGTAAGATACTCTGTATTTTAAATCCCACTATTTAAAAAAAAATCAGTTTCGTATTTTCTTATATCTGCTTGGGATGCAATGGTATGGTTAATAGAAGTATCCATTGATGTCTACTCCCAAGTCACTTTCTTGATTCAGTAGTTTTTAAAAGAAAATTTTAAAAAAACTAAGAATTTGCTTGTTTATTTCTTGCTATGTTTCAGTCTGAGCTTTTGACTTGCTAAAACATAAAGTTTTCTGTTCAAGTATTGCATATTTCATTATCGGATTATAGCTTTACACTTTCTACAAGATTCTTTTCTGTCTGAGCTTGTGCTGCTTATCTCTGCTTAAAGGGTGATTGTGACAAGAGCTATGGATCTGACTTTGTCTTCAGTGACCATGCAAAGGAACTTATTGTTGGAGAGATTTTTGTTAGAGTCTACAATGAGGTCCCTACCTTCCAACTTGAGGTGAGATGTAGCTAAAAATCTTCCTGTTGAAACTAGTGTTTGGAATGTTACTTCTTCCTGTTTATCTGTCAGTGTAAACAGAATGGAGAAAATACAAAATCTTATGGAAATTTCTCTCAAGATTAGCATGTTCTGAGAGAGCTCTTTACTGGAGCAGAATAAATTAAAAGAATGAGTCTGTCATAAGATGTGCTGCTTCAGATGTCTTCGACTTCTCTCTACAAGCTTGTGATGCAGACACGTGGGTTGACTCAGCAGTTCCAGGAGGTGGTGGTTCTGCCTACTGGTTTTACAATCCAGCTATATATATGGGCAAACACACACCTGTTGGAGTAGTGGCAGCTCTTTAAGGGTACATTTAGATAGAAATAGGATTAATGTGATCCAGATGTTAGAGTGATCATAGAGAAGTGTTGCCAGTGTCTGGAAGAAAGGAATATGTGAAATATAGGAGAAGTTACTTGGGTACATTTTCTTCTATTATGGGTACTGTTGCATCGCACAGCTAAAAATGCTGTCATCTCTACTTTAAAGCTTCCTAAAGCATTTGCTGCAAGCCTCCTGGATTACGTGGGGTCACAAGCACAGTATCTTCATACGCTAATGGCAATAACTCAGACTGGGAAAGTGGAGTCCAACCAACATGGAGATCGCTTACGGAGAGTTGAAATGGCCCTGGAGGCTCTGAGAAATGTGATAAAGCACAACCCAGGTAAGCTTAAAACTGAACTTCCGCAATTACACTCTTCTGTGGATCACCTTAAAAACTGTGGGCTTCTATAGTCTTCATCTTCCAGTGAGATGGAAGCTTGTTTTGCTGGCTGACAGACCTTAACATTTCTGGCAAGCCATATAAGCTTGCTATTTTGTCCTTACCTGCAGAATATTAGCTGTAGATACATTAAAAATTTGGGTTGAATTCAAGCCTTATCTCTTTTTATCTCTGAATCATTGGGTTTTATCTAATTCGAGCCTGCTGTTGCTAGGAAGATTTAAATCTCTTGAAAGAAACTTTCAGTAATCCTTCAAAGAATCTTTAACTGGTTTTTAAACTTCCTTGTATCAAAAAAACCTCCTTGAGCTGAGTACTGCATGCTAGTAAACACCCAAATGGCACCTGTGTTAGAGCATTAGTAAAGCAAGAGGAGAAGATGCTCTTGAGAGTGGGCAGCTAATACCAGCAAAGTTTTATTAGGAGACATCAATGTGCAGACTGGAAAAGCCTCAGACAAATAATTGGGATGTTTTCCTATTGTCTTATGTGCGACTTCTAAAAGCAAATGATGTTACTTTTGTGCCATCTAATAGTAGAGGATTAGGATGTTCCCTGTGTTTGCAATTATAACCCTGGAGCCAGCTGTTCCTGCTGGAGATAGCAACCTTGCTCTGAGCTGGGACATTCTGAAAGGGCAAGCATATTTGAACACAAGATGTATTGATGATCAGTGATAAATGAAGTTATGGAATTTGTTCACTTGTTTTGTAAGAATGCAAGTAACTAGGTAGTCCAAGAGCTACAACAGTTACTTTCCTTAGAGAGGGGAGATATCCTTTGTTTTTGAAATATTGTTGATCTGAAACTCTGTGGAAGCTACATTAATAGAGAGGAGTTCATAATTTTCTCTGTAGCAGGTGCTGTCCAGAATGAGCTGTTAAAACTACTGTGGCAGACCACATACAGCTGTGTAGTCTTTAACATCTCTCTGTACAGTGAAATGTGAGATTGGGACAGCCTTCAGTGAATGCTTTGGCTAAAAGGGAGCGTAACTTATTTGTTTCTTACAGGTTCTGAGTGTGAATGCATAGGGCACTTTAAGTTGATATTCTCCCTTCTGCGTGTTCATGGAGCTGGCCTGGTGCAGCAGTTGGCTCTAGAGGTAAAAAAACCCAACCAACCAAAAACCAAACAAACTCCCACAAACTCCCATCCTCCCTGTCTGGATGCTTTACATAGTCACCATAAACAAACCTGATTGTGTAGCTGTTAGAGTAGCATCTAAAAGATATTAGGATTGGGGTTCCAAGGTGTCAGTTCCTCTTTGGAGGAACACGATAGCTTCGTGCCTGTGTTTTCGCATCGTTCTTTCCTGAAGAGACAAGACAATTTGGTGACAGGAAGAAATGCTGTAAATATGAGCTATAATGGCCAATGAGGTGACTGACTTCATACACTCCATTTTCTGAGAAGTGTCTTAATAGCTGGAATTTAATCAAGTGCTGTTTCTGATCTCTTGCAGGTAGTGAACATAGTAACAAGTAATCAAGAATGTGTTAACAACATTGCTGAGGCAATGGTTCTTTCTAACTTACTGGCACTCCTGCATTCCTTACCTTCAAGTATGTACCATATGATTCTCCATCTTGCAAGCCAAAGGGTTTCCAGCTCAGAAATTAGAATGCAGCTGGCTGAGCTTAGCACTGAGTTTTAGGTTAAAACAGCCTTGTTAGCTTTGTAGCATAGAGAGCTGGGTTAGAAGCTACAGTAAGAACAGCTATATATCAGAGCAAAGCTTTCCTCAGGCTTCCCAGCTGTTGCTGTGCTCCCTTCCAGTTGCTCAGCTGTTAATGAGAGCAGTGAAGACAGTACTGCAATAGATCCTCAGGGAAACATAGTGTTTCTATGCCCAGTCCTAATGAATAATACTCTTCAGCTATTATTTATTCCCCTGCCAGATAAGAAAAGCAGAGTTACTAAACAGGAATCATCACTTTTTTCTTTAAAGATGATGACAGGAAGCAGGAATAGAAACAGGTTGGTTTTTAAACAACTGCAAAAATTTAGACCAGCTCTGTCATCACATGGGCCCCATGATAAGCAGCTAAGTCACTTCTGTTCTGTCTACTGGTTTAAATATTAGTGACAATCATATCCAAAGCTAACAAGGATGATTTACAAAAATGTTGTATGTGACCGGTTTTTTGTCTGAAACGTGTGACCTAAAACATACAAATTGCAGATACTGTGATTACTTTTGAATTGTGTAGTGTCCCATTGACAAATTGTTCTTGGGAATTTAGCTAATAATCATCTAATTAAGAAGTTATGGTGTACTAGCATGTGTAACTGATTTGACATTACTTAGTTTAGCCAGAAATCCCTAAGCTTATAATTGCCTTAAGCTTTGTTGCATATTTGATACAGTTTTCTGTTAAGATCAGTTACATTTATCTTTGATTAGTTAATAGTCTATGTGACATGAAATTCTTAATGCTTTTTATTTTGACAGGTCGGCAGCTTGTCCTTGAAACTTTGTATGCTTTGACATCTAGCACAAAAATAATTAAAGAGGCCATGGCAAAAGGTACAGTACTACACTGAAAGCAAGTGTTTCTGCAACAATGGGCCTAAAGTGGATAGAGTGGCCACTCTTCCCTTTAGGATAATCAGTGTGGGATTGGAGAATTTATTCTACTTGTGACCAGAAAAGAAATATTGAATGTTTCCTATCTCTTTGTTACAGGTGCTTTAATCTACTTACTAGATATGTTTTGCAACTCAACTCATCCACAGGTCAGAGCCCAAACGGCAGAGCTTTTTGCCAAAATGACTGCAGATAAACTGGTGGGTCCAAAGGTAAGAATCTTAACAGCTCATGTTGGAACTCTTATCTTCATATTACCTGCATCTCTCTAAAGATAAGCAACAAAACCCCTCTTCTGTATCTGAAATATTCGTGTAAAGAGCAATCTGGCTTTTTCAAAATAATTTAACTTTAAATCTGTGAGCAGACTTCTAGAAGCTGTTGTATTTACAGTAACTTGTATAAGCAGTTTGGTTTTCATTTCTCTTTAACATTAGAGACCTATATTCCATTGGGTGTTGCTGATTGAAATGATGGCATTTTATTTTGTGGTGTTGCGATCCAGCAGTTGACAGTTCTAGCATTACAGATAGTTGAACTTCGTGGAGTTCTCTGTTTGTCAGTTAGTTTGTCTTATGATACACTAAAAGTCATTTATGTTCATCCTTTCTAGGTTAGAATTACACTAATGAAATTTTTACCTGGAGTCTTCATGGATGCCATGAGAGACAACCCTGAAGCTGCTGTTCATATCTTTGAGGGAACTCATGAAAATCCAGAATTAATTTGGAATGACAGCTCCAGGGAGAGAGTGTCAACAACAGTTCGAGAAATGATGCTTGAGTATGTGGAAACCTACTGGCTCAGTTATCTTTAACTGAGACACTCTCTTAGTGTCAGTAAACCAGAGTTGCTGTAGAAGAACTGGGAGACAAGGGCTTTGCCTGTAAAACGTAGAATTCTTGCAAGCCAGACTTCAGTGAAAAGAAACTTGTTCACTGTTTGTGTATTGTACCTGTAACTCAGTGATGCAGGTGCAGTTTGTGTGCAGTCCAGGTATTTGCTCACTGATGTAAGATTTGGAGGGATACAATGGGGAGAGAATGGGATTTAGAGACTGAAACTACTTTACAGTGATGGAGAGAGACTGAGGTGTCAAGTAGGAAAGACAACTGCTGCTTTTACTGCTCATTAAAACTTCCTTTCTTTTTAAAGGCACTTTAAACTTCAGAGGGACAACCCTGACACAAACTGGAAGGTAAAAAGTATACTATTTCTGTTTTGAGTGTGTCCAGGAAGGCTATAAGCCAGGTGATAATAGGCTTTTTTCTGAAAATACTAACAGGAATTCACTGCTATGCTGTGAACACAGCTGTTCATAACTGAAAACATAACTGGTTTAATGTTGAATTGATGCTTTTTTTGCTACTTGTACCTTGGAATTAGACACTTACTGGTAAAACCACTGTCAGCATACTCTGAATGTTCTGATAGTTCAGGTAATTATGAAACTCATCAAAAATTAGCGACAAAGGAAAATACTGGTTTGTTGAAAAAGTCCTGTCACTACATAGCTGTAGTAAACTTGCTGTCGGTAAATGTGCAGTAACTTTTAAGTCACTGAGTCTCAAGAAAAAAATGTCCTAAACCATTTCTATGAATAAGGCCCATCAGTGAGATGTTCCAGTATGTAGTGTTTGCCAATATCTGTGAAAGGCCAGACATGACTTCCTCCCAGTGATGCTCTAGTTCAACATTAAACCAGTTTCTAATCACATCGCAATGGCTATTTTGATCCGGAGGAAAACTGGTAACTTCCCTAGATTGGTGAGAAACCTTTCCCTGAAGTGTGCAAGAAAGGAAGGAAAAGGCTGTTGTATCATCAGCCTTTGTTGCTGCTACTTCTCTTGAACTAGGTTTTGTCACTATTGCAGTTGTAGGTTCAGTTACTTGCGTTCTTTGAAAGAAAGGTTCATTGTACTGGCTGCACTGCACTGTTTTTTCTACAGTCTCTTCTTACCTCATGTTCTTTCAAGGTGTGAAGGGTTTATTGCTCTTGCACTCTTGCAGCTCTGTTTTGGAGAATAAACTTAGGTAACTCATTCTAGAGACCACTTAGAGAAACACTTTTAGCTCTTACAAATACCCTTGCCAATAACTTCTGCTTTACAATTCAACAGCTGCCTGAAGACTTTGCTGTGGTGTATGGTGAGGCAGAAGGTGAACTTTCAGTGGGGGGAGTCTTCCTCAGGATTTTTATTGCCCAGCCGGCCTGGGTTTTACGGAAACCGAGAGAATTTCTCATTGCACTGTTGGAAAAGTTTACTGAACTACTGGAGAAAAATAACCCCCATGTAAGATGATTTTTTTTGATTCTACTCTTTGAATGTGTTTAGCATTCTTAAGCACCTAGTCATTAAGTGTCTGATTACCTTAGATCCTCACACTTTATTCTCATCATGAATGGGGCTTTTTGTCTGCTTTTTGACTCTGTTAAAGCATGTTGATATGTTTAGGCAACTTCTGAACATGAGTCAAGGCTTTAAAAGTCCCTGAAGTCATAGAATTAGCTTCAGTTAAGTCTTAGAAAATTATTTTGGCTAGAGATGAGGCTTATGAAGTGTCTTAATCATTCCATGACTGACCAACGTAAGAAAAGGGTACTTGTTCAACACTGCCTAGAAGTTTTCAGCTCTTGACACTTCTGTTCTCCATCTCTAATACTAACTTCTTAATCTGGTGTAAGGTATGTGGCCTAAGAAGGCTGCCACCTAACAGTTAGTGTAATGAGAATGGAAAATGTGGTACAATTTAAAAAATAATTTTTAAACAGTATTCAGCAGATTCTGGGTTAGACTTGCAGGATGGAAACTAACGTTTGTGTTGAATAAAAGAGACATCTTTATTACAAAGATGTGATAACAGTTTGTAGAGGCATGCAGAATACACAAGGCACGATGAGTGCTTCTGCACAGACTGCAGAACCCTTTAGGAATTCAGGTGGTCAGCCTGAACATCCATGCTGTCATCTTCCACCAAGTGACTTGGGCAGATATCGGATTCTTTAGATGCTGGAAATAGCACTTAGGAATTCCTGTGTGATCTGTCTTCATGGAACTAGTGAGTGTCTGCCACTACTGGAGCTGATAATCATGTTCTTGTTATTTTAACATTTTGAGAGCAAAGTAATACAAAAGCATTAGAGAAAAAAAATCTATTAATGCAGAGCAAGTGAGAAATGTTGTTATTATGATATATAAGGCTTTACTGAGTTATACTTTCTGTTGCTCTTCAACTTTCTGCAGGGGGAAACTTTAGAAACCATTACCACAGCAACTGTGTGCCTGTTCAGTGCCCAGCCTCAGCTGGCTGATCAAGTTCCTCCTCTTGGTCATCTTCACAAGATAATCCAGGCTATGAATCACAAGAACAATGCCATTCCTAAAAGTGCCATTCGTGTCATGCACATATTGTCGGACAATGAGGTACTGAACCATTTTAAGTGCTTGAGGGGGAGAAAAAGCATAGCTGGAGTTGTTTATTAGTGTTCCTGAAAGGGCATTATTCTACCTATTAAAAATGTGTAACAAATGAGCAGGACCTGTAACTAATTAATGACAGATAAAACACTGAGAAATTTATGGCCTTGGCTGACCGTTTCTGCAATAGCTATTAATCTTGGCATAAAATTAAGTCCTCTGGATGTTTGTCTCTGTACAGCTTTGTGTTCGAGCAATGGCATCACTAGAGACCATTAGCCCTCTCATGAATGGGATGAAAAAGAGATCTGATATAGTTGGGATAGCCTGTGAAACCCTAAATCGAATGTTTCAGAAGGAACAAACTGACTTAGTAGCCCAAGTAAGTGGTACATTCTCAGATGGTAAAAATGTGGTATTTTTATATTTGGGTATATCTAAACTGTTCAACTTAAATGGCATGTAGAAAGCCTCCTGGACACTTAAACTAATGTGCTTTGGTGAAGTCAGTTCTTTATCTAGAATGCAGACCTGTTCAAGGATGTTACCTGAGCATTGAAGCTTAATGCATAGGGCAGTGCTGTGTCCACTGAGAAAGTGTTGTGGAATGCCAACTAGTTCAACTGAGTTTACACCTTGACAGAGCAGAACTGCTGGACAGAATCTTTGCTTTCTCTTGTTTGTATTCATACAGCTCAGGAAAAATGGACTAGCCTTAGCATATGTAGCAATAGCTGTTGGCACTTTTGGTTCACACTAATGCTAGTAATGTAAAACATCTATATGGAACTTCCTAATCCGTGTTAAGACAACTCGTTTGGGTATGTTTGCAGGCTTTGAAAGCAGATTTGGTCCCTTATCTTCTAAAGCTGCTTGAAGGTGTTGGTCTTGAGAACTTGGAAAGCCCATCTGCAACAAAAGCTCAGATTGTTAAAACTCTGAAATCCATGTCTCGCAGCCTGCAGTACGGGGAACAGGTGAGTACTGACAAGTCCTTATCTGACTTATCTACCAAGCTTTGACACTTGGTAGATCAAACTGAACATCCCTTATTTAATCTTTCGGCTGTCAAGTGCATCTTTCCACCTAAAATGTTAACATCTTGCAGCTACAAAATGATTATGATTTCAAATGTTTTCATCTCTTTCTTGTGGAGAAGTCATTGGTTCTGTGCATGTGAAGAACACTAATAAAAAAGACAAGTCCCAAGTGCAGAAATATTCTATGAGCTGGTTAGCTTTAACTGACAACACTTCAGAACTTGTGTAATAAATATAAATTGCTTTTACATTTTCTGAATAAATGCATAACTGTAGCAGCTTTGTGGATGTCTAAGTAGGTAAATTTGTCCCAGTAACTGCAAGTTTTTAATGCCTTTCTCTTACCCTCTTGTGAAATCTTTCTCAAGGAGAGGAAACTGGAAATAGGTCTTTCTTCCAAGTAGTCACTATCTTGCTATAGTACAGGAAAAGTCCTATTCTCCTTCAGCTGTCGGTGCGTGGCAAGTGGCTGCTTGTGGGGTTGCCTTTCTTTGTCACCTAACTAGGGAATGAGGGACAAAGTGAAGCTACTGAATGACTTTTTCTGAGCATTATGCATTCAGCTGCACAACTCACATGGCAAAGCAAGTCTCCTTGGAAATGTGCACGAATTCCATATTGCAAGCTGAACTATTGCCATGCTCTTTGGTAATCCCTTCAGAATGGTTTGGCTCTTGAAAATGAGTTTGTTCATGTAGAGCATAACAAATGGCACTTGCTCACTGCATTACTCTTCAAATACTGTAGGTAAATGAAATTCTGTCTCGTTCTTCTGTGTGGAGTGCCTTCAAGGATCAGAAACACGACTTGTTCATTTCTGATACACAAACATCAGGATACCTCACAGGTTAGTAACTTTTTCCTGTTTATGTCCTGAATTATACTGAACTGTTACTTAATTGTCATACTGGACTCTGGAGATACTGTTTATCCCCAAGATCTAGTGCCATCATGTGGTCTGAACATTCAGTGCTGTAAAAAATACAGTAAGTTTTTAAAACACTTATTGAAAGGTAAACTTCTTGCTGGTTGAGAATGTCTTTCTCTGCATAGTCTTTGCTGTACATACTTAGGAGTAGAATCTCGACACTGGCAAGACTTGCAAGCACTCTGTAGTGGTAAAGCAGAGATGTAATTGAAACTGATGAATGACACTAGCTTTCCATGCTTTCTCAGGATCAGTCTATTCAGTTCTAGAACACAAGTTTTTCCACAGTTGGAGGGATGTGTAAACTGTCTTCAAAATCACTCAGACTGCCTATGTTAGTTGGCTGGTGAATTAACACTGCTTTAGTGTTAGGCAGGTAGTTCTAGTATTGGAAAAGTTGGAATGCTAATAGGCTGGAGTTTGAGGCTATGTTCCAGCCAAGATCAGTGGCCTGCCAGGGTGGCCTTGTGCCTGTATGTGGAGCTTGCAGCATATACTTCATTGCAGCAGTGGTGCACCTTTTGTGGGTCCCCTGGTGGTGCCACTGAATTGAAATGGCACCTCAGAGGTGCCACCTTAGTCCCACTGGCAGTGAAGAACATTCTAGCTGTGTGTGCCTGTGCACTGTGTGCACACTAAGGATAGCAACTGATGGGAATTTCCTTGCATGGTGAATACATAATCCCAGATCAATTATGTCACAGCAAATCAAGTCCTGGTTCTTCCTTCACTTGTGCAGCACTTGACAGACACAGTATCACAGTCCAAAACTTCATTATCCATAAAATAATTTCAGATATAGCAAATAATGACATTGCAGCAAACCTTGTGTAAAACAACGCATGATGCAAACTTCTGACTCCTCAGTAGCAGTCAGCTGAACAAACATTTGGTCTTAAAAGTTTTGCCTCATAGCTAAGGTTTTAAAGTCATTGGTGACAAGCCAGTGTGGACACATCCATGTTCCACATGGAACTTTCTCATAACCCAATGTAGGAATCTTGGTAAAGCTTTTGAGCATAACTGAACTAATGAGGTATAAATCAGATGGCCAAAGTTTTTCTTGCAAGATACTAGCATGTATTTCAAGAAAATGAAACAAGAGCCTTTAAAGTCAGGAATTACACATTCTAGAAGTAGTTGCTTAAATTTTCAGAGTAGGTATATTGCAACATTTAATGCATTTTTTCACACAGGACTCTGTGCTTTAGCTCTGAACAAATGTTTTCTGGGTTTTGTACTGTTTAATGTGTCTTTGACAAAGAACACTGAAACTGTTTCAAGTTGTACTGAATTTCCTTGGTGTTTCATAAGTACTGTAAGTTTAGAAATGGGAAGAAAATGCTGACTGATTACTGGCCAAGAAGGGAAACTATACTAGATGTGGTCAGGCTTAAGACTGGGGGCAGTACAGCTTTCCAATTGCCTTGAGGCCTGTGCTGCTTTTAAATTGCCTGATGTTTAAGTGCTTGCCAATGTAGAATGAAGGTGCTGTACAAATGCAGAGTGTAGATGAAAACCAGGCTTTATTTTTAACCTCTTACCTTGTATTCTGCCTTATGTCTTGCTTCGAATTGCTTTGCTATTTGCACTTCCCTTGAAACTTCCCTTGCTTATTTCTCTTCCCTTAGGTGTCTCTTCTCCTTCCCTTCTAACTGGCAGCAGTCCCCTTCACCTGAGAAGTGGGCTTTAGATCTGCTGCGTCAGGCAGCTTGCTAACTTCTGTGTAGCTCTCTAAAGCAGGTAGATACCACCTCGCAGAACGCACGCTGCGCTCGCTGCATTCCGAGTAACAGATGCATGTCATAGAGCTGTGACAAATGTGTGGTCCCACACTGCCCAGCACCGATACACTTGCCTTCCTCAGGCATGCAGGAGCACTACACTGACAGCTGCAGTGCCTGGTACTTGCTGGTACTACACAGGAACTCAGCTTTGGACCTGTGTTAGGAATCCTCCATAATGGAAAAGTTTGAGGCACCAGATAACTACGGGGAATTTTTGCACTAGGATTTGTAACAGTGGGTGTGGCACTTGGCAGGTTCCACTGATGGGCTGGCAAAGAGGGGTCCCCTCCTGCAGCCAGAGAGCGTTTTATTGCCGAAGGCACTGCCTGCTTTGCTCTCTGCCTCGCAGTAGTAGTGTGGGACCATTTGCAGGGAGACAAACCACACTGATTTTTCTGGCTCTGGGCTGTAGTGTGAGAAAGGAGGGTGGGGCAGGAAGGAATAGTAAATTTGGGGGAACTCGGTGAGGATGTGTTAAGTGGGGAGAGATTACAGGCCCCAGCAGAACTTAGTAGGTTGAATATTGGCAGTGTAGCCTGGAGGTCTGATACCAGGTCGATTACTGTATTGGTGCAGGAAGATGTGGATGATCAGTTTTCTAGTTGTAAATCTGATAAGAGTTACTGTTGAAATACCTTGTGCTGCAACGTAAGTTTTTATTGCAATTGTTGAAAGTTTCTGCATTTGTAATTCCAAGCTTTGAGGGAGAAGGGCTTTGCCTACAGTGCAAAACTGACTGCCCGTATAGTAACCAATACGGAGGCTTAGTAATGGTATGAGTCCTGCATCTCCAGTACAGAGTTTGGGTATCTCAAGAATGCTTTCACCTTATTCCAACTGAAGGCACAAAATGCTGGCTAGACAAGCTTTATGCATTCTGCTTCTTCATGGGGCAGCCCATTGTGCTTCCTTGAAATATGCAGCTGGGAAAAACCTTTAGAAGATGGAAAGGTCACACAAGGAGCCTAGTAGGGGAACACATATGTGAACTCACTTTGATTCTATGGCAGGGTCTTCCCTTAGCAAAGGAAAGCCATCCCCACTTTACTGCTGCTTCCATGATGGAAGGTGAGATGGGCAATGCAGGTGGTTGGGGTTCTTTTGTAACTTATTTGGCATTATCAGAATAAAAAACACTGAGCAAGTCCAAAAATGGCCCCCACAAGCTATTCCACTTCATTGACTAAGAAATCATAGTTTCTAGCATTCCTAGATTTCAAAGAATCTAAAGAAAAACTCCTAAATGTTCTTTTGCAAGGTGTCTGGTTGACTTAGATGGTGTATTTCAGTGTTACCAGAGGGAATAAAGCTGTTCAATCACTCTGTAGAAGGAAAACTAATCGTCAGTATTTGTTTTCCTCCCGAAAGGCCCTGGAGTTGCTGGTTACCTCACTGCAGGGACAACGTCATCCGTAATGCCCAACGTTCCACCCCCAGTAGACAACGAAGTGGGAGATGTCAGCTAAGGACTGAAAATCCTTGTGGAAGAAACAAAGGCAGACTGGCCAGTGATGAGGAACAGCACTTTCCTCCAATACATTGAAGTGAACTTACTGCCTTGCCAGGTGTTTATGACAGTGTTATTCCTTTTTTTCTATGACTTTTTTTTTCTAGGAAAAGTCAGTGATTCTAACTACCACACTGTAACACAAGAAAGCACTCTGTGGATCAGCTGAAATGGGTACACAAGAATTTTTTCTTGTTGTACATAAGCACATTTTGTTCCTTTATATTTGTTTACAAGACTGTGAATCAAACTTTCCTAGTTTTTATATTTTGTGGATTAGCATGACTGGAGTTGAGCTACAGTCTAGAGGAATTGGGCTAAAATAACTTTGACCTCACCAACCCCACTAAAAGGGCATCCCTTCTTTTCTCAGTCTGATGTGATCACTCCCGTTGAACATGACCTGAAAGGGTTTGTCCCTGCACCAGTTCACTCATGTCCTTAATCATTAACATTATCTTCTTCCTCAGATCAAACAGCATTAGACATTTGTATGTATAACTGGCTTGACCAAATTGACAAAGCTTCAGCAAAAAAACCTTAAAAAGTTGACTTGTTATGTAAGAAATTAGTGTAATTGTGAAATGTTCTATACATTATCCAGTATATAAAAACTTTCTATATTGAGTGTACATTATACAGATCATTCATATGTACATAAAATTTTAAAATAAAGGGAATTAAGAGCCTTGTTAATGAGATAAAGGCAGTGTTCTTGTGCAGCTGTTCTTTAAAGGTGTGGGAAATGAGAGCAGTCAGACCCCTTAATTGGAAGGTGGCTAAATATGGTCCCTGGGTATTCTTGGTCAGAAAAACACATTGTGCAGGTTTTGACAGCCTGGAGCAGAACTCCTGAACCACATGTGCTAGTACAGTGCAGGTGGTTTTGTATTTGAAGTGCATTTCAGTCACTGACTTTCTGATGCTCTCAACTTCCTAGAAAACATTCTTGGCAGGAAGCAAGAGGAAACTAAGGTGGATAGAAACATAAACAAGGATTACTGCTTTTTCAAAAGAGGTTATAATCTTGGTTTTTAAGTATAATGAGGCAAGAAACTTCATGGAATGCTTCCAGATCTAGGTACTCTGCCACTGTACACCCCTGAGTGACCAGAGCAGCTGTAGCTGGACACCATTCAGGTGAGCACTCAGCTTGGGGCTCAAGGACAGAACTGACCACAGCCTCATCCTGAAGACTGAGCCAAGCAGAGCCTGGTCTCCGCAGGCTCCAACAGGAAGGAGCTTGGAGGGGAGCTTGTTTGTTCATGCAAAGAGTAAACATTCGTGTCTGTAACTTAATTACCAGCCCTGTATAAAATGAAAAGTGATTATCCTAACTCCAGGAACTAGAGTTACCAATGGTGCAGTGTATTGTGATCTGCCTGGTTCTGTTCCTGCAGGGGCAGGACCTGAGTTACGTTCTCTTGAAGTAACTCAGGTCAGAGGGGATTGGTACAGGAGCAGAGTAGGTCTGTGTAACTCTGACCTTTGAGAACCTCAGAGAGGTGCATTGGGCATAAATAGCAGAGCCTCTTTTGGTAGCAGCAGAGGCCATGAACGGCACCCTGCCAAGCCAGCCAAAACATCAACTCCTGGGGGAGGAAGGTGCACCTGGCCTTAGATGTATTTCAGAAAGAGTGGGAGCAGCTAGAACCAGGAGACAGGAGGAGGCTTGTGAGGGTGCACAAAAGGAGAGACAGAAGATAACAGGGCCATCTGTATGGGAAAATGGGGGGAGAGGTATTTGGAGAAGCACTGCAGAGCAATAAGCAAGCAGCAGCAGACAAACTCCTCTACATGACCCCAGGCTCCTGTGTTGCCCTGAGCCCTGTTATTTGAGGGGAGCTGCGGGAATGACTAAGTGTAGTCTTAGTGATGAGGAAGGCAGCTGAGAGCAGGAACTGGGGAGGAGAGAGGAGTGGACTGCAGCTGAGCTTTGGAAAAGAAAATTAAAGGTATTGTCTTCAGTGTTTGCCATTTAATCAAAAATTAAAAGTTTAGTCTAGCTTGCAATAAAGTAAACTCTGTGGGACTTCTGACTCAAAACTGTTATGTCTACAATGAAAGGATAAAGAGCTGTGATTCAGAACAAAGAAAGCACTTTAGGCCTGTTAGAAAATAGATTTTTATTTAGTGTTACAAAGAACCCAGATAAGTTATTTACATTGCGTTCTGCAAATTCTTAAAAGCAAGCACCTAATTAAGTGTCGTAAGTGCAAATAGAGAGAGAATTGCTTTCAGTTAGAATCAAGTTTTTGTATCATCCAATTTTACCTTAGACAGCATTATCACACTGAAACTTTTCCTGAATCTTCCCTCCATTTGGGAAGGCTTTATGCTGATACTAGATTTTTGCAGTGAGCTTCTTTGACTGATCCAGGAGTTCCCACCTTGCGATTGTTGAGAGATGAACTTCATCAGGCCCGTCTGCCAGGCGCAAGGTCCGGATATACGCAAACCTGTGGGGGGAGGGCTGACTTAGGGGAGAGATTCTGACCCTGCCACAGCAGCCAGGCAGCTCACACAGGAGCTCTCAGCACTGTTTTTGCAACAGCTGCCCTTTTGACAATCCTTGCTTTGAAAAGTGCTATCACACAGGAGATACTGCAGCAAAATCTTGCCAGGACTGAGATGGGTGGGCTGGGAATTTGGAAGTTTTGCTTCTCCCCAAGGCCGTAAGGGATAACATTAAGCTTTAGAAGCACACCCTCTTTACTGCTGATAAGAACTATTTTAGGTCCATTGCCAGCATTTATTTTTTGTAAGGCTAATTGCACTATAAAAACAATTGTTTTAAAATTAATAGCTTAAAGGGACATGCACAGCATGTGAAACAGCATGTACTGGTGTTATAAAATTATTTTTAAAGGAATGCTTAGAACCTACAGGAAATCTCCCTTTACTCACATAAATGCCAAAGGAAAATCCTGAGAAACTCCAGCTCCACCACACACTTGAACTGCACAGTCAATCACTTTAAGCACAGCTCGTGGAACAACCACTTTGGTCATGGCTACCTGTAGTTAGAAGAGAACTCACATTATCAGTAATAGTTTCCTAAGCAAGTGAAAATATTTACCCAGCAGTTCTACAGAAGATTGATATCTCACAGAACATTCCTTCCTCTCAGGGTTTGATGAGAGCTCTGCTGTTCCCATTCGCTGGGTATGGTAAAACTGTTTACAGTCATTTAAAACTACCTTACTGTGTTGAGACAAGCAAACAGTGCTTGAACAGATTAATCTCACTTTCTTACTCAGATCATTCCCCAATCTTCTTACAATTAAAAGCATATCTTAAGGCTATTTCAACATGGGGTTATACTCTACAATTAGAATATGTTAACAATAATGTTTAGCTTGTCTTTTAACCAGCTGAGTACACAACTTGCATCCCTCAAGTCCTAGCTACCAAAAAAAAAAAAAAAATTACCTCTTTTCTTGCTCTTTTGTTGCCCAACAAGTCAATCTTGCGGGCTGTTTGTAGTGTGAGCAGGCGAGCCTGTTCTATGCTAAGGCGGCATTCTGCAATCCAGTGGGCAACAACCTCCTGCAGAACCAAAGCCAACAGCAGCACATCAGTTAATGCCTCTGAGCACACAGAGCTGCCCCTCTTCTCAGCCAACCTAGAGCCACTTGTGTGCAAGCTGAAGTATGTCATCTAATATGAGCATAAGAAAGAAAACACTTTATTGACAGAAATATTAATGATAGAACCATTCTTTTCCTGCCAGGAAAGAAGAAGAAGGGAAAAACTCTGTATTCTGGCACACTTAAGTTCCTGATCAGACCCCACTGCATGCTGGCCATTTTGCTGAAGCCCTTCCATGCCTGCTTTTTCCTCCCTGCTTTCCTTTACATATTAGCATCACTCACAGCCCTCTCTTCATGCAATAAGCCCCAGTATACAAAAATGGAGGGTAAAAGAGGAGAGGAATTGCTTGTTTTGCTTAAACTGGTGGTGGATGATGTGTGACACAGAGGTGAACAGCTGTAGGGTGGTGCCTGCTGCGTCTGCCTGATGATTAATTAGTAACTCTCTGGATCCAAAATGAAGTTATGATCTTGGCAGCCCTTCCCTGCTCTTCTTGGCCAATTCCCCCCTGCAGCCAACATACCACAGGGAAAAACAAATCTGTGATGCTTGTCAGTGCAAAAGCTGTTTGGAGCCTGAGCCAGCCTCAGAGACACACTCCTCCTGGGACTGTGGATTTTGTGGGACACAAATGTGCAGCACTTGCTTCAGTGCAAAGTCTGGAGGCTCAGCTTAGCTGGTGCTAGCAAAGGTGGTCTGAACCTGGGTGGAGTGTTCAGTTCTCCCCTGTCAGCAGCTCCTGGGGTTATAACTGATTTCCTGGGTGGGGACAGGCAGCCACCAGCCTCACCTTCTTCTTAGTCATCCTCACTGTGAAGAACTTGCATGGGCTCTGCAGCTGCCTCCAGGTCAGGCCTGTGGCTTCATCAAACATCACTGTGACTAACAAGCTTCTGCCTCATGCAGCTCTTCATAATTCCAGGTTATGGTGGTGAATGGAACTTTGGCAATTACACGCCTCTTTTCCAGTCAGGTCAAGTTGCTCCCTCTGGATCTGCACAAACAATTTGCTACACTCTCTGCCAGATGCTAATTCGGTTTCCTCTTTCCATTGCTTTTACTTATTTTTTCCAGTAAAGTCATCCTATCTGTTGGGTAAGACTGAGGAACACTTGAAATGTGACAGGCCAACTACCAAAGTCTGATGGTTTCTCCATAAAGCAGATTGCCATATTTTTATTATTTTAGCAAGCTCTTGTTCATGAAAGAGTATTTCAATTCCAGAGCAAGATAAGAGCAAAAATCCCCAATATGCCCTTGATGTGGTCTGTTCTTTTATAAGTAACTACAAATATTTCATCAAAGAAGTAAAATTTTCAGTGAAACTTAGACTCCTGAGTATCTTCAGTGATCATGAAAGGAGTCATCCAGTTGACAGAATGGCTACACCAAAATGGTGAATTCAGATTGTGACTACAGAAACATAAGGTGTGTGCCTGAAAAAAATACCTGTCCAAATTGATCAGGGAAAGCAGAGAACAACATCCAGTGACAAAATCCATATTCAAATCCAGCAAAGGATATCCAGTTCATTGCAAGGGGAAAAAAATCCTGTAGGTTATAGTGAAAAATGGGAGCCTTGCAATGTGTTTTTTTTCCTTTGCCACCCAGTGCCTTATGAATAGGAATTCAAGGTTGGACATGGCAGCAGCTGTGCCCTGTTATCAGAGCCACAAGGCTGTGTGTGGGCAAAACAAAGGTCAATGTCAGGACAGTGTGAGCTGAGGCCAAGAGGGAAGGTGCTTACGTGCTGATAGAGTTTCTTGCCGAAGGTCTGGCGCTGAGCGGCGCGCTGGCACATGATCTCCAGAGCAGCTTCAGCCGCACCCAGGGACCTCATGCAGTGATGGATGCGGCCAGGCCCCAGCCGCCCTTGGGCTATCTCAAACCCCCTGCCCTCACCTGCGGGGAAACAAAAACAGGCACTGCAGACTCTTGAAAGTGAGTCCCTCTTGAAAGGATCCGAGGCTCCAAGCAAAAGTGGCCCCATAGCACCAGGGCTAGAAGCAAGCTGCTTCAAAGCTTATTTTGCAGAGTTTTTGCTTGTTTACTCTAGCCAGATCTATATTGACACACTATTAATAATACTTAGATCATGAAGCATACCCCAAGATGGTTTATGAGGAAGTTTGACTTACCTGATTTAATTTAAATTTTGTTAATCTTACACTGAAAAATACATCTATGAGATTTGGAATGAGTATCTGGGGAAAGACTTTGAGGTTCCCAGGTCTGAGGGCTACTCAAGAGAGAAATTTCTTTGAGCAAAATAAAAGCACAGAGGAAAAAGAAGAAATTGGGATTTATACTAAGTGAGAGAAATAGAGTTCTCCCTGCAGGGGGTCACAGTGCAGGCCTGCTTATTATTTCTTTTTCAGTTCTGCCAAGAACTGACCATGGAGTGCAGCAGAACATTATTTCTAAAAGTCTGTAAAGTCTATGGCTTTGGGGGAAGATTGCCAGTGACAGCTTTTTCTTTGCTTTACTTCAGGGCAGTTTGCATGACAGCCACAGCTGCCTTTCTTCCTTTCTGCTCTAAACAAAGTATATTCAAGCAGCAGGTAAGCTGCTAAAGGAACAGTGGGCTCCCTTAACTTACCAGAGCTGTTCACAATAACTTGTGATTCATGAAGTAAACCACCATTTCCTAAAGCTTGGTTCATTGCTGTATGTATTAAAAAGGAATTAGTGGTGAAACTCACCCAGTATTATATTGGAGACAGGTACTCTCACATCGTTGAAGTGTATCTCAAAATGTCCTCCATGGATCTCATCTGCAGGGACAGAAATCACAACAGCAGGGTAAAACAAAGGAAGACAAAAATTAAAGGCTTCTAATTCTAATCCATATTTTTATATATGCATTTCACTGATTTATTTCATTCATATTTATTAGTATAATTGCAGCTTCTGAGATTGCTAATAAATTAATACACATATAGCTGATAAATATGATCACCTACCCATGTAGCCAAACACTGAGAGGGGTCTTATCAGCTTCAGCCCTGGGGTGTCCATGGGAACGATAATCATACTGTGCTGCTTGTACCTGATCGAGACAAAAAGCACAATTAACTCTGATCCTCCCTTCTGTCTCCTCCTTTTTAAGTTTTCTATCCTCAATTTAGGACTTACATAAAGCCAATGCTGAGATTTACCTGTACCACCTGCACCATCCTGTCCACACAGTGTGGCTTCAACACTTGAACCACCAATCAACAAGTGAAAATGTATTACTGGCACCTAATGCACCATGACTGAGAAACTTGCTGCTGTCACATCTGTATCATCTAGTCAGTTGCCCCCCCTGCCTTTCTGCTTTGTTCTCAAAACAAGTTTATCACAATTATCATCTTGGCTTGCTTACAGTTTAGGAAAAGAAAATCCCCACGCTTACATTCCTTCAGAATGTTTAAGGTCAGCTGTTAGTCACACAGAACTGGAGGTGACGCCCCAGGTCCCTGAATTCAGTCTCCAGTTCTAGCAAGTGGAGTGTCACATAATCATAATCCTCTCCATTAACTTCTCTTCAGCTTCTCAGAGCTCAACAGGTGCCACTGTCTGTTCAGCTGCTGGGCAAACCTTCCTGTGTGCTGTATGCAAGTTACTGATTGCTTCTCAGTGGAACCTAGCCAAACCTAAAAACTTCAGATAATTCATGGGATTTGGGCTAAAATCCATCAGAGACATAAATGTTGCAATTCTTTTGCATTACAAGCTGTGTGAGTTTGATAGCACCAGACACGAAGCATTTTATTCATTACTTGCATAAGTTTTTGCAAAAGTTTGCAATTCTAGTTTGGTAATAAGAGTTGAACATCATGTTTGTGTCAAAGAAGAGGTAAGTATTATATTTACACATATAGGAATGCAATGAGTATATCTGATTTAAGATGTGCAGTGCTCTCTGCTTACACAACTTCACATTACCAACACCCCATATTTCAAAGTTAACTTTCTATATCTACCAATGGCTTTGTGAAAAACTTAGTCGATAACTTCAGGTCTCTGATGTGCCACTTGCACCCATTCTGTTCAGGGAAGCTCTCAAAAGCTTTGGTTTTATTATTTAACCATTATTATTTATTATTTAATTCTTCCTGGTGTTAATTTTTTTATATACTATACTTACAAAATAAATTGTAACCCAGAGTTGTTGGTTGGTGGCTAAACAACTGATCCAGGCTAAAATTTATGTGACCAAGACAAAGCTAGTGAAGCCCCCAAAATTTCCTGATCCAATTCATCATACAGCTACACAAACACTAGAGCTGGTGCAATGGAGAAAGGTAGGAAGAATACCAATAAAAAAAGGTTAACAGTGGTTAACAGGCTGGGAGAATTCAGTTAACAGGATCTGACAGCAAAGCAGGAGTTTGGGCTACAGTGGACATGCAGTGATTTAAACTTTCCTCTAATTCAGGAGCACATCCAGCTGGTCAAGGCAGTCAATGGCATTTCACTTAACAAAATTTTCTCACTAAGTGACTTCTCCAGGGAACAAGTTTTAGAGAATTCTGAGTCTCCTAGGAATTCTTACCGGGATGCTGATGAGTTTTTGGTTTTGCCCATTACAATTGCAACTTTGCAATTTGGGTTCCCAGCACCTTCAAAAAAGTGGCAAACACAAAACCAGTTTTTAGTATAAAATCTCAATGTAGAAGCAAATGAATTTTCATAACAAGAAATCCTACTCCCTTCCTTTCATGATGCAGGAGATGCAATCTACTCATGTGTTTACACTGAATAATCACACTGAAACAAAATACATCTTATCACTTAACATGTAAAAAGGAGCTGACTTCTGGGAAGGGGAACATGAAAAGCCAAAAATCCAAACCCTCCAGCTCCACCACCTATTCCCATGAAAAGGGAACAAGAAGGTACTTGAAATGGAATCTAATTACTTCTGCCTCCATTATAGCTGAACAAATAAGAATGATACAACAGCACATCTATTAAGGTGAGATGCTGCCATTTCAAAAGTAAAACTTCTAAAAAATCTTCTTCAACCTATAAAGACTGGAGGGTCTATGTGGGAATGAAATACCAACCATATGATAATAAAGTTATGCAGATAAGGCTATCAAAGGGTTACCATGATAACTTTGCTACTGATTCAGCATAACTTCTCTGGAATGCAGGATTTTCCCCCCTTTATGCAAACAATTTTAGATTGCACTTCAAAGAAAGATCTGAGTGGAAATTGTACCTGAAAATACCCTGCTAGCATTTCAAGCCACTGATAACATTATTTGAGATGTTTGTTATATGGACATACTTATTAAGCCTTTGTAGCATAAAGCCAGCATTTTAATACACAAGTCCTAAAGAAGATTCTACCATTGATTAAAATAGCATCTTATTTCTATGAACCTTAATCCTTACTGTCTTTTTCTTTAAAGGTTTCTTAGTACCAAAGCATACTCTCATGCCTTTCAAAGCCTCCCACAAACAATAAAGCTAGGAAAAATACTCAATGGATGTAGCAATCAGTAATTTTTTATTGCTATCTCAATGCAGATGACAAGCTGTGCAGAGATTTAATTCAAGGCTTAATCTGCAGCTGCTTGGTTTTGTACTGAGGTCAGAAACAAATACAACTTTTTAACTTCTCTGGCAGCTGTTCTCACAAGGTTTGGGAGACTCTGGTCTGGACAATACAACCACCTGGCTTTGAGCTGAGCTACTTCGTCCTACAAACAGCCACTGTGATGGCCAGAAAGCAGGATAGAGATTTATTTTGCTTTGATAAACACTGCCTGTTTGGAGGGCCAGACTGCCAGCTGTTTACTTTCCTCTTTTGCAATATGATATTCAGCCATTGTTTCCAGAGGGGCTCACAGAGTGGCCCATGAACTGTGCAATGCAATACTAACAAGCTAAAAATCTGAGTGAAAAGCTTTGGGCAGTGGGATAAATCAGCTTGGTAAAAAAAAAAGCTGGATCTCAAACACTTGGCTTATTTGGGCAACTGCAACAAGGACGTGACCAGCCCCAAATGACCCAACATAGGCTTTGCAGGGTACTACCTGCACAGAGAAGTATCCTCCCTGCATAAGGGGTATTTGACTCTTCTCCTTTTCCACATGAGGTAAAGAATTGCTGAAATGCTATTTTCTAAGCCAGATCTATCTTCAAGTGACGTTTACAATGAAAGCTATTTTGACCTTCTGAAATCTCTTGAAAATCTCTTATCTGTTTTGTAAATGGTCCTCAAGTGAGATCCCTGCTTCAAAACAAAGGGCAAATTTAATCATGTTGTATGACAAAAAAAAAAAAATCAGAAGAAGCTTTCATGTTGAACTCAGTGAGGAGTTCACTGAGAGTTAGACATCTGCTTAGATGTTTTAAATCATTTGTACACATTTCTGGAAGGCAAATGAATACTTCCATCTCATATATACTCATTCCTATCTAAGCACAGCAAAGGAAAGCAGATTCCTGGCCCTTCCACTCCTTAGAGTCTGAAGTCCGGAAAACCTAAAACTAATTTTATGTCACTTTGACCCATATAAGACAGAAAAAAAGTTCTGGTCTAATGCAAGACTCTGAAAGACCCCAGTGCTTTAGAAGGAATGCAAACAGCCTGGATGGAATAAATATCTCATTTGTAAATGACATTTTCACATCACTTACAGGATTCAAAGATGTTGCTGGAGGATGGGGGGAAGAATCAGAGAAGCCTGTTATTTTGATAGGAGTTAGAAGTAGTTTTGCAAGAAAACTCACAACTGAAGAAACAGTAGACATTTTAGAAGGTCAGTTTTAACCATATTTCCATACTGATGAGCTTTACAATAAACTTTTCAATGTATATGACTGCACAAATGATCTGAAACTTTTAGACTACAATGCTGCTACACTGACAAACATTTTCAGTTTATCTAACTTCTTGTATTTTTGAACTCTTCATGGCACCCATTCACAGAGGCAAAGACTATACTTTAAAATGTGCTTAGAGTGTTGATCACAATCCCATTAGAAGCCTAATCTTTGCTGTCTGGGGCATAACATGCTTAAGATTACTGATCTTCACACAATCAACTTATACAGGTTCTTTCTGGTGGAGAGACAATTGAATGTGGCAACCTTTGAGTACCACCTGTACTTAGGGAAGCTGCCATAGAGCCTGCTTTCAACCTGAATGCTGAAGACCTATGATTCTTGCCACATTGGCTGCTGCACTGGTCAGCCCAGCAGCTTACTTCTCTCTGATAAAGGTCAGGACTCTGTGATGACTTACAGACCTGTCAGCTTTGTATACAGGCACTTAAAACACATGTTCTGGACTCTCCTACAAGAAGAAACTGGACCTAGTAGGGTGGATGGCAGCATGGTACTGCTTGTTGTAATGTGGGGGTCTCCTGATGGAGAAAAGGGACACACACAGGCACATCCCACCAAGAGCCTGCAGTAATTTCTATTCACTAGCATATTGTATTCCACAGTTTTATCTCATCTTCTCCAGATAACACTGCAGGCAGCTGGTTCATGGATGGCAAAGACTACACTGTAGCTGCAAGTAAACTGGCTACAAGCAGTAAATGGCAATGCTGGGGTTGTGCAGCTACAAAGGCTTTGCAGTCTTGCCACTGAATGTGGCTGCTGGTCATTCCCAGCTGGAGCTCACAGGCTCAGCTGGTGCCAGTGAGAGCAGCTTCTGAGCTTGGGAATGGTTTTTTCCTCACCTTCAGGCCACTTTTACACTGCCACAGTGCTTTTAGTTAAGATACATTTGGTATTCACTCTTACTTATTAAATAATTTTTGGGGTTTTGAGCCTGTAGGACCCTACTTAAATACATACATGACAATATTATTTTTCTATGCTGACTGGAAGGATCTTCTTCCCGGCAACCCTGAAAAGTTATAAGGAGCTGAAAAACTGCAATAAGCAACTTTACATCAACTGCCTTCCTACAGTTTACCAACAGGGCACTCTTGGGCACTTCTGCATACAACACACAATTCCCTGGGAGCATTCTCAGCTCTAGACTGATTATTCCATCTTGTTGGAGACAATATTGAGACAAAGCCTATTCAGAATGGAGAGGTTCATTTGTTTTAAAGAGATACAGCTCAGGCCTCAAAGGCATGACATGACCTGCAAGGGGATGGCCTGGAAGGAGCCCAAACATCTTATCTGCCACTGTGAAGAACTCTGAAGTACTGTGACAACTCAAGATGAAAGCATTGCAGAAATATGCACAAATATTGTGGCACTCTTCCTCTGGACTCCTCTCCCAGCCCATTTTACTTTGTCGTTCTGAAACAAAACGAAGCATGTGGAAAACATCTGCGCATTGCATTCTTAGCTGCCCATTTTAAAGAATCTTTCCTTTCGCATATTTCAAAGTAACTGAAGCACAGACAGAAGGTTAATCCAGTCATGGCAGGTGCATTAGAGTGCCAAACCCCCCCAAATCTGACCTCTGGTCTGCTCAATATCTCTCTCTGGTGTTTGTCTTCAATATTGCATTTACTGAAGCTCATTAGATTGCTACCTGATCCAGGTTAACACAAATTGACCACTAATTTGATTATGAGATTGACTGGCAACATTCAGGTCCCTGAGAACTCTCCCATAGGATGCAGGACTATCTGCTTGCACTCTGGTTGACAATTTACCACTTGCCTTCACATATTTTCCTTACCATCCTTCTGGTTTCACACACTGAAAGAACCCCTTTCCCCACCTCGGAAAAAGCAATAGATAAAAAAAGAAAAATCTTTCTATTGTATCCCCTAAAGAATTTACTTAAAGAGGGGATATAAGGATCCCTTAAAACCTTATATAGGCAGCCATCAAAAGCACAATCATGCCCTGAGGAAAGAATGTAGTGTATCCCTATGGGTGTCTGTGGCAGTAACTGAGCCCCAGATGGACCTCTTCTTTCTCCCCTTTTCACCTTTTAAATGGGTGGTTTGATAAAAGCCTTTTGATGATGTATAAAACATTTGGACTTTCAGGAATAAAACAACAACAAAGGGAAGCAGTAAGGGTGTCCTGACCTTCCAAAGAGCACACACAGTCTGGTTGGAACAGGGAGGAATGTAGGAAGTGCACGTGTTCAACACCAGAAGAGTTTCCAGGAAAGCACAATTTTTTAAAAGTTTTTTTTAACTGTCAAGTCAAAATGAAAGTGCAACGGACTTCCACATGAGGGTGTGGCGTTTGAAGACAAAATGCAATGTGTCAGACCAATTCAGATCACTTCACTGAGGCACATCTCAATTGCAGTACCTGCGACTCATCTGCTGACAAGAGAAGGTTAGTTTTGTTTTAATCCTTATTGCTCTGTATATTGTATGATATCTTATTTGCATACATTTACTCTTAGTTAAGTTGGCTTTACGGAGAGACATCATTTCACTGAGGCACATCTCCTTTCCAGTATCAAACTTAGATTTGTTCAGTAGAAGAACAGAATACTGCCTAACTCAACAGAGAAAAAAATCAGTCTGTTTAAACTGGGAATATTAATTTAATTCAACATCATTCATACAATTCCATGTCAAGTTTAAACACACAGAAATACTGAATTTCTATCTAACTGGAAGGCTGAAATAATTCTGCAAGAAAACATGCAGTTGAAGATCTAATATATATTTATTAGTATACCTCCTAGAAAACACTATTTAAAAAGCCAGCAGAGCTTCTGAGCTGTTTGGGTACTTGTGGGCATTTTGTGTGTGATAAAATTCCTTTCTGTCATAACACCCAGCTCCAGCTGTAAGATGCAGTGTACCCACAGCAATCTGCTCTGTAAGAAATTCCGTGTGGGCATTGCTCACTGTGTGGGATGGAGACTAAACTAAGCTTTTCCACCACTCTGCAGTGCCCTTCTCCCACGGGACTGCTTGGCTGTTTCTAACAGGGACATGCAGTTGTGCCTGAGACACAGCATTAACAGAAACACAAACACCAACAGCTAGGTGAGCCAAAGCGCAACTGTGCTTGTGAGGGAGAAATGTCAACTGTTGCATTTCAGATACCTTTGTTTCTGTCAAGAACTCAGCTCACACGAGCTTCTCAGGCAGCCGAGCACAGAGTTACAGCCAAACTGCTTTGCCTCACACAGACTTCTTAAGTTTGCCCTGAAATGTTTACTGGTTTGTTTTCAAGTAAATTTGCCGGTGATCCAATTTGATTAACCATTCCTTTATGGGTTATGTATCAAAAGTTTTAAGATTACAACCAAATCTTTTCATGCAACTTCTAATTTTCCTCAAATCTCAGCAAAGTGCATTAAACTCTTTTTGCTGCAATTTCTCTTCTACTAAAAAAAATAATAAAAAAGATTCTTTTGCTGCAGATAACTAAATCTCTCCTCAAAGTACTATAAAGCTCCAAAAGATTACTGCTGCTGCAGAATCCTGCAACACAGCTTGCTAGGCATAGAACCAGACATCCCTTTGCCAAAGTAGTAAGAAAAATGACTGTACTTTTCCATTCTGCATATCTCATTAAGGCAACAATAAAAAACAAATTGCAAGTCTTACAATTAATGACAATAAGAATAATCATTGTTTAAAGTTTGATGGACAGTGTTTTGAAACGTTAACAGAACAATCCAACAAAGTCATTAAAGATGAAGCCAAACCAAATAGCTGATTTGAAACTAACACACTTTCAAAAAAAATTCTGGCTGGCAGAATCAGTGAAAAAAAAAAACAAACAAAAAAAGTAATTATTCATTTCTCTCTATGTAATTGGTCTGCATCCCTTATTATGAGATCAATCTGTAACTTATTTTTTCTTGGTAGACAGATACATTAAAAAAACTTTAAGAGACACTGTTTATAATAAAGATTCATCAACTCTTCATTTAAACCATTCTCTAAAAAACAGAAATGTTATTTGCATTTTTCATTCAGGCTTGCAAAAGCCAAAGTTTAGCTCTGGGACATGATATCAGATAACAATCTGCTTTCAGCAACATTGACCTCAAATTCTGAACACTGCATGGGATGAGAAAAGGGGGATATGCTTTTCATTCTCAGCTAGTTTTTGCTACTGCTGCTAAGAAATCTTAATCCCATTTATTTCAAGAATACAGGGCACTGCAGGACTGTAGTTTACAATAGACAGAATTTCAGCACATTACACAATTAGAGGAAAAGAAGAAAGTACTGCAGGACATGGCTTGCTTAAGGCACAATCTGAAGATACAAACAATTAAACTTCAACCCTAGGCTGGCAGTGAGAACCCAGCCTCAGTATTTACAGAGTAAATCTGTCATGAGATCATACTTGAAAAACCAGCAGAGCTTCTGAGCTGTTTGGGTACTTGTGGGCACTTTGTGTGTGATAAAATTCCTTTCTGTCATAACACCCAGCTGCAGCTGTAAGATGCAGTGTACCCACAGCAATCTGCTCTGTAAGAAATTCTGTCTGGGCATTGCTCAATGTGTGGGATGGAGACTAAACTAAGCTTGTTCTACTGCTGTTCAGCAGCTGACCCCCTGCTGTGCTTTTTGTAATGGGCATGTACCTGTGTGCCTGAGAAACAAACAAAAACACTCTCCTTATATTATACTTATACCCAAAACTTGTCAAAATTTATGACAGCAGGCACTGAATAATACTGCTTGCCTCAGTTTTAATCTGCTTGTATAAGGAATACAAGCAGACATTCCTTTGCTTTGCAGAGGCTGGAGAGGAGCGGAAGATGTAATTCCAACCCTACAAAAGTACAGACACAGTCATGTTGCAATGAAATATTGTCAAACATAACTCAGAGCAGTTAAAGCAGTGACAGCTCCTCAACTCAAATTTGGAAATCAGTGAGGGGCACTCCAAGCATCTTACAATCTCAAATGCAAAGGGTAATAAAAGCATTTCAGCTGAATCTATTTCACTTTGTGTTGCATACAGATGTTGTTGAAATAGTTAACCATTTCATTGAGAATTTGAGATGGTCTGTTCTGTCTCTGCTACTTTCTAGGTCTACTTTGATTATTCACAAATGCATTCGCAGTATCCAAAGTCTTTAAATTTGAGATGTATAAGCAGCCCTGAAGAAGGCTTTTAGGTTTCAAGAGAAATTTTAAAACTTAAACCCAGTATTATTTCTTTGGTGTTCCCTTCTCCCCGCTTTTTTGTGTCTTGTAGCTTTGCCACGGTCTAAGGTATGAATAACTCAACTGATTACTGGATTGAGGACGAGGAGGATGATCTCAACCCTTTTATAGATTACAATACCTATGAGCTTCTCTGTGAAAAAAGCAATGTGAGAAACTTCAGAAAATTATTCCTCCCAGTGTTCTACACTCTGGCTTTCACAGTTGGAGTGGCTGGAAACTCATTAGTGGTTGCAATTTACGCCTACTGCAAGAAACCCAAGACGAAGACAGACGTGTACATCATGCACCTCGCCATTGCCGACCTGCTCCTGCTCTTCACCCTCCCTTTTTGGGCTGCAAATGCAGTGCAGGGATGGGAACTTGGAAACCCAATGTGCAAGCTCACTTCTTCTCTATACACCATGAATTTCAGCTCCAGCATGCTGTTCCTGGCCTGTATCAGTGTGGATAGATACAGGGCCACTTCTGAATCCCAGGGCCATAGAAGAATTGGCAAACACTGCAGTGTTACCTGCATTTGTGTCTGGCTGGCTGCTATTTTCCTCAGTGTCCCTGAGCTGATATTTAACCAAGTCAAGAAACACAATGACAGGAATGAATGCCTTCCTGTATTTCCGATGAACATGGAAACACTCTTGAAATCAACCATTCAAATCCTGGAAATTATCCTGGAATTTCTGATTCCTTTCCTAGTAATGCTGATCTGCTATTCTGCTACTGCTCGGGCAATCTTTAGATCTGCAAACGTTAAGAAGTCTAGGCCTTTCATGGTTCTGCTGGCAGTAGTGGCTACTTTCATTGTCACCCAGCTGCCCTACAACATCGTGAAGCTGTGGAGAGCCATAGACATTATCTACATGCTGGTTACGGACTGTGACACCAGTAAAACCATGGATGTGGCACTCCAGGTCACCAAGAGCATAGCTTTGTTCCACGCCTGCCTCAACCCTCTCCTCTACGCCTTCCTGGGAGCCTCCTTTAAAATGCATATCATGAAAATTGCAAAAAATTATGGGAACTGGAGAAGACAACAGCACAATGGAAGACCTGAAGAAATTTCTATGAATTATGAAGAACCTACTGAAGAAACCATCAGTTTCACTATATAGGCCCTCCATTGCTTTCATCATACTGTATAACCATGGGCATTGTTTACTAATTCCAGGGGGTATTGTTTCAGCAGCTGTTTCCCTGCAAGTCAGCTTTCAGATGGATTTCTGAACCTGCCAAGACACTACAGTGCACTTCAAAGTAGAACATGTTTATCAGAGTCAAGCATCATGCAAGAACTGAATACTTAAACTCCTAGAAACAACCAGAGGTATTTACTAAACAACAACATCAAAGAACTAAAACAAAAAAAAAAACTCACCACAACAAAATCCAAACACTTAAAAACACCCCCAATACTTACATTTCAAAGTGTCACAGTACTAGGCAATTAAGTAACTGTGTAATGACCAATATGTACACATCTAATAATCTAATTAAAACAGAGAAAAAAAAGCATCAGCAATCAAACAGCAGTACAGGAAGGAACCTTTGTAACAGAAGTTAATGATCTTGTGTTTCTCCAACTATTTTGTAAAACTTTAGAACATTTGCCTAATAGGTCAGTCCATTTCTGAACTCAACTATCATTCCATAGGTATCCCAGCAGCTTGAAATGAAGGTATAAGCTTATGCTGAGAATTGAGAAGGAGAGCAGGGAGAAAAGCCATTCTCTATGTGTTTCTACAAATGTATAGCAGCAACAACATCCTCCACCAAAAAAACCCTCCAGTAACTCCTTTTCTATAACTACAGAAAAATGATTTTTCACCTCTTCTTTTCTGCTCTCCCTAAACTTCAACAAGACCAGTGCTCTATGGGAAGCACATTCTAGACCTCTCTAAATGTAAGAAAAAGTTAAACTCATCTCCAGATACAAGGCCTGGATTTTCTATTCAGAATTTTTGAAATTGATCAAGTACTGCAATAACTGTATCTGCTAAACTGTATGGAGATACAATAAAACCAAAGAACATAGAAAGTGCACTGGCTTTTTTTTATTCTTATCTTTTTATCTGTTTTGTTTCAGTAGGTACTCACATCTCTCATCATAGGCATTTACCAACCACCAAAGGGTGAAGGTCTTGCATGACAAAGGACAGAGGTTCTGATTCCATAGAGAGCTAATGGAATTACAGTTTTTACACAGAGGTACCAAAGCTGTCCCCTGCCAAAGTGTTGGCAGGGATTCCAGGAAAACAGCGGTTTTCCATGAGCCACTGGAAGCATTTCAAATATACTGACAATACTAGTTTAGCTTACAAAATGAAGAAGTAGTGTTACAGCATAATGTCCTTGTCTTCAAACATCCTGTGGGCTCTGACAAAATGCCTGATCTACAGATTAAGAAAGCCAAAAAGAATCTCTCATTTTTAGATACTGTTCTTAGTTACACAATTAGGGACTGGAACTTTAAAAAGCTCTAAAATGACAGACAAGAAACAACAGTAGTATAAACAAGACCTGAGCCTCTTCTCCCTGTTTGGATGACAAAAGCTTAAAGAATGTCTGCCCAGTGTTTTGAGAAATACTAGGGCGTGAACAGATTAGTCAGAAGTGCTTGACTGATTTTCTACATATTCACCATAAATCTGACATATTTAAGCCATACTGGATTTTCTGTACACATGCAGAGCATAATAAGAAACCCAGTTCTTCCATGAAGTAACTGACTCCTTACATATGTGATTTATGACTTGTCTTCATAAATACAGTGGTGACATCCCAAACATCCAAAGTTCTAATGTTACAAAAGTTAAAAAACCCCAACCAAACCCAAAAGAACCCAATCAAAGAAAACAAACAAAAAAAACCCCACCCAGCCAGGCAGAAAGGGAGACTGAAAAATACGGAGCTGAATGAACAGGTTTCTCAAACTACAGTGCCTTTCATGCATCTGTCTTTATACAAATCTGATTGCCCTAATTGCATTTATTAGAAATAAGACAAACCAAATCATGCTGACTGTCCTATGTTTACTCTCCTTTTTATAATTCACGTAACTAATTTCATGAATATAATTTTGTGTGTGTGAGCCCCTAAAACTTTCCCATTACTTCCTTAGGGACTGCAATGCACATCTGGGAGACACTGACCCAGAGCAAAGGTTAAGTAGCCAGCAGTTAAGCAACACTCTTGGGTCAAGAGACAAGATTCCATGTCTCCTTTTATAGAAATAGAACAGGGAGAGAGATCTATCTTCTGGTGACTCCAGGTATTGCACAAGCATGTATCAGAGGGTAGCTGCACACTTGTGTACGTAAATGAAACATTCAAGTTTAGCAATTCAGTTTATTTACTTGGCTTTCAAATTCCCAGAGAATGATGACTTCCAAGTTGCTGTCACGCATGTTTTGGCAAAAAAGTAACAGTACTACAATATTAGGGACAGTTACCACTTACAGTGCAATCCACTGATTTTACTGGGAATTATATATAAGAAAAGCTCCTGTAATAGTCAGTCCAACAGCATCACAGGCTACTTTAAGAGCAGCCACATTTCACTGTAACTACACAGTACTCTCAAACTTCTCACACAAGCTGCCAAAGACACCTTCATAAAAACAAAGTTTAAAGGATTGAGCCATAAATGTGTAGAGTTAACTGATAAAAAGAGATAAAGTCTAAAGAAAATACCAGCATTCATTCTGTGAACAAAATTCAGAGATTCCAAAAAGCACCCAAATCCCTAAACTGGATTTGAATCTTGGACTTTGGTTCATAGAACAAAAGCTCAATTCAGCCATTTCTGTTGTTTCACATCCTATTGCCTTTATTCGAGGAAAGACAAATTCTCATCTCAGAAATGGAACATAAATACTTTTGTTTTACTAGTTCTTGGAAAAAACTTTAGACTTAGCCATTCTAATTTAGTTTTCCACACTTACCACTGCTCCACCACTTCTTGCCATTGATCACATAGCTGTTCCCATCTCGCTCAATGGTGCATTGCATGTTGGTGGCATCACTTGAAGCCACATCAGGTTCTGTGTTAAAGGAAAAAAACAAACCACCAAATTAAATATAAATGTAGCACTACCTCCACAAATCTAGGGCTCTAGGTATGCTTTACTAGTAGTAACACAGTTTTGCTAGCCGTAGAAAGCTGTTTGCAGAACCTCACTGCTGGTGGTCAAAAGAATTCCTATTTTCCAACAACCTGTTATTCACAGCCAGTTTAAATGCACTTTTCTTGGGCTTGGAACACCTTTTAACACCACAGCCTTCTTCCTTTCCTTGTGTTTTTAAATCCATTATCCTTCCATTGTACATACAGGTAACAGTCATATTTCTTCTCAGCCTGTTTTTCCCCCTGGGCTCCTCTCAAGTGAAAATAAAGAGATTGAAACTAATTTTGTGGTGGTATCTGAAATAGATTCCATGAAGCTGTCAGCAAAATGTCATCAATGATTTTTTGGAACAGGAAAGATTCTTCCTCTCTCCTGTCACTATTACCTCTTTTTACAGGCCATCTACTTTAAAACAAAAGTATCTATTTCCTCTTGGGGAACACAGTGAAACAGAATTTGCAAAATAAGTGTCTGCAAGGTTGAGTTCTCTCAATTCTTCCTGACACAGGAGGATCAAAATTTTGACATCATGTGTTCCAAATGGTACATTCCTACAGCAACAGCCAGACTTTCCAGATGACATAAGCTTTCAAGAGCAAAACCAAATACAATGCTGAGATAGGGACATAAATCAAAGTTATTTTTGGGTTATATCTTAAAATGTCTGACACACTGCACAACTGTAATCACAACAATCACACTTGGACCTAATTGTGGGATGCTAGAGAATTCCAAAGCACACTATGAAAAAGGGTAAGATCAGTTGTAGACCTGTTTGGTACTATAAAATGTATTTTACTAGTACTAATATTAAACTGAATATATAGAAAGCAAATACTAATTATTGCAACCATGAAAATTAGCAGCTATCAGGGAAAGGCAGCAAGGGTGCTCCACTTTGCATTCACAGCTCATAGAGGATTTTGTATTCACATTCACAGACACAGCAGATACTTCTGTACCAATTCAGTAAAACACAACTTGCAGTTTTCTACTTTTTGGTGCATACATGGTGTGAAGTTTCTGCCAATTGCCTCTAACTTTCTTCTGTAGAAAAACTTACCTGTCATGCAGAAGCAAGAACTAATCTTCCCTTCTAGGAGAGGCTCCAGCCACTCTTTCTTTTGCTCTTCAGTCCCATACATGTGGAGGACCTCCATGTTTCCTGTGTCTGTAAGAAATCAGCAGTCTTGTTTACTGCTCGAGACACAAAGCTTGTGAGGTGTAAGATGCCCAAACACTTAATGCTTCCAGAGCTGAATTTTGGGACAGGGTTACTAACCTGGTGCATGACAGTTGAAAACCTCTGGAGCAATGAGGCATCTCCCTGTCTCCTCAGCTATTAGGGCATAGTCAAGCTGGCTGAGGCCACTGACATCTGGGAGAAAAAGGTTCCACAGACCTTCTGCTTTGGCCAATTCCTGTTGCAAGAATCAACAGAAAAAATATCAACAGTAAGTCTTAAAAAAAAAAACAAAACCAAACCAACAACCCCAGTTAAATTCTGACTTGCTACACATTTTCTTCACTCCTGCCTACCATACTGTCCAATATGTCTGATGCCTTCTTTCAGAGCTATTCTGAAATAGTAGGTATGGTCTTTGACTTAAAGTTCAGATATGCCACCCACAGACCTAATTTTATTTTTCCTTCTCTCTCATTTGTTTCTCTCACCTTCTGCATACTTTCTCTTCCTTTCCTTTCACTGTTCCTCACACAATTTCTTTCCATGCAGAGTAACTTCTCCAGCAGGATACACCAACCACTCTTACGCTCTACGTCTGTGCTCTTTTACTGCTCGAGTGCTAAAAGTGTTTATTATCCCATACCTTCAGTCTCTCCAGAAGTGGTGGTTTCTTCCATTTGTCCTCAGTATTTCTACGTTCAGTATAGTACTTCACTATTTCCTTAGAGAAACAATTAAAAAGGTGCTATTTAAATTAAGAACACATGTATCACACAAATAATAACATGTATCTTTCAGACTTATGCCCCAAGGAGCCAATTAAAAAAATACTCAACGCATGTTTCCATTATATAGCTGGTTTCATTATCAAATTAAATATATAATTGAAAACTAAACTGCCATCTATTCATTTTGCAAACTTTAAATGTGAGATGACCCCAATTAGTACCTTACCTTAACTACTGTTTGGGATTGTTTAGTGTGATGATGGCCCTAGGAGGTCAGTATTTTCCGGAGATAAAAGTTACCTGTTACCAACAGTACACACTAGAGGCATGAACCCCAAAGGTAAAACAACAAACATCTGATGTACTAACACTTAAGATTCAGGTTTCTGGTCACAACATTCAGATACATAAGCCAGTTAACCTTTGTTAACTGAGAAAACCCTCCACAAATAATACATTTTCTCTTCCTGTCAAAATAATTCCTTAGCAGATTTTGTAAGCAGTCATTCCAAGAACCACTCACTTGTTTTGAGTGAACCTCAATATTCAGTAATCTTATTGTTTTCATAAACATGTTTTACTGAGGCACAGAACTTCAAGCCCAGCCCAGATCTAGAATGAATAAAAGTAGAGCCCAATTCTGAAAATCACACAATAAAGACAACTGGTGAAGTAGAATTTACAAGGCCTGTTACCAAAAATAACTTCCAAGCATAACACTACTCATCTGAAAAACTTGCATGGCTATTTGTGGTTCACTTTTTTTTTAAAGCAAATACTTGAATTATTGCAAGGCTTCCTTGGACAATCCAGAACTACAATCCAAACACAGTCACAGACAGAGTTTTAAGAAACTTTGCATGTCAAGAGTTACTGCCCTCAACCACTCCTTGTGATAACCAGATGTATTAATAAATCTTTAGATTAATGTTTTCTGCACTTCTGCCTGACTGCAAAAAGAAAAAAAACAAAAAAAACCAGAAAGCCAAAAAATCCAATTCTGCAACAAAAGTCATCTATACTTCCACGAGGCTAAAAGCTGAACCAACTTTCTAAATGAAAAAAATACTTCCTACTTCCTAGGATAAGAAGTAAAATGCTTAATCTCATTTTCCCTTCCACTAACTATGGATTTCTGTGTACATTTCATTATCTGATTTCAAATCTTCATTGGTATTACATATATTCAGGAATGAGGCTACTCTGGTACATTATGCAACCCCATTTTTTGTCACAGCCTAAAAAGCAAGAAACAGAACCATTCAGCTTCACATAGTTAAAATCAGCAGTTTCTATTTTTAAATAGGTGTCTTTCGGTTCAGCATCTAAGAGTTCCAGGTTTTTGTTAGCCTAACAAATATTTTGGCAACTTCCTTTAAAAAGTTACTCTTTCTAAAAAGAAATTTTTACACTTCAGAAGTTTAAAAAGTAACTCTCAGTTTTCATTAACAATGCATACAACATTTAATCCTAAAAAAAATAATTCAGATTATAATGATTTCTGATAATACACTGCAATGCCACAAACATCATTGCATGAAAATAAGGCTGTTTCAGAACAAAAAAAAATAGGACATGACTTCTATACATAGTTTTACATTTTTATAAAGTCTAGTCAGAGAATGCTCCTTTATAAATAGGTTAGCTAAAAGCTTTTACCTTCTCAGCTGGATAAATGTGCTGTTTCAAGAACTGCTTAACCTTCAGCAAAATTTCTTGGCCTTTCCTACTTTGATGGAAGAGCTCTCCAGAAATGCTGTGCTGTGTGCTGCTGAAGGATGACCTAGGGAAGAAAATTCAATGCACTAAGAAGTAAGATCAGATTTCCCCCTCATAATAACATAAGGTGCCTTAGACAGGCATTTAAATAAGTGAAGATGATGGAAAACCTTTGTCTTGCCTTTGACTAGTTTACACCACTCTTACTTTTTTGAGAGTTCTAATCCTCTTTCTGCCAAAGGCTTCACAATCTTTGCAAATTCATGGCTATTCTCTGCAGAAGCATTTCCAATGAGATACCTGGCATATACACCCTAAAACCAAAAGAAAGGCATATATGGTATAATTATGCACTTCAAATTGTCTCTTTAACACACTGGTCATTTCTTCAGCTATGACAGTAAGACTTAAATACACATATTCTTAAAAGGAAAAAACTTACTGGGATATGCTAATATTGTTTTTGGTACATTTCTGGTATAATGAAGATGCTTGTTGCACAAGAGTTAAAAACAAATTCCAGCTAAACCAAACTTATGGCAAATCACAAAAATTAGTAGTGGAACAGTAAAAAAAGTAAAAAAGGAAAGACAAATGGCTGCACATGATACTGCAAGCAAGCCCAGCCTGTCCCTCAAGCCAACTGGCAACAGCATAGACATATGATTATTATTCGTGACTAAATGAACTATCCACATACACACAAAGATATGCAACATTTCAGCAAATGTGAGAGCATTACCTGGGCTATGGCTGCCATTTTAAAATATGACAAAGCAAGAAAAAAGTTAAAGTTGGATAAAGTAGTGGTAATACGCCGGCAGCGGCAGTAAATGGAAACCAGTTCTTCAAAGGAAGGAGTTTCTACAAAAAAATAGAATAGATTTTTTTAGAATACTCAACATTTTCAAATTTTTTTACACCTTATTCATCAACCATTTGAACAGTTTTTAAGCTTTATGAGATATTTCATTTACATAGTAAACAGCATGATTTATCATTTCTCATGACATAACTGTGATATGGAGAGACCAAAGGAAGTAGGAGTTGCCAGAATTTCAGATAACCATAACACTTCCTGCTGCCCTTTGTCTCCATTCCAGTCAGGAAAATAATTTCACTCTGGGAGAAAAAGCATTTTTTAAAAATAAATTACATTTTTACATTTAAATTTCTTTTGTCTTCTATTATCTCTTAGAAAAGTTCAAAATAAGGTTTTACAGAAGTAGCATGCTGTGGCTAAGACACAGATTTTTAGAACAGAACTATCTAAAATCTACCTCACTATCAGCATGCTTGCTACAATGAAAATAATTATGGAAAAATTCTTTACAAATGCAAAATGATACGCTCGTGAATTTACCATTTAATTCCTATAGCATTTCAAATAGAAATCAAGACAGGATTTGTTTCAAGAAAAAGATTACAGTTTCATACCTATGATGTCTTTGAAACCCAAGACAGAGCCTTGACCTAAGTTCTTAATAGATGTAGGCCAAAAGTAGAATTGAGTGGCATATGCTAAATCTGCTAAAGGGTGACCAGTAGTTGAAAGTTCCCAGTCCAGCACTGCCAAAACACGAGCCTTAAATAAAAATAAAAACCTGAAGTGAGTGCTAGAAGACGTTTTCTCCATTCAAAATGCTCCACCTACTCAATATCCAAGAGTTTTATTTGGTTACTATATATTTAAAATTAAAAACACACTCTTTTGCTGTCTACAGCAAAAAGAGTTCTTTATGGCATTATCTAAACATCTGCAGAAAATTAACATTCCCACAGGGGTAGAAAGCTAGGCATTTTCCAAAGAAAATCTGATTTCATTCTACATTTTTGAATAGTGTTCTTCCTGTCAGAAACTTCTAAACTCTTCTAATATAACACTTGACTGAATTAAAATAACCTAAAGAACAGCATTACTGACAGTTGTCATGTTTCCTCCCCAGTCCTGTTGCACAGTCCTTTAGCACAGAAATTCACAGACAGACCATGCACCAGAAAAGCTAATCTGTCACAACATTATACACAGATTAACACTTACGTGGGGAACCGAATTTCTTAAACAGGAAGTCAGTCACTGTTCAGAGTGAGCCCCTGCTGCAAGCACCCTTGCAATGGTGTCCTCAGCTGGGTGGTCTGAGACTCCCCACAGTGTCATTCTGATAAATTCTTATAATCCAGCTGGCCTGTCAACCTGAACAACCCCTCCAGCCTGCTCATGTTCCATGGCTACTTGAAATATGTGCAAAAGTCTTTCCTACATTGTCACTTCTGCATATTCAGAACAGTTTCTACAGATTACTTAAAACTACCTGTGTACAGCTGGGTCAATACCTTCAACTGCATCAAGAACAGCTGAGAGGCTCCAAGACTGCCAAATTCCCTGCTCAGGGAACCAACCAGCACATTTAAGTCTACAAATCATGTCTATCAACTAATCTATGTACAACAAGTGGAATCTCTGTGATCAGGATGTTGCTTTGTCATAAAGCAGGCATTGCAGTCTTGGTCACAAATCCCAGGCATGTCTTCTGGTCACAACACAGCAAGTAGAATGGAAAAAAGTAATGAAAATGCAACTGTGTTGATAGACAGGTAGCACACATTTATTTCCACAAACTAGGAATTTTCAGGGTCTCTGTGATCTACATGTGCTCCATAACTAAGCAGCTTGGGCAGATTTTCCTTTGCTTCCACTACTATTCTGTATCATGCATTCAGACCCTGCTCCAAAAGCCCTTGTTGTTAGTTGAAGCCATACCACAGATGTCAGTGGGCTTTGGATCAGATGCTGATGTAGTTTAATGAAGTGATCCTTCAGCTGCACTGAATTCAATAGGACTTATGCACATAAAATGCTTTGTTTCTGTACCTTGAAGCAGGGACTAGAACTAATGAATAAATTGAGTATCTCTCAGGGCCAGGCTGGTTGGGGCCCTGAGCAACCTGGTCTAGTAAAAGGTGTCCCTGCCAATGGCCAAGGGGCTGGAACTGGATGATCTTTAAGGTCTCTTCCAATCCAAACCATTCTATGATTCTGTCAATTCTATTTAGCTCCTGCAATGAAAGCCAGGACTGTATTAGGTACCTAAACACCATACACAGGGTTTAGATATGAGTTAGGCTTTCTACTGTTTCTTTCAAAGATGTAACATGCACTAAAATAATCCACATATAAGTGTCCCATTACATGACAAGAGTAAAAAGAAATGAAGGACCAAAACCTACAAGAGGTACAAATATATTTCAAATACCTCTGTTGGGTGGAAGATGATGTTATCTATTCTGAAGTCCCCATGAATCAGGCTTTCTTCATTATCATCAGGTGGCAAGTTGTTTGCCAACCACTCAGCCAGCTTGTTCATGGCAGGAATATCTGTATGAGCAGCTGCATCATACTGTTTTTTCCAAGTTGATACCTAAAAAATACAAACATTCCTACAGATTTTTCAGTTGATTCACAAGTTTTTCAAGAGTACAAAATTCTGAAGCAAATGCTTCTGGGCTTTGACTATCACCATGTTGCTCAAAAATTCAGTAAAACCCAGTACCTCTGCATTTGCAAATGTGAACTGAGATATCAAAAGATGAAACGAAGACTACATCTATTTTAATCCCATTTACATAGCCCAAATCTAGTACTATTCCAAAAGCAAATGAGTATCATTCCCTAAGTATAATACTACAGAATCAGTCCGAACGCAGTAGTAGCTTAAGACAGTGCACAATTAATTGAACTAAGTGAAGGTGTTTAACAGCTAAAATATGATAATTACTAGGTAACAATTTAGCTTAAAAATCAAATAAACTTTCAAAGACCAGACAAAACAAGAGAATATTAAGAGCTGTACCTGTCTTTTGCAGTATCCTGGTCCTCTACCATATCCTTGGAGACCCAATGACTGTAAATCAAAGGAGTGCAAGAGGGCCAATGTTTCTATCATTGCAAGATACAGAGCAGCACGCTCTGCTGGGCCCACCTCAGGCAGCGAGATGTCTCGGAAAATGCGACCCTAGAAATACCATAAATCAGGGATTTGATAGGATGTACACACCAGATGAAAAGAATTTAAGCTATACATTCCATGGCCAAAAACAAATGCAGTGAACCAACACTCCCTATGCAATCAAAAATTCCTTCCTCATTTATTTTATTCCTGACCCAGGGCCAATGAAGGGATTCACAGTAATCCCAGGCCATTAGTATATGGTGTATCTGTAGATGAAAGTCTGAATTGGAACACTCAGTCCAGGTATCCTCAAGCTTCAAAGCACCAGGAAAAATGTTACTGTGCTGTCTTCTAACAGCTAAGTTGCAGGAAAAATACCAGGGGAGTGGAGAGGCAGGTAGGAAGAGGAGGGGAATGCGAAGGGGAATGGGTTGTGGGTACAAAGAGGCAAACAACCCAAAGAAAGTCACTTATTTTCTCCTTAAAAGCAGTTGAATACATTTAGAAGATGGGTGTGTTTCTCCATTTTCACAGTTGTTAAAACCAGAGCAGTGCAGTCCATCGTAGAATGGACGGACTGTACATTTAGATACTTAGAAATGTAATGAGGTTTCTTCTCAAGCAATCACTTTGTTCCAGTCAAAACCAGAAAAAATCTCCATCTTTAGTATAAGAAACTGTTTCAAAATTTTCACAGCTTTTACATTCTATTACCCTTGATTTATGGTTTTTGTAGGAAGGTTAACCTAATCTTCGATAACTGGCCGACAAACTCTTACATTTCTAATTTCCCAGTGAACCTGATGATAGAGTGGGATCCAGTGAAAAGGGAAGAGGTCTAAATTCAACTCCTCCTCCCACAGGATAAAAAAAAAAAGACACAGTAGAGCAGACTTATGCTCAAAATCTAACAGAAAGCATATCAACTCAGCTACAGCACCCCTAGAGTTGTGGACCACAGACAGCTATGCTGTGTTCTTTCTGAAATTAGTGTTTGAACTGGAATCCTGCTTTCTTTACAAGAAAAGGTTATTGTATGTCAGTTCCTATCTTCAATACTAAACAGGCTCCAGGATGTCCAAAGACTGAGGTTATAGACTAATTTTTTCCCCTCTGACTTCTGTATGCTTTTCACAGAAGCAATACTGCCTCATTTCAAGATATCCTTCTGAGGGCTCAAAACAAGAACAAGAGGTTAAATACTGAGCTGAAAAAAAATAAACAAAGTGTGAAATAAGCCCCGGAGAAGCTGAAATCTGTGAGAATCACTGATAGCTAGCATTTCTTAAAAATATCAGAAGATTATTTACACTCATATCACAAAACTGTCCTGGGTTAAAAAAAAGGTTTTAGATAATTTAAAAGCAGGTTATAGTAGGGAGAAGGAAAGAATCTCTCACACTGGAAGACCAACCTGCACATGCTGCATTACATAAAACTCTGTTCCAATGATGGAAACATCACTGCAATACAACAGGGGCTCAGGCACTGGAAACCCAGCTGAAAATAAGGCTTTCTGCACACGATATTCTCTATCAACCTGAAGAAGACACAGAAATTTGGGTTCAATTAAAACCTCCCAACATAAGCAAGAACAGTGAATGACAATGTATCCTCTCAAATATTTAGTTATATATAGAGCACAGAACATGGGAAATGATCCAGCAACTCATTGCATTTCTGGACACATTCATCAATGAGCTGGACTATCACGTATAGACCCTGCTCAGCTGCAATATGAAGTGTTTGGAGCTTGGTGAAGAATGTTACTTACCTTGTGTGCTCTAGGTAAAAGGGGACCATGGGGCTTCTTCCTGAGCACAAAAGCCTGCCCACCCTTCTGAAGGTAAAAGGTTGGGTTTGACTGGCCTGAGCTGCAAAGAGAAAGATTATAATTACTCAAAAATTCAAGTACTTACAAATTTGTAAACTTCTAACAGAAATGATGCTTGCAAAATGCACTGTGATTTGACCTGAACAAAGTGGCAACCTTCTCAAGAGTTGTCTTGTGTTGTGGGTTTTGTTTCAAATCCTGTCTTACAAGGAAGCAAGTGATAGCCTACAAAATCAAAAGTCAGAACTTCTATTCCTGCCTATAAGAAAGATGTCTTCTTTCACTGTGCAGAGGTCATAGCCAATTTGTTCTCCTGTACCATGTTAAAGAGAGATCATGAACTTATTTAAGGTAAGTAGTAGATACTAAATTTAAAGCTTTCTGATTGGGAGGAAATAAAACAGAGCAAATTCTCATTAGCTCATAATCGTATATGTCTTTTGGAAAGCTGTATTTTAAACAAGGTAAGCATGAAGGAATTGGTTAGGGACTTTTTACAAGAGCATGTAGTGACAGGACAAAGGGGAATGGATTCAAACAGAAAGAGGGTAGCTTTAGATTAGATATTAGAAAACAAAATCTTTACTGTGGGAGTGGTGAGGCACCGAAACAGGTTGCCCAGAAAAACTGTGGATGCCCCATCTCTGAAACCGTTCAAGGCAAGACTGAGCAACCTGGTCTAGAGAAAGATGTCCCTGCCCATGGCAGGGGATTGGAACTAGATGATCTTTAAGGTTCCTTCCAACCTAAATCATTCTATGATTCTATTCTATGATTAAATTACTGATGATTTGAGTACTAAGCCCCACTGTTTGCCAGCCTGATTATCATCTCAAGAGACAGCCTATAGGAGCTGTAAAATTTTAGAGTGAATGTTGGAGTCACAAAGAAAATTAGACATTTCAATCACATACATGTGTAAAAGGGAAGGACAACCCAGTTAAACTCTTCATAGCACCTTGTCTGTCATGTTCCAATCAAGCCCACTGATCCTTATTTTCCTCAAGGCTCTGTGCTGATCTGCATGCCTTTCTCTATGCATTCTGGATAATTTTTAAAATATATTCTGACTAAGTCCAATAAAAGATTAGACAACTATTGGAAAATAAAAGTCAAATGGACTTTTGCCTTCATTCCTCCAATCACATTTCCATTCTCCCTGAAGTAGTCAGGGCATAGTTTGTAATAGTTTAACAAGTTTAACTGACAAATACTCCGTGTGGCAAAAAAGAAATTTAGCCCAGCTGAGCCTTGAACTGAAATTACAACACAAAGTAGTAAAAGCATAAATACTAAAAAAATTTTAGCAGATTTTACTCTCCTGAGGACCCTCCTAAAGACTCCTCCACTGAGGTACATATGAGGATTAGGGCACAGCAGGGGATTGAATGAATGAATGTTTTATATTTACATCAGAAGACAATGAAAAATGGTTCACTATTTCTTAGTGACAGGTGCAGATAAGTCAGTCGAGGCTATGCCTACAAAGGATTCCTTATTTTAATTTACTTCTAATAGTTAGTTCCCGACACGAAGTCATGCAGCCCCAGCACTGCTTTGCTGAATGCAAATGAACTCAGTGCTCTGTGGAACAGCGGCTTTGGAGCCTGGGTGCAGCAGCTCCCTGGCACACTGCCATAGTGCTCTCCAGGCATTAACAGGAATATTGGCACATCCTTCTGCTGTTCTCCTGGGTTTGCTTACCCGGTAACAGCCTAACACTTTCACCATTGATTTCTGTAGCCACGTACGTGCTTCTGAACGTTATTATTTACTGTGCAATTAAAGATGGAGCAGATCAATGCAGATTTATGTGCAGGCAATAAAACAATCGTGGGTGAACTCCGAGGCCAGCGGGCAGTGGACCCAACACACAGCCCGCCTGGGCCAAAGGTCACCTTGGCCAACACCGCAAACTTTGCCGTCTCCAGCCGCTCCAGGGACGAGCTGGGACGTCCCTTTAATAGGACCAAGCCAGAATGCATCTTAAACATCCCTCGATGGTGCTGCCCGCCATCCCCGTGGCACAGAGCTGTGCCTCCGAGCAGAGCGGCAGCGAGCTGCTACCGGGCGCTCTGGGGCAGGGGGGCGGCGGCGACCCCGCCACCTGTGTCACCACCTGTGTCACCACCTGTGCCAGCACCTGTGCCACCACCTGTGTCACCACCTGTGCCACCTGTGTTACCTGTACTGCCTGACAGCCAGCGCTCCCGCGGGCAGCCGAGGGAAGCCGGGCAGGCGGCTGCTCAGGTAGCGCTCCAGGCTGCCCTGGTCGAAGCGGTGCTGCTGCCGCACCTCGCTGGTGCCCGGCTCCGCCGCCATGCTCGCACAGCCCGCCCCGGCCGGACCGCCCCAGTGCGCCTCGCTCGGCCAAGGACAGCGCTCCGCGACCCCCTGGCTGGCGGGGGCGAAGGCTTCTCCCGGCTGACGGTGTTTCCCAGGAGGCAGGCACCGCCCCGGCGGACACCGCCCCTCAGCCCGCGGCCGCTGCCGGCTGTGGGGAGGAGGCGGGAAGGGAAGGGAAGGAAGGGAAGGCCCGGGAAGGGAAGGCCCCGCCCCGCCCCGGCCCGGCCCGCCCCGGCGCTTCCCGGAAGCTCTCCGGGCCGGCAGACGTGTCGCTGCCATGGCGGATCCCGGGCGGCTGGAGCGGCTGGAGCGGCGGGTGCGGGAGCTGGAGGAGGAGCTGGCCCGGGAGAAGCGCGGGCGGGGAGCGGCGCGGGCCCGCATCGCCACCATGAGCCCCGAGGTGACCGACTCGAACCCCTACAGGTGCGCCCAGGGGCCGCACGGCTGCCCGGGTCCGGCGGGATGGAGAGGGCCGCGGGTCGGAGCGGTGGGTGTGGTGAAGGGGAGAGGCACGGGCAGGTGCAGGGGCTGGCAGGATGGCGCTGGCTGTGCTCGGGAGGTGTCGGCAGTGCAGCTGGATGCAGGTGCTCTGTGCGCAGCATCTCTTCCATGCTCTCGGATTCCCCACCCGGCTGGGCTGGCAGGGGTGGATGTCAGGGTTATTTTGTATTGTCTTGCTTTGCAATACAGGCGGGGAGAGAGACAGAGGAAGCCTTGAGGGTTTTTCGGCTACGTTGCTAAGAAATCGGACAGATGTTAGTATTACATGAGGTCTTATTCCTCCAAACTGCCCATTTTACAGTTTGGTTTATAGAATTCTTGAGCATTAGAGATACCCTTTCCATTCTAGAAATCTGGGGTTTTTTTGTTGGTTTGGATTTGGCTTTATTTTTCCTTAATGCAAGTTGATACTTCTACTTTTCTGAAAAAATGCAATACAGGAATAAAATGTCACTTTGAAATCCTTTCAGTTATCCTCAGAACCTGATAGTCTCTATTTTTTTTTAATGTTATGTTAGTCTAATCAAATCCATCAGAAAACAGTGCAAGTCTTCATTAGTTTGCTGCCATATGGTTCATTCCCGAACAAAAGTGTCACCTTTCATTCTGTAAATCAAGGATTCATTTACAAAAATAGCTGTGCCCTCCTGATTTCATCAATATTACTGATACCAACAGATTAAATACATGAGTTTCTTCAGGGTTAGGGCTCTGGAGGAAATAGGAAAACATCTCCTCTGTCACTCAGACTGTACCTAGCTGGCAGTCGCAACTACAGTGGAAACTGTAAGTTCGTGGTGAGATTATTTCTAAAGCACAAATGATTCTAAATACCTGAAAAGCAAAATTGCTGTTAGAAACATTAAAAACATTTTCTGTGTAACATTACATCTTTTTTCTTCGTAGTCGCTTGATGGCGTTAAAAAGAATGGGAATTGTCAAAGACTATGAGGTAGGATTCTACCTGTAATGAAAGATTGCTTGCATTTTTTCCCTGTGAGGACCACTTTTGATATACTGATGTGTGTTTTATTTCTGTCTACAGAAAATCCGTACCTTTACAGTTGCAGTAGTAGGTGTTGGTGGTGTTGGCAGTGTGACTGCTGAAATGTTGACAAGGTGTGGCATTGGTAAGGTAATGAGAGCTTCTTTTTCCTTCTACTTCTTTGCAGTAGATGGACCAGTCCTCTTTGTAAGGAGTTTGGTTTGATTTGACTCCATTGATTTTGCCCAAATAAAAAAATGTTGCAAAGAAAGCACTCAAGAACAGCACTTGTGTAAACATTGCATGGGAAGAGTTTGTAATTCTATTATGCTGGTAAAATTTATTTATTTAGTACTTAATCCTGTATCACATGGTTGATTCTTGTTTGGATGCTCGTCACTTCCATATTCTTATATGAACCCCTCTATCTAATCTTCATGCTGGATTATTGCAAAAGGAAAATAAAATAAAGGAGGGGGTATTTCACATAAAAGATAATGTCTTCCAAGAACCAAGTTTATATTCATGATATTGAAATGTAGTAGGTGACAAACAGGTATCTTTATCACAAACATTAAGTTTGTCATGTGGCAGCAAGTAGGAATGTGATAACAGAGGTGATAGTGTTCATGTAGATTAATCTGTTGAATATTCTTAGTTTAGATCAAATAAAGAGATAGCTTTTTATTAGGAGTAATATTAACTTAACAAATTGGTTCAGTTTTTCATGTACTTACAAATGACCTTTTGTATGTGAGCTGTATGGGCCTGTGGGGAAGTGAGTTTGGTTATGGGTTTTTTATGTTTGCTTTTGGTTGTAGCATTAGTTTTGTTGCAAAATGCCTTGCTGTAGAGTTCTGTTTGCAGAGCCATTGGAGATTCACACGTGTTAAAACAATCTTTATTGTAGCTGCTTCTGTTTGATTATGACAAAGTGGAACTGGCAAACATGAACAGACTCTTCTTCCAACCTCACCAAGCTGGACTAAGTAAAGTGCAAGCAGCAGAACATACTTTGAGGTATAACTTAGAGAAGTGGGTATCAAAATGTATTTAGCCAGGATTCTGCTCCAGAAAACCAATGTTTCACTCTTAATCATTTGCAAAGGAGCGTGATCTGATTTGCAACTTTGAGTATAAAATATTTGTGGGGTTGATTGAGACTTTGTAGGCATTTTTGTACTGGCCTAAACCTTAGTGTGAGTCTACTTTTTAAGTATAGCAAGTTTTGCTCCGAAGTTTGGTATAAACCATGCCACTTCAATATGTTGTGGGGTTTTTTCCGTGTCTAATCTGAATTTTTGACAAATATGGGTATATTCTAGAGTTCAGACTGGAAATTTAAGACTGTAGTAACAGTTGTGAAGTTAGGAAGCAGAATGTATATGATCATTGTCCTTACTACTGACTTCTCTTCTTTCCTTCATAAGGGATATTAATCCTGATGTTCAGTTTGAAGTACATAACTACAACATCACAACGCTGGACAACTTTGAACACTTCATGGATAGAATAAGGTAAAATCTCCCAACAAAGCATATTGCTAAATTATGCTGATGTGTGGTTCTGTACAGCCTCATGTTTTTCTTGTTGGGTTTTTTTTTCAGTATAATAACTTTCAGTTGAAAACCTCTGGCAAATACATGAAGAGATTCCTGCCTAGATGTTTTCTCTAGAGTTGGCATCTATTTCTCCTGTTACATAGTTATATTTTGTATGAGGGCATCTTTAGACTTCCAACCAAAACTGTAGGTTTTACAGGCTTTTTCAATTATAGAAACGAGATCAGATCATATCTTGAGTGCTCTGTAGTAGTTTCAGGTATGTTTTATAGAAAGAAAAAATAGTTGTTAGTGGATCTCACAGAGAAGATTTGAAATAACTTTTACCATTTGTAGTTCTGTTGTACAAAGATGCTGTTCTCCAGTGCTTTGTACTGTGAGTGTATTCTGTATAAAAGTGAGTCTAAAATGTGCACATATTTAAATCTCAGCTTTAGCATGCTGTTGTTCTACTGCAGATCTAATATGCTGGTTGTGTCCTGTACTGCATTTACACAAGTTTTGTTAGAAATTCACTTCCCACAGGCTCTAAAGCAGGTGTTGGTTGCCTTGTTGGTGTTTTGTTCTGCCAGCAGTTTCATGCAGAGTTCTGATGCTTGTTTCAGTAACGGTGCCCTGGAGGAAGGGAAGCCTGTGGATTTGGTTCTGAGCTGTGTGGACAACTTTGAAGCTCGCATGGCAATTAACACGGTAAGGCCATCAAAGGCATGAGCTTGTGGAAGTCTATTTTATCCTATAAATAATGTTAGGAATTGTGGGGACAGTAGAAAAGACAGGAATTTAAAAAGAATCTCCTAATAAATGGTCTCTTGGCTTGAGGAATCTGAGCTTTTACTTAGTTCTTATAAACCCATTTTATTCGTATAAATATAGCTGTAGACTTTTAAGTTACTAGCAGCTGATGGTTAGTAAAAGATTAAAGTATCATAAGCTCTCTCTGTCTTTGCAAATTACTCTGTTTACACAAAGGTATTTTCAAAGGCTGGCATGGTAAATCTTACAAACTTTACAAACAGACTTTCTATAATTGTGTGTTTTATATGAGTTTTTGTATACTGAAAATGCTGTGCACCTAATCAAACTGGTTTTCTTTATCGTAGCAGCCAATGTAGGATATATGCCAAATGTATGTTTTCTGTTATCCTTTAGCTGACTTGATTCATAAATTGGAGGCAGGAGAGGTACACAGATACACTGTATCCAAGCCTCTGAAAGTAGTTTGTGGAATTATATTCTGTAGTGTGCTGTAACTGGATCACTTATGTCTGTATTTGTTAAAAAATCTCAGGTCATTAGGAAAGCACAAAGAGCTGGCTTTATGAGGGCAACTTTAATTTGCTGTTTGATTTGTCCTTTGACTCTGATAAATAATTTCTATTCTATCTCTCGTGTCCCTTTTTCTGATCATAGCCTTTTTGTCTTAAAGGAGGGAGATAAACATGTTTCATCACTCCCAATTTATCATATTATTAGGGTTTCTTTTTATTACGCTTCTGCAGCACTGACATATGTGTGTGTTTTTGTGTTCCTAGGCCTGCAATGAACTTGGACAGATCTGGATGGAGTCTGGAGTGAGTGAAAATGCAGTGTCAGGACACATACAGCTGATCATACCTGGTGAATCCGCTTGTTTTGCGGTACGCAGTGCTCTGCTGAACTGCTCACTTGCCTTTTAAAGTGGGGCTGGGAATGTGAAGATTAGCTGGCTAGTGAGTGAGATCCTGGCAGCTTAAAATTTTGTGTGACCTGTGGGATTTCTTGAATGCTTTTTTACAGCTTAATTTCTTTATTGCCCCTCAGTGTGCTCCTCCACTTGTAGTAGCTGCAAATATTGATGAGAAGACGTTGAAACGAGAAGGAGTTTGTGCAGCCAGTCTTCCTACAACCATGGGTGTTGTGGCAGGAATGCTTGTACAAAATGTTCTCAAGTAAGTGACTGAGTTACTGCTATTTGATGTACAGCACAACATGAGAGAGAAAAACCTGAAGAAACATTTTGTTATGACAGGTCTACAAACGTTTTATGTGTTTGTGGCCCATTTCCTAATGGCATTGACAACATTGAACGGGCTGAAATGCACACTGCTTGAATTTTAAATAGAACTTTTCAGGGGTAAGAAACAGTCTCAGTATTTTCCAAAGAACTTATTTTGACTTATTCTCACACACCACAAGAGGATGGGATTCTGTATTGATCCACTTAGGCTGTTGTCAGCTGACTATAGCATAACTGGATTTAAGGCAATTACACTAACTCTACAACTGCACTGGTGTGAAAGTATATTCTAAAAGTTCTTTGAGGAAAAATTATTCCTTGGGCAACTGAAATGTTAGGTTTGCACCTGTATTACAAGCTTCTTCTTTCTCTGTGTTTCTAGATACCTGTTAAATTTTGGTACTGTGAGTTATTATCTTGGCTACAATGCAATGCAGGATTTCTTCCCAACTATGTCTATGAAGCCAAATCCCCAATGTAGTGACCACAATTGCAGAAAACAGCAAGAAAACTACAAGGTAAAAATTGTTTGGGTTTGTAGGTTTGTTTGAGGCCTTTTTTTCCCCTTCCTTAAAATCTTAAGGACAAAGCAAGTTAAAAATCTCTAGTAAGAGAAAATGTTCATTGCTACTCCAATTTACAGCACCCTTGTTTTCACATGGTTGCACATGTGTCTAAATAAACAGTACTTACAGTTAACTTAAAGGGTAGGAAGAATGGCTTGCATTCAGTTAAAGAATATTTTCTTCTACATAATTGCTCAACCTTTCTGGCAGTTATATGTTTCTGAGTGTTAATGGGTTTGGTGGTTTTTTACCTTGCAGGTATTCTGCCTTTTTGCTCCTAAGAGGTCGCCATTTAGCACTTATCTTAAATATTGAAAAGAATGTGAATATTAGGCTTGATCTTCTTTACTGTTGCTGGAAATTGGAATGTTAAATTTTGGTACTGTAGAGTTAATTTTTTTGTGTTTTTCCTGCAGAAAAAAGAAGCTGCAAGACCAAAAGAAGAAGTAATTGAAAAGGAAGAAGAAATAGTACATGAAGACAATGACTGGGGTAAGTAATCAACTGGAGGCTAAATGATGTTCCCAGCACTGAGATTCAATTTGGGTGAAGGCAGTTTAGGGTACATATAATGCTTATAGATACTGTTTTTTGTCAGTTACACTGTAATTACTGTTGGCTTTTCACAGGTTTTGAAAGTAATTTTACCACAACTTGATGATGTGTTTTTAGTGCAATGTGCAGGCTTTAGGCTCAAAATGTAACTGCTGCTTGAGTAAAGAACTTTCTCAGAAGATGCTTGGAAGATGAGATAGATGTGAGAAAATGTATTAACTGCATATTCTTTCTAAATATACTAAAGACCATTTGTCATTTCCATAACCACTGTGCTGAGGCATCCCATGAATTTTTACATTCCTCTGAGGGTTTCAAATTAGAAGGAACTGTCTTAAGGAATGGTAAATGTGTTTTATGTAACCATTTCAAGAATGGTGATACACGTTTATTACATGATAAAGAAAATAATCTTATCTAACAATTGAGAGAACTATCCTCCTGATAAGATTTAAATGGGAAGAACAAGGAAGAGGTGACATTCTTGTCCATAAGTTGCCTACGTAGAACCATTTAATGTATTTTAAAGGGAAAATATTTTGTACTGATAATGGGATGAAGTTGTTGAAATCAAAGGTCGTTCTGCTTTAAATTTTATTCTGTTTTGGAAAAGTAGCTGCAGGTTTCCTCTCACTGAGATAACTTGGTGATTAAAGAACTTTTTCTTCTAACTTTTAATGGAGTTCTTGTTTCCTTCTAATGCAAAGGCATCGAATTAGTATCAGAAATTTCAGAAGATGAGCTGAAGGCTGCATCTGGCCCAGTGCCTGAGCTTCCTGAGGGAATTACTGTAGCATATACTATTCCAGACAAGGTAATGTCTTTATTCTTTATGAATTTTTGAAATACACAAAAATTGTGAGGCTTTTTTTGTTTGCTTATTTTGCTGACAATTTTTTTTCCTGTTCCTACTAGGAAGAGAATTTGGTAACTGAGGAGACAGTAGCAGAGTCTGAAGAAAGCCTAGAAGAACTCATGGCCAAAATGAGAAACATGTAGCAAAACAAAGATTAAGTAAAACTTTGATGAGTTTGGATTGACATTGGATTTTAAGAAGACCAGAATTTTTACTTTTTTTTCTTTTTTTACCTTCATTAAAGCTTACCTTTACTTTTCTGGTGGAACAGAACTGTTACAGAAACAGGAAGGACACAGACTTATATTGTTTATATTCTGTTTTTTCACCACATCTTTAACATACAGGGCTGTGCTACTGCAAATTTTAGTTTCTCAGCATTGCTAGTGTCCAGATATTCAGTGGAAAATAAAAGGATGTGGATAAACTAAAAAAGCTGGCACAGTACATTATATGCCCTATCATGTGATGAGAATAGCACACAGAACAGGACAAAGGAAAGATGAAAGCTGCTGGGGTGGACTGAGTAGGTGAAGGGCAGATGATAATTCCTCTCTCATGTTGCTGCTGCTGATTTTCCAGGCACTTGTACTTGGTTGTTGTTCACTGGTCTAAATTCTTGGCATGGATAGTGCTGTGGCTACTTTTCCTGAATAATCAGAAACATCTAAGCCTTTTCATCTGCCTTAAATATCTCTGGGATGGAATTTTCTTTATAGGTGTCTTACTACTGCTTGTCCTTCAACAGCTGCCTATGTTTTGTATGTGATAATGTTTTGAGGATTTGGTAATGAGGTGAAGTCTTTTGTTGGTCTTACATTAGCAGACTGGATATCAACATGCCACTATTTTGCCTGGCAAATGCTTTTCATGACAAAATTATGAGCAACATTGGAAAGAACCGGAGATTTTGTCTACCTTTTCAAAAGTCTAAATATTATATTTTTGTTGTTTACTGAAAGTTTAGCTATCGTTCAGATCACTCCCCATCACATGGGTTATATTAAGGAATATAAATCTGAGTTTGCATAGAAAGTCTTCTAGAATTAGATGCTTTTAGTTTTTAATTTTGCAAATATCTTCATTGGAGTAGCTCACCTGTTGTATTTGTCTTGTAAATGACATGAGTACAGTCATATTTAAACTGCCATGTGTTAAACTGACCTGTGAATATATGCGTCCTGGAGTGCCAGAACCCTGCAGAGCTGGAAGGATCAGTTTAAAATATTTTAACTACGGTGGGAGTCTAATCTAGAACTTGAAAAATATTTCAGCTTGGCTTACAAACAGGTAGATTTCAGCCTTGGCAGTATAATACAAATATTTCCAAGTTGGGCTCTTCAAAAAACGTCTCCACAGCATGATGCAGCCAACAGAGAGCCAGCAAGTAATGGTAGTAGTGGTATCCCACTGATGTGTAAAGAGAGAGCAATATCATGGTGGTGCTTCTGTTTCTTTGGGCAGCTGAATGAATACCTCTTAGTTATACTAAGAATTAGTTTTATAAAGTTTCATTTCTAAGCAACAGTTACAAACTTCAAAATCAGTTTCCTCCACAGCTGACCTCAGATTATATTAAACACATAAAAATCATCTCAGAAGGCAGTGAGGGAGATTTTGGGTGGGTTTTGAGTATGGGGCATTATACTGTAAAATCGAAGTGGCTTTTTTGGATTGAGTTGTTTTAGAGAAACCAGGTTTTAGAAATGAACTGTAAAGAAGGATAGGAAATAGAATAATGAGACCATTAAAAAGGTAGATACTTGAAATTATGTCACTAAGTCTACGTTAGCTTGACCTCTATGTTAGCTTGACCCAGTGTCAGTTTATGTGTTATTTACATTTCTCTGTGACTTTCACCTTTTTGTTGGGAACAATAAAAGTGAGGTTCACAGCTGGCTCTGGAGACCGTGAGGCAAATGGCTGATTAATTTTTACAACAGCTCAGTTCATCCTTACTCTTAACTATTTGGCTGACATGGCTGCCATTACAGGATTGACAGCTGTACAAGAGGCAACTTCAAGTATGTTTCTATGAGGGAATTAATACGCTTTTGTATGCCCACTTAGAGAGTACACAAAACGGTTCTTGTGTTACTTTCAGACTTTCAACTTGTATATACAAGAAAAATTTAAAATTATCAGAAAATAAATTAAGATGATTGTATGTGTCAATGGTTAAAATTATTTAAAAATAAACAGCATCAAAAAAAAGCACCCTTAAGGCTTTTTTTTTTAATTAAAAAGACATTTACATGCATAATGTACTCCAACTGTAAAACATAACAGAAAATTTATTGCTTCCTTGGTCATGAGCACATTGCCACGGGTAAGTCCAGTCCAGATTTGTTAATTTGAAAATATTAAAAAAGAAGTATTTGGTTTTTACAGTGTCTAATGACTTTTTTTAAGATGTTGATATTCAGACAGTGTAATTAAATCTCCATTTAAACTGGTGACCCTCTGCTTTGAGGTACAGTTCTCCTACCCAGTAGTGTTGTCTGGCATAAACCATATGTACAAATTACTCTTTCTTGCTGTCCATGGGGTACAACTACATGGAAGTTGTCTCATAAACTTTCTTTGGGTTCACAGGGTAGGCACTTGGATTCCTCACCCTCTTTGCTAAAGGACAATGGATGGCTGGGATCTGCTATTTTTTAGGGACCAATTTTTTATTTTTTTCTTATTCCAAAATCAACCTGCAACCTGTAAGTTGGAGAGAGGTTGCTCAATGGAAGAATAGTAACGATTCAGTAACACTGAGGATCTAAAAAGTAGCTTCTTTTTAAGCTAGCAACAATAAGGAAAATTATTTAGGAGAGGAAAATGTATCACTGTACATGTTAAAATCAGAACAAAGGTGACAAGCTAGACTAGACATCTGATCATTAAAGGAGAAAATTACCAGCTTGAAGAACATCAGGCAACATAAACAAACATAAGCTGAGTAGGCTGATGTTTTGGGGGGGTAGTTTGGGGTTATTTTGGTTTGGAGTTTTTTGTGTGTGTATTTGTTTGTTTTTACTTTTGCCCTTTTTAGCTGGTGACAATCCTGCCAAGAATTTTCCAATTTTCAAAACCTTTCAATGTGGCTGTAATAGAGTAGTAAAACCACTTGCTTTGTTTACAAACCCATTTTCTGAGTAAGAGGAAAATATCCAGAGAGCTATTACAAAGTGTCAGCTCTTAGTGCTGTATCATAACACCTTCAAGAGCTATTTTTGGGGTTTTTTTTCAACTAAACCTTAATCTTAAAAATCAAATTTGGGTTGTATATTTGTGCTATCAGTTTTATAAACCTTTTAGTTTGCCAAGTTACTGCCTTACCAAAATATTAAATTCCTCCTAATCAGAACAAGGGCTGAAATGAGAAATATTTAATTCTATTCTAAAAGAGAAAAAAACACTGTGGGAAGAAAGTACTCCTTTGAGGTAAAGGCCATTTTCATTTTTCAAACTGGATCAAATTAATCTTTGTATTAGTTGCCTCTGAAATATAGTAGGGTTTCAATTAATTTTCCACTTACATTCATTTTTTAATAAAAAATATTTTTAAGTATGTATTTAAATTGCTGCATGCATTTATGGACTGAATGAGAACAGAACTCAGACTGACTCTTCCAGATTACTCAGGTATTAAAAAATACAACAGGCAGGTAGATTTGATTAACATTTCTTTAGCTGATGGCAAACTATTTTGCATCACTAGGTTTTCCCAGCTAATACAAACATTCTTGTATTTTTAGGGATTTAGTAAGATTAAATAGTGAAAGTTTTGCTACAGGTTTAGCAACAGGAAATCTAGCCATAATCATCTTCATTCTCATTCCTCACTGGAATTATTTTTATTGAACAGAGTAGAATCTTAGAACAGCTTTAACTGTAGATGATGATATTTTTAGATACCCTAGCTTCCCAAGGAAACCAATTAATTTTGCACAAGTCCCTTGAATGAAAGTTTGCTTGAGGCTGAAGTAACCCTGCAGGAAAACTTCAGGTTAAACAGTATTTTCAAAGATTTTTCAAAATTACCATTTCTTCAGAAACAACTTTAAAGGCTTGTAAAAAGGCAGGAAGGATTGATGATACAAAAATACACAAATCCTCTAAGCCATGCTATTACAACATGGAAATAAGAACTGTCCCTTAGAGCATATACAAGTGGTTCAGCTTAACTTTTTATAATCCTGGCACTTAGGCTAAGAGGCATCAAGTCCGTGGTTTTGGTATTAGCTACAATCTGACCTAGTAACTAAAGTGTGTACCCATATACAGTGAAAGAAGCTTACTTTGTACCATAAAAGTCTGCAAAGTTGAGGCAGAAGGACTTCAAGGAGAAACATTTGTTTCCTTGTCATTCATGAAGACAGGTGTCAGTCCCAAAACAGTACGTAACCCTTGGAAAAATGGATTTGTCTTGGTAATTTTCTGTCTGCTTTAACATACCAATGGAGACTGCCTCTTCCCGATGCAGGTTTATATCACCTTTGTCCATGTTCCAGGAAAGCATTTGGTGATAATGCACTTTTTAAGCTGAATGTGTCTCCACTTGATGAGTGTCGAGAAGTTGCTTTTCCACCTATCAACAAAGTCTCTGCTTCCTTTATTTCCATAGCTCTCTTGTAAAGTTCAGCTGCCTTCTCAAAATCTCCCCTTTCATAGCTTTGGAAAAGAGTAAAACAAAGTTGAAACAAGCAAATAAAACAAGTCTGTCAACTCATTTAAATTGAAATATACACCATACTATAAACACAGTGTACTTAAAACTCTATTTTCCCAGAAAATACACAAGCCCAGATGTTTTGTTTCATGCAGTAATTTGCTTTTTTAGGGCTGAGGCATTTGATCTTACCTTAGCACAGCCAAGTTTTTCAGCGTTTCCCCCACACGAGGATGCATGTGGCCAAAGCTGTCTTCATAAATCTTTAGTGCACGTTCATAGAGAGGCAAAGCTTCAATCTGCTTTTTCTTTGGGTAGCAAAAAGTTTCTTTGTTACAGATTTGTATTATATTGGCTTTTCTTTTTAACACACTATCGAAGCATTGTACATACAGTGTTGAGCATACCAGTCACAGCAATTATCTTTTCCCTGCATTCATTTTCCTTGCCACATATGTTTTCAACCTTTAAAAGGGAGCCCAAGAATTTGTAAGTCCTATAAGGAATTTCCCTTTTAAATATGATCACGTTTTTTTTGTTTCATTTAGGTACAAATCATAAAAAAGCCTGAGACACGAGAAATAACCATTAGGCATGAAAAACTTACCATCTGACAGTAAAGGACAGCCAGGTTTACCAGAGCAGTTGCTACACTTGGGTGCTTTGGGCCAAATGACTTCTGCCGAATTTCAACTGCTAGCTCATACAGAGGAACAGCCTTGTCAAGCTTTCCCTGGAATTAACAGGGAAAAAAATTATTCAGTTCTTTTGTATCAAGATGGTAACAGTAAAACCTATTTTAAACAAAAGCCTTGGAAAAAATCTGGCTGGTTTTAGAATAAGGGGTTAACTTTGGTTAATTAATAGCTATAGACTGCACACACTGTTTATCATGAATATTTATTATAACCTAATTTTCCAAAATACTGGGCATATTGAACTCCCAGTTAATGTGTTTGTTAGCTAGGTCTATTTCTTCCTTTCTTAATTCATTTTTCCCCACAAGTGTCTCATTGAGAAGGCAGTTGAAAAGAATTTTTTGTTGTATTTTTATTGCAATAATTTTCTCCACTGATTTTTAATTTGTGCTACTTCAAACTAGTAGAGGTTTTTGATACAAATATTGAGTGGTTTTGCAGCTTCTAGCAGCATGAAAATTAGAAGCTGAAGTGATGAGAAAATAACGTGACCCAAAACCATTTAATGTACACAACAGCAGGTAACAATTACTTAGCAAAAACACATGCAAATTTGATCCAAGGGATTATCTCTGAAGAGCGTAAAATGTGAAAATATAAAATATATAAAATTCTTGTCATCTACTGAACTTGGTTTTGGTTTAGCTGGATGGCAAGAGTTGGAAACAGTTTATCATTACTACACTAATAATGCCAAATGGTTAGAACAACCATCTACAAACACAAGTATTCATAAAACATTTTGAAACTATGAAATGCAGAAGTTTATACTACTGTTAATGTTATTCCTCATAGTGCATTTTGCACAGGAGTAATTCTCACTTTTCTCTGAGCCAACATACACTGAAGGTGGCTCAGCCAGTTTATTTGTGAAGTACTATCTCCCTGATAAGCCTTCAGGTTACCCTCAAACGGACTTTAAAGTTCAAGGTCATTGTGTAAAAAGAACTATTCCTGCACCCTAAAACATGATTTTTCCATTAAGACACAAGGCATATGGTTAATTTAGGTGATCAGAAGAGGTAACAGGCTTGTGCTCACCATCTTTTTGTACAGCACTGCCAGGTGTTTCACAGTATAAGCCAAGGAGGGATGATCTGGAGCCAAGGCTCTCCTCCTGATGTCCAAAGCTTTCTCATAGAGCTCCTCAGCCTTGTCATAGTGCTGCTTCTCATTGTACAGAGCTGCCAGGTTGTTCAGAGACTGCGCGCAGTCTGGGTGGTCGGATCCCAGCACTCGCTCTCGCATTTCCAAAGATCGCTTCAGGAAAAGTTCTGCTGTCCTACAGAATATATTTGCTCATCAATATTTTACAGCTGGTAACATCTGCACAGGCTGAAGTGCCTGTTTAAAACAACAAACTCAGCCTTGGAAACTCATAGTAGAATTGGTTTAGAACTGACAAACTCATAGTAGAATCTGTTTAGAACTGACAAAGTAGAAAAGACCGTGTAATGCCACCACTGGAGCAAAGGGCATGTTCTATCTCACTACAGTAGGGTATTACTATTTCATTACAGCTTTGCAGCAGCTCCTCTATCAAAACAATGGGTGATCCCTCCATGACACTGACAGCATCCATTATAACTAGGCAGCTCCTTACCCTGACATACACACAAATTCTGTGTGATGCCATTCTCAAGAGGTCAGCTTAGTAAATTAGAAAAATCCATTTCATGTCAGAGAAAAAAAGATCATTTATACACACAACTGTAGGTTCAGTTTTTGAGATCTTAGACAAGTATCAAAAGGTGTTCACTCTATGCAAAGGCTTCTGTAATTATCCAAAAGCTACTGGTGCCATAAACATCAGGCTCAGGAAGAACTGGAAGAAAAAATACTTCCAGAGCTCACTCGGTGCTTTTTTGCTGGGCACTTTTGTTCTTCTCTGAAAAGATTCAGTTCAGTAGAGTGGGATTTAGGTGACTTTACAATTTCCTGACAACACACAGTTTAGATTCCTCTGTCAACTGAAGAAGCTGAAGTCAAGAATGGCTAAACATACAATCAGAACTGTCCTGCACCTTTTATTCCCCTTCTTCAACACCCCTGCTTATCTCTGTCTGCTTTTAGAACACCTTTGTGCTGTTCTGTCTCTTTTTGGCTTTTAACAAGACTTCAGGGTAAAAGCTTAAGGATTACTAGCATGGTGACATTGAGGTCATGACTTCTTGTAATACTGTCATAGAAGAACAACAGTCCTGCTATTCAAAGATGAACACTGCAAAGGAGAGTCACAAAGTGAATCTGAGTGGAGGAGGCACAGATTTGAGAGACAACTGGTATTTGCAAAAAAGGCTAGTTAACTGTGGAACATTAATTCTGAATGCAGGAAGTGCACTGACTTGGTAAATACTCACATGCAAACAGCACCAACTAGAAAACAGGAGTCAATTTCACACTGAAGAAAAACCACTAGAATGGATCAGGGATGGTACTACAAAAAGTATTTGATCATGTGTCTGCATTTAATGCTAGTTCTCAATGCTCTGCCTCCATTCAGATACCTGAGAATGCTCAGTGGATGAGTCACAATTAACTCAACTTACTCAAGATTATTCTGCAGGTAGTAGAGGACTCCAAGCTCATTAAGAGTTCGAGCATTATCTGGTGTATCCTTGCCTAAGGTGAGCTCTTCCAGTTGCAGGGCCCTTTGGCGCAGGAGAGCAAAGCCGCACTGCAGCAAAGAAAAGGTAATATAAGACAGTCAGCAGTACTTTTACAGTTTGACACTAAAGGACAGAATACCAAAATACTTAGTTTGGTTCCAAAGGAGCACAATAATCCCCCTTAAATTCTATTTTTGAGCTACATAGCACACACTTACAATCTAACAGTGAATATCACCAAAAAAGTGAAATTTTGGTGAAAATTTCTAGGCAATTCAAGTCACTATGCTGTAACACTGCTCTCCCTGTATCATACATGCTAATTTGCTTTAACTTCACAGTTCAAATGACCAATTCAGATAAATTCTTAGATTTATAAGCTCAAAACCTAAAATCAATTTAATATCCAATTGTAAACACCATATACAAATGCATATAAAGTATTACTCAAGGCTTCACATCAATCTTTTTTAAATGGACAGCCAAATTAATGCTTACATGCAAAATAAATCAGAGTAAAACATGCAGCCATTTTTACACACTCTGCCTATTTTTGATCTTTGCAGTCTTGATGAAAGTATTTTTGCAGCAGAACTCATTGCAGAAATAGACCAAATCTTCATGAACCTAATTCAGTCGTATTTAATCACTGTGGAAATAGCAACATTTATGCTTTTTTACTACTTTCATTAGAGCTACAACTGGAGCTCTGGGGTTATTAGCTGAACTCTTACAGTACAGGCATTACATGACAAACCCTTAGCTCAAAAATGACAAGAGGAACCCTGTACCTGAAAAACAACACAGAAGAAAAAAACAGGGAAAAACTCTGTATGTTATCTAGTACTTTAACTGGGGTTTTCCATTGCAGTAAGCACTGTGTTCACTAGCAGGATAAATGCCTCAGCTGTTCTGGAGAACACCTTTTTCCATTGTCACTTTGACACACAATTGTATCAGCAGTAATTCTGCACCTCTGAAATGTATATATCCACTTCTTTCTTTTCAACTTCTCTCAATTCCATTCCAGTTTTACTGATACTTCTCCACTCCCAGCAGAGTTGAAAGGCCAGTCACCAAAGCTGCTGCTAAACTACTTCACTACCTATGCCCACAATTATCAAAAGCTCTGGAGCATTATCAACTCTGCAGACACAATTTATCACCTATTTAGCAGAGACTCAATGTGCCCTGCACCTCTTTTTAAATATCAAGCATTTCCTTACCAGACTGCCTTTCTGCCTTGCTGCTTTTTGGCGTATTTTGAAGGACTTTTTCCTCAGTTGTTCAGCTTGTTCATATCTGAAAGTAGTTATTTGTAGTGTTAGAAGAATGTCAAATGTACCATCAATAAGTATGCTGGAAAGATTCTAAGTTACTTGAAAATTTAAGAATCTTGAAAATAATCCCACTTTTTTTTAAATATAAAAATATCCAAAATGCTTAGGGCCAGACAATGTTCCTCCTTTATCTCTAGGAGTTTTTTGCTAAACTAAGCACAGAAGTTGGCCCCTCCTGGGTGACCTGCTACAGGAACAGAGAGGGGATGCCCATGGTTGCATTTCAACATATGAAACTCAAAAAAAAGAACCAAAGAAAAATTCTGGCTTCCAGAAGAAAACCTTTAGTGGGTTTTTTTTTTTGTTTTTTGTACTACCTCCACAAAGAAGAAAAAGAGCAGTGTAATTAAACCTACTTGTTCTGCTTTTGGTACAAGGTCGCAAGCGCGTCAAGCTCACGGGCGACCCGAGGGTGTTCAGCTCCATAAGCGTTTTCAGAGATTTCCAGTGCCTGTTTATACAACTGTTCAGCATTTCCAAACTTCTTCCACTGAACATACACTCCTGCCAGCTGGTGGAGTGACTGTGCCACCCTTGGATGGTCTGGATCCAGCGCAGTCTCTCGAATCTCCAGAGAGCGCTGCAGAGGAGCTACAGCCTGTAACAACCAAGCCCAGAGTGTGAGGGCAGCAGGCAGCATCCTGTATGCTACAATAACTACTGCAATAGAAAGCACACACTGAGCTCTGCTTAATTTGCCTTTTTGCTGTTACAACAATCTCTAAATGTACTTACCTGACTGAGAAGACCTAGGTCCTTAAGAAACCGTCCCAGGGTCTCATAAAGATCAGCCAGGCAGATCATACTTTCCTCTCCCTCACTGCTTTTTTCATATTCTTTCAGAGAGTCAAAATACTCAGCTGCCATAGAGCTCTTATCTTTCCCAACCAGCTGCCAGTAACTCAGCAATTCTGCAAAATGTCCCCTGTTTTAACAAGGAAATAAGAATCTTATCTCTGATTCCCCTCTATTCACACTGATGCTAGCTTAGGAAAAAAGGCCTATATGTACAAATGTTGTTATGCTACAGCATCTACAGAGACAATTCATGGAGACATCTATTCAACAGCAGTATTTATTCCTTTACCAACCCCCAGGTGTAACAGAATAGAAAAAATAGATTATTTATATAGAAACAGCATTTAACACTTCAACTGCTATTATTTAAGTAGTTTTAATCTGTATCTGTCACTTTCTGATTTATATTGACAAAAAATTACTTTGAAATGTTTATAATGGCTAAAGCAGTTGCTACCTTTGTACCTTTTGTAAAGGTTTTGGGACACAAAGAGATTCAGAAGACACTTATGTAGCTTTTGCTTATCAGCCTGCTGTTGGAAAAGCCAGGGAAGTTCATCTGCACTTCTCCAAGTCACTCGGTCTTGACTATTGAAAGAAAAAAAAAGAAAATTAAAACTCTGACAGGCCTAACAACTTGTCAATTTGATGTGAAAACTAGGCAAGCATACAGTTTCCATACCTGAATGTCTGAACAAACAGATTACTGTAAGACTTATGTACTCCATTTTCTTACATCTTCATTTTAATTTCATGTCAGAAGGCATTGGAACCCCCAGGCACTCCACAGGAAGCTGCTCCTCCACCCCATATGGGCTAATCAGTGCCTGCCAGTAGGACTGCAGCCCTGCAGCAGCCCACTGTCCCTTTGTGTCTCCTTTGTCTGGTACAATGTGGCCTATTGGCTTCCTGCTACCCAACAGTGGATGCCTGGAGGAGCAATAAACAGCAGCCCACAGCTGGGACACACTAACTCAGCATGTAAATGCAAATCAGTTTTCAAGCTGGATATGAACTTGTAGATGTTCGGTTGTCCTATTGAACCTCCTCTTATCTGTGTGCTAATTGCTTGAACACAAGTGGTTTTCTGCTTCAAGTCCCAAGCAAACTCAAATTTCCTAGCATTTACTAGCAATTAAAAATCCACATGGGGTTGCAGACCACCAACTAACTGATAGGGTATAAATTCATGTCTTACATTTTCCCATGATCACTTTATCATAAGCCTATTCCCCTTCACAGGCATCATTCTTTTCCAAGGTTAAAAAGCAACATGTCAATAAATAAACTTCCGAACTGACAATTTTGCACAGTTATTTTGCTATATTAGTTTACTAAACTCAAAGAAGGTATATAAAGAAAACAAAAACAACTATGAGGCATAAAGTCTGCATTTAGCACTTCTTGAAGAATTCTGACTCACCTTAACTGCATGGTGAAATATTCCACTAGTTTTTGTCTATAAGCAGAAATAACATTTTCATCTGCTTCCATATACTCTAGTTTCACCATCTCCCAAGCCTGAAAGAGAGTATAAATGAAATAAAGAGAATTCATTTAATTTGTTCAATTGTTGATGATACTTGGTATTATACACATGGTATTATGCAAAATGAAACACATCTCATGTTGCAGAACTGAAAATCTTTCAATTACAAAGGCATTACAACCAAATTGTCTTATCTTATACCACAGCTCTGGCTATTCAGGGAATATTTCATTCTCTTCCAATTGTTCCTGGTTTTTTGGGGAGCCAGTGTTTTCTAGGACACATGGAGTCAGCAACTAAGAGATAAGAAATTTATGAAGGTTTGAAAGGCCAGATTTTCAACAATAGCTCTGGTAGTTTTCAAGTTTTTTGGTATGTTTCTACATCATACCAGATGTTAAGGAGAATGGATGAGCAAACATAAACATTTCAAGGCCCACCTAGCTAACAAAAGAACTTATCTAAAAACAGGGGTTGGAGTTAGGGGTGTGGAGCTTCACTTGTACATGTTTAGGGTTACAAACTTTACCTGGAGGTGCTGAAACTTCAGCAAACCACAGCCATATGTCAGCACACACATTTTGTGCAGGCTGTGAAGGAGCGAGGCCAGCACTGCAGAAGTCAGCTCAGGATAAAGCTCCATCAGCTCTGACTCACTCACCCCATTGTGGCTGACACCAATGACACACAATATCTACACAAAGCAGAAAGCAGATTTCACACAGTTAGCAATATTTGCTGGAGAGCTTTGTTACACTGAAATGTCAAGCAAGATACTGTTTAGCACTGTGATAACTTTATAGCCAAAGGAAAAAAACTCTACCTACATAAGCCCTTTCCCTCTTCTCAAAGAAGAGAATTCAGTGCTAATGGTTTAATATTCTAATAGATAAAGCACCAAATGGGACAGTCGGGGACAAACAAATGGCTCCTTATACTTTCCTATAAAACACTGAGAGAGAATAGCTCCATTATCATGAGGAACTTTCATCTAAGTAAAATCTTCTGAAGGTCTTTATGTTGCCAGCACCAAAGATGCAGCAATTACTGAGTACTGTGTCCTAATTAAAAAAATGTTTCGTACAAGAGGGAAATTATGCAAAGGTAGGAAGAGGAGTCAGAAATGTAATAAGAAATGCCCTATATTCACAAGGCAAGGCACCATGTTTTGATTGCATTTATTATGCTCAATGTAGGTAATCACTAGATCATGGTAGTGATCAGCAAGGAAGTTCTAATTCTATATCACATCACAGTGGAAAAGCCCTGCTTTATATTGTGAGATGACAGCTCAGTTTATATTTAACACAAAGCAGTCATACATTCTATATCTATGTAACAGATATAATTACATTAATAAAATTGTCCCTTCTGTATTAATAATACACAGTAATCTTGGAGTCATACATATGAACTAATATAAATTTCCATTTACTTTAAAGTTATGAAAAACTCTTTACCAGAAAGAGTATTCTTTACCTGTAGAAGCAGCGATACATTCTCTGCTTACCTCTCTCAAAAGACCTTTCTCTTTATCACTCTGCAATGATCCCTGAATTGACCTCAGAACAAGCCTGTACAGTGACACTGTGTCTTGACACTGGCAACACTGCTGAAGAATTTCATCAATACTTCCTGTATTTCCAACACTGAGCAGAAGGACAGAAATTTTAAGGTTTAGCATATTAAATTTGGCTCAGTAAGATTGATTTGAAACTACCAAAGAGTTCTATCTCAAATGTTCCCTGGATTCTGACTGGGTTCAAAAGGTGCATAGCACCTAGTGAAATTTAAACAAAGAAGAGGTGAGTTCCTGAAGCCAATTTCTGTCATATTCTCTGATTTTTCTGAATAGCTGCAACAGTTTTATTAAAAAACCTATGCTACAGTGGTTTTTTCTCCAGCAGGAGTACAAAGTAAGAACATTAGGATGGATAAAGATAAAACCACATGCTGCTATTTCATTTAATGCATTTACAAAGTATGTTTTCAGGAGCAATTAAGTCTTCTAGAACATAAAATGTGAACAGAAATAATTAAAATCAGTCACCTGGAGTAAATTATCAATTAGTGTATCATCTTCTGGGAGTCTCTTAACTAAAAATGCAACGAGACGAATGCTCTCTCTCAATGAGATGAAGTCTAGGTTAATAATAAGCCAATGCACTTATTAGGTATTCTCTTGCACAAGGGGGAAAATTAATTTTCTCCACAGCAGGAATTATAAGGCTAAGGACCATAAGCAGGATGTTAAACTAAACAGTTGTTGAACTTTCTTTTAGGCTTAAAAATCTATGGGGCAATCTGGTACATCAGTAAATAGAAAACAGCTGAATTTAACTGTTTAACAACTTAACCCAAACATTCTCCAAATACCTTTAAAAAGCACTGAAGCAACTGATACACCCAGAAAGAAGAACATTAAAATAAACTAGAAATAGAAGAGCTGAAAACAAATAGATACAACTATTTGGATTCACTTAGTATCAAATTGGTGACTGTATACTCTCTGATTTCTTTTCCCATTCCATTCACAGTCAGCGAAGGGCAAAACTTCTCCTCTTTATCTTAACGAGATAATTCTCTTGTTAAGAATTATCTTGTTAATAATTCTTAACAAGATTTATTCTGTGTTAAACGAAAATACTTCAAAAGGCTAACCTACTTAAAGTCTTCTAATCTAGTGATGAGCATAATAATTTCCAGAATGCCTCAACTTACCAAGCAATGGTTTTGCCCAAGAGAGTGACATACAAAGCATTGCAAGTGGTGGCAGAACGACAATGTCTCTCAAGCTTCTTCTCCTACAACATTTTAAATAAACTCTGTGAACTGAGATGAAACTAACCATACAAATGAAACATTTACTGTTTGATAAGAAAACAAAAATTATAGATATTCTTCTATCTGTAACATCTGAAGACTATAACATGGTTAAGTAGTGCACAAAATACTGCACATGTTTCTAGTTATAGCAGCATATGAGTGAAAATTCCCATTTGAGTTTAAGATGAAGAGTTAGGATCTAACATTGTATCTCAATATAAGGATTATCTTAAAGTCCCAAAGGCAAAGGTAAAAATAGTTTTCCCCACTCTGCCAATCATTGTTACAGTATTATGCAATAATAATTAAAACATAATTCAATCTTCTGGTATTCTAAAATAAAATAACACATTTACAGCAGTATGTACAACTGCACAGTTTTTGTGTTAAAAATTTATGCTGTTCCATCTGTGTTTCAGTGCTAACAGCCACAGGGTAAAAATACTCAAACTTCATGCTATCTTGAGCAATCGTATTTAGTTAGCTAAATATAATTCTTCTTTTGGCAGCTGGGCTTATTTCATCTTTCCATGTTTTCATTAGAAATTATACTAGAGTAAGGTACTTTAGAAAAACTGCAACAGACATACCTGCTCTTTAGTCAATTTAACTTTTGCAGAGTTACATTCTGCACTAATGAGAGATTTAACATCTTTGGAATTCAGTGGATCAAGATGAAGAGTGGGCCACAACCTTTGGTAAGAGAGAACAAAGTCATATTTGAACCTTATTAAATAGCTCACAGAAAGAAAAGAAACAACATCAGAGTTCCAGAGCTTTTTAAAGATTTACATCAAAGCAGTAATTGAAGCTGTTCCCTGCTACTATGAAATTCTAGTCATCTGAAGTAAAATTTCCACTTTTAGCCTTATCCTAAATCTACATCATGGTACTGCAGTTCTTGATGTGCATCTGACTGCATTTAAAGTTGTCTTTCATACAGTCATGTGCATAGATCCATCACAGTAAAACAAAAATCTAGTTTTCCAACAGCTAAATTCTGTCATTGCAGCTACAACAGAGAAGCTTTCATTTTCCACAGAGGCTGCAAAATCTTATCCTATTAAATCTCCACATCTTGACAAATCTGTCTGATCTGCAATGAGTTACTGTAATTTAAAACAATAATTCTAACCCAGGATATTTTGACACATCATAGAAATATAACTTACCTCCAAGCCTGCGGACAAGTTTCTACATTCACTGATACAATCACTCTCACGTTCACTGGCAGTGGATCTATCAACCACTTCATATGCTTCTCAGCTTGCTTAAAAACAAATTTTCATTTGTTAATATAGATTGTTCAAAACCATGCCAGAAGTTTCTAAGTTTCATTAACTATACAACTCAATGAAAGGAGTCTAAAATTTTCCAGAGTCCTTTAAAATCATTCATTATTTGGTCCTTAAGAGAGTACTAAATGACCCATTTATATATGTCAGCATAACTGTACACTAAATAAAGCAAATAGAATACTATTGCTGAAATGCTCACCTCATAAAAACCAGGCTATTTACATACCCAAGAAGTCAGCTCACAGCCTTGAATCTTTGGATAAGTAATGTGCCTGGACTTCTCAAACATTAAGGTGCTAAGATAAAATTTAGAAGAAAAAAAATACCAAAACAACCCCCAAAAAATTTATCTACAAAAATAACTCAATTGCACTTTTTACAATATTTTCTATATGTTCTCTTCAGAGCACAGCAAACACTAATATTTTTGGTATGGCTGAACCTGTGACAAATGGCAAAGGTTTTGAAAACATACCTGTATTTGGTCAATAGAGTCAATAATTATAATAATGCTGCCTTGATGGCGTGCAGAAAGTTTTTCCAGCCAACGGGGAAACTCTTCCAGAAGTTTAGCTGGATCGAAAGTCAGAGGTGATACTAACCAAGAGTGTTGCATAAGCTGCAGAATTATAAATATGTACAAGAAATTTTACCTTAAAAATCAGCTAAGATAGTTGAAAGAAGTTCTATAGACACAAGAGGAAAAAAAACCCCCACCCTCATCCCCAAGACCCCCCTTCCAAAAAACCCCCATGTGATTTGGGGCCAATTTTTCTAGTCAAGTTCACAGAGAGTTCTTTCCTTCTAGTATATGCAGAAAGCTGGCACTTGCAGAACAAAGAATATTTATTGAACTCAGTGTATAAACTCTAGAGAGATAACCTCAGTTTACACAATTGACAAGAAATTTTCAGACTTAAAAAACTGAAAAGTTACACAGGTTAAATAGGTAGACATCTGAAATACATGAGAAAATTGCAAGGATAGCACAACTGATTTTATTTTTCTACAGGTTTTAGTCCTGTAAGGCCCTTAGTGCCACCCTGTGATGGAAAAAGAATGCTCAGACCCTGGCACAAAAATGATCCTCACTTATTCCCACGTATTTAGCACACAAGTGAAAATAAATTAACATAGGAGAGAGCGTAGTCGAGGAACAAGATGGTGCCAAGTGGCCAAGACAGCCTCAGGTTTCTAAGCACATAGACAGAAGAGGTACCACCTGCCTCTCTCATTGGCCAGACGGCAGGGAATTTTGGAAGGATTTTATATGGTTTTATAAATCATCAATACAGGTCACTGGAACCGTAACGGCTAATGCCAATCTATTATGAATATCCCAGAGATGCTGTTTAATTGATTTACATTCAGTGTATAGAATCAGATTCCCCTCATTATATAATGCTTTATATTTAATAGATTCGTGGAACAGTTTGGATAGGAAGGAGCTTTAAAGGCCACCTAGTCCAACTCCCTGCAATGTGCAGGGACATCTTCAACTAGATTAGGTTGCCCAGAGACCTGCCCAATCTGAACTTGAATGTTCTTCTATTACATTTGTATTACTTTCCACTGATGTTGAAAAATCTGTAGAAAATGTTATTTTTGGACATATACACACACACACACACACTGGCAGTTTCCAAAGAAAGAGCAATGCAGGGCATGTACTACAGCATTACCTTTAGAGTAAGGCGTTTAATTATCAGCGCAGATTCTGAACTAGTAGACATGGGCCTCCCAACAAAGTGATACAGAATTAGAGTGCTTGGTGAATGTTTCTGTTGTAATTGAATCCTAATGACACAAGAGAAGAAAAGACTCAACAAACTATAATTTTGCAGATAGATCTCAAACAAAAGGCATCAGTTTTTCCCAAGGAGATAGAGTATCTTAGCTACACGTGTTCCACGTTTATCTTACAAAACAGGATAGACATTTTCTGAGCTGTAACTGAACTTTTAATGTCAGATTCCATTTTTGCTCTCCCCAGTACTCCTAGCAATTAGCAAGTGCCCTTCCTGGCATTGAATAGCCACGTGCCACTAATTGACACCATCAATTCATTTTTAGGACAGCAAATTTTGCATAGCATACAAGTGACCATAACACAAATTTCTACGATAAATTATTAGGATTTTTTTCTTTATTTCAATTTAAAAGACTTCAAAGGACTCTTCTTGTGTATCAGAGAAGGGCAACATTATTGAGCTATCAAAACCACATCGTAATGCTGTGCAAAGACAGATATGTAAGGTGTTGCAGCTGGAGTCAGGTAGATGTTAAAGGCAGTCCAGATGAAATTAGTGACTCAAATACCACAAATCTTTCCAGGATGCTTCCATAACTCCAGTGCTTTGTAAATGCCCCCATTTTACTTCTTATTAGACTGATACAATGTTTGAAATGTAATAGAAACTTCTTTTCTCAAATTTCATTCATATAAAAAAAAGAAAATTTAAACTACCATTTTGACAGAAGAAGAGATTTCCCAGAGCCTGGTCCTCCTGATACAAGCAATGGTGGAATTGGTGCAGGTGCTGCTACTAGGTCATTCAGACGCTCAAAATACTACAAAAAAGAAACAACCATTATAAATACTCCACTGTTCTAAGGAAGAAATATAGTGACTAGTATTGTAACCCGTTTAGATTCAAAATGCTTGTACTAATTTATTAAGGAAAAGGAGTAATTACAGAAATACAATACAACACAAGTGTAAAAGGAGTTATTACAGAAATACAATACAACACAACTGTAAATACAACACAGGAAACATTTAAACCATGGAATTCATTATCTCTTTTTTTAAAAATGTAAAACTAATTAACACGTTCTTCAAAACTCTATTTAAAATGTAACCTTCAGTGCTAATAAACTGAATTAATGTTACTATAGTAAAGCAAGTGGGTTCTATGTTTGTTCAGGCTGCCTTGCCCCCCATTTTCCCCAAACCACTCCACTGCACCAGATATGGCTGCCAGGAAAAACCCTTCCAAGTTGGCGTCTGCCATGAATGAGTATTTTGAGACACTAAGCACACAAAAGAAGGCTTTGTTTTACCACATGAATGTCCAAAAATGTTGTAGCAGATGATAAGAAGAATCAAAATGAAACACCCTTCACCTGCTCAGGAGAGATATTTTGTCTTTGAAATAAGAAGTGCATTAAGATGTACACTGGTATTTTTTCCTTAATGTTCTATTATTCTATTGCTCTAGTCTGTAGTAAAGATGGTACAATCCTCCAAACCATTGCCAATACATCAGTAGTGAAGTAAAAGAGCATTTTGTGCTAGTAAAATAGGGGTACTAAGAATTCAAATACAGTAACATAAACTGCAGGCTTATGTTACATTGCCCAAATAAACTAAACATCCACCACATCCTGTGATGACTTTAATGTTTATCTTCCTACATTTATTACACCTTCCCAACATATAACTGTTCCTGATACTTGTAACTTGAAATGTTTTAAAAATTTTTTTCCAGTAATAAGTAAGTACTGAGCTATTCAGCAGCTTTCCACTTTAAAGTTTCCTATACAGCCGCATGATGAGATGAAATCTTTTCATTAACCATCTCCTAAAGACCTAACTCCAGGTGTCAAGAAAGAGACTGGATTTCCCTGGGGAAAAATAAAAGAGAAATAAAAAAAAAAGAAGAAGAAAAGATAGATATTCAGTGTGTTTTCTATTGATGACCAACATCTAAGAGGACACTCTGCTTCTGGCACACTGTTACAGTGCTTTTCTCCAGCGCATAACAACTACTTCTTCATCAATGTCATTCAGCAACGCATCAACTGGCATCTCTCCCAGAAAAGAAATATGCCATCTATATCAGACATATGGCTTCTTCCAGCATAAGGAGTGATAGCCTCAAGGATGCTCTCAGACACAGCTTCTTCTGTGGAAGTGCATCTTGCCCAACAAGGGATGGCAGTGAGCGATGACTTTCTCTTCATCCATATACCTTTATAATGTACTTACTTTCCCAAATCCCAGCTCACATGTTGAATTAGAGGCCTGCTGAAAAGCTTCCATCTGTTCTTGTTCATCGTGTGCATCCCACAATACATCACCAAAAACTTCTTCTTCAGGAGCAGTGGAGTCTTCCTTATTACCCGAATCCTTGCCTTCTACTTCTGTCATTTCACACCCCAATATATCCTAAGCAAAAAGAAATTACATGGAGAAAACTGCAATGATAGTGAAAGCACATTTGCTGTTAGTTTCAGTATGAGTGTGGCTCTACTAACAGCAATATGCTCATTTCCTTTCAGGGTAGCAGAGAACATAAATAAATAAGCAATTAGATGAAACTAAGAATGCACAGGTCTCAAGACACTGATTTTAGGTATCTCATAGTGGAAGCAACTCACCACAAGAATAAGGAGAGAACATATCTACGATATAGATAAAGAGAAATTAAAAGCTTATTTAGGCTCATAAATAGAACCCTTTCCCCAGGTCCTGTGCTTCTGTCCTTAAAAGCACTGCTCTGTTTGGGGTTTTATTTTCCACATGCACATTTCTCTGCTTGCCAGATATTAATGATAAAACAAAAAGATACTTTGAATCACATCTAAGTACCATACAGTAATTGCACTGACATCATCTAAGATCATAAATCAGCACAGACATAAAAAGCTAAAATGCATCATATACTTTACCTGTTTAATTATTTTCTCCACACAATTATAGATTTCATAGGCTCCTTCCTCCACACCTCCAACATGATCAATCATCTAAAAAAGTAAATGGCAAAGCATGACACAACTCTGAATCCAACTGAGAACAGTATTTAGGACTTCCAAAAAAAACATTCTGGACACATTTAAATTCCATTCTGTTGCCTTCCTTAGGTAAGACTCACTTTGCCTTTAAAAGAAGAACTTTAAAATAAGAACTTTAAAAATTTGAACTTTAAGAACTTTAAGAACTTTAAAAATTTGGCATCTAGTTTCAGCTGTTTCTCAACAGCTGTCTCTGCAGAGGAAAATAAATGATCACTGATCAATTTTCAGGCAGCAGGAATCTCTCTGGAGGTACACTTCCCTCCCTTCAGCGGCTACAGAGGGACCTCAGATAAATAACCTTGCCATTTAAAAGCCTAAACACAGGTAAGAAATTCTAACCTAATAGCAAAGCCATTTTTTTCAGTGAAAATGAAGTGGCTTTTTTCTCTCCTGCTAATGAAGATTTCTTAATATTCATAAATTTCAGCTTCGTCGATCTGCTCACAGAATGAACATCCAGAGTAATGAGTGCAATGCAATTTCTCCCAAAATCTGGGATTATTAGCATGCAGTGTTGTTTATAGATATTTTTAAATGCCATACCTTTGCTTTGCTCATGTAAGAAATTTGCTCAATCAACTGTTGTACTGAGACTGAACTTGTTCTGCCATCCTCTCTTCTGTGGTAAATTAACCGGGGTTTTTCTTCTGGATTTTTCAAGAAGGCTTCTTCACAGTCCTCCAACAAACAACTAGATTGGAAATCAGCATTCTTGTGCTATATTACACTGCTGTAGCAAACAGTTCAATCAACACAAGCTCCGAAGATGGGTTTCACTGCAAAATCTAATTCAAAAGTCATATCTATTTATAACAAAAAGCAATCAAATACTTCAACAGAGAATTTGAGAAAAACTGTGAAGCAAGGAAAAGCTAAGAGAAAAATTTATACTACTTGTACCAAAACCAGTAAAACCATTTATTAATTTTTATGATTATTGATTTGCAAATTAAAAGCTGATCTTCCTGTCAATACCAATATGCAGAGTGAAAGGTAATTGCCTTGCACGGAAAGAACCCGGTTTGACATACAATTAAAAAGCTATGCTCTGCCATCAGTTATCTGAAGGCTCTGTTCTATTCTTCGATCTTTTTAGGAAAAGTCCTTCAGTATTTGTCATATGCAGGACACTCTTTCAATTTATAGTATTTAAAAAGGAGAATTTGACATCTGCAAAGTCAAAAGCACTTTGCATTTATATATGTGAATGACATCCAAGGATATCTATTGCTGTTCCACAAGAGGAACTATACCACTTGGGGATGCTGACAATAGCAGACAGGATTGCTCACATACTACCATCTTTAAGCAAGCACTGCAATTTTCATCAGTGTTTTTCTAAGAGAAATTGTCTAAATTAATACTTTTGAGGGTTTTTTTTCCTTGCATATTTTGTTCCTAAACATTTGTGCCTCACGTACATAAAATTGGGTTATTTGGCAACAGCATACAATGTGTAACAGTAACATTCGAACACAATTCAAAAAGTATCCCTTCTTTGGTGCTTTTTCTTTAGTGAATCATGCTTCTTCTTCTAGAAGGTTAAGAAATTACTCACTGAACAAACAGAACACATTCCATCACTATTTGTCATGAAACATCATGACTTCAGTAAATCAAAGCTGTCAAAAGCTAGCGTAAGTTAACACACAGGAGAGCCATGAAATCAGTCTATAAGACAGCCAAAACTGAACTAATATGCAACAGAATAAACCCAAAACACTACAGACAGGTGTAAGGCTAGATAAGCAAATGAAAAACACTGAGGACATCCACACCAGCCATCTTGAATTCCTAAGACACAGCCACACACACAACAGAGAGCTGCTCTTGGAAAGCAAAACATTTCTGTATGTTATGAAGACACCGTTCAAACTGTATTTTAAGAGAATTTGTAGCTACAAGAAAAAGAAAATGCTACAAAGCTGTAATATTCTTTTAAGTGTCTGCACTAGCAAACCTAAAGTTTGAAGGAGTATCACTTTGAAGTTATTAGCTTAGGAAATGTACTGAGCAAAGCACCCCATACATTTTAATAAGCTATGCACTCTGCATAAATTACCACTTTCCATTTGTTTCGCCAGTCGGGAAAATACTCACCTTGGCAAAGTTAAATGCAGGAGCAAAATGACTAATGAACTTTTTTCAATTTCCCATTTTCTTACATCCTGAAGAGGCCTTTCATTCTCTGTTGAAAAATTAACAACTTGGAAGAAGTACCCCATTGTTTCACAGACTCTTTGAAGTTTTGGAGAGTAGTTCTGAAAGCAAATGTGAGTAACAGTGCCGTATTACTAAACATGCATAGCACTAAGGACTAAGGGCCTACCAAACAAATCTCAGTTTCTTTTCTCTAAGCAGTTTCTTCCCCTGAAGCCCTTGACAATATTTTTACTGATTTCACTGAAATCAGACTACACCTGCTTACACTAAAGCTTTCAAGAAATATTAGACAAATTTCTGAACTAGCATCACATTGGAAACAAGACAGCATATAAGTGAGCATAAGTTTGTGAGGTACTCACTCTAATGAAGATGGTCACTTCTGGCTGAGTCTCATCAGTACTGATAATATAACATCTTACTGTGTTACTCCACAGAGAGTGGGAAAACAGAGGAGTAACCTGCAACAAACTGGCAACAGCAGCATCCCAATCATCTGGCAATAAAAAAACGCCCAAAACGAAGTCTTAGAGATCTTCACATGTCATTACACAGCATAAGAGATAAGTTATCAGCTCTTAACATCATGAGTAATACATCTAAAATAGTAGTGTTCTTTTTACTCAATTATTTAAATCTCAAGAACCCATGCCATTTAATAATTTCACACGATTTGATAATGTGGCAAAATAAAAGTGCTAAATAGAATACTTTATATTTATTCTATTACAGAGAATATATATATTTTTATTAGCATCACAATATTTCCTTTTAAAAGGTTTGATGAAATGTTTCTGTAAAATCAAGGTGATAGCTGTAAAATAAGTAACAATATGCAGAAGTAATAAATTCACTCATAACCACTTTTTTTCCTTCAGATATACATGTATTTCAATTAGACCACGTGAATAAATGACAGCAAAACACTGTGGGAACTTCCTCTTCTAGGGAAAAAATCCATTGCTTTCTGTAGTATTGTATGTTTACTCTCTATAAAAGCAATGAGTTTTAAAACTTTCTTAGACTTTCATTTTGCCGCTGGTCATTCTTTCAAGACAGGTATAGGTTCTCCTTTCAGTACCACACAGGTTGATAAAAGACTTAGTGTATGAATCTGGAGCCATCACAGGGCAGACCCTCCCTCTCCCACTTTGCAGGCACAGACTTGTGAATCAGAGCCTGAAGGACTGAATAAAAAACGGGGAAACTGCCAGCAAGGTCAACTATATGCAGGAGAAGTTCCAGAGCCAGGACAACAGTGAAGGAAACCAAAGTACCAGAAGCCAATTTACAAGAGGCCACTTTGGGAAACAAAGTTCAAAAGCAGAAATTATTGACAAGAAAATATCAAGCACTGATTTACATAACAACACATACATCCTGGTCGTGCAATCAGATTTCTGTAAGTGGCCCCCTAGGCAGAGTCAAAACCCATGTAAATTCAATGAATAAAATAGAGGTATAATTTATTCTAATACAAATGAGATGTTCACACTCAGGAAGTAGAGAATCTAAATACAAATGGAAAAAAAGAACACCAGCAGACATTGAAAGAAAGAGTCATTATCTTCCATCATCAACATAAGGCTTTATCTCACAACAAAGCACCAGTAATTGCTGTTTGCTAAAACCGCTGCTGCACATGCCACAGTCACCACATGTATTAAACATGTTAGCTATGTTTCATTTTATTTTTACAAAGAATTCCAAATAATCCTTCAATTAAATCACCGAAAAATGGACAGAAAAGGAGCTAAGAAGGAACAGAGTCACTTAAGAATGTAGAAAAAAAATTCCATAGCCACCTACAATCCCAGCAAAACACACTACCATTACTTACCTCTGTTTATATTTGCAAATGGTCCCTCGACATCTATGGAGCTATGAGCAAATTCAGGCCCCCTGAAAGACTGCTGAAGTTGCATCATACTACCCATGGATGGCTCACTTCCCAACACTCCTCCATTCCAGTATTCAGATTGCACCCCAGTAGCTAAGAATTGGAAAACAAACAAAAAAACCCTCTTCACTGTCACTACACAAGGCACATTATCAGTCCTAAATACTCCAGCTGAAACATACAGCCACATGCCACTGACCATAATTTTTTGTCCTTCAGCAGATTTGCTCACATTTTTGAGTGCTGTAGTTCTAAATGGGTGCTTGTCCAAAGTCAATGAGAATCCATGACACCAAAGGATGAATGTATTTGCTGCTATTTGCTATTACATAGATTGTGCACATTTGTTGGGCTCAGATGCTCACATACCCATCTGAGCTCTTCCCATGTTATTAAATTCCTCATACAGCATATACAAGGTTTTGTATATACTTCATCTTTGTTATGTATCTAACTCTACTGCTCTGGAATGTACATCAGCTGACACTGGCATATGTCATCATCCAAAGTGTCTAAGATTCCTTCTAGTGTCGGGTGTGGTTTTTGAATGCTTTGGAGCATCATCCCTCAGATCTAGAATAAGAAAACTCAGAAAAGACTAGAAAACTTGGAACAGTTCATGAAACAATTTTTAAAAAGTGTTCAAGTCACTGTGTCTAGACAGTTCTCTGTCTTTATCTATTCATTCCAAACACCAGAAATGTGAGGTTCCCACAATCTAAACCAAGTTTGCAAAGTTTGCTCCTTTTACCCTTCAAACTACTTTAAGTAACATAAATATCTGTCTTCTGCTTTAATATTTGGAGACTTCACTCATGTTCCAACACAAGGTGTTTGGGATGAAATTCTCACCCGTAACATCTGTACAATTATCGTCAGAATCAGACTCTTCAGGATCAAACACTTGGATTCCTTGGGCCTGGAGTCTCTGGAGTTTTGCTTCTAGCTCTCGTTTGGCTCTCAGTAAGTCCTGAATCTCATTTTCTTTAGTTTCTCTAAAAATCTATCAGTAGAAAAGAAAAGAAATATTTTCATATTCAGTGTACTGAACTCATATTATCTACTTTCAATTGGAAGAACAAGTTTCTAGCATTTGTTTTCCAGGCAAAGGCATGAAAATGTGAACATGAAGCCATCATGAGTCAGAAATGTGCAGGAAACTATAGTTTAAAATGATCTTTTTTTTTTAATTTTACCATTATAAACCTTAGCATACCATTCTGAAAGAAGCCTGCATTAGTATGTTCATTAAAAATGAAAATAACTCTTTTAACTTTTTTAAATTATTGTCTTCTAAAATCACTACAAGAAACAATTTTCTCAAAGGTTCCCTTTTATTCTTTCATCTATTTTTTGTAATTACATATCATCTTATATTTACTTTTCATTGACGCAGAAATGTCAATTTCCTGTGAAGGAAAGTGATCAAGCATCTCCAGCTCTCCTGTTTGTAAAGTATTACCATCATGTGGGGAAGAAAACATGAACCAAGATTTAAATTCAAATAAATGAAGTAGTCTTCCAGTCTCATTTTCTTAAATAAAGTCAAAACCAATCCTCTTTTCATATATCTGCCAAACAGAATTACATGTAGCTACAAACAGCTACAATTAAGGACATGAAGAATCTTGAAAACAGTGAAAAACTACGACCTACTGCCCTGGTTTGAGTGGCTATCATATTTTAGCAGTCAAAAGAGATGCAACAATGTGTGGTTTTCTTGAATGCAAGCTAGAGGTGTTAACACCTTACAATGCAACATATAAAATATATACAGAAATAATGGAACTGTGTTTATACATTCCTTCAGCATGTATCAGTTTGCAGTTCATGTTTTCTTGTCACTCTCAAATATGAATATACTGCTGTTTTCAAATTCAATGCAGGAATTTAGTTTATGATGTATCACACCATATTCTCCTTTTAATATTTAAAAAGTTATTTCCTATTTTTTTCCTCTCTTCACAGAGAGGTTTTGGTAGGATTATTTTAATGGAAATAGGAGGCTACAGCTATGATACTCTAAGGTTTCTTTAAGAAGGAGAGGCCCTAATGACAGCTATTGGAGAAGGGCTCATTTGGCAAACGTGGACAAGTGACATCCATCTTTTTTGGCCATTTTCCCAGGAAATGAAAAGTCAAACCATACCTTGAATTGCCTTTTGACCTTGTCTCGATCATGTTCAAAAGTAGCAGCTCTCTCCATGGCTTGGTATTTAGCTTCTAATGCACTTTCTTTCTCTCTAAGTATTTTCTGGTATGTTTTCTGAAGTGCCTGAAAACATTTAATATTTTTTTTATGAGTTTTATCTCCAAGAAGAAGTTTTAGATTACTTTACAGGTCTGACTACAGCATTATCTCAGCACCCTACATCTCTCCTTACTGTAGGGCAGCCAGCATCATAGAATGTTCTTAGTCGGAAGGAAACCACAAGGATCATCGAGCCCAACTTCTGGCCCTGCACAGGACATCCCAAGAATCACACCGTGTGCCTGACAGCATTGTCAAAATGCTTCTTGAACTGTGAGGCTCAGTGCTGTGACCACTTCCATGGGGAGCTGTTCCAGTGCCCAACCACCCTCTGGCTGAAGAACCTTTTTCTACTATCCTGCCTAGGCCTCCCCTGGCACAAGTTCAGTCCATTCCCTCAGGTGCTGTCGCTGGTTGCCACAGGCGCGCAGGGTGCGCTCCCCATCCCCATGCCCAGGCGCACACTTTGACGGCATCCCGATGGCTCAGCAGGAGAGCACTGTGGCACGCACCATTTCCCCAGCACCTTGCCTTCCCTCTCACCCTCCCTGCCACAGCTTTCCCGGGAAGCGGGACGAGTCCTTGGCAGCCTCAGCCTCGCTGCTCACGCAGTGCCCTCACCCGCGGGGCAGCGGGCGCTACCTGCAGCTCGGCGCGCAGCCGCTTGTTCTCCCTGTCCAGCTTGGCCTCCTTCTTCACCATGGAGGCCACCTCGTTGTTCTTGCTGACGCGGAAGATCTCGTACTCCTTCCTCAGGCGCTCGTACTCGGCCACGCACTCCAGCTCCTGCACCGAGGCCGTCGACTTGAAGCTGGCCCCGATGAGGCCGCCGGGCCGGGAGCCGCCGACGCGCCGCAGGGAGCCGCGCAGCAGCCGCGCCTTGGGCTTCACCTCCACCGGGATCTCGCAGGCCTCGCCGCCGCCGCCGCCGTACGTGTCCTCGATTACCTCCCCGACCGCGCCCGCCGGGCTCACCAGGGACGACGCCGTGCCCATGGCCCCGCGCCCGCCCCGGGCGAGGCTCTAACCCCGAGCCCAGCGCCCGGTGCCCCCGGCGGGACCTGGCGGCGGGGACGTGCCCGGCGCGGAGCTTTCCCGGCGGCGGCTGCGGGCCATGGTCCGCTCCTTGCGGCCGCCGGACGAGGAAGGAGAGCGGGAGGAAGCTGCCCCGCGGGCCGCCTTTCTCCCTCCCTCTCTCTCCCGCTCCCGCCCCGTCCCACAGCGGCTCCCTGCCTGGGAACGCCGCTGGAGCAGCCCGGGAGGGGGAGCGCCAGCTGGGGAAAAGCGGAGAGGGGAAGCCTGAGGGGCTGGCGGCGGGAATCTGCTCCTCTCCGCAAAAAGTACCGCGGTTTTGGGGTTTTGCTGCTAAAAACGAGATAATGTCAGGTCGCGGCAAACTTTGCTGTTCCCGCTGCCATCATCTCAGCCTCGCGGGGGATGCTTCAGCAAAAAGAAAAAGAAAGTGCCCATTTTTTCCTCGCCGCGTCTGTTTCTCCTCAAGCGCCCATTTCTCCTCTCTCTGTCCCCTGCCCCGGAGCCCTCATGTCGCTGCCCACCCTGGGCTGCTCTGCACGTTCATATCGCAATGTTCTCGTCGGCCAAACAGGGACACGCATGGTGTGCCGCAAGCTTTTATGTTGCACAGACCTTGGAGGGGGAATTACCTCTCACCGGTCTGAAGTGGTGACCTCTGAGAGCAGCTGGCACTCCCTAGGGAGGAAGAACTGAGAAGGGCTGGTAGTGGCAGCACCAAGATGTGAGTGCCGGTAATGGTGCCAGGCCGTGCCGAGGTCAGTGGCTGCACCTTGTGCACCTCAAATGAAACCTGTGAATTCCCTGTTTGAAGATCTTCCCTGTCAGGAATAAGGAAGCTATAGCTTATCTGCCCCTTAAATGATCCTAATGACGTTTCTCTGTCTCTCCGAAAACCCCTCTTTGGTTCCTTCACCTGTTGGAGGGAATTCAGCGGAACAGATCCCCGTGGCTGAGGAGAACATCCGTTTGTTCCCAAGGCTCAAAACTGCCCTACCTTTGGTGTGAATAATAAAATTGTCATTACTTTAAAACAGATTTTGCCTCATGTATGGGCTAGTTTTGTTAGCCATGACCAGGGGAGCCATTTCCTCTTAAGAGTGAGGAAAAAGAAAAAAATCTTAGAAATCTCTTTCTAATAAGACATCCCTGAGTTTCAAAATCTACTGGAGGGGGAAGTTACTTTTGTGTACAGTAATAGAAATAGAACAAAATATGCTGTTTTATTTAGCTGAGTAAAAAATTTGCGGTTAGGGAATATGTGCTTTTTTTACCCTAACTTTACCCCATTTTTTAATGAGGAAAAAATTATTTATTGTCTGAATATTATTTATCGTTAAATCAATATATTGGTGATCAATTCAGCTTAAACTCTAGTTCAGTGAAAAAGACAGATACAGAATATGCCACAACTGTGGGAAGAGGAAGGGTGCTGCTATGTTTTCTCGAATACTGGCAGCAACATAGCCTGCACAGTATTAGGTGATTCAGCAAATAACCCTGTAATTCTGTAACAAAGCAAGGCTCTTGATTTCATTTTTGTTGGTACCAGGCAGTTTCTTCACTTCACTGCTGTCTGAGCTCTGGGAACAATTCGATATACATTCATGTTGGCGTTTGAACTGAATTATTCTCGTATTCTGAGATTCTGAATATCAAAATCTCCAAGCTTTAAGCCTGGAATAAAAAGTGTAGTATTCTAAGAGCTCTTGGATTCCTTCTAATAATCCACTTGACATTAACAAACAGATTGGAAGAACTGTAAATGCTGTTTCTCTAATGCTGCCCCTGGGTGCATTATGGAATTTTTATGGATAATAAAGACCATATTAACACAACCCTTTCTAAACAGAAAAATTACACTGCTTCCCTGTTGCTTCATGGATTGATTTTCCTAACATTTAGAGATTAGAATAACTTACTTCAATATCTAATTTGTAAACTAACAAAGATTGCTTTAAATCACGGATTAGGACAATTCAGAAAGAAATCCAACTGTTCATTGCACAGATATTGGAAACAGTGTCTGAGGATGAGCTGTCTGAACTTTCAGAAATGAATTGACCCAGAAATCATTTGCTAGAGAAAACACCATATCAAGTTCTTAAAAAATTTCTTTTCATGTTATGCTTCTTTTTAAAGTGTCAATTGAAGCAGCCCAGTCCTTAGTCCTTTGAGGATATTGATGCTGGGTGTATTGTGTCATAAAGTTCTTCACTGGTCAGTGAAGATATTTGGGATAGTTGAGCAGCTTCCTATTTACCATTTCCATTATTCACATAATTTAAACAGTTTATTAAAATATTCCATGAGTGAAATGTGCTGGGTTTACCTTGGCCAGCTCTTATTACTACATGATGTATTGTTGAAGTTTCTTACTCCTGACTTTATTTCATTTTAGGAGCTGTTGGTGACTGTTGACAAACAAGTTTTATGGCTCTAATGATCTGCCCCACAGAGAAAAGAACAACTGCAGGAATTAGACCTTTGCAAGAAGGTTTGATTTTAACATGCATTATTAAGTTCAGCTCTGACTTAGCAGACATTAATTTTATATAATAATGTATCTGATACCTATGAATTCCAGTAAAATTTAGTGTACAAGGTCAAGCTATGGCAAAATGAAGTGAAGCTCAGGAAGGCTGAAGATCATAGGTTTGATAGGCTGAAGATCACAGATTGATTACCCAGTAAAAATGAAAGTTACTTTGTTTAGAATGAATGGTGATAATGACCTGAAAGAAGGTGCTTTAAATGAAAGGCAAGTGACCAAACTTCTGTGTAACATCCTTTCTGTTAACTCTGAGGCTGGAGTGACTTTTAAGGCTGTATACTACAGGCATAAACAAAGTGTGTTGAAACACCTTCATAAATCAGTATTAAATTGTTTTTGCCTACACTAAAGGGAGTTGAAAATATTTTATTATCTCATTCATTATTTGATAATGTCTGTGTCTGATGGAAAATGATAAGGGAATTCCAGTGAGGATATAGAGTTAAAAGATGTAGAATGTAATTCTTAAAAGATTGCTTTGTCCTGGATGTAGACTTTTTACAAGGGCATGGAGTGATAGCACAAGGGGTAATAACTTCAAACTGAAAGATGTTATACTTAGATTAGATACTACAAAGAAGTTCTTCATTGTGAGGGTGGTGAGACACTGGAACAGGTTGCCCAGAGAAGCTGCAGATACCCCATGACTGGCAGTATTCAAAGCCAGGTTGGATGGGGCCTTGAGCAACCAGATCTAATGGGAGTTGTCCCTGCCCATGGCAGGGGAGTTGGAAGTAGATAATTTTTAAGGTCCCTTCCAACCCAAACCCTTTCAGGAGTCTATGGTTCTATGGTAAAAGGTTCCACTGCCCTCTTTTTTGATATGATGACTTTGCTCTAAAAGGACATTTGCTATTGGACTGTTCTTTATTAACTTTTTGTCTTTCCCCAATACGCTACGTTAAGCACAAAGTGCAAGCCAGAATTAGCCAAAGGACTGATCTATTTATTCAGCTTCTTTTTTTTAATATAATGAGGCCTGATGATTTTCAATTTAGATGATTGGTTTTGAGTCTGGTACACTAGTTGTTCCATAAAAGCCTGCAACTGCCAAATCTTAGGCCTGAGCATGAGAATTACTTTGTTGTTTCTGCCCTGTTGTGACACTTGCATTTTGTTCATCTGCATGAAAGACACCTGTAAGTCTGCATCCGTCTTCCTTGGAGACCTTCATGCTAAGCATCAGCAGTTCTGTGATTCACCAGCCAATATGGCTGGTTTGTAGGATTCTGGAGCTGTGTGCAGCTGAGGTAATGGCTGCTGGATGGTGGAAAGGCAGATGTTTTCTTCCCTTTTTTATGTGTCGCAGCATGGCTGTGGCTACATCCATCATTATGACTGGCTTTACACCCTGCAGTCTTTCTGTGATCTGACATGAAATTGCATAACTGGGATTTGAGTCATTTGAGGTGCTGTGAGTATAGGATACAGGGTAACTAAGAAATTGGTCACAGTTCATCATTAGCTCAAAGAGTTAGACATTAACATTCATAAGGAAGACTTTGTCATAAATTTGAGTTTTAGAAGCAGGACTGTACAATTGAAGTCTGAAGAAATATGCTGAAAATTCCATCCCAAGTCTTAAGATAATTTATTTCGATAGGCACATTTATGAGAATCTCTAAAACTTCTCCTTTTTCTTTTCAAGCTAAAAGTAATTAAACATGCCTGTGGTTAATTGTAGACTGCCTAACAAATTCAACCTTGTAGCTTAGTTCTAAGTTCAAATAGCTTCTGAACTTGCTGTTTCACTCAGTAACTTTGCTACAGTCTGGAACTTGCTGTTTCACTCAGTAACTTTGCTACAGTCTGGCAAGTTGAAATCATCAGCTTCTTTTGACAATCCATTTGCTGAGAGGCCTGAAAATTACCTAGAATAGAGATGATGAAAATCATAATGAAGGAGAGGACATCTGCTTTCAAATGCTCCCACAGCTTTACATGTCATAGCCCTTTGCCACTAGAGGACAGCAAGATCTCAGGAAAATGGGGTTGTATGAAGAGGTGAGAAGAAAGGAGAGAAATTGCTTACACGAGAGTTAAGAAAGCCTGAGTTCAGAAGTTGCATGCTTCTAGGTATAATTAATCTTCTTAAAGTTTTGAGTCAATTTTGGAAGATATTTCAAGACAAAATACAGAGGAGGCAGATAAATAAAAAGTGAAGTTTTAATGTAGTGTTTTGTCTAACGGTTATAGACAATGTTATTTCAAAAGTACAATACTAATTAGCTCTGAGAGCTGTATGCTGCTTCCATTAAATTCATATATAGTTTTGTATTGATTTCAGCCAGAATAGGGATTTGCTTTGAAATTTTAAATAACTGGTAGCTGTTCTAATTTTCAATGAAGAAATTAGATACCATTATGTAGAAAGTTTTTTATAGTCTGTTATTTAGAATGGAAATAATAGACTGAGCACACTGAAAAGGAATCTTCTGCCTCTACACCTGTCTATTACTTTAATAATACTTATGTTTGTAACTTCTAATGCAATGACTCATTAAAGATTTCAACATAAGCTATGGAAAATGTATTCAGAACAGTGCAATCCGTAACAAAAATCAAACTTTTCGCCTTCATGGCTTTTGTATGTCAGACAAGAAAAGCTTATTTAATCTTTATGGTAAGTCACTTGGTGATATTTCTCCATTAAGAGTTCAAAAGCCTCTTTGAAATGACCTTAGTTTGTCATAAATCTGAATTGAGTTTTAACTGAAAATTACACAGTGAGTTATAATGCTAGTAAGAAGAGAGCTCTTGAACATGTATTTTATCATCACTGAATCATCACTGAACTGAGAAGGGCATCTCAGATTTTGCAGTCTCATGGTCATTTTATTCCAGGCCAGTTGGATTAATGTGTATGATCACAATGCTGAGGAATAACTAATCTTTTTTACCAGAAAAGTGGGGCGAAAGTGAAGGAAATATCCAAACAAATAGCAAAACAGATAATAATGACAAGCAATTGCTGTTGCCATGCTCTTTATTGCTTCAGCCTTGAGCCAAAAAACTACAATGGTGCATAGCAAGGGATGAATATAGAGAAAGATGCTGTAAATTGCACCTAATAATTTTGATGATCACTTGCAAGTGCTCTTTACAATATCTTGTGTTAGTGGGAATGTGAAATTCAATAGGACCCAAGTGAAATTTCACAAGTACTTTCACGCTGCATTGTTCATCCCCAGAACATCTGCCTTCTTGGCAGAGGCAAGTGTCCCAGTAACTTATCCTGTTCTGGATTTGCAAATTAGACATCCTAAATCTGAACAAAATTTTCTTCAAAAACATATGGAAATGGTGCTACCAATATGAAAGGCTGGTACCTGAATGAGTTCACTGGCTTTTTTAGCCTACAACAATTAGGTCCTGCATCTTTTGTTTTCCAGAAGGGTTGCCTTGATCAAGAGGCTGTAGCCAGGACTGGGCTCAGAGCTTCCGCAACTCTCTGGGGGAGCTAGTATGTCGTACAACAGAGTGCATGTTTTATGGGACCATAATGAACTATAAGAATCAGGATTCTCTAATTCAATGATTAGGATTCCTCCTCTCTTCCAGCAAGTTAAGAATTCTGTCTCCAGATGTACTCAGCTATACCCAGGATAGGGATGAAATGAACTCTTACTTCATTTTAGATGCCTGATTCTGGGAAGAACCTGAAATCTCAAAGGTGATCAGGTATAAACCATAGTCATTCTTCATCATTCCTTTAGATAGCTATTGTTTCTGTCATTCAGTATTCTGTCTGCGGTCAAGTGCGACTCTGCCCTTGTAGTCCCTAGAGAAGTCAGACATTTAAAACCACAGAGTGCACTGTCAGGGCAAGAGGCTTAATATTTGGTGTGACAGTGCTAGAAGATACCATGTTTAAGTCTCTTTCTAGAACAGTCTTTATTCACTGGTGCAAATGATTGCTGTTTGATAAGGTACGATTTTAACAGTGTCCTTAATCATGCCTAATCTGTAATCGTGTCAGTATTTGCTTTGAAATCCAAGGGGCTAATTCCTTCTTACCATTTTTTTCTTGCAGTTGGTGTCGTGCTTATCTTCAAGAACAAGCAGTTTTGGTTTCAGGAATCATAAGGGCAGGCATGGAGATTTTTTTTCCCAACTTGATCAAATACAAAAGAAATGATGTTGAAATCCTGTGGGAAGTTTGTTCAGAAAACCCTGTGTTGTTAGGCTAGTGATAGAAGTGCCAACAGAGTCATAGCATGTGGGATGTTGAATCCCAGCTTTAAGAAAATAAATACTAGAAAGCTTCCCAGAAGTTCTTGGCCTGTGCATTTGAAACTCTGATTTCAGATCTGAATGGGACCCATCAAAGGATTATATGCTCTGAACTTCCAGAGGCAGGTCCTTTTAATCTAGCTGAAAATTAAGTACTAAGTTCCTTTAGTTTTTCATTGATCCCCCCCAAGTTTTAATTATGTAGCTTGAAGTGCTTATTACTGAGCTCTGCTGCTATATTTTATTATGTGTACTGCTAAACAGGATACAATTTCAAGAAATTAATTGGATAGTGTGGAAATTGCTGAAATCAATGAAAAAATCTTAGGTATTTTCCATGGAGTTCATGTTATTCAAAAATGTGGTTAATTGTGTGCTACATTAGTTCTGCATTTATGAACTGAAACTTGCAACCAGATGATGTAGAATTTTATCTCTAAACCATTATGTGGCATATTTTTGGGTCAGTTTATGTAGTTTCCCAAAAAAATTTCTCCTGCTACTGTGGTAGCAGGTTTTTTTAGCACTTCATTGGCTATTGTGTTTAAATTGTCTATATGAGACGTGTATTGAAACCAAATTGTTTCCCTTTTTATAACTGCAGCATTTTCTGAATATCCTGAGGCTATAACTGACTGGCATACAGAAAGATTAGATAACCGTTGCATAATAAGAGAGGCTGAAGAACAGTGGACCTGCATATACTCTTTTAAACACATGGAACTTAAAAAATGTGACTCAAAGAAAGACTTTGGGGTCAGTTATATATTAAATTAGGTTGCAGCTTATGCCTTGAAGACTTCAAAAGAAAGGACATACCACATCATTATTACTTCGTTTCTGAAAAGTTGTTTGCCCACTTGTCCTTTACCATCCACAACTTATTTTTTCTCCCTTCCAGTCTTCATTCCCATGTCACCTTTCACCATCTTTCAGTACCTGCCGAAGAAATAGTCAGACAACCAGATACACACTAGCAGGGCCTCTTCACTCCTGATACTCAAGTATGAGTGCTGCAATAGCCAGATATTTCTCTGCATTCTTTTAGGTATTGCTTGTGCCACAAGTCTGACTTCATCCCCTCAGATCCTAATTTAGTCTTCTGTCTCTTTAACAAAAAAAAACACCAAAAGAAAAACTGTTTGAAGAGACATCACATATGATAAAGAAAGGGGAAAAAGATAAGAGGTATCTTTTTGGCTTGGGGTCAACATAGATGAAAGCATGTTCTGGCAACTGGAAGACTGCAGTCTCATCAGTATCTCTGTGGTAGGAAGCAGAGCACAGGTGTTTCAAACCATGGAGAAAAGACAAGGCAAAGTGCTTGGTGTGAGGTACAATCTTTTAACACCTGCTGGTATCTCAAGTGCATTAGAAAACAGTCTTTGCAGTCATGAGGGCAACACTTCTTTTTGAAAGTTTCTGCTCTGCACAAAGAAAGCAAGCAGCAATGAGAAGAGAGACCTAACTCCCCAGGGCAATTTCTAAGAACAAACAAAGCAGACTTTTTATACTTGTTTTAAAGACCTTTTAAGGTCCTTTAAAAGACCTTTAGGTACCATAATGAATACAAAGAGAAACTAGGCTATAAAACATATTTTCAATGTATTTATAAAAAGCAAATGATCACTTTATTCTTAAGCAAGGTAAATAAAGCCATGAAACACATAGCTCAGACCTGTCAAAATCATATTACCTTTCGATCAGAAGAAATAGTTCCCACTAAATTTTCAAAATCATTTTAGAATTCTGTCTGGCAATGAGTCTTCAAAACAGTAACCCTGCCTAGCTTTAAATTGTTAAATGTCAGAGCTGAGCTTATGTTCACAATGGAACTTAATGATGAACAGCACCAATTGAACGACCTTTATTGAGTAAACAATTTGTTGCAGTCTCTGGTGTAGCCTTTCCATTGACATGCCTTTAGATTAGATGATACGTTAGAATAAACACTACTGATAGCTAACAGTAAAGGAAACATTCAAAATATTACTTTATTTTCCCACCCTCCCTAAAGCCTGTCACTTTATTCTCATGTACCTGCTAAAGAAATGGCCAAGGCTGCTTGAAACATTCAGAGTTCTTTGAAAATTAATCTGCATGGAAGAGAAGTTGAGAGCAAGGGTAACCTTCTTCTTGCTACAAAGGTGGTGGAAGAAAATAACTGTAATTTTTGGTTTAAGGGCCATCTTGTGTGAGGAAATCAAGTGCAATGAGCTTTTCTCTTCCCCCACAATACCTGAATAGCTTGGAAATTAACTGGACTCAAGTGAAGAATCTTTGCTTTGGGGTGTCATGGCAGTGCTTCCTCAGGGCATTAGGAATATTGAGGTGGGGCATTCATATATAGTAAACAGCAAACTTGTGCTTGGTTTCAGAACCAAATGTCTCCAAATTCCTTCTGCTGGCAATGTGGCAATGCCTTTTTGGAATTGCATTCCTGGAAAATGAGCTTCAAAAATAAGGCCATGTCTCTGTTCTTGTTGCAGTTTAGGGCATGGTATTAACACAGAGTAGTGTCATAGAACTACAGAATGTGCTGAGTTGCAAGGGAACCACAAAGATCATTGAGTTCAACTCCTGGCCCTGCAGAGGACCATCCCCAAGAATCACACCATATGCCTGAGAGCATTGTACAAATGCTTCTTGAATTCTCTCAGGCTCTGTGCTGTGATCACTTCTGTTGGGAGCCTCTTCAGTGCCCAACCACCCTCTGGGTGAAGAGCCTCTTCCTAATATCTAACCCAAACCTCTCCTGACACAACTTGAGGCCATTCCTTTGGGTCCTGTCACTGGTCACCACAGAGAAGAGATCTATATCTGCCCTTCCTCTCCCCTCATGAGGAAGTTGCAGACTGCAGTGAGGTCTTCTCTCAATTTCTTCTTCTCCAGGCTGAACAAACTAAGTGACTTCAGCCACTCCTCACCAGACTTCCCCTCCAGACCCTTCACCATCCCTGAGGCCCTCCTTTGGACGCTCTCTAATAGCTGAATGTCTTCTTTACATTTTGATGCCCAAAACTGCTCCCAGCACTGGAGGTGAGGCTGCCCCAGTGCAGAGCAGAGCAGGACAGTCCCCTCCCTGGCCCAGCTGGCGATGCTGTGCCTGATGCACCCCTGGACAAGGTTGGCCCTCCAGGCTGCCAGAGCACTGCTGAATCATATTCAACTCAATCAGGACCTACCTTGGAGAGGATACTGCAGTGTTTGGATACATCTTGTCAAAGGCCAATGCTGCCTTTGGTAAGCCTGAAACATAGAATGTGTTTAAGTGGTACAGTTTGTTTTTTCTGAGCATAGGCAAATACATGTTCCATATGAAGTGTCTCATTAGGCACCAGTAACTTTCAGAAGGGTGTGAAAGCAGAATACCAGCCTAAGAATGCAGCTCACAGACAAATGTTGAGAGCACAGATGGGTTGCAATGCCTGAAGCCCACAGGGAATGAGCAACAGAGTTGAGCATGTGTTTCCTCGATGATGGTTGGGTAGAGACTGTGTTTAGTAGTGGGTTCTAATTTTGTATTTCAGTGCAGTCATGAATTTTCATGAGGTTCAAGAAGCTACCTATTTACTAAGTCACAGTGTAGGGAAATTTTCACATGCTGAATGTATGACTATCTTGCTCTCTTATAGTGTGTTGTCACTGGGGGAGAAGAATTGGAGTTTTCTTTTGTCAGTTATTTAAAACAAACGTGAAAAACAAGTGCAGTAAGCAATCAGGTCAGTGCTAAAAACTTCCCTCCCCAATTCTGTGCTAATGAATGAAGAATTAACCTAAATCCATGACAAATTCAACTAAGAAAGTAATCAATCTTTCTGCATGGTAAATAAACTCTTTGTCAGCTTGAGGCCTATCAGTACGTTTATCAGGTAAAGATAATTGATCTATGCATGTTCATGTTTCTGATATTAATCCAGCTATTTATCTCCTTTTATATGTTTGGTTGACATTAGTTGTCACATGCATAATTTATGGTCTAGTTTTTCAAAGCACAGATTTCTGTACATTAGTTCCTTTATATCTTCTTGTAAAGTTTTGCTGTAGAAAACGTAAAAACTAAGAGGATCATATCATATTAATGCATAAACTTGTATAGAGTGACTGAGAAAAGCAGCATATATCCCCTGCAAACTGATAGTGTCTCTTGGAAAGGACATGGAAAGGACACGTGGAAAGGACATGAAATTGTTTGATTGAATTTCCAGTAAGTGATGCATGTATATTTGGTTACCTGAGTCATCTAATGTTCATCTTAAACAAGCTGTGCAAGATTTGGTGTATTTGGTAGGATGCTTGTCAGTGTGCAAGGTCATGTGGCTGGGTGACCTGCAGGAGCTCTCAGAACAGCTGAGGTGTTACAGGAGGACAAAAGGGTGGGAAGAGTAGGAGGCTGCAGGGGAGCAAAGGTGGAAGTAGGAGCCTGCCCCAGGGCAACACGTTTGGATGTAAGTGGGGAGGTGAGAAGTGGATATTAACAGAGCTTCATGCAGCTACACTTCCATATGGTTAAGCAGCTGTGTGCTTGCTCCTCTCAGAAACATGTTTTCCTGTTACAGCTTGGAGTTGATTCCTTCAGAGATGCACTCCAGACCATAGCATAATGAAGCACAGCCTTGCTTTCTATCTGGGTTATGATATTTTAATTAAATACCAGGTAAAATATTTAAAAAACTGTTTAAGTGACCTAGAAATCTAACTTGCTTTTTAATCAGATTTCTTAGAACAATATTGAATTGGTCTTAAACTCTGTTTGAACCGGTGCAAAAATGGTGCCTAAATAACAATGTCTAATGTGCAGCCATAATTATTTATTTTAGAGAATCCTTGTGTTTGTTAGGAAAGGTAGAATATGAGAAATATTATTGTTATACTCTTCCTTTAAATCACTTAGGCTGGCTTGTGAAAATGAAGAGTAAGCAGTAGTATTGGCAGAACAAAGTAGGAATTTCACCAAGAATGTAAAGGAGAAACCAAAGGTGAAAGAAATTGAGTGCCCTAAAGGATTATTTCTCTTATTACATGATTCTTTCCTAGACTCACAACACCACTGAGCAGATTATTCTATTCTTAACTGTATCTTAAAAGTCTACATTTTTATTTACTCAGACTGTGGAACCTTGCATTTTAAATCTTCGCTAATGTCTTTTGTAAATACCATGTTTGCTTTGATGAACGAAATAATATTTTGGGAGTTAATCTTTCTTTTCAGTCCCTCTTGCTTAACTTTGTTTTAATTCTTTAGGAAAGCATTTAAAAATACTACATATTAAAGGGATTTGGAATTGAAATTTGGAATAAATTTGGAAGATTTTAGGAAGGTAGCAAAATCTTAAATGTAATTAAGAGATGTTTGCTGACACATCTTTACTGGGTGACAGAATATATTGTATAACAAAGCTATATAGAATGGCAAGATTACATAATATTTGGATTTGAGTCATTCTTCTGAGCTTTTGGTCCTGAGGCAAAATACATGCCCTTCAGATGTAGTTTCAGCAGCTCTTGTTTTTCTCTGTTTGTAAGTAGTGCAAACATCACTGAAGCATCTCTGTACAGACATAGGTAGGAGTCACTCATCCATGGCTTCTCTGCAAAGCTGGTACAGCTAACAGGGCTGGCAATCCACAGCCTTCACTCTTTAGACCTTCCTTCTTCTTCCTGTAGAAGTAACTCCTGCAGATCCAAATTAGTCTGGAACCAGTGAAGACAGAACTGAACCCAAACAGTTCCATAAGTGACGTGTCTTCTTGAGGTGAGGCTGTGACAGAAAAGGACTTTCTACTGTTTATTTTTCTACTTGTGCAGAGAAAAAGCTAAGCCTGAATGTAAATAACTCTTTTACATATTCTGTGGGAAGCATGAAAACTGTAGTATAGTATCACACATGTCACCATTTTCATCACATTTCATAATTTTGTAGAAAAACACCAACTTTATTTATCCACTTCTTTCAAGAAAAACTGTTAAAATGCTTGGATTGTGTTAGCTCAATGTCCATATTGCTTAGTCATATTTTTACTCAATCCCCCTGAACTTTATGGAAAAATGTGTACTGCATTCCATTTTTAAACCCACTATTCATGCAGCCATATATCCAAAAGAAGTTAACTCTTAAAGAAGTGACTCGTAAATGTTCCACTAAAATATGTACTCACTTTGCAAGCAAATGTGTGTTTCTTAACAAGGCAGATTAAAAAACTTAAAGGTGCTTGTGAAGAACTCTAGAACTTTTTCAAAAACCTAAAGAGTCACTGGCAACATCACTGAATATGATAAAAGATGTAAAGAGAGGACTGTTTTTCCTTGAAAACAGAAGTAAAAAATCTTCAAAAAGAAAGAGTAGGATTATTTCAATTGCACAGTTCACATCACGAATTTTCTAAAGAAAATGTAATCCTGTGTTAATGCAGCTTCTTTAACTTGACTGTACGAGGTTTGGTTTGAACCCAAAAACCTCTTCAGGAGTTTTAATATCTCTCTGAATAAGCTCTGGAAGAAGAGTGAGCTTCTACAAAGGAGACTTTGCACCAGTTATTTAAAGTCTTCCAAAAAGAGATTTTGCAGTTTTCATACATCAGGGTGGGGTTTTTTTTTGTTGTTTTTGCAGAAGCTCGGACTTTTAAATATATAATTCTTTTTTTCATCACTTTGAGCATATGTGGTTATAAATCTCTTTTGGAGTGACTGATGATAAAATTCTTGCAAACAGAAATGTAAATACATCAGAACTGATTTTCTAGGGTGGCAATTCTGCATCACTCAGAAATTTTCAGTCAGCGTTAGATTTCTTTTAGTCACTTAATTTCCTCCAACCACAATGTTGGGCTAGATTCAAGGACTGCTCTGTAATGTCTGTGTAATTGTTGTTTTTTTTTTTTTTTTAATCTCGGCATCAGGTTACATGATTGTAAATTCTTTTCAGCTCTTGAAGTGTTTCATTGTTCTCTTCAGGGATGCTGGATCTTAAAAAAGGGGGAGGAGATTGGGAAGATGGCGTGGGCATGGAAGTCAGAATCCACTAAATGAAGGCAGAGGACAAAATGGCATGAAAGGAGAAAAGTATAAAATATGTGTGATAAAAGAGGACACAGATGAGCATGCAGTTTCAGAAAGTCAGAAGAATGTATCTGACAGACCACAAAAGCAAGTGCAAGGGGCAGAGTTGATTGAAAAAGAATTTGCTACATTGCACATTTTCATCAGAACCAGGCTCTGCACTTAGTTGCCCAAGCCTTCAACTTCTCAGGTACACTGGTTCCATCAAATGGAGCTGAATTGATCCCATCTATCTTTTGCCGGATATCAATCAAAAGACAAGAAACTGAAAAAAATTTCTAGGGCCCAGCAGGCTATGAAATCAATTTTGAATAATGCAGCTACTTCTACAATACCAAATGAAATTTATCAGCTTAGTTACTATGCCTATTAGCTATAAATAGATCTTGTCATTAGATAACACAACAGCTGAATATTTGATATGATTTATTTTGCTTCTTCTGATGGCAAACGCTGCTACATTGCAGAGCCAGATTGATTTTTATAAAGGGATTTCTAGCTGATATAAAATGTTGTCATTTCACTGACTTAAATCAACTGAAGTCTCAGTTTAAATTGGGTATTTGGCCAAAGCGTTTGATAGTTGATGCCAAGAAGGGTAACAGTAATGTGATGAGAAAAAAGAAGAATGCGTGATGAGCAATCTTCATTTTACAAAACACTCATCTGATTTCTGGGAGACCAAGTTATGAAATTACAGATACAAGCTCCCATCTTACTGTGTAGCTCATTTATGTATGCTGACCACACAGTCCTGTAAAGATAACATATGACTGTGTGCCTTAATTCTACGGAGGGAAAAAAATCTTTCAGTTTTTTGTTTTGCTTTACATCATTTGCTTTGCTTTACATCAAGGAATTGCAATGAATTTAATTCTCCAGAGAATGAGAACAGCAATCTGCTGGCTTGTTTTGTAGTATTGATAACTTCACAATTACAAAAAAATAGTTCAATTACTCTGTTTCCCATCCTATAGTAATAGGGATGTATTAATTTAATAGAAATATATTATTTGAACTTATTATTTTGTATCCATATAAACTCTTGTTTTTTCCCAAATTTTCCAGTAAATGGGAATCTGGTGTTTGTATGATTTCTAGATAGTATCAAAAGTCTATTTGATAACTTGTGCAGCAGTTGGCTATGAATTTCTTCAGATATTTCTGAGCTTTGAATCAAATCCTTCTTGGATATGACCTATGAACAATCACTGGTCATACAAGAAATAACAGATTGAAATTAGTTTAACTGCTTCAAGGTACATCAGATGCAGAATGAGTACCCTGGGTTACTATGTTGGGTAACAAGAATGGCTCAAGGTCTTAAAATTGCATGAATACTGAAAGCTTTTCTTCACTGAGGAAGCAGATAAACATGCAGTTTCCTGATTTGCATTGACTTTTAAATTAATGGTAGTCCTACAGAGCCAAGTGCCAACAATGAAAAAAAAGCAAACCCAAATCCCCGAACCCACATATATGAGAGACTTTCTCTTTACAAATTTAAGATTAGTTGTGTTTGACCACAGTCAAGTACAGTGTGATTTTCAAACCCTTCTAATTTTACTTAAAGGAATACTTAAATACTTCCATAGATTCCAATTTATATTTCTGACTAACCATATTTGAGTTTTGAAAGTTGCATTGTCCCTGTGCTGATTTTATTCCTTTTGAAAACTGTTTCCCTCCATCATCTGTATGGAACAAAAGCAATCTCTGGGGCTGATTGTCATGGTACTTAATTTCCATATTTTTAAACTGTGTGAAAAGAAAGAGTCCAACTACATACAGCAAGCTTCTAGCTTTCCAGAGCGAATCACTCAGTGAACATATTCAATAGCAAGCATTTAACAGATGTACAAGGGCACTGTTATACTTTGAGCTTGTAGAGGTTCATAATTCCCCAGGGGACAGGAATAGTTGAAGTATAGATTGCTTGTAGTATCTAAAATGAAACATACACATTAAACCTTTGAAGGAAAAAGGTCTAATTTTACTGGTTTTTAATGTCAGTAAAGGAAAACCCAACTCAATGCTTTAGGCAGCTGTCACCTCCTTAAATGGCATACAGGGGTTAGTATGGATATGTGCAAAATTAAAAGAAGATTTGTTTAAAGGCAGAATCAAAGCAAGCTGTGCCCTATGAACTGTTCTGCAGCCCTCTCTTATGTTCTAAGGTGCAATGACCTTTGCTGATACTATCTTCAAGTGGAAAATGACTTTGAGTGGTGCACAGAACATCAGATTTGTAATGTTGTTTATCAGAAGATGTTGAAAGACTTTGGAGAATGTTCACATCTCTTACAATGAGGCATCTTCAGTTTGAGTACTTTCTCATGAAAATTGTGGTACTGTATAGTGAGAAAGATGTGAATGCCAGGTAATGTTTACTGAAAAAAAACTTATGCTTTCCATCATGCTAAATATTTTTGCACAATTTTAAATTATTATCCTGCATGTACTGAAGCACTGTGTTTAGATATGATAGCTATGATATTTCACTATACAGTATTTTAGTTGAAACAATCTAATTTTATACTTATATAACATTTTCTAAATATGAGAAAGGCCACCATCATGTATGTCTTCTTGATATATGGGGACCAAGTATTTTAATAAAGTACCTTTTAAATTAAATAAAAGAGAAATATCAACTTTGCAATATTTTAAATTCTGAGTCCTTTTCAATAGTGGTATATATTAGATAGACTGGCAGCCATTTGATTGCAGTGCCTTCAGTTTTCTTAAAAATAATTTGACTTAGGGAGGGAGCTTCAATACACATACAGCACAGGAGAGAGGAAAAAACCCTTCTCAGTGTCTTTCCAGTAAGGCAAGTGATGCTAATGCAAAGTTTGTTCAGCATCCCTATGGAATTACAACAGTGAGGCCTTGACCCTCAACTGGGATATGATATCTCAGATTTCTGTATCTATGAAGAGTCCTTTTTAAGTAATTGGTGTACACCTGAGTGCTTTTCTATCACAGTTTATAATCTGTTCTATTTTTTTTTTGGAAGATCACACTATATAAAACTAGGCTTAATACAATTCACAAAGATAGGGCAAGCTAAAAGAATGTTGATACCACAAAAATTGCCCTTTTACTAAAATAAGTTCAGTGTCAAACATAGTTTTTAATCTTGTTTCAAGGAATAATGAAATGAAAACAATGCTCTTCTTGATTTCAGGTTCACCATTCATAACATTGCTTTTTCTCCTTGCAGAGTGAGAGGGAAGTGATTATTCTTCCCACAGTCTCTCTTCATCATAAGTAGACAATTACACCTGCAGGCAGATGAAATCTACCAGCTGTAACTAAGACCAGAATTGCACCTCTCTTCTTTGAAGGAAGACATTGCACACTTTGCCATATGCCTACAAAAATGGTTTATTTTGGCTTTACTGTGCTCTGGCAGTTCAGCCACATAGATGTCTTGTTTATCTACACTTGGTTTTTATGTCCTTGTGAAAAAGGTCTTCAAACAGTGTAAGTAATGTATACTCATCAGTAAGCAACAATACTTAAACTAAAAGAAACATTGAATTACCTTTGTTTAACGCCACAGCTGGTACAGAAGAGTGCAATTACTTGCAAAGGGAAGATGGAGAGTCAGCAGCTTCCCCATTTAGAAAGGAGCATTTAAGAAATAACTTGCCTTATGTTTACTGAGTTGCATTAAACACTAGGAAAAGCAACTATAGATTTTTCATATCCACATCCTCAGATACATAAATATGTTTGGGAAGCCAGGTTATAATAGCAAGTGTGTTGTTATGCAATGGGACCCATTTTGTTAAGAACTGTGCACACAGAAAAGAAAAATTGTGCCTTTAACCTACAAATTGAATATTAAATACAAGCCTACGGATTATAACATGGATGTAAATGAAGACCAAAAAGGGAGGACAAGGATTCAGTGGGCTGGTTTTGGGCAATCTGATACCCCATTGTGTTAGCACACCAACACAGCAAAGACAGACGTAAGGAGAAGAACATGGCAGCTATGGAGATGTTAACATATGCCCAAAGTATCATGGACAAGAGGGAAGAAAGCACAAGTTATGTTACCATTTGCTTGCTTGCTTGTTCATTTAGTAAGCCTAAAATAAATTTTGCACTGGCAGATAACCATGTCAGTGAAATTGTTTGATAGGAAGAGATACATGTGCACAATCTGAAAATGCATACCAGTCTTTTCCAATTTCTTGCAATAAGGGAGGGCAGCCAGTGAAAGGATGCAAAGAGACATGTAATATAAACTTGGAAAATTACTTTTTCAGCATCTTTCTGGATATGTATGAGCAGAGCCACCTTGCACTGATCAGGATCAACAGAAAGGAGGTTGCAGTATTGCAATGTAATGAAATGCAGATCCTATGGTTTGATAGCATGCACAGAATCTTAGAGGTGACGTGGAAGTTTCTAACTTGATTGAGATTCAGATGTAATGTGGGTGTGAGGATTTTAGAGGGAAGTCTAACTCCAAAGCAGTGATCAGCTGCTGTAATGAATACTGATGAGAGATTTGGTAATTGGCAAAGGAAACAGAAGGGAGAGATCAAAAGAAAATGTAAGAATATCTTAGTTTTACTCATGTTGATGAATCTATGAGACAGAAGGAGACAGTTGAGTCATTCAGTTTAGCTCATATTAGTGAATGTTACTGGGTGAATCCATGGCTGTCCAATGGATTCTTAAACAATCTCCAATGTTGCAGCTTCTACAACTTATCCACTTGGTATCTTTTATTGATTCATTGCCTTTATCACTAAAATATTGTTTCTAATGCATAACATGAATTGGTTTTGCTGTAGGCTGTTTGTCTCCTTCAGCCCTTTTTTGCCATAGTAGCTACCTTTCATTTTTCTCAGGCAAAAAAAATATAGTCACTCCACTTAATAGTTCAGTCACTGACAGAGGCAGGATTTTGAGCTAGGTATATATTGGATTGGTTCTCAAGTTACTGAGGTTAAGTTTCAGTGTATATTCACATTTCTTCTTTCTCTTCTGAGGACTGAGAACACTGACATTTCATAAAGGATCATAGAATCAAGTAAATTATAAAACTTGTATGGAAGTTTTTGGATGTTCCCCCTGGTTCAAACCCCAGTTCAAAACAATGCCAACCTAGATCAGGTTTTTAGCAGCTTTGTCCCGTCATTAATATCTCCAAGAACGGAGATGGTGCAACTCCTTTGAATATCTTCTAGTATTTGGCTGCCCTCATGGGAACAATTTTTTTCTCTATATGCTCCTATGAAGTTGTTGAAGACTAACATGCTTCTACTTCAGTGTTCTTCAGTAGCTGCTATTTATTATTAGAATCAAATACTGAGTAGTATTTGTGCATAGATCTTTTTGACCAATGTATTTCAAAAGCTGACTAGACAAAACATGTTCCTTCCCCAAAAGATATCTGAACAAGCTAACATTCCTCATTCCCACCACTCAAAAGGCCTGCAGAAATCTTGATTTATCTGATTTTAATGATTTGGTTTCATGAGTACACTTTCCAGAACAGATCCCCACCACATTTTTTTCTCTTTTCCCTGTTCTATCGTATGCTTTCAATGGGTTTATCCACATTCCAGGCTTCAGAGCAAATCCTTCATGTGGATGCTAATGTCACCTTCTGTCTTTTCTCTCTTCTATCTTCCTGAAACAAGCTAGGTTAAATGTGGGGCAACTGAATTATACATTTGCATCTCTTATTTCACACCCCTGATCATCTGCCACTGATTTCTATGACCTCGTGGTTTTTTCTTTGGTATACAGACATCTGAGTTGATCTGTGATTTGCAGCATTTCTTCCTTTTGTCCTTTGGATTTCATCTTCACCCATTTGCTCTGACAGTATTTCTTTTGCCCACAATATTGCATTACTATTAGTAAAACAAGATTACAATACAATTTTAAAAATGGAAAGAAAGCAACTAATTTCTCACTGTAATTTGTAGAAAACAGTTTCCATGTAGTGGGTTTTCTTCTGAAATGACCTGTAAGCACTACAAATGCCGAGTCTGTAATGTAAAGGAAGATTACAAAAGAAGTTGTTTAAGTGTAAGTGCATTGAAAGTCATGGTGAGGACTGATATCTCATATTCTGAAAGGATGATCACAAAGGAAACAGCACTTTCAAGATTTTATTACTCTATAAAATACACCCAGAATTTTAAATGAAGGTCTATAATCCTATGAGATTGCAACAAATAGGATGGATAAATGGAATTTATATATATTTATTTCCAAACATAACATAAGCAATAAAACAGTTAATATGCACTATGCAATAAGAATTGCACTAGCATTTTTATTACATAGTTAAGGGCAAAAATCATGCCAAAGGAAGGAAAGTAGCATAATTCTTAAGTTTAAAATTACTTCTAGCAGCAGGGGAAGTAGTCTAAAACAAAAAATGCTTACTTTACAAAGTATTCTTGTCTATGAATACTAAATGTGAAGGTCAACTGACCCAGTGGCCTCAACTTTTCTTTAGTAGTGTAATGTGTGCTATGTTGTCTCTGATATGCAAGGTTCCTGTGATCAGGAAACATAATTATAGAAAAATAGAATTTGAGTATTGAAAGTTAATGACCTTAGTGTATTCAATTTCATGCTATCCACAAGACAATTACATATACGTATCACAGAGTTTGTTACAAGGCTATTTTTAATAGCTGCTGGACATTTTCCATTTAAGAGAGCACTTCCTGTAATTACAGACCATGAGAAGTCTTAACAATTTAAAGAAATTTAACCCTTTTTATTGAGTCTGGTTTCATTGCTGATGAAATCATCTGACTCCTAGTTGTCAAAGTTAAGTGGAGTTAATCTGGAAACAAATCCCCACGGGTGCAGTGAACAGTGTGCTGAGCTGTCTCTCCCTCATTAAAGTCCAGTAGGAGCAGAAAGACTGGACACTCTAGATGAATCTACTTCAGGCTTTGTTCTTATCTTGACTAAGTAACTCTGGGCAAAGTATTTAGTGACTGTTTTTAGGCCATTACAGCATTAGGTGTCTGCTTTCTAACTCACCTTTTCTTCTGCAAAGAAAGTGCTCTTCAGACAAGATTTCAGATTAGCCTTCATTTTCTCTTCAATTCAAAACTATAATAACAGTATTGTAGACAAATAATGCCCTTGTAGGTAATGTTACTGAGTATATTCCATCTTCATCCAGGAACCTTGGTGCAGACTAAGGATACTCATTGGGCAGCTCAAGGCACCTGTCCCATAACTATGAAGGAAAACTCCATCCTTGTCACTCCTCTTGACTCCTCTAACATTCTTAGTGTTTTTTCCTGATGTTTTTCTACTGAATTTGACTATCCTGTATTCATTTACAGGGCAACATATATATATATACACACATACATATATACACACTTAATTAGGTTTCACAAGGGAAAAGCACTTTCTTCTTGTGATAGTTTAAGAAAGGCAATTTATTCTCCTTTGACTGCAGAAATATTCTTTTTACTTTTACCTTCTTATTTGACTTTCTTTAAATATTTTGTCAGCTGTTCTAGACTAGTCATTAACCTTTCTTTGATATAGAGTTACCCATTAATCACAGATATATGAGTCTTCTAATTTAGGTGTGAAGACACTGCTGTGGTCTGTTGTCTATCTGTACAGAGTTCATGTCTTGTAGAGAGCGTTTCTCCCATACAGTCAGTCCTTGAGGCTCTCTGCTGTTGTTTCTTTCCTCAAATTTAGGTATGATCAGAATTCTTCATAGCAGATAACTATTTTCTGATGAATTGATTGCTAGAATCAAATCCTAGGATAATACAATTATATTTCCTATAAAGAAATGATCCATGTCTTTCAATGTCTACAACGCATGCCAAATGTTCTTTTTGTTGTAACTTACATATCATATCTGTTTTGATCTGACATCCTGATTGCTTGTTTAACTGTAACTGAGAGTAAACTTTAAGAGATATAAAAAATATCATATTTGTTATGTAATTGGTGTGTTATTACCTTATTTGCGTGCAACAAATCTCCTTTTAGATATTCATTCTATATATTCTTTTCTTTCTCTGTGTGTTTATAGATATAGAGATGTAGTTCAAATGTTTTAGGGAAAAACCAAATGGATTAGAAATTGAATGTGATGTATCTGCATCATAAAAGGAGAAGTTAATTGAATTCTGGCAAACATTTACTTCTGTCATTCCATTGTATTCTTAGGCAGTAACTGATGTAATGAAGGACATACCAGGTTTGCATCACTGCTTGGGTTTTTGGAGGGTTTTATATTTCAGCTTCAATTCTCCCTCTTACCACCTCAGCTTTCCAGTTTGGGGAGTTATTCCATCTTTCTGGCCTAAGATGGTATATTGTATTGAAAGGTTATATCTGTAAGGCACTAACTTGGAAGGATTCAGTTCCTCACGTAGCTTTCCATTTATCACACGCATGCTAATATATGTGACCACTTTATGTTTCCTGTGAGCAAGGGAATGAATTGCTCTGTTCCTAGTTGCAGAGTTATATTGGTGAAAGACAGGAGAGTTTTCCCTCTTTTTGTAAACTGCCAGGAAATAATTTGTATGGTCATTTCAGTTTTACTGCAAAATGAGTAATTTGATATAAGATGCTTCACTCTTCTTGTAGATTGCTATAATTGGATGTAAGTAAGAGACTGTAACTGCATTGACTTGGGAAGTTGCAATGCTACTGAAACTGATCCCATGTCTGACAGTGATCCCTAACTGCTGTATGCTTGATTATTTATAAAACATTTTCTTTGTAAGGTCAGTTTATTCCTCAGTTTAATTCTAGTCCATCCAAGAGCTGTTTAAAAAATGACATTGTTTACAGGCAGAATTCTGTGTTCTGGTTTCTGGTACAACTATATGTAGCGGTTTAGAGGATGTTACAGCAGACTTTACTCTAGAGCTTCTCTACCCAGCCCGGTTCAGCGCCTCAGTGCTCCAAACCCTCTGTCCCAGGGCTGGACACTGCGCTCTCACCGGCCGGGGAGCCATAAGGCTAGCTCTGGTTCGTCTGCTTCCACAACCGGCGGTGATAAAGGAGGCGAGGAGGGTCTATGCGTTGTGTCCATGGAAGATGTTTATTCGCATGGTGCAGCAGAGGCCAACGACCTCCCCGAGGCAGAGATGCCTCGAGGGCGAAGGCCTCACATGCACAGCCACATGTGGTGCATAGACACACGTGGAGCATAGACAGCAAGATGGCGGAGGGTAAGGGGTTTTATAGGGAAACAGAGAGGGGCAGGGACAGCACACAGGCCCAGTGACCTCTAGGTACAGGGGAGGTACAGGGGCGGAGTTAGGAGTACAGGAACCAATAGGGGAAACCCGAGGGAGTGGCCAGGGCCACATGGGGTTAGGGTATAGGAACCAATAGGGAAAACTGGGGGCGTGGCTAGGACTGTGTGGAGTAGGGAAGGCAGGACAATAGGTGACAAGTACAGTCGTTAAGAAAGGGGTGTGGGGAACTTGCAGCCATTATCACAATAACTATAGACTTGATTTAATTGTCTCATGGAATGGCAGTTTTCACTTACACAGTAATTGTGTTTTGACAGTCTGCAGTTTTACAAATGCAGTGGATGCAAGGCATCATTTTTCAGGGGATTTGGCGAATCATCATCGGATTGTAAATTGATGGTGGATACTGCCTTCAACATCTTAGCTGCTTCACTGGTTATCAATCTGCAGCAACAATGTAAAGGAGGAATTCAGACCTTAATGACAACATTTAAATTAAAATAGTCTATTCATTACAATGGAAAACCCCCTCAACTTCGTTCATTTTCTCTTGTGGGATGGAGTGGTCAGTACCACTTCTCAGTTATGAGACTTCCTACTAGCATGGAAAAATGAATCCTCTGTGTCACTTTGGTTTATATTATATTTCTAGGCTGACTACTATTTGCCCCTTAAAGTATTGTGAATGCAAAACCATTACTGCTTTGTTTCTGCAACTATGTTTGTCACCATTTTGTTTCTTGAAAGGAAGCAGACACAAAAGTAATTTTCAAGATGCCTATGACTTTTTAATTTTAACATTTTGAGATTTGAAACTCAAATCTCTCCCAAAGAAAACACAATAGGAAAATTAATTTTCTACTTTCCTTTGGTGAGGGCTCTTAAACGGACTTCATTACTGAGCACTGAAACCAAAATTGTGTGGTTGTAGTCTGAATAAACAAGCTATTCTTTTAAGCAAGAATATATTTTGGAAGTCAGTGCGACTTCCAAAACAATGAAGACAAATTCAGTAAAACAAGTAATGAACATCTGTCCTTGGCAGGTGAGATGAGAAAAACAGCCATGCGTGTTTCACAGTGGCCTTAGAAATACAGTAGGCTAGATATGGACTATAGCTATGGCTCAAATATTGCTCAAGTATTGCATTGCAAAATTTAAAACATTAACATGAACTAAAACTTTAATTTAGAATTCATATTTCACTCATTACATACTTTATAGCTGGAGTAATTCAATTACAGAATAAATTAAACCTCTAATTTTTCTGATGATCTGCAGATGAGTTTTTGCAATTCTCCCAGTTTGTGGAAATAAATTCCTTACAACAGACCATGGGATGGAATGTAAAATGCTTTTTCCCTTCTCATCTGTAGGTAGATGTTAGGCAGGAGAACAACAGTTAATAACCTTTTTTTCAACAATATTTTGACTCATATAATTTTTGATAAGTGAGTTAAAAGCCTTAGCTGTGTATGGATCTAAGGAGCAATTATTTTTTACCTAGAGAGATTTAATATTAATAGTAAGATGCTTCTCTGCTTGAAGGAAAGCTTAATGCATGAAGAAACTGTCATGAGTAAAATTAGATGGTATAAAGGAACATTTATTTTCATATTTTCAAATCAATTGCTACACCTGGGGGCTTGCACAATGCAAATAATGGAGACTGTAGAAATTATTACTTCACTTGCCTTTAACTGAGAAATTATAAGATTCCCATTTAGAAATGTTTTTGCAATATTTCTTATTAATTAATGGCTGTTAAGAAGAACTCTGAGACTTAAAAGTATGAGATAAATCTAGTCACCATGTAATTACTTTACAATTAGATTAGCAATAAAGACTTCATTAAATTTTTTGTAATATAAACTGACACAAAATATTTAGATATTTAAGAGCTTGGTCTCTAAAATTATTTAGATCTCACTTACAAGATTAGAGGCTTTAACTTGTCTCTCTTAGAGATAAACTCTTCTTCTGTCTACTGTGAAATAAATCCTTGTAAGATGGAAATCTTGAAATTATTCTGTTGGAACTTGCTTGAATGCCATTAAAATATATAGAGGGTAATTTTATCCCACCCACTTGTACCAGGACTGTAATTTTAAATTGTAATTCCACTCTGTCTCCTAGTATGGACATCTCTTTACTTTGTGTGACACATTATTCTGCATACTTATTCTACTTATTCTGTGTACTTAGTGTTAATACAGGAAATAGCGTTAACACAGGAAATTAGTGTGTGTTAGCTATTGAATTTCAAATTCACTTGTTAATTTCCTCGTCTAAACAGGACTATAGACTAACAAAACACCCATATTCAGGTGCATTTTAAAATAGAATTTACAAGTCAATAGAGTCTTGCATATCCTTCCTGTGATTCCATGAATTTTCACATAAATAAAGGCAAGGGTGGATAGTCTGATTAAATCCCTCTGTTCATGCAAATGGTATTATTATAAAAATGCTGACCATTTTGGCATACATTACATACCATATATACCAACACCATATATAGAGGGCATATAAAAATGCATCTGTATACGCCTTTATATGTGCCTAAGATACTACCTATAAAAAGAAGATATAATTTAAAATTTTATGTTTGCTCCTGAATTTCAAGATGTAAAAAGACCTTCTCGTTATTATGAAATCCATTTTGGTATACATGCATTCATATCTGTTACTGAATTTTAGCTATGTTTTAATTTCAAAACTAACTTCACCTTTCTTCATTGTCTCACAAAGATGGTTACAAGAACAGGCTGGTCTAAACTACTGTCAATGTCTGGCTGTTTAAAAATCCAGTAGGATCATGCGTCTTCAATCTAACCTTGTTTCTAGTGTGATCTGGATTACAGTTCTCAGTAATCCATAACAAATTCTTCTCCAGGAATTTTTATTCAGTTGACAATAGAGAAACGGGAAGTCCCACATAAATGTGTGGCCCTCTTGGACTCACCTGAAATTATTATTGGGAAAATTTTGTATTTTGAAGAAAAAGCTGTGGGTTTTAAGGTCTTGTCTTTACTGACATACTGAATATCTAGAGCATAAAAATGGCAATCTATGATATGTAGATTCTACACAATATAGAAGTTCTATTCTTTAATCTTGCAATCATATATTAATTATTTGTGTTACAAATTTCTGCTATGGAATGGTATAAAACAATAACAGTCCTTTTATCACGCTTACTGTTTTGATTTCGATGATTCATATCCTCTTTCAGAAAGAAAGGACAAAACTCAAAACTTTTTGCTGTGGTTTTTTTTTTATCTGTTTGCAACAAAGACCAAGAAAGGAGGGTTGGCTACTTCTCGCAGCCCTTGCAGCGGCTTCAGGTTGAGGTTCCAGGAGAGATCACAGAGAACAGTGATGGTCACATGAAGTTTAGAGAGAGTTTGCATTGCTGTTTCAGAGGGGAAGCAGAAGCCTACACTGAGACAATGTGTGCCATATGCACTCATGAACATCAGAAATAAAGTGAAGCGTTATGTGACATCCTCTTGAGGCTATAGCACCTTCTATTAATCCAGCCCATTATTTTAATTTATAAAGCTGACTGAAGAGTAATGTCAAGAGTTAGCAAATACAGCTCTATTCAGAAAAGGAAATGCAGTTTTTAGCTGCATTTCCTGAAGCACAATGGTAGATCTTGTAGGAAGATCTGCAAAAGAAACTGTTGTTTGTACAGCAAATTAGGCACATCATGGCATACAAAGGTGCTTTGTTCCAAAGTGATGCAATAGAAGCTCTTCCTGTATTCATGTTGTCCTTATGGATGTTGCTACTTCTTAGCTATTTTTCATACATTCCCCTTTAGTTCAGAGGAGATATTAAAATATAAAAGGATGGCTCAGGAAAAGAGAATATGTTCTAAAGACAGTTATAACAGGAGAAAGCCTGGTGCATAAAATCCTAGTAATTAATAGAAAATAATTAGTAAATGCCTTAGGCAAGGAGAGATCCTGAATTCCTCCTGGAAAAGAAGAAAATTATGTTTTTATGTTGTATTTCACTCTTCTGAAACCTCCATAGAACTTGAGAGATCTCCTGAAATTAAAATGCATCAGTCTGAATCCAAATGCTTCAATATTAAGCTTGAGAGCTATGAGTCTATGTGGTCATCTGTAAATATGAATAGGTACAGAAACAATTAGAAAATAACATACTCAAAGCATGTGGAAGGCACAATATATAATATATAGCTCAGCAACCCTAAAGTACATTGTAAACATGAAATTAGCTGAATGCAGCAGTGTGATTTTAGCTCTCAGCTGAATTCTTTTCATTCAAACAAAAAGAAAGCTTGCAAGCTTGGGAAGAAGGTGAGATACACCTCTTTCCATGTATCTGTGGAAACAATGTGCTCACTTGAGGCAAGAGCCATTTGTACTAATCTCTGTGCCTCTGTGTTCATTGAGGGATATCTTCCTTTCAGTCATGCCCTTTGTCCTGTGGCTTCAAGAAAGCTTTGCTGCCTGTTTGCATGGAACTTATAGCTGCATTAGAAAAGGACCCGGACAGAAGAGCTGTACTTATCATATTGCTATGCTTACATCAGCATAGCTACAGCTGTAATAGAGCACATGACCATCCTTAAGGGCTTGGACTCTTCATGAAAAGTGTGGAAGAGCAGCACCAGGGTCAGTATTTCTAGCAGGGTCATTCTAATATGATTGTTGCCAATTCTTCAAATTTGGCAGAGCATTTACGTGTTGTGGTGTTACACTAGAAGGACAGAGTTAGACACACGTTGTGTGGCAGTTAAGCTTGAGTATTAAAAGTGTAAGTCAAAAAGTTAACATTTTGCATCAGAAACTTTTAAGAATTTCCTTAATATGTATCAAAGTATTTAAAAGGCGTGGCAAATTTTCCATCAATATTGTAAGCAAAATGCCAAGTAAAGCACAAAACAATTACTTTGGGAACTGGAGACCAAACTATATTGTCAAATAAGAGTTTTGGCCCAAGAAGAACTGTGATTCTGTGCCCAGGCACTTAAATAAATCAATTATTTTTTTCTTTATTTCCTTTGGTTCTGAAGTTTTAATACAGCGAAAAGGCTAGTGTGGTGCTTTTGAAAGTAACCATACTTCAGAGCAGAAGCATTTTTTTGCCATGGTATTCTGCTTCCTCTGGGAAACATTACACTGAAAAACTGAGACTTAAAACAACTTAATTGAGAACAATCTAGGCATGCTGATGGGTGATGTGATGGGTAGGGAGAGAATAGGATGCAGATTTCTTCCTTGAATGGAATGATGAGGGGCTGGTAATCACAACATTGAAGAGGGGTGATAGAGGGAAGTACCAAAGGTTACAATATAACATGTTAAAATGGAATATCAAAGTTTAGGAGTGAGAAGAGCTGGTGTTGAAGATGTTCTGTTTGTTTTTGAAACAGAGAAGATGAGAAGGGTACCAGGGGAGTAGGGGAGATTGTTGTGTGATCCATGAAACTGTAATTCTTTTAAAAATTAATTAAATTAAGCAATTAAAAACATCTTGTCTAAAAAATAAATAATCTACATTGAGTGTCCTCAGTTTGGTGGGGATATAATTCTATGACCCTCAGAGAATATAATTAATCTGAATATTGTCCATGAAACCGGATGTTGCATTTGGGTCCCAGTCTGACTGACAGATATGTAAAATCTCATGAAGACAGACAGCTCCCCACTGGCTCTGTGTCTAAGGAAGGTTCCTGTGCAATGTTTTAATTAAGGTTATTTATTTCTTTATTATGATGATTGCATTTTAATTGCTCATGAAGCACCCCAGGGGTGGAGGTCGAGGCACATTATAAATATTATATGAAGGTAGGTAAGGGGAAAATGTTGCAGCTTTAGAAAATAAACCAGTGGCTATATACTTCTGATACACTCTAATAATGAAAGCAGAAATGCTTCTTTAAACCCTCTCATAGCTATAGAATAAATAACGTTATCTTACTAGTTTTCTCCATTTAACATAGGTGACTGGCAGTGTAATTCATAGTTGTATCCAAATTGTAGCCACATGAATGATACTGGATGTGCATCTCCACTTACAGATCTCAGTGGGACCTTTTGGATAGGGTCAGGGCAGACATTTATGCTTTCGGTGAACGCACTGCCTGAATAAATCTCTACCGGGAAAATTAAATGGGAAAAATAGCAAAAGAAGGGAAAAAATGCTGTTTTATGACAACTAGTCCCTCAATTGTTTCTTCTTCAAGTCTGTGTTTCACAAGAGGACAAGCTGGAGGTGAGATCCACATTGTACAAAGGTATGCTCTGCTTGTATGACTTTGTATGAGCCTTGGGCTACCTCTTTCTCATCCAAGGAATGGTTTTGAGACCAGGAATTCAAACTCCTTGTTTATATTTTTATATACCACTCTTCACATGCACAGTTTCTTGCAGTTATAAATTCTTGTTTGTGGCAGAAGTTATGATGCATTGCAAAATATTTCATCCCACTAAAGTGGTGCTCTAGAAGTTGGGTGTTGTTTTCTCTATTAGCTGTTTTTACAATTTAATTCTTGAATCATAAAAGTGCTTATGCATGGAAAAATATATTTTTTCTTTCCACCCTATATTTATTTTCAATACTTAATTTATGAATTAAGAAAGTGGTATTTTTCAAGATGTTTTGTATCTGGCCAAACTGGGCTTTTTTGCCTTCTTTCAACATTGAAAATGGTTCCTTACAGGAAAAACAAAAACAAAAAAAGAACCAAACCTGAAGCATTTCATTAGTCTAGAATTATTTGACATTGTACAACAATTTGGAATTTATTTGAACATTTCAGGCTTAAATATGCACTTTAATTAGGAAGAAATTTGGCATTTTTAAACACAAACACTGAAAGAGTTATCTCATTGGGTTTATAAACAAGAACTTTAGTACTATCTATCCTGAGACAGTTTTATTCAGCGGTAAACATAAGTTCATATGAATATCTCTCATTTTCTCCATCTCATTATTTAAAGATTGTCATGTACAATAAAGCACTGGAGCCTGGCTTACTGTCCAAATTGCAGTTTATGTACTGTGACAGTAGATCCTCAAGAGTTCCGGTGCTTTTCACACCTCTTTGGCCACCTTAAAAAGTTGATTTAAACAATGGTCATGTTCAGGACTAAGGTACTTTTGCATCATCTTGTGGCAGGATAGTTCCATATAGTTTCTGTATGTATCACTAATACTTTGGGTTGATAGTTATCCCCTTAGAGAGCGGCTGCTTTATGACTATTAGTTTTTCAGAGCTGATTGCCTTATCTCAAATAATATAGAATTCTGCATGTCCTGTTGCATCCTTGCTGCTAAAAACAGTATCACTGTTAATATGGCTACAGTTTGCTGTACATGTGTGGGTGGTTTTCATGAGCAGAAATCAAAACTACAACTTCGGAAACATTCTTTAGATCTTCTCTGTCTTTATTTTATCTGCCTCTGTTTTATTTTGCTGGCAGTGCACCAGAAAAGATGTTCTAGTCATTCTTTGACAGTAAAGAATCTTCTTCTCAGTCTCTGAAAAAAAAAAAAAAATGCAGTGATGAGGGATATTTTATGTGCCAAACATCCATGCTAAGAGTTCAGTTGCCAGAAATGTATGCACTGATGTCTCTTCCTCAGCCACTCACTATCACATGAAATTGTGGTAGAGCCAGCTCTTCACCACTGGGAATTCCCTTCTGTGTAGAGTATGTACTTTGAGGGCAGCAGGTTCAGGGCAGCAGAGGCTTTGTAAATAATTTCTCCATCACACTGTGGTTATTCAGTCATTGCACACAAATAATTTGCATATGAAATCTGACAAAAATTGTTTTATTGTTCTCTCTTTGGTTTCTTTGATCTCTCTCTTACCTGCTTCCCTTTTTGTAGCCCCTTAGTTTATTTCTGCCTCTTCCTCTGGTCTCTCTTTATCTTCCATTTCCTTCTACCAGTTCCATTTCCATCCCAAACAATGCTGTCTGATGCAGTGCCTGCAGCACTCAGACAGCTACAGCACATAGAGACATATATGAGCTAGCTTCATACTAGCTCATTTGGGTATTGATAACACAGTTTCTATTTCTGTCTAAAAGTCCAAATATGAACCCCTGCACATGCAGTCACCTTTGGTGTCAGAGCTAGTTCCCAAATGTGCAGGCACAGTGACTGTATTTTAGGTACACCCTGAGAGTAGTGCAGCAAAGGTTCAGTGCATCCCTTCCCCTTGTTTTCAGATGCTTAGTTATTGTTTAGAGTAAAAAAGGCACCTAACTTATTAAGGAGCTACTGGCTTTAATCAGTTACTTAAATGCAGGACCTGTTTACTCCACAGGAAGCTGGTCTTAAACTCTGCAGGAATCATGGCATCAGCAAGGCCCTGACTATGCTTTTCTCAATTGTCTGAATATTTTTAAAGTGTGTTTGAAACATTAAAAACGGTACAGATAGAGAGATTTTTAAGGGGATTTGAGTTTCTTATTGATTGATAATTTATGGAAATGGTTTTTGAGCTTGAAAAGAATTAATTAAGTAATTATTTTAAATTTATCAGAGATTTGATTTTTTTTCACTGTCACCTCCCTTGCTCTCAAACTGAGCTTTAAACTGAGTTAAAGCATCTTTATTTGATGTATTGGTTTTTGCACCTGCATCATCAAATATTTCAACATCTCTTTGTGAAGAGTGTTCAATGTTTGCTGAATAGACAGGGAGAAGACATTGCTAAGCAATGGTTAAACCTACAGCAGACTGCATTTTAGTGGGAGTGCATGACATGAGTGAAAAAGTTAACTAGTCAAATTTAAGTAATGGTGGTGTGGACACAAAATCCGGAGAAGTGGATGACTAGACTCTTGACTCAAGACAGAGAGTGCAATATGCTTAGAGAAAAAAGGCCTCCTAAAAAGTGTTTTGGTAGCTCAGGACATTTCCCTTCAATCATGTTAATCTCCTTGCAGTAGTATGTTACCTATACAGCAATACACCATTCCCTTGTTTATTTGTAAATCTGTAACCAAGGATGGCTTAGTTATGTCAATAAACACATTTTATTTCTCTTCCTGATCTTGCTGTTTCTATAGGACTGGAATAATTTAGGAATTTGAACATTTGGAGGATAGGGCAGCATATCAAATATATGGGTTGCTAAACACCTGAACTTTTTTTTTCCCAAGGAGTCAATTTTAAATGAGTTATGGATGACTAGGTTTGTGAGATATTGAGCTCTGTAGCAAACTGGGACAATGCCAAGTTCCCTAACCCTGGTACCTTTTGTTTGCTAGGTGGCATTCATGCCTGTCTCTGTTTGGATGGAAGTTCTCTCTCTCTTTTGTCTTAGCCACAATCCCACTCAGCTTTTCAGGATTTTATACCACTGTATTTTTGTTAATTGCTGTAATGGTTTCATTACATTGATAGTAGATCTATTTCTTACTGGAATTCAAGTTACATGTCTTGTCATATATTAGAAATGCCATGGTAAATTACATTAGTTCCAAGTGCATTTAGTAAATGATTATATAGTCTGACTTTAATTCGAAAGACCTTGAAGGGTCAGATGCATAAGACATATATGCTCAAGGTGGAAATTCCTTTCAAAAAGCATATTTAACCCAGTTTAACAGCAGGTCAGCTCAAAAAGAATAGAAAAGGCATATTCTGTATGTAGAATGAGTACAGACTATATCTGATTCTTTGGTATTCTTCTAGGTTTTTTAAAATCCATCTGCAGCCATCCACTGAGTGCTCTGGACACTCTCTATGATGGATTAAGAATTACCATATAAGCTTTGACATAACGTGTTACAACTGTATCTCCATTTTCTGAAAATTTCCTCAAAAGCTATAGAAAAGAAGAAGAAAAATAGGGGCTGGGGGAAAATTAGTCCATTTGGTGTCCACAAAGTGACTAACTCCTCAGAGTTACCATGATCCTGTTGAAATAGTGCCATTTTAATTGAAATATTCATAGAGGGAAGGTCAGGCCCTGTGCATGTTTTGAGAAAAAAGGCTTATTGCGAACAATTTAAATAGCAAAACAGAATGTCAAGAATTCTTAGCATAATTTTTTCAGACTGTCTGGAAGACTTTTTTTGAAAGATCTTCTGAGGCCTTCTAGAATATTAGGTTTAAGTTTTTCCCACAATCTTCACTGAATTACCTATTCCAGTTGTGAATCTGATGATTCTTCTGTAGAGATGCATGCAGCTGGAAACCTCTGTTGCAAGTGTATCTTTAAGCTAAGAAATCTTTGTTATTGCTTTTAAATCATGATACTTGAAACTTGGAGAAATACTTTAAATCTTTATGGATACAAATACCTAGTCTTCAGCTTTCACAGCTCAATCATAGTATGACTGTTAGTAGAACCAAATTTTGCAAATACCAAAACAGTTTTATTTCTATGACATACATTTCACTTTCTTCTTGTCAAGTGCTGCATTTAAATCCTCTAAAGTCCATTTTCTCTCATCCATTTTCTTAGCATACAAACATGATTGTTTAAAGAATAAACAGAATCTATTTTAGTTCAGTGCATTTACTTAAATGCATTTAGTTCAAGATTATTTTGGTCAAGCCTTTCTTTTGCCTAGTTTTCCTTTGTGTGTGTGTGCCATTGTCCTGTTTTAGTAATGTTTTTACAAAAGATACTATTCTGTTTATACAGTCTCCAAGTCACTGATATAACTGACTATCTTAAATGCAAGGCAATAAGAAAGTCTGCTCTTATTTAGATTCCAGCTCCCAAAGTTAAAAGATTTTCCTTTTTTCTATCTCAAGCTAAAAGACTTTCCTTCTTTGTATCTTTTGTGCCGAAAATTCAGCCAGATGTATATGATATGGTTGTTAGAGATGGGGGTAACGAAGGTATTGAAATCACTGACAGTGGTACTTGATGATCTGAAAGGTCTTTTACAGCCTAAATGATTCTATGATCCTACTCATTACTTTCTATTCCAAGGTGCAGATCTATTTCTAATCTATTTCTAATTGCCCGAATCGGGGATTGTTTATGATAGACACAACTCACACTACACAAAAACATGAGTGTTTCCAGGGTCCACAGATGTTCCTTTCTATACATTTGATAAGTGGGTGCAACACATACCTAAGTCATAAAGAAGAAATGTCAATTGGGGGATGAACAGTGACTGAAGAATGCCAGTTACTTGTTAACTCTCAAGGATTCTGTAGGAAACCAGACATGAATATGTTCCCATCATGGTATTCATTTTCATTTCTGTGCTATGCTTCTCCAAGTAGTTCCTTGGCTGGAAAATCAAGATAATTTTTAGTTTTCCCACTCTTTATTCCAAAAAAGTCATGTACTTAAAATATCTTGTGCATCATCTTGTCATCTACGTTTTTGTAAGCCTGAAGGTGTAATTATATTTCCAGATGAATTTGGCTGTAATTCTTTTTCAATGGTTCACAAGTATTTTATTTAGCAGGCTTTTCTGAAGAACACTGTCAGTGAAAAACCTGTGTATCTTTTTATCTAGCCTTTATTTAGGTGAGGTCACTTTTGAGTGGTTAAACTATAGACCCTGACAGGTAAAGATATAGTTGAGATTTCTTGAAAGATTTGACGATGAAGCTTGTTTGAGACTTTGTCTTTTCCAGCACCTCTTGCTTCTGCATTGCAATTTCCTATGGGGAAATCAGATTTCTTTGAGCCAGACAAGTTGTTTTTAGTTCTTCTGCAATTGGCTTGAGGGTATTTTCAGTTTCTCTCTGCTGTGTGAGACTGTCGTTTTCATTTTCTGGTGTTGGACTAATCTGGAGGTGTTTTGCTTTTTATGGTTTCTGTTGTATCCTCCCAGTATCTGTTTTCCAAAAATAAAATTTAAGAAAGTAAATTTATGACTGCTATATCCTTAGAATTGCTGTAACAGACTGATGAAGTTCTTTAGTCAATTTCTGCTGATCCTGCTTGCCTTCAAATACTGAGATGTTTTCTAAAATACTGACAATTAAAATAGCTGAGATATATTGTCAGTCTGAGACATGATCAAGTGGTAGAAACATACTTAAAGTTATTGATTTATACTAACCATTAGAGAATTGGTATTCTACAACAAAACTGTATCTCCTTGAACACTGAAAATATTAGCTGTATTTTTATTTGTGAAACATTCAATATTTGTATGGTTTTCCAGTTCAGTGTAACTCAGCCAGCTGGTTATATATTCTTTCCAAAATCAAAGATGTAGCTATTGATAAATGTCTTTATGAACATTTAGAAATGCAGCCATATGTATAACACAGTAAGTGTTACCAGTTTTTTAAAATTTCTGTAAGGAGCTTGAAGATTTAGGCCTATATTTTCCATATTTTTATTGATGTCACTGTTTTAAGAATAACTATATGACTCTATCCAGAACATAATCTTTTTCTGTGAATGTTTTTGTAATGCAAAAATGCAACTAATGCATCTGAAATAACAGCAGCTTTGCCTTCCGTGACAATTGGGTAAGAAGATGGCACTTTGAAGATTGTAATAATTTTGGCAGAAGCTATTCTGTTGAGCAACATCACAGTGTATGTAAATGCTACATGCTGTTATGTGGTGGTGTTAATTGGCATATAACAATGAATGTGTTATAAACCTCTTAAATTCTTTTTAAGTATAGTCCTGCTATGTGTTGGTGGTGGATGTATTTAGAAGTTTAAATAGACAAGCTTTGAAGAACTTCAAAGTGGTTTTGGTTTGAACCCCTTCTAACAATGATGTGTAACTTACCTGAATTAAATTAGCAACCAAGAAAATAGTTTTTTCATCCTGCCTTTATTGAAAAGTCCTATCAGAATTTTTTGAAGTAGCATTTGTACACGGTTGTTTTTGGAGAAAAAGGGAAGCATACAGACTAATAAGGATGATTCTTTTCTTGTTCATTTCTACAAATCACTTTTTAGAGTCATATTGATGTTTATCCATTTCATTCTGCCTGTCTCTTCTGCCATGTAGGGTTGGTCTTTGGTGAAATTCATATTGTGCAGAATGGATCACACAGTGTGACTTCCTACTTGTATGTTGTTCTGTGCATTGACTTTTCATAACTGCTTCTTTTTACAGAAAAATATCATTAGTAGAAGCATACTAATTCTAGAAGCAAGGCCTTGATGGAATTATTGTAAATAAGACCATATGCTTATACAAACTCTGACAATGATGACAGCTTAATTCCATCAGTCACCAACCAGTTCCAAAATATAGTATCTGCAAAATATATGTAATAAGGATTTTAAAAAATAAAGCTTTAAAGGAAATGTACGTGTGTGTAAAGAAATAATTCTTACTACAGTTTGGGTTGAAGCTTTTATACAAAGCAGTTTCCTTTCAATTCAGTATAAATGAAGAAACAGTTAATTCACTTTTGTTCAGCCATAGCAAAAATAGGAAAAGCAGAACACAGGCCCGGATAAGAATGAGCAGAAACTATTTGGGCTAATGCCTTTCCTTGGGAAATGATAAAACACATGCAGGAACTAGGATTGATTGGAGAAAGGAGAGGAGGAAAAGGAAATGCAGACAAATCAAAAGCAAAGAAGCCAAAGTCACAATGACCTTTAAAAAATTCAGGGAGAGGCAGTCTTGGGTTGAGTACTGACTGCAGTAAGGCATGGAATTACTCATTGGGGTTCAGGGAAACAGGAGTTTACATGGCTTTGGGTGTAAATGAGGTTAGCACTAAAGGTACTTTTCCTTCTATTATCAGTTATTCCTCCCCAAAGAACTGATTTGAAATCTGCCAAATTCTGGTGACCAAGAAGATATTCCAAGACAGTCCTCTATTACTAATTCAGCTGATCTGGTCATTGAGAACAGTAAGGCATAAGAAGACATTAGAAAATTACATGCAAGGATGTATTGGAAATGTGTGTAACTACTTGTTGGCTTACTGCCAGGATTAGCTGCTTAGACTGTGGAATCAAAATGAGCATTTGGATGATCTAACAGTTCCTACTGCAGAGCACAGATAATAAATCTGCACTTAGTAATTTGCTCACTAAGTCCATTTAGGAGGCCAGATATTTTGTAGTTAAAACTTCTAATGGCAGGGAACTTTCCATCTCTCTAGGCTTATCTGCATTTATTCAGCAAACAAGGGATGGAGAAATCAAGCCAGTCAAATTTCTAGGCTTGTTTTTCAGCTGTCAGAACAAGTTATCGTTTTCTCCTACAAACTGAAAAATGCTAACAATATAAAAGGATGGATCAGATTTGCTATTCTTGTAAGTGGGTACAATTTCATTGAAATTAATAGAGTGTCATCAAATTTGACTGATAGTATCATTACACTCCTAAGGTTTCAATAGGCAGTTCAAAAGTAAGATATTACCATTGAGTTTATGTGCATGATCACTTTTATTTGCATCTCTTTCATCTCTTTACCACCTCTTTTCTGTAATTGCAACTAAATCTGTTGCATAAATAAATAAAATATTTGTATAGTTAAGATGGTAATTTACCAGCTTGAGGAAAGCTTATTGTAGGAAAACTAGTTAGAGTTGAGTGAAGTTTTTATTTTTTATCCTACACTAGCCAACATCAATTTTAATACCTTGAAAAATACTGATACTAGAAGAAGATTGCGGCAATCATTGATTGATAGTAGAAACATGGTTGCAATAGTATCAGTTTCCCACAGAAACAAAGGGAGAGGGGTTTTGAAAATATGCTCAAACTTATCCTTTCAAGTCAGCTTTCCTGTCAACACAGATGACTGTCTGCTTTCTGAGCTAATCCTGATGTTTCTTTCCCCAGTCAACCAAGTAGTACAGCTACTGACACAGACAAAATTTTTTCTGTAAGTTTTGACACAATAGAAGTTGAGGAGAGCATTCTCTGTCAGCATTATACTAGCCTAGAGGCAAGCACAATTTGCTAGCCAGGTTGCTAGCAAAGTCAATAAGAATTAAGATACTTTGTGGGGGATATTGAAATCTGTAATATTAAATACCAAGAGGCTGATTTGTCAAAATAAATGGGATATGTAAACCAAGTAATGAAGACATAAACCAAAATGCACACTTCAGTGATGTGGTGTTTTCACTTCTCCCCAGACTACTGCTTTACTTTCTTCACCTCTTCAAGTTATGATTTCAGAAACTCTTGAGATAAAGTAACTTGACAGAAGGTTCCCAAAAGCAAATGTTTGAAAAATAGAAGGAAACCAACAGATATTATCTATGTGGCATCTATGTCTTTCAGAGACAGCTTTCCCTAGATGCTGCTTCTGCCCTAGCAACAGAAAAAGGACAGTGACACCACAGTTAATATTTTCTTTGTTTACAGTCTCTTTTGCTCGTATGAACTTCAGTTCTTATGTTCACTCTTTTGTTCATATTTACTTCAGTGAAGTAAATCCTTTTGAACATGAAACCTGCAAACAAAGGAAAGGAGAAAATTAAGAATCCTGAAAAAAGAAGAGTTATAAAGTAGTAGTAGTAGTAGTATAGAAGTGACTGGAACCCCAAGCTGGAATTCACAGAAATCCATCGATGCAAGAGCATAATTGCAACAAAGGACAATTTGTGCATAATTTTCCCAGCAAATTTTTCTTATTGTGGTTGTTGTGTTTGGGCTTTTTTTTGTCCAATATTGATAAAATTTGCATGAGTCTGACGCTGCTTATTTTTCCTTATAAATCAGATCAACTACCCATCTGCCTACATAAAAAAGAAATATTGTACAAACTGTGATCCTGTACCCCGACAGGAAAATAATCACATCCTTTCATCTTCAGTGTATGCAGAGATGTCTGGAATTAAAAGAGACACAGAAGAAAAGAGACAGTGACTAAGTAATTCCTGCCTTTCTATTGTTAGGATTCAGACAGCTTGGTCAGCAGTCAACACAAATAAATTCCAGAAGGGAATTACAATCAAGACACTCATGTTCTTCCATTCAGCCCAAAATAACATGGAACACTGTTACTTCCAAGATGTAACTCCAGAAATGATGGGTACCAGAAAACAAGAACCATAGTGAAGAAGTTGAGATGAGAATCCCTAGCTATATCAACATTTGTTTTCAAATCTTAGTTTTATTTAAAGACTGCACTGATTATAACTGTTATAATTCAGTTGTTTTCTTTGGAAGGGATTGAGTAGAAATAATTTTTATAGCTTTCTTTAGGCATTTGTGAAAATAATTCATGATAGAAAAGGACCCATTTTTGGTTAACCTAATCTTCTGAGGCTTTTATGATGTACCTGGCGCAGTGGTTTCTTAAGAATACCTCAAAAAGTGACGAAGGAAATTTCACACTTGGGTAGAAGTTTCTTACTGGCTTAGAGGCATGCTACAGTTCATACTGAAACATGCTGTATTTTATTTCCTGTAATGTGTTGCTTTGCCTAGGAAAAAGATACCAGTTGTGTGAGAAATGGCTTGTGGGACAGGATGTGCTGGTCCAAGGTAGTAGAGGAGTTGCAATTCCTGATTACTTATTGGTTCACCGTGGCTGTTTTTCAAAGTTTTGCCAGACTCTGCTTTTCTAATGTCTGGCAGCACTAGTAAACGTTGTGCATATATAAATAAAGTATTTCAAGTATTTGTAAGTGTATGCTGCTTATTTGGATATTGTGCAGCATACTAATTGAGCCTTTTTTTGAATATTTGATAACTTAATATACTGCCTGTGGTCGAATTGTATCTGAATGTCATAGGTTTTGAATGTCCAAACACTGGCGTTACCCAAATGTGTAACATTCTGCAGAACTAGGAGAAATAGAATCCTGTCTCTATGATGCCTTTGGAGGGAAGGTTGAACATCTCTGGCCTAAACCACCACTAGCATCATGTTAGTGCCCCTGGGATGGCCATACAACACAAGTCATGTGCAAGCATGAAATAGAGACCGTAATTTAAGGGGCTGAGAAATGGACTCAGTATTTTTTGATGTCTAAGACCTGAGGCGTAGCCTAGAAGGTCTGATGCGGTTCCTTCATGTCTTCTTTTCTGTTTTACTGGCATAGTCTCTTCTATTTTTTCTCCTGCCCACACAGGCTCTTTACATATAATGAAAAAAATTCGACACCTGCATGTAATATTGAAAGTGAGCATACACCAGTGATTTTGATATTAATATTATATCTTTAATGGTATTCTGTATTTCCTTCTTAATGCAACCTAATGTGTTAGCATGATTTTTAGGTACTGGCTGAATACTGAACAAATGTCTTTATTCAGTTCTCCTTGATGACTCCTTCCTTTTTTTTTTTCACCAGGATGTTATAACTAATTCAGAAGTTATCAGTGCATATGAGTAGTTTAAATTGTTCTTTCCAAGGTGCACTGCCTTGCACTTTTCTACATCCAATTTAATATGATCGTCATAACATCCAATTGCTCTGTTATAATAGGTCCTGGTGGAGCTCTTCAGAATCGCTTGCTCAAAGGTTCCTGAGCATTTTATCCTGCTGCCTTGACTGTCAGCGTGGTAACATGCAACACTTCAGCAGGAGTTAGGAAATCAATATGATACCCCAATGGGAAAGTCTTGTGCAAGCTAATAGAAATAAAACCAGTAGGTTTCCATATATCTTATTATTAAAACCATGTTTCTCTTATTAAAAAATGACCTTTTTTTCCTATGCTTTTAAATTATGCTTAATGTAACCCTTTATTTTTAGAAGAACTTTAGCTGGCAATTCAAAAGTATAAGACACCATGGAAAATCGATGTTTTTCTAAATGGCATTGTAAAAATCCCTTCCATAAGAGTATAATCACATTCAGCACTAAAATATAATTATGTATTTGAATAACAAAATGTACTTTGAAGGTGAAAATAAATGAGAAAATGTCCATAAATTTGAGAAAGGCCCTTTAAATAGGCCCTATAAATAGAGAGAAACAGAAACAAAACATTCCTAAAATATGATAGTATTGCATGATTTCTGGCTTGGTGGATGTAATTTCAATCTTAAGTCATTTGCAGTATATGTGTGCCCCTACATTTGAAATATCTTTAGTACTGTATCAAATCCTTTATTGCTCTTGGCATTTGATGGTTTTCTAACTAAAGTTAGAAAACGAAAGTTAGAAATCCTGACCTTTTAAAATTTTACTTATTTGCACTTATTTGGCAAAGCTTTTGCTCTCACTAAACTTATAATTAATGATACAAAAATATTCTATTTTGAAACTTTGAATTAAACCATTTTCCAAGGTGTTGGGTATTTCCTCCGAGGCAAGTGTTTGGTTTCCATTGTAAATTGAATCTAGTCTCCTTTTTTTTTTTGTTCTTGCTTATCCTGTGTTTCAATCTGCTGAGTGATTCAAGAGGATCTTGAAAACTTTGTAAACAATTCCTGGAAATAAAATATGTTGCTATATTCAGCATAAATTATTCTGACATGAAAAATAAAATTCACCTGAACTAAAGGCTATATTGAATATTGGTTTTAAGTAAAGAGTCCAATAAATTTGCTTCTTCCCAAAGAAGAAGAAGCAAGACCATCTATAGTTTAATAAAATTATCATGTAGTAAACTGGTTGGTATTAATGAACTTTTCTGGGATTTTGTGGTCACAACAACCTGTATGTGTCAGTAAGGCTATTGTTACTCTTTCCCTTCTTGGGTATCTAACATTAGATTAGTAATGAAATTTTCTGCTTAATTTTAGTAATATTTTCATTACTTAATTATACATAAAATCAAATCTCAGAGGCTTTTTGTCGACGGAGTCATGAACCTCCCATCACATCCATATTTATCACTCGCACGAGAAGATTAAGTTCAAATGCTTGCATGGTACATGTTGCATATGTAAGAAGGAATAGAAGAAGCTAGAAATTAAATCAAAATGGTGTTAATTGCTAATAAATGCAGGATGCACAGCTGGAATGAAATTTTGTTGTTGTAGGTAGAGTCAAGATTCATGTTATTTAGATGTTTAGCAGTATCTGGAAACTTGGTCTCCTTTATATATTCTTTGTATTTTCAGTGTTTCAAAATGTGGACTTGGAAAATGAGAAATCCACTCTCATGCCCAATCCTTGCTATCCTCACTCTGGAGACAGCAATAACATAAAGCTATGGGAGAATGCTGCATTTGACAGAATATTGCTGTTTATATAACCTATTCATTTTCTTCCAATATGTGTGAGGAATATTATATGGAGAGGTTCTTTCTTACTCCGAATACTGGATATCCCCTTACAAATAACATCAAGATATAGACTCAGAACAGTATTATTTTTTCAGATTGTCATAAATATGAGGATTTCACAGGGCACGAACACACTCCCTCTCAAAACCCCACGCAAGATGCCAGTCAATTCTTTCAATAAAATAAACGTCTGCTTGCCCATTGTAAACAAAGCACCAAGCCATATTTCACAATTGCATAATAGATGGAAATATTTTTCTTTAGTATTTTAAATAACAGCCCCACGAGAACTCCATTCTGTCTTTCATGATTAAAACATTTCTACAGAGGGAGTTAGAGATTAAAATCTATTCATTATGGAAACTATTTTAATGTTGTTGGAGCTTTTATGAAAGATTCCAAGTTTCCACACCATTTATTAGGCAATAACATCACAAGAGAGAACCCCCAGGAATATCTTAGATTGGAGGAAATCTAATAAGGACTTTCAGGACTGGGCTGAACATGATTTGAAAATATTTCAAAGAAATCTTATCATTGCTTTAGAAATACAGAATAATCTCCCTGTCCCACCCTCCCATACTATCCATTTGGACCAAAGTCATATCTTTGCAATTAAATCCAAGTTATTATGAGTCATATGGTGACTTTCCATTCGGTAATGGCAGACAAGGATGTTGGAGCAATAGTCATCAAAAGGATTCACTGAACTGGAAAATGCAGTTTTGACTATAAACTCCAAATAATTTAAAGCCTATGGAGATGTGATGATGGGCTTTGCTGGCTTTTTATGGAGAGATATTTAAAACTGTCATCTGTTTAACAGTAATTTTGCTGGAAGATACAGCAGCTGAACAATGTAAAAACATCCAAGGGGAAAAGGAGATAAAAGTGTGGTTTATTTTGCATTTGATTGCCCTGTTAAAAAGGTCAAATGCAGACCTGTGACCCACTGGGTGAGAAGTCCACCTCTTTTTCCAGTAGAAAGTGATGAATTTTTATTTCTCTTGCTAACATACCAAAATCCAGAAAGATAGCTGTGCTTTTATTTTTCATTTTATCTGGAAGTTTCTCAGGTTTTATGTGGATTTTTTTCCCCTATACTGCAAGCTTAGAGCTTAGAGAAGAAAAAGACTAGAAATCTTTTGTGCCCAGAAGCAATGCAGGTTAGGACTGCTGTTTTGACCATTATCATGCACTTTAGTTCAGATCTCAGTATGCTTGTGAAACCTGTCAGATACAAGGGATTTTCTGATGGTAGACAGCTGTCTACGCATAGCTAATGAAAGGCAACAAATTCCTTGAAATTGCTCAACATACTAAAAAGGTACTAATGTACCCTTAATATATGGTAAATACATCATCCTTAGCTGTGTTACTGTAGCTGCCTTGTCCAAGCAGGCGCTGCATTTTAGTTTATTCCTTTAAAATATCGTCCAACTCTGACCCTGTTCAGGACAGCCCAAGAATCACCATGTGCCCCACAGCATTGTCCAAATGCTTCTTGAACTCTGTCAGGCTGGTGCTGTGACCACTGCCCTGGGGAGCCTGTTCCAGTGCCCAGCCACTCTCTGGGTGAAGAACCTTTTCCTGGCATACAACCTAAACCTCTCCTGACTCAGCTTCAGGCCATTCTCTCACGTCCTGTCACTGTTCACCCCAGACAAAAGATCAGCACCTGCCCTTCCTCCTCCCCTCATGAGAAGCTGTAGACAGCTGTAGGGCCTTGCCTTAGTCTCCTTCAGACTGAACAGACCAAGTGACCTCAACTGCTCCTCATATGGATTCCCCTCAAGGCCCTTCACCATCTTTGTAGCCCTTCTCCCAACACTTCTTAAAAAATTATTTTATTTAAATGCTATTTTTAAGCCGTTACTGTTTAAAGGCTTCAGATTTTCAAGGACTCAGTGAGAGAGCGGCAGCACTTTTTTAATCTATTTCCTTTGGGTTTACCTCCTGGAGCTGCTAATCTATATTTATTTTGCTTTTATTTTTAGCATGTGGTCAGAAAGATCTCTGCAAAATTATTTTGAAAAGTTTTGTATGTGTGAGTGTGTATATTTGTTTGTGTGTGTGTTTTTATAGGGGAGTATATGATGGATCGTTAATCTATACATTATAATTTCATTTCTCTGTGGTATTTTTCACAGCCTTTACAGACAGGACCTTCTTTTCTATTAGTATCCACCTGCTCTGGGTGCTTTTATCCTTATTACAGTCTCCCATAAGTAATAAATTTCAGAGTCATCCGAAAACTGTAGTGTGTGATAAAAAGATTCAGCATTTGTTCAGGCCAGAAGGCTGCAGCTGCCCAGCACAAAGCAGCACTGTTCAGGGATATCTGAACTAGAATACTAGAAATTATATAGCTGCATTCACCTAAAAGAAGAGCTGTGCTAATTGCCATTGCTGAGAACACACCTCTAGCATGAGACCAATAAAAATGGCAATAGAAAGTGCTGCAAAATTAATCCAGTTGGGAACCTGCCATTAGCAGCCAGAGTCCCCCTTCTACGGTCACTGGTAAGTTCCTGGAATTGATCAGTAATTACACAAGTTGACAATCTGTTTCTTCATAAGACATAACAGTGCAAGACAGTCTGAAAGATAATAAAGAGGTCTATTCTTTCCCTGTGCATCATTTTGTGCCATAGAAATCATACTTCTTACTTCAGTATTTCCTAGCACTATATTTTATAGCATTGTTTATTTGCATTTCACCATGATTTTTTATTCTTTCTCAAATGTTATAATTTATATTTCAGAAAAAGAGAATAATTTACTTGGAGGATTTTCCGATATTAGTCAGGGATGGAGATACCATATTGGATCAGTCATTTTGCCGCTTTCCAGACACAACTCCTTATGATATATAAGGCCTGCAACTGGTGTTTGAATTTGAATTATTTAGGACTTTCATCTTTCCCCTGGATAAACTATTCCATGCTCTCAGAGAGCCCGTGAACTAGTGGTATGTTCACTGCAGGGCAGACAAAGGTGGACACACAGGAGGATGGTCATTAATTTAAAGTTGTATCAAAGCAAGATTTGTGAGAGTATGATTTTGATTTGGATGTAGAAAAATTTAAGTTCACTGAACTGAATGGAGTTACTAGGTATTCATGACAATGAAGAAGAGAAAAACCCCAGGAAAATAAAGGGAAAATAGAAGATGAAAAGATAACAAAGAGGAAAAAACAAAGAGTAAAGGAGGAGGATTTTAAATCAGATTTTGATTTTTTAGTATCTGGGCCCAGGTAGAGATCATATATAGATTATATGATTATATACATGTGTGTGTGTGTATATATATATATATATATGTATATATATATGCATGTGTGTATATATATATATATATATATATATATACTAGATTATATAAATTATAAAGAGGAAGTCTTTAAACCCAGTAAACTTCTAGGAATTTGTAGATGCAGAAATAAAAATCAAGCTGAATTGTAAAATGTGTAACAAGTTTCACAGTGTCCCTTACTATCATGGCTTTTGAGCATAGGACAGAATCCAGCTATTCAGTGCCTGATAGTTCAGAACACTCTTCAAGAGTTGGTAATAAAACTGTAGAAAACATGGTAGCAAATAAATGGAAATAAAAGCCATAACATAACAAGAATGTTTTCTTGCAAAACCCCTTCATTTTGAAAACCCCTTCAAAACCCCTTTCATTTCAGAGGCTGAGATGAGCTAGAAAGATGACAGAAAGCTCAAAACAACATAAATTATGCTCTTCATAATTAAGAATTAAAACTCTGTAGCACCTTCTTCAAGGAAGGGTTAAAATGGTTCTAAATAGGTAATTTTATTCCACATACAGTCAGCAAGCATCCTTCTAACTAGTGTTGCCCCCACTGACAGCAGCGAGCGTAAAAGCCAGGAGTTCTGAATGCAACTCCTTCCTAGATCCTTAGCTGCTTCCATAGTAACTTTCTCGGAATGTTCTAGGTCAGAGTCTGCTTGCATCTTGAATCCCTAATTCTGCTCTTGCTCTTCCCAATGGGGCACACAAAGACTTTTGGAAAGCCACTATGAATTTTCTAACTGGAACTGAATTCATAGCTCAGAGTGCAATGCTTAAAAGGGTGGAATATTTCATTCTTAGAATGGTGTGTTATGGCACAATTACATTAACTGGAAACATCTGCACTACGCTTTAAAAGTCTCTAGCTTCCTAAGTCCTTCTGAAATGGGATCAATCTGTTTATAGTACACAGGCTTCATTTAGAGAAATGACTCTTTGTGAGGTTGTTTCCTAGACATCAGCCACTTCTCTGTGGCAGTTTAATTACAGAATAGCATTCTTAGTTATAACTAATTTCTTATTTAAGAATGAGGTCAGAGAATAAAATCACAACAAAATAAAGATAACCCGAAGCTGGCTTGTTTTGTTCTCAAGGGATAAAATTTCACAGTCAAACTAACACATTTTATTAGGATTTCCTATTATGTTGCTAGAAAGAAGAGAGTACTGCAAATAACTAACTGGAAAGTAGCATGTGTCCTGGTGAATTGTTTGTTTCCATAGCTCATGTCACATTTAAATATGCAGTCTTTCAACAAAGACATACTCCCACAATGAGCTAAATTACAATGCCTTACTCTGTAGGTGGACAGAAAGACCAGAAATTAAGATACAGTTTTCTCATGGAAAAGCAGAATTTGCAAATATGCTCAGTGCCCTCATCCCCTAAACTCAAAACAGGAGAATATATTCATGTTTTCCTGGAGATCTAGTCTGCACTCTGAACTGTGAATTCAGTTCTAGTTAGAAAATTCATAGTGGCTTTCCAAAAGTCTTTGTGTGCCCCACTGGGAGGACCAAGGGCAGAATTAGGGGTTTAAGATGGAAGCAGTCTCCAACCTAGAACATTCAGGGAAAGTTACCACAGAAGCAGATAAGTATCTACAAAGGAGCTGCATTCAAGGCTCCTGGCTTTTAAAATATGTACATCCCGTGACTAGTTACTGCTCTTTGGTAGGGTTAGTCAGAGTCAGGTGTAATTTTCCATTGTAGTCTCTGAGTCTTTTCAGACACTTCAATTAATAGGCTTTGTCCTATTGATCATAATTGGCTTAAAGCCAGGTACTTTGTTTTTCTGAATTTATATTTTCAAGTAGGAGCCAGAGAAGCAGATCTCTTATCACTAATCCACAGAATACAAGAACCTATGAAGAACTGTCTCCTTCCCATTTGTGTACTCTGTAACCATGGGTGGTGCAGATCTCAGAACACTGTGATGATAATTGATGCTTTAAGTCTCAGTTGCATAGTAGACACAGCAGACAACTGACAGCTAAGTGAAAGTGGGCCCAAAATCCCAATAAAAATAAGTGTAGACCAAAGGTTTCAAATAGATTATTTGTGATTAGACATATAGGTTTTCTTCCTTTTATTTATATAATTCTGAGATCCAAGTATGTCCAAATGAGTTACAAACATACACTTTCAGTTGCTGAGACTTAGGAATGCTGTATTTGAAGTTTGTTGCAGAGCCCATTTCTAGAGTGCACCCTGATCACCTCTCTATTGCCTTTCTGAGTGCTTGGAAACTTACCCTCCAGGCATTAATTGTTGATATCCTGGAGGTTTTTGTGTACCACTGTATGTAGTGGTATGCTGTTTCCTGTCAGAACTTGGCTGGCCTTAAAATAGAATCCTAAAATATTTAATGTTGCAAGACTCTGGGAGGGCTTGTGGTCCAACACATCCCACACCAACAGCTTTCTTAAAGCTGGGGGTGACTTGCTAACAGAAAAGACCTTGTGTGGAAAGCAGTTTATATACACAATTTTTGGAAAAAACATTTTGGATACAGTCATCAAGAAAAAAGGGTGCTCAGTGTTTTATAACATTAGATCTAGAATTTTTACAGAAAGTGAAATTTGTTTCAGGTAAACATGTTCACAGTATCCCAAGTGACTTTGCACTCACATTCATTTCATTGTTTTCCATCCATGTATGATGCTGGATTTCAAATAAGTATTAAAAAAATAAGCTAGTAAGTCTGGCAGTCAAGCCCATCTTATGTGTGTACACGAAAGAGATTCCTAATTTTTTTAACCTGTTATGATACATTTACAAAATGGTGTATCTGCAAGTCTCTGAGCTACAGATTAATTAAATAAAATATAAATTTGAGCAAGAACAAGTATCCAGCATCAAAAATATTAGCTATTTTATTTTCTCCCTTTGATATGTTCATTAAAATTATCCAAGATGCAGAAATTGCTGCTGCGCAATTCTCAGCAAGATATCTGTATTTTGTTATTAGTTCATTAAATCTTAATACTGTTCATTTTTCAAATGTTTTAAAACAGAATACAAATAAACCCTGATTCTGGTTCCCATTTCTAGACTTTCAGAAAACTTGAAAATGGCCCAAAACCAATGAGATGATAAAAATGGAATGCAAAGACAATTCATGGGTGTTATTGCATGAGCAGAATGGGAGCTGAGGGTCTTCACATTTTCATTAGAACTGGAAGAGAGTGAGTTGTTTGAAAAACATAAACCTCTTTATAGGAAAAACCTGTGCAAAATCTATTTTCCCCTCAGATTTATATCTTAAATTAGGCAGCCAAGCATAAAACTACTTTCCCCCCTCAGCTCTTCTCTGCACCACCATGAATCTTGGGATAGCTTAAATACCTAAGCTGAAGTTAAAATCTTGGCTATCTAATTAGCTGTTCCCCCTAGAAGGGAGGGCTTGCTCAGACACAGAGTTCTTACCAGCATAAAGCTTTGCTAAACACACATGGCACTTGCAGTGTCCATACCATGCTGCTTGCCCAGTCAAATGGACATTTGTCATGCAGCAGTTGCGTGCGTTTTGTTGCAGCAGTGATGGTCTTGTGACCACAGTGAAATTATAAGTTAGCTGGTTTGGCTATTGCTTCCAGGCTCAACACAGAATGACCCTTTAAGTGTTTGTTTTATTTCCTGGGTTCTTTTCATGGCACAAACCGAGCTCCATGTTGTTACAACTTTGCATTTTGAAATTTATTATGTAGCTTATAGTTAACAAACTGATTAAACTATAATTTAATTACATACCTAAGCTGTCATCACTGTCATTGCAATGCAGACATGTCCTTCTGCTTTGCACAGAGCTTATTTTGATAGGTGGATGAGATGGTGCAGAGACCTTGACATGACCTAGAATCATACCATAGGCTTTTCCAGGAGCTGTTTGCCCCAACAGTCGGCTCAGTCTATACTGCAGAGCTAACTGGCTTTGGGCAAGGCAGAGTTGAACACGTGCCTTTGATTTTGAGGGTACTTACATCTTTTGATTAATGATGCTGTGGATCTATATCCCTTTCTGGGAGCCATATCCGGGAATGTTTCCTTCCCTGAATAGACCTTATCCAGCAGGGTGTTATTGTGAAATAAGTCTTCTGTGAAGATGCAGAAATCTCACCTTTTGGCACTGTTTTGCAGATATGAAGATCACCTGGGGATATTACATTTTATTCTAGGTGGGTTATGAGGTTTTCACCATTGTGTGCAATGCTGCCTGTCTAAATTACACATTCAGATAAGAAAGAAATTATCTTTCTTTTTTCTCTGGTAAAAACTATCATTAAATGGGTTTTGGATGTCGGAAATGTCCTTACAAGAATATTTTCAGCCTAAGAAAATTACTGCAAAATATTGGTGAAGCTATAGGGATTCAAAACGTGTTTGACTGCAACTTGAAATGATTGATTCCTTACATGGATAGTCTTTCTGCCTGAATTTGCAGAGTGTAATTTCTTGTAAAATCTTTACATGAAGAGCAAAAAGTGACTTCTGATATAATTTTAAGGGAATGATATCAGAAAGTAATTAACTAGCATTTAAAACCTGCAGTTCAGACTACAAATCTATACATCTCAAAATTTAATATGGTCCTAATTAGGGTTTTATTTTCAGAACATACATAATTCCTTCTTGCAAATTAGCCATTATTAGTGAATCGTTCTCTACATGGTATGCATTATAAATTTTCATTTTTGAGAATGGGTGATCTTGACTTTCTGGCTGCAATCTTTTCACCTTCCACTGCGTTTGCTTATTCCTGTGGGATGATGAGAACCCTCAGCTCCCACTGTCTTTCACACAACTAAGCTCTGAGCCTACTTACATTCTTTGATTAAAAGTTTGTTCCTTCGTTTGCTTTGTGCTCCCAAAGGCTTTTCTTCCAGGCAGCCCACATTCATTAAAGACTCTGTGGAAATCTCATGGGACAAACTTAATTGAGCAGTGCCAGTCCAGAATAGCAATGCATGTTCAGTGAGACACAAGGTGCAAGACAGTTGGCATCTTGAGAATTATAAACCATCACCAAGGCCTTCAGAGGCAGGTGTGTTTGCTGGAGACAGCACAGTGTATCAGGGGATATCACATCTCTCTTCTGTAGAAACAGTGATTTTAAAGGTTACTGGATATCTTTATCCATTACAAAATATCGCACTACTCTTGAACTATATACAGTATACAGTGTAGTCTTCATCCCATTGTATATTCCAGATTGGGTTTCTTTTCCTATTGTATGTAACAGAAATGGACTTTGGTCTTGTTTCTTGGACAAAGGGCAGATTGAATGAAAAAACCCCAACACTGTGTTACTTGGTATATTGAGTAGCATATGTACTACCTAGTGTAATAAATACCTCATTGATAGCTAGCAAGTACTTTTACATGTAAATTAGGAATGAAGTATAATGCAATTATTCATCTCTGATCTAAAATATTGACATTCTTAATTGAAATACAACTACAAGTGTAATTTGCAAAGTTATCATAAATATGAGTTAATTAAAAAAAAAAAAAAAAAGAGTACCAAATAGACATGCAGATTTCCCAATAAGATGATTCAGCAAAGAATATTTGATCTTTGGTGAAACAAATTCTGCATCTGTTTACCAAGTGACTTTGAGGAACTACAGAATAAAGATATTTATTTTTAAATGTAAATGTTATTAATGTTCTGTATTTTCCCTTAAGGACTGGAATTTCTTCCCAGTGGCAAGAAGTCATAGAATATGATATATTTGATAAAAACACTGCTCTAAGTAGTTATAGTAGAAACTGCAAAGCTATTTTTGATCAACATACAGCTACCTTAAAAATATGCACAATATACGTAGAATAGGGAAATTTCACATCCATGCACAAATGTACCAGTTTTTGACACAGCTTCTCCATGTTTCCAGATAAAGAGATTTTTGCAGCTTGTGTAGGAGTCCAGACTCATGGGGCAACAGTCAGTAAATAGAACCCCAAGTCAGACAAAAGCTTGAAGGTTCCTGAATACAAAATAACCCCCCTGATAACCACCATTTCTGCTGGGGATGCAGTCAGGTCACTATATTGTTTCCTAGATATTTTTCACCTCTATTCTGAAGAAAGGTGAATTGAGAGAGTGCTTTTCCTTTTTCCCACAGAAAGGACAGGTAGTGGAAAGGGTTGCTTGAAGCCGTTTTTTAAAGAGAAGGAATTGGAGTTTGGTGTGTTTTAGGGTCAGAATGGATGAAGTATGAAACAAAGACGTCCATGGAGTCAAAAAGATCTTGTTTAATTTTTCATCTTATGATATGTGTCTAACATTAAAAAAAAAAATTACACAGCACTGCCCCAACTGCATAAGCTCATCTCCAGAATTTCCAGCACCAACATAGAAATGAAAATTTGCAATTAAAAGCACAAATTTAATAAAATTTCTATTTTCTACAAATAATTTTTTAAAATTTTTCAACATCTATAGGAGCCATTTATTCACCTGGTATTATTGAACCACCCACTGACATTTGGTGGGTTAGCGTGCACTGGTGCTTCTTCCTGCTGCTTTACTTGTAAAACCAGGAGTTGTTCGTAAGTCTATTCCATTTTGTAACTGGATTTCAGAGTAATTACATCAATTTTGTTCTTTTTAATTGGAATTTGTATCAGCATCCTGGTGATTTTAAGAACAGAAATAGCAAAAGCTTGGTTGGGTGGCTGTGCTTGAGAAGGACCCAAACCCAATCTATTGTGAAGGCAGTCCTGGGTGAGTTTGATTACAAGTAAAGAAGGAATATGCCATTGAGCATTTCACTATCCTGAGCCCAAACCCTGAGAAGTAGGTCACAGAAACTCTTTATATATTGTCAGTTAAACTGAAACCAGTGCTGCCTTGTAGGGATGATTGATATGGCTAGTTAAATCATGGCATGTTATATGCAGCTGACATTTTTGAAATATTTCTCTGCAGTCCCACATTTTTCCTGTTCTCAAGAACAAACATTTAATTCCCATGCTCTTGGACATATTATAAATAGAAGGAGAGCGTGAGATTGTAGGGGTAGTTGAAAAGAAACCAAGTAAGTTTGCAAAGCATCCTACATGGAAAAATTATATAGAATTTAAGACAGGTGAAGACATTACTATCCTTAGTATTTAATAGTTTCATTCATTTCAGAATGGTGAATGACAGCCTTTGAATAAATGACCAGCAAACATTTTTCTTGGATGCAAAGAAAGAATGTGATTTGCCACTAGGGAAATGTCAGAACCTTCACAATTTACAGTTTCTTTGATCAACATGTGTACAATTTAGGAATATATTTTCATCAAAAGTACTCTTCGTGTCAAGGCAGAATAAGATTTACGTGCCACACAGCTGAAGCATTTGATCGCCTTCCCAGAGCTATTATTTAATATTAAAGAGAGCGTGTCAGGAGTCCTAAAAGCCTGCTTTTAACAATTCATTGTTTTCTACAGTTTATTTCATTTCTTTCAGAAATTACACATGGTTTTGCCATTCGATCGTGTTTGAAGATAAGAACTTACTCTGTTCTATGGGCATAACTTGCCTAAATGAAAGGTCCTGCTTCCATGCCAAGGAACTGTTTTTTAATCATAGAATTACAGAATGGTTTGGGTCGAAAAAGACCTTTAAGATCATCTCTGGTTTTGCTGAGTCCCAATGTCATGACATGTTAGAGGTCAGTAGTCCAGTGGAAATGTCCTGATGCAGAGTAAAGCTTATAAAAGCAATACTCAGAAATGTTTCTGCAGCACAAGTGTGTTGTTGGATACTTCAATGACCACACCAAAGATTCACTCTGTTGAAAGTTTCCAAATGCAGTTGGGTTATAATTGCCATCTGCATTTGCTGTTTTCTCTTCATTCAACATCTTGCTCTGCTAGAAAAGCACTCTCTGCTCTGAAAGCATTGACTTCAGTCTCCAGTGGCTGGTCATTTGATGAAACAGGTTTATTATGTGGGCTTCTGAGTGAGAAAACAAAAACAGCAATAAAAAGAAAGCAGATTGGCAGTTGCTATGGCAATTCCATCCTTTGCTAGGGTCTGATATAAGTCTTAGAAGCTAAGGGAAATGCTCGGAAATGGTAATTGTTCTTTTTTCAAGGGAATGTAATTTTCTATTGTGAACAGAGATTATAAAGTCAACAATTTAACTGGTGCAACTCGAATCTAAATTTTATATTATCAATTTCTTAAGGAGGGACAAGGGACATTTTCTGTAGAGTAGTTGTATTGTTACCTGCATTTCCAATTATGTACTGTCAAATTCTATTTCAGATTATTGACTTTTTTTCCAAGTGTATATTGGTGACAATGGTTAATTATATCTCAGCAAATACAAAACCAGTAAAGTGTGTTATTTTTTGCAAAGATGTCCATTAATTTCAATATAAAACATGGTGCTAAACTAACTTAGCTTTTCCCAGAACCTGAGAGGAAATCATTAAGTGAGTTGTGGGACACAACTTTGAGGGATGATCTCTGGGGATGATCCTGAGAATGATATAAAGTTGCAATTATGTGGTATTTATCTTTACTGTACATTTAGTAGATAACAAAGGATTTCCAAATTTGAAGTTTGATACCAAGCTTTTTTTTTCTCTGGAGAAGAAAATTCTAGTGACAATGTACATACTAATGCTGCTAAACTGATTAAATAACTCTGGGGTTTGGGTAGACTAAAGGAATATGTAATAATGCTTTTAGCCTTTTATTATTCCAATTCCACAGACATCTAAAGACTCTTATTTATATATTGCTTTCTTACTCTGAGTCCCTTCTTATATTAGTACTTTCTAAGCATTTTGCAGTGATGGATATTTTATATTTCTAAGGATGGATACTGAATGTATTTAGTGGTTATTTTGGAAGTGTAATACTCAACACTCTCTGTAGAAACTGCAGCACAACCAGAAGACACCAGTTGTGTATCGCTTGATATTTGTTTCCAATAGAGCTGAACTTGTAGGAGATAATGTTTGTTGTCACAAAGAACAATCCATTATTTTCCCCTCTTTTAAAATCTGTGCACATAAACTTTTACCATTTGGGAACAGTTGCATCAAATATCCTGCTTTTCTAACAAAGATATAATGTTGGGGAACATGCAATGAAATGCTCTCACTGATGTGTCTGGAAAGATAAAGGAGAAATTCTAGGAAAATTAGCTAAGAGTGGAGAAAAAGCCATTAAAAAACACCAACTGATGAAAATATGAAGTCTAGCTAACAGCTGAGTCACTGGATATGCTCAAATAAGCCTGAAAATTCAACCAAATAACTGTCTGGCTTTCCTTTTTCTTTTTCCCTGGGTTTTCTGCAAGAAGATTTTTCTTCAAAGTCTGTTGACGAGGCAAGATAATAGTAATTTTTAGAGTCCCATTTTAATTAAAATGTCATTGCACTTGAAAAGATATTTTAAAAGTATTTGACAGCAAAACCCAGTCAAATTTTGAATTATGCTTTTGTTTCCCACCAGACTTGTATTCTAAAAAGAACTTCAAAGGAGAGGGATATTGTAAGTCACTATCTTCCTATTTTGATCGAACAGATTATGATTTACAAAACAAAACCAAACTAACAATCAAACAACAACACAAAAGGGATGAAGTTAATTAATTGCAAGGAAGAACACTTCAAAGCCCGAACATGATCTCTTTCTCTCTGGTTAGTACTAGTTGTTTGTGATTCACACAAATGAGAGAAAAAACAACATTCTTGTGTGCTTCAGCTCAGAGCTACACAGGAGCACTGGCACCTGTGAGGAGAGAAGACTCTTCATGCATTCTTCCAGTAAGGAAGTCTGCTCCTCACTGTCACCAAATGTATAAGGAACCTCAACCCTTTAAATGAAATTATTAAAAAAAAAACAGAGTAAATAACCTCTGGATATTTCAGAAAGACATATTTCAGAAATTAAGGGATATTATCAGAAAATCCTTGTATACTTGCAGTATCCTGGGAGGTTTTCAATATTCTTGGAACAGCTAGTACTCAATTTTTATTTGCTAGGGGATATTAATTAGCCTTTGAGATGACCCAAAGTTATGCATAACCTGCTTAAACAAATTTTCATACCCTGGTGTGCTCTGTAGGGAATGCCCAGGCATGACTGAGGGCTGCACTTGCCCAGTAAGTGACCCCAAATGTAAAAGATCAGATGAGACCCCTCCTGGGGACTGGGGGCTGGCAGCAACAGAGGTGTGACACAGCCCTTAACAGCTCTGAGAATCCATTGGGAGATCTCACAAAGAATATTTCTTCAAGAGACATCATCTGACCAGGAGCCTGCATCTGAGCTCTTAGAGCTTCCAAGGAATTACTTTGCATACTAACATGTCTAGGCTTTTTGAATAATTTGTGTTGTAGAGGCATGCTCTGAAAAGAGTCTAGAAAAGTGTTTTCTCAGGATTCTGAGAAGGAAAGTATCTATTAAATTGTGTTGATTAACATTATATAAAATTTTCTTTGTAATTCCATCGAGGCAGTAATTTCCTTCTGGTTTATGCTGTAATCCACTGAAACAGCTCAATACGGTGAGGCACACAATTGCCAGTGCTGGTCAGAGCACTTTGTCCTCTGGCTGTCTGCATTACAGGTTCCTCACCAGCTGGAATATATATACAAGAGTGCAGATTTCTTCTTGCCCTGTAATGGTCAGACTTGAATGCGCTGAAGAGACAAATTGGAAATATGCAATATTCAAGATAGACACAGAAGGGCATCTCTAAGTCTATGCAGTTGCTGCAGTGTTCTTTGCCATCTGTCTCACCTGGAGGTGCAGAGGTGAATGAGGCCAGACTGATCTAGCAAGATTATTCAAGTGACTGTAAGGTTGGAGAGTGAGGTTTCATCTCTGCATCTCTGGCTCTACACAGAGATGACCCTGAGCACTAATCCACAGTAGAACCTGGCATTGCAGACTAGCTTAAATCTAGTGCTCTGCAGAGGTACTCAAGTGTGGGTCTTAAGAAAGTGTTGAGTCTTCTCAGTCAAATGCAATGGGCTGGAGAGGTGTGTAACAATTATTCCAATCAGAAGCACAGCAGAAATCTGGCAAAGCAAGGCTTGCCTTCATTGAGCTCGACCCTGTGTGCTGTGGTTAGGGTTGGAATCATTTTGAGCTGTAGCCTACATAAGCAAAGAGGCTCAAATTCTTCAGCATCCTCTGCAATGGAAAAAAGAGAAGTAACAGTGGGGGAAGTGAAAAAGCTAATGAGGGGAAGAAAACAAACCACTGGGAGGTGTTCTGGAGCATCTAAATGTTGTGGTGCAAGAGCACCAGCTCAATGACATTATCTTTCCTGCCTTGGATAGTGAAAGTTGCCAAAGTGAGACATGGATTCTAGCAGCTTTGAGAGAAACAAAGCAGGAATAGGCAGGATTTGCAAACAGGCTGATACTTTCTCAGCAATTAAACCTTTTTAGTTCTGCAGGTTTCTCTGTGATAATATAATTCTGATACAGTTTTACAATGTGATAAACTTGGAGAGAAGAGGGATTTCACAGTAAATGGAGGTACAGTCTAAGTGTCTTGTAAGGTTCGCACCCCATATATCAATGTATTTAAAAACCCAAGTAATTTTGGATGATATCTTACATTTTAATGTATTAGTTAAAATATGGTTCATGGTCTAAAATTAAACAGCCTAGGGTGATCATATGGTAGAGGATAAAATATTCATCTCATTATAATTACAGAACTCAAATATAAAAGATTTAAACCTAGTAATGTTGCATTTTGAAAATATATTGTATTGTAGTTTTGGGGGTTTATGTTAGCAACATCCACTCCAGGATTTTAGAACATTATTTCGTAGCATTAATAAATGCATTTTCTGTTTGATTCAATTTCTTTCCTCTGTAAAACAAGCAAACTAACTGTCCTTTTCACTGAATGTCATAGGGAGTCACAGGACAGAGAATTTCCATATTAAAATGTACAATTGCGATAATACTACTTGAGTAATGGAAGAAACTGTTTCCCTCCCTGCCAAAACTATGCACACAGCAGAAAAACCCCCTTGAAGCCACACAAGGAGGATGTGAAAAATAGCCTAGAGAAGAGTAATCAGAGGCAAGGTAACACCAGTTTTCAAAAGGTTGCTTAAGAAGAGATATTCTGGGTCCATCCACTCTGTTATTCTAAATGTAGCACCCTCAGAGGACATAAAAAAGCCAGTAATTTGTAGCAAGAAACAGCAATCCACCTTTATTATCTACTCCCTCCCCTGTTTATTGGACATCTTCAATACAGCAATTATGGTGAGACTACATGGCTGGGAGCTATCACAGAAAAAACATTGTTATGAGAGAACTAGTGAACCTGCTTAACTTGAAATGAGGACAGCTCCTATTCCAGCTGTGATTTACTATTAACTGCAATGACGCCAAAGTTTCCTGACTCAATAGCTTTTGAGGCACAAGTTTCTGGCCTCTCTATGGCCATAAAAAGCCATAATAATGTTATAGTAGGATTTTAGATTGGAGAAAGGAATATAGGATGCAAATTCCAATACCACTGGGCAGATTTGTCATAAGAATACAGGGCTATAGACAAAATATCAACAAATCAAAATATATGTAGATATAAATTTAACTCAAACTTCAGAAAATGCATGTAAAGGACAGGATGCAGTCAGATAAGCATAAAGAAAGCTATTACCAAACACCTCAGCCTTTTGCTACTTCTTCAAAGGCTGGTATTGAAGTTCCTAAGCTGTGCTTTTCTGGTGTCATGAAGAACAGGAGAGTTTGCACAACTATTTCCTTCCTACAGGAAATAATTATTCCTCTGGCAATAGGTGCTTGCTGAGGTTAAGTGAACATACTCTGACCTGGTTACCAGTTCATTTTGTGCAGACTATTTGAACTAGTTGCATTTTTTGGAATCAGAAAAATGTATTAGTTGTGCACACCCCAGGTGACAGAGCAACTTGGGTGCAATGGATTTCTGGAGCAAAAATGCAGATGTGGAATATTGCCGCTTCACTGCCTCCTCCATAACTGTTGACGTAAAATTTGATCTTGTGTCCAATTAAAGCCATTTTAACTAAAAATGGCAGTTCTCAGGGCTGCATCCAAAGGTGTAGCCGCAGCAACAACAACAAGAGGGGAAAGATTGCACAATCTCTATTTAGGAACAGTCCTTTGGCTTTTCCCCATCCACATACCAAAGCGAGTAAACTGCTGTTAATCTTAACATCAGCAATCTGAACAGGAAATTAGACCATGTCCAGTATTTATGAGGATGGGTGAAAAGTAAATAATCTTTTTTAGCATTAAATTGCGTATTTGGAGAGAGATATGCTGGTTCTGGATGATATGACACAGAGAAATAAATCTTACAGCTCTCCCAATCTAACGCATCATATTCTAAAGACATAAAAGTGGTTTTATTTGCTACATCCCTTTTGATTACTTCCCTGTTTCGGTCCTACATGTTAATGCATTTAGCCTCTGTTGTTTTGCAAGAAACCAAAGTAAAGCTTTGGTATACTATCAAGATGGAATAAGGAATGTGTGGGCCAAAAGTTTCCTTTCAATTACACCAATGAAAAGGAAAAAATTAATTGAAATTATGTTTCCCTGTCTCAAGACCTGCTGACATGAGGATTCCCTCTACTATGAATCTAGTAAAGTAAAAGATAGTTGATGGATTTGTTGTGCACTGTGGGCAATGGCAGTACCTGCTTTTCCACTGCCCACACCTGAACTTTAGGCTTCAATAAAATTTGCTGCTTGCTAGTCTGTCATTGAAAATCTGATTCGTTAATGTAAAGGAGAAAACAAATTAGGACAATAAAGTTGTTGTTTGCCATTGGCAAGTTTTAAGGAGTTCTTATTTAACAGGAAGGGACATCCTTTCCTTATTCCTTCATGTTGTTTATTTTTCCCCTCCTTCAGCCAGTGTCACTTCTAAAGTCTTTTTTCTTGAGTGATGGTGGAAAAATAAATCCTTTTGTAAAGAAATAAGGACAACTTTTAACTGTGCTCCAGGTTGCTTTCTTTGTTGCTATCACTTTGCAGCCACTCAGTATGAAACAGTCCATATTTACAATCCAGAAAGACATCTTTTGGAATGTTTTGGAGGCTATTGAACCTAGATAAACAAGCAAGTATTTCTCACTTGCATGTTAGGATTCACTGTCTACACAGTGTTTCTCACTTGCATGTTAGGATTCACTGTCTACACAGAAAATCAAGCTTAAAAAAAAAACGGCAAAAGGGCTGGATACACAAGTGTAGAGAAAAGGAGTTTCTTGTATATCACAGCATATCTCAAAGTGCTTTCTGGGGCTGCTGGTATAAATTCAAACAGAAAGTGCAGTTTTCTAAATGTCAGTGATATAGCACACTCCCAAATATGCCTTCAATTTTTGTAAGCAATGCTGTTTTTCTTCTCTCTCCATCTCCTTCCTGATGCCACCCCTCTCACCCCCCCTGCCCTTTTCCGGCCTGCCATATTTACTTTTGATCCATTAGCTTTTTAACTCAGTGTTTCCCCTTTTTCCTTTCCTCAAGGAAGCTACACTCAAGGGTGTAGCCTGGAGTCATTTAGTTCTTTGCAAGATGTTGCCTGTTAGAGTATATTACTATCAGGCAGATATTTTTCTACTCCATTGAGTGCTTTTCCCTATGCACTACTTCCATTATGGAAGAATTCATTAGCTGATTGACTTCTATATCTTTCCCCACAGCAGCTGGTAATGTTATCTATGAGCATTCAGTTTAAATCCCAGTCCAACTCAATGTTGTATGGTCATGAAAGAGCGGGCTAAGGCTGTGTCTGTAGTGAAGGATAGCAAGATCAAGCAGGAGAAAATTGTGTCTTTGTTCAGGAACTACAAATTCCTTATGTGCAGCACCATGTCCTTTGGAGAAAAGAAGTTTTATAGCTTCCTTGCACATACAGTAGGGCTTATCTTCTGATAATGGAAATGGACATTGATCCACTGACATTACTGGAGCTGTTTGGAAAAAAAAACAATTAAGGACTTGGCCCCCTCATCCTGATTTTCCGTGCTTTTTCTCAGGGAGAGGCTTCCAGTCAGAATACACCAACAGCAGAGGTGGTTTATCATGACTGTTCAAAACAGAGACATCTCTGAGAGGAGCACTAAAGGGCGCAGGGCACACCTGAGCTGCAAAGACCATTGATATGGGCTTGAGCAGCCTTGCTGCACACCAGATCAGCTTAAACACAGCAGAGTGCCATGTAATGCTGCTGTGTGTTCTCAGAAGTCAGTTGCTATCTCCCCATGTGACTGGAGCACATGGAACTGCCATCCCAGCTGAAACTATTGTGGGAAGCAGTGAAAGCAGGGTTTACATGGCTGAGATCTACTCTGCTGCTATCTAGCACTTAACTGTGGTGGAGGATTGCATATCAAGGAGGGAGTTGTCTTTGCTGGTGTCATGTGACTACTACTCTGAAGCAGAAAGGAAAACATTACTGATAAAAGGTTTCTTTAGGCAAACTGCATACAAATTTCCCCTAAAATAGAAAAGAACAGTGATTTCATTAGTCCTTCTAAGAGGTGACAGTCAAAGGACAGAGTAAAAGAAATTAGGAATTGCTTAGGACTAAGCTTTTTCTGCATCCTTTGCAGAGTTCTGGTCTCTAAAGACAGCTAAGATTGCCATACAGAAGGGAAGGTGAGGTTCAGTTGCTTACTCAGCAGAAAGGTTTTGACTCCATTCTAGTGGGGTTTTTTGTCCCATGGCTTGGAGCTCTTCACCAATAAAATCACTGAAGTTCCAGAAACATAATCACCATATTAATCTTTTATCCAGTCTTTCAGGATCAATAAAGCATTTGCATTTGAAATGTTAGTAAATTCTTAGTCCATCTGCATAATTTTAGACTGGCTGCAAGGTTTCCAACAGCAACCTTTGGTATGCTCTTGGGCTTCAGACTTATGTTGTCAGTTTCATTCCTTCTCCATATCTATGCAAGTTACTTTTCTTAACTAGTTCCACTAATCCAATAACAAAAAACAGGTTTTGTGTGACTATCATAGATTTGCAGATGATGACACAGCTGAACTCTTGCTTGTATTTACTGCTTAGAAAATGTGTTTTGCTGTAGATTGGAAATGTCCTTCTACTTTTAGTGTAACCAGAACAGATGTAGGCTGATAAACATCAAAAACAGGCTGCAGGATCTTAAAAGTTCTTGAAATAAATTTGGACACACAAAATTATGCCACAACTATCACAAATAAGGTGCCATATGTATATTTAACACAACTAGCTTATGTTTTGTGCTTAAAAAGTTGTTTAGCTAAAAGTTCTGAAAGCAAAATCCTAAAATCTGACACCTACAGCTGTATTCAGACACAGAAGTGCATGACTAAATTGCTAAATAAAGGTACCTGCCTTGCTATTTCTTTTAGACTCGCCGTTTATGTGAAGACTGGTGATTTTGTAAATAACATTTCTTACACAGAACAGCTACAGCAGGTCAGACAAGAAGGTGACCTTCCCTGGCATCTTTGGCAATATCCAATAGTGGATGCTTTAGAGAGAATATTAAAAATGACAAGTATACAGTGACACTACTATCAGTATATTCTCCCAACTTCTGCCTGTTTAAATCACTAGAGGCATCTTTTAAATTGGAGTTTGCATCCATAAGTGCAATGTATAATAATATTTGATTCTCATTTAAGGATTGTTCTTCCATGAAAGAAATCTTTTGATTTCTTTGAAATTATCTAGTAATCTTTTGAATCTCTTCATAAATGTGTTCTCCCATGGGCATCAGTTTCACTGCTGAATTATTTTATTGAGTTAAATTTTTTATTATGTTAAATTTAAATATTTTGTTCTTTTCTTTTGCTTCTTATTTATGTCCCTGCCTTTAAAAATACAGTGGCAAGCTCAATCTCTCTTGGTCTCTAATTATTGCTTCAATATTTTAAGAATTATTTAGAGGGCAATTTACACTTGGGAAAAAATACAGTTCTCTTGTTTCTAGTGTTTTTTGGTGCTAACTAGGCTAAACTTTCCTCTCATGTAGATACTCCCTGCTAGCTTTCAGGAGGCTGACAATGACAGTACCATATGTCAGTTTGTGATTTTCCCAGGTGGTAGGTAAGTGATTTCCAAACAGAGGAACAGATTGGTTATGTTTTAGACTCCTCACTCTCTAAGGAAAAACACTCCAATATATCTCACTGTTGTAAAAGCGAATTCATTTCTTCAAATATTCTTTAAAACTTGGTTCTTAAAATGCTAAAATTAGCCCACACCTGAACATTTCAGATGTTTCATAAATAAATCCCCAGTAGAAGAATGTGTTGTAGAACCTCACAGATCTCTTCCCTTTATAACTCTTATACTGTCATTCACATTTTTTTTAAATTTATGTATCTGACAAACAGGAACCCTCTGGAACCTATTAGAGAGATGTTATTGCCTCTTAAAATGAGGGTGTTGTTCACTAATGGTACACCAGTACCTTTGAAAGTTTGCAAAGATTACCTGTCCAATCTGCCCAGCAAATCTCAGCACTAGGTGAGAAATACATTTGCTGCTGCTGTTAGGGTGCCAGACCTACTATTTATTCCTCCTTAGTGCATCTCCTTCACATTTCTGCTACTATTTCAAACTGATTATTAAGGAGCAGAGGCACAAGTATGTCCTCAAATTCTGACTTTTTGAGAAAGAAACAATAAAACAGAAACGTACCAATTTTGATGGAAAAGTATAAGGAGCTTTTTAGATTCAGGACACAGACTGCTGCAAAAGAACCATCTGAGGAAACGAAAGGTCCCCAGGGCAGCTAATAGCCACTAACCAAGACATTCATTTGGGTTAAAAATAGATTAAATAAGCATATTGAATATAGAACAAGGGCTCAAGTATGCACCATTGTACCTGATGAGTGCCTTAGACTGAAATGATTGGCTTTTCCAGGATGGAAGTCTCTCAGACTCCCTGGATTCAGTTCCTGTACTTTGTGTGAGAACTCCACCTCTCTTGGCAGCAGAGAAATGAACCCTTGTGATGGTTAGATCTCTCTTCTGTCTGGAATATGGGAGACTCAAAAAGGGCCGGACAGTGGACCTGTGCCTCCCACGTGTAAGGAGTTGGTTGCCTTGATTTAAATAATCTGTGTTTAGCATGTCTCTCATTATTCCTGAGAAAATATTGGCAATTCTTTATGAAAAGAGCAGCCAATGACTGAAATTTCAGAATTTTTCATGCATTCTGGTTTTCTGAACAGTCTTACAAAAGATTTCATTGAAGAGCCTAAATTGTGTCTTCCTTTGTAGGGGCAGTAGGTTTTAATTATACAGTACTTTTAAGAATGTAAAAAATACTGCAGTTTATTGTAGAACAAAACCTGAGCATTGTCCTTATAATTACTGCTCCATCTAGATAGAAACGCTTTACACACAGAAGAGGTTTCTACACAATGCAATGAACATATAGAAATATTTTCTATAAATTATGTTGCATATGCAATATGAAGCATGGTATAGATGTTCAAGTGGTTCAATATGGGATGATACTCATGGATTCAGCACCCCAGAGTAACTAATCCTTCCACTGTTCCTTCTTCTTGTCTCATTGTTCATTACATGTTCTTTCTTCTGTGAGTTCCATACACTAAGATTTTTTAAATCTTTTTTCTATCATTGCCCTTTAAACAGAATATAAACTCAAGACAGTTTGTCACATTTTCAATCCATTTATTATTCAGTTACAATTGTTCAGCACAGACCCTACTCCTTTCTCCATAACTGAAACTAATCCTTAAGGGAGATCCAGAATAAACTTGTATCTTCTATAGAATGCCAGTCATCTCTGCACAATAATACAAGGAATTTTTAAGAAGGGTACATAATAATCTAAAAACAGCACTTGGCATTGCTCAGAATTAACTGCTGACTGTTCAGATCTTATAACTTTTAGTGGGTACAGTGGTGGAGGTCACTGCATTTTTTACTAGTGTCTGCATGACCATGAGGTAACTGTAATTTGGCATCATTTCATCAGCAGGATGTCTGTTCTGGTTTACAGCTATTATTTTTGTCCTGTGATACATTTTTGAGCTTTAAGGTAATCAGATTTTACTCACCATGTAGACTAAGGGAAAACTGGCAAACTATAGGAGGTACATGAAACACTTGCCATGTACTGAGAAAGAAGTAAAAAGCAATTTCTTTTTTTCACTGCTAGTCTGCAGATGGAATTTTTTTTTTCAAGTATTTCTGTGTAATAAAATTCTATTTGATTGTTTATCTTTTGTATTTTGTTTACAACGCAGGTGGGTCTTAGTCTGTATAGACTGTTAAAACAGACAGATAAACTGAATGAAGTTTTTACCAGCCATGCACTGTGGTTTGGGCTGAGTTGAAAAATCTGAATGTGGCTTCACATTTAACTCTCCTCCTGAGTCAAAGACATATGATGGCACTGGAATCATGAATTCTGGAACAGCAAACTCTGTAAATAAAAGGCAAGTATGGATATGGAGAGAAAATGTCAAATTTAGATTCAGAGTTCTGATCTGATATTTTGATTTAAGTTAAACTCCCTTTATCTCTTTCAGCTTTCAATTCAAAAAGGTAGGCATTGTGTGCCCTGTTGTTAGATTCCCAGAAACTAGGCAGTTCCTGCCAGCTGCATTCCATTTTTTCATGCTGTACTTCCCATCATCATTTTCAATAAATCTGCTATGCAAACTGACCTTGATATTTAATGTAGGGATAAACTTATCTATTGCTACTGAGATATTGAATTTAAAGCATGGGAAATTGTGTAGTCTCACTTCAGTGCATTTTGCTGTTGGTGGTATCTTTCAGTTTACTCCTTCAACTCTGGTGGTTTTTAAAGCCAGATCAGAACCTGAAGTCACTTCTCGTTTTTCATCCTTACCTAGGCAACCTTCTCTGGAAATCAATTTGATTAAAACAAACAGGAATTTAAGCAATGCTTCATCTTTAGGTCTGTTGAAAAAAAGAGTGATGTGCAGTACCAAAAGGCAGCGCTGGTTTCTCTTAGCTGGTCCTGACAAAGCTATTCCAAGGGATGACACATCTCTGTCAGTCTCATTCTCATGCAAAGCCAGGAGAAATGCTGTATGTTGGATAAAGCAGTGAAGATAGAGATGATAATAGAATGGTGAAATAAAGCAGTAGGCCAGGTGCTGAGAAAACAGTCTGGTTTTTCTCCGTTTGTAGATAAAGCTGTGACTGACTTTAATCATTTCACTTGTACTAGGAATACATTAAGACCTTAAGGCTTGACCAATACTGAATAATCCCTCTAATAATTTGCAATTTGCAACCTCTTTATGTCATGGAAAAGGCAGGAACAATTACAGGTTATAAATAACTTGGTACACAAAACATAAAGACAGATACCTCTCATTGTCTTTTTATATGAAATCAGTACCTTTTGATTTTCTTTTCCCTTTGATTTCTTATTGAAGAAAAGATAGTAATCTGACATTAATATGCTGCTTTTCACCTCCAAGCACATCAAAAAGGTATACACACATGGTAGCATGTGTGTGTAATGTCTTACGTAAATATGAGGCCTTCCATTTAGTAGGAAATAGCAAGGAGATGGAGGCTTAGAAGATGAAGTGGGAAAATGCCCCAAATAACTATTTAATTTTTTTTGGCATTTAAATCTCCAGAATAGAATTATCCAGGTTGGTCTGGTTCTGACAAAGGGATTGCTGAACTTTTTAGGCCATGTAGCATCCAGCATTTCAGGCTTATCAATGTGCAAAGCCACCATCTTCATGACAATATGGCTATGCACATTGGGCACAAATCACTGTGACTTCCATGATACTGAAAGTAATTTCATCAAAGCAATTGGGAATGTCAGTGATTTGCAAAGGCCAAAAGGATCAGTTTTCTTTCATCATCTGGATGAAAATCACCTCATTGCCATGGTGGTGAGGAACCATGTAGGTGCTGATTCAGTGCAGCAACTGTTGCTGGTCCTGTGGCTTCAGGCTGGTGCTTCCATTGTCAAGCACAGTGCTGGCCTGATCCCCCAGAACTTGTGGAAATGAAAGCCACAGCCTCAGGTTTTCCATAGGAGAGCGAGCTAGAGAATGAAGGAGCAGTAGTCTCTCCCTAGAGCTGGTGTGGCAGAGGACATAGCCTTTAGGAACAATTTTGTCATTGCTTCCTGCAATTAGCACTACATGGACCAACCAAAGCAAAGAAGGATCAGACAGCTCAGAGTGAATGGTCTGAGAAGCACAGGTTAATGACAAAAAAAACCCAACAGTTGTGTTCCTCATGGTCAGAATAGAAGCAGCAATGTAGGATCACTCCAATAAACACACCAGAATACAGAAAATTTATGTCATATATACTAGGTTTCATTCCTAATTTTCTTTGTACATTAGATATAAACAGAAAGGAGGCAAACTCTGTGGAAATAATAAATGGAGAACTTTGCAAAGGTTGCCAATTCATTGAGTTAGCAAATAAATTCAGTAATAGAAAATCATAGAATCATAAATTAGGTTGAGATGCAGAGTTGGGTTGGGACGGTACCTTAAGGATCATCTAGTTCCAACTCCCCCCTATCATGGATCAGGACACATTCACTAGACCAGGTTGCTCATTCACCCTGGCCTTGAACACTTCCAGGAATGGGACATCCACAACTTCTCCAGGCAGCCTGTGCCAGTGTCTCACCACCATGACAACAAAGAGTGCCTTCTCAATATCCAGTCTAAACCTGCCCTCTTTCAGCTTAAAGCCATCAGCCTTGTCCTATAACTCCATGCCTGCGTAAAAAGTCCTTCTCCACCTCTCCTCTTGAAGCCTGCTTCAGCTACTGAATGATGCAATGAGGTCACCCTGGAGGCTTCTCTTTCCCAGGCTGATCAACCCCAATGTCCAACTCTCTCATCCTTTCCTTATAGGGCCCTAATGATGCAGCAGAATCTTAGGCAAAAGGAGGAAGGAAGAGTCTTTCAGGACTGATTTCAAAGCAACGCTGGCATGCATGGAAACATAAGCAGGAAGTTTACATTTTGATGAAATCTGTGCAATTCCTCTTCCCCTTCAGTACTTCAAACAAACCGTCATGCGTTTCTCTAATGAATAATGTGGCCAGAAAGGTGAGTGGTAAATAGCATTTTCTATTGTCCCATCAAGTAAATTATGCTTTACATATCCTTTTATTCTTGGCTCTGTCCACTGCATTATTGTGGTATGGTATAAGTCCTGCTAATGTTAGGCTTGGTTACAAAAAGCATTGAGTTTCTCAGATGTGCCATTTCCTTTTGGAACAGCAGCAGTTGAGACAGACTGGTTTCCCCAGGGCCTAGAATTACTGTTTTCTTTGGAATACTTTTTCCAGTAGATAATTTGGCCTGATCCTATGATCATAACAGTCAATTTGTTTGGTGGTTTGGTTTGTGGTTTGATTTTTTTTTTCCCATTAGCAGCAGGAGTATGTCCCTCTGTTCTGTAATACCATTAACCTGGGACTTTGTTTAGAATCACCAGTTCAGTGGTCCAACAACTTAATGATCAATTTGTCTTTTGTATACCAAGTATTTTCTTCTTCTGGTAGAACCTCCACTTTAATCTGCATGATAAACATACTATTGATATAGGACATAGTATGCCTCAGATTGACACATAAAAAATGCCACCCCACTGTCTTGTCACTTACCTGGACAGGAAGTTCTTGATTTCACCAGGAAAAATCATTATCAAATGCAATGGGCCTTCAATGGTGACAGCTTCTGTGATGACTGTCAGAATAGGGATATAATAGAAAAATTTCTTGAATTTTTTGTAGTCAGACTCAGAAATAGGGTGTATTTTCAGTTACAAGTTAGTAAAAGAATGTTTTAAATCTTACCCCTTGATGATAAAATAGCAGATGAGTGACAGCCTAGGGACATTGGGAATACATGGGGATTGAGATCCTAGTCAGGGGCAAAAAACAGTGGGGAAATGTCTGCAGAGAGCACCTGTAGCACTTATTTTTATTATGTGTTGCCAAATACTTGCGTGATTTCATTTAGATGTGATAAAAAGCATTGAATTTTGCCTTTGAATAGTTATTTATTTTTTCTTGGCTTGGTTTCTTCAGTGTAACACCTTTCTTCGTCAGAAATAACCTTGGATTTTTCCTCTCCTCACAGATGTTTCCTTTTCGCATACTAGTTTCTTAACATTTCCAACACTTCCCATTTATTTCTTCCCAGCCGTCACTCCATACCAATAAATTCATGCAGTAAACATCTCAACAACAGAATAACCTGAGAGAATGTAAATCAGCACAGAGCAGCTCAAAAATCTGTCATGATCCAAATTTATGAAGCCCAGAGGTCTATAGATTTGAACCTCAGTCACAGTCATCTCAAAGAGAAGTTTGCAGCCAGTTTGTGCACCAATACCTACTCTATAATAATCTTCACAAGTAGTAGAATCTATTGTTCAGTTTCAGGGCAGTTCAGTCTTCTGTCTTAACTACTTTTCTTACCTATTTACCTCCCCTGCTTTTCCTTGACAAAACCTGGAAATGCCTTATTAGTAGACCCTCATTTAAGATTAATGTTCAAGGCACAAATAAGTAGTCTTATAGTAGACTTATATCTGTGTGTGTATGCATGACAGAGAGACAAAGCTTATGAAGAATGGCATTAAACCAGCTTATATAGTTGGGACAATTAGGCTCCAGGTGCTTGTGCCTGGAAACATGTTCGTTTTTCCTGACTGTATCATTTGAGCTAGTAAGAGGGTGTGCCCATCCTACAACCCTTGCTTTATCAGAGCTGTAACAATACTTTTTTATGCATTATAGTTTCTTCAACTCATGACTTGCTAGCAAAGCAAAGTCATATACAGTAATTAATCTGGCTCCACAATCCTGTCAGCAGAGGGTAAATTTGAATGACATGAAGGAATGGATGTGAGAGGCCGAATTCTGAAACATCCAAATGATTCACTGAAAACTAAATGAAGATTTAAGAATATACCTGTTCATCAACCCTGACACAGCAGTGAATAAATATGTTTCAGTAATGATCCAAAGATACAAAAAGGCATAGCCCTCTATTACTAGGACTGACAGGAATAAAAGCATGGGAAAAAAATTAATTGCTTGCTGCCTGTATTGGATTAAGAAGTGAGTTATCCAAATAAAGATGGAGAACATAAAGTGAATTGATACTTCTTTCTATGCCTGATGGGGCAAAATCTGCATGCTTGACTTATGCTGAGCACAACCTATTTATAACCATGCTCCTGCAGACTTGGTGGAATTTTTCCTGTAATCAGATGTTCATTGCAGCATCAATGAACCTTCAGTCAGGACCATGCCTTTCTATTCTTCAGTAGAGCAGCACCTGCAGATGGGCACTTGCAATGAGAATAAATGTGTCAGAATCGTCATCTTTATTTTTAGCTAAGTAGATAAAAATTAGGAATTTGAGCTATAGCAATCTCTTTCTATCTGAAATATTTTGCGCAGTTGGAAGTCATTATAGTTGATCTCTGATTTTATGAAGACCTATGTAAATTAAAATTAGGATTACATAATTCTATGTATTGAAATCCACTACTACTGTTTTCATGATAGAGAGCAAGCAAATTGATAATAGCACTGTGTATTCAGTAATTAATTCAAAATTACTGTCACAAGCAATGACTGATATAACTGTCTTCCTTCTTAATACAAAATTCCTCAAATTATTTCCCTTAAAAAAAAAAATCCATTCTTCTTGTAAAATAACTCGTTCCCATTTCTGTATAGTACTACTAATATTTTGCCCCAGACCTTTTAAACATAAGACAGATAGGCAGCAATCTCAGAAGCATGCAAATGATAGAAACATTTAAATTCTGGCAAATTAGTTCTGATGAACAGTTTTTAAAACAAGGTGAACAAGGCAGACTGGAAGGGCAGAATTGTGTTTTAACAACCAGGATATAGAGGCTGACAAAGTTAAAATCAGAGAGATGGAATTGAACTGCTTCTGGCTAGTGAAGTGGATGGTAACTTACCTGTACTTTTCTTTTAAAAAAAATGCATAAAGAATGCCTCACCTTATCAGCATGTTGCTGCTATTCCCAGTGGCATTTTACTGTATGTTCAATTAGGCAGAACCTCACAATGAAACTCTGAGCCTCTAGACTCCCCCATGTTGTTTTGCTGCATGACAACCTTTAAAATTAACTTTCATTCACACCAAATTTGTAAATTTGTCTCCACATTTTGAACAAATTTAGGTCTGTTTTTCAATTGTGTCTTCCCTTACATTCTCCATTCAAACAAGAGTAGTGTGCAGAAAAATACAAGTGTATTCATTTATATTTTACTGAACTTGGGCAGTTCCTTAAGTATGAAGAAGCAGAATCCTTCTTCTAGCAGACACTGTACCTTGTTGAATAGGAAATCCCTCCCAGGTCATCCCCTTGAATTGCCCCAGTTGCTAAAAAGGGTGGTGGTAAGACCAGGAAACTTAGTATGACTTGTGCCTTATCTATTCTCTTTTGTGATCAAGGGTGCCTGATGAAAATGGGTGAGTATTGTTTATGAGACCATACTCTAGATATGTTTTCTTAGGCAACTTCTATTTCATTAAAATTGCCTATACACAAAGATTCATGCCTTTAATATTTCAAAATTATTTGCTGCTTTAGGAAACACTCTTGAAAGTAAAATTTCATTTTAAACAAAATGCAATGAAATCTAATTCTGCAAGGGGAAGCTGTCTGCTTCAAAGCCAGTACCAAACACACAGGGTTTTTTTTGCAAGGGCATAATGTCCTTCCAGACCAAAAAAATATCTGATACCTTACAAAATATTTGGGAATTTGCATCTCCTAAAGGAATTATTTGTTACTCTTTCTGTACAACATTTAGCACTGTTGTTGGTCCCATGACTGACTGGCACAGTTTTATGCTATTTTTAGTATTTCCTTAGACCTTCATTGCTCAGTTCTCTTTAATTTTTTCACATTATGGACTGTGACTATTTGTATGTCTGCTATAAAGTTATTAACCAAGACTGTTTGTGTCAGGCAAACATCGCATTTCAAAGTGAAATGTAGGTCATTTGCCTCCCTGCTTTATATTCCTTTTATTTCTTAAGCCTTTCTTACCCTTAAGTGACTAAGTTGACCAATTACAATTACACTCCAAAGAAGACTATCCTTAACAGGTTTTGATCTAATGCAAAAGATGTCTCAGTTTTAATTTAATTTCCCCTTGTATTCAGGGGCATTAGTTATTTATAACCTGGTAATTATTTTTAGTCATTCAACTGAACACGATAGGAAGAAAGCAACAGGTAAAGAGAAGGTAAAACCACTTCTGAAGCTAACAAAAAATACATTGGTTCAAAAGTAAAATCCTGACTTGCATCTAAAATAAAGTTCTTGATTTTTGGAGTCAACAGCAGGGACTGACATCATATATTGACGTCAGCTGGACAGTACCACTGCCAGAGGTCTTGTGATGCCACTGCAAATGCACAAAGGGATGAGAGAGCCAGTAGCAGCAATTGAAGTACAAAAATACTGCTAGGTCAGCATTATGTAAAGCATGACTCTGTATATGTTTTTTAATTTGTCTTTTTATAATTTCTGGTGTTGTTCAGGCAGACTTATGACCAAGTTTGTCTCTTTAGACTATATTTTCTTTTGCCTGGGTGTATTGTGTTCCCCATATGATTTTTCTTGCCATGGCTAGGACAGAAAGGAAATAAAAATCAGAAGGAAAGAAGAGAATCAGTTCTAGCTTGCTTTAATAGTAATGGAGTCAAAGCTGATATTAATATAGATAATGTAGAGCACAAACTTTTCCTGACAGTCAGACAGAGAAACTTTTGTGATTGGAAAAAACTGTAGAGAGCAATGATAAAATATATATACATGCATATGACTACGTGCATGCAGCTGACAAAGAAAAACAGCTTCCTTCACTCCTTACTTTGAGAAATGGAGAATTGCAACTCTGCATTAGGTAAAGCATTTCTTGGAGGAGATGAATAAGCAAGTGTCTAGCAAGGCATTGGTGAAGTTTGAATCGGGCTGAGATGAGGCAGATGCCACAGTGGATGGCATTATAAATCAAAAGGTACCAAATAAATAAAACCACTGGTTGGAAGAAGTTGATTATGGATTTCATAAAGTTTGACTTGAGTCTGTGATGAGGCTGGAGGGGTAGAGGAAGAATGAATTTAGAGAATTCTTGTTGAAGGGGGATGAACGCTGAAGATTTAGCTGTCTGACACAGGTATTAAATAATTAAAGCTGTAAGCTGTGTAGGATAAAAATGGTTACATCAAAGCTGAAATGTGGTCAGTGTCTCCTAAAATAAATTCAGAAAGAGAAAGGGAAATTTAAATGTTTGAATTCAAACATGTTGCATGAGTGTTATATAAGGCATATTATATAAGTTGTACAAATGGCCTTTTGTTTTCTATTAATTTCTTCATTTTTTCCTTCCGTCATTCCAACAATAACTGTAGTGGGAAAAAACTACTCATGGTCCTCCTTTAAGACAAAACAAATTGAAAAAAGAACAGCACTAAAATGTACTCATTCTTTTTGACTGAATACAGCATTGTCTCTACATTTTCTCTAACTAATTTTACTTTTGAATGGCAGCTTAGGAAAAATAAATTATACACTAAGATACTACTCACACAAGTGCAAAATTCAGTAAACTGTTAATGGTGTGAATCTGTTACAATTTTCTCTGCTCCATTACATGCACATGACTTAAGTTGAAGCTCAGCATATTTGAAAACTTGGACGTAATTTTTGAGTCCTGAGGGACCAAGGCTTAATAAGTACTCATACTTCTTCCCACTTCATTATTACTAGATTATTCCTTTCTTATTCCACTATCTTAACTTGTATGACTTTACTGTTCAAATAGAAACTCATTGACTTGAAAATGAGCCCCGTTCAGTTGGCTCTACAACTTTTGCCTTAGAGGAGAATTTTTAATGACGTAAACCTTGTGAAACTGCAGATACTTGCATAGGAAAAGAATGAGGCAAATATTTCCACTTTGTCTTCAAGAGAAACAGGGGTTATGCTGGGAACATTGTATTTTTTGTTCCTGTGTCTGCAGTTCTTATCCAAAAGCTTTAACATTTCTGAACTCCTTATTCAAGCAAAATTATTAACTTCAAAGCCTCAGAATCTGGCCACAGGCCTGTAAAACCATTAGGATCATCTTGGTTGATGTTTGTTGGACTGTGAATTGCTAGAGGGTTAATAACAAGGTTGATTTAAGCAAACAGAACCAGACATAGAGATTGGAAACCTCCATTTTCCATGTGCACTGAGGAAGTGACAGGACAGATGGAAGAAAGGTAAATTCAATGACATAAGAAAACCCCTTTCCTTTTGAGCTGAAAAGCTTCCTGCTAATGCTGAAAAAATAGTTGATTTGGGCACACTGATAAAAGAGGACACGGATGCTGTGCTGGAGTTGAGCTGAAAATCACATTTATTCACTACTGCACATGTGCACATTCACACTCAGACACAGTTTGCTGTCTGTTCTGTGAATTCAAGGCATGGCATGACAGCCCTAGTGAGGGATTCCCAAGTCCCACTCAGGTTGGTTGTTTCAAGTGAAAGAAGCCCTGCTACTATCAGTCCAGGCTCAGCAGCTACAGCCTGACTCCTTACACTGCAACCACAGGGCTGGGTGAATCATTACTACAAATTTCATAGCCTGAACACACCTATCTTCTTCCCAAGGACTGTCTATCCTACTGCATTGGATACTGTTCATTTCAGAGTGTGACCAATGTTCAGCCAAACACCTAGCAGTGTGACACTTTATGAACAAATTCATCCACATTTGGGACCCTATTTCTACTGGACATGAATAAGAAGCCAAAACATTAGCTGATCCATCCTTTATGAAAAATCCCTACATGATTCAAGCAAATATCAGTAATTGTGCTACCTGCACTGAGGAATTTGTAATTGCTTTAAAATCTAGACAAAGTGGATGGTGTGCTTGCTTTATTGGATGTTCAGAGGTGATTGAGCTTGCCAATAAAGACCTGCTTACAGGCATCTGCAGACCGGTCAGCCTGTGGCTACATCTGGTTGATAGTGAGAGGGTTATTATGAGTCCCTGAGGAGTGTCCTGACAGTGCATCACCTGAGCCCAGCACTCTCCCCAACAGGAAACCAGGGAATGCCACTCTTTAAGACTTACCTCCCTGATCGCAATGCTATGTCTGACAATTAATGTCAGCGTTAATTAATATAGAGATAAATATCAAGAGATAAATATCCAGAGAATATCATCAGAACTGGTGTGGCAAATTATAGATGGAGATTTGCATTGCAGAGCTATGGACTGGTCTTTCCACAAGTTTGGAAGAGTCAAGCACTTGAACCCATGGGAAATTGGTGGGTAGAGATTGTATAGAAGGCTGGTCCTGTAAAAATGGGTGAGAACCTTTTGCAAGCAGGGATGGAAGCAACAAATGGTAGAAAAGGTAGGCAAAAGGAGGATGGCAGAGTGGACGGAAAACAGAGGGGTTTTTTGCCCTGGAAGATGCTAAAAGAAAAGAAAGCACTCTCTGAAAATTATTTTATTTTTCCTACCTGTGGAATGAAAATCTCACACTCTATGAATAAAAACAATCAAAAGAAATCAATATACTAGAACAGAATTCATCTGCCAGATTTCCAGTGTTTCAGTGTAATACATAGTTTTACTCTTTTTTTTTTCCCACAGAAAACAGCCATCTTTTATTTGCTTTGTCAATGCTCCACATTTATTTTAATAATAAATACAAGGCAGATACCTTGGCCATATCTTCTATTTGGCTGAAATACTTTCACACTTTAATTGGAAGTCATATTTAGACAAAATAACTTCTTTTTATTTTTCTTGTCAAAGTGATAAAAAATGCTGCTATCAGAATAAGGAAACAGTTGTGGAACCCTTCTGAAAAGCTGCTCTGACTGAGGCATTTCCAGGAGTCACACCATCAGACAAGTAATGCACTACTGAATCAAAATCCAGCATCATGTTTTGTGACCAAATGCACTTAAAAATCTTTACAAAATGCTAATGTTTACATGGCTGAATTAATAACCCCTGAAAAAGACTTTTAAAATTGTTTTGTTAATACAGTTGTTCAAATACTTTCATCCAGCTATACAGAAGAGATCCAGTAGGCTCTTAATGGTTGTCTTTTCATAAAACCTGAAAATAACAGTGCCATGATGGCAGAGGGATAGTTTTCTAATTGGATCAGGGACAGTGCAAACAATTTTAATCAGACATCTGTTTCTGAAGTGTCACTTCCTAGTCTTGTAAGTTATGCAACGATTAATTTTCAGTACAAAGTGTCCCAACCTTTGAGGTTGGAAACATGAATTTTCTATTCCTTATCTATTCATTCTCTCCCTGAAATGCACAGAAGAATGTCAGAAGAAGACAAATAGCACAGCTTATTTTAGTCTTCTGAATTTGGAGAACTATAATAATGAATTCATCCAACACCTTGCTAAATGGAATGTGATTGTAGTTTTAGAAATTATTACATTTAGGAATAAGAACTGCATTATCTTTTCAGGGGAACTTTTTGTTTAATATAACCCTTTGCAACTTCTTGAAAGTCTCTCTTCACTGTATATATAATTTCTGCTTCTGAGAAGTTATTTTACAAATAAATGCATCCAACCCAAAACTGCTGGTGATACTATAAATCTGAACAGAACAACTCCAAAGGAAAAGACATGCAAGTTAGGAAGAGAAAGCAAGGAAAATTTTACTTTACCTGCGATTACATGACAGATGGTGAGCACAACATTGGGTAATCTGTTAGTCCTTGCGAGTGAAATCAATTAATTTTAGAAAATCTATTTATTGCCAGGGAGATTAAAAAGTAATTAGCAATTATAAAGAAATCTGCAAAGGTCCTAATTATAATGAGGCAATGAATTTAGTTTCTGAACAGGAGGAAGGTTTTAAATATAAGGGAAGTTTGTATCTTCTCTGTTGTTTATTATGAAAATATCAAGCCCTATCTTTTTACTGTTTCGGTGATGATGTTTGGAAAGACCTCCTGGATTTTTTATCACAATGCTGACACAACAACAACATCCCTAATACCAGTGTATTAAAACCCAACTGCAGGATTAAATATTTAGTTAAGAACATTTGGCAACAGATAGGAAAGTATTCTTTCATTCTTTCTCATATTCTTTCATATTTTCCTACAGTTGTTTTCAGTTTTATTTCGCCTTTTATTTTTACCATTACAATAATATTTTTTTCTTTTTCTAACAGCTGGGCATAATTTAATTTACACACCAAGTTTTCACGGGATGTACATCACCAGGAACTTTTGAGGGCTGGAAAGCACATATTAAACCCCAGCCCAAAGCCAGTGGGGGAACATTTCTGTGGACCATACAGACATAAACTAAGGAAAGAACTAAAATGAAGGAAAAGTCAGCAACAACAAATCCCTGGAGTTTATGGGACATGTGAAGATATGTGGCTTGTTGAAGAGCCTTAGATATGCTATGGGGGGAGGACTTATCAGTCACTTGCTATCCAGATTGCCTGAGTTTCTTCCCTGCTGTGCCACTGTTGTTATTCCTGACTCTGGCAGACACATGGTAAAATGGAACTTAAGCCTCCACGGTTTTGGTGGGATGTGGCAACCCTTCAGGAAGAAGGCTCACACCAGTAATGATTGCTCAAGCAGTGCTAGGAATTTCCTCAAACCATTCAAAATGTGAGCATGGCTTATGTGTAAATTACTTTGGCATTCATAGCTGATCGTCTTTTCCTTCTTCAGTCCTTCCCTTTCTCTTTACAAATTCTGGGGAGCTAGAAGTTGCTTCTGAGGGACAAAAAAGGATATAAAACCCCAGACACAAAATTTAAGGTTTTTGTAGCCTGTAGGGCCATGTATAAACATTTAATTACACAGTGCGCTGTCCTGGAGCTGCTAGGTATTTATAGCTTCTGTAGGCAGGTGAACATTTAAGAGGCCTGAAAATCAGACTACTTAATTAGATATTTTAACCATGGATTCAGGGACCCAATATTACAAAATTACAGTAAGTAAAAATTACAGTAGTAAAAGAACACTCCACTGCCTGCTGTTATTTGAATTCACAATCAAAATTAATCCTGTGGGTGCAAAACTATAAATACTATAAATACTATTTTTAAAACTTCCTAAAATGGTTCAGGCCAATGTTGTGGTCCTGAATGAATGAAACTCCAATATCTTCCTTATTCTTCCCACTATTTTTATTATTACTTTTATTGAATCTTTGTGAGGTCCTTCCTTCTTTCATACTAACTCATCCTTCTTAGCACATGCATAATTTCATGACTTTGTAAAGACCTAGAGATGAATTAAATTTGAGATGAAAGGAAAAGAGATTAATAGTGAAAAGGAAAAAGCTTTCTCCTTTAAAAAAGTGACTCAAATACTACAGAATCACTGCCAGTGCTTTTCTGAGAAGAATTTATGATCACAGATGTTTATAAGCCAAGACATTTTTGTAAAAAACCCTGCATGTTTCAGGGATAGTTTTATGCATCTGAGGAACATATTCTTAACAACTCTTCTCCAGGTTTTATTTTTAGAGCAGTGCCACAATATTTTAGTATAATTTATTAAAAATTTAATATGCTGTTAGCTCTCAAGTTGTAAATGAAGCATGTAGGAGGAGAGGGATTACTACTGTACAGCTTCTGCAACAGAGAATAATTATAGTCCTAGAAGAAGAAGGGGGTGGAAAAATACTGTGTAAGAAGTTGTGTATAGTTTTTCCTTTCAGTGACAGACTGATTCTGTTTTAAAAACTGCATATTTCTAGGTTCCTGCTGGGTGTTGCTTACCCACCATGCGATTGGCCTACAGAGAGAAGACATGGATATGGTCAGAGGACTCATCTGTGGCTCCTCATGGCTATAGTTCTGAGCTGACAACTCAGTGTTGCTTGTGCTCCTCGTCCTGATTGTTTGAAGCTGATAGGGATCTATCAGGTGTCAGTTCTCTTGAGTGCTAAGGAGCCCTTCAAGGATAAAGAATTCTTGTATATACCCTTGTTCATTCCACTTTGCAACTTTCATCCTTTTTGCAAATGCAGATTTTACTTTATATCTAAACCAGTTCAATTTGGATTCTCTATGCACTAAAAAAATTACATTTACTGTGGTTTGAAACTCTTTTTTTTTAATTTTTAAATTTTGATTAGGTAGAGGATGAATAATGTCATGTGTTTTTACAAGTCCCATGAGAATTTTAAAAATTTCTTATAACTATAGTTATAACATAAAAAATAATTTTGTTCCAATGAGAAAGAAATTCCAATCTTTTTCATTTGTCCTTTAAAATTACTTATGAATTACAATGCCTCAAAGGAGCCAAGCTTGCTGGCTGTTGAACAGAGACAAGTCATAACCTCTCTTCAAAGTGTAGATCTCTGAAGTGGCTGAACTTTAGTCTTCTTCAGAAAACATATTTTAATCTGTATATATATATTGCTGGCTAGTTAAATAAACTTCCATAAAATGGTTAACCTCACTATGTGAAACATAGGCAGACAAGTGATTTCTCTGAAACATGGTTTCCATATGTGGTTTGTGTGAACCCTGGGATGATGTTTTCACAGCAGCCGAAATTTCCTCTTGAACTGTACTAAGAACCTATGGAAGAAAAAGCTTTTACAGAATAAAATTATCTTTAAAATTTAGCAGAGTTGATGGACATCCTGCCAAACAAACCCCCTCTGTGTGGAGCAAAGCAGTGCTGTTTACCTTCAGGCTGTTACTTTATTCCGTATAGGACAGCAGGGAGATTAGGCAGACTAATGCTCCTTTTCTCTTTGACAATGAGCCAGAGTATGCATAGACTGGCAGATTTAATTGAGGGTTCCAGTCTGGGAAACTCTCCTCATATCTATTTGCTCATCATACAGGAAGGTGAGAGTCTTAAACTTCCTAGTCAGTAATAGGTTACTCTCTTATTATGGCTTCATTAGCCCATTTAGCCTAATTTTTTATTATTTGTACTGTGATTGAAAACATAACCTAACTGCAGATGTTATTAGTTGTTGGCGTATGACGTGGACTCAACCATTCATGTAGCAGCTTGAAGGAAATATTGGGCAAAAGAAGAAATGAGAAGGGAAAGCCAGAAGAACATGGCAATGGTTGGTTTTGCACTGATGAAAGAAAATCTCAGTGAATAATCCATAGTTTCAATGTTGGTAATATTTTACCAGCAGCAACTCCTTCTTTAATTGGAAGGAAGACTGCAAAGATTGTAAAGCCTCTTGAACGAAATGCTGAGCAACCAGGCAGATGGTTACATCTTGTGTTTACCTTTCAGTGTCTAAAAGAGGGCTTATAAGAAAGACAGGAACAAAGTTTTGATTGGGCCAGTTGTGATAGGACAAGGGGTAGTGAGAGGTAGGTTCAGATTAGATATAAGAAATAAGTTCTTCACAATGACAATGGTAAAACACTGGCACAGGCTGCCCAGAGAGGTGCTGGATGTCCCATCCCTTCAAGGTCAGGTTGGACAGAGCTCTGAACAACCTGATCTATTTGCAGATGTCCCTGCTCATTGCAGGGGGGTTGGACTAGACGACCTTTAAAGGTCCATTCCAACCCAAACCATTCTGTGATTGTTCCATACATCTGCAGCTCCACGTACCACTTTGCACTCTTTAGTCCTAAATTCCTGACACACCCAACATTTCCACTGAAGTAATAAGAAATAAAAAGTAAGATAGCCTACACTGCCAGAAGACAAATGTAGCAGGTTTGTATCGGCTGATAATAGTTATACAGCAATAGCAAATCTAAGGCAAAAAGAGGTAACTAAAAAAGGTTGGTTTTTTTCCCCTCTATTGGTTAACATGGAAAAATACTAACCAATAATGATTGTAGCTAATGAGGGGAGACAAAGGAAGGCTTAAAATTTTCAGGAAGCAGTAGTGCTCTGGGTAAGGCATTGAACTAGAAGGGTAGAAGGGACATGGATTGGGAGCTGCCACTATTTCTAGACCTGCACTTCCGAGCCTCAGTTTCTCTCGGAGCAGCCACACCAATGTCCCTACAAATGTTCCCTTGCCTATGGGATAATCCTAACTCAGCAGTCGCAGATTTCCCCTGGAGGTCTTTGCCAGCCAGGCTCAAACCTGTACGAGTTGCCCTGACATCACACGAGCTCCGGTGTAAATGAGTAGTAAAACACTGCCAGAATGTCAAACAACCCACTGCTCGCAGCACACGGGGCTGTGTGGAGCGAACCGCCGTGGCAGCCACCTGTAATTTCACTGTACCGCCGTACTCCTGCCGACAGCTTCTGCCGCGCATTTAACCTTTCCAGCCCGGCCCCCCTAAACCCCGGGCATCCCCTCTCGGCGCGATTACGGCTAATCCCCCTCGCCCCAGCCCCGGTAAAACCCAGCCCCTCATCCCCGACAGTCGCTGCCGCAGCCGCGGCTCCTCATTTACATTCGCCGCCCGCGCCTCGCCCGCCCGCCCGCCGCCGCTCCGCACCCCGCGGCGGGGCCGCCGCCTCCCCCGCCCTGCCGCAGCCAGGGACCCTTCCCGGGGAGGCCGGGCCGGCGGAGCCCCGCCCGCCGCCGGGGCAGCAGCAGCAGCAGCAGCAGCAGCGAGCGGCGGGAGGGTGCCCGGCAGCAGTAGCAGCAGCAGCAGCAGCGCCGCTCGCTCCGCAGCGCAGCGCAGGGGAGGTGAGGGCAGCGGCAAGCGGCGGCTGGCTCCTTCTGGCCGGGGCTCCGCCGGGGCGGGGGCTGCGCGGCTCCGTTCCGTTCCGTTCGGTTCTGTTCTGTTCGGCGGCACAAGCTCAGCAGCGAGGGATGGGGCTCCGCTTCTGAGACGCGTTCGCTTATCGGTTTGTCTTCTTCTTGTTTCGTGAGAGATGATGTGAAGTGGCGGCAGCCTGGTGTTTTGTGCCGATAGTTGAAGGAGCATTGCGTTGGAACTGTCCTTCTGCAGTGTAGTGGGCTCGGTTCTGTGTGAATAAGCAGTTTCAGAGGTAGGCACGTAGTGAAAATCGCTTGTGGATTATTCCCACTCTTTTCGAATGGGTGGGAGCTGCGAGGGAAGGTGACATTAGTATCTATGATTGCATGTAAAGCATCGTATCTCTGGTAGAAGGCTGGCTTTTTTTATTTTTTTGTTTTTCAAGCAGGAACTACAAGGTGCTTGCCGCGACCAGTTGGCAGAGCTGTGTATTGGTAATGTACAGCCCAAGGCACGAGACTGCTCCATAGCATAATGAACTGGGAGCCTGTGGCTCGCATGTTGTATTTAAAGTAGAGCACTGCATGTAAGACGGCATCCTTTTTTAAAGATGTCTTGAAGTGTAACCACAGCAAAAGCCTGTTGTAGTAGTGATAGGCAGTTTACTAGAGATTGCCTTCATGTATTTCTCTCAAATAGTAGGAGGAGCCAGATGACTGTTTCAGGAAAATATTTTAAAGCATAGATTGCATAGATGGTCGTACAGAGATAACTACGGATAAGTAATTAAGGATTGAACAGACTTATATGGGATAAACTGGGGAGGAAAATGAACTATGCTATGAATGTGCAGCAGAGCTGCAAAATATATACTGTATCAGAGAAAATTCACCTCTCTCAACTGCAGAAAGCAGTCAGGCATTCAAGGTCTATGGAGGTAGTCCTTTATATGGAGAGGCTGCTGTGGAAAAAGCTGCTAATTAAAGCAAGTAGGATCAGTACCTCTTTATCCTATTGACAATTTAATGTTTAAAAATGACCCTTTGACTGCCTGAGGAAGTAAATCAGCAATGAGAATATGCTTTTGATGAATGAGGGTGTCATTTTACAGCTGGTCTTTATTTTTTTGGGAAGTAGGGGGAGAGGGGAAGGTGTGCAAATTAGTAGATTACGGAATGCAATTCAAAAGAAAAAATTTTTATGAGCAAACATTTTCTGCTACTGCTTTGCAGCACTACCTCTGGAAGGCAGATGCAACTGTTCAAATCTATGTTAAGTTCTGACTCTTATGTTTGCAGAGTGATTTTAGCCAGATAATTTGCAGGAATAGATAGCAGTATGGTAACAGTGGTACTACCTGTATCTGAAGATATTTCAGTGACTTAAAAACTTAATTAGACCTAAAACTGCACATGCAAGCAGTTGGCTATTGCCTACTATGCTGTTGTCCCAGAGTGACCTATTCCCCTCTAGTTTGTGTCAGGCTTACTGTAAGTCATAATCATAAAGTTATATTTAATGTAGATGCAGTGAAATCATTGTATTTCTTGCCAGCTATTCTGATTGTGGTGGAACATGCTAATCAACTGTGTGAACACCAGTTTTTCCTTTTAAAAAAATGGCTTACTTCTGAGGATTTGAAAACTGCAGAAACACCTTTAATCCTATTAGAACTGATGGAATTTGCTCTACTCTTGTAAACTGATGGTCTCTAGACTAATGCCAGGTATGAAATAGTTTGAACTTTTGTCTTTCCATTGGAGAGATTAAAGAAAGAGGGAAGCCAATTACAAGTGTCACAATGGTAGAGATACAATTATGTGATTGCACGCAGGATCTGCAGTTACAACAGCCTAATGCAGAATAAAATAAAACTCAAGCTTATTATTGACAAAATCTTTTATTTCTGCTAATAAAATGGATGTTTCAATATAATGCTGAAATATCTGCAACATTGTGCAAACATTAAAGAGATTTTATGTATTGTCACTGCCTTTAAAAGTTTGAAAACACTGGGCAATATTTCCTCTCCTGGCAACAGGAGGCAATATTACTAAGTGCTTGTGCTGTAGCATCTGCTCTGGTGCTGCCTTCCATTGGAGGTCTTGCCAGGGCTGAGGTTTGCCTCAGCAGATAAGCTGAATCAGCACAGATTACATTTCTTCACATTTGCTCCCCAAAGCAAGAGTTCAGCTAGGCTGAATCCCTTGGTGGCCATACAACAGACCTCAGTTGCATCAACAAAACCCAACCAACTCATGCTCCAGTCTAGCTCATTGGATTATAGGTAGGCCACAAGTTTTGGCCATGCTGTAAATTGGATTAATCAATTGCCAGGTAAATAGAGGCAATTAATGTAATAAATTCTAGTGTATGTGTTTGCAAATTATTTATTCTAGTCAGAATTTGTGGATCTGTGTAACACTTTCTCTGACTTGTTTCATTACATCCTTGCTTGTGCAAAATATTAACTGGTATGCTTGGCTGTACTTACTAAATTACTAAATGAATTAACAAGCAATATATGACTTTTTTATGAATAGGTACTAAGTTTTTGCATCCAAAGCTCAGTTGTGTTGTGGAGCACAACTGAAGACAATGTGGTGTCTACAACAGATCTCCCTTGAGTGATAGGGAGCAATTTTATGACTATGACACTGAAGATAGTTAGCTTAAAATCAATAGAAATGAAAGTGAACCAAAAAATCTCTTGTTATTCCCTGAATTATTTCAAGGAAACCACTAGACACAGTTTCTGTGGGGTAACTACAAATGACTCACCTGGAAGCATGTGCTGGCCACAGTAAATATACAAATTAGGAGGAATGAAAATCTCTTAAGTTTTTAACTTAACATCCACAAAGAGAAAACTTCACAGTCAGCTCTCTTGTCTGACTGAAGACTGAGGTTATTCTTCAAAAGAAACAGGAGTAAGCCCAGGTTATATTTTTGCATCTGCTTTATAGTCTGTTATAAATAAAGCCTTTCAGATTTCAAGCCTAAGATACCAGGACTCTCGAATGTTGAGGTGTTACCAATAGATCATTAGTAACAGGAGTGTGGTAACTGTTGAAATAATGAGTGATGGGTGTAGGAAAGAATGACCTATCTCTTGTTTCTGGCTGATGGAGAAAATGAATTATGTAGAACACTTAGAGCAACCTCTTTGGGCAAGAACATGATACATCTCTGCTTGATACTGAGTAATCCTTGCCACGATGATGATACATGTAATCCACAGGTAAAACACTCATTGTGACCTTTGGTTTGCTGATAGCATTCCCTGAAAAAAGCATATGAGCTGGCATGCTTGCCAGTTTTCCTTTGAAAAACTTTCTGGAGCTGTAAGGGTCCAACTTATTCTTTATTATGGCAATGAATTCTCTATGCTTTCTCCTCATTCTTTCTTCATCAGAAAAGCAGGTTTTATCCAGTGTGCTGGGAGGCTGAGGGAAAGATTTGCTAAAAATTGCCTTGACAGTCACCATTTGGGAGCATGATATAATGGGCAAGACGTACATGTAATTCTACAAGTGGATAATGCATTAATGCTGAAAGTAGAAGTACTGATCTTGCTGCAAGCAGCAGTGGCCACTGGAGCTTTTCTCCTAAGAAAAGATAAAAGGAGCTGCATGATTCTCAGAGTAAGGAGCATCTCTAACATCTAGGTACATTTTCAAGGTCATTTTTTCATCAGTCCATTCCATCTGTGAAGTGTGGAGACCTCAACTGAAATTCTTGTAGCACTGTTCAAGAGCAAGTTTTTAATTTAGCCAGGTCAGTAGCATACTATGGTGAACCTGTTTTTAAAAAAAGAGTTAAATAAATTTGAGAGCAGGACTCTGTTTACAGGGTCAGAGAGTTGCTCAGGTTGCAGGGACCTCTGGAGGTTGTGTGGTACAACCCTCTGCTCAAAACATCTAGAGCATGTTGCACAGGACTGTGTGCAGCTGCGTTTTGAATGTCCCCAGTTTCTGGGGTTGGAAGCTCCACTGTCTGTCTGGGTTGTCTGTATCTGTGTTGCACCAACCTCATAGTGAGAGTTTTCTTCTGTTTAAATGGAGTTGATTGTGTTTTGGGTTGTGCCTGTTTCATCTTGTTCTTTCAGTGAGCCCCTGAGAAGGGCCTGGCTTTATCTTCTTTGCTGTCTCTTCTTTGTCACTTGGGCATGCTACTTGTCTACGATCAACTTGTCCTCTGAGAGTCCCAGGTCTTTCTCTGCAAACCCATTTTGTCAGCCACTTGCCCTCCAACCTCTGCTAGCACAAAAGGAGAGGGACGGCTAAACAGAAAGGCAGGAAGAAGAGAAAATAACAAAAGGAAAAGAGTAGGAGATGTGGTGGGAGATGGGTGGGAGTGTGCAGAGGAATGCAGGCATCTGGAGACATTATGCTGGTTGCAGCAGGCTGGTTTACCTCAGCCCCATTACAGTGCTGTTGAGGGAAGACCACATGTCAATCCACAAGTGCTCTTGTGCCTGGTAATTTAAGCAGGATTTAATGCATCCTGTCATTACAAACAATGACATTAGTATGAATCAACAAGGATGTGTGAGTTTTTTCTCTGAGGCTGGTATATACACTTCCAGAGCAGCCACGAATTTTCAACCGTCTTTGCAATGGCATAAATTCAGGCAGTTTTGGTGTGATATAATAAAAGGTTTGGCTGGGCAGCTCTCTTTGCGTTATTAAGCTGTCTATTAAGGCAGACTTTTCCAGGAAGAGCCTTTCAGTAAAGCATCATGATGCCTAAAGGAACATGAATAGTTTTATGACAAGCCACTAGTACAATATGTTAGTTATAGAAGACATGGGTGAGAGAAGCCTTCTGCGGTCATTTAAGGAATCACTGGTGCTCATATTTTAATCCAGTGGTAGTCCTCTAGAAGAGATGGTGCAGGACTACATTTAGGAGTCCTTTATGGTGATGTAAAATTGAGGTTGTGCAATAAGATTGAGTCTGATATTTCATAACACATGTACACATATATGTTTGAGCACAGAACTCGTTGGTGTTTGGACATCACACAGGCACACTGGGAATCTTTCATAGCTCAGAAGTAGCTGGAGCTTGTCCTTATCATTAGTCCATATCCACATCTGTAAATGTCACTCAAAGTGTAAATAGGTCACTCAAAGTCAATGGAGCAGTACCTGTCTACACTTTGTATTTTGTTTCTTCTTCCAGAAGATTGAAAGTCACCTGAGAAACATAACATACAGTTTTCCTTTCCAAAGTCACCAGAGGTAGGATCCATGTGATCCATGCTAAGCTGTTAGAACAATGCCATCAAAATTCTCTTTACCAGCATCCAGGCACATGCCAAAGCCTATGTCCCAGATGCCTCTTTTCTTAACTTGCTGCCTCTTTCTGCCAAGTTGAGTGGTCTTAGTCCATGTTTCAGTGAAGTTCCTCTTTGGCCACCCTTCAAAGGACAGCAGCCACTCACCTCTGTCTGAACCCTGCTTGCTTTAGGACTCTTTGGTGCTACAGGGAAATGGAGATTGATCAACTTCTCACTGACATGGTTAGCTGTGTAGAGCCAAAAAGACTTGTTGGCTGCTTCTCCTGACCTACAGGCTCTGGTCCATCCAACAGGTCTGAGATGGTGGGAGGGTTTATTGTGTTAAGACCAGACTTACTTATTTGAAGGTATTTGACATTATGTTGGATTTGTATTCTGAACGAGAGTTGTGCTAAAATCCCAACACAAGCATGGTATAGCAACTGTAATATACAGTGGAATTGCAATGCAAGCCACTTCCTCACGCCAGTCTCTGCATGCTCCACTGTTGTGAAGGAGGAGGATTTGTCCTAATTAGAGAGGTCCAAACCCGTGGGTTGAATACAAATATAGCCTGGAAATGTTCAGATAACCTGCATAGTGTGGCATTTCAGTATTTTTTTCTTAGCAGTTTTCAATGTGATGCACAATTTGCAGGAGTGTGTGTTGTATTTTTTCCCCATGTTAGGTCATGGCTGTCATTTTATTCAATACTTCTGAAGGACAAATCTTTTACTTCACAGCAACCTAGTCCTGAAACTCGTTGGGAGTAAAAGGAGAGCCTGTGTAATGTTGGTCATTATTTGGAGATTCAAAGTCAAGGATTCCAGGGTAATTTGTCTGACCTTTCAGATGTGAGATCTGACTGCATCAAAGAGGAGGCTCAGTTCCCTTAAAACATCTCCCAGGATCAAGGCTTTTTCTGGCTCCATCAGGAGTTTCAGATGTGAAAAGCAAGATGTAACCAGATATAACATGTGCCATCAGTGAGTGACATGCCAGCTCTGCCATGCAGGGATGGGGTGGCTTCGTGTGTCATCCTTCATGGTGAGAATTTACATCAGAATGTAAGGCTACAAGTCGTTCATATTGCATAAGTGTCACCACTGATGATTTTTAGGCATTCTGACTGAAGTGAATCAATTTTCAGTTTTGCATAATAAAAAAGGGAGGGAGAGAGGAGCCTATGGAAGATGTGTACATTACAAACCACATATACACAAAGCTACACTAACCTTTGAAATACTCATAAACAATTTCTGTGGAGAGCAGGGACAGCTTTTAAGCAGCAGGAGCCAAAATGTGGAAAGCAGCAAATATGTATCCCATTTTCTGTGCCATGGTGCTGGAGCCAGGGTTGTCTGGTGAAATCTCATAATGAAACAGTTGTTTGAGCAGTTGAATACAGCTCAGCAAAGCAGCTCTTGAACTAACATTGGCTGCCTGTCTGCCAGTAAATAGATAATTACACTCCGTTGTTTAATTGAACTTTCATGAAAACTGAAATATGTTTTTGTAAAATCCACCATGAAAATGTGTTCTGCTTGTGGATCCTGCATATAGGGATCAAGATATTGGGGGTGGCTGTCAGGTACAGAGGTAAAGCTCTATGTGCTGAACAGTCTGCAGTGGGAAGTCAAACATATATAAGTGACTCCCTCATAGCTTTCACAGAGGAAAACAGTATTATATAAGCAAAGAACCTGTTGCTTTGTTTTCAGAGTTCCTTTTGATTTGGAAGGCCAAATTTAGATACCTGGAAGGCACTGCAGCTCTAGATACATTTGAGGAATCTCACTGTGATTTGCTGAGTAGTTAAAAAGAAAACCAACTCTGACTGAATTTTCCTACTGTCCCACTAATTCATTTTGTTCCTGAAAACCTTTGAACTGTGTCCAATGTCACTTTTTTGGAAGCTTTTTTCTTTTTTATTACATTAATTGCTGAATATAAATCTTGGCCACTCTGCCAACCTTCAGTTTCTCAGATAAGTAAAATTCCAATTCCAGAACTAGTGTTTAAATCGAACTTAGTCTCCTTCCTCAAGAATCAGCCTTTAACAGATAAATTAACAAAGAAATTGACAGTTCAGAGATGAAAGCTATGCCGTGGTTTTTTTTAAGTGTTTGAATTTCATAAAATTAGGTGAAGGTTACCAAATATACAGCATATACACGTATGGAAAGTGACTATCCTAAAGAGTCTTCTCCTTATACTCCCAAAAATCAATAACCTGCAGAAACAATGTGGTCTGTAATCCATTACACTGAAAGCTCTGGAGAGCAATAGGAGCCATATGGCACAGAGCCATATGTATTTAAATTGAATGTCTTATAAAATGAGATGAATAAACATCTTGGAATAACACACCCACTTCTGTAAATTTACAGGTTGCACCAGCTGGCAGATTAAAAGTAAGACAGCAAGAAGCTGGAAGAGTTTTTATCACCACAAAGATCTGAACCAATGGACTGTATGGATATAGATATGTTTGAAGGCATCTGCTCTTCCCATTACAAGGTAAGGCCCAAATGGATTTCTGTGTTGGTTTGTTTTTGTTCAGTGCAGTGCAGCTGTCTTCAGTGGCGCTGCCTGAGATGGTAGTGGAGGTGTTCTCCAAAGCTTGTTCAACCTAGCAGCTCACAGCTAATAACTGTGGCCAGTTAATAACAATGTATAAAGGGACAATATGCAGACCCGAAAAAGCCTCAAGTTTCAAAAGCCAACGATAAATTTGCATCCTTGGGGCCTGTAGAATTCAAAGTTTTATTATATGAATTATCTGTTCAGATAGTTCTACAGGTTGTCTATTTTTAGCATGTGCTAATAGAAGACCTTCCTACTCACCGAAGGCATCTTTTTTATGGACTTCTTAATTGCTGTAGATTGAAACAGACTTGAAACCTGTGCTTGGTGTAGTGGCAAATCAAGAGAAAAAGTCTCTAAACTGGATGTCAGAGAATGTCTCTGACTTGAAATGCAAGTTATGCCATTTTCTTCATACAGTTTTAGTGTTCTTTCACTTTCAGGTTTGTTATATGGTTTGTTTATAAAATCTGCTTTATTTTCCTTTTTTTTTTTCTCTACCAGTAAAAATAATTACTTACTGGTCTAAGTTGAAGGTGGTGGAGAACTTGATACATTTTCTGGGCATCTTTTGCCTGATGCCCAGATGTACTGTCACTTACTCTGGATGTTTCCCTTACTGAGTTGTTTTCAGGGAAGGTACAGAACACAGATTTTCAAAAAGTTACTTGAAACTGGTAGAAACACTTGAGAAACACATGAACTGAATTTATTTTAAAGTAAAATTTCTCATTTTCAAGATGATGTAGTTCTGCGTGTCTGGGGAATGTCTGTGTGGGAGTTCTTCATATTTTAACAATTCTGATCAACACAAGTTTGCTACAAAGCAAATGCGAAACCATACCAGCTCTGTGTTATTCAGGAGCTCAAATTAGGCAGCTGAGCAGTTGGAAAAAGAGGCAGTTGCAACTGGGCTTAGCTGGTCCTTAGAGAGGACTTTCAGCTCAATTCAGTGTGACACTTCATTTTTCCATTTTCACCAGACAGTTTTAAATAGTAAGGGAGCAATCCTGTGCAGTGCACTGCTGTTGCTTCTATTCTGTATGGAAATGTGACTAGTGTATCAGTCTGCCATTTTCACCAGTGTGAGATAACCACTCTCATTCTCCTTTTGTGGAAGAACTAAATTGAAGAGATCCTTAGGTGGGGAATGTAACAGCCTGTGGCACTGCATCCTGCCGAAATAGGAAGGCTCCCTTGCATGCTGAAATAACAGCAATGAAATGTATGAAGTATTCAGAAAATGCAAAGATAAGCAACAGCAAATACAACTTAAAAGGAAAAACACATTGAAACTCTTGAGTACTTGGGACATTCCAGTAATTTTCCATAATTGTTGTTAGGAAGGAATGTACATAGATCATAAAAAAACTGTAGAATCGGGTCTAGATAGCAGACACTTCTCTGGAGAGTTCTATTTCCCCTACCAGATGGTTGTGTAACCCCTAGTGTCCACACTCAAGTGCCCCAGTGGAATCTCTATAGCCACCAGTTACTGCCAACTCCCACAAGTACAAATGCCTGCTGGTCTATGCATTCTTGTTTGAGCACCTTTACACAAGGTGTACTCAAGGGAGGAGGGGAATTACAGCTTTGGTTCTGCGTTTGGGAAGTGACAATACCATTTCCTGTGCCACCTTGCCTGCTTTAATGACATCCTTCTCTGGATCAGAGCTTCTGAGTTAGTGCTTCTTGGCTCAGCAGGGAGCCCAGCCTCGGACAGGGCCTCTGGCTGTTGCGTGGCGAGTAATCCTTCCAAATAGGATTTGCATTCTTGCAGCAGCCGTTCTGGGGATAGAGAATGAATACATGGAGGCAAATTGTGCTTACACAGACATAGCTCAAGCCCAGCCATTCAGAACACCAGCTCATGACAGAGTTGCACACAAATTGAGTATCTGAGTATCTGAAAAGAACTTTTACTAGTGCCTAAGAAAAACATGCAGGGTCAGAGTATTCTGCAGTGTCTTAGTTAACTGGATTTATTGGTGCTGCTTCACTGCAGAAATGTTGTTAGAGCCCCAGAGTTGCTTTGTTACTTTTCGTTTGCCAAAGGCTGTCGTCCCTGCAGTGTTGCTGTGTGGAAATACGAGCTTGCAATGCAGCTGCTTCTGTGAACAGTCTTGGTCTTCACTTAAAACTTCATTGCTCTTTCAGTGCTGTGCACTCCCTGGTTTAAAGCACCTGAGATGATCTACTATAGTGGCTCTTGTATTAGTATAGTATATATAGTATAGTTTATATAGTATATATTGTATAGTGAATCTTGATGGTAGCCTGCAGCTGCAGGATAGAATAAATAACTGGAGGTAATAGGGGCTTAAATAAAAGCCAGACTTGGAATTCCTGAGCTTTTATATTGTGTTTTATTTGTGGGCATTATTCTTGATAGCTTTTTGGCCGTGTTTACCTGTTTTTTGCTGAGAAATTATTGAAACACCAAACAAAGCTTAGGAACTAAAGGAAGAAGCTACCTTCTGGTTTATATCAAACACAGATATTCCAATATTATGAGACGCTATGTGAGTTTCAGTTAATATTCATTTCATGAAAATGAAAGCCTGAAGAAGCATCTGAAAACCTCTGAAAAGTCCTAGATTATAAAAGTTAAAAACTGAATAAACATTTTCTCCAACTCATCCAAATGTTTTGTAGCTCTAGTTTTGTTGTGGGTTTTTTGTTTGTTTGTTTTCTCTGTAGAACATAAGGACAATTTTTTTCCCCATGTTGAAGCACTGGTAATTTTTAATTGAAACATTTATTTTCAAACTTAAAGATAGCTGAATCAAAATTCACTTTGCTAGGAGTTTGCAGTTCAGTGAAACATTTCCTTATGCTTAAATAAAAAAAATTTGCTTACAACTTAATCCTGTCTTTCTCCTTTCTGGTGCACTGATTTTTATGTTCCTATTATTCACTTTTCTAGCAGTGCTAAGGGACCCCAGGCCTCGATGAGGCCTCAGTTGTTCTGCACACCATGCTGGGTGCCACATAAATTGCAAATGCATCTTTCTGCAAAGAATATATGATCAAAGAGGCAGGAAAGATTAGATGGGTATGACCCAGGAGCATAAGGACAGTTTGACATTTTTCATCAGCATGGTAAGCAGTGCCTTCAAGAACCTGGGAGACACCATTTACATATGCAACTCTACCTTGAGGTGATGGTGTTTTAAGTGGATGAATGGTGGAGAATCAAAGCATTTCATCCACACAAGTGGGGAAGGATCCAAAGAATTGCCCATTGTGTCACTATAGTACTCATTCTACACTGTTTTGATTTGAATAAGAGTAGTTGATTTAAATCAGCTTGGAAATGGGAGCAGGTTCTTGGCAGTGGGGGGAAGCCTTTTGCTTTTGGAAGTGGATGTGACATACATCTCGCCTGTCCTGCTGTGTAATTTGTCCTGACATTTGCTGGCACAGTAAGTTCTTACTAACTGCAGTGACACTTGCCCCGTGTGACATAATTCGGAGCACTTTGTCATAATACTTCCACTTGAACTGAAAGAAGCCAAACTGTCTTTTCTAATTTCAGCCCCCTTGATCCCTTGTCCCCAGTGGTAAGTTCTGCTTTGCAGTGTTTCCCAGGGCTGCCTGAAGCAAAAAGATGAGATAGCAGCTAGCAATCCAAGGTTTTTCCCTTGTTGCTACTCAAGAGTGTGCTAGAAGTCACTGATCCTTTATGAGCTAAATCCTGAAGGAGTTAGCGTCACAAGTTTGCCCTCCCAAAGCAGACATTAAGATACAGAAGTAACAACAGAGCCACCTAATAAGGTGTATTTGTTTTTGCCTCTATTACTACTAACATTGGACAGTAGTCACAGAATATTACATTCAATACCCATCAAAAGGAAAATGGTATGAACAAAGATCAGTCTAAACACTCAAAAAGCATTTTTCTAGTTTTGATGTGGGAATTGTTACAACTTAGTTTTCGCTTCTGAAAGGAGAGTATTCAGTATTCTTTGATGAAGATCACCTTAACTTTCTTAATTGTTGCTGCTTATTCATCTATTCAAGCATCATGTGAGATGTGGCAGTTTTTTCTTGACAACTAGGTGGAAAATAAAGTTGTTTTGATAACATTTTGTTCATGTTAATGCCACTGACTGTACACAATTCACTCCACTTGGTGACCAGGCCCTGAAAAGTTTGATTACTATTTCTAGCAGTAAACAGTAACATCTTTTGGGGTGGTAGGATGGGGATGGTAATGGGGATGTAAATTCTTCTGGGTGCAGTTAAATAATGTCAAGTGTGATGGGGAATTCACCAGTAAGTGGAGGAAGTTTGGGAGTATGGTCTCTTTTTCAGTATCTTGTATGAAAATAAACTGGTATACTGTGTAAAATCAGACTGTGAAACATGATAAAAAGATAATCTTGCTATAAGACTAATCTAAGAGGGTCCATCAGTACTGACAGAAAAAAAGAAGCAGGGACCTGGCTATGCAGGATGCGTAGTGCTTCCTCTGATTTCTCATCAAACATACAAAGGAAAGCTGTGAGACTTGTAGGTATTTAAATATTTAGCCTCAGGTTCCTCACAACATAATGTGCCATAGTTTTGAAGAAAACCTCGTGTCAGCTGTGTGGGGTGGGGAAATGCCCTTATCCCAACCCCCATACAGATGGCCACTGAGATTAGCCCAGGATCATGCAAAGCAGAGAACTAAATTCCACTTCTAAAACTAAGCACCAGACCTGGCTATACTCTTATATCTGTGGGCTGATCTTTCTGCAGAATGACTGGGCCATACCATTCTTGTCCTCAGTTAGATTAAGGATCAGTCTGTTAAATTTCAGCTGTGCATTTCTAGGTCAGATTTAAAGTGAGTAAAAAGGTCACACTTCAATTATTTGCTCTTCAGGAAGAGAACTGAAAATAGTAAATGGAGTACAGAGAACTACAGAAATTCAAGAGAGATTCAGTTTTCAAGAAGCAGGCCAGGCTGAATTTTTAAACTCTAATCCATCTGCAAAGGTGAAGTTGCAGCTGAGATAGCATCACCTTGTGCTAAAGAGGTCCCTATAAATGAAGATCTTCATATGGGAAATTACCTCAGTATAGAAAAGGTATACAGGGTGACTTGTGTATTTGCTTTTGTATCTGTGCTATTAATTGCATGTTAAATTACTAAAAGTGAATTTTAAAAGTTTAATTTGTGATTTAACTTTTTCTTTTTTTTTTGTTTCTGTTTTCCTCTTGTTTTTTATTCCTCCTTACATGCTTGTGGTGATTGCTTAGGTTTAGTTAGATGCTAAACTGCTTAAAAACAAGACTTTGCAAAAGCAAATGCAAAGTAATATTCTTTTTAAAAACCTGTCTTTTGGCATTTAGCATGCCAACAGCAGTACTAAGAAGTCAAGGGAATGCCTGTAAATAGGAAGGCAGAAGCACATCAAGTGAAATTTCACAAGTGAAAGCCAGCATCCTCTTTTGCAACTAGCTGGGGTTGTTTATGGCTGTGAAAAGCTTGCTGACTGCCGAGTTGTTGAATCAAAGTGCTTAAAAAGTTGGGGAAGATTTTGACTTTTAAATGTTCTGTAAAAACCTGTTTTTGTGCATTTCAGTGTGGGATTCAAAGTTAAACTGTTGGTTTCTTTCTAAATGTCTATAGGCATGGGAAACTGATGTATATGCTAGACTATGTCAGAAGAAGGCACAGTGGTGGTTTTTGCTAGAAGGTGAGACAATGAGCATGGTCTTACCCACAGGATACAATTGGGGAGTTTTGCATGGCTTTAGATAATTTCTTAATCATCCACCTTAAATCTTTCCTTTGGTTGAATGGAGTAATAGCTTGACTTTGGAAATGAAATAAGGGGTGGAAATATATGTGCAGTTGCTGAAGCTCCAGACTGCTAAAAAATGCAGAGTACTGCTATTACACAACTTTGGTCTAGTTTGAACAACATGATCAGCAGGCAGCATTGTCTAGGCATCCCAGTGAGCTACCAAATAAGTATTTAATACCCTAAGTCCTCTATTGTGGTTGTCTTTTGTATGCATCAGTGTCATAATTCATGTTCTCTTTTATAGCTATTCAAAGAAAAGATTGGTGCTTATTTTAAAGTTGTATTCTTTGTCCTAATCCATTTTTTTTAATACTCTGAAAAATTGTACTTCTTGCTCATTTAGCTGCATCCACTGCTGACTTTTCTTGTTCAGCTTAGTCAAATTTGGAGGTAGGATATATTGCCTATAAACTTCAGGTAGTTCATCTGCTCTTTTATGTTGAACCTTTTTTAGTTTTCCACACCATTATACAGGAGAGACTTTTAAAGCTAAGAATGAGCTTTCAGAGAGTCACCTTGTTCTATTCTTCTTTCTGATTTGGTCTATTAACTGCTCATGCCTTATCTTATGGTAAAGACAACTGTTCACCAAAAATGGTGCATGTAAAATTGTATTGTCAGAACTTTTCTTTAAATTGAAAGATGTTTTACCTATCACAATAAAGATATCGATTTATAATTGTTTCTTTCTCTTTGGAAATGTCATCCTCATGCCCTTCAGTATAACCTCTCTTAACATGATGCCTTAGGCAGACAAATGTTTACTTTATTTCCTGATTCTGCCACACAACCTAATAGCTTTCAGAATGGATGTTGTCAGGTAACAATTGGCAGGAACCACCACACTTTTATTTTGTACTTTCTTTGGCAATTTAATAATACTCTACTCTTCAGTTTTCTGTTTCTAAGAAGTAGTTTGCATCTTTATTCATCTTTCATTAAGGCAAGACATAATTTATGTCTTGCCTTGATTTTCCCCTTTTGGAGGATGTGACATCTTTCATCCTTCCCCTTAGGCTGTTGAAATTCTTCCTTCATCTTACTGCACCTCTCCAGGTTAATTTTAGTTGTCTGCTTAGGGGCGATCAATCTGTTTTTATCCAGCTTTACACTAAGTGGGATCTTCTTTGTGTTTCCCTCCTGGGACGGTCTCATCCCTTGAACTTTTGCTCTGTGGGAAAGTAGAAATACTCTGCTTCTCAATCACAAAAATATCAAACACATTTTCATGCTAGTAGGTAGCTTTTTGTGTGTCTTCTCTAAATTAATATAAAATAGATTTATGTGGTGTCTCTTAATCTAATGCTGGCATTCCTATAGTCTTGTGCTAAATTTACTAGATATGGGTAACATGTCTGTCTCTTGCAGCATCGATTATATGTATATATATGAAACCTGTGCTTTTTGCTCTTCACACACTTGTGTACAACTTCCCAATGACTTTCTGCTGAGTTTCCAGTCTTGTGCCATCCAGAATCTTTTCTAATTTACTGTTGCTATTCTCATGATTCAAGTTGCAGAACACCTGACTTCCAGGCTTGGAAGAGTGAAGAAAATTTGCAACTTGTTAAAAAAAAAATTGGCAAGAAGTGGAGGTGGTAATTTTCAACAACCCAGCCAGCAATAGTTTGAGAAATCATAATGCCTGGTTTCTCTCTGATGTTAGTGGTACTATGTATTTTAAAGCTCAGAAATAAAAGACTGAAATAGAATAATTCATGCTATACACATGGCAGATCAGAGCAAAGCTGTCCTAATGAAATAGCAGTGCTTCCTCTCTTCACATAAGCAGCTGCTGGGACAGAAATGTCATGAATTTTCTCCTGCACAGGTAGAAAAGGCACAGACAAGTGATGTCATGAAACCTGTAAGGGAAATGTTCCTTAAAAATTTCCCTAGAGTGTTGACTTTCAAATATGAAGACTGTCTGCACTGATCAGTAGATCAGTCCAGATATAAGAGAAGCCATTCTGCCTACTTTCCTGCAGATCTTTCCCTGCAAAACTGCAGAAAATTTCTAACTACCTCAGATTTCAGAGGCACCATCTCATCTAAGGTTTGCATCTGTTTCAATGGAGCAAAAAGGAAATAATTGGCTACTTTCCAAAATGTGTGTTTAGTTTTCAAGAACCGTAGGGTACAGAGTACCAGCAGGGCTCCCTAAGAATTAGGTTTGGATAGATGGCTGCCAGCAGTGACTTTTTCTTAAAAGAAAAGGTGATTTTAGATATCAGCAATTAATAGTACAAAGCAGTCTAGCACTCAGTCTGATAGCACAGCCGTTGAAGTTTGGTGCCGAGGCGGGAGCTTGGCGGAGCGGGAGTCGGGGAAGGTGTTGAGGGGGTGGGAAGATAATTTTCACATTCTGCACAAGTAACATAAGCTCTGTGTTTAATCTAATATCCCGAAATCTGACATGGATAGCTATCCTCAGGGGATATTCGCAGACTAATTGTAAGTTCTTACGTGAGGAGAGGAGAACTCACTGAAACATTGCAGGAAGGGTAGCTGTGAAAATTTTTCCACAATTTTTTTTCAGTGCTTCTTATCTCCAGTTTAACTTCATGTCCTACTGAATTACCTTCATTTTCCCTGTCTGATATGAAATACATTTGTGGGTTATGACAAATATTCAGGGCTGTTGCAACAGTGGGATCATTCACTATTTTTCTTCAAACTTCCAGTAGTATTACTCAGTGGCTGTGGCATACAACCTTGCAGTGATGCAAGGACCTAGTCTCAGGCTTTCCAAGTGTTTTGTGTGCATTAATGAAATTTCAAAATACTCTTCTGAGGCAGTATGTGACTTGTGTTAGGCAGTGCTCTGTGAGTAGTTATATTGTAGTTACTGTAGCTGTTTCTGAGTGGAAGTATGGTATTGGGTAAAATCATGGGACCTGGCACCATAACATATCATATTTCCTCCTCCCAAGGTCTTAACACTATGATAACAGGAATGACAAAAATAGAAACAATGAGTCTCAACTCCTGGGAGAATGATTTCATCATTGGGCAGTGTCTCTTCCCTTAGGACCTTCTGTGTATTTGCTTTAACCCACCTTCTTTCTACCTTTGTTGCAAAGAAATAGTCTGACTCTCAGTCAAATTTCAAATGAAGGTAGTTGCAATAATACATCTCTTCTATAGGGGGTTTTCACTATTTTTCTTTTTAATTTAGATATAGTAAGAGTTATACTGAGCTACTTGCCAAGTAGTCAATAGTATGTGAAAATTGACAACATTCAGGCACCCCTTTGGAAGAGAATGCCCTTACTGGTGTTGCAAGGCAACTCAGTTCTGTTTGTTTTGTTTGTTGAAAATCAACCAAAACACAACACCATTTTTTGTTTCCCTCATCCCTGTGTTACAACCCTCAATTTTTTGTGTCGATGTTAAAAGCTAAGATTCTCATTCTTTAGACAGCCCGCACAACTTCACTCTGTTATCATTTGGATTATTAGTTGAGGTATAATCAGGTTTTTTAATACTGTATAATAATTTTTGCATTATAAATGCAGCAAAACTTGCAAAACGTGATCAGCAGAGGACTGTTGAAGCTGATTTCTTATCACTGGAGCTTACAATCTGTAGCTGACAGCTGGGTATACATATAACTAGGTAAAGGTCAGAAGTAATCCACCACTTTGCATTCTGGCACTACAGACTCTTTCTAAATACAGTAACTTGCTGCAGAGGTGGGTTCTGTTCATCAGATCTCCTTCATGGCATACACAATGTGATGAGAAAAGTAGCTAATAAAAGCTTAGTTTTTTATTTTGAGAGGGCTTGCCTCAGTCCTGTTACTAAAGATGAGGCTGCTCACTGCTTTGCTTCAACATCACCATCATCCCAAATAACATAACTGGGTACTCCAGAATAACCCGTTGACCACAAATCCTGTTCAGGAGCAGAAAAAGTGCTGCATTGGAAGGGCTGGAGCTGTTATAGAGACACAGGTTCTATGCACATTTGTTTACTGGTTTCTGGGACCAGTCCCATGCCTGAATTTATTTGCTCTGTCTCCTGGTTTTTGAACTGTGATTTTTTTTTTTTTTTAAAGTTGTAATTGGGTTTTGGTTTCGTTTGATTTGGAGGTTTTTGTTTTGTTTTATTTTGGTTTGGCTTGTTTTTTAACTTGATATTGGAGATACCACCTCAAGGGAATCTATAGGGACATTTTCTCCCATTTATGCAGCATTTTCTACTGGAAGGATAATGAAGTCCTTAGTATGAAGCAATCTTCAGTAATTTATGCCTGTATCTTGGCTGCAGAAAACAGACTACATCATACACATTTTTGGAAAAGCATGGGAGATCTCTCACTGAAATTAAAAGTAAACTTCCTATTGACTTAAAGGTTGAAATTGTTTCTGGTGGTTGTGTGCAGTTATTTTCAATTATTTGGACAGGACTGATCACAGGAAAATGCTGAAGATTTGATAGCAAGAAAATAGGGTTAATTATAAACGCTGGCGTCCTGCAATGACCCTGAAGTAGGCATGAATTTTGTTGAACATGATACTGCTTTCTAGTCTCCAAAACAGTGACACCCCAAAGTGTGGATAAGGTTGTTGAAAATGTGCTTCTCTAGAAGATGTCATTCATCAAGATAAAGCAGCTTTTTTTTGTTTGCTTTTTGTTTGTTTTGGTTTTTGTTTGTTCTTGTTTTGGTTTTTTTGTTTGTTTGTTTGTTTTGGAACTATTTGAACAAACATGAATGTGCTACTCTCCGATTTACTCATGAATCAATATGAGAGATTTTGGTTCTGTGCTATTAATGATCATAATTTTAATTGCCACTTTTCCAGGCAGTGTTTTTAGTTGGAATTCTTCTCTCAGGGGTTATATTATTTTATCTACTTCCTATACTACAGCATTGTTTAACACACTTGAAAATTACATTTGTCCAAACTCAGAATTTCTGCTGCCATTTTGCCGTACAACAGTGTTGTTATGTTACCATATTTTTCTAATCTTCTGAAGAACACCATCCTTTGATTCCAGCAGCACTTCTGTTTATTTAAAAGGCTGACACATTACAGCCTACTTCAGATCAGAAAAAAATTAATGAACACTCAGGAACATCAGGGATGAATGACGAGTACTAGTTAGTCATCTCCACAGATTTTCTGTCTGCTCCTTTTCCTTCATTGGAAGGAAAAATTCAACCAGTAATATTTTTATTCTCCTTTATTCAGTTGTGGTGGTTTAGCTTAGCCCAGAACACTAGCAAGGTATCTTTAACATCTAAGATAAATTTAAAGCCCTCAAAAGCTATTGTGGTAGGCCTGAGGAAGTGTCTGAGGGGTGGGAGCGGCACAAAATGGCTCTTGTGTGTCCTGAGTGAAAGTTCTGGAAGGTTTTTACTAAGTCCAGCAGAGCCAATCTCTGATGGCTCTGAGAGTGATGGACATGCTGCTGGCCAAGTTTGGGCCAATTGGAGGTGCTAGTTATGCCTCTGTGAAAACATATTTAAGAAAAAAATCAAAACAAAGTAGTGACATGCTTTTTTTTAGCTAGAGGAGGAGGAGGTAAAAAATATGTGAAGGGAGAACAACATGGAGACACTAAGGTCAGTGGAGAAGGTGGGGGAGGAGGTGCTCCAGGCACCGGAGCTGAAAACTCTCTGCTAGCCATGGTGAAGACCATGGGGGGAGCAGGAGGTTTCCTCTGTAGCCCATGGAGTCCACAGGAGTGCAGAAATTCACCCACAGCCCTTGCCAGAGGAGCAGGCGGATGCCTGGAGAAAGCTGTGATCCAGTTTGGAGTCTCATCGAAAGAGTTAAAGCTACAGAAGACTTGCAAAGGAGAGATAGGCCTTGCTCCTGGCATGGAAGCAGCCTGGCCTCGGCTCAGGAGAGTCTGCACAGCACCCTATGGACAAAGAGACTTCTGTTGTAGCAGAATTCGGGCGGGATGTTGCTCATGAGGTTGGACCCACGCCAAAGAAGTTCCCAGAGGACTGTCTCTCGTGGGAGGGACCCTGTGGCTAAGCAGAGGACCCCTCTCCCTGATGGACTCACCAGAGAAAAAACCCCTTACCTGAACCCTGCCCGTGCTGTTGGTTTGGAAAGAGGGAGGGGGGTGAGCGGAGAAAGGGCTTCTTAAGAGAGACAGGGGTGATTGGAGAAACTGTCTTGAGAGAGAGAGATGATGAGCAGAGAAAACAGTATTTTTAGTAGAAGAATTGTGGTGATGAATAGATTTATGGACTAAGGAAATACCCCATACCCTGCCCCCTACCCAAGCTGTTGGTTGTAAGGAGTGAGGGAGGTGAGATAAAAAGTGGTGTCTTAAGAGGGTGAGGGGTGAGTGAACAAATGGTGTCTGAAAAGCTTATTTTTTACCTCTCATATATCCTCCGACTCTGTTAGGTAATTAAATCACTTTGCAACTTTACGTTTGGAGCCTGTCTGCTCTTTGTCTCTATGCATCTTCCTACCAGTGTCCTATCTCACTTAACTCAGGAATTCGGTGTGTTTAAAAGTTTTTTTCTTTCCCCTCTCCTGCACATCTGCAGCAGGAGAGAGGAGGGGTGCGTGGCATTTAGTCAGGGTCAAACCCCGACATCAGTGAAGATGTAATTCAAAATGTAATAATAGCTAACTGCACAGCACCATAGAAGTTTAATAAGATAATAAATTACCTTGAAAACGAGGCAACTTTCTGTACTTTTTCTTGATTCTGGACCATGTACTTTCACAGCTCTTTACTTAGGCTAGTGTCCTCTCAGATAGTCTCTCACAGTTATCACAGTAGGTCAGTTTTGGAAGTTCACTGTTTGGTATGAGCAGGAGTACAGACTCAGGTTTCAAAATAACTTACCTGTTCCGATCTATGAAATAAAATACCAGTAGTTTTGTGGTGCTTTTTAAAATTATTAATTACACTGTATTTATACTGTCTTTCAATTCACATAATTCAACAGCAGATGATGAAAAATATCATAGATAACTGGATTAATTGCCATGCCAAAGCAGGATTGTTCCTGGTGTCACGTTTTCCATTGTGTTGTCCAGTACACCTTTTGGTAATGTGAAGGACAGATTGCCCATAATTTCCTTCTCCCGTCTAAGTAAGTTTCAGGTTCTTACGTGAGTTTCAATAAGAGGCTCATTCTTTGTTGAAGTAAGCAGTTCATCAATGTAGAATGACATTTACTGAGATGAATCCATGTGTTTTGTGTAATAATGGAGCAGTTTATAAACCTTAATGACTGGATGGTGAAATTGGAAGAGAAAGCTTGTGACTCCTTGACTTGAAAGGGTCTGAAAAGGTAGAGGTGTTGCTTCTTCAGAGTCTTTTCAGGTGGTTTATTAAGTGATTGGTTTAAGGGCTCGGCAGTAAACATTGGGCTTTGTATTCCAACTTCCCAGTATAGTTCAGTGGTAAGTAGGTTTCCTGGTTAGCTGGGAAGGGTTGTGGATTCAGTCCCTCATTAGAGAAGTGGCAGTATTCCTTAACCAGAATTACAAATCTTCTTGTAATCTAGAGAGAGAGGCTGATCTGTAATAGGAGCCTTTTCCCATTTTGTAATTCTTCAGCTACATGAAAGAATTGGCAGTCCCACCTACTTGTATAAAGTCATCTCAATCCACGTAAAACTTTTTTTCTTCTCTCTTCTTTCCCACAGCGAACCAGACTTACTCAACTAAACCTTTAGTTGTATTTAAAAGATTACTTTAAGAAAGTTTGCTTTAATTTTTTCAAAATTACACTCAGTCTCTTCCAGAAATAATTTCCAGTGTGAAAGTACTTCAAGTGAGCTCTTTCTTCAAGAGGAAAGTTTTTGCACTCCCTTATTTAACAGAGGAAACATTGAAGAAGTTAAAAAACATGAGTCTCTGTGGTTTGTATTGTCACTTAAACCAGCTGCCATAAGTGATGACTGAAGGTACAATCCAGCATTTATCTTGCTACTTCCTTGAGCAGCAGATCCAACTGCTGAATTTTGTTCTTCCTGACACTATGGAAGTGAAGCTGCTTGCCCAGCCTTCTCAATTCTGGCCAGTTAATTATCACTGTACGATTAAAAGCAAACAAACCAAAAAAGGGAAATGGTTTATGTTTGGTTTTGAAAAGAGATGTTAGATACTCATTCCCATTTGTTCTCATCGCTATGGAATTGTGCTGACAAAAGCACTTTGCTCATGAAATAAGAGAATGGAAGGGAGAAGGGAAGGCAACATTAACAGGACTGAGGGATGTGCATGTGGCTTGGCAAATTGAGCAAGTGCAGGAGGTGGGGTCAGAGTTGCTGACTTCACAGCTGATAGACTGATTTTCTCAGTTTAGCTGATTTACTCTGTGACACAGTACCTTGGCTCTTCAGTATGCCCATCCATAAGAAGGTTACGTTACCTTATTTAATAAAGGATTGTGCAGATTATTTTGTAAAATGCTTTGGGAAATTTGGATGAGAAGATTCATAGCTAGATAGGTACAGATGTAGAAAAAAAACCAGATATGCATCTTAGCCTACTGCAGTTAGAGAGCACAGCATTACTGCCACCAGTGGAAAGGACTGAAAGAAATCCTCTGGAAACGGTTAAATAATTCCTTGAATCTTTTCATACATGCACTATATGTTGCTTTTGTTTAGCAACAAATGTGGGGTGATATGCAACTTAGTGCATGCAAAGAAGTGTGGGGAGAAAGGGTCATTTGTTGAGGTTTTTTAAATTCCTTTGGACTCTTAACTTGTCATTAGAATAAATTTTCATTCTTTCTCTCCTCTAGAGCTCTAGCTATTTACTTGGCATTAAGTCAGCGGCATTTTAAATGAAAGAATTTCAACACCCAAAAATTATATCCTGAGGAGAAATAAAAAGGCTTTTTCAAGCATGCTGTTCCTTGAAGACAGAATACTGGGTAGATGGTTTCCTGGTCAGCTTCAGGATGGCATTTTTTAGATGATTATAGCAGCTCTTCTCTGAACACTTGCTTCTCCTATGGCTCATCAGTTCCATTTGCAAATCACTCAGTTTTTAAATAATTTAACAACTCTGTCTTAAAAACTATTTAAAGCGATAGTGAGCTGCCAAAAATAACACCAACCTGTTCTTCCACAGCACCATAGGATTCATTTCCCTTGTTTTGTGTCTTCCATGTATTTTTCCTTTCGATTCCTTTTCCTCTTTCTTCAGTTTCAGCTGTCATTGTGGCAGTGGTGTTCTGACAGAGTAGAAAGCAAGAAGGAGAGTTCCCTTAAAACATTTTTGCTACAGCATTGAGAGAGAAGCCTATTGGTGTGTGTCAGCAGGGAGGCAGGCAAGAGGTAACAGATGGCATGAAAGAAAAGCTGAGAAGCCATGAAGATACAAGGGACCAGTATATGTCAAAGAAAGCTAAGTAATGTCAAAGCAATGTGCAGAGAAGGGGGACAGCTGGGGACGTAAGGTGAAGGTGGTCAGAGCTTGAAAGTGGACAAACACCATTCTTTCCAGACAGAGCCTTCTCTGGGGTAAGTGGCCCATGGTGACCTGCTGACTGCTGGGGAAAAACCTTTGGCCTCTTCACACTGAGCTAAAAGACCCTGCTTTCTAGATCAAAATATATACAGACCTCTCAAGTACTTTGATTCATGTTTCTTCTTGAAGATGTCCTGGACCATTACTACATGGGTACAGACTGAAAGAGGGGAAATTTAGGTTCTATATTAGGAAGAAATTCTTCACTGTTAGAGTGGTGAGATTCTGGAACAGGTTGTCTGGGGAGGTCGTGGATGCCCCAGCCCTGGCATTGTTCAAGGCCAGGTTAGATAAGGCCATGAGCAACATGGGAGGTGTCCCTGCCCCTGTTGGGATTAGATGATCTTTGAGGTCCCTTCCAATCCCTTAACATCCTCTGATTCCATGATTAAGCCATGCAGTAAGGGAAGAAGCTACAGTGCTGCAGCTGGAAGGTGTTTATTTTGCCTAGCCAGTATGGCTGCATCAACATTTGTAAATGTAGCCTGCATGCCCAGGGTCACTCTCAGGCCCTGAGCACAGATAGCTACATGCAGCTTATCCCTGTATAATCAAACATTTTATAGTTTTTAGATAATAGCTACGTGTAAACTGGTTGCTTGAGGCGGTATCTGTAGATTGCTACCTCCCAAAGTGTATCTGGGAATTGTCAAATCCAGGACAGCGACCCTTTTAGTGACTCAACAGCATTGGTGATTGATTTCTAGCACCCAAATAGATAGGTTGCACCCAAATGCAATAGGTTGGCCTTCTGTGAAGGGTGTAGAAAGGGTTGGAAAGCTGACATTATAATGATAATGAAAGATCGGGTATAGGCAGTGAGGCTGCACAGTGAGACACGTTGATGCTGACAGTTCTTTACAGCCCAAAATGTTTTGGGTTGACTTCGCCTTCAGGAACTGAGAGAATATTTTGGGCAAGTTTTGCTTTTAAATGTCTGCAGTTTATTTGAGCCTGAGGAGCTCGGTCGGAAAAGTGAACGGGGACAGATTGCAAGTCTACTTCCACAGAACTGCTTCAGTTTTTTCAGAACTCTCTGCACAAGGAAAACAAGATTATTGGGACTTTATCCCATGAGGACCAGCCATGAAACAAGGCTAAAAAGAAGCACTTTTCTGTTGACTGCACGAGGAATTACACTTGCCAATGCCATTATGGGAATGTGATTCTAATGCCTATTTGCAGCAATGCTGTAAGCAAACTTATACCATGGTTTGTTTCTAACGAATTAAAGTCTTATTTAGGAATGAGTAATTTGTACACCGGAATTATTTATTTATTTAATATCACAGAGATAGGCATTTCATACTGAGGTCTGCTGCCTCTGTAGTGCAACTTATTATCCCAAAAATGATCTGGGGTTGCTTGTCTCTGAATTCAAGCATCTGTGACGTTAATGTTACTGCATTTTATAATTGGTACTTGATAGTTTAAGTGGATAATCAGCTACGACATAAATGCAGCTTACCAGGAAACAATTGAGAATTTAGGATAATAAGGCTGATTAGGCACTGTGCTATGCCAGTCTCATGCTAAGATAATTCTACTGAGTCGAAGTTGAAATAATGCTGTAAGATGCACAGTGGTGAGGAAAACCCCCTTCACGTATGCTTGACTGCCTATCTTTGAGCAGACATTGTCTAAAAGTCAGTAAGCTACCGTTAGTGAGAAAGGTTTTATGCTGCTGAACTCCAGGATTCTAGACCCTGCTTTCCTGAGATCTTTGCTACTTCTTTCTTTAGAGAAGTTATAAAACCAATTAATAACATTTCACAGCATTCATAATTTAAAATACTTTTCTCATATTATCTAGGCTCTTTATTTTAGATTAAAATGTGAATGGAAAAGTATCTATTCCAGCACTACATAAACGTGCTGGCTTCTAGCATTCATTGGGAATGCTTGTTCGCTGCTACAGCTGATGTTACTGCTCTGTGGAGAAGGGAAGTGAGTGCATTTTTCTCATGGATGAGCACAAGACAGGCAGCACACAATTTATGGAGGCTCTTAAATCAGGGTCCAAGCACTGGAAAGAGCCACGTGGTCCGCTCGAGCTGTTATGTAAAGGTGAACAAATAAAGCTTTACATTACCTTTGGTACAAGGTTTCATGAGGACCAATTTAGTCTATGGCACAAAAGATATCAGCCTTATTGTTTGGGTATCAAAGGGAGGTGACACAGAGCCTGGTGTGGATTGTTGCTGGATATAGTAGCACAGGAAGGAGACCATTATTTGTAGCACAGGAAAGAGATCACTCACTCTTTTGTCCCAAGAGCTTCTTCTGGCCCTGTTCCCCATGGTATGGGGGTGGAGAGCAAATGGAGAGAATTCAGTGATAATTACAAGTTTGCTTTTTTCTAGAGTGTGCTTCCCTGATACCGGGAAGTACTCCTACTAAGAAGATTGACCTGTCAGTACCTTGTGCTGTTCTGAGACTTGCATAACCTGAATAGTTTGGATCCATTTCTCAGATTCCTCAGTACTTATTTGGCTCATGAAATCCATGCACTCTGATGAGCAGTTAATGCTCTCTCCAAAAGTGCTGGCTGATCCCCTAGTGCCTTTTTGGCATGCCCTTGACAACTTCAATGTCACAGGAGCGGCAGCTGGAGCTGTGTGTTCAGTGGCCATGTGATGGTTGGTTGGGGTGTGCTAGGCATATGCTGCGTGTTCAGGGCTATTTAAAGGATTAATTTACATGAGCCATACAACTGAAATGAAGCTAGTGGTCTTCAGTCTCTGCTCATTACTCTGCCATCCTTAAGCACAACAAACTAGGCATCTTATTCCCAATTTATATTTCCTCCTAAAAATTCATCAACGGAAAACAACCTGAAACATGAAAATAACAGAAGAGCCTCCATGACTTATTGGAAGGAAAATAATGAATTAATATCCTTAGCTTGCCTGTTCTAGTCTCAGTCTGGCTGGCCAGTCTGTCTGGTTCATAGCTTGGAGTGAATCACAGTACCCAGGAAACACATTGAGGTGGGTGGGGAGTTTTTCTGAGCTTTCAGGTAGAGGGAAAAGAAAATTACTGTTTGGGAAACAAGCTACCAGTGAAATGATTGCTTTTTTAAGCAATTTGTTGGAATTACTGCTTTTTGAGGTAATAGTCCCAAATTTCTTCTTTAGTTATTGACTATATATTGGGTTATTCTTTAAATCTTTACAACAGACTTCCTTTTTCATAATGGCTCTTTTTTGTTTTCTGTACAGTGAGGGTCATTTCATTGTCTTCCCAGCACAGTAGGCTTCACCTATTTTGCTTTCTTTGAGCTTAATAGATTTACTTTGTTGTTCTTCGGCTGAGGAATTTTTTTTAATTGTTACTTTTTTGGTAGAAGTATGGGAAAAGTCCTGAAAACTGTTGTCCAAAAGGAACTTGGCCCCTGTTTGAATTTTTGGTTGATGCCAAAGTAATTTCTGTGAAGGAAGGGAAAACTCTCTTTGTCACTGAGAACACATCTGAACTGATTTCAGCAGTATCTGGTAAAATTGGCATCCTTCTTAACTAATGGAAAAAGACAGTTTATTGTCTTACTTCTTAACAACAGTACAGTACCATTTCCATCAAGGTTAGACAATTCTGAAGTTTGCTAACAAATATCTAATTGCAACTGTGCCAGTGGACTAGCATGGCTCTGAGTCAGGAAGATTGAGATATTGACTGTATTTTTTGAGGTACCAACTGTCCACTGACCTGTCCTTCTATCAAGCTGCAATTACTGAGCTATACATTAACTTTCTAATAGGCAACGTTTTCCTTTCCCCCCACATTCTTCTGGAATGCTTGTTTTCTTTGTTTATGCATTTTTAATCAATTTATGATACACCCAGCAAGATGAATCAGTGTGAAGAGCAACTGAAAGCTGACTGTAATTCAGCCGTGTCATCACAGCAGATTTTTTCTGAGAAGAACTGGAAAATCCCACTAGGACAGTCACAGCCCAGCTGCACATCTTAAAACTTATTGCAGCTCTGAACAACTCAATTGTACAATTTAAATAATGAAGTGGACCTCAAATGTATTTATTGCAACCAAACAAATAGACACACAATGAACATGGTCCTGCCACTGTTGAATGACATAAAACACTTGGAAATGTCATATTTCATCATGCAGTTAAACACCCAACAGCCCTATCTCAGCATGGATGTCACATTTATATTGTAACAGTGCTTTATGATGGCCATGATTTTTATTGATGACCCTTGCTACCCATATAAAATGTGTTTTCTTCTTAGCAACTGTGTTATCAAACTGACATCACCCCCCTTCTCCCTCCTTTCCTACTCCACATCCACAGCAACTTCTCACAGCAAGTGGATTCAGGCATTTCACCTGTTTAGCTGCTTTTAAAAAAAAATCACTCATAGGTTAAAACTACGAGATGCAATTATAACATTTCTTACAGTTCCCCTCACAAAAGTGTATATGGCACAGAACTTTATGCAAAGGAAATGTCATATCCAAATCTTATGTAGCAGGAAAAACTAATCCAGCTCCTGCTAAAGATGATTTTTTGTGGGTTATGGGAATGATCTCAGTTTTGATAATGAACTGAATACAAATCACTTGAAAAATATGAGCATTTGCCTTGTTCCTTCCGAGGAGTTTCACTAAACATGGTTAAATAGCCACTTCCAATATGGTCAGCCAAAGACAGTATTAAAGGAAGAACATTTGTTTAAGTTCAGAGAAGCCAAATCTGCTCTCTGAAACAGTCAATAGGAATAAGGGGTTTTTTGATTATTTTGGCACTTTTTATATCCTTTTTCTTTCAAAGTTGGAATTACTGTGTGAATAGCATCCCTCTGGGAAAAAGCAGTACTTTATTTGCAGCCTGTCAGGAATGGAGAGATCTGCAAGCTGGTTAAACTGAAAACCAAAGAAAATTGTTTGGATTGGGTGACTGCCTGAAGAAAGCTTGCTCTCAATGCTGGGCTGTGTATAACTTCATGTTAAAAATGCCCCCGTTGTTCAAACTGTGTCTGGGCTAGCAGATTGAATTTATTTAGGGATGTCAGCTGAAGGTGCATTCTGTGTTGGGATGGGAAGTTATTTATATCTTTTTCTGGAAAGAAACCGGATTTGGTTAGGAAAATTAATTATAAATTTCAGGTACACTCGTGGCTGGAATTTTGATCTGGTAGCCTACTGAATTTGCAGTCAGAATTTAGTTTGAGATGGGATATGAAATAGAGCAGGCTAGAAAATCTTTATAGCTAGATGGGTGAGCATTTTTTCTAGGAATAAACAACTGAGTGTTTTTTTCCTTTCCCAAGTAGTTAATGTTCTTCAAGGTCTCTTCCTCAACCTTTCCAAGTAGAGCGTAAACAGTAAGGGATGAATTTTCAGTGCATCAGTTTCATATCAGCCAGTAAGGAGCATTTTGCCTCTAAATGATGCTGACTCGTCACTGTATAGTGAGGCATTGCCTGCTCATGTGCAGCAGCTCTGCTTGTTTCTAGTTGTGTTGAACTCACTTCACTTTGGAAGGTTTAATCTACAGGCCAGGTCTTGTACAGTCTGTGTGGGCACCTACTGTAGTAGTCAAATTATCATATGCATTTTTATTATGAGGTAGTCCTCTGAGCAGGGCTGTTCAAGGTCCAGAAATTCCATACAAAGAGTTGAAAGTTTTTTATTGTCCTTGTCCGTAAAATTCTTCAAGCAGTCAACAAAAGGACATGAAGAGGAAGACAGAGCAGTCTTAATCTCAGTTATCTGTTGTGATAGGCTGATAACCATGAGGCTTCTGGGGTCCTTTACTGCAAAAACATTGTTCAGTCACATTGGCTTCAGGCCCTGTCCCTTTGCTTGTCCTCCTGCCTGGGCTATGCTGCTCATAAATAGGATCGTGCTCTCCCATGCTGAGTTCTGCACAAACTTGGCATGGGATCACTTGGAAAGCTGAAGATAAAAAAGCAGATGTAGAAAATAGAATTGCGTGTTCTCACCTGTTTTGTCTGAGGTAAAGCAAGTTGTTTACTGACCTTTTCTTGCTTTAATGATCTCCGTGTTCCATCTCTTATTCCAGGAAGCTTTGCTTATCTGCTGGTACCTATGACTAGAGAGCATTAATTTGGACACCTGGATGACAAAGAATTGTTTATTTACACTTAAGCAGCTGCAGTGTTGTGGTGCATCCTTTGAGGATGAGAAGAGCACATGATGGACACTAATTGGAAGACTTAAAAAACTGTGCAGTATCTGCCTTGAATTATAACCTTGTACTGTGCTCTGCACAAGATCTGTAAGATCAAGGCAGAAAGTCTCACTGAGAGCTAGGACAGAGTTTCAGAGACTGCAAAAAAAAAAGCGCTGGCAGTCCTAGAAATGCCTCACTCAGGGGTGAGTGGTAGACATGCCTCTCAATTGCATGGGGGTGAAGAAGAGGAAGAAGTTTTGATGTGCTACTGGGGAATTCTAAGCTGTGTTGTATTAGTTCTGCATCAATTGTAGATCTTTGTTAATTTAAAAGAGGGCTAAGCCTCAAGGCCCGAACAGGCTGGTTTTTCATATCTGGAGTTCTGCAAAGACTGCTTTGTAGATGGGCTTTTTAGGTATCTATGAACTTTACAAGCCACGGTACAATGGGCAAAATGAAAAGTATATATACCAGAGGTACAGACAGCAAAAACTATTATCTCACCAGGCAATGTAAAAAGGGAACACCATTGAGGAAAGCAGCTCAGTGAAAAACTTTGACACTGAGCTCAGGGTAACTTTTCCCCTTTGGAGCTTTTCTGGGTTTGCAAGGCTGTGAGTAGGGTATCAGCTGGGGTAGAAACCAAGCATCAGTTTTAGTGGGACATTTGTGAACAGCAACAATTGTCACATGAGAGAAGACAGAAGGGAGGCAGCAGCCCAATGGAGAATTGCCTTGTCATTCACCTAAGATAGCAGCATCTGCGAAGGGGGAACTAGAGGAGCTGCTAGCTGTGTCTCACAAGGTGCCTTGTTGTTGTAAGGAGTAATACAGTGATGTTTGCCATTTTCCTTTGCAGGAATGCCTGGCAGCCAGGCTGCTTTCAGGAGTAGTATGTTGATTTGCAACAGATTTGCTGTATCTTAGTCACCTTGGGTAGTTTCTCCAGTAGACACCAGTTCAGTGACAAGATCCTCTGTGTTTTGGGTTTCCCCTAGAAAGAGTCATTGCCCCTGCCCACTCTTTCCTTTGTAGATGTACAGCAGCCTGTGATGAAACATAGACTATTGTCCTGTGCCAAAAATCTGTTCAATGTTTTCATAATGCAGCTACAGTGATTTTAGGCATGTGTTTGTTTCCTTTAACTTGCTGCCAGTCGTGTTTATGCCTTAAAGAGCACATTGTTCAGGGTACTGTTTGTCCTTCTTTGTGGAACACCTTTTCAATTGTGTTCTCGGTTTATGTCTGAAGGTGGAAAGCTTTTCAGTCTTGGTCCTTCACAGACGCACTTTAGTAAAGATAAACACTTGGTATATAAAGTACAAGGCTAGATGTAATGAAAGAGTTGTCTGCTTGACTTCTTGATCCATGTTATTTGGGTGCAGTGATTTTTATATGGATGCAGCTAGTGCTGGTTTCCCATGTAGACAGGCTTTTAGCAGGGGATATTCCCTTACAGGGCTGTTTTGGGGATTACATTATTAGATCTCTTACCATATAGGGAAAATGATATTTTAAAAAAATACCTTGTACATGACAGGTTTACTAACTCAGGTACCTGAAATGCAGGTCTCACTTTTGTGGAGATTTGAGGATTAGAGGTTCACGTGTTCTTGTACAACAAAAAAGCCCTTCATTGCTATGTGTGTCTCATCTCGGTATGAAATGTTGACCCAAAGCTTTGCTTGTGTTTCTCTTTGTATATCCTGGCAGCAGAGTAGCTGGTGTTGCTGCTGGAGAAGTAACAAAAGCTTCCAATTACCATCTGTCATGTTATACTCACAATTTTCAAGATCCAGCCATGGCTCTCCTGGTGCGATTAACTTCGAATCATGATTGACGTTAATAGCTATTTTTAAAAGACAGAAACTAGGCTTTATTTCTGACAAGAGGAGCATGTTTGATTGATACTGAACTCATTACAATAATTTAGTAGAGTCCAGGAGTCCTGCAGAGACATTTATGACAGCTTTGTTTCACAAGCACATGTACAACTATGTCCTAGTTGCGTCGGGTCTGCTCCGATGCTTTGAATTTAATGCCATGTTTGGGGGGCTCGAAGAAGGAAGAAGAAGGGATGAGGCACCTGTGGAGACAGTGAACACCCCTTTTAGAGAGTTGCCCTATTACTGAGTGGAGGAACATAAATAAAATGTAACTTTCATGCATTGACTTTAGCCATATATTTGTTTGCAGAGATGAGTATACCTTCCTTTTTTAAGCTGTGGCATGCTTGCAGTGGAATGCACAGGGAGTTGTCATGTTTTCTGCCTCTTGAAAATATAAAAAAATGCTCTGCAAGGGTAGTACATCCTTGGTCTTTGGAACAGGCTCATTATATGCTTAAGAAAAGCAAACTTTTGGTTAGCCTTACTTTCGTCATTCATAACAGAGTACTTTTTATTTTATAAACAGTAAGTAGTTATGAGAGATACAGGCAAAAAGTTTTGATTCCGTTTTGAAGCCAAGCTAGAAATAAAATATTTTTGCCAAAAAGAAAAAAAGAAGGCAGACAGACTTGTGTGAACTGTTGGCAGAAGTAAATATTGCAGTAGCTTTAGTTGCATTGATTACAAGAAAAAGAAGAGACAGCTGTGAATGAAGTCCAAAGGACAACAGCTGTGTCCTGAAAAATCAATATATTAGAACAAATTGTGTCAAACACTGGCTGTAGTTAAAAAGCATGTTCACTTGAGAAAATCTTTAGAGGTAGGCATTGTACTTCAGAACTTTGTCCTTTCATTCAGTCTTTTTTCTGCTTCTGTATATTTATCATAGTTTATGAACGAACTGAAATGAAAATTTGAAGGGTCTTTTTCTTTTTTTGTGGCATAGTTCTAGACTTTTCAGCACTCAAAACACAGGACAACTTTAAGTGACAACACAGTGGCATCTAAGTCTGCCACCTGCAATTTCTTTGCAATGTTAAGGAGTTTTTGATGATTATGAGCCTGTTTCTGGTCTGTATTATAAATGTTTTAAAGGGTTTCCTTCCAGCTCTCTGCCTCATTTTTCAAGTTGTGAGTTTGAAGGTCTGGGCTGGCACCAAATTAAACAGAGCTCTCACGTCTGCTCTCTCTGGCTCCCTGAGACATGGAATAAGCAATAATAAACAGTAAAAACTAGATGAGCTTAGAAAATGTGTATAAATAAATAATGGGATAAAAACCAAGCTTATACAGAATCAGGGGCAGTTTCGACTTCAGGCTAGGTATCATAAGTTTCAGAGAAGCAACTTACAAATACAGAAATTTATGTAATAATTTGTGAACACAGCAAGCCATGCAAGGCAGGAGTTCTTACAGGACTATATAGCAACATGACACAAGAGAAGAATTGATGATATGCAATTGTGTCCAATGCAACTTCTAAAATAAGGCAAAACTTTAAACAGCCATTTGTCATTACTGCCCTTTGTCAAAAGATGAGACAGAATATACTTACCCTGCAGTGCCTGGGAGCACCACTAGTGTTTGTCTGGTGAACACTAAAGGTTTTCTAGCAAAATTATGCTCATGGCTGCAAGAAAACAAACTCACATCTGAACAAGGTGGATTATGGTGCCTACAAGCAGATAGCAGACCTTGGGATGCACAGCCAAGTGTTTGCTTGCATATGTACAAGACATTTCTGTTCCTGTAAGCAGTGCATGAACACTTTTGTAGGTAGTTATTGGACATTCTTGTGAAAACTTGATCTTTCAGTTGATAGCTTAATGGACCAATATTGTATTTTAATTTTAAAAAAACCTATAAATAAACTTTAATTGATATTGCATGAGTGTCACTGAAGAAAGAATATAGCCTGTGTGCAGATCTATTAAATTTCGTCCTTTTTATCTTTTCCTAGGCTGTGCTTCCAGAAAAAAAAAAAAAAAAAGAAAAATTGTAACAATTGGAGTGTTTCTTGGCATGAAATTGAAATGTCTTCTGAAGCAAACTTCCTTTTTTGAGCTGACTTAGCAGAGTGCCCTGTCTGCTCTGTAGCATTCATGCTCTGAATGCAAGTTTGAAATGCAAAGAAGGTGTCTGTTTTAATACCAATGGCCAGGAGCAGTGAAAGGAGTGCAATTCTTCTTGCCTTCAACATAATTCACAGCTCCCAGTTCTTGGGGAGAGAGAGTCCTCAGTTTGGAAACAGCTAATGATTTGACTGGGTTTGATTTCAAAACCTTGACCATGTGAAACACCTGATCAGGGTATAATGAAGGGATCATCTTTTGAATTAAAAATAAACCTAAGTAGAAATATCTGGGGCAAAAACTTTTAAGTATTTCTGTACATAATAGAGAATATTTTTTCAAGTAAGTGAGTGAATGCTTTCTGTGAAATTTGTAATAGCCGTTATGTCCTATTTTAATTTTTATACATATTAAAAAGCTGAGACATGAGATATACAGTAAGGCAGATACATTTGATCAAAGTTCGTTTTCTTTATTTGGAAAAAAAACCCCAAAAGACATATGAGACTTGCTACTATCCTCAACAGCTGTGAGGTGTGCTAAGGAAGGCCTTGGTAATTGTTTCCACAAGGAAAACAGAGTTCAAGTACTAGGTGAAGCTTCCCTGCTCAGGGGCATGCCCATGCCAGTGTGAGTAGGCTCATGGAGGCAGCACTGTGGTCCTGGAGTCACAGGCTACAGATGCCTGGGTATCATTGAGATGCTTCCTAAATGTTTTACAGGAGAGAGCAAAGCAAAGTAAGTTTACCTCAGGAAGTTTAAAATTGATTGAAATACATAGGGGAGGTCTGCAAATGGATAAAGATTGAAAATCACTAGACTACAAAATTGTGTATGTATGGTTACTAAAGGGAGCTGATCTAACTGCAGATAAAAACTCTCAATGTGGGTTGCTTTAACAATTGGTGTCCTGTATATACTGGAAAAGAAATTGCTGCTCTTTTGATTTCTTCAGATGAAGTACGTTTAAGCATTAAAGAACACTTGCCCCATCTGGTGGGACAAAAAACCCAGATTGCTAATGAGAACTCTCACAAGTGTCTGGTCTGTTTTGAGCTGTTCTAGCCAACAGACAGAATGCTTTTATGGTCAGCCATCAACTGACAAGACTTTAAAATGAATTATTTAGATATCAAATGCTACTTTGGCACAACTGTTACCTTCTAGCAATGACTTTTTAAGTAAATTGTACTCCAGAGAGAAATGAAAGTGTCTCTCGGCTGTTAGTGTAATTTATGCTTCAAGTGATGTGCATACCTTGAACAATCATATTTGCATGTTCTAGCAATTTACAAGTGAAGCTTTTTTTTTTTTGGAATTTCTAGTTAGTTTTTCCTGCATGACGGGTGACATGGTTAACATAGACCAAGTTTTGAAGGGTGGGGCTAGCTGCTACAATATGAATCCTATCTTGAGCAGACTTTATGCAATTGAGGTGAAGTTCATGCATAAATTCATGTTTAGATATTACATGCTTACTTCTGTCTTGAGAATGAGGTGATAACATGTACAGATATTTGTAGACTGTTTCCTTAAGCGAAAGTTTGGTTCTAAACTATATGGCTAGACTAGAGATTAATAGCCTAGATTTTTTAGAAGATATCAGTATGCTGAATAATCTGTTGATTCAGCTGGGCTTCAATGTATTTGAGGTATCGCTTGTCATTTTTTAGCACATGCATATTGGTGTTCTGGGGTGATTTTTTAAATTGGATTATTTTATATTTATGTTTGAGTCTGAATGAAGAGCATTTGTGAGCTCTGTCTTATTGTCCTTCCAAAGAATGAAGTTGCTACAATGTCGAGGGATGCTAATCCTATAAACTCTGCATGCATGAAGAATGCAGAGTATTACAAACATTTTGCAAGTTCTTCTGTGTCTTCATTTGCAAACTTCTGCTAGAGAAAGGGTTTGTGGTGAGGGAGGGGACTTTGTAATTACTAAAAATCTCTTTCTTAATCATCCTATGTTTATGTCTTTGCTCATTGAAGATGGTTTTCTTAGCCATGGTCAGGATGGAGAAAGCATTGCCTGCAGGATGTCTTCGTTTTCTACAAATTCTTCTGATGTCACAAGATAGTATCCTTCTGAGGATATGAGACAGCAGAGGGTTCCAAACACATCCTCATAAAATAATCTTCAATTTCTAATTGTCACTGAAGACTCTCCACTGAGAGAGGAGTGCTCTAGAAATAGCTGTTCCAGGACCAGTGCCTTCTGCATCTTAATCACTGACTAAATACAAAGCCACAGAATCATATAAATTGGCGATTAGCAGGCATTTCTGGAGGTCAGCTGGTCCAGCCTCCAGCTCAAAGGGGGCTACTGCTGGCAGTAGATCAGGTGATCAGGTGAAGTGTGGCTTTGCCTTGCTGAGTCTCTGAACAATGTAGCACTCCAGCATGGTCATTTTGCTCTGGGGCAGGAGGTTCAGCTAGTAATCAGCTGGTGTTTTATGAGCACACCATTCTAGATGGAAGAAGAAGGAATTAATCTCTCAAACTGTAAGACCTGCACTGGAAATCAAAACACTTTTCATAAGTAAGTTTGCTGAAGAAAGCATAAAGGGGAAATTCCATGCTGGTCTCCTTTAATCACTTCAAAGCTCAACAGAGGAATTTGAAAATCAGTTGTACAGACATGGCTGCAAGCCAACACATCTCTTTTGGAAATAGAAAAATTGCTACTCCTCAATTCGCTGATCATGTCATGAGGAATCTGAAGCAGCAGTCTGAACAAACTGCAGCTTAGCCAATGCTTTATCAGCAAAACAGTTATGGATTTGTGGTTAGCAGCATATCGACCATGTATTTTAGTGCATTTGGCAGTTTTATCCTTTAATCTGCTTGTAAACCCTTTTCACTGGCTTGCAAGATAGGCTGTCTCAAAATATGTAAACTGCAGAAGTGATTGTGTGTAATGTTACACTGAGGTGAACATCTCTCATGTTAATATGATGCTGTTTTTTCATATTGGGCCAGTGGGAACAGTTTGATAAATAATATGGTCATTGATTTCAATAAAAAAAGGCAAGAACAGAATGAGTCAAGCGGGACTCAACTAGATACCACAGTAATTGGTTTCAAAATATTTTTGAAAGTTGGAATGAACCTAATGAAGTCTGCATTGGGGCAATGAAATGTACTGAACACTACTGCTTTCATAATTCCTGATTTCTGCTGGAAATAAGTCCAACTATGTGGGAATAACAGTGATAGAGATCCTTTGAGATACTCTTGGTTTTTCTGTGTGCAGAAACTCTTCAAGATTGTTTCAAACTATTTTCCATTGGAAATTTTTTATGCATTTTGTCAGCAAATTTGCCTATGTCCTTGAATTTCAAGAACAAGTAGTTGGTTTAAGTTACAACTCCCGGATGATGGAATACACCTGAAAATTTGCAATATTTGTTCCAACAATCCAGCAAGATTTCATGACTAGTTGTCAGGAATTCACCTGCCTTAGAGATGAGTGCCTGAGGGCAGGCCTTGCTTTGGGTGCCACTTCCCTGCTGAGCCCTGCTGAGCCCTGCTGACTAGGTCTGCTTATCCAGACATGGACTTTTTACTGCAGTTGAGTTTGCAGGTTGCCATGGGCATTAGGCAGTTCAAACTGTGTTCTCACATTTTAATAACAGCAAGTTCCTGCCCTTCCGAGGCTGGATGATAATAAAATTACTGTGTGGAAATGGATAGAGGACAAATGAAGTGCTGCTGAAAAGCTGCATGTGACAAGCAACATGGAGGAATAAAACATTTCCAGGGCTTTCATTTGTGCTGCATTATGTGAAATGGATGAGAAATGGTTTCTTTGTTCAGTCAAGATTTTGTTATGAGGCAGCTAGGTCACCAAGGTTGACTACAGTGAAAACAGGAGGAGAATATTGATGACTCCTGATTGCTAGCCAAAAGCAGGAGAGAGGGAACAGCAGTTCATTTAAAACTGAGAAGCATAAAATGTCACAGAATACAAGCTTTCTGTTTCATGAGAAAACCTAGGTAGAGGACTTTTTGTTCTCACTGTGAATAGGCATCTGACTTGATTGTATGTAGAGTCACAGATACGCCAGGTCTTAAAGCAGTACTGATACCATTAGCAATGGCCCTCCCTTGCAATCCATGCCAGATCTGTAGTACTTGCATCCACTTACTGCGTTGAAAAGTAATGACTGAGAAGTTTGTGTTTCTTTCCATCTCTCTTTCCTCCCTCTAATAGGTTAAACATTTTCTGTCTCTGTAAGAAAGGAATCAATAAAAATGGCTGGAAAGTACATAATAGGCTTGTTTTTTGGGGTTTTTTTCAGTAAAAGGGTTTTTTTGATGACAGCACTTCAGGTCTATTATGTAGTTAAGAATCCTAACCTTCCCATAAGGTAAGTAGGTAAGTAATATTCTCTCCATTTACAACTAGTTAAACTGCAGAAAGCAATAAAGTAGCTTATCAAAAGCAGTGCAGGATCATTTCCTGAGAGGAATCTGGGACTCACAAGTTTCTAGTGGCTCTAGCGTGTAGTTTTGAAAGACTGGGCTGCTGGGTCCTGACATAATAATACGCACGTAAAATTTGCAGGTAGCCACACAGGTGAACAAGAACGCTGTTTTCTGTATTTCTTGACTGTTTCCTCGTGCCAGCCATATGCTGATGAATGAACCAGCACCATTTGTTGATATTTTTGTTAACTCAGGTTTTCTGAGTACTTGTCAGCGATACACTCAGAAAGTCATAAATTGCTAGCAAAAGGGCAAAAGTTAACTTCAGTAAACCACTTCTTGAGGCCTTTTCTCCATTTGGTACAGATCCCTGTGCACCATATACCAAACACTAGTTGATTTCTTGATACAGTAAATCATACCTGTGATGTAATGGGATGAAATTCTTCAAAGGGCTAAACCAGCAATCTTCTGTCCCTGGTACGGCTCCTTTTAAGTAAGTTTGTTTATGTCTTTTCAGATTGTCTCCATTGATCATTGTTCAATACCTTGCTTTCTTTTCTCCTTTACTGTTTAAGTGTTACTTTGTTTTTTCAGCAAATAATGCAAAATCGTTTATACAGAAAGAACACTGTGGAATATTATCTGTCTGTATTCAGAAAAATATGGAAACAAATCTAAACAACTAAGTATACAAATTTTGAAAAAGAAAAATACTATGCATGTATGTAGTCACATAAATATACCTGCATACATAAGTAAAGATACATACCCATGCATGCTTTTCCTAAGTCACTACAGCTGCCCTCAATGCATCATTCACGATTGTATTTATGGAATTATAGACTCATGTATCTCAACACTTTTTTTTTTTTCATGTTGGAGAAGAAAATGGTTTGACATGAAGTTGACATTCAGTGATAGGTCCAGAAAAGTAGGGGTGCTTGTTTTATGGTTGAATGCTGGCATAAGGTCCTCTTAGCTTGTAGTTTTTCCAAACTCTCTGAGCTGGACCTGCAAGAATTAAGTCCCTACAGCACTCTGACAAGCAAAAGTGAGAGACAGACATTACAGACCTTGATAAACACATCAAAGGACCTGTTGATCCAGAACTAATAAAATTTATTAGAGTTTGATATGAGGAAACATCCAGTTGTTTGGGTAGGTTCTGTTGGACAGCAGCTCAAAGTCAGTTCACTTTTAGGATCAGATGATTGAAAATAGTATATGGCTCACAGGGACAGGTGCCTTGAACAAACACTTGATATAATAATACCTTATGGCCAGCCAGTGAAGATAGGACAGTGAGAGTGACATTGATTCTTGATGCAAGTTTGCTTCTTGCATTAAAAATTGGGCATGGAATGTTGCTGCTGGTCCAGACAACTCATGTCTGACAATGGTTGATCTCTGCTAGCTAGCCAAGGCATACATGAGGTAGCAGAAGGTAAAACCTTTTATCTCCTACCTGCTCAGGATTGCTTTTTCACAGACCCAAGAACAGGATAAATTGTACAGGGTTGTAAGTGAATTTCTTCTACCTCACTCCCTTCTGAGTACAATCACAGTCATCTGTTAGCTGTGTAATATGAGAAAGATTCAACACTGAAACTTAAAAAATCGATACTTCAGTGTTACTCTTGTGATATCTGCTACCCATCTGACACTGTCTTCAGTGGCTTGTACAGAGAAATTCTGGTCTCATACACATGGATGGTAGATCATTTTTCATTAAGCTGAGCAATCTCTGGAGCAGAAGATGAGAGACTTTAAAAAACATGTCGTGGCTTCACAAGAGTATGACTTTGAAATTATGAGAGAATGTCTACAGGCTGGGAGAATGGTATTTCTCAGTGAAACATTAACAATTGGTCATGATCTCCCAAACGTACCTTGGAGTTTTTTCAGCCTGGTATCTGATGTTTGCACCTCTAAAAGATGACATCCCCAGCCCTTGATATCACATTCATTTGTCTCCTCAGTCTTGACTCTGAGGTAAGACTGCCATCTATTGAATCCCCAACATTATATCCTGCAAAATTTAGCTTTCCACCTAAGTACTGACCAATTCCAGTCCTGCTTTGTTGATGGGATCTGACAAGATTGGAGGCCTCCCTGGCATGTCTTCAGGCTAGATCGCCTTGCAAGCAGAGATCAAAGTGTCAGAAAGCGCTAGCTGAACAAGAGCTCTTACCTTGCTGCACTGATTCTTTTTGCACTGAAAGAAGCCATTACAGATGCATTTTTCCAGAGTGTGGTTGTCAGATGCATTTTTCCAGGGCTTGTCAACTGTAGTAGGATGCAGCTGTCTTCCATCAAAGAGCATTTCAGGCACTTGAGGATAATAGAAAGAAAGAGATAAGAATAACTTTCAGAAAACACAAAATTGGAACATGATTATAAGGAAAAAGCCCTTCTATTCAGCTCATTGATTTCTCTCAATGGTCTCTTTCTGCTTTCATTTATATGCAGGAATACTATCAAGTGTAATAAGATTCATACCCTACACAGTAGTAGCTGAAATTTTTAAAAGCTCTGGCAGTATGCAATTCTCAAATACTGCCTTCTCCCTAGACACCACTTCACCTTAATAGTTTGATAATGTGAAAATCCCATAAGCACAACACTTGAAATTTTTGACTTTTTTTTTGGCACTTCAGGATGTATTAAGAGCCTTCTCCAAGGCCCAAGGAGATCCTCTGCTGAGTGCAGTGAACTTTTAAATAAGACTCCCTCATCTAAAGAAGAAAACTGACCACAGCCCAAGGTCGTTTGAAGCTGTGTGGCTCAGTGGTCTTTTCTGGATGCCAGTGCAGTGGGGCTCTAGCAGTTTAGATAAGCTGACAGGAAAATTCTTTGTTAACATCCAGGGACCTCTCTTAATCTCCAGGGAGTTCCCCTAGAGAGTCAACAAGGGCCTGTGGACGAGGGTGGTGAGGAGGCTGACTGGCTATAGACGCACAGGGATTGCTACCAACCTAGTGACTTATGAGTTTTCAGGCATTCCTTCTGCAGGCACTGAACAAGCCAAAGGTGCCTGGTTAAAAGCTTTGTTTCACTTGACATATTCTGCATATCTGTCTAGAGGACATCTGTAAGGCTTTCCTTGCTTAGTTTTCCTCGGAATATATCCTATGCATAATCATTTCCAATGGTATCACCTCTTTCAAGCAAGATCCTAAATACCATGCACTGCAGGGTGAAGCTAAGCATGGAAGACATCTGAACTTAAGTTTTGAACCCCAGAATATAAGGGATTATTATTATTTTGTGTTGCCTATAATGAAAATGTTTGCAACTGTGCCAGCTGAAAAATAAGGTAAATCACTGGCCCAGTTTGTCCTCTTTGCTCTTCCAGAAACTGAACTGAATTATTGGGAGCACTCAATTCCAATGTGTGGTACATGCCCCTTCAGTGGTAAAGCAGCAAAGCTGCTTGCACCTGCAGATCCTTCTCTTTGGATTTAGGAAAGATAATGCTTTTTATTCAGGCACCGTCAATGAGATAACCCATCACCATCAGAAGGGGATGGAAAAAACAAGGACCAAAGGTTAGTGTGAATCTTACACTAGTTTGGCATTGCCTGGACATTGAAAATCCACTGTTCCCTGCTCACCTTCTACAGCCCAAGGAGCAGAGGCCTTGTCTTGTTCTGCAATGTAGTAGTCACTTGTGGCCCTTCCCCCAAAGCTGCTTGAGCAGTGAACTCCTAATGGAGCCAGAATTGCTTGGCCATTGTAAAGATTATCTCATCCCTTAGGGAGATAAATTGGATGAACACAGAAATGAGAACAAAAGGGTTTGGAGTGGATTGAGCAAATAATACATTTTGCCACAGAGAGCATCGGCACGTATTGGGTGAACTTACTGCTCAAAAGGGTGTATCAAAGCACGTAACTGTTCATGTGTGGACTTGTATGCTCCAGTGGTCTTTCTGTTGGTGATCATCACCCACTTTTCTCACTTATACACAGGCAAACATGGGCTTCACCCAGCCTAATCTTGCACAGTGATCCTGTAGGAGGCTTTTCAGCACAATAAAAGTACCTGTGTAACGTCCTCTATCTGAACTGCATCTTGCAAGGACAGGACTGACAGAAAATTACTTTGAAACTGAAACATTATTTTCTTGCTTGTAAAATCTCCATTTTCTCTCAGTCATCTTTGGGGCTTTTCATTCAGACATCAATAAATTTTTCCCTGAGTGCTAGGCATCTAGAGAATGAAGATGGCCCAAGAGCTCATTGTGTGTTGCAAATGGCAGCGTATTGTCCAATACTTGACTTCAAAATCTAAGGGGTATTTGATTCCTCTGAGCACATTGAGTAAAAAACTGGGAAGTGTAGTTGGGCATTTACAAAAACAGATTTCCCCACACTGTGTGTGAAGTATTAGGCAGAAAAAAACAACTAACGTGTTAATGTATGTGTTTTATTCCTCCTGGGGCAAATATGAATATGGATCATCATTTGTTTATCCCGGACAAAGAATTTACATAACTTTAATAGGGCTTTCTATTACTTTGTGACAAATAACTAAATGCCAATGTATTCATCATTCCAAACCCATTAAACCTGTCAGCTTTGCAAATGATTGATAAAATGCTCTGATTTAGATTTGCACACTTCATCCACATTTTACTACAACCACTGCTTCATGTATGAGGAACACCATTCTCACCAGTTTCTCATCAGGCATAAGTAATTGGCCAATTAAATCATAGGCCATGATATCTTGTAGAGTGGAGTTAAATCAGTGAGAGTCTGTCTCTGAACAATTTGAATCTTAATGGAGGATAAATTAAGCTCCGTCCTTTGCAGTTGCCTTCATATAGAATCCTCTGGTTTGAATAATGGAAAACCAGAATTTGTCAGTCAGGTAGGGCTTTAGATCCCTATACTGTCACAGACTTATTTCCAGATTGGGTTCTGCCACTACATTTATTACTGAAAAGACATTACCAGCTTGGCTGATAAAATAATGCCTCCCTTATTTATGGCTGAAGCCTGACATCTTTGTAGCAGGAAGAGTTTTGTCAGGACAAGGACTCCAGGACTTGATTTTGGAGCTTTCACAAATTACTTTCCCCCAGTAATTTTGGCTTCTTAGTGGTTTGGATTGAACTAATATTAGTAGTCCAGTAGTGTCTAGAGGTTTTGAGCTGTACCAGAGCCCCATTGTAACAGAAGCACTGTAAAAACCCATAGCAGGGAAAAGTCTCAATCCTTCAGAGACTGCAGTATAAACAGGCAAGATGATGGGTAACAAAAAGGAAATGGTATCTCACTTTTTCAGATGGGGTTTCACTATTCACTCAGGATAACAGAACAGAAAAGCTGTTTTCAGAAGTGTGGAGAAAAAAGGCATTTTGCCAAATGTCAGAACGAAAATTTCTGTAAGAGTAGGGAATGAGCTGAGGTTTCTTGAGTCCCAAGACACTACCCTGATAAAAAGACAATTCTCCTGCTTTGTGATTTCTAAACAAAATTTAGGCATATCTCCCATAGGCTGGAAGCTAAGTAACATTCTTCTGGTAGATGAGAAAAATCACTGTATCAAGTGGAGAAGGTGCAAAAAGTAAACAGAGATCATAAAAATAGATTAGCTTCTCTTTTTCCCCCTCTAAATAATTTACAGATATCTTTGCAACACTGCTAAAAATGTAAGAGGTACTTCTATTTGACTCAGAGGACTACCTCATAGTTGCAATATCTCTTTTTAGCACTCAGGGTTAATCTGGATGCTTGGATAAGAAGGAACAAAAGAGGTAAAGTGTGTGTTTAAGTTCCTAGCAACAAAAATCGTGTATGTGACCTAGGTTTTCTGTTTACACTCCTGGATCACTTTTCTGCATTCCTGTGCAGGCAGTGACTGTTCCCTAACTCAGGACTGAATGTTTTTAGCAAAGTCCCTCCCTGAAATATGCAGAAAACTTAAATCCTTATTTTAAAATTGAGCCCAAGCCTAGGTATTTTTCCATAGAGGCAGGGACTCAGCAGGGGAGGTACAAAAGCACCATTAAATCCATAAGTTCCATTAAAAAACTAGAATAATGGAATCATTTAGGTGGGAAAAGACCTTTAAGATGGTCAAGCCTAACCATGAAAAAAACGAAAACGAAACCTTTTTGTTTTTGAAGAAGCTGATAAAACATAGTTTATCTATTCCTAAGCCATCCTTTGGTTTTGGGTCAGACAACATGTATGCAGAAGTAGTAGTAGGACCAGGAAAAGTCCTGCCTTGGACTACATTCTCCACTGAATTTGTGGAGCTGCACACAGTTTCTAGTAGTGAGGAGTTTGGTGTGAGGTCATGTGGCAGTTGTAAGTGAGGAGGGCAGTAATGTTGCCTCTGCTTCACCAGAAAGATTTCCTGATGACAAAAGCAAAATGTCAGCCCTGATTGTGGGGTTTTCCCAGCCCAGCATGGAAAAATGAGTTGTTGAGCATCTCTTTCTGGTGCTCTGTGAACTTTTTGTAGGTGGATCATATGTTCATACAGTGAGGAAGGAACAGACTTGGCGTTTCACACCACATCAGAAGAGCTTGATTGCTTTTTTGGAGGGAATGTGCCCAGACACCATCAGGGCTAAGTAGCAACCAGCTGGTGAGAGGTATTTAGAGCAGAGACACATTTGGCGATTAAGTTTTGACTGTTGCACTGCTGGCCTTCAGCCTCGTTTCCTTAATGGGGCAGACTTGGCACACGGAGGAGTCACAACACCTGTCTGTTGGCTTCCCCTGCTCCGGCTTGCACATCGCATCGTCTGAAACACTGGACATCTGCTGCTAGACCCTGCTTTTGTGAGCACTTGCAAAGGTTTTCAAATACTTGCACATGGGATAAATGCAAAATTCAGCTGGGGCAGGGTGTCAGGAGTCAAAACCTGAAGCTGAACACCTTTGCCTCTGGAGTGATGGGTGAGCTTGTTTAGAAAGAGCTGCAGAACAGCAGTGCAGTGGGTCTCAGCTGTGATGCATGGTAGGCTTGTGCAGACTCTGAAAACAAGATGTAAAAAGCACCTGCATTTAATCAGTCTGGGGAGAGTTGTCTCTCAGCTTTATCAGGACTTCTGATCAACTGCTGGTGCCTAACAACACCCAGGGAGGCACTGGGAGTTATGTCACTGGCAAGATATAATGCTGTTGTTAATTTAATGCTCTTTAGATTGTTTAATTTGCAAATTCAGATTTAATCAGATGTCAAATTCACTGTCCAAATTCCTAAATTAAACATGAATTGTTTGGAAGCTTCTCCCGAACTGCTGTTTGCTGCATCAGTCCCACAGCAACTTTTATTGGTTGCAGAAGCAACCATTTTGCAACAAGGTAATTTGGCCCTTACCAGAGGAGGTAGAATAGCTGCCTTGAGACATTCTTGGCCCACTTTCTGTAAGAACCTGTGATTTTTAATAGCATCATCAAAGTCATTTTGGTGGAGGCTGAGCAGGAATGGAATAAAAACCCACAAAAGAAAGGGTAATTCTCATTCTCATTAAGCCACTCATTTGGTCTCAGTATCTTGATGTATGTCTGTTTAATGACTGTCATCTCCTCGATCCTCCCGAGGGTATTCATGTTTGTCTGCTTTTATAAGAAATGAGTCATCGAGTTTGGGCCTCTTTGTCGAATAAAAGCATCTACAGAGATCTAAATGTAAACACTAGGGGTTTGTTCTGCTGGTTAAAATCATGCTGTGGGATTCCACTCTGCAAAGAGTGTGCTGCCTAAAGTCGCTTGTAATAGCTTTGCAAAAAGGGGAAAGACCAGACTTGGAATGTGAATATGTATGACTATTTGTTAACAGATGAAGCTCCGGAGCAACTTTTCAATTTGATGCTGGAGTGTTTGGTAGTGTGGTAGATGTCTGAGTGCTACAACACTGCAGTCTGGCTCCTTGTTAGCAGCAGGGCTTGTGTGAGCTGAGCCTTGCTGAAAAGGTTGTCCTACTTCTGTGTGTGAACTGTTCACAACAGAAGTAAGAGTCCATCTGGTTTTTATCGACTTCCCTCCACCCTGGCACTTCCTAACAGCATTGAGGACAGGCTGTGAGACAGTAGCTATTCTCTATTAGAGTACAAATGCCATGTGTCTTCCCACATTGTCCTCTGAAGAGGTGAAGGATTTGGAGCAAGGACTTTGCGCAAGCCTCTTATTGCATAAATGCGTGTGCTATCAGAACAAGTTTCAGAAGACTGTGGTTTCTGATCTTTTGTAAATCCAGAACAAATGAAATAGTTTTATTTCCTACTTTTCTTAAGCTAATTGAAAGTGTAAAATAGTCCTTAATGTAGAGAGTAAGAAATAAAATGGTCATCAAGTCCCTTAAAATAGTGACATTGTACTGAGTCCAGGAGGGCTTACTGAAACATATTCTGCTTCTCCTCCTTTCTCAGGATCACAAACAATGCAAACCCCCTTGCTCCAAAAATAGACTTAATCAATGCCACTTATACTTTGATTTTTATTGCATTTATTATTGTCTTCCAACTTTTCTTAATAAAACCAGCTGGGTACAGTTTACTAATTCTGTTCTTGGTGCTACTGGCGGAAAGGCAGTTACAAATCTGTTGTGTAAGTGCAGAATGGATTTTTAAGTTGCACTTAAATTTTGGCCTGACCCATGTTACTCTTTTACACTAAGAATACCAAGACCCATGTCCCACATGTATTCAGAGATTGTCAGTAGTACCAAAAAGCTTACATTGTGATCAGTGTAAAAAGAGGTGAATATTCACCGCAGTGCTCCAGAGAGGTACTCAGATCCAATGCAGCAGGATGTGACTGAAAACATCTTAGCCTAGACCAGTAAAAGTGTTTTTGTTTGTGTGTAAGATGTGACTTCCCTCAGTTCAGCTGAGCTGTTGAACATTTTCAGAAGCCAGCAAACAGCTGCTGCTCACCTTTTCTTCACTCACTTTGTAATTTTTTACCTGTTACCTTAATTTTGTTTCAGCCTCGTTTTTACCCAAATGCGACTCAGACTTGTCAGGCACCTGCAGTACATGTGGCAGGAAAGAAGGGAAAGCAGGAGGAAGAAAGGGATAGGAAAGGAGCTGGCAGTGTGGTCAAAGCCAGATGGTGTAGGAGTATTTTGGGGGAATGATATCTGGCTTCTGAGAATATTTTACACCCTTGTTATTTTATCTTTTTTTAAATGACATAAGAGTCTGCGGTTAATATTGCTTCGTCACCAATGTGTAACAGCTAAATGTGTTCTTCGTAGTGCTGCAGAAAGCTGTGTCCCAGCTAAAGTGTGAAGCAACATGTCAGAAAAGCAAAGTGACATACTGAGTCCTGAGCAAGATTTTTCTTTTTTTGCTGAAGGGTAATGAAATCTGAAAAACAGGGAAAGCTGTTTTGGCTTAATGTATCTTGCTCTAATACAAGACTGGTAAAGGGCAATATGAGTATGCTGTGAAGTGGACGTACAGAATGGGTAATTTAATTTTGTTGCTGTTGTAATCTGCTGGGCATTTTTCCAAAACAAGAGTAGGGAGTAACTGGCATATTTCATTACAACTGCCCAGATGACTAAAAGGAGGTTAAGCCTTTAATTACAAGATGGAGCATCCTGAGCCAGCTTTACAGCTTGTGACTGAAGCCACAGTCAATCCTAAAAAAATCTAGAGGGTCTCAAATAAGATGACCTTTATGTACATGCTGAAGACTTTGTCTTGACTATTTACATATTTATTGAAATTATATAAGAGGATTAATATTTTCCATGAGTTGGAAATATTCTTGTGCATCTGGTCTCTTAGCCATGTGGCATTGAAACAAACTGACAGCCAGTTTTTTCCTCTACGTTTGCATATCAGCAACATAATTTTTAAAAGGTGCTACCCTGTGTGGATAGGACCTTTAAACACCATATTTAAACTCCTTGTCTCCTTTTTGACTTTTCCCTTCAAATTAACAAGGCTGGTTGCAGTCAGCAGTTGTGAATGGTTAACATTCTTGCTGATTTTACTTGCCATCAGACTGTCAAGCTAGGAGATGACATGCAATACTCATGTAAAAGTGGCAGAGAAAAGATTTTTGGTATTTTTTTCCCTTGTAAAATAGGTAAAAAGCTGAATGGAGAGAAGATCTCAAGCACCAAGAAGGGGACTGTCTTTTTACAATATTTCATTAAACCAAGTCGTATGAAGGAGCTGATTTCTCTTTTACCAGAATATTTATAAGGAATAATGATCTATCATTTGAATATTTTGATTTTTAGTGAGCTCCTTCAACTCTGTTTGGCTCTGATGGGAGTTGGAAGGGCTCAGCTTATTACAGGAAAAGAGCCCTAAAATTATGCCTTTATGCACAAGACTTAGGCAATTAAATTTGGGACCTTTTTAGTAAATTATGCTGGAATAGTATCCAGAACGGAGTGAAAAAATTTATTCTACTAGTTCATACACATATGTTGAAGATTTGGCATGGAAAGCTGCATTGTGCAAGTGTTAGATGATCTGCCAGCAAAATGAATGAGATAAGCATTCACTGTCATAATGCTTGGGTATTGCAGGCAGTACATGGCAGAGAAGAACAATCATTCTGTCTCAGCAGCACAAAGTTGCAGCATGTGGGTGATTTTGTTATTCAGATACCTTATGGCCTGGAGCAGCCCCTGACTTTAACAATGCTCTGGTGCTGTGGGCAGTTCTGTTCACCCACACTGGGAGCAGGAGGCAGTAAAAGTGCTAGCTAAAAACAGCCATGAAGTTGGACCTTTTGTAGCACACACTGTGCTTTCCTCACGTATGTCTGACTCTGGCTGGCATGAGGTGGCCTCTTCCTGAGAGGGGTCTCTAAGAAGAAAGCAAAAGTGCAGTTTTTTTAGACGTTACAGTGTGTTTGTCTGAAACATCAAGAACTAAGTGGTTGCAACATGTCAGCTGAAGTTGAATGACTGAAATACTGGTGGCCATTAGGAAGGACCTAAAAATGAGCACAAAATTCAGCTTCAATGGGATTACTGTGAAAAACAGTGTCCTGTGTGTGTGCAGGTTTTTGTGTTGCTACTGAGAAATCCTCTAGATGACAAAAAGTGTTATGGAGAAACTGTAATTTTGCATGGGATAAGTACACATTCTCTTTTGAAATACAGCATATATAGACAATGGCCTAGTGAGTTGATCCTCTTCAGCATCTCAGTTCAGGCAACACTGCTGTTACATCAGTGGGATTTTTCTGCAACTTAATCATCACTTAATAAGAGGAGAGAATATTTTCAAAAGTGAAAATACCCCTGCTAACTTCTTTGGAAAGGAGTTTTATCTTTGAGAGCTTTGAAGTTAACATTAGGGAAGTCTGTAAACTAGCAAGCATTTTGATATATAAAGGTCAAGGATAACTATTAGACGGAGTGGCTGGGAGAGAAAATCCAGGCATTTAGCAGTGGATTCATGCCACAGCGAGTTATGATCAGGCAGTTAAATAGCAGGGTTATTTGCATCATCCATGTGGCACCACTATGCTATTAACCATTCCTCCTAGTGCCCTCCACAGCAACGTTTTTGAGAGTTTGTATTTAACTGCGTATATAACCTGAGGCCCAGACTTCTTGTTCTTGTGTTAGTAGCCTAGCAAGAATATCAAGAGCTGCAGGATAGGGCATATTGCTTTAGCGTAAGAAATACAAAGACTACATTAAAGTAGCTCTTTCTGTTATTTGTCATTATGTATTCTGCTTTTCATCCTTTGAACATGACAAGAATTTATTTTCTTTTCCCCAGTAGTAGAGTGCATTGTGAGCACTGTATATGTCCCTCAGCTATGACTGAAAAATAAAGGAGAGAACAGTTGCAGCTATTCCATAGCCAGCGGCAGCAATCACTGCATGCTGTGTCGCCTGCTTGGCAGGCTCTACAGCTCCCTGCTCAGTAGCTGGTACAATTACCTCAGTTTATTTATGGTTATGGGGGTACATAAAGAGTAAATTTGGGGAAAATTTCCATTTTCATGATACACCTGGAAGCCTCAGTCATTGCACAAACTCAGCAACCTTACTGTGTTGAGGCAGAAGCTAAGTAAGCAAGCCACCCTGAAACATATTGGATGTGGTTGCTTTAGCTACACTTTGTCATGTAAAACTACTCCAACTGAGCTACACTACTTGCTTAATAGATATAGCCTGGAACTACTGAGCTCTGTAGAGCAACTCACTCCATGGAATTCAGCTCCATGGAGTTCAAGCCTTCATGCATTGCTACACCCATGTGGAGGACTCTATATTCAAAACCTCTCTTGATGGAGATGGTGGTGGTGATTTTCTCAGGAGACCCTAAGTACTCACAGCATGGCAGGGTGAGATGACCTCAGACACCAGCAGATTCCCAGCTGCCCAGGGAGGGTTGCCTCCTTTGTCCTACAGTAACCATGGTCCTTTGAAGATGGATGATCCATATGAACTCCACTTCCATTTAACTTCCTCAGTGTTGTGGTGAAATGCCACCACCAGGACTCTCGATCTGTGAAGGAATGGAAGAACAATTGTGACTGCTTCATTTCACATGCTGTTAATTAAAAATTGTTGAATACAGCACAGGATACAGATACTTCCTGAGCAGCAATGTTTATTACTGCTACTGACTGGATGAAATAGGACAGATTATTGTAGTTATAGAGTTGTAAAATGATCAACAGAACACACATTGCATGGAGGTTGGGCAAGTTCAGAAGATGCCCCACCGCAGCTGAACAAAGGACTGGAGTTGCCCAACAGCAATTGGGCAATTTGGTTACAATTGGGTAGTAACCAATCAGTTAACTCTTGCCAGAACAACTGGGTGGGCCTCTTTTCTTTCATGCTGTATTAGAAAACTCTCTGTGGTAGCCAAACAATGCCAATGTTTTCAGTATTACATTGTCATAATTGAAAATACTCCTGAATCACTAGAAAACTGCCAAATCAAATGCTCCAAATATCCGTGGTGCCATTTGTCTGACAGATAACGTTTGATTTTCTGAAGAGCCATAGAGCATGCAGAATTAGGCGAGGGGAAATACACTGCATGGTTATTAATTCTTTAATACTTGGAACTACTTAGCAAAGAACATGTAGATCAAAGCTTTTGCTTGAGAAGATTGAGCTTTCGAGACAGGAGATAGTGGGAGAAGTCTGGAGCAATATAACAGAATCCTGGAGGATAAAAAAAAGAACTGATTACATTTCCATTAGTTTTAAAATCTCCTTTGTGTTCAGTTTAGACATTTTCATAGCTCTTGTATTCCAGGTTGAATGTAACCTGTTAAGCACTTGATCCATTTTTTCAAATTGACAGGCGCTAGATTTCCATTTTTAATAAATATACTTGGAATTTTGGTAGCCATCCTTTGAGAACAAAGCTGAGATGCTTGCTGATTTCTGATTGTTACCTTAGGTTATGAAAGAAAAAGAAGGACTGCAATAATCCTTTTTTTGTTGAAACCATCCCCTAAAGACATATTTCAGACAGGTCAGATTTTCATGACCTCAATTGCTATTACTCATAAAATGGAAAAAAGGAGGGATAATCTGTTTTTCCTTGTTGTGATGTGCATTTAATGATCTGATTCATATTTAAAGCCCAAGTCTACCATAAGTACATCCCCTACTGATTTCACTGGAAACAGTATTTTGTACCCAAAACCCATGTAAATCCAAAATCTCACCCTCCTGAATTCAATGACAATTATACCAGAGATCTTGTAAGTGGCAAAATTTTGTCTCAGGCTCCTCTGGATATATATGTAAGCTTTGGAAAAATGAATTGGAGCATTACTCCAGTTCAATTACATGAAAAAGACAATAAAACATTAAGGGTCATTTTCCTCTCTTGGTAGCTTTTAGCATTTAATGTACTCAGTAATTTGATAGTATCAAATCTTCTGAGATTCCATGCTAGTGTTTATTGCAGTTTAGTGTCACTGAAAAGCATTAGTTAAGCAAAATACTGTTTTTCATTGAAAAAACATCATATTTCATTAGATGGAATTTAATTTCTCTTTGTGTAAGTTGTTGAAGAACCTGAATTCATCTCATGAATCTCTAAATCAGTTGAAGCAAATTAAGACCGCTACAAATCCTGTATTAGTGAACTGATATAATGCATTCTTTATATTCCCCTGACATATAATATGTCTTTATTTCTGTAATTAGTACAAGTGTGAAAAATAGCACAGATTAAGACAGTAAACAGTCCAGTTTACAGAGCTGTGACTTTGAGTCACCAGGAGGGGAGTGCTGAGCACTGGCTTAGTTAAATACACAAGCCAAGGAGTAAATCATCAGAACACAAAAGCAGGCTTTAGGAGACGTTAATGCTACTTATGTTAATAACCTTCCATGTGATACAAGGATGTATATAAATGGTTCTTTCACCATTGCTGTTTTTACCATTTTGGTACTAACTGGCAAAGCTTCAATTTTGAAAGGTCACCAAAAGGTTAAATTCTTAGTGGAAATTTTTCTGCTCTTTAAGTAAAAAAACAGTTTTGTGTCTTCCTTCTTTTCTCCTCTCCACCCCTTTCCTGACCCCTTTTTAATGAGTATAAGCAATACTGGGGAGGATTTTCTGCATGTTTAAAAGTCAGTGTGGCAGTAGACATATGTCGATTTTTACCAAAGACCTGATATTTTATTTTACTCTGCCTTTTCTTCCAAAGAGGTGCCTAAATCATGACTGGTTGGTTGGTTTATTTTGGGTTTTTAAGTCTTACAAAAATGCATTTAACACTGCTATCAACTGGGTGTTTTAAAATAGTGGGAGTAAATAAAAATTAACAGAAAGTGTAATATGCCATAACAGAAATATAGGTCTGTCTTCTACTGCTAATTAGAAGTTGAAAGTTGGATTTTTACATTTAATTTGTGCGTGAATAGAGCAAGTCTTTGTAATTGAAGGCTGTCAGAAAAGGAGATTTTTAACAGCTAGCTTTTAATGTATAAGGTGATTTGTTTCTTATCTGGTTCATGGCTGCCACAATTTAGGGTGCACCTGAGTCTGTGGGCACCCTGTGTGCTTCTCGCCTGGAGGCTCCATGACACCGGAGGCTGTTGTCTCAGGCATGATGTGCTGCTGGGCAAGTAGAATAAATAACAGCACAGAGCAACGTGGCTCTTGGTGTGTGTCACAGCCCACTGAACACGCCTGAGGCATGAAGTGAAGCACCTTGGAAAGGTTCAATCATTTTTACTTACCCAAAATGCACTCCAGTGGTGCATTAATCCGTGTTCGGTATTGATTCATTGGTATTGAGGTATTGAACTTTTTTATGAAGAGGCAAATGTGTAAAACTCAAAATGAAGGGGTTTATGTGTGGTAGGCTGAATTGCACCTTGAGGCATGGTGTGAGTCAGAGCAGAAAGGAAAGCTTGTGGCTGGCACTGGCAGGTGTATTGAACTTTTCATAGGTGTGATCTATGCTTCTCTCTGCTTTCCAGCCACTTCTGTTGGGCTGAGGGTGAGAGAAAACAATTTTTCCCATGCCTTTAAAAAATAAATCCAAGTAGGTTAAAATTGGCTATATTTCCTTCCTTCCTTCCTTCCTTCCTTCCTTCCTTCCTTCCTTCCTTCCTTCCTTCCTTCCTTCCTTCCTTCCTTCCTTCCTTCCTTCCTTCCTTCTTTCCTTCTCTCCCTCCCTCCCTCCTTCCTTCCTTCTTCCTTCCTCCCTCCCTCCCTCCCTCCCTCCCTCCCTCCCTCCCCTCCCTCCCTCCTCCCTCCTCCCTCCCTCCCTCCCTCCCTCCCTCCTTCCTTCCTTCCTTCCTTCCTTCCTTCCTTCCTTCCTTCCTTCCTTCCTTCCTTCCTTCCTTCCTTCCTTCCTTCCTTCCTTCCTTCCTTCCTTCCTTCCTTCCTTCCTTCCTTCCTTCCTTCCTTCCTTCCTGCCTTCCTTCCTTCCTTCCTTCCTTCCTTCCTTCCTTCCTTCCTTCCTTCCTTCCTTCCTTCCTTCCTTCCTTCCTCCCTCCCTCCCTCCCTCCCTCCCTCCCTCCCTCCCTCCCTCCCTCTTTGAATTCAGTGTAGCATGGTACCTTCAGTGTCATAGTAGCATGTTAGCAGCAGCAGACAGCATTGAGAGAAAATCCTCAGATTGCACGACTAATAGAACAGATGCAGCACTACTCAGAGGGGCCTGACTATGCTTTCTTGAATTTTGGACATATTTTCTCACTTCTTGTCCATATTTCTCAGTTAGTGTAACGTTATGGTGTGCATACATTTACTTCATGGCATAGGATTTGCCACTGATGTCATTTTGTCTCTGCATGTGAAGTGCTGTGCAATAAGTACTCCTGTTGGCACTGAGCTTGGACCTCTTAGGTATAAATTACAGCAAGCCTCAGTGTTTAAAATGCAAAAGATTTTGTCAAAAAATGCTTTTGCATTGAAAGGAAAGTGTTGTTTTACTAAAGCATAGCAATTTCACCTAATCGCTGTTTCTCAAGTCCAACATAAAGTTTCTGGCCACAAGATAAAGAACGTCCCTCTCCAGGGTATGTAGTGCCCTCCTGATTTAGGCACTCGTGAGAAGCTGGAGCTGTAGATTCAAGTCCCTGATTCAATCAGACAAAGCAACAATTTGAGCTGCTATTTTTCTAGATCCTAGGTGTGGTTTGTTTCGGGTTTTTGGTTTTATGGAGTTTTTTTCTTTTTTTCTTTTTTTTCCAATTACAATTTTAAGTGTAAGTTCCTAACCCCAGTGGGGAACAGAAGAATATTCAAAATATTAACAATTTTCTAAACAGAAAAAAAATCCTTCCCTTTGTGGTAGATTATGAGGAGCTCTTTTTTTTTGGTGATGTGTCCTTCATGAGGAAAACCTGATGGGCTTGTTCAGATGTGTAGAATACTGCAATATTTGCTGGTCTGGAACCTCATGAAAAGCCCTGAAGAGTGAGAAACAAAGTCTTCAAGCACTCCCTGCTGCAACAGCAGAGCTTTCTATTAGCATACAGGTTTTTGGAGTTGCTATATCCACATTGTAAAGATGGAGGAATGTGGTAACACAGTGTAAGCTCCTCTCTGTTTTGTCTCAAACTGTTGGGAGTGGAGTTTGCAGTTTGGGACAGAGGGTCTCATGCTGTCTGGAGGACAAGGACACAGGTTCTTCCTGGCTATTGTGGAGCTCTTGGGTGGGTGAGGAAGGAGTTTGGGGCTACAGTAGGACTCTCACTACCTTCTGTTAGAGACAGAAGAAAGCCTTTGTTTTGTTCTCCTCCATCATTCTCTCCATCCCCCACCTAGCAGTTGTGAAAAATCACTCCTTACACACACACACACACACACACACACACACACACACACACACACGAGTGTCTGTGGGTATTTCTTGGACTGTCCTGGGGATGTGCAGGTGGTCAGCAGGTGGAGAGCCCCAGCACACAGCAAATGACCTGATTAGTTTTCCCCTGTTAGTCGAAACAATGCCAGCTCTGCTAGTTATTTCTGGAATGTGTTACAGCAGAGCCCTGTTCAGCAGACTAGCTTTGTTGCTAAGGAATAGTAGCAACCACGGGGAAAAAAACCCTCTGATTTCTAAGCTTTTCAAAACAATGTCTGGAGGGATTTCCCTCTGGACTTAAAGTACATTAATCTTTCTATCACTTATCAGAATTGCAGTGTATTCATGTTCATGTATCATAGCTGGGCTGGGGGAATATTTGTAAACATAGAGAAATGTGTCCTCTCTGAGTATTAGGGTTTTTTTTATTTCAGGAAAGCAATTTGGCCACTTCAAATAAATTCTTTACATCTTGTGTAAAGATGGGCACTTGGGAATAACTCTGGCTTGACATCCTTGGGTACATGGGGCTTTTGTTTTGCTAAACAGCTTTTCCCTTAGAAAAGGGAGAAAGATGATGTTTTTTCTAATGTGTGGAGAGCAGATCAGCACCTGGTCCACAAAGAAGGAAACCTAAGTAATATGGCAGCAGTGTAGAGTTCTTCAAGTCTGTGTCCATTCATATGGGCAGAGATATTCTGCAGCACTCTTTTATTCTGCAGCACTCAGTAGAATTAATCCCCGTGGTGGTTGTACATGAGGAATGTGTTTGTCTGCTGTTGCTAGTGAATGGTAATATCTGTTTAGTTCCAGAAACACGTGGACTTTGGTGCCTGAAGCCTCTTTGTTTTAGCTGCTCTAGGTGGTCTGCGATGATCATTCTACATGAACTTGTTAACTGTAGGTTTCTCAGCTGCTGTTCAATTAATTTTCAGAATTGGAGCTTGCATCTTTCTTGAAAGAGCAGCAAGAAATAAACATGCAAGTAAAGAAGCAAATTGTGAGGGAGAAAAGTAAATATGGGTATGTATCCCGTCAGGTGCAAACATTACCTCTACAGTGATAATTGGCTTAAATCATCTACAAGAGCCAGGTACAATTTACTCCTGCAGTAGAAGGGAGAAGGGTTCTTTTCTATGTGTACTCTTGGCTAATGATCAGAAAAGCGGATAACTATGATATTAATACATAAATAGACACATAAATAGGAATTAGTACTCAATATAGCTCCCTGTTTTGCCTTCAGATATGTGATACAAAATTAAGCCTGCTTCAATAAAGAATGAAATAAGAGAAACTTCACTCAAGAAACTGTTTCCTGCTTCAAGAGATAAATTCTCTGTAGCTAAAACATTTTTTGTACCACCAAAATTATGAAGCTGAATGTAGATTGTGTAAGTTTTGTCTTTCTTGAGTATTACTGTCAAGGAATTCCACAAAGATGATTAAAAACTGGCTTCCTCTCGGCCCTTTCGTTTGTAAGGAAACAAATGTGCCAGTCTCAGCAAACAGATGTCCACATCATAACAATCATCATCACAGTTGGCTTGAAACCTTGCCTGTCTCACAAATGCATCTAGGGACAGAAGGGACAAGGAGTTTTACCTCTCTTTCTAGGTCAGACCTGAGAGAATAGCAAAGGAGAGGAAAGAAATCCGCTTTGTTTCTTGGGTGTTATATTGTATGGGTTTTGAATCCCATGATTTCTGTGGCTGTCCTTTAGGGATATCTTGTTATTAAAACAGACTTATAAACAAAAACATGTAGACAATGTTGTTGTGTGACTGTTACTTTATTCACACCATGCTGAGCCTGGGAGGGGGATGCATTGAGGATTTAGTGCAAAAGGAGTGGGAGAAGGAATTCGGTTTTATCCCTAGTCCTGGCACAAGCACTTGGATCACTGTGAAGGAGTGAACTTATCAGTACAGGGAATTGATCTGAGTGCTTTTGGGCATTTTTGGGGAGCTTTGTGCAAATTCTTTTGCTGACTCTTTTAAGAGTATAAGTCAGACTCATTGGATATGCCTGGGATCTAGCTGTATGTGTTTCAGATTCAAAGATTGCATGAAACTGCAATTTCCTGAATCCTGGCTTTCTCTCCTTTCCCTGCATAACAACAACTCCAAGAGCTAAGAGTAAATTTACGGACAAAATAAAGTGTTAACACCAATACTTTACTGAGATACAACTTAATATTTGCTGTGGGCGCTATAGCTTATCAGCCACCAGCATATGCAAGACGTAAGAGCAGGATGCTTTGGGGGTGTCTTTGTTCCTGAACGGCTTCGTGGATTTACTAAAGCCTGAGATATCTGCCAGTCAGTGTTGGTAAGCAGTGTCTCACTGCAGGATTAGTGTGGAGATTGCTGAAACACTGAAGTCCTGCTTCACAGAATATGGTGCTTTTCGGTGCCTATGCAAAGAACAAAGAGACTGTATCTCAAAGCAATAATAAAGCTCACTTCTAATAATATCAAATTTTTTGGTGAAAGGAGTGGGTGATTTTAGACTACTCCATTGTAGGGTATGGTCCTGTAATCCCAAACTACCACAAACTGCTGTCTGTAGTTTTTATCAAGAGTTTATGGTACCATAAATGAAGTCTACTGTGGCATTGGGATGGGATGAATTTTTTTCTTACAGTCCTAAAAGTATTGGGAATCTGACCTGCATGAGGAACCTTGTCATATGTGGTGTGCTGTGCACAGCATGCATGTCTTCTGCTTCTTGTGCTGTGACCTGTCTTGTGTATAGGGTGGTGGGGGTAGGGAGAGATGTCAGGAAAATTCTTGTCTTTCATGAGGACTGCATCTTTCCTGCTTATAGAGAAATGATAATACTGAATTTCTTATATTGTTAATTTCCATGGCAACGAAAAATAATCTCATAAATATGGGATTATTGCTTTAGGATCAAAGAGGGGAGAACCTGGGCTGTGAAAGTTCTTTATTTAAATATCTTAGCAGCAGGAGTAACAAAACATTTCCTGAGATTCAAACATATTTTGCTTTTACTTCTTGATCACCTACAAAACTAAGCCTTAAATATAAAGCAAATAAATCAAGAATGTCCATCTCTCTTACTATATTATCTTGTCAGCATTGTTCATTGCTTCTGAGTGCTCAGCAGACGATGAAATAATTGCAGCTGGAGCAATAAAGTATGTCTGAAAGAAATCCCTTCTGTCTCTTAGCAGTGCACTCGCACCAACTGGCTGGAAGGTTAGACCCCAAAAAAGAGCGGGATGCTGTCCATGTTGTGAGAATAGATGACTCATCCCAAACAGCTCTTAATGGGGACTCCAGTGGAAATATTTTTTCTCAGCAGGCTGGTTGGAGGGCAGCAAAAACATTCGTGGGCTTGCTGAAGAATTCTAGATGGAGTCCACTGCAGTTCTCCCCATGTTGCAAGCATCTCAGCATCCTCTGCTTTTTTTCATCACATGTCATTTTGAAGCTGTTTCTCTCACATACCTACTTACATATTAAGAAGCTACAGAGGAAATGCAGGTTTATAGAAAGGGCTCACCAGCTGCCATTTTTCCTAAAAGAAAACCTGCAATTTAACATTAACCTAGCAATTAAGCAAAAATTTACACTAACATGCTGCTTTCTTGCATAAAAATCCCTCTCAGCAACTCTGAAAATTATCTGTGAGAAAGGTAATAGAATAATTCACAGCATCTTTGATTTGGAAAAGCGATTTTCTGGCATGATTGATATTTCCTTTGTGTTAGCATGGGAGGCCATAGAAAGAGGAGTAATCTCTCTAATGGGTGTACTCCACACTGGTGCCTGGGGTCCATGATACATTTGTCAGGCTTTAATTAAAGCTCTGGAGTTGAATTTCCACAGTAATTAACTTTTATTTTCAGTTATACTATGTCTCTCATTTTTGACACTGACACTTTCCTGTTAGAGATAGGGGCAGCAATTGGCACAAAAAATAACGAATGTGGAAATGAGGAATAATTTAAGAAATGGTATTGTATTTGCCATGACTTCTGAAAGTAGACAAAATCACATTTTTTTACAAAACCATTTTGTTGTTAGCTACTTATATGTTTTCTCTTCTGCATAAACACATATGCTATTACTTTGGTTACCCTTCCTTATGCACTGACCAATAGTAAACAAGCAACTATTTGTCAGTAGTATCCTACATCCATGTTCCATCAGGTATTTCTCATTATGTCTCACAGAAATGTTTTTTTACCTTTTCACAAATCTTTTAAGCATGAACAATGTGTGTACTAGGGATGCTATTCAACTATTATTTCTGGACTGCAACTTTTAGTTCAGTTCAGGGTTGGATTTTTAAGAATAAATACAAGAGTCTACATTCTATTGTCAGTGGTGGGTTTGGATTGCAGGCATCTCTGTCTCATTGAACATACACACTGCTTTTATTAATAGAAGTTAGGCACTTGAGTCTGTTCTTTAGATTTCAGGTATCTTTCTCTTCCACTTTTCATTCATGTACTTTTCATATATACTGTGAAATACTATTATGTAGGAGCACAAATAGCAAAATCACAGTGTCACTGTCTTTTGGCTTGGCCTTAACAAAACAACCTTTTGAGGAACAGAGAAATGCAGACCTGGAATCCAGTCCCCTTCTGTCTGAACTGCTGTATCAATTACCCTTTGACAGACCCACTGAGCTTCATTTTAAAAATTAAGAGGTTTTTTTACACTACTCTGGTCTAAAATCTCCACTATTTATTGGCTATCTGCTGATTTCCACTCTGGATGTGTTCCCAGCTGGCTGTCACTGTGTCCTCACATGTGCCAGCCTGCACGTTCCTGTGCTCCCAGGTGAGATAGGTGAAAACCTCCTTGCAGGATGCTGTATTTGAGTTCAAGTCTCTGAGAAAAAATTAATTTCCCACGTGTCTGAATGTTGTCTCACTCTCAAGAATAATCTTCCAGAGAGGAGGTGGCTGATTTCTAGCTTTATTTTTCTCAGACCTGTTGGTGTAAATTAACTTTGGAGTTTGCTTTCTGTAATTTGCAGGAGCATCTTCTTTCCCAAATATTTGAAATGTATACGTTGTTTTTAAACTGCAGATCTGGTCTTGCTGCTGTAGCTTTGAAACAGGTGATGGGTTGGGCTCTCCAAACGCAGTGCTACCAGTAAAGACACAGCTAAGAATAGTATCACTTCTGAACAAAGCACTGGAGATAATTAAGCAGAACAGTGCAGTAAATCAGTGTGGCACTTAAGGGCATGGCAAAGGCCATGTAAAAGAAAGGTAATAAATTGTACGGTGAGAAATGCTAATTGATCATTGTTTGCAATTTCAAGCTGTGTCTCCAGATTTCATTTTAATATTTCTTGTGGACTGAAAAGCAAGTGCAGAGCTGAACTGATTGTGATAAAATAGAAGCATGGAAGCTGGAGAGAGACATGAACTATTCAGGCATCAAATTCCTGTGAAGTAATTCTGACTGGCAGTAAGTTTCCAAGTGTTTTGCCTATCTATTTTATAATGTGCTGGCTCTACTCAACGCACTTGTCTTGGAAAACTGTTCCATAACAGAATGTGTCTGGGTGCTGTGAAATCCTTTATGATATTTTCTCTATACTTTCATTTTTAATTTGTCTTGATTCTTCCTTGATTCTACCATCTCTATACTTCATGTGTCCATAAATTGTTTATCCACTGTTGATTAAAATTTTTCATTGTAGATAATTTTACCAGTGCTTTGATCAGCTTTATCCCTGAATGTACTTCAGTGCTAGCATCTGTTTAGCAGTGCTGTGTCAAGGACTGAGTGGCATTATTTTACATGCAGTTGCTCTAGAGATGTTGTGGGGAGGAATCTAATCTATGTGTTCCGCTGCAATACCCACTTGGAAGAGAAACTTGGGGTTTGTTTGATTTCTGACCCTGCTCAATTTCCCAGATCTGATTTTGGACTAACGTGGTTAGTGAGCCAGCCTCCTATTTTAATACAGGGCCTTATCACAACTTTGCTAAGACTAAAAAGAAGCTTGTGTTAATGGTTTACATGAGATTCACAATTTTTATAAAGCTGAAAGAACGGGGAGATGAGCCTTGCCTCAAATATGATGCTAAACTGAATAGTATTTCCTCCAGACACCATGGAGTCTTGCAAAGCAAGAATTAATGTGCGTGGGTCCTGCATTGGTAGAGAGGAATGGCCACTGATGAGGTCACCACTCTTTAAACTCCATTTGCAGCATTGCTTGGAAACTTGTGTGTTATACAGTGTGTTGTATATCATTACTATTGACCTTTTTTTTGTTATTAGTTTGTTTCCAAAGTTTCCTTCTTCATCTGCAGAGCAATTTCTGCCATAAATGTATAATGCAGTTCTTCCAGGATCTATCTGTTTTCCACATAGAGCTATTACTTCATGTTTTGTGGAGAAATCTCTTACCAGGGTTTCCTGCATATTGATTGTCCTTTGCTGGTGTTTTGCAGACCAGTCTGAGTTCATTTTGATCCTTTCTTCCTGACTTCCCCAAACCCACAACCTTGAATGGGAAGCCCTGTAGCTGTCTTAGCTGTGCTTGATGGAATAAGCTCTCTCAGGAGGTTGGATTTATTCCCTAGAGCATAGCGCCACACTGTGTGGCTTTTGCCTTCAGCCAACTCACATCTTCAGTAAAATATGTCTGTCTTTATCTGCAAAAGGTTGTGTAGATGCAACACTGATGTGTGGAGTGAATGTGTCTTGCCTGGGGTTGCAGGCTCTTGGCTCTTGGGGAGGTACTTCTTTATATGTAGGTGGTATTGAGGAGCAACAGTTGCTGTTATTCCAAACGTTTAGGCTGTTTGAAACCCTGCCCTTCATGTGGAGAAACAGACTGCATGTGCATTCAGGATGCTTTTATGGCATATATTAAAGGTGAAAGCACACTGTGACACTGACTGGAATCATCCCATCATATGGGAAGGCTTTCAAGACACCTGCTAATAATTTACAGCATCTGTGGTCTTTCTTGACTCTTGCTGTAGCCAAAATATTGTCAACACAAGTTAGCTCAGCTGCTTTTGCATCCATGTGCTTAATATCTCTGACAAAATGTGGATACATTGCAAACAGGATTTAATATTGACCAGAACTCTCAGGCCGTTGATGTTGATACATCGATGTCTCAGTCAAGAAATAGGGTGAGAAAATAACTGTCCGAGTTTTTAAATCTATGTGTGTAATTTTATTCCTTTCACCTGAATTATAAGTTAACAGGCTACAGAGTCTGTCTGTGCATCTTAATCCTGCTATAGCTGTTTTGTCTCAAATAAATAGTGCAGTGTTCATAGCCAGAGAGAGACAGAGAAACAGACCCTGTTGTTTTGTGGAGATTTTATAGCATTCTTATTACCCAGAGGAGACTCAGGTTCCGTGTCTCATTTATACAAAATGGAAAAATAGCTCTAGGAGGGCAGGGAGGGAAGCCTTATGTTAGAGTACTCTGTAGAATGATGGTTAAAGTACTTATCTAGGCTGTGGATAACTAGTTTAACCACCAAACTGGAAGGAGCTTTATTTTACTGAGAAGAGAGGTGAAAGGCCATTTTTCCATCCAAGAAGAGTGGTCAAATATCTGAAACCTCAATAAAAGAAAAAAAATTGGGGCGGGAAAAATATCTAACTCATCTCACTGAACAGCACTTTCAGTTGTACACACCATCAGAAAGGGTCAACATCATATGTCACTCTTCAGTTTTACATTCCTAGAGTTGACAAATCAGAGATCAGGGCAACACTGAGTTGTTGCAACTCTGCTATCACTGCAGTATTCTAGGCCTGTGAGCTGAGGCAGTAAAACAAAACAAGCCAAAACTTTAGCTCCTGTGTAAGCAGGGATTCTCCAAAGTGCACAAGTAGGTGAAACTGAAGTAAGAAATTGCATTACTCCTTGAATTTGCAGTTTGTGGCTAGTGCAGCTCCAAAGTGTAAATAAAGGGATTTTGCACATATGGTAAAGTCTCGTATACAAGTTGTCTTCCTACTGACATCTATATTGCTGTTTGCATGGCCAGCCTGCTTTCAGAGCAGTCAGATGTCAGTAAAAGCATCACAAATCCTAGGTTAGATAAATCTGAATACATGGGTCTCATCTGCATTCATAGCACAATGGGAAAGACTTGACAGAGTGATGAAGACGTAAGAAATGGAAGCTTGCAGAATGCAGGTGCTGTGTGCTAAGTTACTTAGGCATTCTGAAGATAGGTCCTGTTTTTTCCTGAATCTGTGATAAGAAGGATTATTCAAAGCTGGAATTGATTCATGGATAATGCAGACGTAGTATATTTTCAGTGGAATGCAGAGAGAACTGGTTCATAATGATAAGTTATTAGAGAGGAATGGCACAAGATTTTATTTCCAAGTGAATAATCAAGAATTTGCATTGCCCTCAAAATGTCTAATATTGACTTCTTCCAACAAAAGAACATCACATTAAGTGGACCACTGCTTTTGTGGCTGTGCCTAGTTTATAGATCCAGTGATCACTATGATAAATCCCGCTGTTCTTTGGTGTGAGAGACACTGTTTTCTCAAGAAAACACTAAATGGTTTATATAAAGTCAGTCTCTCCCTCCCAGGCCTAACAAACTACTCCAGAATTGCTCTTTGTTTGCATTGTTCCATGTCCATTTAGCCTTCTGGTGAATAGCAGGTGAAAGTTTTGTTCTGCTGTGTGACAGCACGCTCAGTTGTACTCTTACCTGGTGGGAACAGATGTATCTACTTCTCCTTCTTCAGAAATGCCTTGCAGGGCTTTGAGACTTGAAGTGGCCTATTATCTACCAAATAACAGATGTCTTCACAGATTAGCCTCTTGGAGTAAAAACACAGGCACGCCACACAAAAGATGATGATTAGCTAGTTGAATAACAATAGACAAACTCCAATGCAGATGTACAGGAAACAAGGAAAGGATCAGACATTTATATTTCTATTTTTCTGAGTTCATTATATACATTCATTTTTACAATGACATCTTAATGTTAAAGCTGCCATTATGCAGCTTTCTGTTTCAAAGCTTCTAACTTATGATTTTTCCGAATTAAAATAATGTATTAATATTTCTCCCAATTACATGGTAATAAAGGACTTAATTCAGTTTGCATACAATTAATGCATTTGTTGCAAAAGTATTCCGTATGTTATTTTAGTTAACTTATTTAAATATTTTTTTGGTTAAAGATTTATGTTCATGTCTTTCAATGTGAAGGAGACTGAAGAATGCTTCTGTGAGAAATCCTGCTAATCATTATAGACCTCTCTGTATATGGTCCAGCAGAAGCCAGAAGGTTTGCTCATATAATTTGGAGGGAGGCATATGAAGAATCAGACACATTTGTCTACAGGCCTTGCACTTCTTGATCGTTTTATTGTTTTCTTGCAAACACTCAATTGCCTGCTATGATTTGGTGGGTCAGAGTCTTCCTGAATGCAGAAAAATATGGACAAGGACTCTGTTGACCTTGAGTCTGATAGAGATTGCCTGGTGCCTATTTTAGTCCGTAATTTTTTTCATTTCAGTAAGAATAATTTAGTCTTTGAGAGAAAAAAAAGAACAAAACAGGGGGGTGAGCAATCAGGTTTCATCACATTACAGTACCTTGTATTATTTTGTGGGATTTCCACATCACAGATCAGGAAGTTTAAATCTATCAGGGAGACAGGACAATTCAGGAGAAAAACAAAGAGGCATTTGTCTAGTGGAAGTGGAAGAAAATTTAAAAGGTTAGAGCTTTTTGCATATTAGTGGGAAACTGCCACATTAGACTGCATTCTAGTCTGAAAAATCCTTATCCGTGTATGTTTCTTCAAATTCTACAGTTCAGGTATCCTAGAATTTTGTCAGTAGGGAGTGTACTTCAAATGGGGGAGATACGAAGGTTGTGGCCATGGCCTAAGTGGTTGACTTGGGTATTGAAAGGATTAAGAAAGGACAGGGCTGGGGTATGGTCCCCATGTAAGGGAAACTAGGAAAGGGACAAAGAGATTAATATGTGGAAATAAAGTGGTGAGACAGAGAGACAAGGAGCAAAGGGGTGCTGAGGAGAGGATGGGATGTTTAAGAAGGGATGGAAGAAATACACAGGAGAGAGAGAGGTGGGCAGGATTCTAGCAGTAGAGACCAGACTAGCAGTAAGGCCAGGTCAGATGTTAATCATCTCAAGGGTTGAAGTCTGGCTCAGAACAGAAAAGTCTCCAGTTCTCTGGAGGATTGTGTGGGTGTCAGTAAGGCTATGTTACACAGTTTCGGAGTTGGAGGTTTTTTTAATAATTTTCTTTTGTGCTTTTTTTTTTAACTTTGTAAGTTACACTTAAAAGCCATTTAAGAGAACAAAGCAAAGGTCTCTTAAATAAGGAGAGATTTCAGTCAACACTGCTCAGATGAATCAATATTTTATTTTATCATAGTAGTTCATTATGTCACCTCTTCCTCCCGTAACTGTACATCATTCAGATTCAGCTTTGAAGCCAGAGTTATTAATTTCCTGGGGAGCACTTCTGTGGCTCTCATTATTGCGGCATCCAAGTACTTTAAAAACGTTAATGAATTTGTCTTCACAGTGTGCCGATAAGGTGAAATGACATTATACACCAGGAAAAATGATGCACAGAATCATAATGTCAACAAAGGACATTTAATTTAGATGCCCAACTTGAGATGATAATGGCCCAATTTTCCATAAACAGCACTCGATCATCCTCTCTTTGTTCTGGAGTTGGCTTTTGCTGAGTCCATCACAGTTGGAATTGCTCCATGTTTCCACAGTTCAGAGCGCAGGTGTTCTGTGCTCTGCTCTGAGCGAACAAAGAGGATGCAATTAATGACCGCCTGCACAGAGTTTGGGTTTTGCGACTTCCTTGGCATTAGGCACTGAGGCAGAGACAGAATCCAGTTCCCCAGGGCAGCTTTCCACTGCCCTAGGCACAGCCATGGTGGTTTTCCAAGCCCTGACCTCAGTCTTGTTGGACTGTCCAGTGCCATCAGTGCATGAGGTAAGGCAAAGGGGCAGCAAACAGCAAGCTCCTTCTTGTTGTGACCTTCACTCACTGAATGTGTGCAGCCAGTCCTTGCTGTGACACTGAGTGAGGCTGGATAGCAGACTAAAAACCAAGGTATATGAGTTTATTATTTGCATCGTTGCAATGTGTACAGACCATAGCCAGTGCAGATTTTTTGCACTGCAGAGATAGATGCACCAAGAGGGCTCTCATTCTCTTATACTGATTCACATCTTCTGTAACTCTGCTGTGGCAATCTTGGCACACAGGAGCAGGGGCTCCTGAAGCAGAGAGAAGCTGCAATTTTATACAAAAAGGATCCTTCATTGTGTCCCTGCATGGCCTCAAATTGTGTGAGCTGATTTGGGGATGAGGTGAGAACCCTGTCACACAATACACCCATGGCTGGGCATCTCCTGTATTTGTCCTTGCAGGCCTGGCTCAGAAGTGCATTGCACCCAAAAGACACATTTTCCCCAACTTTTTACAGCCTATAGAAGCAAAGCCATGGTGCAATCAAGCAGGACATGGAGGCAGTCTCTGTTTTGATGAAAGACTTTTCTTTAGTAGGAAAAGAGAGGGATAGAAATGAACAGAGAATGTTTTTCAGATGCACAAATAGAAATTAGTCTCTCTTAGCTTTCGCAATGAGAGGGGAATCTCACTGAAGTCAGTAACTGCAGAAATCCTGTTGTAATAATCCAGTGTCCCCCACATCCTCTCCTGTTCTGTTCAAGGGCATTCTTCCCCATTTTCCTTCACCAGTTCATTTTCATATTGCATCACACTGTGGTGGGACAGAGTCACTGGAATTACTCTGGGTTTGCAGTCAGCAGCTGAGAACCTGGTTTAGCCCATCTCAGTTGCAGTGTAGCAAAAAGTACCTGGCACACCTGGAACTGTCCTTATCACATTTTAGCTGCAGTCAGTTATTCTGGCAGATGTTTATTTATTAAATCCACCTATCAGTCCTTCACCTAAGAAATCTTATTCTTTCCCTGTCTAGGTTCTTCCTTACCTCTGTCAGGAAAAAAAATACAAAAACAAAACAGTCTTCTTCAAATGGTGGCATTTGCTTGCACTGCTTTATGAATCCTGAGCCAAGTGCTGCATCTGTGCTGAAATCTCCTGTCAGTGTCAGTGGGCTTCACCTGAGGAAGAACTTCACAGTCCCAGGCAGTAAATGAGAGTTTTCACTAACCTATTAGAATTAACTGTATGTCTGAGCATAATCTTATTTGATGGCATAATGTGGTTTTAGATGCTGGTGTTTGGAGATTTTCCATTTTTTTAATATGCATTTACTTCTGGCTTACTGGCACCTCTATATATGCCAGTGAACCTTTTGAAGGAGGGAAGATGAGCTGTTTAGCCAGTAGCTGCCCAAAGTGAAAGGGGAAAATGAGACGCACAGTGATCGGCATGCTAAATCCTCTCTAAAGCTACAGACCTGTCATGTAGAGCTAAATCTCTGTCAGTGCCAGGTTAGCGTCTTGCCCTGTCATCTTACCCTAACTCTCCTTTTGCCTTCCATCCCCCTGCTCAAAGCCTTAAGTTGTCGACATCACATTGACACAGACTCGGGCATTATTATTATTCAGAGTTGAGTAAAAAGTGAATTTACATTGAGTAAAACCAATAAACTGTGCTGCTCTGACATTTAATTTTCTTAGAAATTCTTCCTATTTAATCAGACAGAGCTACATGCATTTTCAAATGAAAGGCAGTGTTTGCACTACAGTAACCTTGTAGGCAGAAGAATGAATAATTTGGAAATTACCAAGAGCCTATTTCCTGCCACCTTCCTCCAAACCTAAATTTTAATGGGGCTATATTTCTGTTTGATGCCATGTAAAATTTTCATTTCATTTCCACCCACTGTCTCAAAATGGTGTGCAAAACAGTTTTCTATAAAAAGGGTTGCTATTAATGACTGAGTCACTGGTTGGTAGTCTCCTATATTTTCTGTGGCTATTACTTCCTTTGACATCAAACCCTGGGAAAGCTGAGATTAAATAAATGGTGTCCCTTGAACTAGACACAGTTGTAATAAACTCTGAGATGAAATGTCAAGCCTTAGCAGGTGTATGATTCTGCTTTCCAGTGTATGTTGATCACCCCACCAAAGCAGAGCAGTCATATTTCAGAGCTCACTTTATCTCCATTCTCTTCTTACCATATTGAATGTCTGATTATAAAGGAGGTAGTAAATGGCTCTGTTAAAGGAAGGTTTAACCAGAGATGTAGGTCAAGACATCATCTTACTTTCTGTGTCAAATGATTATGCATTTATGCATCCATCCATCCATCCATCCATCCAAATCTGCCAAAGATGTCCCTATTCTTAGAGCTGAAGTTGTTATAATTTCATAGAAAGAGCTACTTCAGACAGACTTTGTCTTTGAAGGGATAGACTTCATTTCAAGATGAATGTGAGCTCTAAAATAGCTGAGCAAAGGAAACCAGAAAACACTTCAGTTGGGATTGCCCCTGAACTAACTTTCGCCCTGTCATTGGGGCGAAAGGATCTGGCAGAGCACACAAGGAGGACTTAAAAATGCCTAATCTTTCACATTTGTTTACCCTACTGATCTTTTTACTAAGAATATTGTTATAAACCATGTCGGGTTTTCTTGGAATTTATGGTCTGTTAAAAAGGCTGGCAATATAGGTTAGTGTTAAATGCATTAATGCACCATTGAGACGGAGTAGTCAAGAATTCAAAAGGTGGCTATGCTTTCCTACCATGCGTTTTTCAACTATAATAAAATGTTTCTTTCAATCTTAGGTACTTGTATATGTCTATTATAACCTGTCATTGGGAAATTAGATCCTTATGCTGTACTTACACATTATGATTAGAGGTGGTTTAAAACATTCAATCCAAAATTGACATGGAAATAATCTTGAATATATATTTTGATGGGAATTTAATATGATTTTCTTTTGACTGAAAAGAAAAAGGAAATATGTTGTATATGTATATGTTTATTAATTTTTTTTCCTTTCTTCCTTTTTCTTTTTACCTTTGTCACTGGGAGAGGCATGCTAGTATAAATAGGAAAGGAAAGACAAACAGAAAACATAGCTATCATCTATACATTACAATAATGAATGGATTTTCTTTATTTAATTTTTTTGGCTGCTGAAGTGGTTATATTCTCATTAACTATGAGATCTTGCTTGGTACAGTAGGATGGGCCACACTCTGACCTGATTCAAAGTTCTTGTTCTTTACCCATTTTCAGTTTTCAGAAAGGCTGGGTCTGTGAACAGGACTCAGCATCTGATGGAGCCAGAAAAGTGCTACACTGGCATCCTTCACTGGTGATTATTTCCTGTTGCTTTGTAGGTGCAAACTAGCCTAGGGAGTTGAGAGGCAAGGCAGAATGGATGGGTCTCAGACCTGGGTCTGCTGTGCTTATCTAAGGGCAGGTCAGTTGAAATTCCCCTAGAGATGGCCCAAAACTTAATTAGCCTATCTTGATTTTTTTCTTCTTGCATATTCTTCAATCTCCTTAATCTTTACAGCCTCTTGAGGGAAGTTAATAAAATGGCCCTTTTTTACAGCTGCAGTTTTCGAAGCAAAACCCAGCTTGTGAGATTTTTGTCAAAACAATTAGGGGCACTTTCCTCTCTTAGCTTGCATCTTTAGTTCACTGTAAATCAGATAATGCTGATGCCCAGTATTGAGCCTCCTTTGTGGTGGTGTCTTAAGGGTTATTTGTTTAGTTGGGTAATTGTGACATTCACTAAAGGGAAGATGATCTTGCAGTTAAAATGTTATATTGTTTCCATCTCTACAATAAATTTCCTTTAAAGTCATCTGGGGCCTGTGTAACAGTGTTTTCAGGGATCCAATACAGGTAGGTTTGACAGCACAGGACTTGCTTGCATTTTGGAATACTTAAGCATCTTTGTGAAACTGGTATTTTGGCCTGAATGCTGAGCATGCATGCTCCTCTTTGCGCACAGCTGATGTCTTCCATTCTTGAAAATTTGACCAAGTCAATCCACCTTGGGAATAGGAATAGGCCATATTATAGGAGAGGGAAAATAGTACCTTCTCTTTTGCGTGCTTTTTTTCTTCTCCACTTGAAATGCATGCATTTAATCAAGCTGAATAATGTGGAAAGCCTGATTTCAGCTGCTTCACAAAGGTACAGTCTTTTTCGACTTTCCCGTGTTTGTTACAATGCAGGCAAAGCTATTTGCCTGCCTGTCCTTTACATTAAGTCTTTTTTTATTGTATATCCTACACAATGGGAGCAAGAAAATAGTTTAACACAGCTGCAAAGAAGTTAACCCCATAAGCCTTGAGATCCCTGTAGTTGGAGAGAGCTCTGGGTGAGATTCCTTTTGCAGATGTTGGCATCCTCATTTTCAGTGTTACAGGCTGAATTTAATTGACTGACCTTCAGCCCTCTGAAACCCAGTGGAAACAGCCCCACATAAGGAATGGGCCCCCTCCTCCCAAGAGGGGCATTTTAAACAGGGCATAAGGATCAGGCTTCAGAGGAGCCAATCCACTTCCTCTCCGCAGAGAGAGTTTCAGTGAGTAAATCAAATGTCACATCCACAGTATGGACTCCCTGAGGCAAGTGAGGTGCTGTGGGAGATTCTCCAGGGAAATCCCACCATCACAAGAGTGATGTGGAAGTAAAGCTTGTTTCTACATCCCTTCCCTGCTGTGATTAAGGAAGAACAGGCTGTATTTTCCTTATTTTTCCAGAAGTTACAGTGATATCTTAACTAACGTAGTCTTGTGTGCCAAGAAAGTCTTTTAGCACGGGAGCTTCCAATGGTTGTATAGTTTTCCTGTCAAAGAGAAGGCAATTTACACTCCTGAATGCTTCCTTGGTGTAGTGCAGCATGTCAAAGTTGCATCATGATCTTGAAATTAATATTAAAAAATTTTCTTTGGTTTGGCTCTTATAAGACCCACAAAAAGAATTTTGAAAAATTACACAGCTTAGTCTTAAATTTGTCATATTTCATTTTTTAAAAAGTATTTTCAAGAGGACAGTGAAAGGTGCTTTTCACTAAGGACTTTTTCTGTACAACTTTCTTGACTCAGTTGTTTCACTTTTTTTTTTCATGTTGCATTGTAAAAGATTATTCTCCCTGAAACTCCAAGAAGTTGGACTTTTTTTCTTCAGTTAGCCAGAATAACGTTTCAAGGTGTGCAATAAAATTTCATTATCCAAGTTTCAAATACCCATATATTCATTTGCATATGTTGAGGGGATTACTTACTGGGAAAGAAAATATTACTAAGTGTCTACAGGAATTTTACGAAAATATTTCCCTATTCCATCATTGAATGGTTTATATTCAGGCATATACAAGTTTTAAAATGAGCACAAAAGTCTTCCCCTCTCCATGACTGATTTGTATTTATGACCAAATTGTAATTATCCATACAGCTACTCAGCCAGTTCGATCTTTATTAAGATGTTAGCTTCTCAGGGCTCCACAGACGTGAATGATGGAAAGGCTTCTTCTTTTCTTATTCTACAACTGGACAGACAGAAAGACAGACAGACAGACACAGAGTCAGGTCTTTTCACCCCTGAGAACAAGAAGCAACCAGAATTATTGTTCAGACTTCTCTCCCGCTGGAGCTGCCTTAAAAAGTATTTACTAAGGGTAGATAATTAGGAACAAAGTCAAAAACCAGTCTTTTGCATGATTGATGGAGTGTGAAAGACACTTAATAGCCTAGTGCTTTATAGTTTTTCCATCTCTGGGACTTCTCAGTTATAATCAGCCAAGGAAGTAACCCTGTCTGTCACAGCTTTTCCAAAATGGTCATGTCTCTTGTGAAATGACCTTTTATTTCTGCCCTGGTATTTTTCCTCTCAGTTTTCCTTACCCTTTGAATGATTGGCTTTTGCTGTTCAGTGGTTGTTCTTGAGATGACCATAGATGCCAAGACATTAAATAGCCAAAGGCAACAGAGTTTCACCTGGCCTTGTCAGACTAAGTCCTTCCCCTGGCTGTGGTCACTAAGAGGTGAGGTTCTTCATGCCCTTCTATTTTTATGGCAATGAACCCCAAGAGTGTAGGTCTTTCTCCCTTCTCCCTTTCATCAACATGCCCCAGGTTTGACATGTGAATAAAGGAAGATGGTGAAGGGTGAATTAGCTGTCAATGTCCTCCACTTGCCACACTAATGACAGTAGCCTTTAAGTGATCATCTTGCCTAGCGTTGTTCATGGAAACACAGTCACAGATGGGAGGAGGGCTGTGGGAACACAGTCATCTGAACTGTTATGTTAGAGATGGGGGATGGGGATTTCAGCAGTTAATGATGAAGTAGGGAAGCTGAGGAAGAGGGAACAATTGCTATCAGGGTTTCCCTGCATATCAACACTGCTTTCTCTGCGTGTTTTTCTTGACTGGTATTTATCTTTGTGCTAATAGGGAGGTATGGATTCAAGCACCAATACAAGAAAAAACACAGCCAGCCTCAGGCCCAATGGGGATTGAATCTGAATTCAGACAGGAGAGGCTTTGGGGAGGTTGGGTTATTTGGTTTTTTTTTTTCTGGATGCTTTGAGGTTCTCTGCTTCCCAGTTTGTGTCACATAGGATGCAAGAAAAGCATGGTGGTAGCTCTAGTTGAGTTCCTACCTGACTATTCCTCCTGCACATATTACATGCCTGCCCTACACCACCAAGACTGGTTTTGATCAGCTGTGATATCCTCAAGGTAGACGCTGCTCTTTGGAGGCCTTAGGAAAGCAAAGGGTGTACACTTTTGTGGATAATAGTGGAAGTCGATGTGAATTGCTAGTTCTTAGATCTGCAAAGACGAATTTACTTCAAAAAGTGCTGAAAGATCTAAGTGTAAAGTGGACATAAATATAAAAAATGCTGCACTCAGGATGTTATGAAGAAGGTTGGTAATGGTCGTTTGCATGCTCCAGGCACAGGGAAATAAATCACAGTAAACAATGTGGCACATATTGAAGAAGAACAGAGAATTCTTGCTCGGAGGAGTCTTATTGCTGCAAGTTAATCATCTTTTTATTAGCATGCCCTGAAGCTTTTTGGGATATAAATTTTGCAAATAACATCTGGATTGTGGAAGTGGGCCATAAAATTAAGAAACAAATAATGAAATCTGGAAAACATGAAGTTGTGCTTGAGCCCTGTGTAGTCAAGAAGAGGACACCTGCTTCTTTTTATGAGGCACACTGGAATACCCACTGTGACTAACCTGTGGGAAGCAGTGGATGAAGACTTTGGTGGTGGAATTTATACTGAGGGAGTAACTCCTGGGGGTAGTCTCAGCTCTCTGAGTTGTAAGTGAGGAGCCTCTGCTGTTGATGTCTTATAAGAAATTCCTTGAACAAGCCAGGGCAATATTATACTGAAAGGATCAAGGCTGGGTTTCCTTGATAGGGGAATCAAAAAAGGTTGGAGGTGGAAGTATTTCTGAGTCTATCTGCTTTTTCTCTTTCATTTTCTGCAGAAATACTGTTGTTGAAAACGGTCTGTGATGTAGCTTCTTCTTCTTTCCAGAATGGTCCATAGCGGAGAGAAGGCAGTCAGAAATAACAAAATAAAGTTTACATGCTTCATGGATGGGAGTGGCATGTCTTTTGTCTGTCTCCTCTTTTCATTACCATTTTTAGCTTCTTTATTTCAATCTCCTGATTTCCACTTGACAGACAAAGAAAAAGGGTTCTCCACTGACTGTTAGTTTTGCCTCAACGTGCATCTTCTGTTCTTTCTCCTCTGTTTCTTCTTTAATTTAAGGCCTGGTTGGCATTTTTTTCCCATCAGACATAATGAATGGCTGGAAGCTGTCGCCTCTTTTGGACTCTTTTGTCTTCAATCCATCATTATGTCTTCATTGTCCTCTTTAATTTAACTGAGATGTTGAGGGGATCACTTACTGTGAAAGACAATATTGCTTGCTGTCCACAGGGATTTCACACATCTATTCATCATCTTGGTAAGATAAACTATATGTGAAGTATCATGTACTAAAAAATGCAAAATACATAAGCCCATTTCGGACACCAAGTGCTTAACCAATATTTTCAGACACAGGTGTCTGTGGCTAGGCTTGTGACACCTTTTCTGGATACAAATTTTCTCTAATGTAACTATTGGAGATGGCTATTTCAAATGTGAAATTGATTTTACTACAAACTTGAGCTAACTTTCTTACTTTTGTTTCAAAGTATGTTGTTGCTGTTGAGCAGCTAGCAGAGTAATGAATGCATCGGTTCTCGGTGGCAAGAAGGAATGACCTTTATTGTTTTGATTTCATCACATTTATAGAGTTCTCAAAAGTTACCCAGATTGGTCAGTCAGAAGCCTTCCCCCAGGCCTGATTGGCCAGGCTTGCACTGTCCAAGTTTTGGGACACTGTTCTAAAACATCCAAACTTTATCTTTATTTACAAAAACACAAGAAAGCTTCCCATGGGAAAAACTGTGCTAGCCACAGTATGTCAGTAGGTGCACCAATATGAATTACAATATAGAACTGAAATGAAAGTCATAATTACACCTTTATTTCCTGGTTTTCAGAGGAGACACAGTGGGAGTTCAGAGCAATTGGGAATATACCCATTCACTTGGAGATCAAAATCTATGAAATTAAGTTTAGAATGCTTAAAAAAAAAATCAAGGATCAGATATATTTGTGTGAGATAATTCTCTCAAATACTCAGAATGGCTTCTCAATCATTAAGGCTCAGTATGTTTCAAAATTAATACTTTGAAGAAGTCTACTCCCCGAAAAACCTCAGGGAAGTGAAAAAATGAGTGAGGAGTATAAAATGGATACAAAATTCAGAGACTCGCAATAGATTTTGGTTAATGAAGTTTAGCACACATTTTCCAACTGAATTTTTTTCCAGGACCACTTCTGTTTCTCCTCATTCTTCATATTTTTTTTTCTCATAAGTGACAGTTTGTGTGTTTAAAACAGGTGGCGACACTCTGGTTTTAAATTTAATTGCCCAAAGTCAGGAGCTGGCTATGTGTCTGCATTTTCCATCTACATGTGCACAACTTTGCTAATCTATTAGTGCCTAAAATTACATACTCAGACACCTAAGAGAACATGACTTGGTGGACCAGAGTGCTCTCTGCTACCAGGTACTCAATCTGTAACCTTTCTTGATTGTGATAAATAAACGTATTTATCACAGAAGACCTGAAAAAGATTTTCATAAGAGAAAGACTAGAAAACCCAGGGAAAGAATTTTTGGATTAGATGTGCCTGCAGGGCCATGAGAGAGTATCATGATGGCTGGACATGGGTTGGTACTCAGAAAAGAGGTTTTCTCTGCAGCTATTGAAATGTCTGTCTGTGAGACTTTGCTTTGTCTTCTTACAGGTACAGAAGAGTTTCCGTGATTGGAAGGTATTATTATTATGAAATTCTGTGATGATAATTGCAAAGTCACATCCACAGACAAAAATTAGTGCTATCTCTAAATACCTGAGAATAGACTCCAGATGAGTTGTTGTTACTTAGGGATTTATAGCAGACAACTCTGTAAAACAGCGAGTAGAGCTCAGGAGAAGTGACAAAGAGCATTGTAGGGACAATTGGGAACAGAGTAGAGAAGAAACGGAAATATCACTATGCAACATGAAAATCCAGTACACACCCCAACTGTGGTGAGTGAATGCAATTTTGTTCCCTACTCCTCAGACCTGAGCTGGAAGGAATATGAACAGCTTGAGGCAGAGAGATTATCAGGCATAAGGTGCATCTTCTTCATGAAAGAAACAAAAAGACAGGAATTCCTCAGTTTGAAAAATATTCTAAATGATCTAATGAAAGACTAAAATTGTATTACATAGAGGGGATAGGTAAGGAATAATTATTCTCAAGTTAAAAAAATATGGTACCTGAGGTAATTTATTCCACTCAGGGCTGCTCTGTTGTCCTCCAGTCTTGATTCAGGGACTTGATGGGCTGGTTCATCTGCCTCAACTTTGTGCAGCCTTGATAGTCATTGCAAGCAGTCTCTGCCTTTGGAAAGCCATCACTGGTGTTCCTAGGATTCCAAAGTTATACAAATAGATCTCATTAGATGTCTCTTGCCTTACAGTAAAACAAATCCTTGTTTTGCACACATTTCTTGGACACAAGAAATAAGTTATGAAAAACTGTGGAAAGTTTAATTGCAGGATTTTCCACACATGTTTAAATTAAATCAGTTGAACTAGATGGTCATTGTGGGTCCCTTCCAACTGAAATGTTCTCTCCTATTAAGCCTAAGCCACACCAAGGACTTTGAAGAAATTGAGACATTGTAAATTCATGGCAACGATTGGTTCATATATATTCACTGAGTTCTCTATGTATAATTTTATGGCCATGTGGTTGAAAGGATAAATCTTCTAACTGACACCAACAGAACACAGTTAAAGTTTTCCAGTAAAAACCTTTGTTTCTTTCCCCATATGCACACTAGTTCCTATTTTTTTAGCACAGGGTAAATTACCAGTCTAAATAAATACATGCACAAAAGCATACAATTTATTTATTCACAATACCAGAATTTATAGGTAAATACCTTTATTTATTATGGGTAGCATTAATAGAGAGATGGAAGAGAAATAAAAGAAAGAATTGTTGTTCACAGCCAAAAAGTGTATCACATCAGTGTTGCCAAGCATATTTTAAATTGCGCAAAGTCAATAATGTGGATTTAGGATTGCAATTTCAGATTCTCCCTTTTTTTGCATTGTATTTTTATGACTTCAGATGGGTCAGTGCTTGTAAATCCTGTTTTGACAGAAACTTAAAAGCAGAATACTTGGGTATATGGAATCTGCATTGTCAGTGGCTTATCTGGTTCTCGTCTTTTCCTGCATATATTTTTATTAATACCTTAGTGGCTGCTAAACACAGGTTTTTTTGTATATGCATGTTTCAAGAGTGCTGTAATAGACTACGTGATGTCTGTTTATGCGTAAAGACTGAGATTTTTTACTACATCTGTTTTGTCATTTGGCAAATTATAAGGAAAAAGGGGTCAACAGAAGTCCCTCAACAAGCTTTCATGATAAAACTGTGGCATGAATCTAACTCATATTCTGATTAAAAATAGTAAACTAATTCACAGGTGATTGCTTCCATTTAGGAGAAAACATTGCAAATACATTTCTGCAAGTTACTTAAATGTTTTTAAGGTCCAGTTTTAAATGGAAAGTGTGGAAGAATCCAAACACACAGCATCTGTGTGCATAAATTTCCACTCAGAGTAACTTAACAAAACCCAAGCATCTTTTGTTAAAGGAAAGAAAAGCCACAGTCCTTTCGAGGTTTTCACAAAAAAGTCAAATATAGTTCTGATTTTACAAACTCTGAAGCATTTGTGCAGTTCAAAGGTGTTATTCACTGGTTTGACTTGTTTATCTTATGTCTTCAAGACTGCATTTTAAATAAGCTCTGAAAGATTTATATGCATGTTAAAATGACTCAGAAATGTCCCTAGGAGTTCAGAAGAAGATGAAAATGTATTGAACTGAAAGCTAGAGGATACTACATACTATTTAATATTGACCTGGAGCCTTTTAGGAGGGTGATCTTTGTGTCCTGCCTTTCAAAGTTGGTTCTGAATGTTTAGAAAATATTTTTTTCTGGAATAATGAGCTTCAATGCTGTGTTGTCTTGGGGTACTCAGTGAGGCATTACTCACAGCAGTGCTTTGGGACTACATTTGCTTTTCACTTCTGATTTATGCATTTGTTTTCTTCACAATGTGAATAATTAATATCAGCATGACTGGGATTTATCTTTTCATACTATTTTTTAAACTGAGGTGAAAAAATATCCATGTCAAGTATTTGAAAATATCATCTGAGGACACATAAAACGTTACTAGTTACTCCCCAAGTGGGCAAAGGCGGGCAGGTATGGTGGTCACATATTTTTGCCACATCACATTTTCAGACAGCAGAGGCAAGAATTATGAGATTCCCTTCTACACCAAGACAGTTCAGTTTAGAAGAAACAGAAAATGTCTAAAGACATAGAGAAGGTTTTCCAGCCCAGGTAGCTGGTGGGGGATATGGGGAAGGGATATGACTTGCAACAGCTGACTAACATGAAGCTAAAACTGCCAGGACAAAGCTGCCCTCTGTGCTACCGTTTCATCAGAGTTTGGGATTGCCTACACTTTGGCACCACCGAAATTTTCATTGGGAAAGGAGGGGGTGAGCTTTCTCCTGGTTGTACTTCTTGAGGGATGTGAAAAGGGGAGGCTCAGGGAGAAGACTACAGCCCCAAGTGCCCAGCACAGCTGCCTGGTGGTGTCTGCATCTCGTGTTTACTTCTCCACTGAGGACCCTGTCTCCAAACTAAAAAGACTTGTATAAAATTAATTTTATCAAGCCATAAGCATGACATGAAAGTAATTTCCAGTGAGTTTATTTTGCATACTCTTGAGAAATTTTCCCCTGTTTGGCCATAACTCTATCCTTCCTTGCCAAGCTGTTGGAGAGCATGGCTAAAGCAAGCAAAATGCAGTTGGGTGATTTCCCATTGCTTATCAATACAATTTTCCTGTGAAGCTTCATCTTACTTTGTAATGAACAGGTATTACAAGGCAGCCTATATTTTGTCATACATAATTTTCTCCTCTTGATTTTTTTTTTTGACAGAATCATGAATAAACTGGCAGACCAGCAGGACCACATGATACCATGAAGAGAAGCTTACAGGTCCTCTATTGCCAACTGTTTAGTAAGTAAATACTAATTTTTATTCTGTAAGAAAGGAACTATTCAAATGCAGGGCACAATTCAGGGAAGTACTTAACCACGTGTCTTGCTTCAGGTACCTGGAGGAACCATATGGAAGTTAAATTATCCTGTTGTCTGAGATATTTGGAGATGTATTAAAAAAATGAGTTGAAGGATCAGCTGATTCTGCAGAGTTTTGTACAAGAGTAAAATATATTTGCTGTACCTTGCAACTGTAAACACCCTCAAAAAAATGAGATGTCGATACAGAGGATGGTGGCTGGAAGAAATAATGCAACGTTTTTGGAAAAGGGATCCATCCCATTTGGCATTTCTGGTGGTCACCACACAATAGAAGCTGTACGAGTGAGGAAGAATATAGGCTCACACAGACCTAAATTCTGTGTTACTTCCTGAGATGACAAGTTTCTTTCTTTTCTAAGTTCTGGCTTTTGGAAGAGTCCATCTGATATGAAAGTCCAGCAAAAACATCAGGTGGAATTTAGTCTGTGTTGACAGAGGCTTCCTCCCCTGTTGATAAGGGAAGGTTTTAGGTGTAAAACAATATTGACACTGTCAGGGCATTTCTGTAGACTGAAAATTTTCAGTGTAAGCATCATAAGCAACAACTTTTCTTCAAAATTGTAGAGATTAAAGAAAGTAGAGCTAGGCAAAATGTTAAGTAAAGTATAACCACTTGCTGTTATGTTTTGCAAGAGAAATTGCTAATTTCCAATAAAATGAAAAAAAAAGGGTTTTTTTAGTACTGTCGCTTCAATTTGGCAGAATGTCTCACTCCAATATACATAGTTTCATAGACAATTTTGTATGGATTTCTCTTGTTCTGGCCCAAGCAAGAGAAGAAACAGCAAATCATGCTTAGCATGCATGGAATCAGCAATGGAAGGACTGCTATTTTTATTGGAATGTGTGAAAATTAAATCTAAGGAATACTTTGTGGGCTGCCACAGAAATCTGACTAATATCATCTTTGCTTTACTCATTGTCATCAGGGTATAGAGTGAGAGATTTCTTTTGCTTTGCTAAGTTGGTTGATTTTCCTATTCTTATCTACAGCTTCTCCTATGACACAGGAGAAACAGAGCTGTGCCCTCATGGCATTAGAGGGGAGACTCCAGAGATGCACCCAAGGTTATTGTGCTTGAGCATAAAGCTAAGCCAGATGTGCCTGCATGACTTGCCCAGCAGCACAACTTTGGCTCACAGAGATTGGATGCCTGGCTGGAGTGCAGTGTGGGAAGAGGTCCTTAAGGGGGATTTTAACCAGAAACCCACTGAAAGCAGTGGGGGCTGTGGTATTTTTGCCATAGCTAAGGACCTAGAATACTTTGCTACATTTTTCTATGCTGAAATGTGGTTTAGTTCCAAAACTAACTTGGTTGCTGGACCAACTTTAGGTTCATTGTAAAGAAACTATAAAACAGAACTGTATAAATACACTTCTACCAACGTGTAGGGAAAAGAAGGAAGGTATACGGTTCATCCAACCTCTCGCACAGTGTTGAGTCTTTCTGTAACTATTTTTTTTTTAATACCATGTTTCCCTGCCTGGCAGCATTCCCCTTTGTTATCCCTGCTGCTTTAAACTGTATTTTTCAGGGTTGAAGAGATAGGTGGCAAATAGAAGAACACTGACAATAAAGAAGGAAAAACTGAGAAAACTATATATGTGTATATATACACACACATATATATGTAGTATGAATATGCAACAATATTGTTAACTGTGATGTAATTTGAAAAGATGGATTCTGAACATACTACTTCTAATGACAGATAAACAAAGTGCTTTATTTCTCTGAGTGCAGCAAAATGTGTAATAAATGTAGTTATTAACAAATGCAGCAACTATAGTTGTGTAAGAGGTATTTAGGGCATCTGGAATGAGGTTTTTTTTACTGGTTGGTTTATAAAAAGCTTTTGGCAAGATTCCCCCAAGTTACTTAATTTCTATTACATCAACTTTCTTTTAGATGCACTGAGGTGTGTTACCTAAGCTTACTTTTTCCCCAGTTACATCACAATGCTGAAAACAAACTCCAAGAGAGTGCATTCTGTCCAAGGAAGAGGAAATTACTTTAATGTGTTTCCTGTAACTGTTCTTTATGGTATAAGAAGGGCCTTCAGTGTGGTCTTACTTGATCATTTGGACAAAAGAGGAAAATTGCTGCTACTGTACAGCAGAAGAAAAAGCAAACCTTCAGAGAAAGTATCAAAAGAGAATATTCTACTTTGGGCTGATTCACCAATGTCTTCCGCCTGCCTGCCTTCCTCATCTGCAACTGCAACAAGTGGGTCTGTGCTGCTGCCTCGACAGCGTGGCAGTGTTTTCATCTTGTCTGCTGTGGTATGAGTGAGTGACTGAGGCTTGAGGTTACAGAGAGAAGTGCCCCATGTATGCATTCTTGTAAATATATGCATAGGGCATGTGTAAACATACAAAACCCAGGATAGCTGGAACAAAGTGGTGGTGGTTTTTGTAGAAACAATGATCAGCTGGAGAGACAAGACTCTGTGTGTGCTTGTGGATGTGCCTGTGGCAAAGAAATGTAGGAGGAAGGAGTTTCACCTCCAAACTGGTGTGTTGTTAAGGGGCTTGTCACATTTTGCTTGAGTCCCAGCTGTGCCACTGGGCCCCTAGTGGCTGCCCTCATCTGTGAATTCTTTTCCTCCTCTGTTCATTTGTGCTGTGTTTTGCTGTGTTTGTGCAGTGTGTGAGACAGCAGCACTCTTGTGCTCTAGAGGATTTCTTGGCTTTGTGGCTGGAAGAAAAAACTTATGTGGATATTGGTTTGATTTTCAAACAGTGGGATTTGTTAGCTGTATTTTTAAAAATCAGACCCTTAGATAAATAAGATTTTGACTGCAGCTTATGTCTGGGTTTTTTGGTGAATTTTACATGAGTTATGTAAGCATTCTATTGCCATCCATATTCTTTTGCTGTGCTTTCCAAAAAGAGCACATTCCATCCATTCATGCTGATCAAGAATAGCATGTGAAAATGGCACTAGCAACAGCTGCTCTTTTGAATAGAGTTGTAGCTGGCTTGAATCTGATCCCAGCTGTCAAGAGGGAGAGTTTGTAAAAATTGTAGTGCTACACTTGGCCCAGGACAGGGGCTCCGGGCGATGCTACTTTACCTCGAGTCATTCATAATTTATGAATAAGTAATTAAACATGTGATGTAAAACTATAAAGAAGTAGTGCTTTCATACTGTATCTTCAAAGATTCTATTTAATCTGAAATCTCTTAAGACATTAAAAGAAAAAGAAAACGTAAAAAGATTAAAACAAAAAAATTTGGAAGAGGTTTCTTAGTTAGAGCTCTTTGAAGTCACTAGCTAGATTGAGTTGATGAGGACCAATTAAAGCAAAACATGTGTCCACAATTTGCTGCCATTTGTTCTAGGCACATCTTTATGGATGAAGTTTGTTGCCTCTGTAATGATGAAGATGCAAATGCCTTTCCCATGAGGCTGAGCGATCTCCATTTTTTATAAAGACCTAATGTGATGATTTAAGCCCTACAGCATGAGCCACAATATGTCTGCATTTTCTATAATAAAACATGCACATTATAATTTGCCATGCATGCACTGTTCACTCAGGGCTTCCAAGCTGCATTTAAGCTAGAGAAAAATGTGGGGACAGGTAACTGGTGAAGCTCTTGGTAAACAACCTGCATATGGAATTTTCTTCTCCAGACAGTTATTTTTGTGAAAAAAATGCAAGGACTTTTATTTTCTGTTTGCTTACAGCTCTAGGGTCTGTGTGGAGACCTGTCACCACAGCATTTGAAATAAATGCCCATCTGAGTGCTTCTTCGTGTCATTATCACTTTGCACGTTCCCAAGTATCACTCTTTCATCTCTGAAGCCTGGCACGATGCCCAGTAATATCAATAGAAAGAGTTTCCTATTTGCAAGCACATACCACTCTCTGTAATAAAATGAGCAAAAATGGCTGTGAGTGGCCGTGCCTTGTAACACAGGCTGTCACAAGCCCTGTATCGCCTTGCTGTGGATGCAGCTCACCTTGCCCAGTGTTAACTGGCAGCCTGGCTGCCTTTCAGTCAAGACTTTGCAGTGAAGTTCACCCTGTAGAAAGGGTTAGCATAAGCCTGTGCTCCATTCCAGTCTGAAGCAAGTCTAGGGGCTCATCCCTCTTCTTGTAAATATTGGATAAGCAATGTGAGTTTGTTAAATTCCTGCATTAGAGAAGACACAGTTCTAAGTACCTTCTGAAAGGTGTTGAGCAGCATTACCTCCTAATGCCTCTTGCCTCTGATAGGAATCCACACCCCCTGTCTCCTCTTTCTATTGCCAAGTGCTGTCTGTGAATAATTACGTGTTATTAATAAGATGGTACGCACTGATGGCTCATTTATACAATTACACATGGCTCATTTAGAGCAAGTGAAGAGGCATGGTAATGATACAAGAAAGACTGCTGGCAGATGCAGGGGAATAACCTGCTCTCTGCCCACAGTAGTACATAGGACATGAGGAAATGGAATTATAGGGCAGGTAGCTTGACATTAGGCATCAGGCAAAAATGCTTTAGCAGGTTAGGATATTGAAACCCTAGGACAGGCTAGTCAGGAGGATTTAAGTCTGTCACTGAAGCACCAAATGGAAAAAAACCCATCTCTCAGGGGAGACAGAGGTCATCTAGATGATTTCAAGAGCTCCCATCAAACCCTCTGATCCTGTGACCACTAGGTACTGTGTACTTAGTGCAAATGAGCCTGCTTGCTTCCACAGAGGGCTCTCAACTTGCACAAGCCATGTGTAATTAATCCAGGCGCTAGAAATGTACAGCTGACATGAGCCTAAATGTACTGGGGATCACTTGATACACATCAGCAGAGAGCGTCTTCCTATCATTCACAAGGACTCACAGAGAGAACAGAAAACAGCGTTTTTGTTGTGCTCTGTTAGACTGGCAGGTATTATCTTGAGCAAAGACAGCAGCAGGGAGTGGTTATCCAGCAACAGATTCCATCTGGTTTGCTTAAAAATTAGAAAAGTAAACAGCCTCTGGCTAGGCAGTGTATCATGTACGAAGCTTTTTGGGATGCTCACTGGGCTGAGGCATTTGTATTGGAGAGTCACATGGCTTGGTAACAGCCTGCCCATCGGGCAGCTCACAGCAAGCAGTCCCTCAACACTGCCTCTTCCCAGAATTCAATTAAAGATTGTTGCTTCAGTTTCTCAGCAAAAACTGCCTTCCTGAAAGAAGCCGCAACCTTCCATTTTGCAATCCTGTCCTGGAAAAGAGACCTTATTGAAGAGGGCTTTAAAAGCAAGACAATTGACCTTATAAAGAAACTAAACAGAATGTGCATGTTCTTATCAGGTGTAGGCTCCAGTGTCTTTGATGTGCCCTTCAGTGAGATTTCAGCTGCACACAAGAGAGAGGATTCCTGCTTGCTGCCTCAATAAGCACAACTCTGTGAATCAGATAGCTCTTGCCATTCCAAAACTGAGATTTTTCCCATGAATAGCTTTCAGTATTTAGTTTACATTTGCTGGTTCCATGAACATTCCTGCCCTTAAAGGCATTACGGTTTGGTAGCATTTCACAGATAGCATGAACTCTTTAACAAGTCTGAGGTACATCTGTGGGGTGGGGATGTTCTGCCTTGTTTTGCCAAGAGCAGAGACAAATTTAGGACATAGCAACACAAACAACTGACATATTGTGTAAAGTTCTCCACTTTTCTTGCAGATTTGCTAAAACACAGAAAACTGTGGAATAGGCCTGGGGCTGTAGAATTTCAGGTCGTGGTTTAGGTCCTTGACACTGAATTTGGGATAAAAAGCCAACAGGCAGTTACATTATTAAATTTGCTCTTTCTATTTGCAAACAAGCAACTCGTGCCTTTGCACATATAATTTGATAGTCTGAGTATGTTCATGGCATTAAGCACCTTCAATTTTATACTGGTGCTATTTGCACTAGAACCCTGTAGATTTTTCAAAATTAATGAGAGCAAGGATTCTTCACAGTGTTTATATTCATCAAGCATTCACACACCAGTTGTGTGACATTCTGGTAACAATATCCATGATCAGTAGGCTAGAAAACCAAGAGATATTAAATAAATATATGTAAATACATATGCTTAGCCAAATTTGAAAACACTGCAAGGATTTGGTTTTAAAATTCTTTACCACCTTGTTAAAACAATAATTTGGTAGGTCAAAAATGACCCCACAATATTATTTCCATCTTATGTTGTGAGTTATTTGTGGTTTGGACCTGAAGTGGTCCCCATTGTATGACAACATATCTGTCTAATCTATTTTAGATTCAGTTCTGTTTGCCTCAAGCCTTGAGAAAGATGTTTTAGAGGGAGAGTGAATAGGCAGGAGTACAAATGCATCTCTCCTCTGTTTTCCCTTTCAAAAGTCTATTCATCAATCTGTAATAGAAATGAAACTTAAGGTACAAAGACTTAGCAGCCTGTGCAATTTCATGTGTGTGTCTTTGAGACTACGTGCCAAGTGGGGGGAGAAATGTTGCTGATGTGCAGGCCTAGCACCCATGAAATACTGGTCCTATTGAGTTCAGTGGCATGACGCCCGTTGACATTAGTAGGATTGGGATTTTATTCCCAGTCTCTGTGTTCCCATCTTGCTGTGATATGTGGCAATATAAAACAAAAATATCCTGTCAAACATTTATTTCTTTTCCCAAAGCCTTTTGTTCTTCCTGGCTGTGCCTAAGAAACATTGTTGTGGTTTTTGACAACATTGCAATCAAGTCTTAATTCAGCAAAGACAGTTAAATATGTAAATGGAGTTGTTAGCCCCAGCCAGACTGTTCTACAGCAGCCTCTAGTCTTGGGCTTGAATTGCCATTGGACTATGTTCCAATAATTTGAAATAAGAAAATTTATATGGTGACATGCATGTTAGTGTGTAATGTCCATGAATTATCCAATGCCTGTGACAGTGTTCCTGTGGGAAAGACAGAAAAATTGCTGGTAAATACTCTGATACTTTGTTATCTGATATTCCCCCATGTGCGAACTGCCCTGCACAAAGATTTGCACCACTGGTATCAGTAACTTAGCAATATTTAGACCCCTGTGTTTAGGTGCTGAAACTTTTATGTGTTAAAAGCATCTTCGACTTCTTGCAATGCCTTTGAACTTTTCTCCCTCCAGCCACCTCTTGGCATGCTACATCCCATTATTTTTGAGCAGGAAAGACCTAACTGTGGATGTTATGGCAGTTTCGATTGCTCATAGTGTGTCCATTGTAGCTCACTGCAGGCTGTGTCAATAATTTACTTACAAAACCAGGCTCGTTGTGGGCAGTGGAAACAGTTTGGAAGAAATACATGTAAACTAAAGTATCAACCAATTCAGCAGCATGTGATGGGTACCATCCCTGTCCTTTCTCTAAATAGAAAATATATGGATGCCCTTTGTGGTTCTACAAAAATTCTCCGAAGGATTTGGGCATATACCAAAACTTAAGCACATTCAATTCAGTTGAAGACTTCAAAACTCCATCTGTGAAAAACTTGGTGTGAAACATCATCCAAGTGAACCTCTGGAACAAAAGGTCTGGTCTTTATTTTAAGATATGCATCTGCAAAACTTCCTTGGCAAATCAAGACCCTGTATTTAATTGGTATGAATGTATTGTTTTGTAGTACGTTATTGGTTTAAACTATATATATCCTCTAATGCCTGAAACCTCAAGGGCAGGATGTGCTCCCAAGGTCTGAAAAAAGCCTCAGTCTCCTTTCACATGATTTTATTCCCCATATTAATCTTGGGGAAGAGGAAAATCTTTGTTGTATGTTCCACACAAGGTGTTTAAGAAGAGACCTTAGCAGTAAAAATAATCTACCCCTACTATAGTAACCTAAAGCCATCCCTCTCCTGGGTTCACAAAAGGTTCTGGGAATGAGGAGAGAAAGTTTATAGCAGCTCACAGCCCTTCAGCTAGAGAAGGCAAGGGAGCTGCAACACTGAGGTGATGTCTCCTTGGGGTGGAGGTGCTGGGCCACCACTCTGCCTGGTGTGTATCTCATGATGAGCATCATGAGTGCCTGGGAGGAAGCCATCCCTTCTGATTTTGAAGGAATAGTGCCCTGTAGTAGCCCTAGTGTAGCCCTGCCAGCTTTCCCATTGCTGAACTATTCCTTTTGCTCAAGACCAGGCACCTGGTCATATCCAGGGCCAAGGACAGGATTTCTGGGGCCACGTTTTCCAAATCAAAAAATGCTTAAGAACTGATTTTAGCACTCAGTGAATTTTCCGAAGTACCTAAGCAGATCAACCTGCTTTCTTCCTCATGGCTAGAGCAGAAAACTTCTGCAGGTGCCTTTAAGAATTGCACAAGGCACGTCTCTCTAATACAGAGTGCCAAGAAATTTTGGAAAATCCCATCCCTTTCCTTTGAAGGTTAGGGAGCAGACTTTGCTTCAAAACTATGTAATGCTATGCAGAGCATAAATATTTTGCTTCAGAATTGATGAATACTATTCAGTGCTTGCTAAGACCAAGTTATAAGGAAGTAGGGTGGGGAAGAAGGTGTATGGATGGAAGCAACACGGCAGGGATGGGTAGAGAGATGGCTGGATGTTCCTTATAATAAAGCAAATATATCCATTTCTTACTGCAGGTATAAGTGCAATATTTCGGTGTATTTCACATACCCACTGAAACACTTGTACTGATTGGATTTATTGTGTGCCTGTTCTGTATTCATTATACTGTTGTTCCTAACTCTCTACTGCAGGTATACGTAAATATCTTTTAAGCCACTGCCACCATCAGTAGGAACACATGTGTGTGCTGTGGCAGAGTAAAGCTTGCTCTGCATGGAAACCTAAAATACTGCTTACATGGAAGTGTTCAGACCAAAAAACAAACTCTATCTCATGAGGTTTTTAACCCATGGGACTTCCTTATTGCTAGAGAAGGAGCAAGCAATTCCTTCTTATCCCTGAGGAATATTGGTCTTAAATAAGTTGATGACCAATGTCATCAGTAGCTATGAGTCATTGCAGGAGATCCTGAAAGAGTTTGAAATTTTTGTGCCCTTACAGAAGACCCCACATTGCATTTTATTGTGACTTTAAGAGTGAACCATGGAGTATTAGTGACAGTATTTTGGTGTAAACTGTGAAAAGCAGCATGATTTCTGGCTGCATAGTAAATCCATTTTGTAAAACCCATGGCTTTGCTGCTGCTGGAATTCCCATGCAGGCAGCCTGTGAGGGATGGTCAGTACTCTAACATGAAGTTTCTCATTCTCTATGCATTTAGAAAAGTCACTGCTTCCTAAAGTTAGCATAGCATGGGAAGGATGATGACTTTGCAGTATCTTCTACAGCATTAGATTTCACTGGCTCCTGTAGAGGCTGCAAATTCTTTATGCCATTGCAGCTTCTCTTTGCTGAGGGCATTAACAATTAACATATAGACACCACAATGAAGATGTCAAAGAGAGGAAAGTAAAGATAACAAATAAGGAGAGTACCTGATAAATTAATAACAGCATGCTTGCAGGGCAAAACACTTGTGTTTGTATAGACAGATTTAGTTTTGCCTTAAAGCACAGGGAGAGAAAGAAAGTGGCTTAAAATCCTGTGAACTTTCAGCCTTGTCTTGGAGGTAGAATGGATCAATTATCTCCCATTTTTTGTTGTTCGCCTCAGTAGTGCTGGGGTTTGGCAGTATTTTTTCCTTAGAGAGCCTGGCCATTTCACCTAGTTCAAAGCTGTTTTGTTGTGCCATTTCAGGAAGGAAGAGCTGTTTTTCTGATCAAGGTTCTGTACATGCCTGAAAGGTTCACATTAAATCCCTGCCCCGGGACCTACTTCTTAATGCTGAGGTTGTGAAGCATAAAGTTAATCACATTACAGTCTGTACTGCACAGAGGTGCCCTGAAAGTTATTAAGGATGAAGCCTGTGCTGGAGAAAGAGCAAGGGGTGCTTAGGGAAGGAGGATCCTCCAAGGCTGAATCCCAGGGGCAGACAAGGAGGATGTGCAGGAATGGAGTCGTGTTTACAGCTTATTAGGAATGGACAGTAGCAGCTTTTTTTTTCATGCAGAGCAATCCCTTATGAAAGAGATCATATACAAGATAAAAGTAATAGAACCCTGTGCCTCAGCCATGCACACTGCAGAGCATCTTGCCGTGTCCTCAGGGCATTTCTGACTGGGAACATTAGTTTCAAAGTCACTGTTGAGCATGTATGTGGCTGACAGGGAATCAGATATAAATCCTCTAGCCTCTGAGGTGGAGATGAATGAACTGGAGACAGAATAAGATAGAGAATGCTTAATGTACATTGTCAAAGAAAGGGCTTATAAAGGAAAAAGGAAGGTCCTCTTTCCTTGTAGTATACAGAGCCACAGAAAACCTGGGCTCAGTGGGGTGCAGTATACATAGACTTGACTAGCTCTCCTTTCAGGAAAATATGTTTCAGAAATGAAAGGCAGTTCTGAGGAAAAGTCTTGGTCTGAATTGTCATTGGAAACATCTCTTAATGCTCCTGGCTATTAAGCTTCTCTCAGTTCCAGGGCACCTATCTTCACCAGTATTTCCCAACATGAAAAAGATCCCTCTTTCTTGCAGAAGGTGGTGATACCATTTAATGACTTTTGTCAATTCTTCTCAGCCCTGATGAGGCCACAGTCCTCTCCTATGAATGTTCCCTACTCCTGGCACTTTAGTTCTACCAGAGCAACGTGCCTTTTCCACTGTGGTTTTCACTACTGCATCAAAATTTTCAGCTTCATTCCCCTGGTTCACAGGCTCTGTGGCAACCCAGAGCTGCACAGCACAGCTCAGCACTGCAGCCTGTGCTTCTGTGGACCACGGGCTGGCTGGGCTCCAGAGCAGCCCCATCACAGAAAGAACAGCTTGAGGGTAACACTAAATTAGCATAAATTGCTAAGGGCCCAAAATATGTTGTAGAGCCAGTGTGGATTGTTAAGCCTTGAAACGTGTTCCCTTTTTCTTGCTTCTTTTTTCTTTGCTGACTCTGTGGAGGAAAAAAGGCTTAGAGCCCATTTTTGTCATTCTCAGAGGAGGGATGTAGCTGATGCAGCTGAAAGAATAAGGCCAAAAGCACCTCCTAATATCCAGGAAACCTTGGACTGTTGTTTTTATCACTGCATTTCTTAGTAGCTCCTGTTCCTGCATGTCTTATCTTTTGAACCGTAAGCATGTGAGGCTAGGGCTTGACAGTATTTGGATGTGTTATACAGTGTTGAGCATACTTTTGGCTCTTATTTAGTAATTATAACAATTAATAAGAAATACCATATGGCTAAAAATATTGTAACTCTCAAAAGAATTCTTGGGCCATTTATTTTTTGTGCATATGAGTGTGTGCCTCATTTAAGCCAATTATTTTTGTATTAACAGGCATTGGTTATGCCATCCTTCTGCTTTTATTTTTAAAAATAAAAGATTCAGATTATTACAGAAAGTGTGAAGAGTGAATGAAAAAAAGAAATCAGTTTCCTAGTACTTGTCTTTTAAAATTAAATTTTCTGGTTGAATAATCCTACATTTAATCCTCAAAGGGATGTGTCCCCTAGGGGGAACTTTCTCTGCACCCTCAGGTGCCTGCTGTCAAAATGTCAGAGGATGGGAGATGAATCCAAATGAATTAATGAATCCAAATCCTTGTTTGGAAATCAGGTGGTGTTTGATTATGGCTTTACCATCTTTAACCACAAATGTGAAATTTATAGACTAGAGACATGTCACTCAAAATTTAATCTCCAGGTTGTGTTCTGCTTTTCAGACAATGCAGCAAATTATGATAGAGTCGCTCTCCCTCTCTGTCTTGTCAATTATGGGAGACTGGGAAACTCAGTCTTCAGTGTTTCAAGATGAAATTTTTAGGCCTAACAAAGATGAACCTTTTTAGCATGGCATAGGCAAGGGTAAAGCCTCTTTTGTCCTATGGATTGAAGGGATTCAAGCTTTATATCCATGGAGAAATGGAGATCACACATGGTCGTGCTGTATCTCCAGGCTGCCTTTGTGTGTCCCACTTTTTGGACTGGAGGTCTATTGTCACAGGCTGTGACAAAAGTTTCTGTTCCTGTTCAGTGATACATCGATGGCTGTGGGTTGTTCCTGAGCCCATGATCTAGTGCAAAGAATGCATCCATCTGTGCTTGTACTGGGCAGCAGCATCCCCAAAGTACAAAACACAGACCAAGGACTTGGGTCACCTCGGTACTTAAGTCATCAAAGTAGTACTTACAGTTGATTTTTAAAGTAATGAATGAGCTTTTATAGAGGTGTATTTTTATAAAATTCAGTTGTGAGTAGAATATGATGCTTATCACTGTTAAAAAACAGCTGATGTGGTGTGCCCATTTCACTGATAATTTCAGCACTGTTTCTTGTGTTTAAATATAAGTAGAAATTATTGAAAAGGTTTGACTACTGCCTTTTTGAGAACAAAAGCACAGGTAAGTATATTTTTAAGTGTGATCTGGTATGCTGAGGGGGAGCACAGGGGAGAGATCTGCAGAAGAATGCAGGTTTGTGTTAGTATTTTTTTAAAAACAGCTGAGATGTTATTTTGTGAAGTAAAGTTGTTTTCTGCTGGCAGATGTATAAAGACATTGGTTGTTTCAACTTCAGGTATCACTGGCAGATGAATAACAAGATTGTGCGAAGAACTACAGTCGGATCAGCAAGGCTGATTCTTACCAGAGAGCTTTTGGAGATTACAGTATAGCATGGAGAATTTATTGAGGTGATTTATCCACAGTGCTTGTGAATACATTACATCCATACTCTGTCTCAACTAGTGCTGAGTGGATCTCAGTACCTACAAATGTATTACTAATGTTACTTTGGAAAGCAGTACATTTTTGCATAGTTTCTATATCCTTCATGTTCATGGATTTTGAACATAACTCTAAAACTCACAGTAAATCTTCTGCTGCTGAAACAAATACATTTTGGGAAAACATAAAAAATACTTTAAAAAATTACATTTGATAATGATACTCAGAGGAGGGTTTCAGCCTTTCTGCTTCCGAGAGCTCCTGACAACCAGAAATGAAAACCTCTTATAAAACAGACTTCTGAAAAATGCAAAGTAGGAAAATTAAATATTCTGGTTTCGTCTGTGGTGCGGTGTTCTTGTCTTGGAAGTTTCCACCAATAGGCATGCTTTGTAGAAAAGACAGGTGGAGAAAAGGAAGCTAAAAAAAGGCAACAGATGAAGCACAATTTCATGTTCCGTACTCTGCTTCGCCTCTACATCCATCAGTTCTTGTGCAACAAGGAAAACACAACCCAAAAGACTTGGAAGAGAAGGAGACCAAGAACACTTTTTTCTCAGTCAGCAATAAGACAATCATGTAAGAAAAGACTCTTCAGCTTGTGTGGTTTCCTCTATCATGATATCAGAGAGGGTGAGCTCTCTGCTTCGTGGTGTCAAGCAGTTCTTCAGCTGTTCAGCTCACACTCACAAGGTCCACTAGCTGACCATGCTGACATTGTCTCCTGCCCAGCCTTGCAGATCCCTGTATTTTGTTGCTCAGCATCTACAGCCAGGGATGAGTTACCAAAAGAAGTAACTCCTTTTCAGCCACCAAAGAAGGACCCCTACCTGGGATTTCTTACTGCAGCATTTCTGCAAGCTCCTTGTGAAGTGCAGAGAGAAGAGTCTGGCAGAGCTGCACCTTTTGGTAGCTCTTTGGAAACTACTGCTGAAGGTGGGAGGGAAAGAGCAGAGCGGGCAAGGTACCTCAGAGCTGTAGTGAGAAAGAAAATGAAGTCGTTCCAGGAGGCCAGTCATCTGTGGCTGCTTTTTCTTAGCAAAACATGTTTTCTACAGTGTATCTGTGCAAGAGTAGAAAACAGTGATGAGTTTGGCAGCGAGAAAATTTTGCCTTTATAAAGTTATTAGCTGCAATGGTTTTTTACTTTGACAGCCCTGAAATACACAAGACACTGAGCTGAGAGATTCTCAGGTTTGGAAAATTCAAAACGGGTGGCTTTGTGCTGAGTTATGGCAGAATACTGTGGCAGCCTCTGGTAAATGAGCTTTAGAGATTTACATCCTTATGTTTGCTTTTCTGAGTAAGCCAGTATGTATTAGTGCAGAGGCAATATTTTTTATGCTGGTAAGATACAATGCCAATAGTGTTATGTTTGTCATTATATAAGATCAAAAATGCATTCATTTATAATATGCATTCCAATCGCAAGACCCTGTTAATTTCAACTAATTTCAGAGTCTGGTTTGAGGGACAGTGTTTTAATGAAGATATAAATCACCAGTAATAAGCACCTCCTGCTATTTTAATCTATAAAATCAGTAGCTGCATTAGAGGTTCTCTGATATTCACAGTGGTTTTGGTCACTATTGAAGATATATTTTTCTGACAGGTCTGGGACTTAATAATTTATAATAAACTGTGAGAATAATAGATTGGGAACTGTATGTGTCAGAGGGAGAGTGGTACCTCATACTCTGCTGAATTTGCCACATATTTCAGTGTTTTAAAATATTAATTTATTTTTATTTCATTACCTAATCCATTTGTCCATTATTCAGCATAAGAGAATTTAAGCCTTTCTGCCATACATGCATTAAGCACATCTACTACCGTGTGGTACCCTCATCAGGCTCTGTAGATTGTTAAGATATTGCCTCTAGGGCAAGTTTGCATATGAACTGCATCAATCTTGCACTTTCTTCCCCTTCTCCTACCCCATTTTAATTTCTGGAGGACCTTGGCACTGCTGGTTGTCATGGGGATGTGGTAGGATTGTTCAACAGGAAAAGGGGAGATGCGTAGCTTTGGCCATAACACATTCAGACTGCTAACTCCAGGAAATACAACAGCAAGGGACACAACATGGAAAGAGTCACCAGTGACTTTGCAGTTGCAATAACGTTCTGGTGAGGGCAGTGGAATTTCAGTACTCCTGTTTTGAGCCCAAATGCCTTTACAACCCGCAGCAAGGGCTGGGAACACATTGTTTAAGTGCTCTACAAACATAAAGGCTATAGATACGTGTGCGTGAAGTGTATACCCTGCTGTTCATGGTCTTGAGGAGAAGACATTGCTGTGATGCATTTCACAAAAATGTTGCAGAACTTCTCAAGTATTTGGTGAGGAGACACTGAAGTTACCAAACTGTATCTCCTACAGCCTTCACAGAAGAGGCAGAAGCTGAACTGTGTTATGGATGGCTAGTCTTCACCCAAAAAGAGTTCTTCATGGTACGGTTTGGAGGTGAAGTAAAGGAGAGACCTTGGAAATGTATGTCTGATTGCTGTGCTTCTATACTATATCTGTCAGCTGCCTTCTAGCTATTTACTCAGCTTTGAATGGAATTATATTTGTGATGGCTCCTCTCTAAAGCAAATTTTTGTGATGGAGGGAATTAATCGGTCTCTTTTTTGAAGGAGCTTTGCTTAGTTCTAAGTCAGTATGCTAAAAGCACCCTTAGGCTGTTTTTAATGTATGTTGGGATTGCAATACTCTAAAACACTGCTGGCAGTGATGGAGCACCTGCAGTTTTCATTCCTTTAATTTTATTTCCTAGCATTTGAACTGGAATTAATCAGACTGTGAGGAGAGTGCTGCAAAATTTAGGTAGAGTTATGGCTGCCCAAGCTGCTTCCCTCAAAAAAGGAATGTCTGTCCATTTCTCTGTGACTCTGTCTATGCTGGCAGTCACTACATCAAATACTTAGCCTGAACAAGAGAATGGAAGGTCCAGTTGAAGGGAAGGTCCAGAATATTTGAAGAAGGAAAAAAATAGTCCTGAACTTATCTTCTCTAAAGGTTGTTGTTAAAATTGAGATAAAAATCATTAACATGCTTTGGTAAAGAGGAGGCTCAGCAAATACAGGTCAGTTAACAAGGCAACAGGGTGCATAACGGGAGTGTGGATGCATTGGAAATGAGTATTAGTTTTTAGTATTGTTTAAGAAATACCTCACACAAGTGAACAAGAATGCAAGAGCCTGAAACATGCTGCATTTACTGCACAAGAAGAAGAAATATATCACCAAAGGGAAACTCTGGGATCTCTGCTGCCCTGAGTACCACCTTCAGGTTTCTTTCTGAATTTTCATCTTTCAGTGTATGAACTTGATACCAAATTGCTTCATTGCCATAAGGAACAAATAAAAGTAGTTTATTATTAATGCTTGTATTGAGTCTAAAGATCATACTTGATCTATATTTCTAGCAGTGTCACACCACTCAAATTTCTTTAATTCACTGAATCAGATTCTTAGTGGACACAAAGAAGTGTGTGATTAGCTTGGTTTAAGTCATTATCACTCCACTGAAATAAATCACACTATTTTATATATACTTTATATATTATGTATTATATTAGTAAAATATGGGATGGGTACAGGCAAGTATGAGAGTTGTGTCTGGCTTTCTTGTGTCCTTCGGCTAGAGTTCATGTTATTGAAAACACTGTTTATTCTTCAGGACTTGATCAGGTAATGCTCATCTTTTAGGTACAGCTTTACTGCAATTAATAAAATACTGATACTGTATTGCAAACCCATAGGTTTAATAGAACGTGTATTTGCAAAACCTAAAGCCCGTATTCATTAAAGCATTTTTTAAGGATGTTCCTACTGTTTTCTGTATTAGCATAGTCTCACAGAAATATGTATGTAAGGGCTGTGCAAGTCCTTTTTTACATGCAGCTACTCACATAAATAACTGAAATTAATCAGGCATCTCCTAATTTATTTTCTGGTTCTTGACCACTTCTTTCTTTTGCTAGTAGAGGCATTTAAGCATTGTCAGAACACAGCTTCAGGTTCTCATCTTGGTTGCTCTGGTAATTTAATTTTGAAGAGAAAGATTTAATTCAGTAGATCATCTTTGAATTTATACTGATGTTAAATGTGATCTGGTTCACTCCACATCTGTTCCAATGAGAAAACCAATCTGCTGACTTATTTTAATATTTTCATATCCCTTCTTTGCTGCATTTGCTTTAAGTTCTGCCTACTTATGACAGCCCTAGAAAGTAAACAGTGATCTAGGCTGCTTGATCGTCACATGAGAGCCCAATAGTGGACATCTGGCCAGGATAGGATGCTCCATAGGAAAATGATCCCCTGAAGGGTACCGATTTTGGAGCTATGCACAGCCCAAGGAGTAAAGTTGTGTGGAGTGACAGATGGATGCCTCTGGTTGACCTCACTGTAGGTGCAGGAGGAGCAGATGGCAGGCACAATAATGTCCAGACATATGATTTTATGTATCTTTGACCCTCAGCATAGCTGTGGACAGTAGAAAGTTATATGGGGCCTTGTGAGTTTTTTTTCCATGGCGCACTGTGCTTCTCTGGTAATTCACATGCAGACACAGCTATGAGCAATTAAGAAAGAATAATGTTGTGCATTATTACTTCTTCTGAGGTTCTTAAGGTGTCTTGCTCAGATAAGCTGAAGAACTCATACCTCATTAGTGAGATCCATGCATTGATCACCTGTAACTATTTCTGTGCTTCATATGCTATAAATATGTGTTGTAGGTAGAAATAGGTAGTATAACCATGTGCATAATTAGTTTCTCTGCCTTTTTTGCAGGTGGGAAGCCAAATGTATGCAGGGGAAGTGATTATAGGTTACTAATTCAGATAATTTACTATGCAAGTTATGTGAAGACCCTCAGCAAGGCAGTGGCAGAACAGAGCTAGAGTGCAATCTTTTCTGTGTAATTCCTGGTTGTGGTAGATTTTTGGTGAACATGACCCAGATTCTGAAGTTTTCCTCAAAACATTTGTTTTTCTTTGACTGGTCTTAGTTCAGATGATGACTTGATCAAAGCAGGAGTGGGAGGATTTGACCCTGAGATTGCTTTTATTTCTCTGAGTGATGGCTGAATAGTTCTCCTTCTTTCTTGCATGAAGTAATGCCTGCTTATGAACAGACATTAATCTCTACTGAGAACATTTTGTATAATGGGAAAATGGAATGAAAATGAATCCAGGCTTTTGTGCAACACTTGGCTTTCTTCTTCCATAGCAGAAAGAGCTGAGTATTTTATAGGAAGGGTCCCAATTCTCCCTTTTTTGGCCCCAGCCAGCAAGCAGCTTAAGGCTAGATTCAGAAAAGTGACTGCACAGCTGGGGTATAGAGACCAGGCTGATCTCTGATGTGACAGACCCCATTGACCACTGAGAAGCCCTGCAGTTGCCACAGCAGCAGTCTTGCCCACAGTAATGGAATTATAAGGAAACCCTAATTTTGGGAAGCTTCTTCTTCTCACCTATGAGCAGATCCATCAATCTCTCTTTATCATCTTTCAGGAGCCACTGGAAATTGGTATGTAGAGATAAATGAGGCTATTTAAGGTGAGTAGGGTGAAGTTACTGCTGCCAGAAGAGTTTCTCTCAAATTGAGCCATTGTCAAGGTTGTGCTCCTCAGATGCCAGGGACAAAGGCACAAAAGTTGAGGTAAACTTTCTGTAGCTTGTTATTTCTGTTGATAATAATAGTCTTTTTGTGTTCAAGCAGGAGAAGGGCTCATTTTTCAAACCCTGTACACATATGTGCAATACCATCCTGCATCCTAGTGGATTTGAAATCTGAACTGAGAGAAGATGAGCAAAACCATTATTTTAGCATTGGAAAACTGAAACAATGTAGGAGCTGGCTTTCTCAAGATTGGAGGGAGATTTGATGCTTCTATACTCTACCCTCAAGGTCCACTCAGTGCTTTAGTGCACATTTTTCACTCATTTTGTCAACCAGTCTAGCCTACTGAACTAGGGGTAAAATTGATCCTGTGCTAGTTTCTCTTCTTTCTGGTCTTCAGTATTGTAGAAATTAAAACCAAGAAGCAAAGAGTAAATAACTTGATTTTTATTTCGCACAGAACTGTATAGTAATTGTAAATCCTGCAGATGCTGTTTGATAAGCACTCTGCTCACATAGGGAGCTTATCTTCAGGGAGGCAGAAGTCCCCTGCTGTTTCCCTGTGATCACTATGGATTTATGAGGGAGAAAAGCGACACGTAGGTTATATTTACAAGGGGAGTCTTTATCACCAAAGTAGATAAACTCCAGTGAAATGGTAGTGCCTGTTGAGCCCATGGTAGGATATCATTGCCTGCCACAGGACAATGAAATGAGTATATTTCATTTGTAGAGGACCCCATTTTCCTTTTTAGTGTTTACTGAAACCTTTGACCCTTCTCTTCACTCGTCATCTTTGTTAGAAGCTGACCAAGAATATGATACAATCACATTATGTCATATCATGCCATAGTACCCAATGGGTAGACTGAGCACACTGAAATATTTGTGTGCACCTGTTCTGTGCTGTGCTGTGCCAGCTAGGAGCCATGTCTTGTCTCAAGCATGGCAGAGGAGGGCTGAGATATTGCTCTGAATAACTGGCTCCACTGCCCCCTTCTGCATTTAAATCTCCCATTTAACCTTGAAAGACTTGGTCCATCTTTTGCCTTGTTTCCCCATCCCTGCACCCTGCGTGGCCCATGTCCTGTGCAGAGACTGGGATGTGCAAACATAGCAGAACTCATGGCCATAAGTAATGTGGTGATTTAATGGGTTTCCTTTTTAAATCGAAGCCAGCTGCCTTCAGCAGCACTCGCAGATGAAAAGGTCTTTAAGTGCTGGTGAGCTTTAGCAGGAAAGGATCCACTTATTCTCTGTGAGCCTGGGTGTGCCTTGGAGGCTTCTCAGAATGAGCACGTTTGAAGAAAACAACAGCTGATTTCAAGTCTGCTCAGAGCATCCTCTGCAAAACAGACTCAGTCCTGCCCTGTTCCTCTCGTTCTTATTTGTTTGCAGATGGCAGCTAAACAAGCTTGCATGCTGACCCTTTGGAATCACCCTTATAAACCAAAGCATAGATTTTTTGGGTTTGTTCCATGTGTGCATAGAGTTAGTAGCATGATTAAGACTTTGCATGTATAGAGAGAGAAATCAAGAGAAACAGGAGCTGGCTTATCAGCTCAGGAGAGGTGTCCTGCTCAGGCTGTGGCTTCTGGGGACACTCTCAGCACTGTGAGTATTTAAGATGTTTGTCTGTACCAGGGATGAGCACATACTGTACCTGTGAGGGAAGGGAGGCTACTTCTAACCTTGTGCTTATGAAACATTCAGTGCCATGTGCCAAGCCCAGTCATACTCATTTGATACTCTGCTATTAAAAGCTGGTTTTATAAAACTGCTTGTTTAGCACAAAATCACATATACTGGAAACAGAAAAAAAAAATATATTAGGACATACAGTTTATTTTTACACTCTGCCAATTGTCTCCAGATGTTCCCACCTCATACTTTCCAGCCTTGATACAGTCGTCTCTTGAGTCACACCTTGAGTCTAGAAGTTACCAAGGAATAACACTTAAAGGTCTATTTTTATCTCTCCCAATACCTCATGACAGCACGAAAACACAGAAACTAATTTATATAACACAGAACTAGAATTATGTGGGAATCGCAACAAAATTTTTCCCTGTGTCCTCTTCTTTTCTTATCTGTATACCCTTGGTTTTGATATTGAGCTTCATTTATTTCCTATTTCCACTCCTGGTGCATTGTTCTTGTTTGGATGTAAAATGCAATGGACAAAGACCCCAGTGCATTGCAGAAACTGTCCAGGGAAGGTTAAAGGTTTCAGTAAATAAGTTACACATTTTGGAACTTCTGCTCTGTCAGACAGTCTCTCCTGACATTGATCAAAAACCTGATTAGGAGTGAACCTCCTCTTTTGTTCTTTCTTTACACAAAGCTGGAGGTGGCTTGGAAAGTATGCTTGAGAAACATTTCACAATACAGGTCACTATAATGCTTAATACATAATAATAATTACTGCTACCTACTGCCAGGGAAAAAAAGCTCATTGTGCTTCTTCCTGCTGATGAGATCATGAACACCGTAGAATGATGATATTTAATTTGTCAGCATTAGTATTCAGAGTGAACACAGCTTTGTAATAAGTCATGAGATGTCACTTCCAGATCTGGAACTGCTGCTTGTGCATTGTGCTGGTTGAAATTAGAAGGGTTTTTTTTTTAATGTGTTTTCACTTTTTTCTGTACTTGGAGCACTAGCAATGTTAAATCAAATCGCAGAAAGGCGTGAAGCTAAGTTGTAACTTTTAAAATGAGGCAGTCCTATGGCTCTTTCCACTCTCTCATAGCCATATATTCAGTGGAATTTAATTGCTATATTTCCTTGCACTCTTAATGATCAGACTGTAAAATGCCACCTACGGATTCACTGCTGTCTGATGTGCTGTGTGTACCTGCCAAAATGACCAAAATGGTGCCCCTTTATAGGCCAAACCAGGGCAGGGTCCCTGGCACCAGGTGCTGGCTCTACAGTGAGAAATAGGTAGTCTGCATTCCCATCCAAATACCCTCACCTCCCATCTTCCTAGGCCTTTCAAGAAATTCATTTTGGAGTTTGGCAAGGGAACAGGAGATCATACGTGGACAGATTCCCCTGCACAGATAGCAAAGCAATTAAGTCCAATTTAAGACGACAGTCATCCAATCTGTTCTGCGTGGAGCCAAATTGAAGTGTACCCAAAGCAGATTGCAGGATGTGAGCCTAAATTTGAAACCTCAATATTCTTAGAACTCTTTTTTTATATTTAATTATTATTTACTGCTTGTTTATTTTGTAGCAATTCTTGTCTCCTTCATCAAGCAGAGCATTTCCATAAAAATCAGCCAGTTGATTTCTGTAAATGTGTCAGAATCAAGCTTTCCTTATTAGTAATAAAGAATACATTTATGGGATGTTTCTTTTCCACAACGTAGTGCCAGCTCTTCTTTCCACCAGGACAGACTGTCTGTTCCATGGCAACTGGAATAGAAATACGATTTTTCAGTTGAAATATCCTAAAGAGGCTCATAACAATGAGGCCCACTTAAGACTGATAGGAGGGAATTGGTGATTTTGAATAAAGTGCTCTGGCCATTTTAGACAGACATATTTTCTGAAACAGTAGGGCAGCAAGGCTCTGAAAATCCAAACACTATCAGGCAAAGAATTAACTTCTACTTTATAGCTGCTAAATTGAATTATCACTGGAAGGGAAAAAACCCCCTCAGTGGTTTCCCCAGACATTGATTCTCTGTTGTTGTCAAACCCCAGCTGTTCCGTGAAAAGGAATACTGGGGTCAAAATATAACCCTTGTTCCACACCACAGAGGATCAACACCTGCAGTATAATTTAAGTAGTTGTAATTACAAGGTCTTGACAGCTTTGCCTGCAGGTTAAATGACAGTCAGTACCAAGTTGGTAGATTTCTTTTTCCTGAAAGCCCCTAAACATGTGGGTTTTACTTCTTTTCTAACAAGAAGGGATCTTTGAGTCCTAGCATTTCTAAATTGTGTGCTCTGCAGACTGGTGAGTCTACTGAGGGTGAGTGTACCAAGGAATCACACTAATTTGCTTTTCATGCAGCCTGCAACTCATCCTATTTTATAATGTTAAGGTTTTTTGGGTCATTCTGGGAATCGGGAAAGACATTTCCAATGACGAGGACCAACTTCCCTTTGATGTGAAGGATGAGGCTGAAGTTTCCAAAGCAGCAGCATGTGCTGGTGGGTGGTATGGCAGCTCTGGAGTCAAATCACCAGCACTCCAGCAGATATGCTGGAGAGCTTTTTGGATGGATTGCTGCTGCTCCTGGATTTCAAGTGCTGTCTTGAAATTCTCATCCACATCTGCTGTCACTGTGGATTAAATTATTTGTGTTCTTATCATACAACAGGATAAACCATGAGGCTCCTTGTGTGCACACAGGCACGTGTGCTTGCCTAGCACTCCTGCTGGTGACCTAGTCACAGGCTTCAAAAGAGACATGCTGCCCTGGGGGAGCTCCTGCTTTACTCCTGCACAGCTCACCACTGCTGCTCAGCTCTTAGCAGTGACTTCCTTTGGTGGGAGGAAGAGTTTGGTGCCCAAGACAGCAAGAGCTCAGTGGGACCAATCACCATTGCATTGATAGGAGCTGCTTGGCTGGCCCTGCCTGGGAAATAATGCAGGCAGTACATTATGTGAAATGATGCAGGTGCAACTCTGTACATAAAAAATGGTGGTGTGGTGCTAATCAGCATTAAAATAAAAGCAGCACGGTCTGCTGTCCTAAGAGACCCCAGTGCTGGGGCACTTGGAGCCCAGCTGAGCAAAGCCCAGCTCTGCAGGGTGAGTCCCAAGAGCCCAGAAATTAATCATGTGGGTACAGGCTGTGTTAGTGTGTGTGCATCAGCTTGATATTTTTGGGTGTTGCTGAGTGGTCCAGCTTATTTAGAGCATTAAGGAGGGAAAAACCCAACTGAGTTACATCGGTTTATGAACACTGAATGTTTTTCCTGACATACAGTACAGTCTGTGGCACTGGAAGATTTTATAGACTGATCCTCTATGTACTTCCTGGGAATATGTTCATGTTGAAAGGTTTATATTGTCATCCTGAATTACAAGGAAGAACAAGTAGTTTTCTTGCCTTGATCTCCCTACTCAGAACCTCTCAAAAATTTTGATATTCATTTAATACTTGATGTACACTTCCAACAAAGTTTTCCATATCTTTGGAACAATCCAACAGCTCAAAAATTTCAGTTGTCTGTCATGACAGCTCCTTCATCTGGAGGGCCTTAGAACACAAGTAGATATGAAAAGAAAAAGTCTTGAACTGCAAACAAAGACACATTGTTACTTATTACCAGTGATGGAAGCTGAAAGGGAATCCCTGCCTTGCCCTTTTAAATAGTATTTATTCTCCTGCTTTATATTTCATCTGAAAAGAATAGCCTCCTAAGCAGGATCTAGAAATCACACTCTAGTGACAGAGAGGGAAGTGTGCCACCCTATGAATAATAAATAAACTGCCAGCAGTACACAAAACCTATGGTTTTTTAGAGGTCTGTCATCTTAGAATTCACTAGACTAAACCATACTTAGCTGGTGAGACCAGATGAGATAATGGACGGGTTACAGGCTGTCCCTGCTGTGGACAGCTGGTAAAGTCATTTAATTTTTAGCCAGAGATTTAACTGCAGACTTTCACTTAAATATCCCTGAATACAGAAGCACAGAAAAGGATTGTATCTGTCTATCTAAAAGTATAAATATACACTTCTGACTTATTTTAAAGAATGAAAACTTACTTCTGAGTCCAGTTGTAAGTTTTCAAGCTCAAGTTGTTCTAATAAAATAAAAATTGCTCAGTACGCCAATTTACAAAAAAAAAAAAAGAAGTTGATGGACAGCGTGAGCAATATAACCTCATATTTTCCATATGGATTCAAAATGAAGCTGTTTAACAAAATGGAGACATCTTTCAGTTTGAAATTCCTATAATCTCTCTGCAATTATGGGATAGACAGGTAATCGATTGGAATTTTGATTTTTTACTTACACTGAAAATCCACCCTGATCCTTGTTTTCATTGAGACATTTGAGGTTGAAATTATTTGGATCTCCTTTAGATAGGAATGCCTAGAACAGGATTTTTGACTAATATATGCAACAGAATTGGGAAACTGTGTTTACAGGCATCCCTTGAGTCTCAATCAAGGCATTAGCAATGGTTATTGTAATAACAAAGGAAGGTGCATCCCCTCTTGGCAAATTCCTGTTGTTTGCTTATCTCATGTGCAGCTCTCTGGTGTTTTATTATTGATTGTTCCTCATTAACAATCATGTTCTATTGAATGAAAAGAGTCAAGTCATGTTTGATATACTGCCCTCGAACCCTTAGGCTTAGCACACTGGTTCCATTTTTTCCCTGACTGCTTCTATTCATTAGTTTTAATAGACACTTTGAAAACTGCATAATTAGGAGCTGATTGTGCTTAATTTTTTTTTTCTTTTCTTTTTTTTTATTTAAATGAGGGAAGAGAGAGAGGTCTTATATTGTAGTGACATACCCGCTCATTCAGTTTGGGACATCCAACACCTAGATACAGGTATATCTAAACTGATGCTGTCTTACTGAGAATGGCAAATGTATTGGACCACAGTACAGAAGGTTCCCTAGAGGACAACTGCTAGCTTAACCTCGCTTATCCCTGACTTTTGTCCTGAAACAAAAGAGTTTATTGTTCCATTTTAAAGTAGCTAGATTAGCAGTGTGCAGTTGGTCTTTTTTTCTTAGGTAGAGCTAGATTGGCTCTTGGTGATTCTGATTCAATTCCTCTTTCTACAAGAACACCACAGACCAATTTGTGTTCTTCTCTCCTGTTCAGAACCTTATACCTAACCAGTTTTATTTCTACAGCTTCTCTTTTTCCACATCTCACTATTCTACACGTCTAGATACTACTGAATTTCCAGACAGAGTAAATAGACATGTTAGATTTACCTTTTGTAATTATTAGCATGCAGAACTGTCTCACAATCCCTTTTGTGCATGTCATCTCTAAGCCTTAAATCTTCATCTCTTCAACTTATCCATAAGGATAATCCTGAACAACTTTAATTATTTTTAACATCATTCACATTTTGCTCCTGCCAGAAAAAGTATTGATAATTTTGGGGCTCAACATAGTACCTTTTATCTAATGGTATCTATTCCTGAACTGTATGTCTATATTTCTACTTCATCATATTTAGCAGAATATTGGCTCCATAATTAAAAAGGAGAACAGGACATGTTGTAATGTTACTTGATAATTGTATAAACAAACCATAACTCCAAGAAGTGACATTTTAACAATCATCAGCTAATTGAACTGAAACTTATAAATAATTGGGGATGTATGACCTCTGACTAAAGAATGTAGTCCTGTTCCTTCAGTGTAACATAATTCTGCTGTCTGAATCATCAATTCCCAAGCTGCCTGTTTTTCTCTGGATGGCGATGCTGTACACATGCATCATGCAGCACTGACACAAACACAGTTTATTAAGCCACTTTCATCTCTGTTGAAAGTAAATGCTACTGCTGATGCCTGCTGCAAAGTCATCTGTATCAGCTGAAAAAGTTCTGCTGTTGTTGTCATATTGTAGGCCATAATCCTTCAGAGCTCTGGAAAAAGAAAACACTGCCAGCTACTGGTTGAATTGGAAAACAGATTATTTTTGGGGTGCCTAAAACGCATTTGGCATTTTTTTATTCCATCCTCAACGAAGTCTATTCTACAGCAATAAAATTTAAATATATATTTCCATCTTCTTGCCAACTAATGCACAGATTTATATCAAAATGCTGCCTGAACAGGAGTCAGGTGTGGCTAGATGCCCTACATCCTATGCCAAGTCAATTCTTTGTTCCCAAAATATTAAACAGATACATCTCATGGAATGATTATCCTCTCTAAACTAGCTACAAACTAAATGCATTTGCTCTCCACTATTGAGTGATTTTTTCCTTATTTTATTTTTAGTTGGAAGTGCAAAAAGGAGAGGTGATAACTGACAATAAAAGAGGGTAGTGAGATTTTGTCCAAACATCCATTTCTGAGCAGGCAGTTTCTTTCTATATGACCTTAGCACACATTTCAGTGAGCAAATTCAACACCTGCTGCATATCCCCTCACCCACGAAAAATTATCCTGGTGGGACTCAGCTTAGTTTTCCAAGAAACTTTCTATCCTTAAAAATTGTGGGAAAAGCTCAAGAATGTGACCTCAGTATCACAGGACACCTCATTGTGGAAAAGCCTTTTAGGTGGTTGATCTCTTGCTCCGTTTTGGGATGTTTGAAGCACTCCCAGCAGCCCATGCAGATGCTTTCCAACAGATACATGCATGTGTGTAGTCTGCACACTAGACTCTACAGAAAGGCTTCCTGGCTTACTACTCTCACCAAGTGGTATTTGTCTTTCTCACTAACAAGATCTCACCTCTGGGAGTCGCAGCTATTTCCAGTTTCCATCCCTCTTTGAATTCCCATTACCAGAGGCTATGAGACAGCTCCTTTCTCAAAAGCCAGAGCCCTCAGAATGACACTGTGGTGTGCTGTGGCTTGTTGCTGATTTGGAGCTGAATGCTTCCAGCAGCCACCAAGGTGCCTGACTTCTCCTGGGAGCTGGAGCCCTGAGCCAAGGGAACTGAACCATGATCCACTGCTCATCACACATTAAGAGCCGGCTATCAAGGTTCTCCCAAACCAGTTTTGGAAGCCAGTGAGAAAAGTGGTTCTGGCACACCTGAGATAAATGTGTGCTGGTGTAGCCTCTGCTCTAGGACCCCACAGCACCTTCTTAGATGTCAGCTAAAATGTACAACTGAGACAACTCAAAAACTGACTACATGGTCTGTATAATGGGTGTTATCTCTGCCTAAATTTGCAAATAGCCTGAAATACTGGTTTTGAGAAAATAGCCCACCTTACTGAGATGCTTAGAAACAAAAGGCATGAAATGAACCACTGAAAAAATGGAGTACAGTATAAATAAATGCAGATTGTCTGTCTTTCAAAATATGCAGCAATAATGATAATTTTTTCTACTTAGTGCAGTAGTCATAAATTTTAAAATAGTACACATCTGTCCCACAAATGTTTTAATATCTAGGTACTTTGCAAGAGAGCTTGAGCCAAGCCACCACTAAACAGTTACAATCAAGGCTGTAATGCATATGTCTGTGGTGAGATGTATGGAGTGGAATATGAGTGTATGTGAGTATTTGAAAATTAGAGTTTGACTTTGTGGTGGGCTGACCTTGGCTGGAAACCAGGTACCACCAAAGCTGCTTTATCACTCACCTCCTCAGCTGGACAGGAGAGAAAGAAATATAGCATAAGACTTGTGGGTTGAGATAAGGACAGGGAGAGATCACTCACCAGTTACCATCACAGGCAAACAGACCTGACTCGGGGAAATGAGTTTAATTTACTGGCAATCAAATCAGAGTAGGAACAGGAACAGACTGCTCCAGCATTAGTCCTGCACAGGGTCACAAGTCTTTCAGCAAACCTGTTGCAGCACAGGCGTCCCCTGGCATCACAGCATCCTTCAGGCCTTTACCTGCTCCTGAGTGCATCCCTCCATGGGCTGCAGGTGGATCTCTGTTGCACAGTGCACCTCCACAGACCACTCACCATGGTCTCCATCACAGAGAATCTCTGTGGGAATCTCTGTTTTGGTGCCTGGAGCACCTACAGCCCTTCCTTCTCCTCTGACCTTTGTGTCTGCAGAGCCGTTTCACTCACACATTCTCACTCCTCTCTGACTGCAATTTCTGTTGTGCCATTTTTTCCCACCTTCAATATGTTCTTCCAGAAGCACTGCCACTGTCACTGATGTGTTTGACCTTGGCCAGCAGTGGGTCTCTCTTGGAGTTGGCTGGAATTGCCTCTGCCAGACATGGAAACTTCCAGCAGCCTCTCACAGAAGCCACCCTTGCTGGCACTCACACCACTACCAAAACCTTGCCATACAAACCCAAGACAGACTTACAAGAAGATAACCATCTCAGAGGAGCCAAATCCCTTGATAGAACTGTTGAGCAACAATGATGTGCTCAAACATCAAACTAAACAGAGGCCAACTGTCTGGAATCCCAGTCTCTGCCTGATTCTTCAAGACCCTGCTCATACCAAGATTTTGGGAAGGATACCTGTTTGTCATCTCTGCAAAAGGTCCTCTCCTGACCTTTACAGTGAAAAGCTCACAGGCAGTGATGCACAGTTCCCTGACACTGTTATTCTCAACAGCAAGCTAGAAGGTCTGCCATGGGATCAGGTAGACCACTCATCACCCCATGTCACCTTGGCTTCTTTCAAAATAAAAGCATCCCCCCGCCTTCCCCCCCGCCAGCAGTTCTTCATAGCAAAATTGACAAGTTTTTATTTTTTATTTGTGCTGATTGTTACCAGTTTTCAGCAACTTGAAGTGCTTCTGAATATTAGTCTCTGCTTCACCAATTGTCCACAGCTGCCAGTGGTATGTTCTTCTTGTAGACCATGCTATATCATCAAATAAAATGGCAATATTGCCTCCAAATAATGATCCATTTAGCACTGTGTCCTGGTCAGGCCCATATAAAAATATTCCGAAATTTACTGATACATTGGGAGTTTTTTATATGGGTGAAGAAGCTCTACTCTAAATCTTGGGGTTGGTATCAGAGCGCGGGAGCAAGCTTTGGAGCTTTTGTCCCTGAGTATTTCCTCCTCAGCCCAAGGCAGTTTTTCCTGTGGTCATGTATAAACAGTAGCACATTGATGGATAAACAGTGTTCCTGCTGGGTCCTGTTTGGGAGCTGTAATTATTACTCAACAAATTACTGGGTACCCTGCTGAGACATTATTTAATGCTACTTCAGGTGCACAGGAACTGATTAATTGAATGCCCCTGTAAGCAGCCATTACATTTCAATTGGATTTTATTGTTTTTCTCTCCCCTCCATTGTGTATTTAGAGGACCTTTTCATTGCTTAACTATATCATGTCGCAAGCATTTGCTTCTAAGGCAGAGGGAGGAGATCTAGCCCTTCAGAGTCTGTCTTGGACCAGGACTTGGCTTCTCTGAGAGTGTGCACCACATCAATTAACACAGATCATGATGGTTAGTTCTTAAGCTGATATGACTGAGGGTTTTCCTCCCCATCCAACGCATACATTAGATTAGCAAAACCATTTAACATGACTCTTGGTCACAAAAGAGAACAGTAATTGAGGAACTTTAGCCTCCCAATCCAAATGAGTATGTCTGAGATGGAGCTCCCCCCTCGTACAGTGGTCAGGATTGGGCTAATCAAGATGGGTTAATGGAAAGATCAGTTAGGCTGCTTGTGAGTTAATCCATGGCAAAATTCTAAATTAGCTGTCTGGATACAGAGAGCATTAGGATATTTTATAAACCTTTAAACTGTTCACACAGTTCATGTATTATTCTGCATTTTAAATCAGTTTCATGCAAATCAGCCCTATGGGAGGAAAAAGGGTTAGTTAGATACTGATTTCTAACCTGCAGTTTTGCTTAAATTATGTTTTTCCGGCACTGATTTACAGACCTGAAATATAATTCTATAATCAGAACCTCAGATGGACTAAAACAACATGATTGCTATGGCTGTGGGAATGCTGTAATTTGGATCTGCCTCTGTTTATGCTGCAGTAAAGAACTATTCTGTTCTTTCATTTTGTTTTATTTGCTAGACTTCTTCCTGCAAAGGAAGTAGATCTGCAGATAGGAAAAGATAGTTTGCAGTTCCATGAATATATTTTTGTTGGAACATAAACAAGTTCTTACTTTCAAAGTGGTTTTCAGTGTCTAGCTGCCCAACACTGAGATATCTAGAGATTTTCATCAAAGTGTCTTTGCATCAAAGTGTCTGTGCCCCTTTTTGTGAATGTCTTGTTTCTCAGCTCTAATTTCTCTCCGTGCTAACCAGCATTATTACCTGGATAGATTACCTGAAGGTCCCTGGTCAGATGGGTACCAGCACATGTGCACGATGATTTCTCAGTTTATCTCAGCCACAAATGAAAATTAGCCACACATACATGGAAAAGCTAACTCAATGAGCAAGTCCTCTTTCCTCTTTTCCCCTGTGCTCCTTAAAGATCTTAATTAATCTCAGTGGAGAAAAAAATAATAAACACTTAAACAATGAGTTTTTGCTTGAGATACCCAGGGCAGTGTTTTTTAAGCAGCTCATAGTGGTTTAGTCATGTGCAACTCATTTGAACTCAGTGAGTGCTGCATGCCAGAAACTATGCAAAGCAGTTTGAAATTTGTGCATACAGCAGTGTCTAAACATTAAGTATGAATGCTGCCTGCTTTCAGATAGTTTTTCATCCCACATCTTGTGCATGAAGAGGCACCAGTTCTGCTGAGATCTTTATGTGGCAAGAGACAATTACAGTTTTCTTGCTGTCACCTTCCCAGACAAAACACAAAGCTGGTAATTTCTGTGAAAATTCTCACATCTTATTCAGTATATTTTCCTTTGTCTATTTTTCTTTAGTATCCCTATAAAGTCTTCTAACTCTAAGCAGGTAGTGTTGTCAGTTTCTTAATTTCTTGGGTGCCTAAAGCGTAAGTGACTGGGCTTAATGCAACCTCAAAGTACTGTATTTAATTCATGTCCTGTTACTTTGCCCAGGAGAACTATGGATTTCTGCAGCTGAATCTCATTTAGACTGCCAGTGTAGGCTAGGTCAGCATTTTTGTTCAGATTAGGCTGATACTTTTGAAGTGAATCTCCCGCCTGTCCCCGATTACTGCACTTTGGTTCACATCAGGGAGCTTTCTCAGCATGCAGCAGTTGGATCCCCGTGGATGAAGCTAGGCTGATGCTTCACTCTGGGAGCACACTGCTGTACCCTAGTTGCTGATATGTGCTAGAGCTAATCAGAAGTAGCCCCTTGAAACACATACAGTGTAGATTTTGGGGTCTCAGCAGCTCTGGCTCCACTCCAGAGCTTCCCACCATTTTCTCCATGTTATTTGCCAATGGGGATGTTGGTGCTTGTTTCTGGAGTCCTGTGCTGCTCTGTCACATTGGACTGTGTGTGCTCTCTGCTCTGAGTCAGCATTTCTGGGTGAGACAGGTGACTCCAAACAAGTCAGTCCCTAAATTCATGTCTGCACCAAACCTGTTATCATTCCATAGCAAAACCACTGCTGCTGTGAGATTTACTACATATGTATGCATAAGGTAAAGTGAAGATCACAATTTTTTCTTTCTAAGTGGGTTGACAAGATAATGAATGAATGTGCAGCTCCTACTGACGCTGGATGCCTAATTCAAAAGTCATCCTGCCCATGTTAAAGTCATAATTACCACCAAATGAGAAAAACATCCATTTAGCCCATGGTACATTTATTTTAAGTTGCTTATCTCTCAGTTTTCATGTGCTATCAGATTTCAAGTCCCCTGTTGTCAGGTGTCATTACTTCAGAAGGTTCGGTCAGAAGAACCAAATCCCAACATTTTCAATATCCCTCTTGACACAGTACTTCAAATCCTTCTGCCTATAGTAGAAAATGCAGTACGACTAACTTGATAAATACTTGAAATAATTGAATAAAAACCTATTTTGAGTGCAGAATATAGAGGTTCAAAGCAAATGGTTTCAAATCCAGAGATCAAAATAGAAATTCTACATAATGGATCTTGAAGGAGCAGGAAAAAAATTTCCTTTCATTGTGGTGAAATGCTGGGCTCTTTCAGCTTCCCTTGCAGCAATTCTCATTTTTTCCATCATTCTATGTTTTAAACCACAATTTAGATTTAATACTATGCCAAATGAGATAATTTATCTTCGTCTGACTGTATTTTTCTACTTAATCTACTTAACAGATTTCTACTAGCTCTTGTCAACCATGAACACAATTCTACCCTTACACAGATTTGTTTCAGTGCTTGTGGCTGTGTGATTACCTCTCCCGTCTTTGCTTCTGTAAGCTTTCTTTCATGCATAATGGCTTACAGCTCAGTTGTGAGTTCTCAAAAAAAGAAATGTTTTGTATGCATGTGGGTATGCTGTTGGGAATATAGCATCCCTTCTTAATCAGGAAATGCATTTGGACAATATGGCAAAACTGCTACCCTGCCATACTTTTCACTGATGCTGTATTTAAGTCCCTTGCAATGTGGAGTGTCCAGTTCACAGTTATCTTTCTGTGCTACAAAAAACCAAATACAGTATTTTGCGTATTCTCAAGCTGTGTAAATAGTTGTGAAATTGATTGCTCAGGCAGGTCCTGTGTTGCCCAGGCTTGCTCCCACTCAGCATGTGTTTAACATTGCACCTCTGGAAGTGGATCCAGCTGGTCTTAATCTTATTCCGTGTCTCTCATGGGCACTTCAAACTATTTATGCTGGTATCTACACGGGTAAATTAAGCGTTCCTGAGAACAGTGCTGAGAGTTGATGCCAACTGGCAGGAATTAGTGGGCTGCTGAGGTTTACCAACATCCCTAGGCTGGGAAACTCTCCCAGCCTGCACAAAGAGGTGGCTGGGTCCCCACTGCACTTGGCAGCAGTTTGGTAACCCCGCTGGAGCAGAGCCAGTACTATGCCTGAGAACCCTTTTGCTTTTGGATGACATGGACAATTGCAACCCAGGACCTGGGGGTCTTCCCAAGTCTTACTTAGTTAACTAACACAGGCATAGCTCTATTCAAGGCTTGTGTGCTGCCTTCCAAGGAAGGTAGTAAGTACAAGTCCCTAAGTCAGATTTGCAATTTAAGATTCATGTTTGTCTGAGATGCTGAGATTTCACAGCACTTCAGAAAGAAATATTTAAAATTATTCATACTGGCTGATTGTCATGCAAGTGAAAAAGTGCTAATGGTGTAAAGGGGTTAGAAGAGAGATGAGGTTTTGCATGGCTGTTCTGTGGAGCATTCTAGTATTGAGCAAAATCAGACTTGGAGATCAGCATCAGTGCTGTGTCATAGAAAATGAGTATGGAATTACTCCTTTTATTTAACTTATAGACCCAGTTCTTGTGATAATGAACTGTGCTATGACCCAGCATGAAAGACACTGAGAAATTCCTGTCTTTGTTCCTGAATCAAGGAGTGAAGAGAAATGCACATATAAAAAACCTCACTGATTTCTGTTAGGGAGCTCTGTTTGCTGTCTTCTATTGCAATGTTATGATCGACTTTGATATTGAATTAATGTGTTGTAAGACAGCTCCATGTAACAATTTATGTGTCTTGGATGGGGAGTTTGCAGTGAGATAACGAGAAAAGGGTTGCTTTCACTCAATTTCCTTGAGTAATGGTTTTAGTTGCCAAATCATTCTTATTTGCAGTAGAGAAAGGGAGAAAAAGTTTTTAAACATAAATCAGGGTATATGGCAAATAGTTCTCCCTTTCAACTATTTTAACAGAGTGCATTTTTTAGAAATAGATTCCATTGATAAAACAGTATGTAGCAAATCAGAAAGTTCTGACTCCTCTATTTTTTTTTGCAATGATGTATTGTAATAAAGCTTATTCCTGTTTGAAGTTAATATATGTCAACTGATATTTATTTAATCCGGGCAAAAGAATTGCAAGAACAGCAGTAGATCATATTCTGTTGTGTTGCATTTTTGGTCCACTGAAATAAATGGTAACAGGAGCTGGTAGGGGATTTTGCCGAACAAAGGAAAAAAAAAGCTGATTAGTTACTGACTAGCTCATCTCTTTTTTGGGTGTTGTCACCTGTGTCACCTGTTCATTGTCTTTCCATAATAAACAAGATCAGCTGAGAAAGGTGGAGAATTTTTCTGCAATGAAATAAAAATGAGGAGATCGTTAATGCTCTGGTGTTAAATATCCTCTCAACAGGGAGCTTCTGTCTCAGTTCAAGATAATAGAAATGAAGCTCTAAGACAGGAGCAATTTAAATTACATTTTAATCAACTCTCAGGAGGAAAGGCTGCGTTATGTGAAACTGTTAATAGAAAAACAGCAATGTTTCTTACTCTATCATTTTTGTGCATTATGCCTGAACAATCCGATGAATTAACAGATTATCTCCTAATTCAGTCAAACACTCTTCTGAGACATTTTAAAAAAAATCCCATGCTACCTTCATGATGCTTTTTCAGAACAATAATGTCAAATAATCAGAGCCTGTTATCTAATTTCATTGCATTTAAAGTCTGAGGGATGGAGGCAGTGTGAGTGTAGGAGGCAATGTTGTTCTCACTGCTGCATTGTGACTTTGAATGGAGATATTTCTTCTTTCTAAAGACTTTTATGCACCCTGCCAATGTTGCTGGAACAACCTCTAATCTGTGTAATAAATGCTAGAGACTTGGCCTAGAGTCCAATGAGTAGGCTGAACTTTCATATAGCTTGTTCTTCTTCCAGAAGGCAAACTCAATCAGCAAAACATACCAATTGTAAAAATTATTTCATGTGAGGTATCACTGACAGAGATGAAATGGCAAGTGTGCTGTGCTAATCCCACTTCCCAGGCTGTAAATGGAAACTGCTGATTAAGAGCAGCAAATCAATTTGCTAACTATAGTTCTAAAAATAAGGTGTGCTGCAAATAGAAAATTAATGGGAAATGGATAATGTTGAATGGATTGATCAATGGAAATGTAAGAGAAGACAAATGATGTGTAACTTTACTTTTCCCTTGGCTAATTGACTTCACGCCTGTATGTAACCAATGAAAGGAGAGGGAGAGAACAAATTAGTAAAAATTAACCAACCACACTGAGCACTGCTCCTCCACAACCCTAAGGAATTAGTGCAGGAAAGAACAAAAATGTTTTACATGAAAAAAGCTTGTATTTCCCAAAGCCTTAGTTTAGCTGAAATAGATCAACTATGTGCCTTCTATTATCCCTGGATCTACCAGCCTGTAATAAGGAGATACTGGGAATGGGCAAATGGGGAGGCAGAAACATTACTGGAGGGAGAAGGAGTAATTTCTAAGCAACTTGCCCTGGGCTAGAGAAAATTTTAAAGTTTAAATGCTCATTGCCATTCCTGGGTTTAACTTGAGATGGTGAGTGTTTTCTGAGCTCAATGTGTCTTCCCCATATCTGATCCCCCTGCTTGTGGCACTAATAAGATTCATGGGGCTTAAAGAGCAGTAATGGTCTTTTCAAAAATACTTGGTTTCCCTACATGGAAAACCAGTTTGTGATTACTCCATAATTGTTTTGGGGTGGTAAGATATATTCTGAGACGAGCTGTACATGTATTTAATTAATTAATTTCCTGAACATGGATGAATATAACAAACACAGTCGCCAGTCTGGAACAGGCCTGTGTTGATATCAGGACAGTGAGACATCTAGCTGAGATCAAATCCAACTTGTATCTAGTGCCATAAGTTATCACAGGACTTCTCTTGATTACTTGGGGAATGGAAGAACTGGGAAAGGGAAGGTCTGATGTGGAGATCCAGATATGTGCACGAGATGACTTCATGAGCTTACAGATGGCATGTGCAGTTGAACAAACCAGACAGCACTTTAACAAAACCCTGAATGATTTTGGAAACTCTTACAAGGAATGGTGCTTTGAGAGAGTATATAAGTCAAATGATCCTGATGGTGCTCTTCATCTGACTCTACAAGCTAAGCAACCTTGAAGTTCCTGTATTAGGAGGTGACCATGGTAATCTAGCATCTGTGATGCCTGAAATGTCCCTGTTGTTGCCAGTGCCTGGATATACAGAGAGCTTTTAATCTGGCATGGCATGTCATCCCAAGGAGAACACTGTGCCTGAATCTTCAAAGATGATCTTGTCTCATTGGCTTCCAGTTGTGTTTACTGGCAGCCTGCAGCATGTTGCCATGCAGCTGGTGTGCAAGCTGAGGAGAACATAAACAACACAGTTGGGAGACAACACATGCTGTTTCCAAAAAAAATGAAGGAAAAAAGTCTGAAATGCAGCAGCACATTTTTATGAGAATTCCATATGGAAACGAGCACAATAGGGAACCAATCTCGCATACTATTGTTTTTTTTGGAAAACCTTCCCTCTTCCCAGATACTTTCTTTTCAGCGAACTTCCACTGTAATTCCTTACCATTGGCTAACGTTTTTGGCTCCCTACAGACATGGGTCTAGCCTGCAGCTGGCCTTTTTGGATGCTGCCATCCTGTAGGAAAGCAGTGCCAGGACCACCTTATCTTTGCTTTGCCATTACTAAGAGGCAGCTCTAGTAGACCAATAGCTCTAAGGCAGCAGCATCCATCAGCTCAGAGCTGTGGCCAGGACAGCCCAGCCATGCTCTGCATACACAGCAAGGAATGTTGGACCACAGGCTGCTGGTTCTGAGATCAGTGGCAAAGTATGCTCCTGTAGGCAATGTCCTTCCTAGGCTGTTAAGCTGGCAAGACAGCTTAACCTCCTGGATCCCCTGCTCTTCCACCTAGCAGTGGCTTTTTTGCACAATATCCAGGTCTTACAGTGCATGTTTTGTTTCCTGGGTGTCACAACAGTAGCTCATGAGAGCTAGGTCTTACTCCAGCAGATACAACCTGCTGACGCTGAAAGCACTGCCTGTTTCCTTCCACTACTTGCACCCAAACTACTCAATCTGCTTCACTCTCCTGCTTCCCTCTGTCTGTAAGGACTGCAGATGAGGAGCATGCCAGGAAAATAGACAGAGGTCATATATGGATTTCATCTATCCAGAGAGACTGGCATGTCAGAAAAGAAGAGGAGGTCAAAGGCAAACTTTTTCCCCTCCAGTGTTCTTCAAAATCTTTGACTTCAGAGATGGCTTTTCTCATCACTGCTTGCCCTTTTCTTTGCTATGTCAGTATCTTTTGCTACCCTTGACCAAGTGTTTCTTACAGTCATCTTAAGCTGTGCTTTGTGCAGGCAGGTTATTGTCAATGCTCTGTGTCCAGATCGAAAAAATACCAGCAGAGGGTCAGGCTGCAGTGAATTCCACAGCTTTCCTGCTGAAACAGGCTTTGGCTCTACTTTTGTAAAACCAGATGTCAAGGATCTAACATGTGAAAAGGCCAGTTGTTGTTATAAAGTAATTTAGTAAATAAAATAAATTGGTATCACATCCCCAGCTGGAATTACTGCAGTCCTAAATGCTTAGGACCCAGGACTAAAGTCATTAGTCAGGCTCCAAGAAATCCTGAAATTGGCTTAAATAATATGAGATTATAAAGTGCTCTTGGGGTTCTTGTAGTTGTTTTTCAATATTGAAGCATTAAGGGCTCACATGGGTTAGAAATATATTTTTATTAAAAAGTGAAGCAGGGATTTGTCGCTGTTGAGCCGTTAGCAGAGAAAAAGATCCGAGTTCTCAGTGTGACAAGAAAGAAGAAATTTATTATTTTGATTTCAATATATATAGACTTTTCAGAGGTCGCCCAGATTGGTCAGTCAGAAACCTCCCCCTAGGCCTGATTGACCAGGCCTGAACTGTCCAAATCTCGAGACACTGTTTCAAAATATCCAAACTTTATCTTTGTTTATAAAACACAGAAGAATGTTCTCACGGGGAAGACCTGTGCTAGCCACAGTGATTTTCACTGAGGCTGCTTCCATGTTTGAAGAAAGTCACAAAATGTGGCAGAACTCACTGAAACAGTCTCCTCAGTTTTTGGTCTGGGAAGGACAGCAGCATCAGCTTTCAGTGGGTAAGCTCTTGGTTCCCCTAATGCCAAGGCAGCTGCTCCAGATTTACACTTGAGTTTATGAGGCCAGAGTCAAGTAGACTTCAGCTGACAAAAAATGGTAAAATACATTTATAATTAGTCTTTTCTTTGTTTGCCTTCTAATTCCCTCACATATCTCTTAATTTTCTATGTCAGGCAGCAAAGCACAGGACAAACATGTGGACTATTGTATAGTGAACATGACCTTCATATACTCAGGGTTATGTTTTTTGCAGTAAAGAATGGTTATTTCTGGCCAACTCCGTTTATAAGCTGGCGTGAAGATCCCATATAAAAATGAGGATTTTCTTTTGAGATATTAATATATCTTCAAGAAAGATATAATCTTTTAATTGATGCAATCTCTTAGTAGCAGCACTGAGGTACATTTTGGTAAGAGCAGTCTGAGAATTTAAAAATTCTGTGTCTTCTTTATTGATACAAACTAAACTCACAGCACTTTTAATTAAATTGTCAATGTAGTGACAGTGACATTGAGAAGGTAGCTGCACAGTCATTCCTTTTTAATGATGTCTCTTCTTGGTAATTAGGGTAATTCCAGATTTATGAGGATTAAAAGAGCCATATACCTTAAATTCAGTCTTGGAGGTTCTTGTAAGAGACTGCAAGTATTGTGTCAGTGTGGTAAAACCAGAGGCAAGTTAATGACAGGTAGATGATTCTCCCTTTCTGAAAACATGTCATTTGTCTTCTGGAACATTTTTACATCTATTGTATGTGTGGCTGGAGAGAGAGCATAGGCTGTCTGCAGACACAGGTTACGCTGGCATGGAGGAATGATGGAGGAGTGTTTCTGAAGCAAAAAAGGGATGCTGTTTACAGTGTTGAGTCTCCTACAGGGCAATCTTACCTGCTTTTTAAATGGGAGTTATGGGGTAATGTCATGTGCTTCTGCCTGTAGCCCCACCAGGGATAGCTTGGTGCCACAGTTCCCCAAGTGCCAAGCTGTGTGCTCTCCACCTGCACCAGCAGGACTTCCATTAATAGCCAGTGCTTCTTCCTGAAACAGCAGTGTGTAAATAAAGCTGGGCTGAGAAATGAGGTCTCTGGGCAGGGTGCAAGGGACTGGCCGGTGCTGCAGCTCTGTCTTCCATGGACTGGGGCACCACACACTTCACCCAAGCCCTGACATCTCCTGACCATAACTCTGGTTTGAATAACAGCCTTTTCATGTATCAGAACTAAGAGACAAGGTATTCCTGGTATTCCTGTGTAGCGATCATTCCTGTTCCTCAAATGCCTTCTCTCCAGCACGGGAGGATAGATCACCATGCACTCTCTGCAGCATATACTCAATGACTACATAAGCACTGCCTGCCTTTCACATGTCCAAATCTTGACATCTGTTTTTACAAAAGCAGACCAAGTCACACCTTAGCTATCTGGATGGTGACACATTCACATGCTGAAATACTCAGCTGAGGTAAAATTGCCACTGATCCCAAGGCAACTCTTATTTGGGGGATTGAAGGTTTAATTCCTTAACAAAATAAACACCTGCCACAGTGGGTGGCAGCCAGGAGAGCCAGTGCCAGGAAGCCCTGGGTTTCAGGCAATGGTGGCACAGCTGTTCCCAGCCACACTGGGGCTGAGGCTGAGTCCAGGGTATCTGGAGCTGAGCAGGAGCATAGGCATTTTCCCCTTTCCCTGAGCTGGGGCATGTTTTACCCACTGGGCCAGTTGGCTTATGGGTGCAGACATCCTTTCAATGAAAATCTTGTTCACTCAAAAATGCCTCGTGATTCTAAAGGAAAATGCATAAATGCAAATACAAACAGCAAGCAGAAAGTAGTAATTAATGTCCAGTGCACATGTGCAGCATCGCTGATAATGTTGCCTGGTAACAGAGGAAGGGATGGCAGAGCCTCACCAGGAGCCAGTGGCAGCCTGTGAGTTCTTTTCAAGTCTGGGTTTTGCCCAGGGGAGAGAGAGAGCCCCACTGACAGCTCTCTCTCCTCCTTATTGACCCCCATTTACAGATGTACATGCATGCATACATGCATACTTACATTTCTTTTGGGGCTGCAAAATGCCATCCTAAATAAATAAATACATGCACTCTCTCTTTTCATCTCATACCAGACACTTGTGTTTTGCTGTGAGGTGCCTACAAAGGGCTTTGAATAGCAGCATGTTCCAGTGGGGGAAATTTTTGCATCCTGTTCCTTTGATCATGATAGCATGGTGAGAAGGAAGCAGACTGTCTTCATTTCTGTAACTAGGTAGGGTGCCCAACTTGACGAGGAAAAACAGTTCTTACCCTACCAATTTGCTTTTTATGACCTAAAGAGCATTAGAACAATTTATGCATTTGTAAGTGCATTAGAAAGAAGCTTGAAAAGAAAATTGGCAAATTCCTCAGGAATCAGCATTCTTTTTCAGTCCTTAACATACTCTGTTCTATGAAATGATAATCTGTTTTCCTTAGGGATTTTTAATGTGTTTTCCACAGTTACAAGGCTAGTGTCCTTTTGTGTTTCTGCTGCAGTACATGAGACTGTTAACTAAAATTTATAAACTGTGAATAAGCAAAAATTTTTATTGTTGCAGCAGCTACCAAAGCCACAAAAAGACACTCCTGAATTTACACTCCAGCAGGCTGAGGCAAAGATTTTTAATTCATCCACTGTTAGTCTCACCCTAACTCAAAGCCCAGGATGGAGTCCACCCAAAACAACATGCATAGTCAAGTAAAATGTTCTCTCACAAACAAAATTTTCATCTCGTAAGGATGGAACTAATTGTATTAGGTGTTTCAATGCTGATGTGAGTCAGGCAGATTATAAACAGTTCTCACCAACTCTCCCAGAAGTCAGAATAGTCTTTATCTGCAGCTGAGAGGTATCCCAAAAGCATGTGCATTTTCTTTTCTTTCTAAACTACCTTGTGAATCCAAATAAATTCCCTCCTGCCTGAGGTGTGGCAGAAATTGCTGGTGGCCAGCACGAGCTTCTGAGAGCCATCTACATTGTTATTAACTGAGTTTTGTAATTCATTCAAGAAACGGTTTGTTGCTCTCAGTAATTTGTAAATGTTTTATTAAATGTTGATGGCATTGACTGGAAATGAAATAAAAGGTTTTTTATTTTCTAAAAAGCCTGTAAGTAATTACCAGTTCATGCCTAGGAAACCATTCAACTGCTGTACAGCCTCAGACCTTTTTTAGCATCTACCTCTAGCTATTTTTTTAGAGTGAAGGAGATTAGAATTAAGAAAACCTATTAAACAATTGAATGCCAGCTTTTACAATAACTGTAATCTAATAAAAGATTAATGCATCACAGCAGATCTATGCATGTTGCCAGTGGAAGGTTTTTGACTGAACTGTTAGAGGTGTCACTTTCATCACAGGCTAATGACTAGATAAATAAAACAACCTAACAATAAAAGAGTTTCAGAAGGCTTTTTTATGGTAATAAAAATTAATTGCCTACAATCAAAAGTGAAAATATGAGTACACAAGGGAGATCCATTATTTGAAGGGAATCATAAAAATTGTTAGGCGAATTAAAAAGTTACACAATCTTAGTATGTGATAAACAGCAGAGTTACCAGCTTTGTTTTGAAATTATAACTACACCGATTGAGGGCAATAAAGAGTAAAAATGTCATATTTTAAAGGCACTTTCCATTTATAGACTGCATTATTCAGGGACTAAGTGCTGAATCCATCAAAAACCATTTCATGTTTAAAATCGTGATTCGAACATCTCTGCAGGAATGATATGCAGCCACAGTTCTAATTACTTGCAGTACATGGGATAGATAGATTTTCTGTTCACTTGGGATTGCCACAGCAGCAATGAACTGGGTGTTTCTGAGCAAGAGACTTAGTGAAATATTACTTAGCACATTGAGTAGCCACGAGATTGGAGGGAAGGTTAGACACCCTGAAAGGTGTTTTTCTGCAACTCTGAAGCCATGAAATTGAACAGCAGCCAATCCCTTTAAAAGACCGCTCAGTAATGAGCTGTAAAAAGCAGGGTAGTTCAGTGAGATGCTGCTTTATAAACAGTAGGAGAGAGATTTTGGCAAGCAGACAAACTCTTTCTAGCATCTTGATGAAGCAAGCAACATTTTCCTGCTGCGATGCTGCCCATTAGCATCAATCCTGACCACAGCGCTTTAGGTCTTCCAAAGGAGTATTTTACACTAATGACATTAACAAATATAAATTCTGATAGCACCTTTTAGCCTTAATGTGTGGGGTTTGTTATTGCTAAACTCAACAGTAATCACAATAACCACATATCTGAAGTAAAGTTAGGACACAGAAATACTGTACACATCCACAACCTGGGGTCATGTTGATCATCTGATCTGAGTGGGAGTTTCAAGCCACGGCAGTTGAGTTGCTGTTTAATAATGCAAAATACAGCTTCATGGCTCCCTACACTGAGGTAGAGAACATGGCCAGCAAAGGCTGTTTATTTTCCTTTTCTCTATTAGCTGTTACCCAACTGTATTGTTTTTTTCCCAAAGATCTGCTATTTGTGCTGCCACACAAAGCACATGGCAATGTCGATAGCTGTGAGGAAATGATTCGCTGGAGGTTGTTGTGAATGGTGTCCTCTCTCATGCTCAATGCAGAGCACAGCCTGGTTTGGTAGGGTTCCTCCCTGACCACCTGCTCACTTTGAATGTTTTCTGATGACAGTCTAGCAGAATAAATGCCAACCATCAAAACTCCTCTTTAATGCCATAGTATGAAGCCAGTTGAGCCCAGCAGCCATGGGGGAGTGACAGAGAAAAACAGGTAAGCACAGCAGGATGGACTTGGGTACCATCTGGATTCAGGAGTTCTTCATTACCTGGGTTTTCTCATTTTCTCCAAATTACTTCTGCTAGAGAAGGGTTACCCCCTGGAAATGAGCTCACTTTTTGTAAGGTACTAGAATACATATTAACATACTAAACTTTACGTGTTCACATTTGGTGGTCTCTGCCTAAGAACTCACAGTTCAAATGGATGTGGGAGAAAACTTATTGAAAAGTTCATTTTTCTCTCACATAAACTCTGATACATTTCTAATTTTGGCCAATTTTTTAGACCTGTGATCTTTGGACCAAATTTTTTCATCGCTGTACCTCAATACATTAGTTCCTAGGAGCTGAATTTGGTTCAGAAAAGGCGTTAGTCAGCAAATAAAAAAGTAGGATTTTTTTCTTGTGAGTTATTTCATTTTAGACATTGAGAAGTGAGTAACCTTCATAATGTCAAATTTAGAAGCACATAGGCCCTGTTTGCCTTCATTTTACCCACGGTTGATCCAGCATATTTTGATATTTTGTTTTGATAATCCTTTAAAAGTCTGGCTAGTTTCATCAGTCTTTTTGAGCCTACTGAGCACACCTAGTTGTTCTGGAAAGCACCAAAATCAGATCCTTAGGGTGTTTTTGTCTCTCAGAAGCTAAAAGTTCTCACAAACACAAAGGTTTATCTACTGGTGGAAAAGATGTGGTTTCATCTTAGTGGAATACTGGAGACAGTGTTTTGGCTAATCCAGTTCTTCCTAGAGGCTGTCATCTGCAGCACCACTGGAATATAAACCTGATGGTGACCTTCTGTGCAGCTATGAATTTCTTACCTTGCCCCTGCACTCTCAAGTGCCTATGCCTTTATGGCGTACTGGGGAGAAAATCGCTCATAAGGATCTTGGGTATCCAAGTCTTTGTGTTCACTTGTGTGTCAAAGCTGTTGGAACTGGAAGGATTCTCACTTGCCATATGTATCCATGTTGGGTATACCTCCACCATCTATAGCACAATAATAAGAACAAGATGCGGGCCTAGAAACTGACAAAAATGCAAACCTCAAAGCTGCCAAATTAAGTAAATTTGTCAGAGAAGCAGTGAAAGCATCTGCAGGCTGCATCTCATGAATTTCATAAGGAAGAGAATTCCACCAAATTGGGGCCAAGCATATTCCAGATGGCACAGATGGTTTAGCAAGTGACAGATTGGAAACAGAACCCAAATTATGAGCATGTACATAAACAGAAATCAAAATTTCTCCAATAGGTAGGAGTCAAAGTCTGAAGGGTCTTCAGAGACAATAATAGCATGTTAATTTTAAGCCTTAAGCAGTAGCCAAGCTGAATGCCTGAATAAGGATGGAGGATGACAAGTTGTGAGAAGAGCGCGCAACTTTTCAGCAGCTGCCAAGTTTAGAGTAGATTCTCAACAAAACAAAGAGGCAGAAAATGGCCCCCCAAAATGCAGCTATAGTTCAACCTGTAAACTGCAGAAAAACAAGTCAAAATTTCGTTAACAGGCTCATTGCAAAACCAGTCTGAAAGCTGGATGGAAAAAATGACATTGTTATGTCTTTTTTAATCAAAATCCAATTTGAACTGGCTTTTATGAGAGCCAGTTTATACAGGGGTGAAAATGTGCAAATCATAAAATCAGTAAGTACCTGTGACCATGGGAAGAAAATGTGTGAAAACAATGGGAGCAATGAAAGAAATATCAGAAGTAAGAATATTTCAATATCAATAAGGGAGGGAAGGAAATCACAGCAAAGCTAATCCTCAAAACAGCATGTGGGGAAAAGTGAGAGGAATCTTAGCTCTGACTTAAACAAAGACTGATTATTTTATTCTCCAGTAATACAAGCAGCCATATGTACTATCTTAAAACTCAAGACAGCAAAATATTTTAATAAATTGAATAATGATTACATTTTAGGGACAGTATAAGAACTTTTGAGTGTGAAAATGCCAATTATAAGTTTGTGTGCATGTGTATGTACTTATATGCACATATACATGTTTATACACATAGACATGTAGTATGCATGTGTAAAATTTTACAGCTGCAAGTGTCTCCTATTCCCTTTAAACCAATGGTAATAAGGCTTCCAAACAGCCACCCCCTTTTTGACAATGCTGTCCTTCACTACCGATGTTAAACACAGGCTATGGTCCTTATCCATGTGTGAGAGTTGGTTTTGTGGCCAGTGAAGGACTTCCGTAGAGTCAGAGAGATGGGGAACATGCTGTGGAGTTGACATGCTCTCTCTTCATACTACCTGGATTTCTCATGGCATTATGGACAACAAATACTTTCCTGGTAAAAGGTAAAGATAATAAAAGCAGTGATTTGTTTTTTCAGGCATGGTTAGCTCTTCCATGTGGTACTTTTGCAGAGGGGCTGTGGACATTCTTTTCCTGCTCTTTTTTAAGGAGTTGAATATGTTCCACCTCCTATAGCCACATGAAGAAGCTTCAGAGTCTCAGTAGCTCCACTGTGTCCCACCATACATTCCCCTTCAGTTTTCAGGGTTGCAGAGGGCCATTTAATCTGATAGGTCTTGTTTATGCTTTTATCTGACCAAGTACACTAAATGCATATACCTGGGAGCTGGGTCAAGGTCTAGATTTATTTTGATGTGGATCAGAGAAACTGTCTTAAGCAGGACTTGCTCCATGGTACTTTGTTGTAAGACTGTTTCATAGCTCTTCTGTCACCCACTGTCAGAAAACCTTTCCTTCAAAGAGAGTAGGCACAGCCTATGAACAGACCATAAAGTGTCTGAGAAAATTAAGTGGGGGAAAAAACATGTATTTATGTTGAGCAGTTTTGCCTGCTGGCCAGGTGGGTCACCTCTTTTTTTCATGTTTTAATCTGGTCTATCTGCAATATCATCTCTGTACTGCTTCCCTGGTTTCTTTATTTTCCTGTCAGTCTCTGCCCTACTCCTTGCCCCACTGCCTTTCTGAATTTCTTTGATATTCAGATTGACTCAAATATGCTCTCAGATCAAGCAGTGGAAAAAAAACCAGTAATTTAAGTCACATTATAAATCCCAGATACACGCTGGAGGTTTCTCTCCATATCTGCCTCCCTCCCCTCCCAACATCACCAGAATGCTTTCAGGGTCTGATACTGCCTGCCTTCTCTCTTTTTCCCAAATAAGTGAGAAAAATCCCCTGTGGGTGGAGAATGCAGAGACCCTAAAGCCTCTGGTCTCTGATGTGCAGCACGTGCTGGTTGCGCGGGAAGGAGGGGAGGCAGCACTGCCGGGGGAAACGCGTGCTGTGTTCCTTGGGTAAAGGAGCAAGCCTGTGGCTTAATGAATCAGCAGATTTCATCTGAAGAGGGGCTTGCACAATGTCCCTAATTGGATTTCTCTGAAGAACTGCAGGTCCTAGATGATCGCCTGGAAGGTGAAGATGGTGACGAACATGGACAGTCAATGTTTGGTGTTGCTTAAAGGAAAGGCAAGTTGCTGGGTTGGAAGCAGTGTCAGTGCCAGCCTCGTGTGGCTGCTGGGATGTGATGGGGCCCACATCAGTGATGGCATCTCAGGCAGAGCAGGAGACCCTACTAAAAATAGGAAAAAACTGCCAGCCTTCCTACAACAGCACAACCTGCTGTGTGACAATTTATCTGACCCCAAAGGGATGCCAGCATCCCTGGGGGACATCTGCATTCCCACCATGCTCCCTCATCACTCACCCTCACTGAAGCTGTGCCATCCATCTTTGGGCTCACCCTGCTGACTCCACTGTCTCCATGGGTGTGTGATGTGGATGCTGGCACTGGCAGGTGATCCCTTGGGAGCACCTAGTCATGAAGTAGGAGTCTGCATTAGGGCTGTGCCAGGGAGCAAACAACTGACAGCTAATTAAACATGGCTTTAGGCTGTAGTCACTACACCTTTGAGAAGATGATTAAAGGAAAAATGCATTGGCATGTTCTCTGTTAGGAAAAAGGTGTTTAAAGTCTCCATGGTTGTCCCACCATATGTGAAGGGTGAGATCTCCTTTCAACAGAGGCTTGAGAAAATATGTGATGGGCTCTCACTAAGCAAGGAGAGGCAGATACCAAGAAATTTTCTTGATGACTGGGGATTCCCCTGCAATTCCTTGAAAGTCTATATTTTGCATCTGCTGGAGTTGCTGTTGACTTCAAAGGAAGCAAAGAGACAAATTGGGTTTCTGTGTGGATGAGACGGTGTATTCACTGGTGACAGCTTTGTCAGAAACCAAATGGAGTCTTCACTCTAGGAGTAGATTATCTGACCTGTCTATTTTTTTTCCTTATTCCCTCTATTATGATTGTTAATTTTTCTAAGTAATTTTGTTCTTTCCCTTTTGCAGTTCCACTTCAAATGCTTGATCCTGTCTAGTACTTTCTCTGTGACCTCATAGTCTGTTGCCATGGAAATTCAGCTTGGTAACTTCAGTGATGGATTGGGCAGAAGACGAAAGATAGACTGGATAGGAAATTATTACCAAATTCCATAAAATTAAACTCCTGAACACCAATGTGGCATTAAGAAGCAGACATTCTTTATTTGGTGCCAGATATGCAAGGGGATATTTCCACCAAAATATTGGCCATGCTGAGCACAGAAAAGGCTCAGTTTATATACTATAGTTTACATAAATATTCATTGATTTCCCAGAAGAAATATACATATGATAATAATTTCCTCAAAGTTATCAGCATATTTCCTCCCTCATCAGCTCATGTGTGTTCTCTTGTCCCAGGACACTCTCTGGTGGGCTTTGGTGGCCACCAACCCTAAAGTTGTAGTTCACTGCCTGATAAACTCGATATTAGCTCCCAAATATGGAGCTGAGGTGGCACCACTAGTCTAGTTTCTTATTTTGGACACCCTTGATCAGCAAAGTGTATTCTCCCATTCCTCTCCTTGGTTAATGTTTAACATGATCCTCCTCATTTTGCAGTTTCATAGGCTAATGGTTTTGCAAAATAGACGTGTTTTCCCTACCAGCTGAGCAACAGTTCTTCATCTGGCAACAAAATGAACCTTCATTTGCTAAAAGGGCAAGACTGGTTGTGGCTCTGCTGCTACCAAGTCTGAGGAAGCCACTGAAAGCAAAGTCCTGACTCTGGATTTGCCACACAGTGCCTGGGATTAGGCTCTGGCCCAGCTTTATGTGTGACTGCACCAGGAATAGGTATACCTGGCAGTCCAGTGCTGGAGGAGGATGTTCAGTCTGTGCCTTTGTCCACCATGCGTGGGTCACATCTCAGTAGCTTGCAGAGAGGTGCCGGAATTTCATCAGCATTTCATCAGCCCCTGCTGGGAACCAGGCCTACTGGGGCTCCAGTGGTCTGTATGGCTGCAAATCCTTGATTTACCAAGCCAAAGCACACCTGGACCCCTGAAATACTTGCACTTCAGTGGAAGTGCTTATGGAAGTCCCCCAAGAAGAAACTCTGTGTTAGCAAGGCAAGGCCAGGTGTACATTTAATATTTTGTCTTATTGCAGCTAATCTTTGCTGTATAAAGTTGTGAAGGTTATTCCTTGGCCTGCTTGCCCCCATGGGTTCATGTGATGATTTCAGTGGGTTTCCAAGAGGATGGGTGAGCAGTGCTGCTGCCCCACGCAGTGCTGCACGTGTTGCTGAGGGTGCATGGATAGGGCCAGATGTGGAGCACTTTGCTGATCAGCTCCTGAGATCCCACAGCTTCCAGGACGCTGCTTGACATTTTGGTGCAATCTGACGACTTGCAGCGTGTGCCCAGAGCACTGTATTGATGTCACTTTGCTGGATGTGGGCCAAGCATCCAAAGGGCAGTGAGTTGGTTAACATGATAATCACGTTGCATCCTAGTCTCTCCATATGACAGAGCTTTCCATTCCTGTTCGTGACTCTGCCACATTTTTCTCTAAGGGCAAATGTGACTTAAGCAAAGTGGCAGAAGGGAAACAGACTAGTCAGCATTCATCAGGGAAAAGAGAGATCTGTGGTGTAAACAGTAATATTTGGGATTATAATCATCAGGAGCAATTCCCACTACTGCTGGATACAGTCTGTTTGGTCTGATAAATCTTTGAGGACTGGGAGCCTCAATAAGCAACAGGAGTGCTGGAAAATTAATAACCCAATGAGGGTCAAGAAGCCTTGGGGTAGCAGGGACTTCCATGTTCAATCCAGCAAAAAGAAGGGGGAGCTGACATATCTCAGAGGAGGTGGTGCCTCTTCTCTGAGGGATGAGAGCTGCAGCAGCTGGAGATTGTGCAGCTGGCTGCAGGCAGTGTTTAACAGCTGGTTTAACATCCAGCCCTACTGAAGGGCAGAGCTGTCCTGACATCGTGGGAGTCATTTGGGTTCCCAGCATGATTTTATCCTCCTGCCAAGTCTTAGAGCAGTGCAGGGCATCTGCCATTCTGTGGGGGCAGAGTAGGGCACAGGAGCTTGTACAAAATGAGAGCCAAGCTAAAGGTTTTGGCTAAAGCCACGCTGAGCTGGTGGAAATCCTTCCACTGGTGTCAGTGGCCTCAGGATCAGACCTTGAATCTTTGCATTTTGCGTTGAACAAACAATTTTGATGTAATTTTTAATTTAACTTTTCTAATGCGGTGTTATGTCATCCCAAGAATTTGCATGTCCAGCCCTGAACTGAACTCTGGAGTCTCCAGCTGCACCTGCTTCTCCTGGGTTTGTGCAGGCTGAATTTGGTGGTATTGCTCTGAGTTCCTTGACACAAGGGCTCTCAGTTACTGTATTCTGGTAGTGGCCTTAGGCTCATGAAGAATTGCTTCTGACTGCTTTTTCCAATTTCTTGGGCACAGCTTGGCCTCATGAACAAGCAGAACAAGGGCAAGCAGAGCATAGGGAAGGAAGATGCACCCATGATGCACCCATCCAATTTCTTCTTTATCTCAAGGATGACATGAAGCAGCAATTCTTTGCTATTAAATTGCGTGATATATTTTAATGGAGAACACAGAAACATTGTTCATGCAATGCACTGCTCATGCCATACATTTCACACCATCAGTCTGAAATAGAATACTGATTGACATGATCAGTATTTGACCAGCAAAGCTGTAATATCACCAGATGAACCAGAAGAACTTTCAGTTCAGTGGCAGAATCCTTTCTTAATGTATCTATACAATACTTTTAAAATATTTGCAATGGATTTCTTTCCAGTTGGATCTAAATCCTCCAGCAAACTCTAGATTTATTACTCTGTCGTGTGCAAAATACCTCCTTTATACCTCATATCAGCTTCCTTTCAAACCAGATGGTACTTAGAGTTTATGGCATACTACATTATAGTCACTTACCATCATACATATTGTGTTCTTCCATGGCTCTGAATGTTAAAGGACACCTTTTTGCCCTATTTGGAAGAGGGGGAGAGCAGAAAACACATGTATTAGCAAAATTGCTGTCATTTATTTCATCACATCAAGGTTGAAATAACTAATCCATTATAAGAGAGGTAACACATCATTCATTATTTGCTGCTTGCTATGGCAAGCCACTGGCTCAGCACATGTAGACTTATGGATTTGGTACATGTAAAGCTGTAATGAATGTGCAGTTGTGATGAGCAAAATTGATGCTAATATTTACTGCTCTATACAGCTGCTATATATTAACTCTTTCCCCCTCCCTTCCTATTTGCCCCGCTCTGTACATGCAGGCAAATATTCCAGCTATTTAATTTCCATCCCAGTTACCACTCAGCAAGATTTTCAGCATGGGCTCTGACCCTTTAGAGGACAGAAATAGAACAGAAACCTGGGGGAGGTTTGTTTGCCATGCCACTGTGCCTTCCTCTTTGGCTGCTGTTGTGCCTGTGTGCAAGGGCAGCTCCAGAAGGATGCCACCTGTGAACTTTTCTCTCCACAGCATAGTTTTAGTCAAAGTATTTTGGATCAGCTGGAGGGTGTCTGGCAAACAGTGTCTGGCAAAGCAACAGTGAAATTTAGCATCAAATGTTTCAAACTACTGTAACAACATAATACCTTATACAGGTGTATATATATATTACACTTCTTATTTTTACATCTAGAAAGAGATAAAAAAGTATATGTCTTGATTGATAGATAGATAGATATAGATAGATAGGTGATAGAGAGATAGATGGATAGATAGACAGACAAATAAATCTGTTATTATATTCTTACAAAGCTAACAGGTTGCAACACCCCATAATAACTCTTTATTTAAGCCCCTGCTCCATTCATGGCAGGGTCGGAGTGAGGCATAAGCAAGCTGGATCAGCTGTGTCCTGCCTGTGTCCTGGAGGACAGGACACCATGGGGACATAACAGGCTCTGTCCTTGTGCTCCCAGGAGCTGCAGACAGCCCTGCTGAAACTTCATAAGATGGTTCCTTTGGCAACTTCTGGAAAGGCAGGGATGGGCAGGGCAGCATGGCTCATGTCAAGGCTTGGGTGACTTCCCGTGTGTTCCCTGATGTTCTTTGCTTGCAGCCTCTGGTTCCTTTTGTAGTAAAGCAGAAACATCCACAAGTCCAAGCCTGGCTCTTCACAGTTACCTGTCTATCGATGCAACAGGGCATGCTTGAGGCTTGGTGCTTGTAGTTTCTGGTCTCATTAACTACATGTTCAGGAAGTGGATCCATAACATTAATTAATCCTGAATGATGCATCAGTACTCCCTATAGTGCAGACATCAGTTCTGGGCTCCTATTTTTGCAGTATGGACAGCAAGAGCACACTCAGGATTAGTTCTGGCCAGGACACAGCTGCTCCACATGCACATCCCAGGCAGCTGAGCCTATGCTAAATTACCTGCCCTTTGGAAAGGCAGGCAGAAACACAGGGTCACCTGACCACTAATGTAACTTGTTTCATACTCCGTACAACAAAATCCTTGCAACTATTGCAGTGTATCATTATTTTCAGGGTCTGAAATGTTATTCTAATCAAATTTTCCTGTTTTCCTGAATGCTGAGTTGCAGATGGTTTATTACTACCACTATTCTATTATTTTTAAATAAGAATGCTGAATGCTCACTGAAAGTCTGGATAGAAAACCTCCTATTAATTTGTCTCTCCACCTTTCAGCATTCCCATGTCACCCACTTTAGCTAAACAGGAGTTTTGTGATGCACCTTGGGGAGCAAATCTACATAAACATGCAAACACTGTAACCCATTTCTAAAGAGGAATAGATTCCCTATTATACTTGGTTTCTCAAAACAGACAGAAGATAATGGGTCCAAATCTGCCCTCAGCTCTGTTTCTGTAATCCCTGTGATTTCAGTTCATTGCAGGTGCCTCATGGATAGGCAGATCCTGCTTCCCCTTGTATCTCATTTTGCCCTGGTCATTGTCAGAGCACCAGGGTGAGCTTGAATGTGATGGGGAGCCCTGCTGGCACAGGTGGACTATGCAGGCTGTTTGTCTTAGAAGAATGAAGCAAAAATGGCAGAGCAGGTACCTGGGTCTTTGAGAAATAGCTGCCTTTGGCCCTCAGCACTTGCCCTTCATCACCATAAAAAATGTATTTCAGCATCTCAGTGTCCCTTCCTTCTGCTGATCAAGATATGGGCATTTGTGTCTCAGTATTTCTACATTTGCCAGGGGAGCTTGAGCAGGGGCAAAACAAGTCATTCATGGCTCACTAGAGCAGTGAGTGGTTGCAGCTTTTGACAGTGTGACAACTGAGTAATAACATGTTTTCACATGGTGGCCCCGCGTGATGTCCTCAGTGTCTTCATGCTGTACTAGAGATTCCCTGTCCCAGGGAATGACATGTGAAACAGGGTAGTTACATGGTGTTTCATAACCACTGCCTTTGGCTAAGGATGTGCATGCTGTTAGGCTGGTCAGAAGGTTTTCAAGTGCAAATAATTTTTAGCTAAAAAGGGACTAGAGGTAACCAGCTTTTTAAAATTTGACTGTTTATCTTATATGCAACAAAACACGCTGGTTTTTAAGCACCCAACTCAAATTTCTCCTTGAACCTTCCGATACGAGCAGTTGAAGTTGGGGGTTTTAATTCCAGTGGTTTGGACTTCTGAAAATCTCATCTGGTCCTATCAAAACTCCAGAAGACAAGCCTGGGTACAATTGTTCCTTGGGGGTGAACAGATGACTGTAATGTCCCTGCAATGCCTAACGCGGAGAAGGCTCCTCATCCAACCTACGTGTCTCAATGTGAAAGGCATAAGTATACCAGATGATGATAAAACCCCTGGGCAGGCTTTGTGAGCATGGTTCTAGCTGTGGTCCAGGGTGCAAGGTTCAGCTTGAAAGATGGGGCTGCCAAAGCAGGCAGCAAGCAAGGATCTGGGGCAAGTCTTACACATGTTCCCGATAGTCATCATGGCAGGGTTCCTGTCTGCGAGACATAAGGAACAGATTGAAATTTCCCTGAGCAGCATTATCTGATGCTAAGAGCCAAAATGTCTTTTCTAGCAAGGAAGAAAGCCACAATCCCACTCAGGAGCATACAGGCTCTTCCAAAACTAATTTATGATGGAGGTGTGGGAATTGCTAATTACTTCTGTGGAAACAAAACCACTGTTACTCTGCTTCAGGTCGGTTTCTTTTTCCAGGCTCTTCCCCAGTTTTCACTTGTTCCTAATTTTCTCAAGAAAGTTCCTTGAGGGGTGGCAATGTACCTTTCAGGCTTGGCACAGTCTAAAGGTGAATATTTTGAGAACTCTCAGCAAAATCATCCTGGCTGTTTTTATGATATGTGGGCATGAAGAGAAACCAGCTATTCCTATTTGTTCCGGTTGCAGCTTCTCTGACCTCATAACTCAAGAAGAGCTGACGCTAGGAAATTTGAACCCAGCTTGTTTTATAGACCTCGGTGATGAAGGAGAAAACAGTTCATGTCTGAAGAAAATCAATTCAATATTTCTGGAGTTGGGAGCAATTAGAATTGAAGGCCAAATTTTGCTTTGAAATACTGCAGCACAGCCCCAATGAAATGCCAGTCCGAGGGCAGAGCTCATCCTGGCACAGTTTGTACATATTGATGAAGAATTTCATTTTCCCTAGAATGTTAAGCAGAGGTTGAAAGGAGGAATGTCAGATTTATTCTGCATGAAAGGCCAAGTTCCAACTCTGATGCCAAACTATGGGCCAAAGTATAAATGATGTTCATTCAGCACGGAGTGAATATCTCAGCCGTGTCAATGGGAGGTTTGTGCAATGATCAGAAAGAGGATTTTGCCATATGCAGCAATTAACTTTTTCAGATAACATTATTTATTCTGAACATATTTCTATATCCAGTATTGCTTGGTAAAAAAATTTGCCATTTTCCATTCTTACTTTATTCTGTTCCCCTTTTTCCTTCCTCTGTCTTTCTCCCTACTCCCTGTCTTGGGATATCTCCTTTCTTTTTTCTTCTTTTTTCCCTTCCTTAGAGGAATTCTCTAAGGCTGCTATCTGCAGGGATTTCCCTAATATCTTACCCATTCCAGGGAGTAGTAAAGAGTTAGTGCTAGAATTCAAGTGTCATTTTGGGACCTTGACTTGACATGTTGGTGGCAGTAGAGAGAGACAAACTTTCAATTTTTAGAAACCCGGAGCACAGGTATGGATTACATCTCATCAAAATGTTGGGGATTTGTCACGTAAATCCATTGAATGGGCTTGAAACAGCCTTTGACTTGAGTTTTTTATTGAGTGAAGTTTGTTGTTTCTGTCAAGCTGAGCACTTGTGTGAAATTCCAAATAAAATTCCACCAGATCTGTCCTTTCATCTTCAAATAAGCCTCTTGACCTAAGAAAAACCACTGTAAACTGCAAATAGTTCAAGGGAACAGATGTATTAAAGCCCCTTAAACCCATAGCCTATTTACAGAAAGTGGATTTTTCCAGCTCCTGCCTTTATTGGATTGTCACATGCTGTATCAGACAAACTGCAAATGAACAGCAGTGATGAAATCAAGTCTTCCTACTCCTAAACCGTCAGAAGACACCTCCACAAATGACCCGGCCATCCCTTGACATGTCTTTACACAATTCTCTGCTTACTCTGACAGATGTGTCCCTCAGCAGAGCCCTCCAGGCCTGGCTGAGGTCACTTTGTCTACTAGGGCTCTGTTCCCCCCACTTCATAATGATTCTTCCTCTTGTGGTTTGGAGTCAGAGAGCTCCATTCTTGCTCCTCAGCTCAGTGACAGTTGTCATGACTTATATTGGGGCTTAAGCAAATGTGGCTTCACTTTGAGTGAGCAGGCATCCTTTTAAATGGATTTTATCTTCATAAGCTGCATGCCATGTGTACCTCGTTGAAGATTTTGCCATATGTAGAGATGACGCTTCCAAACAAATCTGTTTTGCTCAGGGTCTGTAATGCAGACTGACAAGGAGACTTAAATATTTGGATTTTCATCTCCTCTCCCAAAGGAGATGATGCTGTATGGACACTTCAGACCCACCTCAGTGTGCTCCATCTAATCCATGGCATTGCCTTCCTTGAGCAGCCTGTGTCAGTAGCTTTTTCTAACTTCCAACAAATGAAAGACCTTGATATGTTTACAATAAGAGGAGCCTAGGCCTAAACTACAACAGATTGCATTTTTTCCAATTTGTTTACTGGTAAAAACATGAACAAAATATAAACATGAAATATAAATATGTGTGTTAATTATAACTAACACCGATATGCCTAAACTTTTTTCCTCCACAACTGCTGCTATAACATACTTGTGCTTGTGGGTGCACAGGAGGTTCAGAAAACTCTTCAGCATAATCACACATCAGGGAAAGATGTGTAAATGTACCCCACAAGGTGCCTGCTAAGAATGGATTTGTGTAGCTGCCACCAGCAACTCTTAGTCTGTGCAGGGTGAGTTTGATCATATTCATGCCTGTGAACAAATGAATGAATGAATGGGTGATTAATTTTTTTTTTAACAGATATCACAGTTGGTTAATTTGTCCTACCATCTAAAATTATCATTCCCTTTCTTCCTTCTGCTTGTGTCCTCCCTTTCCTTTCTTCCCCCTTGCAATCAGCTTATTTGTTAAAGGCTAGTGGCAGCACTGTCTCAAGAGGGAGGTGTAGGGAGAAGCATGCACTGGCACGATCCTGTCAATGGCCTGTGCCACCAAGAGCAGACTGGAGCTCTGGAGGGGTCAATCTGCACTGCTGGCTCTGAGGGTGTGGTGATGATAGAGTGCTCTTGACCTGGCAGCTGTCCAGGTACAGAGCAGCCCCTGGATGGCTCCTGCTTGGCAGTGCTTTTTAGGTTTCAGTAGGGCCAGACGACTCACATGAGCTCAGGGTCAGGTCTGTTGCACTACAGAGCCTGTCAGACATTTGATATGTGTGTTGCCTGGGCCAGGAACTGAAAATGAAGTGTTAGGTAGGACCTGATCACCCCACAGGTCCTGCTGCTGGGAAAGCCAAATGAAGCTTATCCATCCATCCATTCATCCATCCATGTGGCTGGAGAGCTGTATTCCACTGGCTCTTTACCTCCAACTTTTGTGAATAATTAACACCCTCTAGAGTTAAGTAGCCTCCATGGAACCACACAGGAAAAGTTTTAGCCTGCTGCAGGAAAAGATCTGAATCTTCATTAAAACTTAAAGGATTCTAAAGAATAATTTCAGCAACAGCCTGCTGGTTTCATCCCTGCTAAGCTTTCCCTGTGCCTTTTGTCCCACATGGGCTGCATGGCAGCAGGTAGGAAAGCCCTGATGCAATGTGCATCGGGTGCCTGGCCCCAGAGCTTGTGATGCCCTCTCTTTCTCTCCAGACAGTTGTTGTTCAGGAGCCACAAAGGGAGCAAGATTTAAAATGTTTCCCTTTCAAGCAGCAATGAAGCACAGCAGCTTTCTGCAAAGTGACTCAGCCTGCCCTTGGGCACATCTCTTCTGCTGCCGTTCCAGAAACCATGCGGCAGAGCTCTCCAGCTGCATCCTCTCCCCTTCCTCCCCATCCCTGCCCTACACTCACATCAAGGTCCATCATAGGCAGTGAGATGGAGCTGTTAGGATAATTCACAGTGCTACACAGACAGCTCTCTTATATCAGAAGGGTCTGGTTGAGGGAGGTTGTGCTCTTCCTGTGCCTCCAGAGACACTCTCCGGCTGACTGGGCACTGAAGAATCACCTAAAATCTCCTGCTCAGATCAAAGCGTGGTGTCAGATGTTTTGCTTTCCAATAACTTCATATAAAAAGTAAATTTCTCTTTTGTTTTCAGGGATAATTTTTAAACTAGCTTGTAAGAGTTATCATCATATTCCCTTTTTAATCCTGCCCTGCCAAGAGCAGCTGCTCCAGAGGGGACAGGGTGTTTGTGTCCAGCTGCTCCCAAGACCCCAGTGATGAGCAGAGACAGCATTGCCTCTGTTTCATATCAGGGTTGAGCCTTGCATTGCTCCTTCTCCTCCTGTCCTCTGGAAATACCACATCTGGACTGACTCCAAGCCTGAAATGTTTTAGCCCTGTTAAATAATTATTGTGACAGTTATATGTCTCTTAAAACCACAGAATTATTAGGTAACCATAATTTTGGTCAGTGCCTTAGGTACATTATTCCCTTTTACCCTTCTTTCAGTCCTTTCTAAGCTATTCCACATACATTTTTAACATATGCCAAAGATTTCACATATAAAAAGAGGGAAAGTTTGGAAACGGCACTGGGTAAGTTAGGTAATATGATGTAATTTCAAGGAATAAGTCTGGATATTTTTTTCCTCCTGCATAGTATGTGCCACGTAGCTTGGAAGATCACTTAGTGCCTTGGACATGTGCAGGGTAGCTAGATGATTTTAGCCAAGCCTGAACCCAATGTGAAGAGGTATACAGCATTTGACTTCAGTTAGTAACTAAAACCAAAGATGAATCTGACTGTAGAAATTAAAAATATGTCAGAAAACAAAGCCTGTAAAGTGCCCAAGGCGCTGCTGATAAATATGGAATGTTTGTGTCTTATGAAATGTATTTTTTCATAATTACCAGTATATGGATTTGTACTGTTCAAAGCCCTAACAGTGAATGTTCTGTGATGAATGCACAATAAAACAGGACTAATTGGATGCATTAGTTTAGACAGAGGCAGAAGTTGACATGCAGCTCTGAGTAAGAGATGCTTTATATTACCATAGCAAGTACAAAGTGCTTGCCTGTAAATTGCAAGCTCAAATCACACCACCTTCACAAAAAATCATTGCAAACTGTTGCTGTGCCATTTTTTCCTCCTTTTGTTTTATTACACGTCTGATAAGTATCTTGGACCCAAGGTCATCTTAAGGAAATAGTTGTAATGCAATAGAAACATTGCTGTAGGTGCTGCTGTGTTTCTGGCAGTGTAATTGACAGTGAGTGAGCATGCAGGAGCAGCTCCCAGCAGGGAAACTTTTGAATAAATATAAAATAAATAAACACAGAGGAATGGGGGAGTAATGTATCTCCATAAAGAGCTTCATGTTGTACGTCCCCTCCAAGCTCTTCTGTGCTTTAAGCCTGTAAGAGCAGAGGTACCTGTCAATTTTGCTGCTCCCCCTGCTTTACGTGCCTGCTCCCACCGTGGTCCCAGCTCAGTAAAGTGTGATCATGTGTGACACTTGTGGCACGTGGGTGATGCCACCGACATCAGATGGAAGCAGTTCTCACTCCAGTGCCCTTCTGAGGCAGCGCCCAAAGCAAGAAGCTGGATTCTGATTGCATGAGGATACAGCCTTAGGCAGGTTTCTTGTCATCTTAGGGATTTCAGCCCCTGACCTTGGTTCATGCCAGATCACTTGTTTTTAGCCACTATATACAAGTTACTCTGTGTGAGTAATTTTGGGCTAAGCAGCTGTTTTCCACATCTTTGGTACAGAAGTACTTGAGTTTTATTTAAATCTCCTGTTTGACTGAAACACTAATTTCCAATAAACAAGGTAAAGGGGGAATTAAGCACCCAAGCACCCAACCAAGGTTGTGCTAAGCCATCATGGTGGCTTCAGGTGGCCCACCCAGCACCCAGATTTGAAGACAACAAAAGATGAGTCTCTCCACTCCTTTGATTACTCCTTCCAGTTCTTAATTCCCCTTAATCTGCATATTATTTCTTACTCCTAATTTGGTCACTGGTCTTCAACTCCCAGCTGTGTTTTACTTCTTCAGGCTCATTTAGTGTTTCCTGTGTTCTCCTCTGAGAGTCATCTGTATGTTGAATAATCTTCCTGATTGCACAGGAGTTGTCCTGGTTTTACACTGGTGCAGCAGAAGCCACTGTCAGTCCCAAGGGACTTTCCTGACACTGCCATCAGTGGTCCTGGAATTGGTCCCTCAAGCAAGCCTTCTGCTATTTATTTCCATCCCGTCCTTTCAACTCATATTGAACAGGGCTGAAACTGCACTTAAAATTATGTCCTTTGTATAATGCTTTTTGATATTCCTTCCTCCTGGTGTCCTGACCTTTGCTAAGGCTGTTGCTAATATATTCTCTTAGCCACAGCAGTTAATGCTAATGCAAGGACTAATGTTCTCCTGCAGCTTTAACGCTGATGTGCCACACTTAGTGCTCTGTCTCCAAACAGAATTGTGTTCTGATGCTGCACTTTGCTGGGGAAGCGATTTTACTGTTTGGGTACAATGTCAGCTGAGAATGCTTAAAAAGAGAAGAGAGAGAGGGAAAATGTAATAAGGCAAAAGTGTGACAAGACACTTATGCCAGTATTATCATTGCATTTCATGGGAATGTAATGTCTGACTGCTACACAGCTTTCCCAGCATCTGTCTGTTGAGGACTCAGAGTGATATTTAATTGTAACTCATTCAAAGTGCTTGAGCAGAAAGTTCTTCATTTGTCAGTAACTCGCTGCATCCCAGTTTCAGGATGATGATTTCTATATTAATAAGTTAAGTCCAGACCAAGGAAAGCCTGGAGCAGAGCAGTGTAGGCAGTAAAAACATGTTATTAGCTATTTCAGAGATGAATTTGTCTTTCCAAACGCACCTCTGGGTATGTTTGCGCTTGCATTGTTTCTAAGGAAACAACCCACAGCTGTGTTGGAAGTTTGTTGCCAATGCACCAGAAAATCTCAAGGCCTCTCTGAGGCCAAGCAGTCACACATATTAAGGGCAGTGCAGTGAAGCCAGGTGCTGCCACTGAGGTATATACTGACACTACCAGAAATCGAATGTTCCTGTTCCATGGCTGGCATTTCTGCATTTCCACCAGGAAAAAAAAAATAAAAATCAATAGCCTTCAAGAGCAGAGCAGCTGGGTCACGGGGCAGAGGCACATCTCACTGCAAAGCATTAGGACAAGCACCCCAGGACTTGGCTCCTGCAGTGCTTTCCCAGCATGGGACATCCATGTGCTGTAAAGGCAGAGGTGTCTGAGCACTTGGTGCTCTTGGTAGCCACCCAAGGTTACTGCTCAGCTCTGTGCTGTGCTCTTAGAGGGGAGATGGTGCAGGGAAGGCATAGGAGGGCAGCTGCCCTCTATTTTGCCTTCTTATGACAGCTCTCATCAGCAGTAGCTGAAAAATAAGCACTGTCCTTTGGGAACTATGTTATAGCGTGCCTGAAATGAAATGAAGCTTCCAGTGTACTTTCTGGAGGGGAAAGGAGAGAGATAAGATGTCCACGTCATATCACCAACAACATAACTGGTATTAACGAAACAGAAGTCAAGGATGAGTGAGCACTGAGACTGAGCTAACTTTCACATCAAGAGAAGAGCCCCGAAGGGCTGTGTGCTGACAGGGCAACATGGAAAAGCTGGTACATTTAATCTCTTCACAAGGGCTGTTCTGTGAATAATCAGAAGTTGTTAGGGTTGTCAGTCCAATTTCCTTCCAAAATAAAATTAAGTGTGGAGGCGATGACATTTCAGAAATGGGTAAAGTAAATCCTCTCCTGAATATAAATAGAGGCAGGTTTAACCAGAAAGGAGAGACAAACGAAATATCTTACCTATAAAGTACTGTGTGAATAATGCTGCAGTAGGGGGCCTGTGCATTATTATTGCTATAATTCCAAAGAGTTATTCCATGTTGATGGTGTCAAAAAGCATATATGACTGTGCCACCCTATCATGTGTAAGGCAGGATGACTTTAGTCTTCTATGAACAATTGAATCATTGAATGTAAGTGATGTTTCAAATATGCAATGTATTCCTGTGGAAAGACAGGACCAAAACATGTTCAAAATTGCATTCCAAAGCACCCTACACATGTTGATAGTGGATCTTTTATTTCTTTTTAATGCAAATGGGCATGTAAAAAGAGGCCATCCACACAGAAAGGTGAAACATTTTACTTCCTTGTGTAACTGCATTCATGCTGAATTGGAAATGTGAATTGCAGAAGTGAATGAACTGCAGAGTTGATAGAGCATATTTTTATAAAGTGAGATCCTCTTCCTAACTCCACATGTATTTCCATTTGAATTACTGATCCCCTGTCTGATCAAATACACTGTGTCACCATGTCATCTCACCCTTCTATCCCTTGTGTATGATATTGCCTATCTCCACCTCTTGAATCAAATTCAGAAGCAATAACACTGAGTGAAATACAAGCAGTGGAATCCTGCTCTCATTAGCAGAAATTATATCCAGCTCCTGCTGTGACCTTACTTATAAGTACATATGATTTACTATACCAGCTTGAACCATCATTCCTTCCAGACCAATACCCAGCTTCAAAGCCTGGCAAAAAATCCATATCTCAATACCTGTGCAATCTTGCAATTCACCTAATGGAGCAAAAACCCCATTCTTCATCTCTGCAGCAAGCAGCTGATATTTTCAAGAAGGGAATTTGATCTTCCCCTTTTATCTTTGTGTGTCCTAATGCAACATGCACCTCTGACATTCTAGAGCTCCAGGCATGCACCTCTGCTTTTTTGCTGTGCAAGGGCTGTGCTGACCCATGCTGGCCATAAGCAGACCTCCTTGGGGAGTAGCTCACAGAGCACCCTTGTGGCTCAGTGCAGATGGGCCATGATGAACATCAGGGTTGTTCTGAAATCACCTTCAGCTTTTAGCTCAAGACTGGAAAGAGACAATAAAACTTTTGTCCTGGAAGCCACTAGTCTGTGGGAAGGATGAAGAAAAAGAAATTTAGAGCTCACTTCTTTCCCTAGCAACCTTACATTCACTCCAGAGGCCTTGCTAGCCCTGTACAATCCAGTATATAATAAAATCAGATTATAAAAGCAGCACATTACAGCCTTTCTGGCTGATTTATGTGCAACCTTACATCCTTGTGCTGCTCTCACAGGAGAAAATCTGGACACAGAAACTTTCACTCCCTATTATATCCTCAATCCACCTTGGGAATAATTCCCATTTACATCTGACCCTTTGTATCCCCAAACCAGTCCCCAGTCCCCCATACTGGAAATGCTGACTCCCTCAATCCTGACCTGGTTTGGTTCTCACTTGCCCAGATGATAAACTGGGACTGTAAATAACTAGTGCAATCCTCCCCTTCCCATGTTCTCTCTCTGAGGCAGTGCCGCTTTGCCTTCAAACTGGAAATGGTAAAAAAAATCAGAATAAAGCTTTCCTGCAGGTAAATATAATAATTGCTTTCTAATGGTGTCTTACCTGCTGATATAACAAATCAGTGCAAGCTCCTCATTACCAGCTCTCATTGGAGATCAAGCACAAGGATAACCAGGCACTTGGAAGTAATAATGTGTTTGAAGGGGGCATAAGTAATAAATCATCCAAATTACTTTCAGTGAACAGATGAAATGACAGAAATACCTTCAGGGCTTGTAGAAGTGAGTCAGCCTGTGCATAACTACAGCATCCCTCCTGGCTGCAATATCAGTGTTTCTGTACCTGCAGCTGGAGAATTTAAGCACAGCTTTTGCAAGTAGGGGAAAAGAAGGTCTGCACCATTGAAGCTGAAGGATCCACAAGTAGGGTGCTCTGCTCTGCCTCACCACTTGTCATAGAGTGTGTTACAATGTTTGAAATCAGCCGTGAATCAGGAGTTACTGGGAAAGATAGACATAGGGTTGATAGAGGATAGATAGACAGGGTCTGTTCCTTTAAATGTTTCCTTAGAAAAGACAAGTTAAAATGCCTGTGCTGTAATGAAAGAGTATCCTGAGTCTAGAATAAGCATCATTGATTGATAGGTAAGTCAGTGTAATTACGTAGAGCTGGAGGCTTAGTCCTGAAGAAATTAGGTTTGGAAAAGACATAGCATCTGGTGCTGGAATCAAATGCCTTTGACTTGGTTTCCTCCAACAGTAAGTGGAAGGATTTTAAAAAGAGTGCAGCAGGCCCAAGAGCTGTGTGTTTTTGGAAAAAGGCTTATTCATGAAGAAGTGGCTCCTACTTCCTCGTGCTACCCACCACTTTCCAGTTCAGCAGGCACCAGACATCCTGCCTTGCAGGGGTCAGGAGCAGCTGATCCATAGTGTGCTGTTTGTTTGAGAAGCAGCAGCTCCTAGTTTCAGCTGAATTAGTGTTTTCCCACTTAGCCCTCAATATGTGAAAGAAAAATGCTTCCTAATGCATCACCATGGAAAAGCTGTCAGGCCCTGTTCTAGTCCACTCTTTATGCCAATGAAGTGTTGCTCAATAAAGCTTGTTGTTCATTTGGTGTTCTGTAAAAACTGGTTCTGAATGTCCAAAGCAGAGGGATTTCATCTCCTGGAAAATATCACAATACAGGGACTGCATTTCACTTTTTCAAACACTCTTATTTATCCTTTTATGATTTGCTTCATGATGATGCAATCTAAATAGGTAGAGGGATATGAGGTGTGATTCCTCTCACCTAATTTTCATCACCTAAAGGATGGACATCAAGTTAAAACTCATCATCCTCAACGTGACCTCTTTTGCTAATGGCAAGAGAGGTGCCTCTCTGAAGTACCAGTCAGCTTCTGGATGAATTGCCTGCCAGAGCCACGGCTACCTTAGACTAAGCAAGTAACTTCTACATATGTGAAGTTACTGTTTAGGGAGTTTTCAGAAATCTTTTTAGAGATGGCTTTGAATCCGCCTTTCCCCTTTCTTGTCCCAAGCAACTGCTTGGGAAATGGATACCCTGGCTTGAGTTAGCATCAGTGACACCAACTACATCCTCTCTTTGGCAAGATCCTATTTTAAGCTTTTTGTCAGAGGCCACAGCTATTTGTGTCATTGTCAAAACTCTTCAAAAGGTCCAGTGACATTGATGGTAGGTCTCTTAGAAGCCAAAGGTTCTGCAGTAACATAAATAGGATCAGCAGCACTAAGTGCAGGTGAAAGAAAAGCCAGCTGCACATCCTTTCTGTCTCCCTTGGCAACAGCATCCTGCCAACAAAAACTGCTGCCAAGTCAAGGCTGGAAAGGAAGGGATGTGCATTTGCAAAGCTGGGGCTGGACAAGCTTTGTGTGAGGGGGGAGCTGTCAGACCAAGGAATGCTCATGTGCTTTTGAAATTATTTTTGGTTTGTTCCATATGTTTTTGGACAAGGGAATGCACAGAGCCTCTGTCCTTATGAAGAGTTTTCATCTGAAATTCCGAACGACAGTCTTTGCAGTTTTTGAGCCATATGTTTCCATCCATGACAGCACACAGGGAAGAAATCTGTGGTGAATTACTACTTACAGATGTGGCAAATCCCCCAGTAAAGGTTAAAATACGTGGCATGGTTCTCTTGTTACGCCAGCTGCAGCTTCGTGCTAAATCATTGTTTCAGCAGCAAGCTCTTAATCAGCCCTGAGTTCTAGAAACTGCTAAACAAGCTGATATTTGTAAAGTCCAATTTTTTTTTTTAATATTGCACTGAATATCTTTATTTAGAAAAACCTCCAGACTTGAAACAGTAAGGGCAAAAAGTGAACTGCAAATGGCAGGGAGAAAAGGAGCATCATCAGAAAAGCCCAGAAATGCAAAGCAGACCTAAGATTGTTATTTGTACTCTGTTTTTCCATGTCATTCATGAAATTATCATGGCTATGAAAACAGAGTTTGTGTAACTGTGGGTAAAATGTCCTTGTTATATATGCACCTGCCTACTCTTCCTGATAAGGACTTTCATCCCCCAAAGTCAGCATTTGGGTCACTGTCAGGAGCCCCACAGCTGCTAGTGCTGCCGAATCTCAAGCCTGTTGTCACAACATCATTTCTTATGGCCTTGGCCACAGTGTCAAAAAAGAAGTCTGGTGGCAACATGGTTATATCCAAGGCCTGAAAAATATTAGGATGTTTTTACCTGTAATAGTAAGAGAGAAGAAGGAGATGGCTTTTCTCTCTATAAAATGTTTGTAATTAATTCTGTGAGGAGCCCACATAACGAACTGCTCAGGCTGTTGCAGAACCCTTGGATGCAACAGGAACTCTGGATCAAAAACTCTCAAGAAGCCCTCAACTTGTTGCTCTCTCAACATTTCCCCATGCATTTTGAGGGATTGGTATTTTGCTGCCCAGGGCACATTTTTGTGCTTTCCAGGCAGAGTTTTCTTCCAGACACCCAGCTGTGCCAAAGAGACAGAGAGGAGCAGAAAAAAAAAAATTAAAAAAATGGAAGAAGAGAGGCAGGATTATCATAGGATCTGTGGAATTCTTTACAGTTACAAGTTGAAATTGCCCATTCGCCACAGAGGAGTGAAAAAATAAAATACAGAGCATGCATTTTGGTGCCAGGGAAGGAGAAGGAGAGAGGATGATCACTATTTCATTCCGTGTATTTTCCTCTGACAGGAATATTAATATCATTAGACATAATTGAATAAGTGGAAAGTCTGGTGGAGGTGCAGAAGCAGGAGGTAGATCTGTAAAATCTATCCACACACAGAAGGCTAAGCACTGCTCTGGAGGGAGGGCACTCTGCCTTGAAACAGGGACTGAACAGCCTCACAAGGGCGTGCAGCTGGGGTGCTTATTGCTGTTTTGTTCCCGGAAAACGAGAACTGCCAGCAATCCTCTGGCATCTGAATAGACTCGTGTCAGACAAACTGTATCTGGACTTGATGGGAAACCAAGCTGGAATACCAAGCAGCCTTCGATCTGCTGGCAGAGAGGGGGACTGGCTCAGTAAGTAATCTTGCCTCGCAGTTGCAAAGGTACTCCATAAGGGAGTGAGCCCTCTCGCTGCACAGCCCTGCAAGACACGCCTGCCTGGGCTGTCTCTGTCCTCATTCCTTCAAACCAGTTCCAACAATAACAGCAACTCCTGCCTGCAACTGCCTCGTTAGAGAGAAGATGTATTTGTCCCTTTTCTACTGAGGGATGAAGCTTCCAAATCCTTGTGATGTGAGCAGGTGAGGATGTCTGCTGACAAGTCCAAATGATATTTTCAGGTAAGTGCTTACCTTGAACAAGCAGCTAGATTCAGGCTCTTCCTTTCTATTACCCTCCTCTCAGTAATTACTGTTGCCCTGATTGTCAGTAAGCCTTTTCACAAGCTTGAATGTCTCCAATATCTGTAGGTATTTAGCTGAGTAGGGGATCTAAATAATTTCTAAATCACCAATTCCTACAGTATCTGTGAGTCTCTAGTGCAGTGTGAGACTGAATTGGGAGCTGCTTGCTCTGTGACTACATGACACTGTTTTTTTGTATCACCCATTGTTTAACTCTCTGGAGGACCAGAAATTAATTTTGATTCACAGACTTACTCTCTCAAAGTCTGTTGTGTAAATGCATTTTAAGGCAGTAGTAGTGGTCTGTGATGTTTATGTATCTTTAAAGGACCAGGAATTCTTGCCACATGAAAACCATAACTGCTGTTACTGTTGTTGCACAGGGAGTGTCAGCAAGTGCTGCTTAATTTGTGTTTGTACATGTGATTTCCAGAGCTTCTGCTGATGCTGTTTAATGTTACTGAAAATAGAGCTGTTACTCTGTGTGTCTCATTCCCTGCGTTTTACCAAATGCTTGTGGGCTAAAGTTCAGGTTGATCACTCAGTCTAATATTTACCAGGGAAAACAGACAATAACTTGTAAGTTAATATCTGGGACTTCTGGCATGAGAGATAGACTGTCAGGGAAATTTTCTATACAGAGTAACCTACTTTTTCTTCCCTCAGTTCTGCCACCAATCATGGAGATTAAATTTGCTTAACTCTTTGTTTGTACAAAGGCTGCTTTATTGTGAGTGAAAATCATATTGCTTAGACAGACTACAAAGAAATGACCATAACGGAAGAAATAATACACACTTTGTGCACAGTTTCCACCTACTAAAGATTCATTTTGCTCCCTGTAATATTTTAGGTTTGTTGAGAGACACATGAGAAGTTATTAGTGTCGAGAAGAAAGCTTTTGTTACAGCAATAACATCGTTGTTGATTTGAACAGGTTTTGCACAATCTTCTCTCGCTATAAGTAAGTCAGGACAGGAGCACAGAGAGGCTTCAGCATCCTGCGCTGTGGCCATGTGCACCCAAGCCGTGGGTCTGTAGATAATGGGTCCTTTGTAGGACAGCTCCCGTTGCTTTCCTTGCCCACGGCAGTCTGAAATAATGAGTCCAGCAGTAGGTCTCTGCACAAAAAGCTCTTCCTGACTTCCTAGAGCAAAAATGTTTGCCAAGTGCTGCTCAGGCTGGCTCTGTTTGTCTTGCTGCAAGGTCCGAGGCAGCAGAGGCCAGAAGGGGTCAAACACCAGACTGAGCTCGTTGTGCATGTTCATGTGCTGTAGAAAATGTAAATGTGCAGCTCAAAAGTTTCCACTGTATCTCTGGCAATTAGGACTTGATCCAAAGCTCGCTAAAGTCATTGGGAGCCTTTCCACGGGCTTTAGAACAGGAGTTACATAAGTTTGTGTTGTTTAAAGGGGTGCCCCAGGGAGGCTGAACGCCTGAGCTGACTCGACAGCCACATGCCTGCTCTGCCATGTCATGCAAAAAGGCTGTTCTCGAAGTGCCCATGAAGTGTCCCGTGCAGCACCAGGCAGTATTAACTCCTAAGGGAAAGCTTTTCATGCTCTCATGTGTCAGGACACTGGCTCCTGCTGGAGCCTCCTGAGGTCCTGAGATAAAACAAAAAACATAAACTGCTGAGTCTGAATTGCTTATTTTTTCTGTTAGGAGGGATGCAGTTCTGCCACTTGTGTGCAAATAAAAGGGTCACAAGTAAATTTCCAAGTGGTAGAAGCCTGAGGATTTAATAGTTTGGGAAAGCAAAGTATTCCTAACCCCAGACTTTTCTGAGAGTTTTTTAAGACATAAACCACAGTCTTCTAGAACATTGCTGTAAAGGAACTACCTAATTTCCTTCACATACACAACTGTACATACCATTTCTGGGCTCCTCATGTGAGTGTACCGTGGGAAGAAGCACTGCAGGGAGATCCCGTTGAGATTTGAACCATTGCACCATGTTGTCAGGAAGGAGTTTTTATGGCTAAACGCACATCAACACCCTCTGTGTACATTCTGCTGTCACTCTGCTGTGTTTCATCCTTGAGTTAATTCCTACTGTACTTAATATGCCCTTCCTGGTGCACCGTGCAATATACGAGACTAGAGTTCACACCACAGAGATGTCAAGTCAATCAGCCTTCTTATTAGGGTTGAATGGTTTTAATGTAGCCATAAAACAAAGTACCAAGAGTGTGAATTTGACACACAGCATTTAAAAGACAAACCAGTTTGACCTGTTCTGACCCTAAGCTCCTGTGCCTTAGAAATGGCCCCTTATGAAAAAACTTAATGGTGTGAGCTGACCTTTGAAAATATTATTATTTGCTATAATGTGATTGCATCAGTCTGTATTACTATTGTGCCAGCAGATCGTAAGGACTGCCAGTCCTTATTCCAAAGGTCTCATGCTCTAAGTAAAATCAGCTCTAAGAGTCTTAGGCAGCCAAAAATGAAGGATTTTGGCAAAGACTGCTGGACTGTACTTTGAACTAAACAAGAGCATTTGCTATCTCACCTGTGATATCAAAATTTGGCCAGGAGAACTTGATAGCAATCAGAAGGCTTCCTTTCAGTGGTAGTGGGATTGAAGGTAAGCTGAGGCACCGGGGAGCAATTGGCATCATCCCCACCATGGCCTTTCACTTGGTGCAGGTGCATTTGTGAGGCACAGACAGAGGGAAGAGAAGGAAAGAACTTCAAAGGTGTTGGTTAAGTCCATTTCTGTGACAAACACCTCCTGCGCCTTAGTAGGCAAATTCAGAATATCATTTTCCTAGGCTTAAGCCAAAGATGCCAATAAGGGTGGTCCACTATCAGAGACTTCAGTAAGAGTCCCTCTTTGCAAGACGTTGCATATTCTCAATGACAGAAAATTAAGTGAGAGCTCTGGGTAATCAAGTCACTGCAAATCCAGACAGGGCATGCTTGGGTGATGATGCAGAGCATCTAAAAATACCAATTCCAGCTTTACTTTTGCTTTCCAGCAAATTAATTCTACTTAAAAGTACCAACAAAACCCACTGTAAAGTCCTTATCATCAGCTGTTTCTCTCTAAATATACAGCACTAGCTATTTTTACCATGATCTGCTAAGCTGAATGTTTTTTCAGTAGTTAAGGGCACAGATTAGCTCTGGTGGTTACTGAAGGAATTACTGTGGTCTGTCCAACCAGCAGAAAAAAAGTCCTAAGAAGCTGTATCTTGTACAGCCACAGTGGCTCTGCAGAGGCTGTTAAAGCAAGTGTGGCAGATGAGCAAAACCTGACTGCCACAGCCTGAGATCGCCAAATGTCATGGGAGTTATTGTTTATTGTCAGATAAATAACTTCTGATGTAGTATTTCCTATAAATATTTATTCATACTTTACAAGCCACCTGAAGGTACAAGCTAAATGCATCTGGTTTCCCCTGCCTGATGTGTGGTGACCTGCTACCACAACAGACTGCCCCAGAGAGACTATAAATCTTTATAGCAGCAGCCTCAGATTTATCAGTGTTTCAAGAACTGGAGATGGATATTAGGTGGGCTTCCAGCAAAAGATCAGTGTTTCTAACCCCAGGGCACACGATGTAGAAAAGTTGACAACTTCCTTATTCCTTCAGGAATATCCTGGAGAAAAACATTAATCCAATAGTGATGATTTTTTGTGTGTGAGGTGTGGAAGAAAGCAGCTCACAAAGAACATCCAAAAATTCTAGCAGGCATTACAATTGTTCTAATCTAGTATCTGCCAATGCACTTTATCTTGTGTGCTCAGAACAGCAGGCCCAAAGTTTCCTGGAACGTTATCTCCACACACCAAATCCAAAATAAATCGTCATCCTTTCCTCTTTGAATTTGTTCTGTGGCAGCAACTTGTCTTGGCATGAAGTATTAGCCATATGGACACTAGAATATCCGCTTTGACCTTGACCTCAGAATAAGTGCTGCCAAAAATGTGAAGATAACTCCTGCCTTTCATTTCCAAGAGTGATGCTCCACGGGTACAGCCCGATCTGCTCTCCTGGTTGCATCTCAGTGTACAGAATATGTGGTTTTTAATTTGAATAGGTGTTCTGCTAAAAGCATATTGTCTATGGCTGGCTAGGAACTGGGAAGCAGTGTCCCAGATGATGGTTTATTTGGCAAAGATATTTATTCCAGAAATTTTAAAAAAAGAGAGCTAATTTTAGCATCAGGCAGTGGAAAGTGCATTACTTGTAACTGACTCTCACCATATTATTTAGTCAGTGTTTTCATCTTCTGGATACTCTTCCAAGTAACAGGAGGCTGCTGGGGGCAAGATGAGCTGAATTTTGTTGGTTGCAGAGCTCTACACTGCTCTGGTTCAGAAATGATGGTTAGTGATCAAAGTAGAACATTTAGCTGGGTGAGAGGAACAGATTCTGCTCCTTTGGTGAGTTTTTGCTACATGTATTGCAATGATCATGAATGGGTGTGAACAATGCTCAGGATTCAGAATAAACACATTTCATCACGTTTGCATCTGTGCAATGTGCAACAGAATCCTAGGGCCCAGCAGACACCTAATCAGAGATCTCTCATTTTCCCAAGTCCCTGTCTTCCTTTGGCCCATAACAGATATTCGCAAATAGTGTAGAACTAAATGGCATAACAAGACTCATGGAGAAAGCTGGCAAACTAGGAAGGGTAGGGAAGGGGGCAGGAAGGCACTCCACAGTCCTGGGTGGAAGGTGATCATCACCCAGTTTGGAATCCTGCAACTTTGACAAACTCATCTCCCTGATTTGTTAGGACTGTGACAACATTTTTCACCTCGACGCTGCTGGTTGAAATTCACACTAGCACAGTGCTAATGGTGCCATCTGATGATGCTCAGTGGACTGTGCAAAATGGATTTATTCCATGTGCTTCCTAGTGGGCAGAGATCCACATTACACTCGACAGCTTCAGCATATGGAAATGGTGACATGTGATTGATGTGGTCCCTGCAGGTCACACTAACTCACGGCGTATTAGCCCTGCATCCTGGGGAGGCTTATGCTACTGCAGCTGCCCACCTCCATTATCTGAACTAGGAATAAATGAAAGAATTGATGTTCCCAGCGGTGTGGATCTGGCACCTCGTGAAATGATGTGCACTACAGAGGGAGGTGGGAGGCAAATTTCACATAATCCAACCCCACAGCACATGTGAGCACAGAACAGGTTACAGCCAAACTTTAGTATATGGGTGTGAAGGGCAATTGTGCTAGATCACAATAACCACAGTGTTTTTAAAATGGCAGGGATAGCTGTGTTTTCTTGTTAATTTTTAACATTTGGACAGACTAGATTTTCCTAAGTTGCTAAGTAAAGCACAGCATGGATAACCCAGGTAGCCCTCTCACCAGACATCCCTTCTTGACCTAATTTTCGGCAAGGCCTAAGCAGCTGCTCTTTCAAAAAACAGATTGCTTAATGGCAGCCAAGACTGGAGGCAGCCAAATTTAGGATTTTGCAGCCAAAGGAGTGAGGAGACTAAGGTTTCCCATAATGATATGGACATTCATCTGGACACCTCCTGGTCACAATGAAAATGAGGAAGTCTGTTGTTTCTGCCCCTGAAATGTAGGATGCTTTTTAACTTCTCCAGGGAAATCACCTGCCTATGGAACTTTAAAGCTTCACATGAGCCAATACTGCAAGCTCCTCTCTCTCTCTGTCACAGAGACTCCCTGTAATCTTGCTATTTCTACCTTGTCACTCTCATGGCCATGGAGTCACCATAGCTCCTGCAGATTTATCTTTCTCTTCCTACTTTGACAGTCAGCAAGGTTGGATGCTAACTCTGCCATCCTCCTGCAGAACATGGAAGGTATTCCATTCCAAGCTGCACAAGCCATGGTGTCCCCACCCACCGTTCTCTGCCCAGTATCTCACCCTCTTTTTGTGCTTTTTCCTCAGGTGTTCTACTGATCTTGGCACTGACAGAAGAGCTGGTGTTTTCTGTTCAGGTACTGTCTCCCACTGTCTCCTCCTCTCAGGGCTTCCCGATGAACACTACAGCTATCACAGCCATGGGAACAACACCTCACCACAAAGACTACCACACGGCAGAGCCCCTTCCCACATCTGCTCGAGCTGTGTCCCATCCTGGCAGCCTGGTGGAGAAAAGCCCTTCCACTGGGCAAGAGCAAGACAGTGACCCTCACATCGGCAAAAAGGAAACTTACCATTTGTACAACCAGAGTGCTTTGTACTCGGGACAATCTCGCCCCAAGGGGAAAATATTCCAGGTTTTCAAAGGCAACTTCTCAGAGTCTCCAGAGCCTTACCTAAAAACAACCCTGCACTCTCCCTTCCCTACCCTGAGGAGCCCTTTCACAGACCACCCATTCCAGTCCCAAACCACAGCATCCAGCGATCCAAATGGAACGGGGCTGGCAAGAACTACACACTCAGACCCTTCTCCCCACCGCAACGCCTCGGGAAGCCTTAGGGAAGCAGAGCGAGGGGATGGGACCGAGGTAGTAGTGCAGGAGGCAGATTTTGCCACCACAACTGCTGGACCATCAACTGATCCTGAAGCAGTGTCGGTGCCTTTTAAACCCACCCGCTACGGCGTGTGGGATATGCTGAGCAAAAACAGCTCTTGGGTAACCTTGAATCTCAGTACAAATGTCCCTCTGTTTGCTGGCTCTGGAGCTGCAACAGCGGCAGCTGGTCACTCAGTTCAGACCAGTTTTGACGTCAGCATCTCGTCCCCGGCAGCGGGAGAGCCCAAGGGAGCCACTCCAACGCAGCACAGCGCGGTGACCAATGCCACATCGCCAGGCGCTGCTCTCTCCTCAGCGCCTGCCACCAGCTTGTCCAGCTCCACATCCACAGCTGGCTCCACTGCCACCGGGAACTTCCTGAACAGACTGGTTCCTGCCGGGACCTGGAAACCAGGGGTGCAAGGAAACATCTCCCATGTCACTGAGGGGGACAAACCCCAGCACAGAGCAACCATCTGTCTCAGCAAGATGGACATTGCCTGGATCATTCTGGCTATCAGCGTCCCTATATCCTCATGTTGTAAGTTAATTGCCACTTTATTTTGCTCTCTCTTTCCTTAAGATTCAGATTTTGGCCCATGATTCAAGGACTAGCTGAAGACCTAACAAAGGCTGGTCCGCTTGAGATGGATGAGATGCACATCCAAAGTGCTTAACATCAAAATGCAGAGCTAAAATGTTACACTCAAACCATACTTGCTCTTATTGCTATTAAAAATCTTATGGGGTGACTCTCCATTTGAGGGTGTAACACAAGGCTGAACAACTCTAGAATGTGAACCTTTACTCCAAGGTGTTTAAGATAGTGACCAAAAACTGTACAATTCTTTAATTTAGGAACTAGTATTTGCTGCCCTGAAATTGGATTTTAAAAGCCTACTGCTAACCCAAAGGAGTCATAACATCTGTAGTGACTAATAATTTAGGAAACACCAGTTCTCCAGTGCAATAAAATATTTCATTGCAGGCAGTGCATGAACTATCAGATTTAGAAATCTGATAACCAAAGTGCTGGTTTCCTCCATTTTAATTCCAACTTTACAGTTGCCAAGGGAACAGAAAGAGTTGAAAACCCTGGCCTTCAGACACCCGGAGTCAGCTGCCTGCAGGACCAGGGCAGGTTGGTTTTCCAGAGCTGGCTCAGGGTCTTGTTTGACTGAGTTACAAAAAACACGGGAGAAATTATGAGCAAGCTTGTGAGTGCTTGCCAGGATGTCCCGTGCTTAGCTGGGTTGTATCAGCTTGGTGGGACAGCATATACTCTGGGGTCTCATTGTCACAGGGTGTGATTATTCTGATCTGTCTGGAGTTAAAAAAAACCCAAACATTTCCCAGCTTTTGCTGCCTGAGGAAACATGAAAAGATAGCAGCCAACAGTACTGAATATTAATTCTGTTATTTACACCTACAAGCTGTACAGAGGACAAGGCTAGAGGAGCTGCCTGAGCCAGTCTCACACAGCTTACTCCAGCCAAAAAGGACAGTGCTGCTCTCTCCTGCTCTCTCTGAGGTGCAGGCACCTGATCCTGCCCCTCTCCTTCTGCCTGGGCATGACTTGTCACCTCCCTCAGACACTTTCGGATTGCTAAAGGGGCCCAAAAATATTCACTTTACTCTCTGGTACTTTCTGTCCACCCAGTGAGCTGAATCAGCTCCCCACAGGGTCAGATGAGCACGAGACCTGGAAAGGATGAGGCTGCAGGAATGCAGGCCTGGAGAGGGGACCATACTAATCCTTTCAGCAGCTGCAAATTATTGGATTGGGTCTGCCTATTTGTTAGATTCACACCTCTGGGACCATCTGTTCTGCTATTGCCAATGTGGTTAAAACCACGAGTGAGAACAAAGCTTAAGGCTAGAAGGTGGGCAATCAAAGAGAAACCAAAGCAGAATGTGCATATATATTCCTGTGCAAGATGGAGAGGAGAAATTGGTGCATAGCAAGCATGTGGTGAGAGGCAGCAATATTTGGTGATTTGATGAACTATGCCTTATCTATCAATCAGTAGAACTAGAGAATCAAATAAATTCTTCCAATAATTGTTTTGGGCCAATATCCAGGAAGAAAGTTGAGCTGGATAGAAAGCATCCAGATAGAAAATAAGAAGTGTAAAACTGTACAATACAAGCATGGGAAGCATAGCCAGTGGGTAAACTGGTCTGTGCCTGCAGAGTGCTGTACATGAGGTAAATAATAATAATAAATTAATAATTAATAATAATAGTAATAATGTTATGAAGACTCTGATAGCAGGACTTCTAACCTGCTGTTCATTAAATAGTGATGTTAACACTTTTCTTCTTTTCATATGTACCATAATGGTATGTGTTCATGTGACTCTGCCTATTCTGCTTCTTGTATTCATAAGCTACATTTTTTAAAAAGTCAAATGCTATTTTGAAAATTATCTGTATCAGCTCTAATACAACTGAGTGTTTAAACAATTCAAGTATTCGGGTCCTGCTGTCAAGACCAGATTCCTAAGGATGGCCTTCATTGGGACTCTCCTTTTAAATCGGATGTATTTGAGTTGAAGTCGGTGGTAGGCAGGCATTTAAACGGGATTTTTTGGGGGTGATCTGGCTTTAGCGCCTAGGAAATCGATTTCATCCCGACGTTACGCTGTTTAAACCGTGCTGCTCGCCGGAGGCACACTTTACTGTGTGTTGGGTGCGCGGCGAGAGGCGCTCCGTGCGAGGCGGTGCGGTGCGGGGTGTCCGAAGGGGACTGTCGCCACCTCCCGGGCACAAGCGCTGCGGCTGGTGGGGGACAGGGTATGGCATGTCCTCCGCTCTTCTGGCCCAGAGAGGGCTGCCGCCGGGAGAAGGGTGAGGAGAACAGATATTTGGGTTTCATTTCATCATCTGAGGGGGAAGGAGTTTTCGGGGAGAGGCTTTCACAGTTGTGGGCACGGATTGAGAAAAAAGACTGTTGCACTCCTGCCTTGGGATGCTGAAAGGCTACAGAGTCTCAGTCCCATGCTTTCAAAAATCAGAACTGCCTTAGGAGGGAACAAGCCACGGAGGAAGTCGCTGAGGATCCCAGCCACGGGAGGTTACTGCTTCCCAGAGCTGGGGGCTGGTGGCTCTGCGCTCAGGCTGGCACCTTCGGGACCAGGCAGAGAGACAGCCTCAGGGCAGGGAAGTTAGCCATGCACCCTGGAAAGACATGGAAAGAGGTGAGGAGAGGCAACCCAGAGCTTGTGCACAAGGCTGCAGCGCTGCAGGAATCCAATTAACTCAGCGCCCTTGTCCTGCTAATGAGGGGTGCCCCTGAGCAGAGCCAGCTCGCTGACCTCGGGGCTGTTTTTCCAGAGCCTTTCTTTGCAGAGCTGCACAGTGGCCAGCGCATCTCTGCTCTGCCAGAAGCCCTTGTGCCTTTCTGTATAATTCCTCTGTGCAAGGAGCTGCGAGGAGGCTGGAAAAGCTTTCTGTGGAGGGCTTCTGGGTACAGCTTGTGCTACCCAAAATCCTTGGAGGGGAAAACACATCACAATAATGCAATGTCGTCTCTGTCCGTCTCTGATCCCTACACTCTTCTTGCTGTCACACCTTCTAGAGACAAGCACCTGTTAAATGAAAACCTGTGGGCGTTAGAGCTTCCATAGCAGGGGAGGTGACCTGCTAGAGAGCGACCACAGGAGCCTTTTGCTCCTCATCCCCACTGGAAGTGCTTAGGATGCTGGACTTCTCATGGAGGACAGACCCTGCTGGGGTTCCTTGCTGGCCCATCCCTGCTGGGGGGATTTGCACAAAGAGCAAGGAGCAGCAGAGTGTTTGTTCAGCATCACTGTGCCCTGACATCTGAGCCTCACTGAGGCCTGGCAGGTCCCACTAGCCATGCTTGTGGCACAGCTCAGGGGCTGCAGCATGAGCCTGGAGCTCCTGGGCCTCAGGAGCTCGCCTGCTTAAATAAGAGCTGGGACTTAGCCTCCCCAGCCTTACATTACATATTTCTTTACAGAGGCATAGATTGCAAAGTCCCACTGAAATCCCTGAAACTGCTAGCCAGAAGAGTAATGCTTCAAGTAGGAATCCACGAGCCACATCTGCTGTGTGAACCTGGGGAAATCATTTCACCTTTTGGCAGCTCAGTTTCATGGTATAAATAATGAGGGTAATGTTGCTAATGCCATAGGAGGGCTGCAGAAATGAAGGATTCTGTATCATTCCCTTCCCAGAAAAGCAAAATCATATATAACAGTGATGTCATTATTTTTTGCATGTCACAGTTTGAGTTGGTTTTGCAGTGTCCTTCAGGCAGCCTTGAACATTTTTGTGCACGTGCTGTTGTACATGTGTAGGTGCCTCTCTCTGCAATGCAGAACAGGACATAATATGAGCTCATTTTAGAACCCACCATTCCAGTTCCTGGGCTCCTGGTCCTTACATCATTGTAATTACAGAATGATGCAATAAAACGTGGAAGAACAGGAACTTGCAAATCAGATGTGCAGAAGTCAATTCATCCTGTCAGTTCTGCTGACATGGGAGAACATGAGAGGAAGGCTGAGCCTCTGAACACAGGCATCAGCAGAACTCAAAGAATATGGGAAGAATTGCCTTGGACTTAACCTCAGTTAGCTCACATTTCATGCACTGGAATGCTTTCCAAAATTACCTCACTCACTTTCTCCATCACAAAACCTGTGTTTGCTTCCTGGTCTGAAGCAAGACAGATCCCAAGCCCTGAGCCAAATCACCAGGTATGAACTCAGGCTGAGCTGGAGAGAGCTTCCTGTCTCCAGATGTAAGCAGCTGTAGTCAAGAACCAAACTCATGGTGATACCTGTATCACATATAGACTGTGCTGCTACATATAGGAAATCAGGGAAATTGAAAGAAATATGGGAAAAGCACTGTTCTGGTCATCGAGGGAAGGATTCTATAGAAACTTAGCTTATGTTGTGATCTGCAGGCATAGAGAGAATAAAATGAAGATACTTCACCCTGGATATTGCAAGACTTGAAAGTGCTTACAATTTCAGGTCTGTTAACACTGTGTTTTGCATGGGAGCTGGGAAGTGGGAGAAGGGAGTATGCAGCTGTGTAAGATTGGTAAAATATTGCAGTGAGTTGAGGGGAAAGACTGTCAGAAAACTGTAGATAGTTGTTATGATCTCATTACACTGAATTAATGAAGCTGGTATTGAATGTGGTGTATAATCAGAGTGGGTTATGTTTAAAAGAAAACACCAGAAGATTAGGGAAGAGCCATGGAATGATTCAGAAGTGGAGAAATGCAACATAATTCCACTTGTGCCATGAAGTAGTACAAAAAGAAGCTAAAGCCCACATATATAGGGGACATTTCTGATAGCATTGTGGAAGCTTTTAATAAAAAAAGCAAAGGAAGATTGAGGAAGTGACGGTTGAAGGTGAAAGTATTTACACAAGGGGAATGTAAATGTGTCCCCACAATGGAAATTAAACATTGAAACAAACTTTTTGGGAATGGAATGGGTATCTGGTCACTCTGTATCCTTAATTAAAGCCAAGTGTTTTCCTGTGAGATGTGCTGTACCTTAAATACAGCTTATATTAAAGGTAAAAGGTGAAAGTCTCCTGAAGTGTAGGTGGTATGAAGGTGACAGTCAGTGATGGACATGTTCCCACCAGGCTAGAAACCTGTAAATCTTTGAGAATCTTGTTTCTCCCATTTGTGGGAGGTATTATGTCCTGTTTCATGGCTGTGGGGACAGATGATGCAGATGTGACTTGCCTTATTGCCAAAGAATGTCCAGTGTCAGAGCTGGAGCTTATCAGCAGCTCAGCTCTTGAACATGTGAAAAGATATGGGTTAGAAATGCTTCAAAAATCTCTGAACCTCCAGAGACCTGTAATATTTCCTAACATATGCCATAGTCTCTGTACAAGGGGCTTCAGGCTGACACAGGGACAACATGGACATGTCCTTTTCATGGCACTCACCATTGCCTTTAACACGGAGCAGGCAAAGGGAAGTTGAGCTGTTCTGACTTCCAGAAAGCATCCAGAGGATAGCTTGAAAACCAGAGAAGAGTTTGCCATGTAATATACCAGGAAAGATAAGCAGAGTGTTGGCAGCTACTTCTTCTGTCTCTTCAGTTCTGTTGTTGTCATTACTGCCATTTGTGCCTTCCAAACCATCTTTACCCTCTGTGTATTTCATCCATCTAATATGTCCTCCCTGGCCATCACAGTTGTCTGTCTGGAAGAATTTTTCTGTAATACACATAATTCTAATCATGGGAACAAAAGGATATCCAGGAATATTGGTAAATCTCTACCCTAGTCCTAGTGTTGTTCTGGAAGTGAGAATTCCTATGTTGGGTACATTGATTTCACTAAAATATGCCCCATATGTGGCATATTATGTGGTAGATGTGGCTCTTAATGCCACAGTTTAGTGGTGGATCTGGCAGTGTTATTGATTGGACTCAACATTCTTAAAGATCTTTTCCAACCTAAATTATTCTATAGTTCTATGAAAAGGGCAGTTAATATAAGATGAAGAGGGAATAGCCCCATTACAGCTGTGCTGTCATCACTCTCCCTCTTAAATGAAGTCTCCTCTGTTTTGAATTGGGGCAGCTTAGGTAGACATTCTTCTGCTAAAATACATATTTGAGGAAGCTCAGGAACACATTTTCCATGTTCTTCCGTCCATTTTCTGTGTGTTCACTATGGTTGGAGGCCAAGAGTGTAATTAAAGGAGGGAGTATTGTTGCTCTATGTATCTGCACATGGAAAGGCCACTTCCTGCTGGAAGAAGCTGAGATCTCTCTCAACTCAGTGTCACTGGCTTTCCAGCCCCTAAACCCTCTGATACTTCTCTGTCAGCAGCCACAATATTTCATAAGCTGTAAAACCTCAGGCTTTCAAAAACATATTTGCACAGAGTTGGATTTACTGGGGCTCTCAGGTCCTCAGGCACCTTCAGAAATGCTCTGTGCCTTAGGGATGGATCACTTTTTGTTGGAATACTGAAAATTTCCAAGGACTGTTGGCTCTCACCAGCAGTGGTGAGAACTAAATGCAAGTCCTGCATCACTTTCTAGTCTTTGTGAGCCTGCAGGTGTGGCTGGGACACAGATAGGCCAGCAGCAAAGTGGGATAAAAGGTGCAGCCCTTCAGGAGGACAGGCATTTCCCTGGGCAGAGAGAGTAGTTCTGGTGGCCCACAAGTTGCAGCAGCAGGGTTCAGGCTGTTGGGCTGTCAGCAGATGAAGTTATTTGTGACAGAACTGCCTGAACTGAAACAGTTTTTTAAATTTTTTTTTATTCTTAGTAGCTTTTTTTTTTTAATAGAGCTCTAGCCTTGAACTTTTGTGTTGCTATTTTGTGTGGTAGATGGGATAAGAAATTAGACCCATGGCACATGAGTAGCTGCAATGTCTGTCAAAACATACATAGCAGCAGTGATCTCTCTGCAGTATTTTCTTTCCTCTGAGTTATAATTCCAATATAGAATTTTACCTGTAGCTGAGGAAAAAATACATTTTTCTGCTTCATGAATATTTTCTCTCTTCTACCATAAGGGATTTAGAAATGATAGAGGGAGTTTACAGCAGGGCATTCCCTATTTCATGGGTACAAATCAAAGTAAGTACATGTGCAGCTACCTGTCTGTGTAAATCAGGTAGATTACAAATACAACTGGTCAATTAATTCCACAGGTGTAAGAGAAGCAGACAGAGCTTACACATTGCAGCTCTGAGCAAACCCTTGCACAGGCCCCAGCTTCTGCCTGAGCGAGGGCCAGTGGGAGCAGTAACTCTGTTACAGTGGGTTTGCCTGACTCTCATAAAGTTACCAGGATTACCCATCTGAATTGCAAGAGAGATTAATAAACTGGAAGCAATTCCAGAAAATAACACTCAGTCTGCTTTGTGTTCGGCTGCCTGCTGGGAGAGCATTGCCTGGGCATTTCTGGGGTCCAGGGGTGCCTGTGGCCTTGAGACCAGACAGACAATTGCATCAGCTAGCTTTACTTGCTGGTCACTTTGTTTTGCCTAACTGCTCTACTTTAAGATCAAATATTTCAGATTGTAGAAGCTTAACAGGTGAGAAAACAGGTGCTCCACAGGTGAGAAAAAAAAAAAGCCGTGCTCAGACATTCCCCAATGCCCAGGCAAGTGTGGGGAACAGGTTACCCTTATCAGTAGGTCCCACATGCTGATACAGCTGCTGGAGACAGGCAGGAAAACCCCAGCTCTGGGGTTCACACTTTCCTGGAAGTGTAAGGTGTGTGAGACAGGTGCTGCAGGGGATCTCCATGTCACCTTACCAATGTCTGATCCATTCAGGAATGCACCTGTTCCCCTGACTGGTTGCTGATGTGTTGGAGCATGGTCACAAAGAACCCAAAATCCAAGTTATGAACAGCAGGCAACAGAGGCAGGGATCAGTGGCACTTCAGGCCAGAAACTTTTGGTATCGACACGGAACTAAGCATTTATGAATTTGCGGTTTGAGCTAGGACAGGTCTTTCTCACTGCCCACTTGCCTTGTGCTTATCACTGCAGCCTCTGAATGCCCAAGAGGCAGAAAAGATCCCCACTGAGGCATCTTTGTCCCTGAGGAATGCCCTCTCTCCTAGAGGGTCTGTAAATCCTTGCTTAGATATTAAAATGCCATCAGTTACAGCAACAATGCTTTTCATTTATTAGGCAGCCACATCTTGGAGATTATATACGCACATCAAAAAGAAAGTAAAAACTGCATATTCTGCCAAGCCCAAAGCCTCATGTGCTTGGCCCAGATTCTGACATAACTGTGCAGGGTCTGTTAGCAGAGAGCTAGGACTGACTCAGATTGAGGTGTATGAACTCAGGTCACCAGCCCTCTCCTTAAGTAACATAAAGTACAAACCCATGGTACTGATGAGTCCTTACTGAAAGGAAATAACCAAATTTTTGACATGTTTCTATTGACAGCAGTTCTACTGACAGTCTGCTGCATGAGAAGGAAGAAGAAGACGTCTAACCCAGAGAACAACCTGAGCTATTGGAATAATGCTATCACCATGGACTACTTCAACAGGCATGCTGTAGAGTTACCAAGAGAGATCCAGTCGCTGGAGACTTCAGAGGTACCTCACTTGCAGAACTGTCTGAAAACTGTGACTGAAGCCATGGTGGGAGGAGGGGAGAGGAAGTCATATTAATAAAGCCTTGAAATCCCTACACATGTGCAGGGAAACAGCTTTTTGAGAAGGACTCACTCTTACACATGTATTAGATAGGATAAATATGTCAGCAAAACTGGATCGTCATCCTATTCCCAACCACTGCAGACGTGTTCCATATTGCTGTATGGTGACACAGGACATTATCTACCTCTAGGTGAATTTGTTCCTGGGTTTCTCTTCCTTGTGAGCCAACAGCCATTAAGCCATGCCATGATGGCTTAAGGAGAGCCCTTTGGGCTGGCTCATCACTGACAGTCAGTCCATTGCGCATGTCCCACACAGCATCACAGAAGGAAGATGATGGGAGTTAATAACGCAAAAAAATTTTGTGCATTTGTTTCTCAGGAGCAGCCTGTAACTTCTCAAATACCAGTTCAGAGAATGAGTGTTCCCATTACAACAGCAATCAGAACATCAGTATGTGGGGGTGTGTGGTGGTGGTGGTGTCCACTCATCAGCCTTTATTTAAGGGATCTGACAGATTCAGTATGATTATTCTCACATGGGCAGGTGATCCTACTGATAGGAATGTATTCTCTGGCTTCAGAGACAGAGAATAATTCAGTTTAGTTCAAAGGCATTTAAAAACTATAAACAGTGGAGAGTTTGAGTTAATGCTAAAGTGATTTTCAGATCAGCTAGCTGACTAATTCATCTGATAAAATTAATTAAAAAAAAAGATTAGAAAGGAACCTCTGAGATGTGATTAGATAAAGAGTCATGGTCACTTCATTAACTCCACTTTGCTAGCAATCATGTTGCTCAAGCTAAAGCAGGAACTGGTCTAGCTTGCCCAGAATCAAATGTCAGGCCTAGTCACATACAGGGTGGTCTTCAAAAGCTGTCATCTGAGTCATTTAAACCTGATCAAAACATGACTGAACTGGGGCATGCTCGGGTAGCTGGGACCCATATCTGTGGCTTTCTGACCTTAAAAAGAAACTGAAAATGCATCTTTGAGGAGTCAAGCCCAGCTGAGAGACAGGAAACTCTTACAATGAGCCAATAAACTGAAGGAAAAAAACCCAACGTGAAAGCTCCAAGTCTGCAAAGGGACTGGAAGTTTGCTGCATCTGACTTCTGGGTCCCCAGGCTGAGAAAGAATCAGCTGACCCTCAGAGGAACTCTTCACTCACAGTTCCTCCTGCCTGAGTAAGGGTGAAACCAGCTCACCAAACATGGCTCTCCAGAGACACAGCCCACAGGCGACCTGTGGCATCTTTGGGGGATTGGGAGGAGTGCCCTGTGTGCTCGTGGAGGGAGAAGGGTGTGAAGTGCTCAACCTGCTTCTCTGTTTTTCCCCTAGGACCACCTGTCCGAGCCGCGCTCCCCGGCCAACGGCGACTACCGCGACAGTGGGATGGTCCTGGTGAACCCCTTCTGTCAGGAAACGCTATTTGTGGGACACGAGCAAGTCTCTGAAATATGACCCCACAACTGCCCCCGTACTGCAGTTTCATCTCTACTGTCTCCAAATTATAAATAAATATATATATATTATAAATATAACCTTTGTGTAACCCTGAATTATAAGAAATGTTTTCAGCTTTTCTTTGGCCCTCAGAATTGTCAGCCCCTTTTTTATAAGTGTGGTAAAACTTTACAGAACAAACTGTGGCTTTATAAAATAAAGGTATTTCTAAGCAAAACACCTGTCAGGTGGACTGTTTGCTTTACTCTCATTTACAAACTGCTGCCAAATATACACGGTCTGAAAAACAAGAATGGCCCTTTTTTCCTGCAAAAGTGTTTTAACCACACCACACTACACACTGGACTAAGAGCTGCTACACTTCAGCCTTAGAAGCCTAGAATTATTTCCTGAACATCAAACAGCCTCAGAAGAAGGTATGTAGAGTGCTCCCTTCAAAGGAACAAAAAATTCCCTTGAATTTATCAGAAATCTTTAAATCTGGTCATTAGGGACTCCCACTATTTGAATGTTGGGGCTTTGACCACATTTCCATTTCCCCACAGTTTTATTTATCTTGTGTGCCTAGCTTGCTAGTGCCACTGAATCAAGTTTCCTCATACCCTGTTCTCCTCTCTGAGGCTTTCCTTCACGCCTTAGGAAGGAAAATGCAGTGTTCCAGGGCAAAATGGCAATTCTGTCCTACCCTGTTAAGTGCTAGATACTAACTCTAATAGTGTTAGGGGAATAGTAAGAGTGAATGAAGCTTAAATGATGGATTAAAAATAGGTTGCTACAAGGCAAGACTAATACAGAACATGGAATGGCTTTGCTCAAATCGATGCTGTCTCTTTGAGTAACCCAGAACTGTTACTCTGGGACCAATATTCAGTTTTGCTTTTCAAATTGCTTTTTTATATCATTCAGCAAGTGAAATGACCTCTGTCCTTTGAAGTCTTGCCCTCCTTCTCCCCGTCTCAGGCCATCAGTCCTGCTAAATTATTTTCTGCTTTCACTCCTCACTTCATCAGGAGCAGGCTGTGAGGGGCAGTTTACCCCCTGCTCCATCTGGTTGCTCCCTGCTGCTGGCTGCTCAGGTTTAATGCTTGGTTGCATGAAGGGGAAGTTTAGGCAGGGCAGGGTTAGTGTAGCACCACTACCATATGCCTGGTTCAAGGTGAGCCACAGCTGGTACCAAAGAGGGACTTACAGCTGTGGCACATCTGGTCCAGCTGTTCCCACCTAATGACAGTGCTCCAGTGGCTGCTGTTAGTCAGAGCAACACGACAACTTTCCCAAATGATGGCAGGAGCAGGACCCAGATTTGGCTCAGAGGGCCACAGAGGCATTGTTGCTACTCCTTTCTCCCCATCCCATACATGCACTTCTGCTGTGCTGAGGCACAAACCTAAACGTGGACTACAGGCTTCCAGAAACTGGAAAATTGTAATGTTACAGGCACTCTCCTGGATATTTGTTTTTCTCTCAGCATCAGAGAGTAATTCAGAGCTTCCTCTCAAGGTGACCAGGGTAGGCAGGACAACAAGGCTGTGTATGGACATGGATGGGTAATTTGGGAATACATTTTTCACTGTGGGATGAGTGCTATACAATATGATATCTGTGACCCTCATGATCAATTACTGAACTGCCTCCTGGAAACCATTGTTTGATAGGAGAGAAAAAATTTCCTAAGGGTATTGCGAAGCAATTCCACAAGGATCTTCATTTTTATGAAGGGGGAGGTGGAAAGAGGGAACAAGGTTACAGAAAACAAAATTCAGTTCTTTGGAAAAAAGATCCCTATTATTACATTCATTTTCTGTACACGGTATTACTTTTGCAAGGCATATTTTATAGTTTGACACAGAGAAACTACACTGAAAATGTTCTGTTAGAAATACTGGAGGATTCTTCGCATTTAACCAGCACAGTTTGCTTGGTAATCTAAAGGCAGAATACCTAAACTAGCCAAAAGTATTTGCAAAGCTGAGAGATACTGCATGGTTCCCAGCCTTTACAAAACCTGGAAGTGGTGACCTGACTCTAGGCAGCCTTGCAATCCTCAAACTTAAAAAAAGCAGCGAAACAAACTCCAGCCATCAACCCAGCAAGCCAGGATTAGGCACCAGTGGAAGACAGGGATTTCTGATTGTATCCTGTCTCGCCAAAGACTCACCACTGCCCCTGCACGAACCTACACCGCATTAGGGCAATGCCCAACATCAGCACATTACAATCATGCCTACAAAGATGTGCACACGGTAATCCCACACTGGAATGGCATCCTGCCTGTGAAGTATCCCTGTGTGTAGGTAGAAAAAGCTGGACCTAACATTGTATTGTGAAGGATCACGCTGTACCACGAACACCTCCTACTTATTATTACCTATAAACTACCCACCTGATCACTAGCAGCTAAAGAACAGCAGCATAAAAAGAAGAGCAGGGGAAATCTCCCCCTTTCCCTGCACTAAGTCTCTAGTTTCTTTTGGTTCACAGTTGCCTCACTTTGTCACTGCATTGTGCAAAGAAGTGAAATATGTCCTTGTTGAACTGACAAAGTGCAATAGGTTATGTGAAGTTAAACTGACTGAGCAGGTGTGGACTAGAGGGTACTTGTCCCTATAACATCTGCTGGGATTGTGCCTTGCTTGGGTGATGAAGCCAAAGCACAGAGAAGCCCAGAAACTGCAGCAGAGCCAAGGGAGCATTCGATGCTCTGCAGTGGCAAAAGGCTGGCTTGGCTCTGCTCAGTTGTGGCCCATTTGACTCCTCAGAGATTGGCGTTTTGCTAAGTTTGGGAAATGCCTTGCTGCAGACTCTGTCTGAACCAAGCACTGGTGTAAGAAGCAGATGCATTTGTAATATATATCTGGATACCTGTGGCTATAAGGGTAGGAAATCGTCCGGGCGTCAGCGCAGAAAACACTGCTGGTATTTTAACACGTACATTGTCCTGAATCCCCGTCCCGCTGTCCCCGTAAACACCATTGTGCTTTTCATCAGCCACATTTGCAGCAGCAGCAGCAGGGAGATTTCGCCTGAAATGGGATTGCTGACCCAGCAGCCGCCCGGACAATGTGACGGGTGCTCCCAGGCAGCACAAAGCCCCCCTTTCCAGAAAGCCGTCGCACAAAGCCGAAATCCCTTGCCCGCCCCATCCTGCTGGGCTCGGCACATCCCTGCCGCCAGTGCGGGGCGAGGCGGCCGGGCTGAGCGGCGGTGCTCGGCAGGCTGGAGCGACAACATGCCCTTGCCGAGGCGCCGGTCGTCCTTCCTGGGGCAGCAGCCCTCTACCTCCACGGCGGAGAGCTCGGGGCCGCCCGGCCGCCGGGTGAGCGTCGGCGGTGGAGGGAGCCTGTCGAGACCCCCCGGCGTCTACGTGGGCACCGTTCCCACCGGCGGCGTGAGCAGCCTGGGCACCCGAGTGTCCCGTAGAGCCCTGGGCATCAGCAGCGTCTTCCTCCAGGGTCTCCGCAGCTCCGCCGCCGCCGTGCCCCTGGCCCCGGGGCTGGATAGGGGCAGGGCTCTCTCCTACGAAAGCCTGAACGGCTGCTTGGTGGAGTACATCGAGAAGGTGCGAGCTCTCGAGCAGGTCAACCAGGAGCTGGAGGAGCACATCAGAGTCTACCTGGACAAGAAGGCGGCCAGCGTGGGCAGCTGGGGAGCGCTCCGGGAGAACTGGGAGGCGATTTACCACCAGGTGAGCGCCGGGGCGCTGCCGGCAGCCGGGGAGCGGGAGGGAGCCGCACGGCATTGGCCACTGCGAGCGCCGAGGGACGAGGCTGCTCACGGCAGCCGACTGATTTCGAGGCGCGGTGCCCGAGACAGAGGGTAGCAAATCTATCTTCATGATAGTTAGCATTATCATTTCACAGTGTGTTGTGGAAAATGCCTATTAAGCGGGAGAATTGCCTCAGGCATCGTGCGCATGGGAGCGATTGAAATGCACCCCAAGGCGCCAAAGTCTGGGCTGATTAGAATGGGTGGGATTTTTTCCTTAATTTTTTTCTTTTTTTAAATCTGGGGTTATTACACTGAGTATCAAAATTATTAAAAGAAACCTGCTAGGACTGAATTAGGGTATCCTTCAACATGCAAGCACGTTGTGTGTTTTTTTAATCAGCAGTTCAGATTTTTACTTTATTCCCGTTTGCTTAATAACATTTTCAAAAGCTCTATTTATTTAAAAATAATAATTACATGGCTACAAATGAGTGGCTCCCTTCCTTCCCTTTGTCACCCCACCATACATTACTCCCACCTTCTCCATATGGCACAAATGTTTATTATATGAGTGTGAAATGGTGTCTGTATTGACCTCATGGAAAGAAAGAGTTCCTTTTGCTGACCAGTAGGACCAGTAAGGCTTTGCAGACTAATGTCCTGCTTGCAGCAAACACAGGGCTCTGCCTGCTGAGGTCTTGGTGTCCCACAGAAGTCCTGGCTTCCCAGCTCCCAGCCAGTGGGAGTGGACAGGGCTCTGAAGAGCTGGAGTCTGGCATCTTGCACACCTCTTCCCAGCAGCACTTGTGCAGGCACAGAAAATGCCATCAGTGGGTCTTCATAAAGCTTGAGAGCCAACTTTAAATTGCCTGGGACAGTTGTGTGTTTTAACTTGGGCTGGCCAGTTTTACTCAGCACTTTTAGGGCAGGTCTTCTCCCAGAAAGCTACAAATGTTTTTTGAACTCTGTATGTGGTGGCATAAGCTGTTGCACAAAGATCATGTCAGCAGAAACACCCAGCTAAGCATCAGCTTTTAAAGTTGCTGCCCTTTTGTATTAGCAAACAACATTACTGCTTCCTGAAGGGACTAGCTGCTGAAGGAAAGGGGTGCTCTGAACCCAGGGTGCTTCCATACAGCCATCCTCACAATAGCTCAAACCTATTCTCTCACTGAGGAAGATGGGGACTTTGGTGGGGTACAGGGAGTTAATCCTTTGCAGTCGCCATCCCATGTTTTCCAGACGAGAGACCTATTTTGTAGTTGTAGACTTCACCTTTAAATCCTACTGGGACTTATGGTTAAGACCAAAAGTGTGGGACCACGGGCACCTTAGGATTTTGTTTATGTAAACCCCCAACAGTAACAGTGCAGATGAACCTGCTCATGTAATAATGTTTCAGTCCAAACTGCTTTCCTTTCAACCTTTATTTATAGTCATCCTTGCCTCTAATGAAATCTAGACTGGGTTCTTCCTCTGTGTTGGGCTCTTCCTATATGAAAATCAGAAAAATAAAGCTATGTAGTAATAGCATTTGTGAGTATTATAGAAAAGAAGAGAAAAAGATTAACATCATCCGTATCTATTTAACTATCAAAACACATCAGAGAACACATAAAATTTTCTGAATTGCTTCAATTAAATCAATAAAAGAGGCATCACTTAGTGGGTTTTGTCTTTCACGGATATGATCCAAAGCTGTTACGCACAATTCTGACTAATAGATTTCTTTGCTTTTTTTACTAAGCATTTAACCAAAAATGAAAGGAGGAACAGATCCAGCCCAAACACCAATTAACTCATTCGTCGTGGAGCTAATTGACAAAATTATGTCAGCATCAACATCCAACTCGTCACATTTATTAAAATAATGTCAAAATCAGTTGCTGCAGCAACAGCTGAAATCACATGAAGTCAGAACCCTCCTGCCACAACATGTCCCAAATGGAAAAGTAAAAGGTGTTGAGGAGCAAGGTGTAGCAGAAATGACAGACACCTGGCAGATACATTCCTAGATGCAATTTTTGTAAATATATTCAGATTTTCTACAGATGTCCATATCCACCTTGATTTATTTAAGAATGGCATACCCCATTTTCAGCTTCTTGTAAAATCTGAGTATTCATTTTGATTCCTGGCCAGGCCCATGGATTCAGCTGGGAGAGGTGCCCAGCAGCCATAAAATCCCTCAGTGCCATCCACACAAAGCAACTGTGAAAGTTTTGGGGCAGAAAACCACTAGAGCAGGCACCTGGTTTAGCCCAAGCACTCATGACAGGAACAGTTTTTGAAAAAGAAGCAGCAAACAAAAATATACAATTAGGAGGGGGTCTAAGCATAAGCCCTTTCCTCTTGCCCTGTTAGTGAGCAGATGAGAATTGGCCACGCAGGACTGTCCTGGTCCCAAAATCAGAAATGTGAAAGGCCCATCTCTGCAGCGACACAGGAGAGATGCCAGGAGACCCAAAGTCTCGTTTCCCTCCTGCCCTTCATGGGATGTGCTCCAGCATCCCAAATTTTGGGTAGTTGTATTCCCAGCAATAACAACTGCGTGCCAGCATATCCCCCAAACACAGAGCTAGGAAAAAACGTGTCAGCGAGTGACTCAGAGGGTGTGAGTGGAGAATCCCTCGGGAAAAAGCACTCGTGTTTCCTTGCAATTGTCAGAGCTATGGCTGCAGCAGGGGATCACTGGTGGGAGTTGAATGATGGAAAGCCACTCTCCAGCTCGCAGCACTAATTATCTGCCTGGGCAGCTGGCTTTTAGCAGAGCAGGTGGACACACACTAATTGGGACAGGCGCAAAGCAAGAGGCTATTTGCAGGAAAAGAAGGAAATGAAAAATCCTTGCCAAGAGGAATTTATGTGACAGAATTACAATTTCATGACAGAAATATAAATTTTACCCTATGCATACCCTTCTTCTCCAGACTTCATCCCGGTCTTCTTGTGGAAAATCCTATCTCTAATCAAATGTGTCTCTTCTGCAGAATAGGAGACTGTTTGCAATGGCAATTCCTTCCCAGAGAACAGGGCAGCATCTGGGAGAAGTGGATGCTTGAAACAGTCTCAGTGAGTTTATGGAGAGAAGAGGGTAGCTCAGCCTCTGCGACTGTTCAATTACAGCTGCATGGGAGACGCAGATTTATTTTGTCTATGAGATGGCATGTAGTGCAGTTCAGATCACAGGAGTAAACACAAAAGCAGGAGAAGGAATCAACATCCTGGACCAATTTTATCATTGCTGTGACTGATCATGACATCATGTGCTTGGTTAGGAGCATTTGAAAGACCTCCAGACTTTTTCTACAGAGCTACTTTTATTTGCACTTGGCCTTACTTTCAGCATTTACTGAGTGTGGATATTGAGCCTGGAGAACACACAGGTCTAACAGCCTGAGGAATTGCCACATTTGGACTCATACCCACTAATTTATTTGATGCAGGGTCAGGGGAGCTGCTGAGTGCTTCTTGTGACACAATCTAGCACAAGACAGTGCGTGATCAGTGTGTGTAAATGGGTGAAATAGCACTCTGCTACTCCTCTAAGGGTACAACAAACTCCCACAAAATGGCACAAAGATTGATCAACTGCCCTACAGAGGATGGCAGTGAATTAGTTATAATTATGTTCTCTCAGCCACCTCCAACAGCATAAATTTGGGCTGCCTTCACAGGTAGCTATGAAGGGTGTGAGGTTTTCTCCTTGTGCTTAGACAACAATACAGTTTTACAGATCATCTCTTCAAGAGGTATCTCCTGGTTTCAGAACCATTCTTTGGTGCAGTCCTGTGTACTTGTAAAATATCTGATGTATAAATGGAGTCGAATTTCCCTGGATGCAGCAGGAATCAGCAAAGGGCACATCAATCTTCTCAACCTCTCTCCAGGTATTACCTTTCCTGAGGCAATGCAACAAATGCTGCTCTTGCTGCCTTTGACATTTCCTCCTTCAGGCTCTGAGAAAAGGTTCAACATGGAAAGCATGACCAAAAACATGAAGAGTTTACTGCTTGGCAGTGGCTTTTAGCCTGATTTTAGTTGTGAATTAAAAAGTGTTGGAGGCAATGGTCTGGTATCAACTATTTCCTTGAGTGTGTGGAAGGAAAGACTAGATCTGCATCTTCTGATCTTTCTCCGTGGAGGCATTTGCTTTAACTGAAGTGAACTTAAAAGCCAGAGAAGTTTCCATTACATGAATAATTAAACCATGAGCTTCATTATCACGGACCACACCTGAGGCCATGAATTTAGTAGCAGTCGGAAAGGATTTGGACTTTTGTAAGAATAGCAAAACAATACAAAGCTGCAGATAAAGTACAGCTGAGATTTTGAAGGGCATAGTAAATCTTGCAATGCCAAACTCGGCCAAATCTCTGTTAAAAATCAAAAGTTGCCTGTCACCAGGGATAAGGGATAAATTCTCCCTGTAAATGTCTATATCACATCACACTTATCAAGTCTGGCATCTGCCCGCTTCCTTGAAGCAGCTGTTTATCCTTGATTCCAGTTGTAACCCAGCAAATGGGCCAGCATGATGATGCAGAATTTGATGAGACTTTTATCCCAAAAAATGAACATCGCATTTTCATGTCCATAAAATCACAATGATATCAAAGAAAATTTTTACTGTTTTTTTAATTAAGATGTTTAATACCATGAATACTCACTGTTAGTTCAAGTCCTGAAAAAATTCGTGATCAAGAGGCGTATGTGCATCACAGATCCGAGAGTTGAAAGACAAAGTGTGACTGAAAGGAGCCATTATTAGTAATAATATTTGCATTTTTTTAACTCTTCCCATTTTGGCTCTTTAAATGCCATATGAGCATCAGTGACTTAAGCCTCCCAGAAGCCCTTTGAGGCAGGACAGCATGACCTTCTGCTTTACAAGCAGAGGAGGCAATGTCTAAGTGCTTGCTGGGTTGCAAACCCTCTCATTTCCAATGGACACAAAGAAGGGAGTTTCCTGAACTGCTGCATCATGTGTTTTAGTAGGTGTGTCAGCAAAGCGGCTACAAATCTGTCTCGATAATGCTGGGTGTTTTCACCCAGCTACTGATTAATAGGAGAATTAGATCAAACAAAAGAGCCACTAGATGGAAGACTTACATCTCTTCTTCTGGAGCCTAAGAAAGGGCTTTCACAGCTCATGCAAATCAGAGGGAATTTCTCAGGAAACATGGTTTCTACAAAGACATTAATGTAATTATTTACCCTTCAAGTTCAGTCAGATTTAAAGGGCACACAGGTGATTTCCAGGAGGGCTGAAAAGTTGATACCTGCTGGTTTCCATTGCAACACTCATCCCTGAAGTTTTCCAAACATTAGTTTGGGGGTTTTTTCTGTACTATATTTACTTACATGGCAGAGTTCAGGTTTTTGTGCAGTTTTGGAAAGCCCTGGACTTTCTCACTGAGCCTTTGACTTTAGCTGCTGGTCTATGAACAGGAGAGTTGGGGTATTGACTGAAGGCTCAGGAGTATGGGAAAGACATCCACTGTGGGATGGGTAAAAGTCACCTCAAATGCCTCAATAAATCCACAAAATCACTAATGAAAAACACTTTTAGAAACCAGTCTGTCTTCGTATAGATTCAGAAATCCAGGCAGCAGCAATTCACCAGGTATTGCCTGCTTCTGCTTTTGTTGCAGCCCAAAAGCCATTTTACACCATTTTACACCAGATTCAGCCTCTAAACTTAACTATTAACATGCCTCTGAGTGCCACTGTGCAGCTCACAGGATTTGATGTTACTTTTGCTCACAGAATGTTCCCAATTCCCTCAAAGACATTAATTTTCATCAGACTTTAGGTCAGATGTTGTAACTGCTCGGGATCCCTGCCGGAGGCAAACGTGTTTGTTCCAACAGAGCAGGGCAAATCACAGGGCAGCATTTCTGCTCCTTGACTTAGTCAGGAAAAAATAAAAGCTTCTGTGAAAATCCACACATGTATGAGTTGGCAGGAAGACAAAATAACTTCTGTTGGAAAAAAGAAAAGAAAAAAAAAGGTAGAAAAACAAAGCAACCAAGATTTCAGAGTGTGTGTCAAAGAATTCCCTCTACCTGTGTGCTGCTGCCATATAAAAACTAAATGTCATTTCCCCATCCTTCAGGAGAAACTCGTGTCCTGTGCAAGTGAACTTGAGAACAGCAGAGTAGCAGCACATCCCCAAAGTCCCAGCTCTGCTCAGCTGCTCTGAAACAGATGGACATAGATGGACAACCCAGGGTTTGGGGAGTTAGGGCAGTGCTGGTAAAGTGGGGTTGCAAAAAATCAGGGAGAAGGAAATAAGGGGTTGAACAATGAAGAGCAGCCAGTTCTGTGTGCAAATGAGTACACAGAGCTCTTCTGTACTCATGTGCTGCACAGCAAGGCTGGCTGGTGTGTGGTGAGAGATTATCTCTTTGCCCACCCTGTGGCTTTCATGACATCTCTGACTTCTGTGCTTCTGCTGCGCTCCCTAGTTTTCTCAGCCAAAAAGCCGAAACGGGGGCTTCTTTTTTTTTTTTTCCCCTGAGTGGCAGTATTTACAGGACCTCTCTCCTCTGTCTAGATGCTATTTTCATGCAATGTGTTAGAACTGTGTGTCTCTGAGATGGCCTAGCCCTCTATCATACCGGTTGGAATTGGCCAAGAAATCCCACAGTTAATAAAAATATGTTCCCCATGCAATGGCATGAAACAAGCTCCAGCCCAGGCTTCCAGCCACAGCCACCTTCCCTGGTTTTTCCTAACAGTAGGTGAGAATTAAGAAAACCACTTTCTGAACTCCTGTTCCTCATCAGATTGAAAAGATGTGGAGTGCTTTTAACTTCATGATCCATTATGGACATAATGGGTAGTGAAGGAACAGGTTGTTTCTCCACGTTGCTCCTTATCAGATGCCTGCAGGTATTATACATTTGTTGGTCCAAACATTTGTAAGACATTTGGAACAGTAAGCCACTCTTCTTGAGGGTAAATGTTAATTACCACCTAGAAATGCTTCAGCCTTGCACACCCACAGCCACTCCATCACCAAGCAGCCTCAGAGCAGGAGGGAACATAAAGCAACAACTCCACTTGAGATCTACTTGAGATAACTCGTCTGGATGCAGCCTTGATTTTTCCACCTTGCATGGTGTGTTTCACCTTGGAGGAACAGAATGCTTTGGGTGATTTGAAATTTTACTTAGTTACAAACTTAATTATCTAAGGAAAGATTTTTCTGCTTCAATAACTCTTCTGGCCAGCTTAAAAATCTGATCTTATTCATGTGGTGATTTAGTTTTAACTGCAAATCTTCATAGGTGTCTCCTGAAAAACACCAAAGAAATGTTCAGTTTAGCTTTTCCAGAGTGACAGCCTGGATCAAGGGGTGACTGGAACTCCCAGGTAGTTACTTGCAGAGGTGATCACTCTAAGCCTGGTACTGAATTCTGCATGTGTTTAGTCACCTCCAAGCTCAGTGCACGTGTGACTCCAGGGCAGACAGTGGTCTTTTCCCCCTTTTTATTGTGTTATATAACCTTCCTGAATCAAAACAAGCAGCTAAGTCACAAGCCTTTCATGTTTGCTTACCCCTCAAGTGCCTCTTGGACATTAGAGATCCAGCCCAGAGCCATAGCAATGATAGCACAGTCTGATTTGCACGATCTTTCCAATCAGTGTAATAATCTTTGAAGGCTGCCCTGCTTCTCAGGTCTCATATCTATCGCAAGAGCCTAGAGGATCCCATAGGAGAAGGAAAGCGACGCTCTGGGAGCTGAGGAGGGCTCGCAGGCGGCATGAGCAACAAGTATTCCGTGGCTCCCTGAGGAGGACGACCCTGAAGAGGACTGCTGATATGGGAAGTAGAATAGGAACTGCATAAGTGCTGCTTAAATTGTATCTAGAAAGTATAAGTGGGACTTAAATGGTGAAAATACCTTGTGCACAGCAATGAATTTTGCCCCTTGCAAACAGCTGATGATCAGAATAAATGTGTTTCTACAAGAAGATGAGTGCTTAGAAGGAACGATGAGCAGTTTGATGACAAATTACAGCCTATTTGCAGAGAATTTGTGAATTTATATGTACAAAACTAATTGATTAAATTATCTGGAATGAGTCACTTGAACAGAACACTTTTAGGATAAAGGATTGTTTTCAGAATCAAAGCTGTACATCTGCTTAAGATACATGTGCTGAAGCTCTTCATTTCTTGAGCTCTGTTGTATCTTTCTTCTAGGTGGGTGAAGCAGTCCTTGAAAATGCTCGTCTTATGCTGCACACCGAGAATATTCAAGCCTGTGCTGAAGATTTTAAAGACAGGTAGTGTTGTGGTGGCACCTAGCTGGCCACTTTCTTTGAAACTTTGCCTTGGTGAACATTTGTGTTGTAGGGGAGTAATGTTAGGGAGCAGAATGGGCTTGTTTTTTAAGTTGCATATTCATGTTCAACACCCTGATTTGGGATAAAAGTAATGATGGTGCTAATATAATTTTGGCATATTTTGAAGATTTATAGTAACCAAAAATGTGCATAAGCAAAATGACAAGCTAGTCTCAACACAGACATTTATCTTAGTGCAGACATTGGTCGCTCACTGAGAGATCAGCATTCATTCAAATTTGAGTTGGCTTTTTATAAAGGCAAACTTTCATGTGCTATTTGATTGTAATTCAGTACCACACAAGTGTTTTTGGGAGTAACAGCAGTTCAAAAGCAAGAAGTGCACCACTACAAACATCAAGGTGGAAATGTTAGACAAGAAAACAGAAATGAGCTGCGCTGATTTTCCTTGTATTTACTGAGAAAAATAAGTAGTAAAAGAAGATCTTAAATACTGGCAAACTACTTTTTTATTGTCTTTCTCTTTAAAAAGCCTGATATTCACATATATGAGCGCATGAAGCTCTTTAAATTTTACTCAGGAGACATGCTCCTTCTAGCTTTTTTTACTCATAATGGTCTCATTCATTTACAAATAGCTTTTTGCAAGCTCTGACACACAAACCATACTTCAAACTGATTGATTTTTATTTCCTATGGTTTTTATCATCCCTATAACTTCTGTTTCTCTCTCTGTGGCAATATTTTATTTAATCATAAAACCAAATTGTGTTAATCATTCTAAAGTTTGCGTTTTATTTCTGAAAGGTACCACTATGAGATACTCATTTTATGGCTTTACATCCAGCAAGTTACACTCATATTTTAAGTAGCTTTGAAAAAATATGTTTTAAAAGTGTCAGCTGACTTGGTCAAGCAGTCTACACAACAAAAACAATGTTGAATCAATCCATGGCATAGTGAAAGCTCCTGGTTCTCACTGGGATCAGCTGCCACTCTCCCAAGCTTTAAATTCCCAGCGATGAAGGTGACTACCAAGGGGGGTTCCAACTAACCTGCCAGCCCCTCCTGTCTAACCTTCCTGGCCACCAGGTCCCCAGGTTGGATGGGTTTGGCATAAAAGTCTCCCACCCAAAAAGATTCACAATGCAATCCACATTTTCAATGAAAACCCTAAAATAAAAATGTACAAACAAGAGCAATGCAGCAGGCAGTGTTGTGGAATAGAAACTGCCTGACAAAATGTCCTTACCATTACAGCCATGGTTTGGAAATGAGCCATTTGTTCTAACAGCCATTATAGCTGACAAACCAACCACCCAAATTTTCTCTTTATTTTGATACTACAGGGATTTGGTCTTAGGGATGGGCCAGGACCCTGGAACACAGACCACACTTCCATTGGCATGTCTGTTTGTAAAAGTAATGCTTGATGTGTGTTTTTCTTTAACCATTGCTCTAAAAGGTTTTTATGTAGAGAAGTCAGTAGTTTTTCTCATTTTACAGCCAAGGCAGCTGAGAAAAAGCCTCCCATAGTGATACTGCATATAAATATCTGATCCAGCAAGATCATGAGCCTCTCTGTGCTTATTCTGGAATCCTATCAGGTTGATAACCATTGTAGCAGATACTGCTAACGTGGCCTGTTTTCTTACACTCTGAATTAATGACAGGGTACTTCAGGCAGTTAAACTTAAGTATAGAGAGAGACAAGGTGAGAGCCAAGTATATTGTCTGTGCTTCTGTGCCTCTGGGACACACTAGCTCATTAGTAGAAATAGTGTCATTTGAAAAAAAAAGACAGGTTTTACTTGCTGAGCTTTGCTCTGTTGAATTTTGTGGTTTGGGTTTTTTCCTCCGCAGGTATGAAAATGAGCAGCCATTCAGAAAGGCAGTGGAAGATGAAATTAATTCCCTATATAAAGTGATTGATGATGCTAATTTAACTAAAATGGATCTGGAGAGTCAGATAGAAAGCATGAAGGAAGAACTAACTTTGCTGTCAAAGAATCATGAAGAAGTAAGTCCAGACTTGGGACACGGCAAAGCCAATGTGTGCCTGTTTCATCGGGTTGGTATCATACGTCCAGTGCAAAGCAAGCATTGAAAACTCCACCTGCCGTGTCTGGGTGGGGGGATTTTCCTGAAACCTACTCCTATTTCTTTCTTCACCTTTAACTCAAAGGACTAACACCTGAGGCATTATCAAATTACTTACATTGTTAACCCTTTCTCATTTGATAAATGTGACACGGAGGAGATGCCTTTACTTCATTTCTTGTCAGACACCACATGCCCAGTCACATAGGTGGGCATCTCAACAGCCAGATCTGATGGAAGGAGAAAGTGCATGTGCAGGAAACTATCTCTGGTCCTGCTGCACTAATGTTGAGCATTAATCAGGTTCTTTTGAAAATACCCTGCTTGGCTTAGCAAGGTGCTTGGTTCCCAAAACTGAGTCTCTCTTGAGAGGCACACCACTGAAGCAAGTCACAGGGACAGTGGCATGAAGGAGTGGTTTAGGTGGCTTTAAAGAATCACCATCAAAGGTGTTGTCAAAAGCAGGTTTAATGTGAGTTGTGGAAATGCAATTTAAGTTTGATAGCAAAGTTCACTCTATTACTTACTATATAATGAAGCTCTCATAGGAAAATTGGATTAGAATCAATCTAGAATGATTTACATGGAAATCGGTTATGCAAAGGGTAAAGGTGCTAAAGGGTAAGGGTTCAAAAGGGTTAGGAGAGCTCCTCTCATGAGGCTTAGGGAAGACCCCCCTTGCTTTTTAAACTCCTGATGGAGATTAGGTGCAGCTGAATCCAAACTTAACCTCAAACTTGGTCAATAGTTTATACCTAAAGGATTTGTCAGCACCTGATCACTGACTAGTTTAACATTTACGAAATGATCCAATAGGATTTCCTACAGATCTGGGATGGCAGTATTCATACTATACTTGAATTTAAAGCAATTCACACACTCAAACACAAAGACATGAAGTATGTACAAAGGTGCCTGTTAAAAATTTCCTTCAAGTTCAGTGCAACACTCAAGTCAGATGCTTCTGCATCTCTCAGCAGGTGAAGGTTGAGTCTTGAGGAGTAGTGGGGGTATCCCAGACCCCACCATCAGCTTTTGGCAGCAGTTCTCTAGTTATTGCAAACTTGAGTGTTTGCGAGCTCCAAGAGGTGTCCCAGTCAAAGGGAGATTGCTGCTCACAGCTCACCGTAGTCAGGAGAGCTCAAAGGAGCCATTGTTTATAGAGTCACAAGATGATTGGCTCCAGTCATCTGTCAGTCTCCACCCTGACTGTAATCCAAGATGATAAATACTGGAATTTTCCTCAGAAGTCTGGTAACAAAAATATTGTTCCACTTGGGCTGTGATTCAGGCAAATAACATTCCAAGGATATCCTAGGTTAGCTGACTATCTTTTGTCCCCTTCCTTTGTTAGGCAACAGAAGTTTGTTAGGCAACAGAAGCTCCTAGGAACAGTGTTCCTGCTAAGCTCAAGGAAAGCTTAACTGGCCAGGAGCCATTGATTGATTAAGGCTGAGGTCTGTAAAGAATTCCTGGAACCACAGAAAGGCCCAGCAGGGTGGGTAGCATGCACCACCACAGACAGGCAGCTAGAAGGGAAGCCCATACTACCCAATTTTGCAATACTTTCCCACTTACTCACTGCATTCACCAACACTATTTGCATGAATGTGGTTTACCCCCTTCAGCAGACATTTCAGGATTGAACACAAACCAGCATCTTTTCCATGGGGATTTTAATATGATGCTGTTACTAATCCCACATAAGGGGCAGCAAGCAACTGTGCTGGTCCCTTCAAAGTAAGATAGAGCTTGAATTGTGATGGCTCATGAAAGCAAGGTACTATGCTACCTTCATTTCTCACTGGTTGTTCCTCCAACCACAAGATTTCAGCAACACTGTCTTGCCAAGATGAGGTTGAACCACCATCTCCCTACTTGCATCAGTCTAATCACAAGGCTGGCATTTTGCAGAAAATAACCAGTGGCTTCAACACCAGTGCATGGTAGGAGAAAGATGGAAGTTGTTTTATATAAGAGGGAAAAGAGAAAATGGATAGAAATAAACAAGGTCCCCTCTAAACCTCCAAGTATTGCAATGACTGCTGTGAACCAGAAAAGCTGGTGCTGATGCTGTTCTCTGTCTGTAGCTATGGCATAATGAGAACACTAGCTTTCCAACAGCTCCTCTTGATCCACATGTAGGTAGAAAGGAGCCCTTGCAGGGTGGAGAGATGCTCCTTTCTTTACCTATTGGGAGTACCTGAGCATTTGCAGAACCACTTCAGCACAGGCCTGGTTTTCCCATGGCAGTACCACCAGGGGAAGCTGCTTAAGAGAAATGACAGAATAAAGGCTAGAAGAAACTATTGCTGAGCTCTGGCACAACAAAGTCCCAAGGAATTTCTGAGCTAATTCAAACCTTTCTTTCCACTGGTGCTCCCACTAGCAAATTCATGCCAAATCCTTGTGAAGCTTATGTGAACTTGGAGTGGGCACATTTTGAGGTTTGCATTCTTGCAGGTTCATAATTCACATAATTCCCACCCATTTTTTCCAGTATTGTCACTGTCAGGGGCCATTGCTTACAAATACAATTCCCAGATGCTTTTACACTACCTGTTTTTTTGTGTCGATAACACAACTAAACAGACTGATGTAAAAGGACTGGAGTGCCAGACAGTTTAGGTACATGTGAAAATCTCATTTATTCTCATGTTCCTGAACATGATGTACAACTGATTTGCTACCTTTAAGCATGCAATTCTAGACCTGTTAATTCTCTACTGATTACATTTTTTTGGAGCACCTATATGTAAAGAAGGAACAGAATGCTGTCACAGAGGAGAGTCCTCTTCATCTAACGTGCACACACATAAAATACACACATGGCTCACACAAGCTGTGAGGCTGTAGACATCCTACTGCTTTGCACATCCTGTATTTTCCAGGAAATGCATGCCAATGCTCCCACATGGTGCAGCAGCAAGGGAAGAGCAGCATTTGATATCCTGTAAGCGGTTAGTTCCTTGGCCCAAAGTCCACACTGCAGCTTTACTGGTAACATAGTTGAGGTGATTTTGGGTCCCAGCTGTGCAGAATGCACGTGTCAAGCACTGGTTGCTGGAGAAACTTGCCACTGTTGAGAGAGCTGCTCCAGGCACTGCCTTGGTGCAAGGCTTCAGTCTCCTTCCACCAAGGGGGAAACTCTTCCAGTACCCTAGATCTGCAGAAAGGGATCCCATACAGAAGCAAGGCAAACCCACCTCTGAAAAAGAAACCCTTCAGTGCACTAAATGATTAGTATAGAGACATCTTTTGGGACCAAATTGTTTATCCTGTCTGTGGCACCAAAAGAGCTCTTCCTTGAGCTTCTCTGAAGATACCATTCAATTGTCCAGTTCACTTTCTGTATGTCTGTTATTTTTGTTCAAGGATGTGAAGGTATTATACAAGCAGCTTGCTGGATCTCAGCTGGAAGAACTTGATGTTCCCCTGGGAAGTGGCCTGGATGACATTCTGGAAAAAATCAGAATCCACTGGGAGAGAGACATTGAAAAGAATCGTGCTGAGACAGGTGCCCTGCTCCGTACCAAGGTCAGCACTCTGTAACCCACTCCAACATCACAGGATTTGAAGCAAACACAAAATATCTCTAATATTCTGCAGTATCTTTGAGGATTGGGTGTTTGTTGAGGGTTTTTTTGAAACAAAAGAAGATACTAAAAATCTAAAGTATTTTAGTCCGAGTCCATGGGAGAATGCACTTATAAATAAATATCAATGGCTTTCTTGGGATGCACAGAGTTAAGCACTGGTGGAAAAGGCCCTGCTCATATCACAGGTATCTGTGGGAGCCTTTTAAGGGTTCTTAATTGTTGACTAAGGAAAACAAACTTTATCAGTTGATACCTTCTGTGTAGGTTAAGCCACTGCTATTACCTTTCTTACTAGGGCCGTTCCTCCACTTAATAATTTACAGGAGTCTATAAATCAAGAGGCCAAAGCACATTGCCCTCTACACTACAGACTCCCCATTGGTTTCTCCTCGATATTGTTTCCTTTGGCAGTGGTGGGAAAACTAGATATTAACTTAGAAATGAAAAGTGATGATAATAGCCATTCCCTTTAAATAGGAATTCTCCTCTCCTGAGGTTGAGACATCCTTTTAATGCAGCTTTTTTTCTGTCATGAAGGATCACTCATTTTCCAAAGTGTCTGTCTGAAGTAAGTATTTTTGCAGAGCTGAAGCATTAAGTTCAGTGGATGATCCTGTATGTTAGAAGCCATCTCGTTCTGAGCTGGCTCTTAGGGCAGAGCATGACAGAGTAAATAGGGAGAACAATGAAGATGGTGAAGGGCCTTGAGGGGAAGTTGTATGAGGAGTGGCTGAGGTCACTTGGTTTGTTCAGCTTGGGGAAGAGGAGACTAAAGGGAGACCTCATTGCAATCTGCAATTTTCCCATGAGGGGAAGTGGAGGGGCAGACACTGATCTCTTCTCTGTGGTGACCAGTGACAGTCTGAGGAAATGGCCTGAAGTTGTGTCAGAGGCCACTTAGATTGGTCATTAGAAAAAGGTTCTTCCCCCAGAGGGTGGTTGGGCACTAAACAGGCTCCCCAGGGAAGTGGTCGCAGCACCACTGTGAACCACAGCACTCTGAACTGACAGAGTTCAAGAAGGGTTTAGACAATGCTCTCAAGCACATGATGTGACTCTTGGGGTGTCCTGTGCAGGACCAGGAGTTGGACTCGATGATCTTTGTGGGTCCCTTCCAACTCAGTATATTCTGTGATTCTGTGAAATCATACCTACAGCGGCACTACAGAAACACACAGCAAAACCATATAAATACATCCTCCCTGTTCCAAGGTAAAGAGCTGCCATGAGAGGTGTAGGGAGTATCAAAGGCAAACAGCAAGAAAAAACAACAAAACCAGGAAATATGTTTGCAAACATATGTGCAAGCTCTGGGTTAATGTTCAAAATAAAGAATAAAATTCCTGTGACAACAGTGATACCAACATTGCTAGGAAACATACAAGAAGCCAAGCAGAGGGGTTTATCCCAGAGATCTCAAGTTTGTTAGAATGCCAGACTGTTACTAAGCAAAGTTTTCATAAGGTTAGTCTGTGGGGCCTGATTTTCAGCTCATACAGTTCAAAGGAAGTGAGTGACAGAGTAATAAACTGCACGAGCCTGGAGAGTGCCTCCATACAAAGCACATGCAGCCCTGAAAAGCCAGGGCATCCTCAGTAGCCTCTTGAGCTTTTCCCTGAAAATTTGTTCCTGACCCACTGCCAGGTTTCAGCAAAATTAGCATCACTCTGATGGCACCAAATTCTTCAGTGTTCCCACTTTCCTGTCCTGCTTGTTCTTCCTCCTTCTGTGCAAAAACACCCTTACAACTTCTTTCTTCCTATTTCTTTCACACCTTCAATATCTGGTCTTTCAGCTGCTCAGAGACATTGTTTGTGGAGAAAACTGCCAGCTCAATACTGGACTGCTCTATCATATCTTTGATACTCAACCCACCCCTACTTGGCCATCTTGGTCTAAGCTCTTACTAGTTTCAGTTGTTCCTGTTTTTGTTTGGTTTTTAATGGAACAAAGAAGCAGAATATCACAGATTTCTGGAAAGATCGGTTCTGGCTCTGCACAGGTTCTGGGTATGACATGCCAGGGGCTTTTTTTCCACAAATTAAACCCAGATTATGCAGTTTTGTGTCCCTTATCTCCTACAGACACAGATCTATTCACATTACTGCTGCGTATACAGATAACAAGAGTTTAGCTTTTATCAACTAAGCCTGTTGTTTTATATCATCTTTTGAGGCTAAGTTGTATCACTTGGTTATCCACACCACAAAAAACTTGCCCTTACTCCTACATCACAGGAAGGAGAGCAGTTCCCTCCATTCCTTTGCTCTTCATTACCAGTTTCTTCAATGTCTCTCTGTAAGGTTTTCCTTGATCCCTAATATTTTAATTTCTTTTTTCTGTACCTACTCTCTGGCGTACCTGTGACTAACTCTGACCAAGGTGTTTCAAATGATGTCCTAGCACTGACTTAGACATGAGGGCAGTATTTTTGTTATTTTCTGGCCATTACCTTGCCTCATTTGCTTTGTCTTGTGACTAGACTTGCAGTCTTGGGTAGATTTTTCAAGCATATTTGGGCACCAAGACACCCCAATTTAAATCCATACCTAACAGGGCTTCACATGGACCTTTTTAGATGAGTAACCTCAAAACTCAAGCCCACTGGTTTCACCTGTGCACTTTTTTGTGTGTAGCGCTCAAAACCTTTGCCCAAATTGACATGAGTGATTTAAACCCTTGTAAGACATACACACTATTTAGTATTTTTCCCCAGAAAAGATGCTTTACTTAATGGTGCGCTGTTCATTCATGTAGTTTGAGTCCACACATCCAACCCTGCTCATTGCTAATCTGTGTTGTTTTCTGTCATCCATAAATCCTTCTAGCTCATGCTTCATTCCCAAGGCAGTAGATCCTGAGGTATCAAGCTGTTAAGCTTCTGTCTTAATGGAACTAGACCTTAATCTTCCTCTTCATGTTCTGTCTCTTGACCAGTTGTTGATCCATGGAAATGTTCTGGCCTGAGCACAGGGCACAGCCCTGCACAGTTACACAGCTTTCTCTGTTGTCCTCATAAAAGAAGAAATTATGTGAATTATGCCAGTTGTTTGTCCCTTTTTTGCTACTTTGCTAAAATGTTCCCAGTATTCTCAAGAGCTTTTCAAAGTAACTTTCCTTCCTTAGATACCATGCTGGTCAGCTTTGGGTGTTGGTGTTCCATTCCTAACCATTCTTTCATTATCTGGATTCCATGAATAACAGACTAATGAGGGATTCTGTGTTCATGCACAATGTTTGGCTCAGAACTGTACTGACATGTTGAAAATCCACAGATTCCAAGGAAACTCACGCATCAACATGAAAAAGTTTAGGAGGATTATTTCACCCTCTCCCTCCATTAATCTAGTTGTTTGTGGCCACCACATGTATAGCCTTTCCCTTACAGAGCACCTCAGGAATAGAATCCCTGGAAAACATGAATTGCCTAGTGAAGAGAACACACAGACCTTCTGCATTTCTCTACAGAAGGAACCCCAAAGCTGAGGCCAAGTGTCATGCCCAACAGCATCCCACACATGGACTCTTGGGGCTGGTAATCCTTTAAGGAGAGTGGGGAAATCCTGTGTGTCCCTTTTGGGGCACATTCAGTGTGTCCCTTTAGAGCACATTCGGTGTGTGCTTACTTGCTGTGTCCTCCTCAGTATTTAGGACCTGATGTGGCCACCTCCATCTACTCCATCTGCCTGTTCTGTCGTTCACACCACAAATGTCAGGTTCATAGCTTAGGGTACTCCTGGAGGGGTTTCAGTGTCACCTGTGGTAAGGGCAAGCTGGATTTATAGGTAGCATTTGGGCCACCAGCAGGGTAAATGTAAAAGGCTTCTGGTAATGGGTGCAGGCTCTAAACAAAGATGCAAAGGCGCCTTCCCTTCCCTGTGCCTCACTTTAAAAAGAGGCATTTATGGTCCTCATGACCTAAGAAGGTGCAGACTATACTCTCAACACAATTTAGGAGACACAATTTACTCCAGAGTGGCAGGTCTATGATCACTGGATCACCAGGAGTCGTGAGGTAGAATTATGTCTCTCTGAAGCACAAGACCCAATAAAGTATCTCTAGAATACACAGGATCTGTGCGATTTGCTGGAAAGGACAGGTTTGGTGTTTGGATTGAAATTCAGCTCTCTGCAACACAGGTTCCCAAATCTCAAGTTATGTTTGAGACTTAACTTGTACTTAAATGACCTTTTTCCACTGAGGCTATTTCATTCACAATATACAAGGTGTGGGGTTCGGATGATGGTTCAATTAAAAAAAAAATTTGGTGCATGTCCCAGATTTTTTAAAATTTGATCTTACTTTTAAAATATCAGAATGCATAATCTAAAAGGAGAACAGGGTCAAGATGAAGTTTCAGAGTGGGATGGAAGTATTTTGCATTGTTTAATTTTAGCATCAACCACAAGAAATGTAGGTTTTGACTGAAGAATTGTATTTTCTAGAGAGCTCAGAACTCTGGGCTGGAAAACCTTGATCTCAGCCCTTATTAAAAAGTATAGAAATTTTATTTTTACTAAGGTACTTTTTCCTTCACCTATTTTTAAGGAACCTGAACTAAACACATATTAACCCCCACAAGCCAAAAGAGCAGGAAATTGCATAACAATGACTTAATTAACAGAAATTAATTTTTTGACCCCTGTGGCATGACTTGCTATCTGACTCATAGAATCACACGTGAAAAATTAAGGTGTGAATAGTTCTGAAGCATAATAGACTAAGTGAAGACATCCAACTTTTTAAGAAATGTTATAGTATGGCTATAAAATGAACAATTACATCAATGTTTTCTCTTTAGAGATAATTTTAAACATACTAGTATGAATTCTGAGCAGCTGTTGTTGACATGGATAAAATATATACACTTGTGTGCGTAAGCCATTTTACAGTAAATGTCTAGAAATTATGATAATTTTGACACTAAGAAGTATCCAGAATTGTTCAGCAAAGGGATTTAACATACAGGAATTAAACTTAGAGTCAGAATTGCCACAAACTGTGAAAAAATTACTGTCAGTTTGGTATGTAAGGAAGCTAAACCATAATTTGCGTAGGTTGTGATGACAGTCGCCTTCTTTTACCAGCAACAGGCTGAGACAACGGCTGCCGTGAGAACCCAGGAGGAAGAGCTGGTGGAGGGCCTCAGAACCGAGTTCCACGAAACTGCCTGCAAAATACAGAGCTTGCAAGCAGAAACTGAATCTTTGAGAACCTTGGTAAGGAATGCTGGGGTTTCAGGGGGTGTATTCTGTGCGAACTCAACACACCCTCTGAGAGCATTCCCATCTTGGGATGCGCAGTTAAGAATGAATCCCATTTTCTAGTGATGCCAGACATTTCTGGGCTTTTCTTGATTGTTATAGTTCTCTAAGTGTCCCATATTTGACAACCAGGCTCCAAATTTCAATCTTCAGTGTATTCATACTCAATAATAATTTCACTGAGATTGCTTGGTAGTGTAGTACTTGACAACGTGATGAATACCTGCACCTTGTAAAAGTACTTCAACTTTTGTAATGATAATACCTAATATCAAAATATCTGAAGAAAGGAATTCTCAAAATATATAGTCAATAGAGATATTGGCCAAACCGGAATAAAAATGACTATGAAGCATATGAAAATTGACCGATTTATTGTCTGCTGTCCTGCCCTTGCAGAAGAGGGGTCTGGAGAACTCTTTATACGATGCCAAGCACTGGCATGACATCGAACTGCAGAACCTAGGCTCTGTCATTTCCAAGCTGGAGGCAGAGATGGGAGAAATCAAAGTAGAAACCGAGCAGCAGCAGAGGGATCGTGAAAATCTGCTGACTAGCAAACAACAGCTGGAGAAAGACATTGCTGCATATCACTGCCTCCTGGATGGAGAGCAAAGCAGGTACTTGTCCTTAAAGGGATGGAGAACATGTTACGTGGGAAGGGGTTGCTGGAAGCAGGAGGACTGGGGTGGTTCTCATGTTTCATAAGGCTGGCTGGTGGATGGTTGGTTTGGAAAAGCTGCCAAAGGGGAAGAACACAGCAAGGGTTGGGCTTTTCTAAGATCCTTACTCACCCTAAGTCCTGGAACCTCTGAGAATCTGATCCACAGATTTTGACTTGCTCTTCTGCTCAGACAAGAGCAGAATTTTACAATAATCAAATCCTGCTAAAACTGGTGAGATTTCACCAGCTGAACTGAGGATAGTACTTGCTTCTGCAATTTTCCTATTTGTAGTAGTGACCAATTTTTATTTTGATCTCTTTTTTTACTTACAGCTGATTATGAAACTCCCAGCCCACAGAAGACCATTGCCATTAAAGCAAAAGATGTCACTGCCAAATATGTTCGTGGAAGCTAAAAACCCATCAAAGCAGCCTGCTTTATTCAGTTTGATTCAACAATCAAAGTAGGTTGTAGCTTGAACAACTTTATTAGACCCTCCTCATGTAATTGCTTTGCTTACAGATTTCAATTTACTCATGTTGTTAAAATTATAATAAAAATAAAGAATATCAGGCTTTTGTTTGACTTTTTCTTTCCTTCCAGTATTTTTCATGATAGCTGGAGCGGGTTGGATTAAGAACATTTCCATTTCCCAGCAAGTAAACTTTCTTTTCACAGTACAAATACATCAAGACTGAGCTACCCCTCCACTGTGCACACAGCAGCCACATGGAAACAGTGAGTGCTCTGTTGTGTCACAAGACCATCAGCTCATTAGTGTGAAATCTAATTCAAACAATGCTGAAGAAGTTAAGCGTACTGTTAACTCAATGGGATTTATTTTGTAATATACAAACCAGCGGAATCATTAACCCCAGCATCCCAACAGTACTTTATAAACACATTTTTAAGTCCAGACTAAACTTCTGGAGAAACTGAAGGTGCAGGAGAGCAACAGCAGTTCAGTCTGCAGTCCAGGTTACATCCTTTTACTGTATACTGAGAGCCCAAGCCAGGGTGTCAGTTTGAGCAAATGTGATACTTTTTGATATATTGAGATATTGATATATTTTTATATTTGTTTTTATATCGTTGATCTTTCTTGATATCAACATCCCTCCAAGACAGGTCGGCCAAACTTCTTTTTCAACAGGAATCCACATATCATCAACCTGTTGGCTGACCTTAGGTAGTTTCCTGTATTTTGATGGCATCACTATGAAAAAGATTTGCCATCTTTCACTTCTGACTTTTCTTCTATACTTTAAACATTGATAACCTCACTGTATTGCATGTGCAGTATGGTCACATAAAATGCCAAGATGGATTTTGTATTTTCAGAGAAATATAATGAACCTTAGCTCCCATCACACAAATTTTAGGCAGATGGCTGGTTACCACCACAAGTTTCTGCACAGGGATGAAGTTAACTATACATGTGTTTGTTGGATTGGGACTTAGAAGATCAGCAGTTACACTGGGTGAAAACACAGTTCATTAAATGGACTCCAAGACTACTGAGAAATGGCATATGTTAGAGGACACAACGGCATACAGCATATATGAGAGGCAGTCTATAGCTACCTTGATTTTCAGTTGAAACATTAGCTAAGAAAGCTACTTAGATTTTAACAACTGATAAAATACCCTCCAAATCCACTAAACTTGATCAACCAGCGAATTACAGGAATAGGCACACAAGTATTCTCATGCCTTTCCTTGAACATTCCCCCACACATGAAAAATCCTTCCTCATACAGCTGCTTGATCCTTCATTTAATCTCTGCAAAAAGTCCATCTGGCATGTACCACCTGCAAGATTTTGATAAAAAATTACTGGATTAAAAGATTACCCAACAACAACTAAAAAAATAAAGGCAGATTATGGCAGATTCTGTTTTTTTCCTCACAGAATGTAGGCTCCTCAGAGCAGCAATAATACCTTCTTACACATCAGCACAGACATAATTTGCCAGGCTGAGACTCCATCAAGAAAAGTGACAGTGAGAGAAAATACAGACAAATATGAGACAAGAAATTAGATGGCACAGACCCTTGGGTTGGGGCCAAATGGATGGTGTCTAGGAATGGTCACTTTTTGGCATTAAGAAAACATAACCTCCCACTCATTTTTGACACAGAAGAGAACAATCTCCCTATGACTTGAAAGTGAAGAGGGAATTTAAAAAACATAAGAATATACAATCTGGATTTGGATCCCTTTGCTATCTTCCAGTGATGTTTCAGGTATGAAAAGCAACTGCCAACTATACCACTGTAAAACTGTTCTTTAAAAATGTCATTCAAGGAGATAGACCTGATGAAATTCTGACTCTACAATTATACTCTGATGTGAAAGAAGGGTTTTTTTTAAAAGTTTTTTACGTGCCATGAGGCATAACTAGGTTAATACTAAGTTGTTTATTCATTGGAATGGAAATAGTTTCTTGCAAAATCATCAAGGTATTTCATCATAGGGAAGTGTCTGGAAAAGAAGGAAGCATCTAAGAATATATAATGAATTTCCAGCAGTTTTTCTATCTATTCCTAGCAAAGACCAAAAGCCACAGGAAAGATTATTTTTGTGAATAGTCCATCAGAAGTCAAAGGCAGCATGTCTGGCCCTTCTAAATCAAAGTGCTTTCATACTAATGCTAAAGCTCTTGTGAAGAAATTTCTCTGTACTTTTACACAGACTGCTCTGTGTAACTAGCTAGCTATGCAGCGCCTCCAGTGTGTCTTCCAGCCTGAATGCTAAGCACTGACAGTTTTCACCATGTGAGATGAGAGGTTGTGAGAGTATGAGAGACTAAAGGCTTTCACAACTATCAGTAAGCACTAAGGTTCATAAATTGATTTAGCTTTGTATTTGTGCTCTAGTCTAGCAGTTGCTCTATTAAATACTCATGAACATGTTTCCAACTGGCTTTCCTCAGAAAATCAGGACCAGAAAACAGATTTTATTATCTCTCACTGCAGTATCACTCACACCTATATTCCTGTGAAGGGATTTGTGGCATTTACTGTTATGAACACTCAGGATGCAATCAGAGAGCACAGCTGCTGCACACAAGGACATCTCTGCTTCCCCTCATGTGCTACGTATTCCCATTGTAACATCTTGTGTTAGCACCAACACCTGGCTGATGTCTCGGGAGACAGTTCAAGAATCAAAATCAGCAGAAAACTAGCCTTGCAAAACTTGGTTTTGCCACTTGGTTCCTTGAATCAGGCCACTGCAGGGGCAGACATGTACCAGTGGCAGCACAGGGATGGGAGGGGGAGAGGAACTAGTCCAGACTGTAAAGCACAGCCACCCTCCTTGGTGATAGCTAGTCACTAGGTCAGATAAGCAGGGCTATCAAGCCATATGTGTACTTTATACTCCACCCAGCCAGACACAGCTTCTTCTGCACCACAGCTTGAACACACACTGCTGTATCCTCAGGGGAAGCAGAGGGAAGCCACCTCCACGTGAGCTCCTGCCTCATTTAAGATTTTACACTGAGCAGCAACATAGCCCACCAGCTAGGAATTGGAACTCTAGCCTATCATTCTGCTGCTTATATTTTAGCATAAGCATTCTTATACTGATTCTGTGATTAAAAGATTATTTTTAAGGTCACTTTAAAGCTGGTATTGTCTAAAATTTAACAATTTAACAAACCACCATGCACCACTGCCACCAGTGCTTGCTTTCAGATGGCAATTACTGGTGAAGAAAAGGGCACAATAAAACTTTTCCCTTCTGACTGTAGAGCTCAGAAAGTACAGCAAACTCTGAGCTCAGAGGAAAGTTAAGCTCCTGAAGAGAAGTGGGCCCATGCTGTGATGAGGACTCCAGCAGAACTCTTCTGCCAGCTGCTCTACACCTAAGGGCACCTTCTCCAATTTCCTCAAGCAGGCATCTGCCCAGGAGTTACTGAATGTTTTTCTGCTTGTGCTCTGCAAATGTCAAAGCAGTTCACAGTGCCATCACCTTCATATCACAGAATGGAGATAACTGGGTACAAAGAAAGATGAAACACTAGGATACTGGAAATGGAAGTCTGCTCCTAACTCTTGCATCACCCACAACTCACTCTAGCTTTCCTTTCTTCAGTTTCTCCATGCAAACAGTGGCTGCTGCATCACTTTCCCTACATGCATTAATGCTTCACGCCTCAGGCTTTATGAAACACAGCAAGAAGCACAGGGAGCAGCATCATAGCAGGACTTGTCGTAGCTATAGGACAGAGAAGAGGCAGGCAAGCACCACTGTGTGCACTACTCATGTGGGGGAGGAAAAAGACAAAGTCCTCAGAGTGCTGTGTGTAAATCTGTACCTGAGCAGAGGCACTGGGAGCGCTGTGTCTTGCCAAAGGTGGGTCACACAGGTCAGTGATACACAGTGCAGCAGGGAGCTGTGTGCTGAGCTCATGCTCCCAGCAAGGCATTCTGGAAATATTCCTTGCATTACAAACATCACTTCTGCCAGTCCATGCCTGCGAGACATTCTTCAGCCTAATGTCCCCTGTGAAAGTATTGAGGGATGTTGAATTTGAGAAAGGAAAAGAAAACCACAAAAACTGACCTTTTTTCTGCATCTAACTTTTTACACAATAACAATCTTAATGGGAAAAGCTGATGCAATGCATTTGCACAGAACTACAAGCACCATGCATCAGCACATTTTCACAATTTTACATAACAAGAAAACCAGAGGTGGGAGGCAAATCCAAGCATAACTGCATAACTAATGCTTCCTTTAAAGCACCAACCGAGACATGTCTTTGAGTCTGGATCTAAGCCTTCCGAGGCCTAAAATGTTGCTGCTATTTTCCATGATTTCTGCTGAGTCTGTTCCAGATGTAACAGCTGAAATGTTTCGTGGTACGCTGCTCTTGACAGGTATTAAGTTTCTAATCCAGAGCTTGGCATTTCAGCCTTACAGTCCTGTGTTTGCAGGAGACAAGTGACGCAGATGCTATAAGCTGCAGAAAGGCATCAGGTTCACATTCTCTGACCTGATAACAGGGCTATCCATAATAATACAATGAAAATATTTTACCAGTTGCTGAAATTCAAGAAATGATCAGCTTAGAATCAGGCACAACACAGTACTTAGTACATTATTAGCTTATCTACCACAAAAGCTGAGGGACACAAAGTGTCTGCTTAGTTGCATGGCATTACCAGCACTGAGCCTGCAAGTCCCAGCATGAAGCAGTGCTAGAGGTATGTCAGCTTCCCAGGAAATAACGGAGCACAAACACAAGGGAACGTGGTGCTTTGACAACAGGAATGTCAAACACTCTTCCACACCCAACTGTTCCCCGTCACACCTTCTACCTGCCCTACTGAAGGGGACAGTAGGAAGGGAGCACCAAGGAGGCACAGAAAAATGAGACTTTGCTACCAAATTTGCTCCCTACTTCGGTAATGATTCCCATCACAAATGGAAAGTGTCACTGATCACACGACATTTTGGGTGTTACCAAATGAATTGTTATGTTTGCAGCCTTTAGTTCTCAAGGCCTGCTCTGTGCAGGCTCCAATCCTCTAAGTACACAGGTAGTAGAAATACAGGGAGGACAGAGGGTGACACATAAAAAGAGGATTGTAACACATCTCCCAAAGGCAGAACGCTTGACTACAGTGATTCAGTTACCCACAGCTAAAAAGCACAAACACATCATGTATTTAACCTCTTTCTGCAATATGGCAATGGCACCTCCCCTGCTTTTTCAAACAACCAGAGAAATATGGATGGAAAACACTAAATAACAGCATTTTCATGGACATAAATTGAGACTGGCACCCTCCAAAAGGTGGAAAAACTTTTAATTTATATGTTAATGTATATACACACATATGTAATTATTTTAAGAGAAAATATGACAAAGCGCAAAATTATACTAAATAACTCAAGAATACAAACATGTTTACTTTTATATAATTGATGGGTAATTCTCATTTGGGCTCATGCTTTACCAGTAGGAACTTCTATCTCCTTTTGGTGGCTGATGAATAAAGTAAGTAATCAGAAACTGTGTTTCATGCAATTACTTATGACTCATGTCAGTCTGAGGATGTTTTTCCAAATGTCCTGCCTCAAAACTTTTGATGTGTTTTGAAGCCACAGTGAACTTTTTAAACACCCATATTTTTTTCTGGAGTTAAAGGTCACTACAGGACCCAGAGCAAGAGGTGACAATCTGCAGACACCCACTGTGATGTTTGTTTTCCAGCACATATTCCCTAGGCTTCAATGAGAATCATGAAAGCAGCTAGGAAGCTCACGCCAACACATCCGGACATCCTAGACAGAGTGGTGTTTCAAGACTTACTCACTTAACCACACATCTCCAAGATGAAAGCTAAATTACTTCCTTGCATCCTTTCCAATGACAGTGTAAGTTCACAGGTCTTGCTGGGGTGTGGGAGGCAGTGCCTCTGTCATCGCAGTCCACACTCGGAATGAGTATCACCTCTCCTCATGGGTGGTGGGGGAAGCTGGGCAGTGTCCTGAGCCTGTAGGACCGGCTGAGGGCTGGGGCTGCTCCAGCAGTTCTCTCAGCCTCCTCAGAAGTGATTCCAGCAATGCTCTGAGCCCAAGAGGGCTCTCCCTGTTTCACTGTGCAGTGGGCCCTGACAGGAAGGGCCTGCAGCCCATGTGGGAAGCAGCCAAGGGCTTCCAGAGGAGCTATATGGCCAGTCTCAATCACAGAATAGCTAGGTTTGGAGTGGACCTCTGGAGATCATCCTGCCCAACACCCTCCCCTGCTAAGGCAGGGTGACCTAGAGCAGGTTACACAGCAATGTGTCCAGCTGGGGGTTTTTTAATGTCTCCAGAGACGGAGACCCCACGACCTCCCCAGGCAGCCTCTTCCAGTGGTCAGCTACTCGCAATATAAGGAAGTCCTTCCTCATATTGACGTGGAACTTCTTGTGATTTAATTTATGGCCATTGCTCCTTGTCCTGTCAGTGGGCACCATGGAAAAGAGCCTGGAACCATCCTCTGGACACCTGCCTTGGAGATATTTATGTGAATTTATGAGATCCCCTCGGTGCCTTTAGACTGAACAGGCCCAGCTCCTGCAGTGTCTCCTCACAAGAGAGATGCTCCTATCCCCTAATCATCCTTGCGGCCCTCCACTGGATCCTCTCCGGCAGCTCCTTGTCTCTCTTGTACTGAGGAGCCCAGGACTGGACAGAGCAGACGAGCAGGATCAGCTCCTCGGACCTGCTGGCCGCCCTGCTCCCGCGGCAGCCCCAGGGCAGCACTGGGCTGTGCCGGCAGCCCGGAGCGGGACACGGAGCGGGACACGGAGCGGGACACGGAGCGGGACACGGAGCGGAACACGCAGCGGGACACGCAGCGGGACACGCAGCGGGACACGCAGAGGGACACGGAGCGGGACACGGAGCGGGACACGCAGCGGGACACGCAGCGGGACACGGAGCGGGACACGGAGCGGGACACGCAGCGGGACACGCAGCGGGACACGCAGCGGGACACGCCGCCGGCTGCGCACAGTCTGTCACATCCACGCCGACAGGCGCCACGGGAAGGAGCGGCGCGAGCCCGGCCCTGGGCGCGCATGCGCCGTCCCGCCCGACTCGGCCAATCCGCGGCCGCTTCGCCACCGCCCTCCCCGCGCCCGCCGCGAGCGCCCTCACGCGCCGCAACGTCAGCGCCTTTCGCCCCTTATTTGGAGACTCCCCCGAGAGCCCGGCGGGGCTGATTGGTCGCGGCGCGGCGGCGCGTGCGCGGTCAGGGGCGCAGCCCCGCCCCGTCTCCCCTCAGCCCCTCCGCTCCCTGCGGGCCGCGTCAGGCGTGCGGCGCGCGGGCGCTGGGCGGGCCCGGGCAGGAGCCGCAGCCGCAGCAGCTGCAGCCGGGCGGCCGCGCTCGCCGAGCAGCGGGAGGGCCGCGCCGCTCACCTGTCGGCCCGGGCCGCCGCCGCCCTCTGTCCCCCGCCCGGCCGCCGCCATGGCGGAGACCGAGGAGCGGAGCCTGGACGACTTCTTCGCCAAGCGGGACAAGAAGAAGCGGAAGGAGAAGAGCAGCCGAAGCGCCGCCGCCGCTGCCGCCTCCAGCGCTTCCAACGCCGGCTCCAACGCGGCGGGCGCGGCCGCGGGGACCCCGCGACCGACCGAGGGCGGCGGCTCCGGGGCGGCCGCCGCCTCCAGCGCCGCCGGCGGCTCCTCGGCCAAGGCGGCGAGCAAGGTGCGGGCGGGGAGGCCGCGGGTTCCTGCCGGCAGGGGGCGTCGCCGCCGCCCGGCCATGCGGCGCCCAGGGCCGTGCGGGGCTGGCGGCGCTCCCGGCTCCGCCCCGGGGCTGCCGGGCGGGCGCTGCCGCTGCTTCTGCCGCTGCTGGCGGGGCGGGGGGAGCCTTTGCCGGCAGTCTCGGCCCTGTGGGAGGCGGGAAAGAGGGGCCCCTTCCCGCTCGGCAGCTGCGGTTCAGCCCGCCACTCCCAGCTTTCTGGGTGTTTGCGGCCGGAAGCGGAGGTTTGCGTCAGGTGCCACCTGGGGCTGGGCAGCGTGGCCTGTGGACCTTGCCGATAAGATTCCCCCAGAGTCCGCCGAGCTTTGTGCCTCGCTGCCAAGAAGGGTTTTGCTGCCAGTAGTTTTCTTGGGGTTTTTTTTTTTTTTTTTTTTGTGGTAGCCTATTACAGTGAAACGATGAAAATGCAGGAGAAACTTAAACGTCCGTAGCTGAGTTAGTAGCTCTCAGTTTCTTCCTCTGCCCTTGGCCTTCTAGCCACAACATCAGCACCAAAGCAATGAAATTTAAACCAGAAGTAGTTATAAGAGCTCTAATGCTGTATACTTTAAAATGAATTTTAAGAAATACTCTTCTGTTTCCTGATGTTTTTTAAATTATGGAGCTTGACACGTGCAGTACCTTCATTATATATTTGTCTGCTGTAGACAGGACAGATAGGGCCAAAAAATTACTTGAGCCTTTTATCTCTTTATATCTGGTTGGTTTTTTTTGCCTCTTGGTATTGTTCCTTTGGAGGCTCCAGCACGTAGTAGTCCGAGGAGCAGTTCCGTGTCTTACTGCTACACATCGAATCCTTGTCTATCTCTATGACGTTATACTCTCCGAGTATACAGAGATAGGTTGTAAAAGGGTTCTTGGAAGTTAGATACCTTTTTTCCTTCAGGCTTGCATAGAGGATCCATGATACAAGGATATTTTCTTGCTGTGCTAGATTGATTACTGAAACTAGAAGCAGTTATAAGAGCTCTAATGCTGTATATTTCAAAATTAATTTTAAGAAATACTCTGCTGTTTACTAATATTGTTGGAGCTTGACATGTGCAGTAGATCAAGGTCAGTGGTAATCTTTCAACTGCTCTTCTGCTCACTTGCTTGCAAAATAATATCTGGCTTTGACTGCAGCTGGTACTTGGATTAGAAACAAAAGTCATTAGATGTGAAAGGTATGTTAGCTTGGAAACTGTTATGTTTCCATGGAGATGGGCGTATAAGAAATGTAAAAGATTTTAGAGCTGTAGACTCGTGCTCTTCCAGAAGACTGAATCTTCGGCAGACAGCGCAGTTAACATGAGGTCACTTCCTACTTCTGCTGTTACTCTAAAGCAGGCCAAAGGTTTTGTGCTGGAGGTTGACTGTGTAGAAGATCCCAGCACAGGGCTGTAAAAGCAGCTTTATTCTCAGCTGTTCAGTGGAAACGGGGCTGTGCCTTTGGCAGACCCCGCTCTCAAGGTCTTCCTATTTGGAGTAATATAACTGCATTTCACGTAGAGTGTAGGAATTATGTAGACTACTGATTAGGCTGTGTGTTTCTTAAAGCTGGGACTGGGAACATGGGAGGACTGCTTATCTGTTCTGGTCCATTTTTGGTCTACTTTAATAATCCCAGAATGTCCTAATGACACAGTAGGACAAAATTGACTCCACTTAATGGGTCCCTCTTTCCCCAAACTAAGCTCCCATGTTAAAACACTACAGTGATTCTCTTGAAAGGTACACATACGTTGTGTACTAGGAGTGCTGTGGTTTTGAAGCTGGCCTTTTTACTGTTGTAAAAACATTGCACAGGATAAAAGACTGTAAATGTGTTTGTGAATGTGAAAAAGTCAAATGTGCCATTATTAATCTTTGTCATAAATCCACTGTAAGCTATTCCCAATGTTGTTTTTTGTTTGGCTCATGAAATAGGTGATGGAAAAGTAAATCTAAAGCTTTGTGTGCATTCAAGCTGTCATAAAAGCTTCCTGTTAGTGAAAGGGAGAGGTCTTGCCATTATATTTCCCTGGTCATGACTGCATAGTCCTGTTCCACACTTCGTGTTGTCCCTTGACTTCCTGATGTGTTTTTGCCAAGATGATGTGATTTTCTTTCACTTGAATGACTTTTTGCTGAGGCTTTTCTTAGCTGTTCTAGTTAGTTAAAGTCATCACAGGGGCATCCCAAGTGACACACAATAAGTCAGGGTATGAGGGCATGCAATCCTTTCCCCTCTTGGCAGCAGGGCACACAGTTTGGTTTCTCCTAGAACTGTACCTTCACCCTCAGTTTTCATTGTATTATCTTAGTTACGTTCTTCTTTTCTACTTTGGTTCCAGAGAAGGTGACCACTTACATTTTTCTCTTCTTACAGGAGGAGGATGATTGGAAGGAGTTTGAGCAGAAGGAAGAAATTGATTATAGTGGTCTTAGAGTTCAGTCCATGCAAATAAGGTACTACTTTTTCTTCCTTTTTTTTTTCCACTATAATCATTACCAATGTCAAAAAAGGATAAGTGTTTTCTTCAGAGCTTTTTCCATGGAGTCCGCTTAACGAGAAGTTTGATATGTTTCTGGTAGTACTCAAGTTTGCTGCTGGGTAACTTTAGCTTGACTGGTCTCTGCTGATGTTCTCTTTATTTTCTAAAGCTCTATTCATACTCTAGATTTATCTGTTATACTTGGGGCTCAAGACTCTTCTATTACAGATACTTAACATTCCCCTCTGTAAAGATAGTGAAGTCAGAATTTCTCAGAGGAGTGCAGGATAGTAATTCCCACTGAATCATTTGACCACTGTAAAGATATGACTCAATCTACTCAGCATCTTCAGTTGGGGAGCAAATTCCTGAACCATTGCATTTTTATTTAAAAAAAAACCCCAAAACTACAGTTGGTAAAAGTAGTGTCCCTTGGTAAGATCCCACAGGACTGTTCATATTTTTCATTAGACTTTACCTGTTGTCTGGTCCAAAGTAAATCTACTTATGTGTATCCTGGTTAAGAAAAATGTTTCATCAGGTCAGAAAAGGGTTTTTATGACCTCAGTCGTAGATTGAGAATGTTAGATAATCCTCATTGTCCAGGTATTGATGTTCAAAATAATGTAATCTTAAAATCAGTTTACCTGTAACCAGTGCAATAGATGCTTTCTTCACTGTTTGAGCAGGTCTGACATTTTTTACTGGTTTGTATCACATTTCCCCCACTCTTTCGAGTTAACTAGTCATTTTAGGCCATTTCCATGAATTTGTCCCACAAGCTGTCCATGGCATTGAACTGTCACAGTGGATAATCACTTATCTGATTAGACAACCAGCAGGCTGCAGCTTCACTGACTGCTGGTGCTGTTTGACTGAAAAGCCAGTACTTTGGTTTTCCAGACAAAGGCCAGCATTCCAAATGCTTTTCATGCTGTGGCAGATTCTCAGGCATGTGAAAGTTTCTGCCACAGGATTTTGTAGCCATTCAGTTAGTGGATTCAAGGGAAGAGTGGAGAAGTAAATGGAAGAAAAACCCACTAGAGGTTATAAATTATCCATCGCTGGGGATCTCTTTACTGAAACAAAGATAGAGTGTCTGGTGGGGGTGGGATGCTGCCTGTGCTTGCTCTGTTGTTGTAGTTCAGTCTGTAGACATCTGCTTCTGACTGTCATTTAAAATAGGGTAGTGATGTGTTTAGGCCCTTGGACCACCTTACTGTAATTGTTTCTGTGTTTGGATGAACAGTGAAAGGCCACTTACAGGCACTTTTTCTGTTCTCTGATCATGACTTACACAAAAAGCTTACACAGATCATGATTAGTAGGATTTGGTGTATTATGAACTTCTGTATTCACACTTTGCTGCTGTTCAGATCAGTGTCTTGATTCTTTTCAACAGCCTCACCCTTCACATCTGTACCATTCTACCCCATAGCTTTCTGTAGTAGCTTTCACTAGCAGAATATTTTGGGTTTCTGACTATAACTATGCAAAATAAAATAGTCTAAATAAAATACAGCCAAGCTTTTATACTGGGTTTATCTCTGAAAAAAATGACATTTTTCTCTTGTGTTTTTTTTGGTTGCCTGCTCAAAAAAACCTCTCAATTTGTTTGTAGATTATATCACTATTTCTTCCTCTTGATTAAAGCATTTTGTGGAAGCTGGACTTGCAGACCTTCCTTGCTTTGGCTTCTCATCTCTTCCAAATGCACGACTGTCTTAGTGAGAAAGAAGCCTTTACATTCAAGATAGCGGTTTCTTTGATCACTTAGTTCAACTTGAATTTTTTTTTTTTTTTAGTAGCTTTTTTCCTTCTCAGTTGCTAAGTTATGTAGCATCATGGCAGAAATTGTACGGATGGAATTGTTAGTACAGTGATCACAGGACTAATGTAGTCTGGTTTAATTTTGTATCTTAAGTACAGCAGCCATGAAATCTTGTCTTATGAGGATTGTGTAATCTCTGGCAAATCTTAAACCTCTCTTTGTTAGGTGCTACTCATCATTTATCTCTTATAGTGAAAAAGAAGATGATGAAAGTGAAAAAAGAGAAGAACCTGGTGAAAATTGGGAAGAGACTGGTGGTAGTGGTGTAGACAGATCATCTGGTCCATGGAACAAGTCAGCTCCTCCACCAGCCCCTGTTGTTGAACCAACTGGTAAATTTAACTCAGAACTTGTTTTTTTTTCCAGTCAGAAGTGTATCAGATTGAATTAAGCTGCTCAGTGGGTAGAGCTCAAGGAACAGTTGCTGTTTAGGCACCTTCTAACATAGTAATTGCTTGTTTGGCATGCCAGCCATCAAGGAAGTCTTCCTGTGAAGGGATCTGAGGAACTGAATTGAATTTAAAGTATCTGTCAGATACTTTAAAACACAAGTGGGAGGGTTTTTTGTATTTCTGACTTCAAAGGGGCACGGGGAAGCATCCTGTCTTTGCAGAAAATCCCTCTGCTTTGCAAACTGTGTAATACCTGTTGGAAGCATTTCTGTTGATATAAAAATGCTGCTTTAACACTTCAGTGGATGTTCAGCCAGTATCTGATGTATGTGGCAGTAAGTAGTACACTTTTCAAATCAGTTCTGGAGTACTGAGAACATGGCATTTCAAAATTTATTCTTTTAACTAGGATAGGACTTTAGTTTTTTTTTATTAAATACAGTTTCTTAACATCAGTGGAGATAAACAACTTACTTAGTCATGATCTGAGTTCAGAATATTCTTTTCCACTGAGAAGTTAATTGAAAAATAGCCTGCTCTGTTCTTTCTTGTTCTTTCTTGTTCTTTCTTGTTTATACAGGCAAGGAGATGGAGCTAATTAGCGTTATTTCATCTTAGATTTTTACCTTAAATACAAACTATTTAGACAGTCCTCTCTGCATTTGGAGAGGTGTTTTAAATAAGATCTGGCAACTATATAATTATGTGTTTAAATCAGTTTTAAATGTTTTAAATTGTTGTTAATAAATTGCAAGTGAGGAACATGAAGTCCTCATTAGTAGTTTTGATTCCCCAAACTTTGTGAGGCAATACACTGGAGCCACCTTTCAGTTTTACTGAGTGTAGGATAAGTTAGGTGAAGGTGAGTTCCTGCCTTGTCAAACATTTGCTTCCAAAGCTATAAAGGTGGAAAAACATACTTGTAAGATTCTTTTGATTTTTCCTTTGTGGAGTTTGGCTTGTCTGTTGGTTGTTTTGGGCTTTTTTCACCTATGAATGCAGACTTGTTCTGATGTGTGAATCTTGTTTTACCTAGTTACAGAACCTCCAGAACCAGTGCAGACCGGTGGCGTGTACCGGCCACCCGGTGCCAGGGAGGGTGGGAGGCCACGGAGAGCACAGCAAGGACCACCAGAGATCTACAGTGACACGCAGTTCCCCTCGCTGCAGTCCACTGCCAAGCTCGTAGACAGTCGAAAGTAAGTGCATTCCACTGATAGCCTGAGAGACATTTCTAGCTGCCTAAGTTCTTATTTTGGCTTAGCGCTTAAGACCAAATCTTTCTGTAGAGGAAAGAAGTAACCAAGAGGTCTTAAATGTATTTTCCAACTCTATTCCTGTGAAATAAGTTTCACAGGATGTAGCCCAGTGAGCTAGCCAGTCAAGGCTGCCAATTATTTTATCTTTGATGGCTGAAGGATTTCCCTGAATAATTCTGCTATTGACAGCATCTGGTTCCCCAGCTCTAGCCATGGTGAGGCTCTGTGTTACTTCCTTCATTCAGTAGACAGATCTAGGAAGTCCTGAGCACACAGCCTTCGTGTTAGAGATGTGAAGGTGGTTTAATTGGAGGAGTGGGGTTTAATACAAATATAAATCAATACACTTGCTGTCTGAGCTGTGTTTTACAGTGATAAGCTCCCCAGTTTTGCTGAAGTGCTTTGTATTATGTGGTGCTGAAGACTTGAGTCTCACCCTGTTTTTGAATCCTGATCTTTCCATAACCTTATTCCCAGTAGAAGAGGTGGTTAGGCCAATACCTCATTCACTTGAGGGATTTTGGGTGTTTTTTGTTACTGTTTTTTTCCCCCTGCTTGCGATGTTATTGCTTAATACAACTCTGGGTATTTTTTGGTGCGGCAAAGGAGACATGCTGTCATTGATGCTTTATGGTTTGAATGGTGCAAACTGAACCAAGATGAAATTCTGAATGAGTGTTCTAGAAAGTAACTTCTGCTTTCTAGAACCTACTTTTCATAAATGCACTTTAAATTACTTTGAATATGTTAATTACATTAAATATGTTAATATTGGCATTTAGAATTTAATCTAAACTGTACTGGTATTTCGGAGATAAGGTTTTACAAGATTTGCTTGGGAATGTTTAAGTGTTCTGTTAAACTCTAGATCTTGGTATTTGTTCTGTGTTCATAATGTTTTTGGGATGGGGTGGAAATGGACTAGAAATTCACAATTCACAAGTTAGTGATAAGATATTTACTGATTACATTTATTTTCCCTTAGGGATAAAGAAATGGAGAAGAGCTTTGAAGTAGTAAAATACAAAACTAGAGGTAGGGATGAGGTCTCAAAAAACCAGGCACTTAAACTTCAGCTAGACAACCAGTATGCTGTGCTTGGGGATCAGTAGAGCCGCACACACATTACAATTAAGGAATGCTTTTTTGGTAACCCTTCTACTAAGGTAACTAAACTACAGCTAACAGCTATGATGAACATGCCACCTTATTTCTGCTGGATCTACTGCAGCAAGTGCAGACTACTTTGACATAAGTGATTGGTTCTCCTGCAGTATGGAAGCATAATATGTTGCAACTTCTCCATTGGATATGGGGCAAATTAATGTAAATGATTGAACAAGAGTCATCAGTGTTCTTAAATTGCTCAGAAAAATACCTACAGCCAGTGGTCATTTCAAAATCTTTTTATGTTCAGATACTGAGCCTTCGTAAAGGTTGACTACCTCAGACTTGATGCACTCATTGTGGACACCATGTGGATCACAACTTCTGGAAGAGAAGGTTACAGCTGTTTTAGTGGCCATCTGAAACTTGAAACCAGCTCTACTGGATTCCTGTCAGAAATCCTGCAGAAGTCAGCCATTTGGTTCCAATTTGCTATAACAAAGATTTAAGTGACCTTAATGACAAACCTGTTCGTTCCCCTTCTGAGGAATCCTGTTGTGTGTAGCCATAGCCTACTAGAGACTTCTGGAGCGTCCCATACCACTCATACCATCCAAGTACAACAGAGCTGTAGTTTGTTTACCTTTCTAGAGTGCTGTACGAAGTAACTGCAAAACAAATTAAAACTCATTCAGTATCAGATTTGAGGAATGATGGGTTTGAATGGTTTGTTTGCATTAGCCATTTTCAAAATTGTCTGTTTAAGCATTTTTTTTCTATTATCCACAAAAAAAAAGCCTACCTTGTTTCTGATATCCATTTGCAGTATATTTAAACAATGATAAAGTGTTGTAGTGAAGTAGGGTTTATTTTGGTTTTTGTCATGAAGTTTGTCTTTCTCACCCTAAAGCACTAAGACTTAGAGTTTTGATTTGGCACAGAGGTATCCAGACTCCAACTGCACTCTTCAGAATTTCTCCTTTAAAAATGAGATATGTGGCGGTAGTGATACTAGATGAAAACTATCTTCTGTGGAAAAACAAATTACTTGTTTGTTGAGGAGTGATGCTTACTTGATAAACAGAATAACTTAATATGCAGAGAGAGAACTAAAGCTGGTAAGTCTGATTTGTTTGGCTACTTCTGTGAAGCATGCAGCTCTCTGAGGTAGCAATCCTCCAGGTGTAACTCATAAATGGTGTTCATTCTCAGTCAGAAAGTTTAGTAATGATGGAAGGCAGTGACTTCCTTAAGTTACTTAATTTAGTGGAAGTAGGCAAAATGGCATTGGTACACTAGGAATATAGGACATTGCCTGTAACTGTTTCAGTGAACCAAGCCTGTCAAGTACCAGAAGTGTTCTGCTGTAACTTTTTCTCTTCTTTGAATTTTTACACCAGAAGCAAAATGAAGTATGATAGTGGTGTGCTCCAGTGTTGAGGTTTCTCAGAGTAAATGCCAAAAAATAGACCCAACATCTATAAAGTTGCCAATGGCAAGAAAAACAAGGGAACAAAACAAAGCTTGCTTACATGTGTGGGAGTACTGTGTATGGGCAGAAGATAAGGGTAGTTCAGGAGTCACCCAGTTGGGTTCCCTCTGACTAACTGCTGACTTGCTTTAAATTTACTTCTCTGAGGCCAATGCAGATTTTGCTGTTGACTTCAGTGGGGCTGGGGTTTCACCTGGTTCTTATGTGCACAGACTAAAACTGGCCTTGCCCTTGCAGAGTTAACTGTCTATAAAAATTCTGCTATAAGCTGCTATTAAAGAGAGGGCTCAAGAGACTATTCCTAAAGTTGGAGACTTCATTTGGAAACAAAACCCTGCTGAAAGACTGATATTAATACCTTGGACTCTGAGCCATGTATCTTCCTTGAAAATCCATTGTTGCCAGCAAAACTGTTGTCACAATTTCTGTGGAATTCATGGTAAATGGACATGTCACTTGATGGGGTTGAGATGTGAAGTCTTAAAACACTTTTTCTGATGCTCTAAAGAGATTGAGATCACTAAAGCATGTGGATAGAGTTTTAGTCTCCTGTGTGAAGGGTAGATGAGACAGTCCATTGTACCACCTTTATTTGAGGTTTTTGGGCATGAATTCTGGCAGTTCAAGAAAACCCTGTAAAAGTTTCAAATCAAATAAAATGGAAATATACATGGATGCTGGAGTCTAGTGAATCTTTACGTTTTAGTTTGAGCTCATGACCTTACAATAGCAGAGGAACCAGAGCATTTGGATCTCGTAAGGGATAGGCCATGGAGTGGGCAGGTGTCCTTATGGTCAGGTGGGCTCTAATCCAGAGCTTATAGCAGTGCATATTAATAAAACTTTTATTTATACATACAAGTTTAGTTTGCTACTTGGCACAGTGTCTTCTTACTCCCACCCCATAGGACTGGGTTGAGATGGTGAAATGAGTATAAATGAAGCTTTGATTTGCTTTTCACTTAAAAGTACCTCTGCTAAAGTAAAGAATGGGGATGAAAAACCCAATCTCTGCATGGCTGCTGTCACTGGATTCCCATCAGGTACTGAGAACTAAAGGTGTTACTTTGGGGCCTATTCTCAAGCATATCATTCCAGTTTTTTTCTGGAGGCATAAAGAAAAAGATTGGAAATGCAGCAGATTTCCATACTGCAGAATGTTAAACTGTTTTAAAAGAAATGTTTCTCATGTAAAATATAGCTGCGAGCAGCTATCAAAATGCCAGTTGTCAGTACCTTCCTTGTACCAAGTAATTGTTCTGCATGCCTGAAATTTTGAAAGTCAGTCCTCTGTGGAAGCTCGGTACGCTTTTGACTCTGAAGTCCAACTTTATCTGGTTTGTTGTTGCATCATTTGAGGCCTGCTAAGAATGTCCTTTTCATTCCTTCAAAATGCTCGTTTGAAAGCTTATTCCATAAATGAAGGGTTGACAGTTGTAGAAGTGAGTTCTTGATGCCAGTCAGTATAATGCAGTTGTGTGCCGCTTTCAAGGACACCCTGGCCTGTGACATGCTTTTATGGTGGGTTACTTGTTAATTCCCAATTTAAAGGTTCCGTTTTAATTTCTCTGGCTCACAATAAAACACAGACATAAAGTTAACAGCTTGCTGGTAGAACATTGAAATGTCCAGTGCTTACTGGGAAAAAAACAGTTTGGATTTGTGTTTCTCAATGATACAGTCTGTATTTAAGGATGTTAAAATGCTATAAACTAGGTAATTTTAATAAAGTTGGACTTCCCAAATGCCTGCTGTAGGTATCTGGAATCTGTATTTACTTGAGCTGATGGTAAATGTAGGAGAGAATTAGTTTCGCCTCTCCCCATCTCTCCCAGTTTAGCTGTGTCATGTTTAATCTTATTCACAAATGAAGAGGAATTGACAACTAAAAGTGACTGTCTCCTGTTACTTCAGTTTTGTATTTGTAGCTAGCTTTACCACTCATGTCCACAGTAACTTAGGTGAATTTTTAATGGTACAAATTGTGCTAGAAGCCTGACACCACAGGGAATAGGGCTTTTAGTATTTGACTGCATCTGTCAACTCCTGGAAACTTTCACCACACCATGGCTGAGACCTCTGTGCTGTTCAGGTCAAGTAAACACAATATAAATTTGATGGGGCTGCACATCTTGGACTTCGCTTATCTGAGCTTTTGCAATAGTTGTAGCTTTTTGCTTTTCTAATTTTTGCCTGCTTGAGCAGTTTTAAACTTTGTTGTGGTTTTCTGTCAAGTACCATAACTAAAATGGAGCAGGGATTGATAAGGCTTCATGTGCTTAAATAAGGTTGCTTATTTACGAGCTAATACTATTCTTTCCAGTATTGACATGGTAAGCAATTAATACTTCATTAGCCCAAGAAACTAAATTATACCAAAACCACCTTAAGTACTGTAAAATCTTTATGAATAGCCACAATCCAGGTTTTGTTGCCTGACTGTAACATAGTTCCCAAATTCTCTTTCCCTATTTTTTAATGATAAATAGGGGCTTTTATTTGGCAGTCTGAGAAAGTAATATGTGTATTTAAACTTCAGATACATGAATTAGGTATGTACAAAAGGGAGGAAATCGGACATATATTTGCTGATCAACCCTTCAGAAAAAGTTAAAAAGCTTGTCTATATTGAGGTTAATATGAGAGCCTGCAAGCTCTAGCAGATGGGGGAAGAAATGACAACAGAAAACAGAACTGCGGAGTCTCAAGTCATAACTATTGTGTATCTCAAGTTTGGCTTCTCAAGCATCACGTGTAGTTCTGCCATGTTCTGTTTGAAGTGAAATAGAGCAGGAAGGAAGATTAATAAATAAATAAACTAGGGAAAGTGGAAATGATGCAAATAAAACACAGATGCTGTAAGAAGAGAGGGATTAGGAGGGCTGTTTTCTAAATGATAGTGTTAAGTACATAGCCTGAGGCAGGGAGTGGAGTGTAAGATGTTGGATAGTACAAGTGCTGTGTGGGTGGGCACTGATTGCAAAAGTGACAGATCCATCTGACTGTAAATCAGCAAAACTGTTTAAAGTTCAGTACTTGGGGAAGGCAGCCCATTTTATTTCTTCCTTTCAAAGAATTGGGAAAACCTGTTCACAGAGAAAAGTAGAATTTTGCATTGGTATGTAGCTGTGATCTGTTGCCTTAAGAGAGAACTAAGGACAAATTCTAAGATGATTCAACAGTCATCTTAGGAAATAACTTGTGTATTTAAGAAAATCATTTTTCACTTCTGCATGATTAAAGGCTGAGACATCGTTTCAAATAGGTATGAAGACTTTTTGTGAACTATCTTCCAAATGGTACATATATAATGGGTTTATTTTCAGTTTCTTAGAGTATGTGTTGATACAGCAAGGTTAATGAAGTTCAGTGTTCACTTCAGTGAAGTTCTGCTTAGCCAGAATACAAATACTAAAAACATATCACAGTATTAATGAGTCACCAGGAAAAGCAGTGTGTGTCTGGAATATTGGAATGGAAAGTATCATCAAAAACAACTGTGTGCACTGAAAAGAAGCCAAGCCCATTTTCTAGCAAGAGCATTAGGAAGCATGGGACCAAGAGAGTGGGATTTGGCCTTGGTTTTCTACTGAGCTGCTATGTTCAAGCAATTTAGTTTCACTTTGCCTCAGTTTCCCCAGCTGTACCAAAAAAACCAACAACCTACCTCACAGGGGTGTTGTGAGGCCAAAGCTGTTCTTTGTCAAGGGCTGGGGCTGATGGAAGGTTCTGCAGAGGACTAAAAATCTTTATTAAAAGATCTTTATATTAGCTTTTATTATAGTATTTTAATACTACTTTGGCAAAGGCTTATTTCTATGGAATGTAATATACATCCTATTTAAGTATTATGTAATTAGACTTATTTTAGTCTGTATGGGTAAGGAAAAAGTTCAGGCTGAGCACTCTTAACTGGTACTTCCTCTCTTCGATTTTCTGTGCAACCCAAATGGCATATTAATATGAGGCTCTTTGTTTTTATGTGGAACATATTAAAATCAATATTGCTATGTTTTGTAAACCCCATGACTGAAATAAAATCCTGCTCACAGTTGATAGCCATCTCTTACAATGTGGCTGTTTTAAATTTTGTTCAAATGATGTGAACTGGAAATGTTCACTGCTGCTACTAAGTGGTATTTTGTCATAGGAATGTATTTTTCTTCTCCCCTCCATGTGTAAACACCTTTTTCCTGCTCTTTATTCTTTCCCTTATTTAAGTTAAAGTGACATGGAGATCTTCAGAACTTGTAAAGTCTGGTATTAGGGCACACTCTGGAGGAAGGGAATGAACAAAAGGGAAATAGTTGCCTATGCAGGGATTTTTATGAAATAAACAAAGGGAAGAAGTTACCAAAAAGTAGGGCTGAGTGGGGTAAGCAGAAGGATAGGTAAGAGGAAGGAATAGAGATACAGAGAGGTGATTACCCTATTTATTGTTATCTCCTGTTTTATCAATTAACTGCAGCTGAAGTAACATGAAGTAGTAACTTATGAATATGCCTTTGTCTGCTTTTGCTGGTGATTTCAAGGTTCATTGCTCAGCTTTTACAATGGGGCCTCAAATAGAATCAGAGACCATGATGGTGGCCTACATGCAGACAAATGAGAGCTCCTGGTGGCTACTGGACAGCAATGAGGCCCAGCAGTTACCTTCTCTTACTGACATTTTTATCATTGCAGCACCTCTAAGACAGTTGTCAATGTGCATCAGCAGCGACAGTTTTCTGTCAAAAATTATTGCTGTTAAACTTCAAAAAACTGGCAATTGCTTCAAAGGAAATGCTTAACTAGCTGAATAATAAGCACTGAAGAATAACATGGGACTTTTTGGAATACTTATGGTGATGATGGTAATGACTGATATTAAGGTCCATCTCTTGGTGGGTGGCTTGAAATTACTTCAAAGTATGTACTTGGTATATGGTGAGAAAGAAAATTGCTTTTAATATAGTTGTCATCTGTTCCCCTCTTAACAAATAAATTACCTTAGTCTTATTGTCTTTCCAGCTCCAAGGAGCTGCTTCTACTGTTCTCTAATTTTCCTGCCTGTATTTTTCTCATGTGTCACTTTTTTAAAGGTGCTCATGAAACAGCAGATATTCACTGAGGACCTCTAAGAGAAATAGATGCCGTAATATTTTTCCGTATTGTTCTGTCTTTAATACAGCCTAACATCTTATTCGCTTTCTTGACTGCAACTACACAATGAGCAGATGTCTTCATCAAGCTGCCCATGGTGATGCCTAGATCGTCCCCTTGAAAGATCACAACTAATTCAGACTCATGTCACAGCTACTACCAGAGCATGTATGAGTTGTTAAAAACCTTTCCAGTATTTGTTGCCTTGGTTTTTTCTGTTGACATTCACCTGCCCCTGATTTGCCACATAGAATAACCTGGTAATCACTATCAACCTAATAACTTCTATGGGGATTGGCTTTTGCCATTTGATGTACTGAAGTCTGCAGTTTCCTGTATATAATTCACTATTCTGGTCAGTGAGTAGTATGGCAAGCTCTTACTAATTTTTACTCAATCTGATGTTTTCTGTTCTTTTTCTTGTCTTCTGTCTTCTGTATTGAATTTTCACTCTAGCTCAGTTACAGCAATGAAGTCATTGCATTACATTTGTCTGCTTTATTTCAATTAACTTGGCTACAGAAAACTGTTAAATATTGTCATAAGCTTCCTTTTTTAAATGAAAACAAACCACTTGTTCTGTATCTCTTTCAGAGTATGTACAACCATAGCAAAATGACTCAAACCATGACTCTTGTATCAGCCCAAAACCAGGCTGATACAAGAAAATAAATGTATTGAGAAAAAGGAAAAACATACATGAATCTGGTCTCCCAGGGCTTAACTTCACTGGTTTCAGTAGAGTTATTTCTGTCACAAGGTCAGTTTCATGAAAATTTGATTTGAGGTCATGTCAGTTGGAAGTCTAGGTGTAACAGCCAGAATCAAGTGCCAGTGAACAAACCCCATAGAAACTTGTTTTAAATTTCTGGGTTATTCTCCTCTTTGTGCCAGCAATGAAGAAGATATATTACTAACACTGACCAGCAACCATATGGGCTCAGCTGTGCTTAGTCTAATATACCTGTTGTAGTATTTAACTGGATATTGAAATTGCATTACAATATTTGAGATGAAGCAACACTGGAGGACAAGCTTAGTCTTTGTTGTTTGTTTCATCTCTTCATTCTCATCATCTTGTGCTTTAAAGAGCATAGAGTTGTAAATGATGTTGTCTTTAAGTGCTGACTGCATTTACCAGTCATGTTATGTTTACAAAGGATGTGTCGTAAGGGCTTAAGCCTGTTAGGATGTATAGCCTGGCCCTTGAAAGCTGCTTTACCTCAGTGTCAGACCACCATATCCTAGAGAATAGCTGCCTTTCAGTCCTAATGATGATACCTGGTTGAGAAGAATGTACTTTGGATTTTGCATCCACATAACTGTATCTTACAGCAGTATTCTGTCAAATACCAATTATGGCTGCTGGGAACTGATTAAGTTGGCCAAGGGGAGTTGGGATTTTTTTTACTTTCTGAGGAGGTGTGGTGGAAAGTAGAGCCAATGAATTTGAAAGTTGTTAGACTGCAATTCTTCCTAGCCTCTACCCCACCTGTGGCGGACTCATCTCTGCTGCTACACTCACCAAAGCCCTGTCTTGCCACTGTAGCTCTGTACTGTTACTTACCAACTGCCCAGTAACCTTCAGGACTGACAAGTTCTCTGACCATGCACTGTGTCTCTAATCTGGGAATTAGGTAAAAGGGAAACTGGCTTTGGAAACTGGCATGACAGTGCTTTTTAGGTAATGGGCTCTGTTATTTTTTTTCCTGCAACTCAAAACTCAGCAAAAATCTCTTGATTTGACCTCTCTTTGCCCCAGGGTATTCCCTCCTTATTCTATTCATCTATGTTATTACCATACCAAGGATTTCTTAGTCAGGTGCCTGAATAATTCAACACTTATTTAGGAAACAGCAGGCAAGAACTCCTGAGTCTTGATCATGCTGCATTATTTTTGTCAGGGCTATAGTATCACAAACATTGCAAAATTGCCTAGCAAGTAAATGCGGTCTCGTTGAAGAACTGAAATTTAGAGCCTCAGAGGCTACACAGGAGCCTAATTCCCACTGAGTACAGCAAAAGGGAGGCAGTAGCACTGTTCACAGTACAACACAGCTCACCTATGGGAGGGAGTAGGGTTGCATGACTGGTAATGTTCTAGCTTAAACAAAACCTGGACAGCAGGATCTAGCCTAAAGCATTCTTTTTTTAAAATGAAGATATTACTGAGGGAAGAATAGTAAGAGGAGCTGTCTGTAAGTGAAAAGAAAAAAAAACAATGTGAATTTGTTTTCAGCAATGTACCCGAATGTCTCAGCACCAGACTTAATGTGAAGAAATTAAGATAAAGCCATCTGAGTGCTCAGTGTAGTGCAAAAGAAAGAATTATACTGTCTGGCTGGGAAAATGGTTTGGCTGGGAGCCTACTGAGCACAGCAGAAACTGTTTCAGCAAAGTAGAGTTCAATAGGATCTGTTTCTGAAAACCCCTGTGTGGCCCCCACAGTTAACACAGGAACCTAATGGTGCCTGTATATTTATAAAATTATGTTTATAGTCATAACTTAAGTTCAAAACCTGAACTATATATATTTTTGTCAGTAGATTTTTTTTTATCCTAGTTTACCTATCATGGCTTTTGCATATGACAACATCTAACTGTGCAGTGCACACACCTGTTGTCCTTTTGTCCCATGGTAGAGTAACAGTATTCAAACTCTGTAAAGCACTTTTGTGATGTTTCCTGTGAAGAAAGCTGAAGAAAATAAATTTATCTTAACAGCACCAACTGAATTTATATCTCCCACGTTTGTCTTGCTTTTGTTGTGTTCCCCACTGTGTGACATGGAAGCAGCGTGCTGGATGTTAGGATGACTGGAAGAGCTGCTTTCTGCTCCTGTTCCCTGAGCACTCCCTCACTGTCCTGCCTCCCCCACGGCTTTAAACCAGTGTCCACTAGGGCAGTGTACACTGGAGAACAGGTAATCAGGTTACTGGTTCCACTGCAGGTCGGTCTGTGCCTGATTTTAGCTGCTCCCCCTTCTGTTCTGCCCCCAGGATTCACAGCAGCTGCAAGAACTGTGTGGCTTCAAGACTTCTTGAAAGCTTATACATAAAACCCACTTCCTGGCCCATTTAATATAAAGTGAAAATAGCAACACCACCCTTCCACAGCAGCTTCTGGGGACTGGGAAGAAAAAGTCACAGGAACCTTAGGTCTTGCCTGGTAATACTCACACCTATTTCAAATGCCTGCAATGCAAAGCAGCACTTCAGAGTTAGAACAGTGAAATACACAGTTAATTCAAAATGTGATGTAAGGCATTAACAGCAGCATTATTTTCAGTATGGGGACTTGGAATAAGTTGAAGATGTTTAACATCCACAAATAGCAAAATGCATCAAGCTGTTAGGAACAAAAAAACCAAAGCAGGTGGTAAGACTGTAGTCACTGCAACTCAAAATGGCAGTCTTGTCACAACTAAGCCCCCACTGATAGGGGCACAGATTTCACTTCTTTAGAAGAATCAAATCCCTCACATTCATTCCCAGTCCTTCCTGACACTTCCTTCAGGTCATCCTGACAGCAGGTTGCAGAGCTCACTGACGGAAGATCCTCTGCACTAAAACAGGAAGCAGAAGCATAAAGTACATCCTTGCACATAAAGACAAGCTGTTTTCCCTATTCTCTCTCACCTGGAGGCCCATGGCTTAGGTGTCCTGTCCCTTTCCCCAGCAGCAAAGGGTTAGTTCTGCCCAGCCCAGAGTAATTCTCCAGGTTGCACAGGGCTTAGAGGCTTGTGGCTTAGTCTTGCATCTGCAGCAGATACTGATGTAAAAATTTTCTAGAAAACACTATTCAGCACCTAGAAAATAAACTTAGAATACATGCCTACCCTCAAAACAAAGAAGAGGCAAATTAAAGAGACTTCAGTGTTGCATGTATTTTCCCAGACACCACCACTTGGTCCCATGCAACTGGATGCTGTGCTTTTCTGTTCACACAGGCTATAGCAATTCCAGCTGCTTTAATACAGCTCTTCAGGTTCCATAAGCACACTTTTGCCCACACCAACACAGTGCACTCACATACATGAAGTTAATACAGACCCAGAGCCCACTGTTACTGAAAAGGTCAAACACTTTGTCAAATACTGCAGTTGTCTGACTAAGAACATTTCCAGCTGCCAGAAACTAAATGTGGCTCTGTTCCTGTCACAGACTCCAACAGGGAACATGGTCATGACAAACTTCACCTCTTGGATAACGGAATTGTTTCTGTATTTGCTGGCCAGATTCATTAGCACTCAGGATGGCAGCGCCCCAACAGCACCTGTGATCTATAGAAATAATTTACTACACCCTCCATTAGTACAAAAATTTACAAGCCAGTTCTTGTCCACTCTCCCTCTTCCCTTCCAATAAAAAATACCAAAAGAGGAAAAATTATTGTAAAAATATAAGTCCATTACCATATGGGAAATGCAGTAGAATTCTCATCAATTGGTATTTTCCCCACAACACAGAGATAAAAGATGTGATAAGCATTTTACAAATTATTTCTTAACTATTATTATACAACTGTGTCCCCAAACAAAATCACTAGTGGGATAGTTTGGACATGTTAAAGTATTTTTTGGATAAATTCTTGCCATATTTTTAGATGCTACTGGTAACCAAAGCAATCTTTCCTATGAGTATTACTGCAAAGTTATATAAATCTCAGGACGAGTTAGAAGTGAAACTGAAAACTTTTAATTTTTTGAGCAAGAATGAAAAAATATAAATATGAATCTAAGAATGTACAAATTAAGAACATAGAATTTGCTTAGTGTATTCTGGATCGCTTGACTCTGCTCATTTCTCCCAGTGCTTTTCTTTTCTGGGATAATCCAGTTCCAAGATCTGAGTTATTCTGAAGGTAAGACTCAGCTTCCGGCAGGCAGTAAGACTCCATGGGGGGAGGTGGATCCTTCAGTAGAGAAAGAAAAAACGAGTGGGTTAGCTCAAGAAACAGCTCATTAGTTGTCTAAAACTGAAAATAACAAAACAAACATTGCACACCTACATCTTGAATACGTTTTGCATGCAGCTCCCTACCCTGCAACAGATCCCACTGCCAGTACCAGAACAAGTCATGTTAGAGCAGCTGAATGGGAGGCCACAGATCAAAGCCCTCAGCACAGGCACTTTGTGGCCACAGTTCCTGGCAAAGGAGGCCTGTGACTGGTAGAGCAGCAGTCCCCTCCAGAGGGCTGGGGCTGTGTGGCAGGTGGAGAGCCCTTGGCTGTGCCCACCTGGATGAGGTAGTCAGCAATGTACTCTGGTTTGAGGCAGTTCACTCCCTGGGCTGCTGCCTCTGTCACATCGACCCTGGACTCGTCTGGCCTCAGCTTACTGAAGTCAGCAAAGATGTGAGTTGCTTCTTTAAAGAGAGATGCAGAATGGCCAGAAAACACCTACAGACAAGACATGACAGACAAAAGTTTAGTTGTGTTTCTTCCGCAAGACAAATGCAGTTCATGACCTTTAATTTCACTCATCAAATTAATTAGAAACCACTGGGAAGTAAAATACCATTTACAACTGTGTTCTGTACCATCCCATACCTTTCCAGGTTGAAAGGGTGATCCTTCTCATGGGAGCAGGGCACAGAAATTCTATCCTCAATTCCCACCAGCACTACTGACTTGTGTGACCTCAGACAAGCTGCTCTGCCTGACCACTTGCAAAGTGATGATGACAAAGCTTTTTCCTCCCACCCTTTGACCATGTCTCAGCTACCCTGTGTAAGCAATTTTGTTTTGTTAAGACCTCTAACTCACATGAAAAATGCCCAGCAGAGAGTTAAACAGAAAGACAAAAATAACTAAACAAGCATGTTTGTATTTTGTTATTTTTTTAAAACAACTACATACTTTTGCCCCTCCTGACTGAAGAAGGCGCCTGAATCCTGCTTCCTTGGTTTGATCAACGTTCAGGATCACTTTCCAACCACTGAAAGCTCCCTAGATAAAAGACAATGTAGTCAAAAGTATGCTACTGAAAAAGTACAAAGACTTAATGCATCTGTAATTTGCCCCTTTTGAGAATATCCATCAGATGAAGACTTTCAATTACCTAGTTTTGCCTTTAAGTGTACATGTCAGAAAAAACTTCCACAGAACAAACAGCTATTGGGCCACAGTCACCAGCTTGCCACCAAGCCCCCTCTAAGGAAAGACCCTTGGCAGAGAGTATGCTTTCCAGAACACCACTCAGAGAAGCTTAACTTGAACAAAAACCAGTTACTTGGAAACATTTCCCCCCCACCCCCGTTCTCCCGCCATACTATAAGTTACAGTAACAGCAGCACCAAGGGCCAACTGGTTACCTCCTACAAACACTCAGTGTGGTTTCCAACTAGGCAAAGGGCACAGAGGATTTTTTACAAGAACTCATTTTTAAAAGGTTACTGTAAAACATATGCAACCCAAGATTTTTCCTGATGTAACAGAAACATTACCTTTCAATCAATCCTCAACCGCAGTGCCTGATCTGAGAGAGAAGTTTAAAGACTTTGGGGAGCTCAAGTCTCACTTCCAAAAATCTCATTTAAAGACTATGAAACTTGCACTGCAAAAATCATGGAAGGTGCTTTAGGAAAGGTACCAGTAACCAGTTTTGGTCTCCTAGCAGAGCTGAGTTAGGTTAGTTCTCCAGTCAGAGCTCTGAAGCATAAACATAATCTTCCTGGCTGAGGGACATTGACATATATAAGTAGCCACATACCAGCTTTGCAAAACATGAACACTGGTTCAGAGGAGGCTAAGACTTTTAATATACCAGCACAGAAAGTTTTTTTAAAAACCAAAATTAGTTAACTAGAATATATCCAGCCAAGACATTTCGTTCTTGATAACAAGACAGGTTACTTTCCCCTGAAGTCAAGCTTTCAAGTTTATTGGTGCAAATCCCTGTCCTGTCCACCCACACTGTACAACTTACATCACAGGAGTATCAATATACCTCAACAATACCAGTTTCTTGCCTCCCTTTATGAATTCTTTTCCTCCACCTCATAGCTGCCAGTGCTAGTTTCTTCTGGTTTACATTGATTCCAGACAAAACATTGAGTATGGAATTACTTCCCCACTCATAGTCTTCTTCCTGGAACAACCATAAGCTTGAGTTACAAAGCAGTCCTGCCAACTCTACCAGCAAAAAATTAGATTTTAAAAACCCACAGCAAATAGAAAACGAAAAACCCTGAAACAAATCCCATCTCACCCTCGCTATATATATGGATTTTATCTGGCCAAAACAGCTCTAGGTAAAATTTGAGATATGGGTCTTAATTCTACATGTGTATCTAAATTAACTCATGTTTTCTGTGACATTATGTATATAACCTGATTCCTCTTGCAGTTACATCTACAACAGAATTCAACAGCAGGACAAATCAACTCACTGCACTGTACACCACTGATTATATTTCTGCAGTGTCTTCTGAAACAATGAAATTTGGTTTTAATACATAAGGATATCCAGCAGTCAACAAGCATTATTTTAAAGTTAGCCTGGTCAATCTAAAATAACTGCTCGAGCCAGGAGAACTGCAAAATAAACAGTTAGGAAGGCATAGGAAGAGGTAGAGTTCAAAGATGTTTATGTACATGGTTATAGAATCAGGTTATTTAAAACTAATATATGTCCATTTATGGAAAGGATGAAGATCTTATTCCAGATTTAAGAAGAGACACATAAATTTAGCCAATACCAGTGAGGATTTACCAAAAGGTGTTCAAAGACTCAGTTTTCAGAAGCAATTACAAAAAGTATAGGTATTTAATTTATCTTATCTGAGGAGTTTGGTCCAGGACTGGTTTTCAGACAAAACTGGCCAAAAACTTCTCGGATTTTGGATTCCCTAAAACTTTCATGCCTTGGGCACCCTAAACTAGCAATTGGTTTTGAGAAATTGTCTTTTCCTGTAGTGCAAAACAAAAATAAATGCAAACAGGTAAAACACACTAATGTCTTGGTGATAGGGTCACATGCCTGAACAAAGCAGCCAGCTCCTCTACACGCCTCCAGGTAGGAACGATGAAGCACCCACTTTCCAGCAGCCATCGAAGCCAGGAATTTTTCATTCCGAAGAGGATGTCCCACAACAATGTGTGTGCAACTTGGATCAAAGTACTGTTTCTCAAGTACTGTTCCACCTTGAATTGAGGAATGAATTGGATTCAAATTATCTAAGCATTATGCTGTACACAGAAAAGATCAACTCAAAGTGAGAATTATTTGAAATCAGATGAAAATTCAACTCAAATTTACATTTAGAGTATTATCATTGAAATGACATAAGCAGAAGCAGCTAAGGAGGGAAAAGCAGCTAGGAAAGAGTGGCTCTGTAAAGTACCACTGCAACAGACAGGAATGAGAGACACCAGAGGACAGCCCATCCTGGGCACTCCCAACAGTAAAGAATGATGCTGTTGTGAAGACAGCTAAAAGAAAACTGTCAGAAGACAAAACCATTGCTGTTTTATGGCAAAGCTGATTGCTCACATAATAATAATACTATATTCAAAGGATTGCTCACAAGCACAGAAAGCCATAACTTTCAGACCTCAAATCCAATGAGTCATCAACAGAAGCCCTTTCTTTTCCCCAACAAGCCACAGCTGAGCAGACAATACAGACACATACTATTCTTTGCATTTCACAAGTATCTGGTACCTAATTGCTCAATCAGATGGCAGTAATCAAATCTTTCTTGAGGATTAAGAGAAGACAGCTGAAATTTATGGTGTTTTTCTGGTTCTTCATCAGCTTTCTCATCTTCTGCAACAACCTAGAAGTAAAGTGACATATTTTGAAAATATGACAGAATGATTAGGTTGACAGCTGACTATTTCTCTGCCAAACATTCTGGGTTATTTATATATTAAGTTTTCTTTTAGTTGGGAAAAGCAAAACCAAACCTGTCAGTAACTTGACACAAAGCTTGGATCTTATCAAATTATCCTCAGGCTCCTGCTTGAACATCCTCTTGGCTCCCCCTTTGCTGAGGGCACAGCTGAACTAATCTGTCATAACAACTAATCCTTCATTCACATCCACAGAATGCCAGGCTGAACACATGAAGATATCAGCACTGATCTGTCCCACTGCTTCATTCATTCACTTTCTATCAAGGCTGAATTCTGTATTCTTTGAGGGCCTTTCCGCTAACGTGACACATTATGCCTCTGAAGACATAGAGCTGCTGAAAGTTTGAACATCAAGTGACACACTGCAGGCAAAAGACTAAGCTTATTTTCCTTTCCCTTTCCAAGTTCATAATAAAATAGAATTTTAAACCACGTTTTGGCAGAAAAATAGTTTTTCATTTGTACCTAAACATAAAATTCCAGATACCACCAAAAAAAGAAAGGCCTGACTTTTTTTTCCATCATCCTAACATGGCTTGAGGAGTTTCAAGTAATACACTCTTCACTCCAAAGCCTACCTTGGCATTTCAGCACAAACTAATGGGGCAAAAGGCTTTGTCTAAACTAACAAGCTTTATTTATTTCAGCAAATATTATTTGTTCAAAATCTCAAAGAAAGGGGGAGACTAGAAAAGAATAGAAAACAAGAGAATAGAATAGAACTGCACAAAAGTAATCCACCTCAAGATTTTAAATGCAGATCTTCACATTTTTTATTTACTGCCAAATTCAAAATTTTTAAGTATTACGGCATCTCTCAAAACAAAAATCATCATAAATATTTTTTCATTTGACAAACCTTTTCTTTGGGCTGTGGTGCCACAGGAGGGTTAGCCAGTGGGAAAGCAATGCTGGGGAACTGCGGAGTGGGGATCAAGTTATCTTTAACTGGTGTTTCAGGATCTGTACATATGGGATTCTTTAGACCTTCAATCACATCTCCATCCCCAGCCTCAGGAACAGCTGTGAAAGTAAAGAAGTGTTGCATGACTCACCTTTGGCAGAATATAATTATGTGTAAAATAAAAGATAAAATGAAATCAAAAAAACCCCACAACTGCTGCTACAACATGTACAGTTATATTTCACCTGCCTTTCATAATGATGCTCTTCCTTATACCACAAACCAGCAATTGCAATATTGCAGAATCATGTCCCTGAATGCCTTACCTTGAAAAAAAAACACTGAAAACCTCAAATGACCTGATTTCTTTGGCTAAACTGCACTGATTCAGTTGAACTAAAAATCAATTAAATGAATTTATCTCATTTTCTTCAACCTCCTCTAGGACAGGGTCAGTTTTCAGGAAGACTGCTGCCACAGAAACTTTACAAGTAGCTTGAGGGAAGGAGTTAGTGGCAGCAGGGAGGCAAGCAGGGAGACAGAAATACAGGATTTCACTATCTCAGAACAGAAAGCAAAAATGGATGACAAAATCATCTGGTTTTGGCAGAAAAGCTATGTTGCTTCCTTAGTCTTAGCAACAGACTTTAGACTTCAAGAACAGGGAATATAAATTAAGTGTCTTCACTGAATCCTGACCCAAGCATGTCCATCAGCAACTGGACCCATCTTGTTTTTTTTGAGTCCATGAGTTAATCATCTTGTACCCCAATTCTTCACCTATAAATATTTCTACTACAATGGAAAAGGTTTTTCTCATGGTATTCCCATTTGAATTCCACAATACATACCTGAGGTGTTACCTGGAAATCAGCTGTGATGCAAAAAACAAAACAAAACAACACAACTTGGAAAATTTTATGAAGTCTTCCAATTTGTTCGGGTTTTTTAGAACCACAGCAGTCTATTTTTAGACAAGCACTGCCTTGGTGTTTGACCACAAATGGATGGGAAAGATTCTCTTTAATAAAAAGCAACACATAATGGAGCTCTGTGATGAGAAACTCTCTTTTTGGCATTTGAGAAATGCCACAATGCTCACTTTTTTGGTAAGTAGAACTCAAACACTACTATATTTCAAAAATCCCAAAGACTAAACGGATGATGTTGCACAGAACAAGGATATTGTATTTCTAATTTTACCTATACCAGCCATCTCTGCATCAGGTACAGATCCTTTGAGGGCAGACTCATCCATGTTCTTATTGGTGTTACTCTGACCTTGCTCAAGGTACTGAGAAGGACTGTTAGGCCACTGAAGGTTGCTGACAAGTCTTGCTCTCTCTTCCCTTGCAGTAGGATCATCCCAAATGATCTGCTCACTCTGGGATGGCTCTGTGTTTATATCTGCAGGTGCCTGGCGGGATTGCCTAAGGGAAAAACCACAGATACCTTACATGCTCATTTTACAGAAGACTTCCATTCTTGAAGGCAATGTGTTAATGACCACATCAACTGCAGTATCCAAGTGACCTCATTATTCAAAGTATATCTGGGGAAAGGGAAAATTTCAGTATAAAAGCTATTCTAGCATCCTGGCTTTATGAATCTAAGTGTCAGCATGGCTGAAAAAAGGCCCTCAAAATACCAGTAGATATTTTTATTATGTACCTATTAATAAGTTTTTACAAAATCAGTGTACCTTACACTTTATTAATTCTATTTATTTGAAAATAAGCACCAAGCTAAATGAATAATTTTGCAAGGGTTCCATTACTTTCTTAATGCACATCAGTACTGATGGAGTTCAAATTCTATTCTCCATTTAGAAGAGAAAAGAAGAAATATTTACAGAGGTGCTTTGCAGTAATACCTACTAATTGTATATGACCTATGTAAACATTCATACCTCCTTTCTTCAAAATCTATAAGAACACTTAGAAATCTGAAGAGAAAGAAAATAAACCAATTCAAAAACTCATAACTAAAAACCAATCATACTAGCTTCTGGGTTTTTTTAAAAAACAAAAGATATCCACTATGGATTAAGACAACATTTTGACTTTACCTAGCACATCCAGGTACAGATTCTGAATTGTGAGAGAAGCAACTCAAGCACATCAGTACAGATAGACAATACACCTGAAAACCCTGGAGACCTATTCATGTTTCAATGGATGTCTAAATACATGCAAGGACAAAGTAAGATACTTTTAAATACAAATCAATACCTTAGGGCTTCCAAGACCCTACTGCGGCCATTTCGCACAGACCGTGCGCTATCAGGAGTGGCTGGAGAACCATCAAAGCTGCTCCTGGAAAGGGATCCTCTTTGCCCTTGTGGTTTCACTAGTGATGTGGCTGACATGATCTCCTGGAGCTGCCTTTGGAAGCTCTCCCTCATTTCTAGTGCTTGGGTTAAAACTACAGAGGAAAAACCAAAACTGATAATATCACAACTATTATACTGTAGCAAGTAAAAAGTGAACAACTGCTCAGTTTCATTGAAAACTGATTTCCAGTCACATTCTCTACTCCACCAAGACAATGACTTTATATTAAAAAGAATAAAGGGTAAGAATATCTAAAAAAAATCACAAATGCCCCAATTGACCTATTCTTAGACACAAGGAGAAATCTCCATTTGGCCCACTTCTGAATTTCCTCGCACAATCTAACCTAGATCCACAACTCTTCTGTAACACATTTATTCACATAACATATACTCCAAAACAATGATCTATCACATTAAGGATGAAATCCAGTGTTTTAAAAACAAAGAAATGACAATTAAGCATTTTCCAATGAATGATCATGATTTTCTTCTGGGCTGTCAAGATCTTTAAAATAGAAGGAAAGCCCTTTCCTAGAATCTAGCAAGCTAGCTGTACTTGACAAGAATATAAATATGCTACCTAAAGTTTCCAGATCTTAACATTCAGCACCTGGAACTGCAAAAGGCTCATATTGATAGTTTGATATTCCATAGATATTCTGAAAATAGTGATTTACATTTACCTCCTTTGGATTCACTTGCTACAATTTGTTCTTCCCCTACAGTGACTGCTTCCTTTATTTGGTCAGTAGTCACATCATCTTCAATATCATCTTCGTCCACTGGAATGATCTAAAGCCAATGAAGACCAGTAGATTTCTCAAACACCATTTTTTTTAACCATGTCTGACACTTGTATAAATTCTGAAGATTATTAATCTTGCCTTTAAGTATACCTAACTTTTCTGCTACTGCAATGACAGTAGAACAGTGAATAATAGCATCAGTGACAACTATTCTGCAGTCTTAATGTCTACTAAAGCAAGTTCACACCTTCGATCTCATCACCTAAAAGATCTATGTGTTCTCAAATTTGGAAAGCAAATCCTGAAATGCCTGTGTTTTCTTCCATCACCCAAAAAGAAGAATATTACAAATGCAGAAGAACCTCAAGGAACACCTGCAATAGCTACTATTAATCACTAGTTAAACCTGATTCAGGACATTGCTAAGTAACAATGTTTACATTAATATGCTAATATAACTATTAACTGAATCCAAATCACTTCATGGAACATGCATTCCTATCACATACCATACCTCATTTTCCTCTGCTGGTTTTCCAGTTGAAAGAGGTTTACTGGAGGAGGAGGAGAGCCTGATATCTTGCACTGCACTGATGTCCAAGCTCATTTTGGGATTGTAAGTGTGAGCAAAGAGAGATTCAGGAAGCCGTTTATATTCTCGTGCGCTCTGTAACAACATCAGTTAATAAAAGAAGGTTGAGGAACTGATTGAGATAAAAGAAATTGCACAGGGAAAGTATAGTAAAAACACTGTCAAAAGAAGTACTTCACACAAGGGGAAAAATGTGGTTGCCATTCTGGGACAAATGTAGCAGAAGTGTTCAGTGGAAGAGAATTTATTTTTTCCTCATGGAGAAAAAGGTAAATGTGCATCCTTGAAAACAGATGACTCAATTTATTAATTCAAAGCAGGATGCAAAACATCAGTCCTTATACATGTCCTTCTAAATGCACGTAAAAAATCCACTGCCATATAACTAGTTTTAAACCTCCATTTGCCTTTACTTTTGAATAGGGAACAAAACAAGCTTCATACCTCTAAAAGCCAGTGCTCTGAAACAATATGTATACCCCGTTCTTTAACAGATTTGTACTCCTTATTGTTATCATTCTGTCCTCCCTTATAGATGAAGTGTGTTACTGTTTCATCAAAGCACCATCTGGAAAAGAGAACAAAATACAACTTAAAAGATGTAATTTCTAACAAAAAGTAACAGAAATCCAGCTCAGAAATTGTTCTGTCTCTTGTTCAAGTTAGTTTTGCCTATTTTGTTATGCCTCAGCAAACAACGAGCTCACTTTCTTTGCCAGAAAATACAGCATTCAGTTTCATGATAGCAGAACTTCAATGTGTTTTGAAAGCATTCCTGAAGACGATAAAACTAAATAGGATAAACATATGGAAAGGAGGGGTTTTGCTTAAGGTTTTGTTTTTATTTAAGTAAGTGGAATTTTAAATCAGTTTCTGAAAAGAATGCATGATCCAGGATAAGAGCTTTTTCTTTTGTTGTCACATTGAGTTGCAAAGTGACATACTGACCCTTGAAGCTCAGAATAAACAAAATGAGGACTGTTAATTTTTAAACTGATAAACACAAGTATTTGCTATCTAATGCAATTATCTTCAGCATTTCTAAGCTACTACCAAACATAAGGGCATCTTCCTTCACACCATGAATAACAACACTTAATATAATAAGTCAGTAACAAAACACATGAATCAGATTTAATGGAAGCAGAATTCTATCTTAAGTCATAAAAGTTAGTTTGTAGTTTCTCTTCATGATAACCTATTTTTCCTAAGCTTTTCTAAGAACACTGACTTAGCCATGCTTACAATCTAGAAAATAATTTGTTTTGAGCCAGCGAGAAATGCAAATTCACATCAGATTAAAAATACAAAATATAAAGCAAACATTGAACCATCCAAAACCTAAACCGCTTCAAAACAAGAAAAAAAAAATCTGCAATTCAAGAAGACTTCTGGACAAACAGTCTTTCTGAGATGGATTTACAAAGAACACAGGGACTGGGGACATGGCAGGGAAAGATGGCCTTATTTCACATTACCAGTGGATGACTGTTGTTTAAGATGGTGAAATCTAACCTTTCTCTGCAGCTAAAGGCGTATTAGGATGCAAAGACTCATTAGAAGCCATTTGTATTGGCTGATACCTGTAGTCTGCTCCAAGAGAAGCTGCTACTGCATTCAGTTCCCTTTGCCTCTTACTAAGTTTTTTACTAACATATATAACAGCATCAGCTAGAGGCTTGGGCTCTTCTTCCTGGTCAAGCAGCAGGGATAAAAACAGGAGAGTCACAATTGGAAAGCTTCTGTAGCAATAACAAAAATACTTCAATATTTAGTGCAGCATGTAAAAAAATATACAGTGACAACAAAGGTAAGATAAACACACTTCCTCTATTTTTGTTGCTCCCCTACTCATGCTCAAAACCCAGCACTATTATCATACCATGCACTAGGAATCTTAAGACAAAAGATTCATTCTCAGCCTGCCTCCCTAGAACATATTCTGCTCCTTTCATCACAGGCTGAACACCAAAATTATGGAATTTTCAAACCTGATGCCACTGAAGTATTTCACTGTAGAGGAGTGAGACAAGTAAGATTGGAGAGCTGCAAAATAAGATGTAGCAGCCTTCCCTTTCCGGAGGTTACTAGCTTTCTTGCCCCTCCTCAACAGTAAACACGGTACTAACATGGCAAGCAATACATAAATGCTTGTTTTCCTGCCACACCATTTTGTCTTCTCTCACTTTTCTTCTCTTATTAAGCAAAAAAGCAGCACCTTACAGAGGAAGGCAGGAAAAGACACACACCGTAATGAAGAACTCCTAACTTTAGTCCAAGACAAAATATCTAACCCTGTCCAGCTGGAACATGAGAATTTCTTAAGTGTGACATCTCATTCCAGTACTACAAAATCTAAATTGGTACATATTTATATGCCATGTTACTTAGCAACTGCTTAATATTCAAGACAGTAGTACAGAAAGTAGAAAAAGGTTTTAAAATTCTTTGCCTTTCATGAAGAAATTCTTCTATCTTGCCTTCCTTTAACTGTCATTGAAGAATGCATAATCATATGAATTCATATTCAAATAGATCACAAATAACAATTCACAAATTCCTTTGTAACTTAAATCACAGAAGAAAAAGCTTTTTCTTAATTAAACCTATGCTCCAGCAACTAAACCCCCAAATTTCCTACCACTGCGGGCTGTGCAGCAGCCAGCTGAGGGCTGGCAGTAAGCGCTGCTGCATGCATTGTACTGCTTGCCAGTGCCAGTTTCAAGTTTCTGCCAATGACTTCAGAGAGAGGTGTGCTCAGTTTCCTGGCTTTTTGTTCAGGACCTCTCGGAGTTTCCAAAGCCGCCAGAGCATCCTACCAAAAAAAAAACAAAAACTGACTGACTTTTATGAACACCTTACAAAATCCTCATTCAAGTGTGAGTTTTACAAATACAGTAGAACTTCATACTCCTAAACCAGGACAGCAAACTACAGGAGCAGCTACCAAGTGCAACTGTGGTACCACTGCACAAAAGCTGCACAAGACAAACCCAATCTTAGAGTCTGCATAAGCAAAACAAGAAAACAACAGATGATTAATCTGTTCCCTGCCATCACTGCAAAATGTCCTTAGTGAAAAAGCCAGGGACCAAACCCATGTATTCCTAACCCAAATCAATTTAATGTACTTACACCTTGCCCCACAAGAGTTGCATATGAGTATGTAGTTCTATCTGCACATTTAAAATACCATTCCATATGTCCTTTTTTAATACGAAAAGAGAAATTTTGGTCTATAATATCTTGCTTTTGAAAATTATCGGAGCCTTCTCTTCATGAAGCAGAAATAGCTAAAGAGAACAGGGGATTCTTCTATGTTTGTAACATGTTTTGTCCTGTTGTAGGCAAAGGGATTAAAAATAAAACAAAAAAAAAAAGGCCCACAATAGAAAAGCCAACCCACGAACAACACCCCAGAAAACCTAACAGCTCTATAGGACTTCAATGCATTGCTCTTTTAGTTAAGGCCTGAAAAATTAAAAACAAACCCAAAGCCTTCCAAAGCACACCTGAGTCATTCAATAGCTGTTCCAGCACAGATACTCCATACGTGACAGGGTTTCTTTTTGTTTGTTTTTCTAGCCTATTGTGGCCCTCAGAATAAGACACTGAACCCAAAACGCCAATGCATTTTTCAGCTGCAAACAGCAGCTTCATAATTGCTATACAGCTATTACATTAAAACATGCCATCAAAGTAGCGTTTCACCAGGAAATAAGCAACCACTTGTTTCCAAATGCCTAGAGCAATTACAAGCTGCCTTGTTACATTTGTCAGCCCCTAGATGCAAAGAACACAGACTGGATACTGTCTGAGGTGTAGGACACAAAAGCATATGATGCAATAAGCACAAAGCAGCTTTGTTAAAGACATTACAGCACTTACTATTCAATAAATTTGGTCCACAGGTCATTAACTAAACTGTATAAATAAATGGAGCCAGTTTTTCTGGCTTTATTCAAAAGGGAAAGTCAGTATGTGAACAGCATAAAAATGGGTAAAACCACCAATTTCCGTGCTGCTTTTAAGTTTATGCACATCTTGAACAGTACTGGCCATACAGATTAAAGTTTGCAAAGATCACCTTTACATCAAAAGAAGGCTTGAACAACTTGTCTTTGGAAAGAAACTTTGATGGTGTGTCAAGATGTAAAGATGGCTCTTTCTGGAGTGGTCCCCCTTGTGCAACAGGGGTTGTCTTCCCAGTATGATGAGAGATTACAGCTTGGAAAGCTTTACTCTGGAACCTGTTGATATCAAGGGGAGTCACAGCTCCTTTTTTTCCAGCTTCAAGGAGATGAATAGGCTGCTCTGAATCGGGAGATTTAACAGTTGCTGGTGTCCTGCTAAGCTGAGTAACGAAACTCTCCATATCTTTAAAAGAAAAAACGAAAACATAAGCAAGCAAACCGGTTTTTCTCTTGAACACAGACCTCACATACTCTTATTTAAACAACAACCACAAAGAATTGAACAGAGTGGTATCAAATCACTGCAGACTAACAAGTACAAAGTTCTAAGACAGATTTATCATGAATTACCACGCAAACTACTGAGCAGTATACCTGCCAAAAATGACAAAGCTGAGACACTGAGCTTGAATCCCAACTGACTGATAACCACAAGACCCCACTGGCTCCAACAGATTTGCAGCAAACATGGTATAATTTCTGTAATCACAACTCAACAGAAGAAAAAAAATATGGTTGCATGTGCAACCTGGTCTAGTGGAAGGTGTCCCTGTCTGTGGCAAGGGGTTGGAACGAGATGATCTTTAAGGTCCCTTCCAATTCAAACCAATATATGATTCTGTATTAGTATTTGGAAAAATAACCTTCAACTCTAATACTTGAAGGTGTTAGGAAAAAAAATTTCATCGTACCTGCCTTCTTTACTGTGAACAAACAGTACAATGACACAATCATATTCCCAAATGTGCTAAGAACCAACCTTCAGCCTCTGCATTTTCAACCAAGAACTTGCTTTCATCTGCTTTCTTTCCTGTCCTTGCAGACTGCAAAAGCCAAGCTACAGTGACTGCTGGCAAATTCCACTTCTTCGCAGCTTCGTACTTGGAACCATTCGGTTCTCTCACCACAAGATGGGTGCTGGCAAACATTCCTTTTTTCACACTGGCTTTCCGCACAAAGAATTCTTGGACTCTACAATTAGATTGATAAAACATTCATTTAGTCATAAACAACATTAATCTAGGGTACATTCATGCTGTTATAAAATGCATTCTCACAACAGAAAAAGAATCAATAGAATTGATATCTAAGGCCACCCACTTTGCACTTTATAGCCCAACCTACAGAAAAGAAAAAAAAACCCAACAAAACACCACAAAAAATCCCCAAAACAACAACAACAAAAAAAGTTAAACAGTAACGTTTTTCTTCTACCAGTATTGAAAACAATATTTCTTATACTCCAGCAATCCTCACATATCCCAATTTCAAATCATACACTGGACCCAACACTCTTTGGCAAGATGAATGAACAGGCTTGCTTTTCTTCTGGAGTCAACAAGCACTATTTCCAAATTAATAACAGTTTTCTTTATATTATAGTTTTCTCTTATCATTAAGGACACAATCTTGCAAAAAGATAGCAAGATTGAGAGCTCATTAGCAAATAATTTAGTTCAAACAGACTACAAATCAGATCAAATGATACTGTAAGCTTTTACATATTTTGCCATGTCATGATTAAATATGTTTTCTTAAGGTTTTTCAAAGATCTTGATGAACTCTAAGCAAATAGGGCATCATTTCTTAGGAGCTGGAATGGTGAATGAGGTTCACCATGGTTATGAGGCTGAGCCAGATAGTACTGAAGAGGAACTGTGGTCCTTTCCTAGACAACCAAAGAGCAACTCAGAAGGCCACACCTGAAAACCTGACTTTCATTCCTTAGTTAAAGAGCTGAATAAAAAGTTACTGAGACTCAGTTGCTGGGAAATGCAAGAATATTCTGGTAGAAATTAGACTGTGTGAGTACGAACCATCTTTCTTCAAAGGAGAAGAAAATCAAATAACTATATAATGATGTCTCACTACTTCAGCAGCAGATTTTGTAAATGAATGGAATTCAAAAGAGGTTTAACTCTAATATTTGTACAGACGAAATGAATTGCATAATGGCAGCACATTGGCTCTTTCAGAACAAGAAGAAACAGTGACAGGAGATGTACCTGGCTCCTAGCAGTCCTGCCAGATAAACAAGTGAGTCTCTCTCTGCACCGGTGAACTGGCTAAAAGAAAGAACACAATCTTCCAGAGGGGTAGCTCCTTCCATTACGAGGACTGGTGTGAAAAGTGGATTGGACCGGATGTCTAAAAGGACCTGCTCTTCCGCACATGTTATCTTAAAGAAGGTGAAAGAGATAAAAATATATATCAAGATAAAACATATATCAAGATAAATAGTAACAAAGCTAACAATATTTCAGCAACTCTACAATATGGACTCGCCAATGATTGATCCTCCTTCCATCATTACATCTGAGACAAATGATTTCCCATTGAATCAGACAATGACCAATGAGGGTTTGTATAGATTTACTTCACAGAAAGATACCTTATACTGAAAATTACTAACAGCAGGTAGTCTCTATTATGTGCCTGCTCTTGGCAAATATGGTTAGTATTTTTTGACTTCTAAGCTATAAAGGTGACCTGCTCTTCTGCCACAAATTTTAAAAAAAGCTATAAAAAGCAGGAAACAAGCACAAATATCAAATGAAATCAGTATTAGTCAACTAGCTCCTTCTACAGTTCATCATTTAGACAGTATGCAGTCAGACTTCATATAAGCCTGGGTCATGGTAACAAAGTTAGAAGTCCTGAAGACAATGAAGTGAAACAGATAAAAGACACCCTACAGATACAGAGGCTTTAATGCAGGCTTTAATTTAGTACATTTCAAATGAAATTAGCCTTATCCCTCAGTATCTTATTCATATTAAAACCATCAATAACTGCACTCTGGCAAGACAAATTTCTAATACAGATACCTATTTATTTGTGAATTGAAAAAGCGTAACTCCCTTACCAGCCACGTATTTGTGACAACGTCACCAACAGTTGCCTTCACGGTGCACCCTAATAAAGGTACCACAGCATAGTCTGCAATGGTTCTGCTCTGCAGTGGCAGAACCTCCCCAGCATTCTCCTTTATAATATCTGCAATGCAGGACTCATCTTCTTCACCAAAACCCAGAAGAAGAAATCTCTTTCTGAAAAATAAGCCTCCTTCAGCCAGGGCAGAAGACTCTCCCAAAGAACCATTACAGACAGAACGTTGATTCTCTCCTTGGTCAGTCAAGTTAGTAACATCACTGAAGGTTCTGGATGTTAGTTTTTCAACTTCATCTGAAAAGTTAAAGAAAAATAAGAAAGAAGCAAGCATAATAACTGTTTTACAAGAACATCAAAGACAATCCAAAACAGTTTTATGAAGACATTACAGTATTGTGCTTTCAGCCAGGTTTTGGTTAAAAACTATTCTATATACACCTGTTTAAATCTGAATTCTGAAATACAAAGTAGAAGTTAACATACTAGATGTGGATAAGTTTTTAATAAGCAAATTCTGCAAACTCAAATGCTAATTTGTGAGCAGTTAAACTTTCTACAGCATGCTGAGCCAAGAACATACCTAGTGTAGAATAGTTATTTACATATTGAGAGAGGAAGTCATCTTCAGCAGCCTTCTGGTGCTTTTTAACATTTACAGCTTCTTTCTTCAAGAGACTGGGCTTCTTGGGAAAAACTGACTTCATTCCAGGTTGTTCCAAAATTGGATTCTCTAACAGCTGGTAGTTTAGAGGGATATAGTGCTCCACTGGACATAGACAACCTTTACCAAATGACTCCAGCAACCATTTTGCTGTCACTATATGAGGCCTGTAAAATAAAATGTTATACAAACAAGTTACAGCATGTTTCAGACCTGTGAATCTTCGTTCCTGCTCCAAAAATACCAGTACATACAAACACACACAAAGCCTGTAACTCTAATACTAAGCAAGCTTTGTGCACTTTACAAACCTCAAGACCCCAGAGGTGGTAGGAGAAAGAAAACAAGGTGCAACTAGACCTTAAGCAATACAGTTATCACAACCTGTGAGCAGTCTTTTCCAAAAAATGTTTCAGTTCATCATTATTTTCTCCTAGAAGGACATGAGTAACATCTTCATTAAGTTGATTAAATCGAACACCACCACCGCAGTTAATAAGCCTTCTCATCTTGTCCAACTTCCTGCCACTGAAGCCACACAGATAGATCTACAAAAATAACAGAGCAACAGATAAAGCTTTAAAAATGTAAAAAAACCAAACAAACAAACAAAAAAAAAACCAAAAAAACCCCCAGTAGACTATTATGGTAAAATTTGTTTCAACTGCTGCAGAACACAGAAAGTAGTGTTGCAGCTTCTGAGAAGCAGCAAAAAAGTTAAGCAGTTACAAATGGATTAATTTACCTTTGCAAATTAATCTAGCAAAGCTTCAATGTTTACTAATGAAATGAACACCCAAAATCATATAACCAAAGAAACCTCCCCAAATAAACTCACACACTAATTCCAAAACCCACTCACTCTAGTGTTTAAATATAGATGTCTATGAACATCAAATCTATATTTATAGGACATACTTAATACAATTATACACACACACAAGCTACAGCACGTGGATACAAAATAAATCTGGTAATTGCTGCTGACTATGGAAATAATTTACTCAAGCACACAATGGCAGTGCTTCAACATAGTTACATAGTTGCATAGTTCAGTTTGTTAAAACTAAACATTTCAAAGTATACATCGGTAAACATACTCGACACCCATCTAACAAATCTTCAGGGGCTTGAAAAGCACTTATGTCCAAGTTTTCCAGCTCATCAGGAAGAGGATCCAGTCTGCTGCTCATAACTGAGCTACATGCGGTTTCATTAACACCACTCAAACTGATGTTGGAAATGTGGCTGACGTCCGAAAGGGTATGACCTTGAAATAAAATTAAAATTAAAAAAAAAGGCATTAGATTTGGCTCAGCTCTCTCTGCTCCTTCACTAAAGAAAATACAGATCTGCCACTTATGATTTTGTGGTGCAATAGGGAAATGTGAAGTCTGAAGAATGAAAAATACTAGGTAAGTAAAACCTTTGTTAAACCAAGGAGTTTATTTACATACAGGTTCAGCATGGCCTTACTAGAAAGAGTGCTTATACACCTTCTGTTTATTCCCTAATGGATGGCACTTATGACATAGCAGCCAAGGAGACTTGTTTTCATAGCTTTTATTCCAGTTTTGTGGCCACATATTAGAAATACTTTTAAACAGGACTCTCTATAGTAGAGAAATCAACTCTGTAATTCAAAAGGAGTCAGTATCAGGTAGAAGCACATTAAAGCTGCATGTGTCTTTCATGCTACCATGTGTACTTACAAAACACTTTTAACTTCCCTTCTGTTAGTAGCATGGAGTAAGTAAAATCAAGTGTATAAAGAAAAAAAATTGAAAAAAATAATAAAAACTTAAAAATCAGCATTTGTTTCCCTCTCACCCTCTAAGACTGGTGTAAGATTATATTCATTACACTTGTTTTAAGCTACAAATGTATGATCAGTGGTGCTTTTGTAGACATTACAGATGGACACCACTGGTTCCCTAGCAGACAATCATACACCTTATTCAAGTTTACTTTTTTAACAATCATCCACATGTTTCAAGTCTACACATGTTGGAAAATTCAATGTGCATAAAAGAAATCTGTTGTGTTTTAAGCTTAAGATTAATCCAGAACCCAAACTATCAAGCAAGCATTGCAAAAGCAATCACCTTACTAATCTTAAAACAGTTCTTCCTCCTTAATACAGATGCTTCCTACCTTATTTAAACACATTTTAAAATGTCTTACTTACTATGAGGCTTGATGGTATCATTTGTAGGTGTTGATGTACTGGGTGCATTACTGAGTTTTGATCCAGGCTCTATTTTATACATTGTCTCATCCTGACAGAAGCCTTTCTTGATGCTGTCAGAAAACCACTGCACAGACACACAGTGCACATTCCACTTCTTGGCCCATTCATACTTCTGACCTTCCAGATGTAAACAAAATAAATTAAAAAAAAACAACAAAACACAATCATTACAAGACTAAAGCATCAAACAGTGATTGCTGAAAGATGGCTGGACATTAAGAAAATTTAGAAATTCAAATAACTAATTTTAATGGATAGATTATGTTATACTGGACTGGTGATAAGCTGCTTATGCTCTAATTAAACTTAGAGTAAAAAATCTCGTGGATGACTAACTAATGGTATGACAGGGCATTAAAGAAACAAAAGGGAAAAAAGCTTTAAAGCTTTCAAGCACACACAAAAAAGAAGGCCAGAAAGTCCCACAATATTTCACTGCAGGCAAAGAGAGGGAAATAGGGGAAGAAAACCCTTCCATTATTCTCACAATAAAACTAAAATCTTCTCATCTTCCCAAGAAAAAGGAGCTTTCACTTTATCTTAGTAGGGTGTTTAGGAGGCACAAAGAATAATCAGTTAAAAAACATGAGGCTACAATCCAATCTCAATCACAGTACAAATTACGTCCTAGCCAGCTCTCCCCAAAAAAACTTTCTTTATCCCGTCTAGGATTCTCCCTTTTCCTTTCTTTAAATACCATCTATGTCTCTGGGTTTTTTTCCTCTTTTGACCTCTTTTTCATGTCTTTAGAGCAAAGCAAAGGTGCCCTCTATTACTCTTTCCATTAACAGTGATTCCCTAAAGAGAAGTAGTTAGAGCAACACCGAAGCAGACACAGAGACAGTTTGAGCCCTTGTGCTTACACACATTTACACTACTTCAACTCCAGAGGTGAAAACAGCATTTACTCTGTCAGTTGTACCTTTTGGCTCTTGAACTATGAGGTGAGTGCACTCATTCATCTTGAGCTGCCCCGTGTACTGCCCACCGTGCTCAGCAGTGAGGCGCTGCACTTCCTTCCTGTCTGAGCTGCTCAAGCCAGTTACACAAATTGTGCAGCCAAGGAACACAGGACAAGCATAGTCTTCCAGTTTAACATCAGTGTACCTCATCATGCTACAAGAATGAAAGAGAGAAAGTACTTATTTTCCAAGTAAAATCACCTAGAAAAAGAAATTAGTCTGTATGTAGGAATTACCAGTCCCCAAAACAAAATCAGTTTCATTTTTTTCATACCCTTGCTGAGACTTATCCCACAATGTCTTAACCCAAGAAGGAAGCAAAATAGGTTTCTTCAGGGAAGCAGCTACCAAGTATTTCTTGCTGCCAACTTCTCCAGCTATAAGATGAGTCACTGACACGTTGAGGTCTCTGTATACACATCCACCCATCATCTGCACATATTTATGAACTTCTTCCTGGATGGGAAAAAAAATATAGAAAATTATCAGGGGAAAAAAGAACCTATGTGACAGTCACGTTCACCTTACACCAAAAACATGGATTTCAATTCTCCATGATTTCCCCTAAAAACTGCTTAAAAATACTAAATAGATATATATGGAAGCCATAAAAAGTAACTATAATTTCCATTTTATTTGCACTTATAATAAGCCGAACACAGTATATACCCTAAATAAAAACACTGCAATTACACTGTATGAGCAAAACTTTGCAGATGGTTGACATTTTAGGCAGTATTAGAAAAACATATTTGAATAAATCTAAAGTAAACATATATATCATATTTGAGGTGTATTCACACGTGAGTAAACTACACATAGTCAACAAGCTACAGCAGACATGATGGATCTAGACACAGGCACGAGACATATATGGTATGACTGCTGCCTTAGTAATGAGCCATCTGAAGCAAATGTCAACAACAACCAGCTAAAAAATTCATCCTTGGGCAGGCCTTACCCTCACATCCTTCTCCAGGCTGGTACAGGACACTGTCACATCAGCCATGGTCATGTTGTACACGGGATACTCTGCTCTCGGGACACACCGCTGTGACTGCATGCAGTACAGGACCACCTGTGGTCCAACAATCCTACATCCAAGCTGCAAAAACGTAACACAGTAAGCACCAAGAAAATAAGGAGAGGGTACACTGGCATCAGGAAGGCTTTACTTGTCCCTGAATTCTAAGGAAGGCAGGGACTTTAGTCTGTCTTCCTCTTCTGCTGTAACATTTCCAGGTAGCCGACAGTTTTGGTTTCACTTTCAGCTGTGGATTTTCTGTACAATCAATTTTTCTGGCCTCAGTAAAAGCAGCTGATGCTATGGCTATGGCCAAAGAATTCCAGCGGGCCTGCCTTTGTCTACTAGACAATTCCTTGCAGGTCAAACCAAATCACATTTTTCAGGAGATAAAAAGTGTAAGAATCAGCTTAGGGACTCCAAAAGAATCAGAACCAACCATATAGTTTATTTTTCCTAATGTTTGAAAATAATCACTATGCTTTGCTGGTCATCTTCTTCCCTAAATACAAGATGCAGTAAAGTTCATACTGCTACACTCAGTGCAGGAGAGAACATGCAGGATGTAAGTATGGACATGAGTTCTTCTAAAAAGGAAAGAACAGAGCTCAAAGTACGTTGCTGGGTGACATACCTTTTTGAGATGATTGAAACCCACACCTCTGAAAGGATCACAAATGTAAAGTGATTTATCATTTTCTTTTATATTGAGTACTGTTTCTTCTTCAAGGATCTGGAGATGTTCTTCTGACTGGAATTCTTTTATAGACTGCAGGTAAACAATGCATATGACAACAATTATTTAATAAGCAAATAATTAATAAACAGCGAATCCTGTGCAAACTGCACAAGTGCCTCTCTTTGAAACAGCTCTCAACTAAGTTACTATGCAAACATGTATTGGCAAAAGAAAGGGCTAAAACACTTCATGGTTGTGCCCTTCATTCCCTTGAATCTTCACAATATTCTGACTTAAACATTCAGCACAGAAGCTTTCAGGATCTGATCCTGCTGGCACTTGGTGCCTTTGGCTCCCACTAATCTCCCAAGGTGTAAAACAATGTACAATGTCCTTCCTAAGTCTGTGCTTAGATGAGTGACCACCATCCAGGCCTTCCAGGCTACATGTCCCTTCCCTACATGTCAGCAAGTTTTGAAATTGAAGCTATTTCATTAAGTTCTTCAACAAAATTGTTCCTATTCAATAAACTTAATTACACACTAAGCACCCCTGCTACAGAAACAGCTTTATTTCCAGGTGTACACATATAAACCAGCTTACTGAATGGCACATACAGCTAACTCAGCCACAGAAATCACAAGGCAATTAACCATGTTCACACAGGTGACCAAACCCACCTACCTCAAGAGCTTTAGAAAAATACTCCGAGCTCCCGGAAGACTTAATGAACTTCACAAAAAACGGCTCCTTACTACTTCTCATCCTTCAACTAAGAAGCAAACCCCAGTGAGCGCCCTGGCATTCCCGCCGCAGCCCGGCGTCCCTCTCGCACCGCCCCTGTCCCGCCGGGCCACGGGCCCAGCCCACGCCGCCCGGCCTCGGCGGGGCCGACTGCAAACGGGGACGGAGGGGCGGGGGCTGGCCGGACCCACCGGGAGGCTCGTTCCTCACGGGGCCCGAGGCGCGCACGGAAGGGTCTCTGCTGGGCAGAGGACACCCGGCGCTCCGATCCCCACAGAGCCAGCCGCGCCCGGGCAGCCCCTCACCCGCGCGGGAAAGCGGCGGATCGCGCACTGCGCAGGCGCGGGGCGGGGGCTAGAGCGCTTGACCGGGGAGGGGGCGTGGTTTCCGCCCGGTAACGGCGGGGGCGTGGCGAGGGGCGGGGCCTCGGCGGGTGTGGGCGGGGCGGGAGGGTGGCTCCGCGTGGCTGCGCGTCCGCGTTCCGCCAGCAGGGGGCGCTGGGAGCGCGCGTGCGGGGGCGGGTAGGGCGAGGCTCTGCCTGAGGGAGCGCGGGCCGCGGGGAGAGACGGGAGGGGAAGGTGCCTGTGGAACCGCAGAGGGTAACGGGTTGGAAGGGACCTTACAGAGCAGCTGGTCCCAGCCACCCCTGCCATGGGCAGGGACACGTCCCACTAGACCAGGCTGCTCAGTGCCTCATCCAGCCTGGCCTTGAGCACTGCCAAGGATGGGGCATCCACAACCTTCCTGGGCAACCTGCTCCTCACCGGCGTCACAGCAAAGAATTTCTTCCTAATATCTAACCCAAATTTCCCCTCTTTCAGTCTGTGCCCATTACGCCTTGTCCTATCAGTGCAGTTCCTTATGAAAAGTCCCTCTCTGGCTTCCCTGTAGGCCCCCTCCAGCCACTGCGAATTGGGTTTGCTCAGCCTGGTTTCGGGAAGTGCTGGGGGCTGCAGGGTGGCTGCTTTGAGCAGCTGCCAGGAGCTTCCTCCATGCCCAGCACAGCCAACCCCTGACAGCTCCAAAGAGGGACATGCTACTGGCTGGCCAAGGCTGGGCCAATTACAAATGGGGGTAACACCTCTGGGGTAATATATTTAAGAATAAAAAAAACAAGAAGTTGTTGTGCAGTGGTAATTGCAGCCAGAGAAGAGCGGAGTGAGTTGAGTTTTCCATCAACCATCGCTGCCAAGTCTTTCTCCACAGAGCTGCTCTCAATCACTTCTACACCCAACCTGGAGCTGTGTCTGGCATTGCCACAGCCTGGGTGTAGGACCTTGCACTTCACTTTCATTCTTGCAGCTTGCAGCTCCCAGGCTGTGGGCAAGAACATCAGATGCTCTCCTTCCAGAGCAGGGGCTGGAATCCCATACCGCACTCTTGGCATCTGCCTGCATCATTACAGGGTGACCCTGCCTACACATCCAATGGACCTCCATTCCATTCTTACTGACCACAGTGACTTGCTGCTGTTTGCATAATACTGATAATGCCTGTGGTGGAGGGAGTCATTCTGTTAGAAGTTTCTCTTAGGAAAAGAGATCACAGCATCAATTAGGTTGGAAAAAATCTCTGAGATCATTGAGTTGAACCCATGACCAAACACTCTGTCAACAAGACCATGGCACTGAGTACCACATCCAGTCTTTCCTTAAACACCTCCAGGGACGGTGACTCCACCACCTACCTGTGCAGCCCATTCCAATGACTAGTCACCGTTTCAGTGAAGAAATTCTCCCTAAAAATGTATTGAAATGGGAAAGCAGCAAAAACCTTGCTGGGGTAGTCCATGAAATCTTACAGTGAGACCACACGATGGCACTGTAATCTTAAGAACTGAAGGGAAGTGTGTGAACAAGTCCACTGTGTTTGATATTAGCTAGGTCACCTAGTTACTTATGTCACTAAATACATTTAAATTCTTTTATAAGCTTACTTATTTTAAAAACAACTAATATTAATCATTTAGGATGAGTGTGAATTGTCTGAGATACTGCTTTTCCCATTGGTAAATATAAACAAAACCTAATGTAATTACCAAAATAACACATTTATTATTAGATTATTAGTGACAAGCAGTTAAGAACGATGGAGTTATCTTGATGGTCCTGTGTTATTTGATTATGCTGGTTCTTAATCCTCTTCTAAAACCCTGAGTTTGTCCTGTCTGATCTTTCAGTGTTATGAAGAGGAATTTATCTTCCTTTTTCATTCTTCTGGGCTATTCTAAAATATATGGGGATGGAGGTGGGAAAGGATCAAGAAGTCTAACATAAAAGTTAACCGACTTTAATGGATTGTATAGTACAAAATATTATAACAGTTATTGGCAGAGTCCTTAATTGAATGTACCAGCAGTGCTACTGAATACTGTGTTTTCAATTGTCTCCTTGTGTGTGGATCACGGTTCATTTCAGTAGCTGAAATCTGACTTGTTTCCTGTGCTGAAGTGTGATTCTCTTTCCAGTGAAGTGATGGAAACTCTTGATAAGCTGCTGATCCACTGGGCGGCCAATCTCTGTTCTACCTCTTTTCTCTGGAAGCTGCTTGTTGCTTAGAAAGATCCATGATTACAGGTCCATGCTGTAGAAGGATGGGGCAGCTTTTTGACATGCCTCTCAGAAAGTTTGTCAGTGTGCCCATGTATGTTTGGTTGTTGTACTTTGCTCCTGAAGGGCTGACAAAGATGCATTACTGTGTCTAGCATCAAAGACCTCCAGAGAAAGTAGCTTCCTAAAAGCAAGGTGCCTTCAAGACCAAGTGAAAGTTCTTGTCAAGAGCAGAATAAAATATAAAATTGTTTTTATAAAGGTAGTCTATTAAGAAAAATAAAAGTGTCAGCCTGACTAGAAGTTAATGCAATTTCTCATTATATGCTGAAATCACCCAAGTTCTGCTTATGCTGATATATTTACTCATTTTAAAAGCATATACAAAGTCCAGAAAATAATTTATGCACAGGGTCTTAAAGAAAAGTATGCAGCTGAAAATCTTGTAAATGAGAAGGTGTGGTACACTTCTGTTACACTTCCCAGGCGGATGTAGTTCCAAAGTGATGCTTAATGTGACAAAATTGAGTAACTCAAAACAAGTGGTTTGATAAGTAAAGATTTCTCCATTTCACTTCCTGCTTTAACAAGCACTTTCCACTGTAAAATTCCTTTGAGAGTGTTCAAAACATTTGCTTCTTTGAAAATATTATTTAAAAGGCTATCTAGAGAAGTTGGGAAGGATAAATTGCCCTTCTGGATGGGAACAACAAAAAAAATACTAACTTTTCATTTCCTGTCTCCAAACTCATCCAATACCATATGTGTTAGGGGAAATATAAGAAATGTTAGAAGGAGAACTTGGCCCAAATTGATAGTTTGATTATAGTATGTTTTTAAGCACTTGACTAGCCCCATGTTTATTTCATGTTTTCTATGTGTTCCTATGCTTTACAGGTTCTGAGCTTTATGGAGAATCAGTCACGTTTAAGCATCAGTCATTAATTATGGAAGATTTTGCTCTCTGTAAAACTCCCAAATGGCAAAAAAACCCCATTGTCACAGCCCCTCAAATGATACTGGCTTCTAAAATGAAAGAGAGATGCTCTTTGCCCTTGACTCTGTAGAACAGGGAATATTCTTATTTATTCAGATGTTTTGTTAACTTAAATGTTTATAACATACACTCATCTCTAAAAACATCTGTATCAACCCTGTTCAGAAATCGTTTTCACACCTCTAATGTTGTTATGCTGTAATGTGATTTGGCAGCCCTTACACCTGCATTAATTTCCTATTTTAAAGATTTTCTTTTATGTTTGATCTACTCTGGTTAAAGTTTCATGTGCAATACTTTAGTTTTAAAATACTGTTACCACACTGATTTTCTGATCCATGATAGGACTTTTTTTTAATGATAGCTCAGTTATATTAGCTTTTTTGTGTAAATGGCATATAAAACAGCTGATGAGCCAAAGAGAGCCTTCAGAAATATCAAACTCCAAAGTCACTCAGGTATTAGCCCCTAGTAGTTTGAACTATTATAAGAAATATATGAGGTTAGCACTCAACCGTACACATACGAAAATATACCATGAAATATCAGAGTCTTTTCCAAGTATATAAAACTTTCAATTCCATGCTGTATCACAGATCTTAGTAATTTAGCATTATTTACAGCGATACACAGCCAGCCTAGTAAAAAATGTGACAGAGACTGAGTTTAAATGAGTGAGGTATCTTGTGTAATGCACAGGCAAGAGATGTTCCAAAGAACCAGTGTAAATTTATAACCTCTAGTTCACTTCAAAAAATCTGTTTATCAGACTGCTAGCTCAGGCCTCCAATCAGGTAACTTGCTACATCCTTTTCATTTATTTACAAATACTCAAATCTATGAGCAAATGCAATCTTTGGTAAGTATGTATTCTGTAATTTTATTTTTTACAGCTGCCATAGAGACAATATCCAGGAGAGATTCAGCAGGCTTTCATCACAGATTTGATCTCACAAGAGCCACTTCCACTTTTTCACTAGACACAACTTACAGTGCAGCAGAAACTTCTTGTTCTCCTGTAGATTGTGTGTAGGTGGAGCTAGCTCGTTCAGCTGGCTCAACATAGAAAACAGGACAGTATTTAGACAAGTGGACTGCAATCTGCTTTCGGAAAAAGCTGTGAAGATATTTCCTAAATTTTTCTCCAGCAAAGGCATAAATGACAGGATTGATACAACAATGGATCATTGAGATTGTTTCTGTCACTTGGAGTGCTTTGTACAGTTGCCCATTGCCTTCACAAGTAGAGATGAAAAATGCACCTTGAAAATCACGCAAGAGAATGCAAATGTTGTATGGTGCCCAGAAAAAAAAGTAGATAATCATGATTAGAAAGATAAGCCTGACTGCTTTATGTTTCTTCTCATTTCTACATTGCAGTAATGTCTTTATAATTTGTGTGTAGCAGCAGATCATAATTAACATTGGAATAAAAAGTCCCAGGATGTTCATTTTTAAGGTGAGGAATTGCTTCCATGTATTTCGCTGCTCTGATGGATAGTGGGCGCTGCAAGTATAGCCTGAACTTTCCTTCTGAGTTTTGTGAAATACTACCCCAGGAACAGAAGCAAAAACAGCAACAGCCCAAGTGACGGCGCTGGCGAGGATGCCATGGGTAACGGTTCTGGCTTTCAAAGCAAACACTGCATGCACTATGGCCAGGTACCTGTCCAGGGTCAAGAGGATTATGAAGAAGATGCCACTGTAGAAGCCAAGAAGGTAGACACCTGAGAGGATTCGACACAATGCCTCCCCAAAAATCCAGTCATGAACAGCGTAATAAGCCCAAAAAGGGAGAGAAAATACAAAGAGCAAATCAGAAATTGCCAAGTTGAGCAGGTAGATGTCAGTCATACTCTTCAGCCTCTTGTATTTTACCAGGATAAGGACAACAAGCATGTTGCCTGTCAGACCAAATATCAGCACTAAAGAATAAAGAGGTGGCAAAAAGTTTGCTGCAAAATGCTTTTCCTCAGTTGCAGGGCAAGGCGTTGAATCACTGTAGTCAAATTCTGTTGTCAGTGGCCAGTCGGTGTAGTCTGCAGTTTCGTTTCCCATGGTGTGTTGGTCTGAAAAAGAAAAAAACATTAAACTAGAGGAATCTCCAAGCTTTGCAGTGAAGAGAACCAAACATGCTGATATTCTTCTCTGGATTGTATTTTGCTGATGAGCACACAAACACTACTGTGTCAGAGCATGGAAGAGAATGAAATTGCAGAGTTCCCAGGAAACCCATCCATACAGCTGTGTGTGGAGCCACATTGGTGCATGTTGGAAGTGTTCTCTGTGTCATTTCCCTTGTGTACATTATCTCAGGCATTTTTCCTCCTCAGGAGAGCCTGTCAGCTGCCTGGCCTAATCAGAAACAGGGGAATGGTGAATTTAATCCAAGCCATGGCTGTTCGTGGTTTAGGGACCATTGGAGGGACTGGCCTTCCTGTGCAAGAAGGACCCAGGGCCTGGGAGATGAGTATGCATCAGAGCTGTGAAAGCCTCACGCAAGTTCTGCTACAGTGGGAGAAGAGAAAGGCTTGTGGCTGTGATGTCAGTCCCTCCAGTCACCAAATTCACCCTTTTCCAAGCCCCTGCTGTGACTGTGAGCCAGATGCAGAAGCATAGCTTTGTGTAACTTGGGCTCTGAAAGGCTCAGGAGAACTCTCTTCTTTCTCACAGATCCCCAGAGAACATGGAAGAATTCCTGTGTGTCTCATGAGAAGCTGGGCAGAGGGTTTTGTGAGGATGGGTGTCAGAGGGACTAAACATGCTCCCTGGTCACGCACTGGGCAAGTGCAATCAATGCCTTTGGTAGCCACCCAAAGAGAGCTACTTGCTGTCTGGGTAAAGGGCTGCTCTTTCTTCCTGTGCCATCAGGACTGCTTTTATCAGACATGGACTTTTATCATCCTTTTATCATCTGGACTGCTTCATGGCAGACTGGTGGCCGCCCATGGCAGGCTGCTGGTTTTGAAATCAGCCTCTTCCTGGAAATGTCCTGCCTGTTCTTAGACAAAGGCAACACAGTGCTCCTGATGCAGAAGGGTTCAGGCAGTGCATCTGCCCAGCTTGCTGTGTGATCCCTGAGCATTTGTGTTGTGCAGCAGTGTTCACTCCATTCCTGAATGCACTTTTTTCAACAGTGTGGGGTTTCAACCCTTGTGGGGTTGCAGACATCTTTTGCAGAGACCACACTCTCAAAGCCACCATTTCATTCTCTCTGCACTTGAGCTCTGCAAGTCTAAATGTAACTGAAGACAGTCAGCCCGTGGCTGGAGTGACACAGGGACAGGTCCCTGCTCTGCTTTTTGTTACAAGCTCATAGTGGTCCATTATTACTTAGAGCATATGAAATCCCCAAAGTCTCTCTTTGTGCCTGTAGACAAAAGTGTGGAGGAGAAAGGACTATTTTCTGCTGTAAAAATGTATCACTTGAAATGCCAGTATCCGTAATCTGTGTCAAAGTGGTTAATTTAGCTAAACCTAAGATGAGGTCTTGGGGAAGGGGCTATTTTCTAGGTCTGTGACCTTAAAAATGAAGTTCTGTTGCGAGGTCCTGATGAAGGTTCGTGTGCTGCACAGTGCAGATATGCATCTGCTCCAAAAGAGGAAGCTTTGTTGGACAAAACTCTGCACCTTGTACAAAAAGAAATGCTGCCTTTGCAAAACCTTTTCCTGCTCTTTCCCCGAGTTCTTGAGTCTGGCTACCAGCTCTTCCCCTGAGAATAATTCCTCTAACAATGATATCCATATTCAGACATTACTTTGATATGTTGAGCATGGTGTAAAGTTTTCTTTTGGAGAATAAGGAATTAGAGAATATCAGCAATATCAACTTTGCCCAGATACAATTTCTTGATGAGAAGTAAGTCCTGTCAAACTCCTCAAAGACTCTCTTTCAGGAAACTCCTGCAATCTCTGTAAAACAGGGGTTTTTTTCCATAGTCATACTAACTATGTAGCTATTTCAATGCAGCAGTAATGGTTTTGTTGGTAAAGGAAGTGGCTGTGGTTCTGTCGTCAGTAAATAACTCAATTTTAAAGTAGGTAAGGGTTTATATTTCTTGAGAGCTTTCACCAACGCTTAATTAAAAAAGGCAAGTTTATGAAACAATCTTTGGTCCAAACCATTAATTTCTTTACTTCAAAACATGATGAGACTTAGGCTCTACCCAAGTAAATATTCAATATTTCCTTCAGCTAGACCTGCTAGATCCATGTTGCATGCCCTGGCAGCACATCCCTGATACTGCATGTAGCTAAATATCTTCATTTACAATGTGTCAGTCAGCCATGCTGTATACTGGGATTATGGGATAAGTGCCAGACCCAGCACTTCCTGTCTTGCTCATTTTGCACCTGTGGGATGGTCATGCATAAATATGGGTATGAAAAACTGCTAAGTCACAAACCCAGAGTGGGATTTTTTGAGTAGGTGATTGATAGGATACATGCAAATATTGCAAAATGCTGCCTTGATATTACTGTGATAATTCTTTTTGTGACACCCCTTCTTCCTGTTAACTGCTATCTCAGTGCCTTATCTCTTTTTCCTCTGCCTTCCTGGAATGACAACCACACCTTCCCTGCGTCTTATCTTCTTCCTTATAACCCTTTTTGTGTGCTTAAATTATGGCTTCCCCTTTGAGCAGTTTCTTCTGCTAACCGAGCCCCATTCCTCTAGCCCAGCCTTTGCTTCAGAAGTCTCTCTCTCTGCAAAAGTATTTACTGCTCTGAATTGTGTGTAGTATCTAGCACATGCTGACAATGGAGACTAAAAATACTATTTTGGAAACCAGAAAAAGGAACTGTAAGCAGGTTTGTGCTTCGTTCTATAATCTTGCTGTTTTAGGAGACACTGTTAGCTACTGGCTAGACTATTTCACTGGGTTAATCAATGTAGGTTGTTCACCTTACAAGAGGGATCTGACTGGGCTTATGTTTCCTGATCATTAAAAAAAACCCCAAAATACAGTCAACAAAGATCTCTGAAGAAAGGATATTTCAAAAACAGTTCTATATTATTTTAAGTACACTTTAGACAAATGCAATATTTCTAGAAACCTTCAATCTGCTGTACAAATTATGTTGCTCTGCTTGAGACTAGCAGTCACGCAGTTTTCAAAAGAAAGGCTCATCATAGAAAAGATGAGTAAACTCATGTCACTCTTTCATGCTGAGTTTCAGATTTTATTAAAGTGAGTTTCAGTTCATTCGCACCGTCCCATAAAATGGTAATAATTATAAAGCAAAACAGAGGTAAATTGCTAAGTTATGCTGTGTGTAAACAGGATCCATTGAGTCAGTGTCTAAACTACAACACTAGGTGTTCTGTAGTCATCCTGTGAGAAGAGTAAGTACTCTTCATCAAATAACACTCAAACTGTTTCGTTTTGAAGCAACAGTTTTAAAATCTGTATTTCCATCATTGCACATCATTTTCAGAGACAAATCAGGGAGGCATACTCTGTTTCTTACTTAGATCAATTTCTAGAGATTTATTTCTTTGCTTACCTGGATCCTCTGCTCAAGTCTTCTAGTGATTTTGTCCTTTAAAACTATTTTATAGTGTATTCCATTTAACAAATATTATGCATTCCGCCAGGGTAATTTTTGAAGATGGTACACTGGCATGGTTCCACTAGTATCTTTCACTTCAGGCATCATACTACCTAAGTAGCTACTAAATGTTAAAAAAAAAACCAGAAAAAAAAAAGAGGTAAAGATGACTTACCATGTATCTTGTGGTGCAGGTGATGTCTTGTATTATTACTACAAGTAATGCTAAACTGACTTGTCAGTCAACAGACAAAGGTCAAAAACACCTCTTCCTGCGTGAAGAAGGATGTGTCAGTTTGAAAACTTCCAGCAAAAAAAAATCTGTTTTCATTTAAAAAAAGTGAAGAAGCTGTTCTCTGGTTCTCTTTTTTCTAAAAATGGGTCATCAGATGTTATTTTTCTAACTCTTGAGATGTGCAGAGATGTTGAAATTGTAGCCGATCCTCCTAGGAGTTGAAGTTTCACAACTCACAGCTGTAGTTTTAGAAAATGGATTTATATAATTATCTTTTTCTTTTAGCCAGCCTGTTTGAATCAAGAACAGTTTACATGCAGTTCATCCCTTTTCATTTTTCAGTAATTAAATTTCTTTTATGTTCTTCTGTCCTTTAACAGAAAGTGGAGCCCTTGAATAAAGTTTATGCTTCTCTTCAGAGTTACCTGCACTTTCTGTTGTCTTGCTCTGGTTTGCAGTCCTTTTGTTTCAGGAGATATGATCAATTCTTTTTTTCTTAAACCCAGTCTTCTGGACTTGTTTTTTATTTTAGTCCCTCTCATAAGACTGTGACTTAGTCTGTATATGAAGTCTGACCTTTTAAAACAGCACTTTACTTACATTTTGGAATTGAGCTTTAGAAAAGTCTGATAAAATCTGATTTCTTATCAATTTCCTTCCTTGCAGCTGATTGCTCTGACTTTTAGAGTTAAACTGAAGCTGCACTATGAGCAGATTTCTAGATCCTTCTTGGACACCAAAGAAATGACGCAGGAGGTAGGAAAAATACAGAAAGCAAGAAAGGGATGGTGCCTTACCAAATCCCCAAGAACCCCAGAGAGAGAAACCCTGACAAGATGCCTGATAAAGTACAAGATGCCTCTGCCTCCCTGTGACATCTCTTTGTAGGGTTCTGGAGGATCTTATCCTGTCAGTGAAGGCACTAAAGGTTTTTTGCACTCACTCTGTGCTCACTCACTGAAAAAATTTTAAAATGCCAAAAGCACAACGGGGATGTCATTCTCAGATGCTGCCATTCCTTAACAGAAGTCAAGGGAATCACCATTTCTGAGTTACCTTTCAGATCTGGGGGTATTCAGTAAAGAGTGAAAAGCTCACTTTGTTTTCCTTGTCAACGCTTCTTTGCATGAGGGAATAATCTTTATTCCATAGGATAAATGGAATTTTCTCTTCCTTTCTTAATCATCTGTTCCAATGAGCTCTTTAAGGGCTGGAGTCTCAGGGTCAAAATTAAAGGCCCCTCTAGGGTATTCTAAGGGTGCATTCCCCCCACCATGATTGATGGACTGACTATATTAGAGCCCCTACACAGGGAGTGGAAATAGCTGCTTCTAATGTTGTTTCCACTACACCTAAAACAAGTTCCCAATTACTGCCTAACTTTGCTGGCTAAAAAATTCTGCTTTTGCACTGAATTCTGATAATTCTGAAACAAGGTATTGTGTCAAATTACTTTTTCAATGTCTAATTTCTAAACAGTCTACACACTAAAATTAACAGATGTTTTAAGTATTTCTTTATGAAACGTGCATTGTTTACTATTTGTTACATGCTACTGAACCCACTGGAGACTCTAAACCCTTTCATAAACTCATACTATAGGAACAGGGGAAACAGTCTCAAAACTGTTGCCAGACCTGCCTGTTTTTCATTGAGATTTTTGATTCTGAAATATATTCCCACAAAACTTGCCTCCAGCATTTCAACTAATAACAACAAAAACAGCTACTACTTAAAACTAAAACCTGTGGCAGGCAGGTCTTCAGAAATAGTCGTGTATTTCCACAGATTCATTGGCTTTATTAATGTGTTTGATTTTGTTGATCATGGGCCTTTGTTCCCATAGCTCAGTCTGGTCAGCGAGCACAGTGGGGCACGTTATGTAGTGATGAAGGGTATTGCACACCAACAGAGGGCCTCTGCCACTCACAGTTGTAGCAGCTGAGTAAGGGAAATGCATTTGGTCTGCTCACCAGCTGCGTCTTGCAGCTGGATGAGAGACTCCCCAGAGAGAGTGTGAATTGCTGTGGCACTTGGTAGCCCAAATACTGGGCTGTGTTACTATTAGCAGCACCTGCAGGATATCTACAATTAGCTATACCCCATCTGCAAATAAGCAGAGCTGCTGAGAAGCCAGATTTGATCAGGTCTTGCACATGGCTGTAGGCAAGCTCAATCCCCTTGTGCTGTTCATGGAGCACTGGTGGTGTGCTGTGTTCATCAATGCTATTAGGATGAGATCTTTCCTGCAGAATTTGGTCTCCCATCCAGTCTGAGGTCTCATCACACTGTGGTCTAATCTGGGACTTGCTGCCTGGGACAGCCAATGCTGTCTCACCTCTTCTTCCTTGCTGCTTCCATCTAATGTGTGTGAACACTGAGGGATAGACAATTCAAGCAGAACATCCATTGTTACAAGCCAGATTTTTTTCAGCTTTTCTCAATCCCTTGCCCAGCATTTCTTTGAAAAAGTGCACTGCTGCTTGTCATGAACTCCAGTGGATTTTAAGAATCTTTACCTAAGCTATACCTCATCATTTTACCAAGAAATTGAAGCTACTGTTCAATAATAAAAGTAACAATTCAATAGGTTGATATAGCTTTGAATTTTACCTATCATGGTTTTCATTCAGAGATGAGTAGGAGTTATGTTTAGTGGTGTGACACTCCTTCCCTCCATCAAGATATTCCTGGAATGGAAGTGAGCTTTGTGCATCACCTGTGGGGCTCAAGTTGGTGTACTGGGCAAGTGTGCAGCCATGTACACTGTAAAGTCAAGCTGCATTTGTCAATATCTCTTATCTAGTGATTGATTATATGATTCATCTTTACAGTAATCAGCCCATAACACTGGAGTGTTTGGTATCTGAGTGGTATGGCACTCGCACAAGGAGATGTTGTAATTTATTTGTGGTTTACACCAGTACTGAAATGTCTGCTAGGACACATACCAAAAACTCATGTACCATTGGAATACACAAATGTCACAATTATGGGTACAGAAACTTGAAAATTCAAATACTTTCCATTCAAGTCATAGCAAAGTTGCACCACCATAAGAAGAAAGGCTGGGGGTAAAAAGATTCCTGGGACAGAGTGACAGACACCTTTCTTAGGTATACACAATGTGATGAAGCACAACACTCTTATTAAAATTCTATCACTATAGCAAAGATTAATCCTTTCTATCTGGAGAAAAGGTCAAATGAAGACAAGTGAACACGAACTAGATTAATCTTGTACTTGTATTCACAACATCTGTGTCCAAGTTATTTTAGCATTAGTATATCTTTTATTTCATCAGTGACAAATGTCTTTGTCTTGAAGAGGCTGAATAAAGACATCCAGCTAAAACTACTTTATTGCTTAGGCTGTTTTTTCTTTCAGGCTCTCAAGTTCTGGTGGCATAATTTGAGCCACCATCACAATTACACCCAATCTTAACACCTGTGAGGTGTATTCTTTTGAGGAGAGCAGGGGAAAAGCATGATGTACCACACCCTAAGATTTCTATCACAGAGACTAGTGAAAAAAACCAAAACACTTCACACGTATGTGTAAAGGAAGATGCGTTGCAAGAACAAACTCTGAAAGACACAAGCATTTCTAAATTGGATGAACATTTCTTCACGTTGCTGTTTATTGTGAATAACATCAAAGGTTTGGGGCTTTTTCACCTATTATTCTTAGGCTGTCTCTTGGTTTCTTTCTTGGAAATCTGGCACATATGTAATTATACATTGCAGCACATATTACCTCTACCGTCATGGTATTATTTTTGTTTTGGCTTTCTCCGAGCTGCTCTTACAGAACTGTTTCCTTACACAGCGAAGAAGAGAACATTGCTTCCTTCTACTATTTTTATCCAGATTTCTGACATATGCTCTCCTAATTTATTGAGAAAGGGTTGTGATAGTACAACAGATTTTACTTTTGAGCCACAGTTATGCATTTCACAAAATTTCAGCTCTCAGAATCTCATTTTTACATAGGCCTTTAATTCACACACTTTGGTTATTTCTGGTACATTTCTAGTACATAAATTCTAGGTCTAGAGTTTGTGTTCGGGGCCATCTCATCTGTGCATTGGAAATGCTTCTCATTGTACATGTAGGTCCTGGACTTTTTATCAGGCAGGCTGGGAAAATCACACACCAAATTTGTTCCCAGTGAAAACTTGGTCACACAAAGGGTGAAGAGAGTCTGTTCAATAGCAAGGGATATGCCCGTAATGAAATTAAGTACCTTGAGAATGTTAAAAATTCACTGAAGTATAGTACAGGATGAATAAAAGAACTTAGAAAATGAGAGAATAACCAAATGTGCAGAAACCAAAATCTATGACCTGAGAACAAGAGGACACTATAAATCAAACTACAAAGAAAATGAAACTGTTGATAAAGCCAAAGACCTTTGCTTAGTCATTAACAGAGTTAAATACCTGCCTGTAGACTCTGATTACCTCTTATTCACAAAACTCCTTTCTTCAAAGAGCATGCATGTCACTGTTGAGCCGCTAGCAGAGAAGAAAAACCCGGATTCTCAGCGTGGCATAGAAAAGAGAACTTTATTATTTTTCTTCCAACCTATACAGACTTTTCAGAGGTCACCCAGATTGGTCAGTCAGAAACCTCCCCCTAGGCCTGGTTGGCCAGGCCTGAACTGTCCAAATCTCAAGACACTGTTTTAACAACATCCAAACTTTATCTTTGTTTATAAAACACAGGAGAAAGTTCTCATGGGAAAGACCTGTGCTAGCCACACATGCAGGGTAAAGGAAGTGTGCACTGTACCTTTAAATGGAGACAAGAGGATGCAAAGCCAAGGACTTTAGCTTTAGCTTGGTACATATATGGGAAACGTTGAATTTTTATTGTTCAGAATGCAAAAAAAAAAGAGCACCTGGCATACTGGAGGTGTGCTAGTGTTATGGATTCACTACCTAGCACCTGTCTCTGCACAGATATGAAAAAAACAAATATCTCAACTGCGTGTATGTGAATCAGCTTCTGGGTTGAATCAGTTTCTTTTACCTGGTGGTGAAAGAATCCGTGCTCAGGACAACACCAGGACCCAGGAACCAGAAAGTAATTTTGGGTGTCAAAGATTAAGTATAGTCTGTAATTGTCCATACCTTATATTAGCGTTCCTGCAAGTTATGTCCAGATGGCTGTTTTACTTCCATCCCTTTGGTTTCCACTCCATTCAAAAAGGCTGGTGTCAGGATAGGTTGTGTTGTTCGCGTTGTATGGGTAGTTGTTGTGTGTCATCCTACTGGCACAAAGCTGTAGATAGTTCTGGAGAGCTGAGCATCACTAGGTGGTTTCTGCAGTTTTGCATATTGACATACGTTTCTGATAATGCTGCCCTCCTCCATCTCAGTGTTGGGGTCCCACCTTCTCAGGATCAGTCATTCCAGACTTCAAACACTCAAACTGAGATTGCTTTCGCTGTCACCAGAATTACAAAGCATAATTTTGGCAGTTATACAAACTTAAACAAGCAATTTTTTATCCTCCTATTCCATTTTTTTTAATTAAGTACAGCTCCTAGTAGGCAAGTGTCACCAGAATATGGGTACAAAGCAATGCCTACACCCCTTTGTTCTGGGCTGGTTGCTATTACTATTCTAAACGCACCAAAATTTTCCAGTCTGTTTTTTTTCCTCTGTTAGCTTAAATTATTTTATTACTTTATTAAGGAGTAATGCTTCTGAGGCCACAGCAACCACACTAAACACTTCCTAGTGGAGGTCAGTAGGTATCAGCAGTTGAAAACTGCAGCAAAATTAAATTTCAAAAGGAGCAATATCTGCTTGTTGTGCCATTTCATGTGGTCAGCATCATGTTATTCTCCTGGAACTTTCTTTGTTTCTCATTAACTCAACAAGATATCATATATATTTGTCCTTATGTTCTTTTTATTATCCCTTCCATAATTTTCACTGGAGGAAGAGATGTTTATTTTGGAGTTTCATAACTGAAGTCTCTCTTATCTAAACCTTTTAAGGTTCAGCTAAAAGTATTTATCTCTGGTCTTCCCATTAGTTTGGCTAGTATTTTTTTAGTGTCTGTTAGGGCTAAAAAAGTCATTCACTTTTGTGACTACTCTTCCCTATTTATCCATTTCCGTCGACTCCCTTTATATCCCGTTTACATTTATCTTATATAAAATACATACACATACTGTTAGGTTAACGAACAAGAAAGTCTTATGGCAGAACATCCCTATGTACTGATTACAAGAAGTTTCACTATTTCTGTTTGTCCATCAAACAAACCACAGACAAACCAATGGCAGTGCTTATAAATCTGGTGGTTACTTGTGAGTGCTATTCAGCACTCACCAGTACCATATATGTACTTTTGCTACATTTCCTTTTGCCTCTTAAGAAGTCTGTCTGACAGCTGGCAGAGTTATCTTTTGCTGTGTGGGACATTCCCCCCCACGTTTCTGAGCATGTGTCAGTAGCATCTCCTAACAAGAAGGTTGGAGATGCATAAACTAAGCTGTGTGACTGGCTTTGGGGCTGTGCACAGACATATGTTTGTGGCATGTGGTCATTCTTTTCATAAGGGTGCTGAAAGCCCAGGCATTACACTGTCTGTTCAGGAGTTCCATGCCAAAAGTTTTGAACTTGAAAAAATTTTCACTTATCTGTTCAATATCTGTTGTAAAACACCAATTTGTGATGTTCACAAAGGTCTTGTCTTGGATCTGTTTGATTTTCTGGTGCGACTTTTATACTCTCAAATGCCTGTTTTTATCTCCTTTACATCTCACCAGAGCAGCTCAGATGCCTCCCAAACACTTCAGAGGTTCTTCCTCGTGTTAGTGTCTTCTCTGCTGCAACCCTGACGTATTGGCAAATCCTCGCCATTTTCTTAACATACCTCCAGTTCATCACACAGTTAGGGCACACCTGCCTGTGTCTCTAGCTCTTACACACACACACACACACTGTATCTTCATCTCAATGTTTTTCCCCAGCAGACCTTGAGTTATGGAATATTTGTGTCCCGTATGTAAAATTTCTACCACTTCTCTGCTGAGGTGACTTCTGTTGTCTTTCATGGGGACTGTGAATCTTGTTATATCTTCCTCAAGAGTAGCTCCATCCCACTGTGACCAGATTTTCTGAAGTCCTGGTTGCCTGATTTGAGGCTACATGGCCTTTAGCTATACTATGGTGCAGCCACGTCTGATTGATTAAGAATAAAAAACTGTCACAAAACTCTCTAGAGCCCTGCATGTCTCAGTGCAAAGCTGTAATGAAGAACCAAGGATTATCCTGCCTGGGTATATAATGATAAGATAATCTTTAAGTTTAGTTTATTTGTGTTCCTGCAGCACAAAAAAGAAAATCGAAATCCAAAATTAAAAAAAGGGTGTGGTTATAGAACTTAGTTTATCCCATGGTGGAGAGATGAGAAGAGTGTGCAGGGGAGAGGAGGAGTTGTGGATCATAGGCTGATGAAAGGAATGGGCACAATGGAACAAGGAGAATAACATGGTGAAGCAGAAGCATATTTCTTTATTGGACTTAAGTGCTCAAGTTCCTTACACGTAAAACTTGGGACATCAGGCACATTGCTTGGCTGGGGTCAATCTGCACAGTGCAAGGAGATCTGAAATTACCTGCAGAAAGTCTATGGAGAATCCTGCTTTTATCCCAATATTAATAGAGTTATATCTTGTATTGCCCTCTTTTATTCCTTCTTTTTCCCTATTTATGACACACACAAGCCTGTTTCTCCAAATTTCACTCATCTAAAATCTGTGGCCCCAGACTTTTCCCAAAGTTACCATAGTTCACTCTTCTCAAGCTTGCTGGCAGATAAAAGTTGTGCCAGCTGCAGTAGCTTCTGGACTGGGCAGACAGCTTGCTTGGTTTGAAGTGTGGTATTACAAGTGCCCCTGGCTCGATCTTTTTCCCAACTCCACTGTGAGAGCAGACCTGATGTCCTTTTGCTTAGAGAAGAGAATATGGGCTACAGGGTATACACAGATTTTCAGACACCGATTTTATTAATTTCACTGTATTTACAAGAAAACAGGAAGAAATTTAATTGCAACAAGGAAAGGATTTAAAATAAAACACAGCAGTAGAAATATCACTGTTACAGGATTTGTATCACACTGAACTAATCTATGTTTAAAATTATAAAGGTGTTTTCACTTTGTTTCAATGAAACAAAGTAGAAAAGAAAGGGAAAATATTCTTTCCAAGCAAGAAAATTTACTGTGAGTATAGGTTTTGGTCTTTTGTTTAAAAAGACCAAATCTGTGGCTGTTAACTTCGCAAGGTAGTGGCCAGGTAATAATAGCTGATAGGATAAGAGCTAACAGCTAATAGAAGCAGTGCCTGGGCATTTTAAGGCAAGAGGGGGAAGAGTCTTTGCACCACCTACATTAAGGCATCTGATACCTAAATTAAGAGTCTGGCATTTCCAGGTTTCCTCTACAGCTGGACATTTAATCTTCCCCTGAGACTATTTAAATCTTATGCCTGCTCCTGGCTCAGGTACTTCTTGTTCTCTACTGACCACTTAGGGACCTTGAGGATATTTACTGTTAATTTAGGTATCTGCATCACATGCCTGATGTTAAGTAGTGTGGAATTCCGTCTGGTGTCCATACCTTGCTGGAGGTTAGTTGAACCTGCCCCTCCAGATTTCCATGAGCAAGTCTTTACATGCATGAGCAGTGCCCTTCTAAGGAAATGGGGAAAAATCCAAAAGGATAGCTCACTCGCATAAGGGGTGCTCACCTGCGCTTCCTCAGAGTTTGAAGTAAGAATTTGTCTGCTATGTTCCTCCTTCCTCTTCTTTGCTAGAATACCTAGCAAAATACCCTAGAATACCTCTCTCTTTTACAGGGAAACTCTGAATAGTGGAATAAATGTATGTCCCTAGTACACCAGTGGGCCAATTGTCTTGAGTCTTCAATCAGCATGCAGTTCTCATGGAGGCACGAGCTGGCTGGAGGCACTCTTCTCCTGGGAAGGCAGGAAGATATGCCTTGTCTGGAATTGGCTGCTTTTGCGCTTCCGAGGCCACTTCTTCCTAGAAGTGTATCCCAAAAGTCAGACTTTCTGTGTGTGAAGAGCGTGTTTCTCCCATGCAGGAGCCTAACCTGACACACCTGTGTCATGTGTTGCCATGTAAACTCTTCAACACATGATTTGCCTGTCAAGAACTAAGGAGGCCTCCTCAGTACTGTGCTCACAGTCTCCAAAATCCTGCAGAGGGTCCTGATATATTTTCTCATACAGAATCCTGCACACCAAATACAAAGGTTATTTTCATTCTCGCCTCGCAGATCTTTGCTGAAGTGCCTTTATTGCTTAAATGTTGTTTTTCTTGGAGGGATATGACTTCTCAGAAACAAGCCCATGCTTTTTAACAGTCCATCATTGTCTTGTGCAGTCAGCAAATTTGGTGTACGCAGTTACTCGAAAAATTACACCCACAAAAATCACAATGTTGCTGATTGAATGCACGTTTTGGAAAATGTTAGCAACTAAACAGTAATATGGCAGACATAAAACTAAAAAGCAAAAATCAAAATACTATAATTTAGTCATAACTCTTAAAGGATTATGTTTAAAAATGACTGCACTATTAGTTAACAGAGAAATCCTTGGGTTAAATGGTCCCAGTAATATCTTGTGAGATGACCTATTACTCCTTAGATTTTTCTATGTCATTTTGCCCCCTCAGTAAATCTCAGTGGATAGAATATTGTAAAGAAGCACGGTCATATTATTGTGGGCCCTATTTAAATCATAGACCCAGCTATGCAGTTAATATTTCCTGGAGAACTCATTGATTCTCTCAGTTTAACAATGGAAAATTCTGTAATCCCAGGGAGCAGTTAACCACAAGAATAGGAAGTCATGCAGTTTTCAGTAGTGGTTGACATAAAGATCTTAAATCATGTCAGGCACTCCTTAAGGCAAAGGAAGTAATGCAAGATTTACTATCTAATATTCTAATGTATTTTTATAGTCCAGTAGAGATGTCGTGCTCTGCAGTGGATTGTGTGAATGTGGAACTGGCTCTTTCCAATTTCTCACGATAAAGACTTGGACATTTTTTACAAAGGTGAGGTGCAACATGCTTTCGGAAAAAGGTACAAAGATACACCCTAAATTTTTCTCCAACAAATACATAGATCACAGGATTGATGCAACAGTGGATCATTGAGATTGTTTCTGTCACTTGGATTGCTTTTGCCAGTTGACCTTTGATTTCACAATCTGGAGTGAAAAGTGAACTTTGAAATGTATGTAAAAAAGAAGAAATATGGAACGGTGTCCAGAAGATGAAGTAAAAAATCATGATCACAAAAATAAGTCTGACCGCCTTCTGCTTTTTCTCATTCTTAGATCTCAATAATGTTTTTAGAATTTGTGAGTAACTGAAAATCATAATTAACATTGGAATGACAAGTCCCAGAATGTTCATTTTTAAAGTATAGGAGTACTTCCAATATATTGTGGAATCACTTGGATAATGAGCACTGCAAGTACTACGTGAACTTTCCTTCTGAGTTCTCTGAAATACTACCCCAGGAACAGAAACAAGAACAGCAACAACCCAAATGACGGCGCTGGCGAGGATGCCATTGGTTACGGTCCTGGTTCTCAAAGCAAACACTGCATGCACTATGGCCAGATACCTGTCCAGGGTCAAGAGGATTATGAAGAAGATGCCACTGTAGAAGCCAAGAAGGTAGACACCTGAGAGGATTTGACACAATGCCTCCCCAAAAATCCAGTCATGAACAGCGTAATAAGCCCAAAAAGGGAGAGAAAATACAAAGAGCAAATCAGAAACTGCCAAGTTGAGCAGGTAGATGTCAGTCATACTCTTCAGCCTCTTGTATTTTACCAGGATAAGGACAACAAGCATGTTGCCTGTCAGACCAAATATCAGCACTAAAGAATAAAGAGGTGGCAAAAAGTTTGCTGCAAAATGCTTTTCCTCAGTTCCCATGCATGGTGTCGAATCGCCATAGTCAAATTCTGTTGTCAGTGGCCAGTCAGTGTAGTCTGCAGTTTCGTTTCCCATGGTGTGTTGGTCTGAAAAAGAAAAATAAAAAAAAGACATTAAACTAGAGGAATCTCCAAGCTTTGCAGTGAAGAGAACCAAACGTGCTGATATTCTTCTCTGGATTGCATTTTGCTGATGAGCACACAAGCACTACTGTGCCAGGGTGTGGAAGAGAATGAAATTGCAGAGTTCCCAGGAAACCCTTTGTCAACCCTCGACACCCTTCCATACAGCTGTGTGTGGAGCCATATTGGTGCATGTTGGAAGGGTTCTGTGTGTCATTTCCTATGTGTACATTGTCTTGTGTGTTTCCCCTCCTCAGCAAAGTCTGTCACTTGTCTGATCCAACCAGGTGGAGAGGAAAGATTATTTTAATCAGAGTTGTGGATAGTTTAGGGCTGTTGTGCTCATTAGTGGCTTTCCAGAGGAGTGTAGAAAGCCAGGAAGGCAGCCACAGGAAAGCACAGTGCCTGACATGCACAGCACAGTCTTGCTTCTCCTTGGGACCTGTCCATCTACTTATCATACCAGTCCGTCCTATAGCCCTTATCCACAGAAAACCAGGCATTGTCAGGTGTCATGTGTCAGGCCTGCAAAGGCACTGTGACATGGGTGAAGAACAGACTGAATTCAAGCACTTCTTCAAGTAGTTTGTGACTTCCTGGGAGCCCTAATGCCTGTGGGAATCAGGACAGTGCTAAACATACCTACCCAGTGGAGCGGCTGTTGTGGGTGTTGCAGAGTGGAATGTTTATAAAATGGCTAACACTGCATAAAAATGGCAAACACTGTGTCCTTTACAGAGCCTGGAGCAGGTGTCAGCAGTGGAATTGTGCTGGTTTCAGACAGCCCTGGGATTGAATCAGCCCACAGTCCTGTAGAGAGAACAGAGAGACAAAGACCTTGGCAAATGGTGGAAACGAGTGGCTGTTGGGGTGGCCTCTAACATCTGTGTCTATCATGGCATCTTCCTGTCAGCTAAAAGACCTTCCCACGCCTGCTTGGGGTTGTAAGGAGTTTTGATTCCTTATTTCAATAGTTGTTTACAGCCATTATTCAGGAGCTGCAAACTTTAGATTGGCAGAGTGTCTTGGAGGGAGCACAAAGGCAAAAGGCAGATATGGCCTTGCTCTGGGTGTGCACTACAGTTCTTCATGTGATGTTGTTCTTCATCCTTTGTCAGTCAGTGTTTCCAGTAAGACAACAATGAGGAAATGTGAGGGTTGTGCAAGCTCTCTGTCCCTTCAATTTTGGCTGAGGGACTGTTGGAGTGACTGGGCTTCCCCTGCAAGAAGGAGTCTGGGCATCAGCCGCTCTGGTCACCAAAGCCTCCCCTTTTCCCAAGTCCCTGCTGTGACTGTGAGCCAGATGCAGAAGCATAGCTTTGTGTAACTTGGGCTCTGAAAGGCTCAGGAGAACTCTCTTCTTTCTCACAGATCCCCAGAGAACATGGAAGAATTCCTGTGTGTCCCATGAGAAGCTGGGCAGAGGGTTTTGTGAGGATGGGTGTCAGAGGGACCAAACATGCTCCCTGGTCACGCACTGGGCAAGTGCAATCAATGCCTTTGGTAGCCACCCAAAGAGAGCTACTTGCTGTCTGGGTAAAGGGCTGCTCTTTCTTCCTGTGCCATCAGGACTGCTTTTATCAGACATGGACTTTTATCATCCTTTTATCATCTGGACTGCTTCATGGCAGACTGGTGGCCGCCCATGGCAGGCTGCTGGTTTTGAAATCAGCCTCGTCCTGGAAATGTCCTGCCTGTTCTTAGACAAAGGCATCACAGTGCTCCTGATGCAGAAGGGTTCAGGCAGTGCATCTGCCCAGCTTGCTGTGTGATCCCTGAGCATTTGTGTTGTGCAGCAGTGTTCACTCCATTCCTGAATGCACTTTTTTCAACAGTGTGGGGTTTCAACCCCTGTGGGGTTGCAGACATCTTTTGCAGAGACCACACTCTCAAAGCCACCATTTCATTCTCTCTGCACTTGAGCTCTGCAAGTCTAAATGTAACTGAAGACAGTCAGCCTGTGGCTGGAGTGACACAGGGACAGGTCCCTGCTCTGCTTTTTAGTAGATAGTCAATAGTAGTTAATTACATGTTGGTCCATTCTGAGCTGTAGTATGTGAAATTTTTGAAGTGTCTTAAGCTCATGTCAGCTTATTCAGCTGTTGGAGCAAAGGCTGACTTCTTGATATGTATTTACAGACCACTCAGGATCCAGAGGACATAGTTTTGATCTGGATTTTTATCTTGGTGGATATATGTATCATTCAAATAATCTTCTTGAACAAATTTTGTTGGTTACACAGTATCAAAACAATTTTCCATATGTGTATACACACAAGTAAATATACATATATATACTTATGTATGAAATCATAGTTTTGTAGAATCATTTAGATTGGAAAAGACCTCTAAGATCATTGAGTCCACCAATTACCTTAACACTGTCAAGTCCACCACTGAACCATTTCCCTAAGCATCTCATCTACATAGATTTTAAATACCTCCAAGGATGGTGACTCAACCACTTCCCCAGGCAGCCTGTTCCAGAGCTTGATATCCCTTTCAGTGAAGAAATTTTTCCTAATATTTGATCTAAACCTCCTTTGATGCATTTAGCCTTGTTGAATCTATGTATTTGTATAAAAAGAAAATAACTTATTTATTTTCTTCCAAGTCTGGGACTCATTTTAAGTTGTAAAGCCAGGAGAAAAATACTATGGGAGCAATAGAACTAAAATTAACTGACTTCCTACAGATTTGTCTCCTTTGCTGTCCAAGTCTCATGTCCTGTGAGGGGTTGACCCCGGCCGGCAGCTCAGCTCCCATCTAGTCACCTACTCACATCCCCACAGCAGCATCAGGGAGAGAACCAGAAGTGCTGAAGCAAGAAAAACTTGTGGCTTGAGAAAAAGAGAGTTGAATAAGAGAATGAAACTGAAAAAACCCACAAGAGAAAATACAAGGGCAAATGCTTGCCATGTACTTCCAAGCAAACAGATGCTCCCCAGTCTTTGAGCAATGCCTCCTCTGGAAAATTCCCCTCTGCCCCTAGTTTTATTCCTTAGTGTGATGTTACATGGCATAGAATATTCCTTTGGTCAGTTTGGGTCATCTGTCTCAGCTGCGGTTACAAATCTAAAAGACATCACCATAAGGGCTGCTGAAAAGAAAAGAAATTCCATCCCAGTCAGACCAAGTTCACCTTCCCACTACCAAAACTGAGCTCTTGCCCTATGCACTGATCCTGGCTAGAAAGACAGCATGTGCTGTGGTGGTTTTGTTTACTGTCTCTGACCTGATGGGAAATCTCTCAGCATTTGTGTGGGCCAGAGCTCAGATCCTCCTCTTCACAACATGCACAAAATATTAAAAGTATTGTCTGAGATGCTTTTAAAAAAAAAATCTTCTCCTTTGTACACGGGTAATGTTAAACACAAACAAGTCTAGAAAACTGACCTGGCTAAAAAATTCTATTGGAAATTACTGCTTGCACTTGATTTTTTTTTTTTCCATTTATCTTTAACCATATTTCCCATTTTCATTTTTGTGCAGAAAGAAACATCTTCTGCAGAAGATGTAGCCCTTGGCAAGAAGTCTGGTTTTGGCTCTTAAATTATTTCTGAGGGTGTGAACCTTCAGAAATGGGTGTGTACCTTCAGAAATGGGTGTGTTTCAGCAAAGAAATCTCCATGTTTATCTTGCTCTTGTGCTGTTTAAACATAATCTGAGCAATTCTGATTTGGGAACTTGTAATTATTTGGTTTATTTCCCTCTTTTTTTTTTCTGTCCAAAATTACACAAGAATATTCAGAAATTTAGTTATTTTCTTTTTCTGTTCTGCATGTGGCCATCTGTGCCCACTGTCCTGACCACGCTCCCATTGTTTCTGCATGCACAGGGTAGTTTTGGTTGCTAACAGAACTTCTGAATGATTTTTGCAAAAGTGGGGCAACGTGTCCGAAGATAGACATACAAGAGGAGAACTTTCTAATATATTCTGCGTTCTAACCACGTAAAACTATCTAAATACATGAGCAGTCCAACAAGAGGTTACTGTTGCTTCCCCTTGGAGGACTGGCTGTGTTTTGAGTTGCCAAAGAAGCCAGAGACAGAGAGGTGTGACCAAGCCATGGGCCAGATACCTGCACTGCGGAAAAGAGTTCTCGCAAAGAACATCAAGTTTTGTCTTGGATGGGAGGAAATTTGGTTTGCTGAATACTCGTAACTTTGTGAGCCCAAATAAATGTAATTGCATTTTTCTAAGATTTAACAAAGCTGCACTTGTGGTGGCATCAGAGGTTCTTGTAATGAGGATGTAGCCCTGAATCATGTCTTTCCAGGTTTCTGTATTTTGGCTGCTTTGAGAGAAGCCTCACTAGGTCTTGAGCATTAGCTGCTATCTAGAGTATGTCACTTTAAGCTAGAAAATGTCTAGGTGCAGGTGGGACTACCAGATATTCCCAGGTCATTCAAGCAAAGCAGCTCCTCAGTTTCTAAAGTGACTTTATCAGGGATGATACTTGTCACAGCCCAATGAGTTTGCTGTGCTTTAGAGGGAATTTGGACAAAGTTTTGTCTCAGAAACCAGAACATGTAACAACTACAAGTTAGAAGAGCATCTGTGCATGAATGGAGCTGCTTATCTCATAAATGAATGACCTTCCCAAAGCTCCCTTCAGCTTTTTGCAGTTTAAGACAAAATTGAAATGTATGAGAGCATAACAGCACTGCTGTCCCTGCCCTCACTCTCCTCCTTTCATAAATGCCAGCATGTGGCACACAGAAAAAGAAATTGCTTAATGACTCATAGTCAGCTCAAAAGTATGTGTCAGCAGCATCTAGAGCATTTTATGAAGAGAGAGAAGTACAACACAGCACTGAGTAATACTGAAACTTAAATAACAAAAAGTAATACCGCAGGTTCTGATAGCAGGCTTTGCAAGAGATGTACCCCGTGTTTCCTGCTAACAGCTCTACCTCTTTAACTTTGCCTTTGACTTTCCAGGAGGAGCAGAACTAAAGAGAAATCTGTGCACAGACACCTGCACTTGCTTGGAGAGCAAGCATAAAAGTATGAACTTTCCCTGAGTTACCAGAAAAGATGAAGGAAAAGATGAAAGTGTAAGCCAAATACTCTGTGTAAGACTCTGAACTGATAGTTTCCCTCAAACACAGCTTTTCATGCGATAGTGACAACAGGATTTCTTTCTAGGATTTGACTGGGGAAAGAGCCCCTTCCAAAATTAAACATTGCTTGGGAAACCTCTTCCTCTTTTATAACAGCTGAGCATTAAAAACATTCAGAATTACTTGCCTCCTAACTGATGGGTTTTTTTCAACCCTGCAAAACTTTCAAAGAAAAATATATTCTGGGCTCAGGATGTGATTGCTTATAGTCCCCATCAAAACCAGAAGGACAGTCTGGCAAAAATTCTGAGCTTTTCTGCTGTGAAACAGAGCCAGTCTACAGTTCTCAAGACTAAAGAAGTAGGATGTGTTCTTACCTAAACAAATGTACAGTAAAAGAATATAATGAGCACTGAAAATAAGCATTCTGAGAAAGAGAAACTTGAGACACATATCAAATATCTTCCTCCAAATCAAAAGTGGGCTCTTCTCTTGTGTAGGCTAAGTTCTGGGCTAGTGTGCCTGTTAAGGGTTTGTTGGTTTGGGTTGGTTTGGGTTGGGTTTTTTTTCAGTATCTGATAAAACATCGAATTCAGAGTAATTCAAGCAACAATTGTAGTCACAACGATTCTTAGGACGAACTCAAGTACAAAATGGAAAGTTAATAGTTTGGAGTGGAGACTGCCATATGCCAGCATATGCCATAGGATCATGTGATGTCCTGTTACTGCTCTAAGGATCTCTACACTGAGAGGTTCAAACCCACTGCTCTGCTGCTGTCAACTGTTCCAGCCAAAAGGCTATGCCATTCTCCCACAAATCCAAAAAAAATGAAAAGGAATTCTTAGGCAATTGTAGCTTTTTTGCTAATATACAAATGGCAAGTCTCATTTATCCAAGCAGAGGAGATCACCTTTCCTTGTGTGTGAGTAGAAAAATTCCAGTGTAGTGCTGATGATTTTTATTCATGTAATACCTTATTAAAAAAATTGCAAGTCAGATCATGACTGGGTATAAAACCAACATCCCGTTGAGATATAGCTGAGATATGGAGCATAGACTTTCTAATGTGGTGACTCAGAGACATCACATTATAAAGAGGACCCAATCCTAAATATCACCTTAAAACATGATCATGAAATAACACATTTAACAGATTAAATGTCTGAATAATACAGAGAAACCATGTGATAGGATAGGGATGGAGAACACCTGCCAACTGCATCTGACAGAGCAAGATGTGACTTTGATATGGAGAGTTTAGGTTAAGTGGGAAGGATTTAATTCTGACCAATATTTACTCTTAGCAGAATGCAACTTCAAGCTATTGACCTCCTGGAACTACTTCAAAATCAAGACCCAGTAAGTTTCTGGTACAAAAAATATAATTTTCTACACCAATTGTCCAGTTGAATTCTCTACTTTCACATTTAGCCTTATCCCAAGCTGCAAGCTAGTTACAAGACCAAATTGTTCCTAAAGATATTATCTCTGCTTCAGTGTTGGTTCTACTGCCACTGTCGTTAGGCCCATATTTTCCCCAGTCAATGGAACTCTCTCCTATACACACACATTTAGATGTAAAGATAAGGAAAAAATCAGTTACTCACTGTTTCATCAAGCTGGTCTAACTGTGGGCTCTTCTTGTTTGTGAGCTAACATATATCTGAAAATAGGAAACAGCACTTCCTGTGATATATTGCAAAATGAGGGTAAGCTTCTTCTTCTCTGAAAAAGCTTGGTTTCCAGGCTGAGGTCAGAACCAGTGGATGAAGACTTTATGGGTGCCTACTTGTTCTGCTCTAGCTGGAATTGGAGCACTCAGTTTCTGAACTACTCCATGTGTACAGGGTTAAGGCTGGCTGGTTAAATTCAATAAAATCCCATTCTTAGGTAAATAAGTATTTCTACCTGCTCTAGAAACTTCTAATCTTAATTTACTCTCTTCCAGTTTGAATCCATTCTCTCTTTCCCTGTCACTCCATGACCTTATAAAAAGTCCCTTTCCTTTCTTGGAGACTCTTGTCAGCTACTAGAAGGCTGCAATTAGGTCACCATGAAGCCTTACCTTCTCCAGGTTGAACAAACCAAAGTTCCTCAGCCCTTTTCCACAGGAAAAGTGCTCCATCCCTCTAACCACCTCGGTGGCCTCCTCTGGACTCACTCCAACAGTTTCATGCCCTTCCCATGCCAGGGACCCCGGAGCTGGATGCAGCACTGCAGGTGGGGTCTCACCAGAGCAGAGGAGCAGAATCCCCTCCCTTGTCCTGCTGTCCACACTGCTTTGGATGCAGCCCAGGACACGCTTGGCTTTCTGGGCTGCGAGTGCACATTGCTGGCTCATCTCCAGCCTCTCACCCACCAGCACCCCCAAGTCCTTCTCAGCAGGGCTGTTCTTGATCTGTTCATCCCCAGCCTGTGTTCATACCAGGGGTTGTTCCAACCCAGGTGCAGCACCTTGCACCTGGTTAAGTTAAATCTCATAGGCCCACTTCTCAAGCTTGTCCAGGTCCCTCTGGATGGTATCTCATCTTTCAGATGTGTCAACAGCCCCACTCAGCTTGGTATCATCTGCAAATTTGGTGAGGGTGCACTTGATCCCTTTGTCTTTAATAAAGATATTAAATAGCACTTGGTCCCAGTATGGACCAATGAGGGACATAATTTGTCACTGGTGGCTATTGGGACTCTGAGCTATTAACAACTTCCCTCCAGACAGGATGGTCCAACCACTTGCTAAACTATCTAACAATTCACCCAATGAATCCACCTCTCTCCAGCTCAGAGAAGGATGTTGTGGGGAACTGTTCAGAAGTCCAGATAAACACCCATAGCCCTTCCCTTGCCCACAGATACTGTCACTCCATCACAGGAGGCCACTGGGTTGGTCAGGCAGGACTTGCCCTTAGTGAAGCTGTGCTGGCTGTCCAAAATCATCTCCCTATCCTCCATGTGCCTTAGCACAGCTTCCAGGAGGATCTGTTCCATGATCTTGCCAGGCACAGAGGTGAGGATGACAGGTTGGTAGTTTCCAGAGTCCTCCTATGTTTTTAAAAGATAGATACAATGTTTCCCTTTTTCCAGTCACCTGAGACTTCACCTGCCTGCCATGACTTTTCGAATATCATTGAGAGGGACTTGGCAATTGTGTCTGCCAACTCCCTCAGGACTCTGTGATACATCTCATTGGGTCCCATAGATCATTACAAAACAGGACTGATGGATAATATGGCCACTTCTCTGCTCCCTATGGAGTCTTTCTCAATTTTATAGCAAGGCTATGTTTTCCAAATTTGCAATCTTTTGGCAGCAGGTCTTGACCATTCTCTCTAAGACTGCAGGGTGTTTTCCTACAGCATTCCTGAAAAGCTGAAAGACTGGCTTGTGCTACAATTATAGCTGGATTTTTTTCCTTTCCTAAAAAAATTATGTGGAGTTTCAATAAAACCAGGGATACACAACTGACCACATGTGTTCCAGGGAGTATAAAAGAGACTCATAAAGCTCTTTCAGAAAGAATGCCTAAGCACTTTTTAGAAAGAGGGCTCTGATGGCTGAAGTTCCATAAGGGAAGGGGCTGTGTAGATTTTGCTGTAATTATAGACAACAAACCATTGAAAACTTTCAAGCCTGAGCAGAAGGTTCCTTCCCTACAGTGGCACAGTGGATAACAGGAAGAGGCAAGCCATATTTTCCTCCCATACCATCTCCCTCTGGGTTGCTGTCTGAATTCAAAATTGTTTTTACCACTCAGGGCATCTCTTCCTACTCAATGTACAGGCTGCTAGTTCAGACATCTTGTTTGCAGATTTCATCTTTTGTGAGCTACTATGTCTGGTAAAAAAATTAATTGGCTTTCAGAATCAAAAACCCTGCATAAGGCACTTCATTTTCACTGCCCTATGAAAAAGACAGGTGTCACCTGCAGTAGGGGCTTATCTCAGCTCTTGAGAGACTCCTTTGGAATCCATTGTCCAGAGTCTTCAAGTGGGTGTAATATTCTGGGAGTACCAGAGATAATCCTTGACCTCTTCTCTCCCTGTCCTGTGAAACTGGGACTTCCTTCTGCCTTGCTCAGGATCTTTCTGGAGTTATCAAACTCCCACCAGTTCCAGGAAAGATCACAGGAGAAATCTTCCTTGGAAGCCTGATGTGCTGTTTTTGTAACCTGGGGGATAAGCAGCGGTTTTGAACTTGACATAATGGGTTTGATGGATCATGTGGTGGTGAATGAGTGACTCCTGACTGACCACTGAATTCTGCCTTGAGCAAAAAAGCACAATTTTGCACATATTGTTTGGAAAGAATTTTAATTCTTTGTGCCTCCAATCTGCATGCTTAGACTGAACACAAGTGGATGGTGTTTTCAGGCTGCCTGAGCCCCAATTGCTCTGACCTTTGAAAATCAGGAATGATCTCTTTCCAAAACAGTAATGCAAATAATCCAAAGCTGCTTCAAAAAGCTTGTGCAAGACTAAAATACAGGAGAAAAAAAAAGAAGACATATTAAAGGGAAAAGAAACATTTCATTTAGGCACTTAATTTTAGGCACCTGTGACTACATTTTGAATTGTAACTAAATTATTATAGTATTATAAAAAATATAAGGACTCAATCTCCTGAAATTGCCTTGTTTTGGGATGTTGGGAGTCTAAAGAAATCCAGAGTAAAGAAATCATGTTCATTGATCTAGAAAGCATGGCCTTTGAGAAATGATTTGGAAAGGACTAGGTGATCTCTGAAGAGCTCTCTCAGATTTAATTTCTATGATTTTACTCACAGTCCATTTCCTGTATGGGCTTAATTGGCTTCATAAATATGAACTAATCCATATAACTGCCTAGGAAGTAGAAACAGAGGAAGTAGTAGGAGAAAAGCCTCCCAAAGCCAGAGACATTGCCAGGGGAAGATTGTTTGCCATGTAAAATTAAGTTCTCCAGATAAAATTAGAACAAAAAGTAAGAAAAGAAACTGTGCATAAACTTCGCCATGCTAATCCATTGATATTCTATAAACGGGGAAGTACTGCTTGACTGTACCAAAGGGAAGAATCAAAAAAGAACAAAAAATTTCTGCACCAAAATTGTTTTAATTCATCTGGGGCTTTACACAAGCTGTCACAACAGTACCACTGAGACAATTAAAGCAAGGGAATCAAACCATGATGTGCCACTTACCATGGCACAGAAGCAAGGCTGGAAAGCCTGTTCTCCTCTTCCCCTACATCCTCATACCTATGCAGGTGCTCTAAAACTGTGTTTTAGGAGGGGTAGGAAAACACATAAAAGAAAAACAGTTTCTATTGATGGCTTATGAAAGTTGCCTCATCAGCTGCTCAGGTGTTACAGAACTTCCTGGCAGCTTTAGGGCACTTCACAGAGCCTTGGAGGAGTAAGACTTGACAACTGAGATGTAACTGGGAGTCCTACATATTCTTAAGATACTCTGCATTGCTGACAGAAGAACTACACAAGGACATATCAATGCAATCTGCCCTTCACATTAACCTCTCTGTACAAACATCATGGTGCTCAGTAACCCACCACAATGGTTGGTTTAGTTTTCAGAAGGCACCCTCCCAGCTGAGGGACTGGCTTTTGGGGTTCTTTTTATGGCACCTCAGTGTCCTATTTAATGTACAGTACCCAGGGTCCTTCTTAGACTGCAGAATTTTGCTTTTCCCTCAAGGTCATGTATCTAGTCCTGTCAGGGTAATGTCTGAGTCCTTCACAGATATTGCTGTATTTGCCTTCTTACCACATTTACGAGATGAAGCAATACATTTATGTCCATTTTGCAAGCATCCACTAATTTGTGGAACCTGGTTTGTAAACTGTTTTTCTCCAAAGCAACGTACTATGCTGGGGCAGGGTTCTCATCTGTTGTAGCTGCTGGTTCTCCATCTTCACAGCAAGTCTTGGAACATGAGGAGCATAACTTTAGAGGCCATCTATGAATTTCATTAGAATGAAATTCTATGTGCTAGCATTAGTCACTTTAGGCTGGGTAGCATAAAATCAGCTCTAAATACCTAACTCCCTTGATGAAACTTGTGTCAGTCCTGTGATAAGCTTGCAGATTCCAACAGTATTTGTGGCACAGGACGTGGCATCTCTGAAATGCAAGTCTTCCCTGATTTTGCTTCTCAGGTGGCTGCAGGACTGCTCAGTGAAACTGAGCCAAAAGACACAAAGGGCTCCAGATAGTCTGCTCAGACTGGTCTCACATTCCTGTGCACCTACCTGGAGGAACCTGCTGTATTCCTGAGAAAACTCCCCATGGAGAGTCCAGCAGCCTGAAGCCAGCATGGTAGCCACACTGCACTGACTTACACACATAATGATTCTGACCTTAGTCATCTTCTGACAAGTGTTATTTACAGGGTGGAGACACTACTTCTTTTGTAACTTCTTTAGAGAAAATGGAAGAAAACACAGGGCTTCAGATAAGTCATCAAAACGTTTTTTTCACAGTCCACATCAAGCTAACCACACACAGAGTCTGTGGTACTACAGACTTCAAACTCTTCTGCATTATCAGCAAAAGAGGCTCATGGTGGTGCATTACTCTTTATTGCATCCTCTTTCTCTCTCTTTTTTAAAATTTTAACTTAATTAATTTAATTAATTTAATTAAATCATTTAATTTTAAATTGCTGTCTCCTAATAGGAATGGAAGAGCTAGCTTTCAGCTTTGTCACAAGGTAGGAGGTATTTTACACCTGCTCTTTCAGTTGAATGGTTGTGGATAGGCTGTTTGTGCCACTGTGCAAAACAGTCTCAGTGTCAGCAAGAGAGATAAGAAGCCAAGTCCATCTGTATTTGTGAAACTCCCATATCCCTTTGCAGGGGTTGTTTTATTCCGGTACATTTAGCACACACAAACTAGCTTGTCATTCTTCTTGGAAGAGATTGTGTAAGTGTTAAGATGAAAGCAAGCCACAAGTACGTGATAAAAATAACTTCAACTCAAAAAGCTGTATGAGCAAGAGAATTTAAAGGAAAGCTGGTACTTCTGCCTAAGTTCTACCGAGGAATGCTGAGATAAAGGCCTACATAAAGACTTATGGGAATCTTAGCAAAAAAAAAAAAAAAAAAGTATTTCATTGCCTGAAGTGCACTTGGTACTTGGTTTCACTTGAAATCTCAAAACCAAACTACAGCTGGAATATTTGTTTGGGGAGTTAACCTTGTAAGTTGGTGTTCCATTTTACAATACTTTGTCAAGTCACAGTATATTTTCAATACTATTGGATATTGAAGAGGTTCACTGCGTATTACTGTTTTTTACACTGTCCAGGGACAATTTCTTGTCTCCTAGTTGTTCATATGTTAAATGCATTAAACATTAAATGTTTCCACAGTGCTCACCACTGGCACTTTCAGCTTCTCTCCCCTCAGTTCACTGGAAAACTGTCAGGGAAGTCTAAGTCCCACAAGCCTGTGGGTTTTAAGCTGAAGTTGGGGAGTCTCTCCTGAGGTATTACCTAACATTTCCTCTGTCTGAGAAAGAAGCTTGAAAAAAATAGGTCCAAAGGCTCTGGACATCAGCCAAAACCTGGAGAAGCTGCATCAGAAAGCTGTGACAAGAGAAAGCAGTTTGTCAGCTAGCTTGAGAGTCGGTGTGAAGGAAGAGAACAGGATGACCCACTAGAGGGAGAGACAGACTGACCAGCTGACCCTGGAGTGCACTGGGACGGATGAGAAAGGACACTTGATAATATTCTCCAGGACAAGAGAAGGAATGGAACTGCTGACAGAGAGAGCAGAGAGCAGTTGGGCACAGAAATGTATCTAAGGGTCACCAGAGTGGTGAGCAGACCTCTGAGATTTTTGGATTCCTAAAGAGAGTTAAAGTTAGGAATCCTTCAGAACTTAATGGCATCATGAGGTCATGTAAGCAGAAATTGCAAACCACAGAAAGTTTTGTATCTCACTTCTGGGTTAATTTATTAATGCTTTTGGGGGTTGCACTGGATAATATATTTTGGTTATAACATATTTCTAATTAAGAAGAGCAAAACCCACACAAAGTATGAGACAGAAGACTGTGTGAGGTGTGTTTCTGTAGCCAAGATTCTAGTGTAAGGATTACAAATAGTCGTAGTGTGTTGCCACAAATGAGCAATGCCAGTGATTTTGGCTGTTTCAACTATTCTTCTTTATAACTTGAGTTTCAATAAGAGAAGGTAATTCATACTCCTTACCTGCAACTTTTTAACTCTGACGTCAAGCCCTGGGGAATATTATGGAAATTCCCAATGAGTACAGTGTCCTGCCTTACTGAATTCAGTAGTGGATCTCAAACATGTGACAGAACCTGGCTTTAAACTGACTATGATATACACATCTGTGAAATCTCAGGCTTTCAGCATGAGGCACCTTCACTGTCTCACAGCTGTTTTCTCCAAGGGGCTGCTGTACCTCATAAATTTGCAATGCCACAACCCAGCCTGTCTACCAAGATGTTCAAGGCTGCTTGTTGACCTCATCTGTGGGGTAAATGTAATGCTCACAGTGGGCAGAAAGGAAACACTTTATACATAAACCACATTATTTATTTTTAGCGTAACTGAACTTTTTAGCAATGTCATCCAACAATTGTTTTTAGTCCAGATCTAAATATCTCAGGGAAAAGAAAAGGAAGACAAAAAAATAACAAAGACGTGAATATTTCTTAGCAGAAACAACAAAAAATATGATACTACTACTACTACTACTACGACATCATCCAGAACAATAAATAATTAAATTTGTTCAACCAGCCAGTCCCTCATGAAATGGTCCCTCTAAACCTCTTGTTCTTTCCCTACTTCCCGAGGCCTCTGCTGTCATAGTCAGACTGTATTTCTCTTTGTTGCAGCATCATGTTAGAGTCATATTAGAAAGAATAACTACTTTTTACTACTATCTGTATAGAAACTGTGGCTGTGCCACAAAAGGTAAGTAAATAGGACAAATTAAATATAGACACCTTCTAAGAAGAACTGCTGTTACAACTAAACCAAGCAAAAATAAATCTTCACGCAGGTCAGAAAGGGTTCAGACAAAGGCAGGCTGGCAAACCTCAGCCCTGAGGCTTTGTACACTCAGCACAAAGCCAGTGACCAGGCAATAGCAATACCAGCTCCGTATTATTAGGTCACAACACTGCAGAAAACATTCAGGAAACAGAGTTTCCACTTACAGGGTTGCAGAAGTCTCCCCCTTATCTGATCCCCCTGTAACAAGAGGTAATTTTCAGTGAATATTTCACGAGAAAATACCAAGAAGATAAGTAATTTATTTCAAGAAATGTTTATATTTTTGAGCTAGAGATAGGCTAGAAGAATTCAACAGCTTCTCTTTCACTCACCAACCTTCCACACAAGGCAGCTTTGCTCAAGCCCAGCTTTTGAGAGCCAACAACCTGACAGTTTGATATGGAGAAACAAAGAGGTGCTGTAAGGAAAGGATTAGGGACAAAGGAACAGACTTAGTTTCCAGCATGTTTACATCAGAAAAGAAACCATGGTGGTAGAGATTCCAGAAACAGGGGAAGTAGTCCTTAGGGTTGGGAAGTCTGTGCTAAGGGAAGTGATCCAGTGAAAAGAAAAAGAGGCAAGGAAACTGAAAGATCAAAACTGTGGCTAGCACAGACCTTTCCCGTGAGAATCATTCTCTCTCTTCTTCCTGTGTTTTATAAACAAAGATAAAGTTTGGATGTTATTAAAAACAGTGTCTCCAGATTTGGACGGTTCAGGCCTGGCTAGTCTGCCTAGGGGGAGGTTTCGAACTGACCAGTCTGGGTGACCTTTGAAAAGTCTATATAAGTTGGAATTAAATAATAAAATACTCTCTTTTATGGCACATGGAGAACCAGGTCTTCTTTCTCTGCTAGCGGCTCAACAGCGACACAAAAATACATAACAGTGAGTTGAAATCTCTAAGTTGGAGGGGGCTAAAGCAACCCCTGGAATTAAGAGCATTGCCCAGGCATAACTTCATGTTTCCCCCCTCTGCCAAGAGATGAGATGATCTTCCACTTCACAATTTCATCTTCTACCACACAACAGCTGTTATTGACATTTTTTCCATATTCTTTGCAGACAACCTGTGCTTGGTTTTGTCACATATATTCCATCCCATCTGCAAACTTTTAGGGTTCTTCATGTCTCCCATGCCCCTGCTGTAACAGGCTACCCATATCCATGTTCCTGAATTGCTGGAAAACCTGAAGGGTTCTTCAATAGCCAGTCCTGAGGACATTCTGGTGCACAGGCTGTAATAAATGGAGAAATGTGTTTATATTGCTCAGTTACAGGTACATTGGAGCTTGGTCCAAACCAGCAGCCCTATGAGCTTATAGACACAGCTCTCAGCTGCTGCTTATCTTGAGCACAGGATGGTTTTTTGACCTCACAGGTTTGTGTCTGAAGCAGACTGTCTGTGTGATGATACTGTAAAGCTGCCTGGGGCTGACAGTGATTTGGGTCTGCCTGAAAACCTCTGTCCTCAGTATCTCATGGGCGGTAAATAGCACCTGGTAGGAGTGTACATAAATTTTTCAGCTCTTTGGAGACAAATCATGGTGTCCCAAACTTACTGAGAAGATTAGCTGAAGTAACTTAGTGTTATAAGAGGAAGTTTATTGGGATATTTTTTTCAAAAGCTGTATCATCCTGAAGCATTGCAGGATTTCTGTCATCATTTCAACAGATGGTTTCTATGGTTTGATTCTCACTTGTCATACTGCTTAAGCATCTTAAATGAGAGCAAGTGAGAGATCTCAGAAAGGACTGGATAGGTGAAACTCCAGTATTTAGTCAGAAATCAACATCTAGTTTTCTCCCCTAGAAGTGGAAGAAGCAAGGAAGCATAGATGTTTTCTACAGCTTCTGTGGATTGTCTTCCTTGTTCCTTAAATCAGCTGTTCCTGTTAGGAGGGTAGATTTCCTTAGCTAGATCACAGACTTCTCCACCTGCTAGATTCCAAGGGCAAACCCAGAACAAGCCAGCACTTTTCCCTGCTCTCACACCATGAGCGTTTCCTTACAGAAAGAGGGGAGCTGCATGGAGTCGGGTACATAGAGATCAAGAGTATGTACAACCTCCCAGTACTACCCCTGAGTAGGCAAAACTTCACTTTCAGGAACTTTTCTTCCTGTAAATTGATATTTCATGCACAGTCTTTTAACCTCCCAGAAGCCCTCATCAAATCAGATTTCTCGTGACACTAGCTTGGGGGGCCAAATAGAGGATGTCTAAAGTTCAATCTCACACCTTCTCATGTTTGGGCTGTCCCATGGTAAGTCAGTAGAACTGAGAAACACTATAAAAGCTCTGAACTTGCAATCACAGACTGGGGAAAAGCCAGGAGGAGTCACCAACAGCATCACATCCTACATTATGATTTTGCCTTTCTAATCCTCACAGTTCTCCTTTGCCATTCTTCCACAGTTCTTGCACAGTATTACTACACTTCATTTATTTTGAAGGTCTGGGAGGTGTTTTTGAGGATGTGCATTTTTGGATGTTTTGTTGCACATGGCCAAGAGGCCTTGGAGTAGAGTAAGGCCAGACTTTCCTGTCCCACTGTTACAGGCATCATGCTACAAAATGACAGAGAAATATGAAACAGAAAAGTGGACTACTGTGAAACATGTTAGATGAAAATCAATAGCTAGAAAGTTCAAGCCCTTCAGAACACACACACAGAACTAGGTAGGGAAATGTTACTAAATGTGAAAAGTGGTATTTAGTATTTTAACTGGCAAATTGATATCAAAGGTTTCAATACAGCTTGGTCTCTGGAGAAAGACTAATTGCTTTAGATGTGCAGCATCTCATCAGAAGATCTATTCTACAAACAGGAAAAAATTTTCTTATTCCATCCTCTTCTAAATAGTGATGAAATTTCCACTAATTTAGTTGAACAATTCTGACCTTTATATTTTGGCATATATGTTCACAGTACCACACCCAGGCCCAGGAAATCCAGGTGTCATCAGACCTGAAAGTTCCTTGGTGCTTTTGCAGTGGTATTCACAGTTGACAACATCTCGGCACACGCAAACTAACTGATCTGGTTATGAGTAGATTGCAAAATTTCTTTTACCAATTTTACTGTGTTTCAGAGCCCATGAAACTGAGGAAATAGTGCATCTGCTACCTGATTTATTCCAAGATTATTACACCTGCAGAGAAAAGTAGATTGTCAATGACAAGCTTCTCCCTAAAAAATAGTATATAATTGAAGAAACAGCACTACCAGCTCCATATTGCTATCTTATGAATGTAGTACACTTACCCAGAACTCTTTCAGTACATAGAAGTGCAAAAAAATTTTAACATTGCTTAGTGTCTCCGTAGATTCTTTCCATACCTTATAAGAATAATATAAAGTCTTGGGTTTAAACCATTAAAAATAAAAATTCCTGTTTAGAGAAGAGGCGCTGTGCTTCTGGGTGCTATGCTGAATACAAGTGCTTGGGGTGATGCTGGGCGTACTTAGGTCTCTGTTCTGGTGGTTCTTACAATAAAAGGGGCAAAATAGCTACATGTATTATTCCTTTTTGCAGCCACATTATACAGAGGAGGAGCCTGCTGAAGGGAAAAGTGTCCTAAGAATCTGCAGTCTTGATCTGTGAGACATTGCCTGTGCTCGGACAGAGGATGGGGGGCTTGGATTGTTCAATACCAGTCTTTTGAACACAGCAGTGGAAGATGAGGAGAAAGAGGTAAAAACTCTGCAGTGACCCCAGCAGTGTCTTTTTTTTCCTCCTTGGTTAAGGCTTCACATACCATTTGGACTAAATTCTGCTATTGCACACACACAGAGCATTATTTCAGTAGAAGCTGGACAAAAAAATAATAGAAACCAGAGTCTGACCCTTGCCTTGTAACCCAGACAGAATCCTAGTCTACTGCTGAAATCATTGCCAAGTTCATGATACAAGAGTCTCTTTGGGACATTTTATGTTCACCTCGCATTATTTCATGATGGCATTGGAAAGAATTGTGCATGACTGTGGCAAATATCGGTGTATATCCCTTTGAATGGTGTAGTAACCTGAAAGGGGGCATGATCTTTGAAAAATTATAGTGCTTCTGTCCATCTTGTGGTTTTGAAATTTGAAATTCAGCTGAAGTGTGTCAGGGTGCCTCTCAATTCCGTCAGATGCATTTTACACGACACCCACTCAGAAATAAGCAAAAAAATAATTGCCTTATCCTAATCAAGGTTTGTGAGTCATTAGACGGTCTTTAAAGAGTCAAGACAAAAAAGGTGCAACTAATGTTTATTCAAAGAAAGCATTTTTAAAATGGCAAAAAATAAGAATATATGGAAAAAGAGATAAAGCCTACTTTGCTACAGGCATTTTTGATGGAAGCATTTAGCAGCGAGTGCTGGATGCACAGAGTTGGAGCTCCCACAGCTCCAGAGGTGATGCAGACCCCCCACCTGCTCTGAGGACAACATTTTCAGATGCATGAGCCTCCATGACTGACCAGTACAGGGGACACCTGGAGGCATTGCTTTGCTATTTTTGGAGGCATCATTACCAAAGGCTGCTCTGGGTGGCAGCAGCTCCAAGGACTGTGACCCTGGGACCGTCCTACAACAGAGCAACAGGGTCCTGAGCTGAGGGGCTTTTCACGTGGGAGCTGAGGCAAAGGGGAAATGGTGACAGTGACTGAGGTGATTCCCTCTTTGCAATGTGAAACAATCCCATGTGAAGCCTGTCCACTTCCCCACTTCCCGGAAGGGTGTCCCACGCATGTCCCAGGGATGTAGGGATTCAGATTCCACAAGGCAGAGCATACTTGAGGGTGATGGAGAAGCAATGCTTTTGTCAGAGGAGAAAATAGATACTAGAAGAAGCACCCTGCTTGCTGAAATATATTAAAAGAGCTCTAAAGCGTAATTTAAAATTATTCTGTAGCAATGTATTTCATTTCAGCTACCATTTCACAAATGCACAGGTGCTCTTGGGATATCAATGTCATGACTGCTTATGTAGCAGTCCACAGCAGATCCCAACAGGAGGCACAGGCATGCTGCATCTCCCAGGGGATGCTGCACCCATGGTACAACCTCCAGAGCCACAGCAGGGCTTTGGCCAGCCCCTCACATCAGCAGAAGGCTGCTCAGGTGGGCTCACAGGACCCCTGCACTGTCAGACCAGCCGGAGAGCTGGGTGGGTACCGAAAATGACTGTCCAGCTGCAGCACCTCTGGCAGGGCTGGAGAGGACACGGCCACAGGACTGAAGGAGTCCTTTAAGATGGGCCTTGAATGTCACACCAGCGAAGGCATAGATGATGGGGTTCAGGCAGCAGTGGATGAAGGAGATGGTTTCTGTCAGCTGCAGGGCCAGAGCTATCTGGGAGCTTGCCTTGCAGTCATTGATGGAGGAAGAAAACAATGACAATGATGAAGATCATCTTGATCGCCTTGATCTTGTTCCGGTTTTTGCATTTTTGCAGGTTTTTCAGTATCTGAGTATAGCAGCAAACGAGGATGCTGAAGGGAATCAAGAGGCCCAAGATGTTGACAGCAAACTGAGAAGCAACCTTCCAGGTGTTGTCACCTGGGGGGTACATGGGGACACACTGCAGAGCCTGCTCGATCTCCAGCTCCTGGCTGAACATGATGTTGGGTACAGAAGCCAAACCAGCCACCAGCCACAGGATCAAACTGATAATTATGCCACAAGTGGCAGTCCGTATCCTCATGGCATAGACAGCATGGACAATTGCTATGTACCTGTCTACACTCATGAGGGTTATAAAGAAAATACTGCTGTAAAAACCTGTGTAGTAAATGCCAGACATTATCTTGCATATGGCATTGCCAAAAACCCACTGGGCTGAGGCATAGTGGGCTTGGAAAGGGAGAGGCAAAACAAAGAGGAGATCAGAGGCTGTAAGGTTCAGCAGGCAGATGTCAGTCATTGTTGTCAGCCTTTTCCTAGTCAGGAGAACCCAAAGGACCAAGGAGTTTCCCAGAAGGCAGAAGACAAACACAAGGCAGTAAAGAATTGGCAGAAAGAGGGATTTAAACCTGCGAAAGCTGTTTCCTTCATTGCACGGAGCAGTATTTTCATCATATCCGTAGTCATATTCTGTTGTGCCAAGGAATGGGCTGGTGGGATTCATCTCAGATACCTGTGCAGGAAAGAGAAAGGGTTAAAAATGTCTGGATGTACTGTCACAGCACTCCAATGGTGGCTTCTGCTTCTGTCTGTGCTGTGTTGAGGCTGTGGGTCAGCCTCCCAGGCAGAGGGACTACAAAATGCCATCTTAGTCTCACTAAGGGACAATCTCATTCTTGTCACTGGGTGGACAAGAGTAGTTGTACCACCAAAAGGGCTGCCCTGCAGCCTGCTGATTGTTCCTGTACATGTGTAAATGTGAGCACTGGTAGGCTCTCTCTTTTCCTGAAACTGCTTTCGGGCCAGTGGATCAGCCCCTCATCATTACAATGACAGGGAAAAATGAATGCTCTGAATAGTCATACTGATTAAAAAAAAACCCAACAAATCCTGCATCTGATCTAAAGATATCAATTTTCTTGTGCTTTCTGGGGTGAAGAAGCTTTTTGCCTGTCGCATAAAGACCCTTACAAAACTGTTTTGCCTGAAGAAGCTGCCACCCAACAGCACAACAGCATTTTGAGCAGAGCTAGAGAGTGCAGAGACATGCAAGATACTTTTCCATGGGTGGGTCCAGGATTGCATACAAAAAACTCTGCAGCAACAAGTAGTTCACAGCAACACTTGCAGTGCCAAGCTTTGGGCTGCCACTGAGCTCCAGTGCACCTGGTGAGCAGCTTGGCTGTGCCATTTGCTACAACACTACAGTTTAGTGCTGCTGCCTGTTCTGTCCAACTTCAGTTTTCTAGAGCAGAGAAAACCGAAACATTAGCAGGGGTGTTTCCTCTCCTATCTCTCATTTCTGAAGAATTGCAATGAAGGCAGCCTCTAAATAGTAAAACAGCAGCTCTCCAAAAGTGAGTCAGTGTTTTAGCCATCTCTTTTATTGTTTCAGATGTCAGTTCATGACCCCTATAAAAATGGGTCAGGTTTCCAGACTTGACTGTTCACATTTTAAGAAGTAATGATTCTTTCAAAAGAGTTTGGTTTGTCACTGCTAAGACATTTGAAAGTTTCTCCTGTGCTGCACCTAGGTTGCACCTGCTTACAGGTGGACCACATCTTGAATGAGCTTCAAAGACACAGAGTTTCCAGGAAGGAAGAATAATTTGTAACAAATCATTGCTATTAATACGAAGGAATAATATGAATGGAAGTGATTAATTGTACAGAGGTACAGGATGTGCTCTCCTGAATTAAAAATTACTGCCTGGGGATAAAAAAAGAGAGAGAATAGTGAAATTTTTTTGTATTGATAAGGAAGGAATAACAATTCACCCCTTCTTGCCTGGCTGTGCCACTTGTTGGGGGGAACAGAAGGATCTCTAAGTACAGCACAGAAGAGTGTCAGCATCTATCCTCTGCTCCAGGTATGGATGCTGCTCATGCTTCACTGACATGCCCCAGCTTTCCTTGGGGCACCAGAACTATTCCAATTGTTATGTGCAATGCAGAGAAAACTGTTACAAATACAGCACTCAACCCCACAGAATTCCTTGTTCAGAAATAACAAATAATGAGAGAAGAGTCATGCTGCAACTTACATCAATAATTCCCTACTATATTGAGCTATATTCAGTTCTTAGCAGTAGCTAGGACATCTGCATTACTAACTTTGTATAAGGCATAAACCTTTAAATATTGAGTCGGTGAGTCACTAGATAATGGCTCTTCTTGCAGCATACAGGTAGAAAAAATTTCCTGCTAGTACTTTTGATGTGTGAAACTGACACGCTGTGATGAGGTGATGCAGCACTGGCTCATATTTCTTAATTACCTGTCAAGGACCTCTTTAAAGCAGTTCATAGATTAAACTATCAAGAGTAAAAATGTTAAAAAAATAATGAACATTGTGTTATATAGTTCTATAAATATGTACATAGATACATAGAGATACGAAAATCTAGATTTATATATATAAAGCATCTTCTTTCAGCAAAATTCTAGTGTTTTTCCTGGGATGAACAGAGATGTTCTACTTCAGACCATCCTTACACTGGTAATGCCTTTGACAGCTCCCAATCAGGGCACAGCATTTTCCATTTTCTCCACTCTCCACATCACTCAGCAGAACAGTCAAACTGAAAAAGCAGTTTTACAGAGGGTATCAAGGGAGAGTAGGTAGGTCCCCTGGTTACCAAAGTCAGCCCATTAATAGCACATTGAATATGGATGGACTTTACCTTTGACAGCAAGCAGCCTCTACTCTCTCAGATGGCCCTCGTCCCCTTCTCCTTGAATCTGTTGCTCAGGCTCAGGGCTTTTTGGGAGGTTTACTCTGCCTTTACTTCACTTGTGCAGACGGCTAAGATTTGGTGGTATGCGGTGTCGAATGGGCAGCTGCCAGAGACAGAATAGTCTTGGAGGCAAATAGAAGATTTTGTAGCTGTGGTAAACAGGAAAAGAGGTGATAGAGCTATCAAACACCTTCTGCGAAACAAAAGTCAAATGCATCTTTTTTTATCATGGTACTGGTAACACTCTTTCTAATGTGTTTGCTAAAGTCCCCTTATTCGCAGCCCCCCCAGTTTAACTGAAAAATTTAAAAGTTCAGACGTCTCCATCATAGGAGGCACCCTAATAAATTTGCAGCTTTTTACAGAAGCTGATATATAATTTCCATGTTGCATGATTTTAGTGTTTCATTCAGCTAATAACAACTTGTATACTGCAGTCTTTATATCCCTCTCCATTAAAAATGTATTAGATTTTTGAGGAAAATAAGAACTCACAGGTACTGATAAAACTTTGCCATAATTTTTAACAGATCTTATTTAGTGGAGATATTTCAGTTTCTTTGCTACCCTGGGCTTTTTTCAATATATTTAAGTGACTTGAGGACAGAAAAGGGCAAAATATTGAATCAAATACAGGCTTGAGGGTTTTTTAAAATTTTATTTACTTGTTTTAAATTATTTTTGTTTAGTGGAATTCTGTAAATTGCGGTGCTTTATTAGTCAGACAAATTATATTCTTTTTATCCACTAATCTCAACAGGGACTATTTTCCTGATTTTTAACAGCACAGGGAATGTTGGAGATTCACTCAAGAGCTCCAAACAAGCATGTGGTGGTTCCAAAACATGACTGTTACTGAAGTTATTCACATAGTCTTTGGTTGCAGTTCCAACCCAAAGCAGCTTTACAAAGTAGCTTTATGCTGGTTGTTGCATAAGTGAGTAGTGAAAAAGAGTCTCAAAGAAAAGAAAAGAAAAGCTAAATTCTGTAGGCAGAAAGAAAAAAAAAAAAAGAGAAAATGGGCTGAGGAAAAAAAGGAGTAAGGTAGTGAAGGACCTGAAGGACCTGGCACTAGTCAGTGGCATAGTCAGATAAAACAGACCTGTCCCATGAAGTATTCAAATGCTATTGGTGACCAGAGCATCACCCTGCCTTCAAGTACGCAGTCAGTCTTAATTCCTGAAAGAGACAAGCTCCTCTTATTCTGTTTATATTTTTTTCAGAATTAATTTTTTAATATTGTTGCAACAAAGCTCGATTTTACTTTGTTCCCTAAATACTAATCATATGATTAATAATATGTCAATAGTATGCCCTGATGTTACAGACACACAGTACAACATAACGTAGCTTTATTCTATTTTGGTTTATTTATACTTGTTTAGAAATCAACAAGGTCAGCATTCCTTATTTCTTCTTAAGATTAAAATATTAATAAATTAAAGGTATTTCCTTTTCCATAATATCCTTTTTTGCATTCAGTTTGATTGATAAGTTAACACATATAAAAAATTAAAACATTAGTTTGACATGAAAACAATAAAAGAATAAAATACTTCTGCATTTTAAGACATTAATATATATTCTAAAGTTTTAAACAATCTTGTATTTTTTCTTGAGATATTGTCTTCTGCACTATTTATGATCTTGCAAAAAGGTTTCAGTTCATTCAAAATGCATGTTTTTCATTTGGAAATCTCCCATCTGTGTACTTTTACTAGCCACAATTCTGCACAGTCAGGCAAAGGGAGGCATGAATCTGGAAGAGACAGTATGGAAACATCAAGGAAATACTGTGTGGGTTGGAGAAAGCTGGAGCAAGCAAGAAGATGCAGGTGACCTAAAAGGCAAGGAAAAGAGCTTGAGTTCAAGAGAACAAAAGCTAAGAGAGAAGTGAGCAGGGCTGGTGACTGATGTGGCTGGAGGATGGCTGGTGGCTCTATGTTGGGCAGACCAAGGTATACGGGGAACAGCTTTGTAATAAGGAGAGTGAGGAAAAAATTGTGGTGGCACCAGTGTTTTGGAGCAAAACAGTAGAGTTATGATGTCTGATGTAATATTTCCAAGAGCAGCTCTGCTGTGTTATGAGAGGTGATATACAGGTGTGAGCCCCCAGCCCTACCTGGCTTTCAGAAAGGTTTGTGTGCCTGCACTGCTTCTGGGATGGTTGGTGTTCCTGACACACAGCCAGCACCTGAGCTTTTCTTAGCAGAGAAAGAGAATCCATTTAAGGCAGCAGAGGATGTGATTTGTGAAAAGGAAAGGAATGAAGATGGGTTTAGGAAAGACACTGTTTCTGACTGGTAGGTGTGAGGGTGGGTGGGAGGTAAAACTCACAGGAGTTGGCTTGGGAATTGAAAAGGCAATAATTAGGATGTTGGCTGAAATGGAGGTAATTATGATGATGGAGACTAAAAGGAGATGCCTATGTTGGGGGACAGGGAAGACCCACAGACATATTTTATTCTTTTCCCTACGCTGAGCCCTACTGGCTCTCCTACAGGAAGCCCAAGAGGAGCAGACAGAGCTCTGCTGGGCTGAAGGGCAGTAGAGATAATGAAACACCAGCATATTCACAGATGTGGGGTGCTGAAAGCTGTAGGTGTGCTGAACTTCCCTTGAAAGCTCACATCTGGTGGAGAGAGAACAAGAAGTACACACTTCTGATATTTTTCGTATCAGCTCTGAGCCAGGCTGTAATGACTCCTATCCTTTTTTAGTCTGTGAGTAGAAAGCATTAAGCCCTGAGTTACACAGGGGCCAAACAGGCAAACCTGGATTTTCTACCAAGCCAGCACACAGGCCTTTGTAGTTCACCTGAGGAGGATAACAAAGAAAATGTGGTAAACCAGCAAGAGGCGGTAAGATAGAAACACAGAAGTTAAAAGTCATCTGCACTCGAAAGTGCTAAACTCGAGCGGAAAGAGGTGCACAGAGGCTGCAAGGCTGCAGGACGAGCAGTGCACGGGCTCAGCATGGCAAAGCAAGGTCATGGGAAGGATATGTTCACAACATACAGTTAGGACATGGCCAGGGGAAAAGAGGATTGTGTCACCTTACAAAAAGCACAGCCACATGACAGCAATATTTACCCCCTTGGGCTTAAGTGAGTTTGCTAGGGGGGCACTGGGGCTGTGGAGCAAGCTTGCTGTGGGAGGAGAGCCAGCCAGCTGGTGTAAAATGGTCTTTGGTTAAATGTATGAAGGGGACGTGTGACCCAGGGGATCTCATAGCAGGGGACAGGACAGGACAGCAGGCATCAGGCAATCACTCCCTGGGTCTCAGGATGTTCCCAAGGTGCTGGGTGGGAGATGAGGAACAAGAAGGTCTCAAATCTATTTGTTAAGAACCTATCTAAAATGCACCTCAGATCTTCCTTCTCCAGGAAGATCTTCTCCTTCCCCTTCCTTCTTCCTGACTGCTGTCCTGCAGTGCCCCTCCAGTTCAATTCTAGCTGGTCCCTAATATCAGGGCTAGTGATGTCTCTCCACACTCCTGTGGGATTTCCTGTAAGAAAGAAATATCTTACAGCACAACAGAGACAACTGGCTGTGGGTATCTCTGGTGCTCCAGCCTGTGGCCAGTTTGGGTCCATGCACCCACTTAGGATTGTGAGCTACAAGAGGGAAGAGCCATATGGTATCAACACTTTGTGAAAAGGCTGGTGCAGGCAACCCCCATTCAAGATTAAAAAAACCTAGCAAAAATATTGCTATAGGAGGAGCTTTCTGTTTTGTCTTCTCATGTTTTGGCAGTGGTTGTCAGGGTCAGCCTGCAGCAGCCACTACAGTCCCAGACAGATAGCAGGGCTGGGGAGGCTGCAGCGTCTGTGCACCACTCTGCTCATGCTTCCCCTTGAGCTGCCACCACAGCTGTTCCTTTATTTACACTCTAAGTTGCAGTTTCTGCTGTTTTATCTTCTGTCAGAAAAGTTGCTTCGGTGGGGAAAAAACCCCATGCAACCCTTCATGTAGCTGAAGACACTGTCAGCCCAAAAGTGATCGGCACATCAGAGTTAATGCAGACTTCTCCAAACTACTCAGAGCCCCAGGGTCAGGGAAGCTTCACTAAAGCCATATGTTAAATGGAAAGACTGTGGCAAAAGCTGCAAGCAAAAGGAGTCTTGCTATGAGACAAACAGCATGGCCACATCTGCAGCTCCTACAGGCAGAAATGCTCTCTGGCAGTAGAGATCCCCTGTCCACACCAGCTCAGCCTCTGACATCAGTCCCAGAGGAATTCCTTATCCATCACTGCAGCTCCTTAGCATGGAGATGATGGTCAGTTTAACTGCTGCAAAACTGCTATGCCTGCTCTTGTAGGAACCTCTCCTTCCTCCTACAGATGGTCTAGAAGAATTGAGTTTGAAACAGAAAAGAAACTGTGGTTGCCACAGAAGACACCACCAGAAAAAGCTTGCTTTGGCCTCAGGAGTGCCAGCCACAAGCCCTGGTATTGCTCTTGTTGTTGCCTGAGGCGGATGGGAGGCACCTTTCTGACACCACGGCACAGGCTCTGGTGTTGGAGTAGCAACCATTAGGAAAAATGGGAATAAAAGCAAAGTGAGAGAGCCTACCTGGTAGGGTATTTTCCAAGAAAAGGCTAGGTATTTCCTGGATCTGCTTGCTATCATAGCAGCCATCTGGAAAGTGAAGCACACATTTATCTCAATGCATGCTCAGCTTCCACCTATCTCAAAGCTGTGGTAACCAGCCAAGTCACATGCTGTTATCCAAGAAGATCACTTTCCTCTGCCTTTGCTCAACATCAAAATAAAAGAAGCTTCCTAGTCAAAAGGAGGTCTTTCCCTTTCAGATCTGCTCTCATTTTACATCTCAGAGTGCTCACTGTGTCATATTGGAAGAGGGAAGAGATGACTTAGTTCAGCAGAGGAGAAAAAACAGAATTAACTGCAATAGCAGATATGGGATGTTCAGAGATGCTGGGTCGCTCAGGCGAAATGCCTTGCAAAATACCAGCAGTCATTACTGTTGGTGAGAAAAACAATGACAGCTCAGTTTTGCAGAAGGTATCAGTGGGGGTCAGGGTGATCATGTCCTCTGCAGAGTGGGAGCAGTGTGGCATCTAGCATTCGGATTAATGTCCCACCCCAGATTCCTACTCCTGAACATCACTCCATGCCAACAAACCTCTCTCAAATGTCTCTGCTGCCTGTCCAGACGAGCAACTGCCCTTCCCCAGCTGCAGAACCCTCAGTGAACCCCTTGCACCCATCTCCCTTAGGGCAGCAGGGATGGGCAAGGAGGACACGGAGCCCTGGATGTCCAGGGCTGGCAGTCACCTGTGAGGTACAAGAGGAAACCCCTCATGGGAACTGTGTTTTGAGGAATCCTTGCCTGTTTTAGTTATTTTCACAATGTTCAGGTGTATCAGCATCAGCTATCAACACACCATCTTAGTAGGACTGCATTATCTTAATGAAAATTCATTTCATCAGAACACTGACAGTGTAGAAGTAAAAATATGGCAGAATGGCTCATTTCCTTTTCTCAATGGGAATAATATATTTGTATGCCTATGTCCAAAGAGAGACTTTGGGACCAGGTAAGATTCTGAGTAATGGGTTTTTTTTTGACATCAAAAAGTATATTTTTGTTGCCTTAAATATCTCTGAAAGCACCAATTTGTTTGGGGGTAGGATTTCCCCCTCCAAATTAAGAAAAAAAAAAAGACCAATTGCAACAGTTTATTCTGGCAAGTCCCAGACAGAACATTGCCATTTTTCATTTTCAAATGTGTCATTTTCAAATATAGCATTTTTCTTATAAATAACCTCTTCTTCTAACCCTCCTTCCTCAAAAACAAGAAGACTTCAAAGCTTCAAAAACTTTCCAGTAGAACTAAGATGTGTCTGTTCTGCTGATAGCAGGCAGAAATTTTAAGTTTTCTTTTCAGCTTGATCAGCAAAAAAAAATTGATACCCTCCACTAAAATGTGGAGTTGTATTACTGTAACAAAGTGCTTGTGTATGCAGACATGTACAAATGTGCATGGAAAAAACCTATTTGGCATTGTTCTGGCTCTCTCTCCGGCAGCAGATGCTCAGCACAATAAAAAAGGCTGAGAGCCAGAGAATCCTCCAAAAACTGTGGCTCAGTTCGTATAGGAGAAGCAGCTGGAGGTGTTTGGCGAGCCCTGGACCAGCTCACTCTGCTCCACGCTCTGCTTTTCACTGCCGGCACCAAAGCCACAAGGATTATGGCTTTGACAGCTGCAGCCTTGCACAATCGTTTGGTTTCACCCCAGCAGAAATCAGTGCATTGCAAAACTCCCAGCACAGTAACTCATTCATAGCAGTGTCAGCAGTGAGTGGAATTTTCTCACCCATGCGTTACGACAGGATAATTGTGGGACACAAAGGAGTCAACAAATACATCTCTTGCATGTGGAGTCTTTGAGAACAAAAATCTTCTCCATCTGTCCCTTACTTGATGCTTTTTTTTCTCACTCCAGGGGCACTTAGGTTTTTAAACCTTTGCTGTCCAAAACTTTTGGTTCACCAGGGCACAGGCATGTCACATTTTCATCTGACAGTGGTTTGGCTGAGGGTGGTGAGCAGGGAAGGCTTGATCAGAACAGAGAAATCACAGGGGACACGGCTGCAGGGGACACTGGGGGATCATGGAGTCCATCCCTGTCTTGAAGGCAGGGCTAGTGTCCTACTGTAACTCTTGCTATGCAGTTGGTCAGCCTGCTCCTACAGCCCCTGCCTTCTCCCAGCTCCTCCTTACAAACCATCCCAGTGCTTCTCCAGATTCACTCCTAGTAACTTGTCTTAGTCAAAAACTCTCCTGGTATAATCTGAGCCAGTTATATACCTTAGCCATGGAGGAACAAATACTTCTAACAATTTTAAAATATTCTAAGATATTGATTTCCTTCAATCCTTAACAGCTCACAATCCATATTTTTTCCTTTCTGCTAATCACTGTCCAGTTTTTCTCAATCTTTTTTTGCATTGCAGTACCCAAAACTGGCAAAGCAGACTGCAAGAGTCACCTGCCAGGGGTAGCTGTTTTCTTTTCATATAGCACTGGTGATTCATAGATTTTTGTGCTGAATGTCAGCCCCCAGATCCTTTCTCCAGAAGCGCTGCCTTCCCCATACTGTGTTTGTGGCCTTGTCTGACCCTGCCCATGGGGAGAAGTGGTCACTTGTCCTTAATGCACTGCAGCCCACGGCTGCCAGGCTTTTTAATCTGTCGAGGTCAATTGAAGCAGCCATCCTGTCCCCCAGTACATTTGTACCTCTTCCCAACATGGTGGCATGTGTAAAAATAGGAAAATCATGCACCAGACCTTCATCCAGAGGAGCAAAGGGCAGCAAATTCTGGTTTGTGGAAGGGCAGGACACAGCCCTGGATGCAGGATCCTTCTGGGCAGCTCTTCCGTCCAGTGGCAAACACTCAGGAGTCTGTCTGAGCACTTGTGCACCCACACAAAGGCTGTTTGAGGTGTTCAGAGAGCTTTCTAGCTCTGAGGTGTGGGATACCACTGCTTTGCCTGTAACTGAGGCTGATTTGACACAGCTGCCTCTTGGCAAATCTGTGTCAGCTTCTACCCTTTTTATTTTCCTGCAGCCTGCTTATTCCTTGTAGTGCTTTCCAGCACCTGCAATTGCACTGACTGGCACATTATTCCCTCTCTGGCAGAAGCTGATGGCTTCCCACCAGATTATCAAGAGTCCCTGTGCCAGCTGGCTGCCCAGTGCTTGCTACCAGGCCTTGGCATGGCCACAGTGGCACAGAGCAAAGTTGGCCACTGGCCACCACCACTGCAGAGTGGCCCTACACCAGTAGCACCCAGTGGCAGCTGCCCCACCCTGGCCAGCCCAGCCAGGGCACAGCTCTAGTCCCAGCATTGAGCCACGCAGCGCCTGTCAGAGACACTGAAAAGCACAAGTGGCTGCACCACTTCTGCCTCTCAACTGGCTTCAGACCATGCCAGCCCCATGGCTGGGAGAAACTGAGGGGAATCAGGCTGGGAAATTCCCTGTGTGGGTACCAGCACCCATGTCTGTCTCCATTTTTACTGCAGGAGCCTCTTCTGGAGAAACTCCTGATGATTATCAGACTTATAAAGGCAAAAAGGTGAAACACATGAAACCATTGTCTTAAACCAGGGAAGTCTGTGTGTGGTTTAGGACTGGGCTGATGGCTCAGGGACTGGATTCAAACCAGCACCCTGCCATCAGTGGGTTGCTTTTAGCACAAGAGCAACATGCACTGAAATCTGGGCATGTGGCATTTCCCATCTTGACCACGGTGGCTACAATCTCAAAGCAGGCATTGTCCTGTCTTTTACAGCTTCCTTCAAGCCTCTGCCCCCACCAGGGGTGTGACAGGAGGTGTTGCAAGGGTAACACACACCTACACTGCTGCAGTATGGGCAGAGGTGTGAGGAGAGCTTGGCAACGCCACTGATAAATCTTTATCTGAGCCGCTGGTAAACAGGAAGCTGATGAACGGCTTTACTATTTTTCTTAGGTTTTTAGGTTCTTCTGGTCTGATTTTCATAGTTATTCTTTTTCGTTTACTTCATCTCAGGAAACACATTTTTCTGCCACCTCTGGCAGGAAATGTGCAAGATACCAAGTGCTGAAAACCTCAAGTTTCACTCAACCCGCTCTATGAAAGGTGATGAGTCAAAGAGCCTGGCAATGAGGGCATCAGAATGTCTTTGGCAAAAGCTGGAAGTGCACAAGGGTCAAGCCCACAATAAATATAAGACTAGAAGAGTTTGACAATGCAGAATGCAGATGCTTACACACTTTTATGCTATGGTCAGCCTGGGGGGCTTTTCACCAGTATCAGAGAGAGATTTCAAACCTTTCTGGTCAAGACTTCCAAGGCCATAGGTCTCTAGAAAGATGTGGCACCAGGCTCTTGGGAACACATTTTCCACAGCAAAGACCCAGCCTGCTGTCCACACCAACCATGTCCACCATCCATCCACACCACTGCAAATAAACAAAACAAGCACCGCTGCTGTGTTGGGCCCATGAGGCAGAGCATGTGGGGGACAGGGAAGGCCCTTGCCCTCAGTGTCCAGACACACCATGAGCAAGCAGGGCAGACTGTTCCACTGTGGAGCAGATACTCCTGTCCTATACTAGGCTGAAAGCAGCAGTGCAGGTACACAACCAGCAGGGATCAATGCTCACATTCAAACTCTCTCCTGATCTGGCACAGTGCTGCTTGAGAGAACAAGCAAATAATCAGTCCCTTGCTGCTTGTGGGGAGACATGCCAAGGTTTGCCAGTGGCAGCCTGGGGCTGAAAATGTGACTTTGGCTGACCATGCACTGGCAGGAAGTAGTTTGCTTTTTGCATCAGCCCCTCTTACCCCTCTTCACCATAGCAGTGAGGAGGATCCCTTAGGCTAGCCAGGGCAAAACAGATTCCCACCACCTACACCATCCTCCTCTCCTGTGGGCTGGGGATCACATGCACAGCTCAATGAAGATAATAGATACAGACCAAAATGTTCAAAAAATAACAAATCCAGCAAGAAGCTGGGCTGAATAAGAGGAGGTCGAGTCACTTTCCGGTATGCAGATGCGTGGGTCAGGTTTCCTTCTCAATATCAAACTGCAGCTTTATATGTTTCTGGTGTGAGTTTCAAATGAGTGGGATAAAGCAGATGAACTTTTCCACTGCATAGGTAAAATCTCTATTTCTTTTTACAACACACAGATTTTCTTTCACTGACTCTTTTCTGATATGCTCAAATAATTCCAAGAACCATCAAGAACTTTATAAGTTGGCAGGCAGATAAGTAAAAGGTCAAAAGTTTCATTGACCTTCTGAGGGTCTTTCTGAGCAGGTCCTAGCTCAAGACCAGACCTAATTCATAGATAAGAATAATGGTAATGTATCCATATTTCTTGGACAGAGCAAAGGACATCTGAGAAAATCCAAAGTCAAGAGCTGAGTAAAAGTGCTTTAGGCACACTCTTAAGAAAAAGAAAGTTCTTAAATTATTCTCAAATAATGTTCAAACTAAAAAAATAGTGGTATGGGTGTCTATGTTTCCTTAACCCATAATGATCTGTGCTTGCTTCACTTTTATTCTATCAAATATGTACAAAGCCAACAACTCCAGTTCAGCTTCCCAGTGTCAGCTTTCTTTACAGAAGAGCCCAGAGTGTAGGTTTGGGCAGTCAGCACTGGGAAACTTTGCACCTCACTTTGTCAATGATAGTTGCCATAAGCTAGGATAAAGTAGGCTTGTCTTTTTGACTATTTAGGGCTTTTATCAGTAAAATGGGTCTGAAGATGGAACAAACCAACCCTCATTTGCTCCTGCTATGGCTTATTTCATCCTGGAAAATCAAAAGCAAATTTAAAACAGAAGTTTTCTGTAACATAATAAAATAGATCCACAGTCCAAAGCAGCAAAGTGAAATCACATTATTTAAAAAAAAAAAAAAAAGATGCCCAACATTTTGGGGTTTTCTTTGCTCTTTGAAATGTGATTAGGTATCGTGATAAGACATCAAAGAGCAGCTGACCACATAAACCAAAGGAGGTTAACACTTAATGTACTTCCCAGTAAGGCATGCTACACAGCAATATGAGTGTGCTCCTGTCGTGATTTTGTTTATGCTCTCACTGTTAATCTTGGTATAAAACACACCTCTTTGCACAAAAGAAGGGAGTGACTGCACAGGATAATTACATGTTGGTCTCCAGGCTCTCTAGAAACCTGTGGGGAAAAAAGGGTTGTTAAATCACTAGTGATGGGTAAAAACTCAGCTCTGGGAATCATCTGTAAGTCCGACATCCAGTCTTGCTTTTAATACAAAGTTGCTTTTTATTTAATCTTATACCTAGAATCCTAAGCTGTTGTCTGAAGGTGCTGGTGGCCAACAAGATCATACAAATGGCTTTCAAGTGTTACAGAACCCTATCAAAGTAGCATTCAGCAACTCCCATCAAACTGCTGATCCCAAGGGTGCTCAGTGGTCCTCCAAGAAACTTGGGGAAAAAAATTTACATAGACTTTTGGGTATACACACAACCAATAAAAAAAACCAGAGGAACCTGGAAAGGATTTGGAGAGGCTGATCTAGCAAAACACAACCATAACTCCAGTTAGCACAGCTCCAGTTTCAGCATGGCTGTGCAGTCCTGAAGCATTACAAGGGGCACAGCAGGGAGGTCTGCATGCTCTGGCTGAAAATCAATCTCATGCAAAAAGCAAGGGCATCCAATACTCCAGGAAACAAAAAGTTTTCAGCAGCATCAGCATAGTGACCAGCTCACTGTGCTGTGCAGGGGTGAGCCACAGGCTGTGGGAAAGAGAGGCAGCTGGGCAGGCAGCTGCTTCCTACAGCTGCCCTGACTCTGGCTCCTTCGTGGCTATATGGTGCATAGTGCACTGAAAGGAGGAGGCTTACCTGTGGTGTGAGACCAGAGGGCAGGGAATTGCTTTGTGCAGAGAGAAAATCCTGCTGTATAAAATCGTAAAAAGCAGCCAGCTCTGCTGGCAGTCAGGGACACACAGGTTTCACACTTCATTTGGAGCGTTTTCAGAGAACTAGACATGAAAGAAAGGATGAGCCCTTTGGCCATCACCAAAACATGAACACCGTGCCTGAGCTGAAAACATCCCCAGCATGCCTGTGTTTCACCTCTGTTTTCATCTCTGGCACAGGCACTGGGGACTGCATTACAGAAGGTGAGGAGTGCTGCAGGGCTGAGAAATGCACCAAATCATCTAGAGCCATGGGTGCAAAAATACAGGGATCAGCCAGGGGAGAAGGAGTGACCAACTTTCAACATATCCTCTTCCAAGACAGTGCAAAGGCACTGCAAGAGTGGCAATTAGGCTTCACGGAGACCAAAAAGTCAACAGATGAGCACCAGAAAAAAAACAACAGGCTGTCCTAAAGATAAAATACAACCACTGGTCAGTCCCCTTGTAGCAAAGCGCCAGGGTTTGGGAAAGTTTTCCTCAATGCTTAGTAGGCAAAGCAAATTCCCATGCCTCTGAGCATTACCTACCTCCCAGCTCGGCTCTGCTTCAGTGTCCTCCTCCTCCTCGGCCAACAGCGTGCGATTTGCAGGATCTGAGCAGGATTCTGTGAGAAGGAGCAGCTTCCAGTGCTGCGGTGTGCTCAGCAGTTGCTGGCTCCCGAGGCTGTGGGGATGCCCAGATGGAGCTGGAAACTGGCATGGGGACAGCACTGGCTGCCTTTGGGCATTGAGGCTCCCCCCATACCAAATCGTCAGATATAGTCCAGTTTTCTGGAAAGAGTGTTTCTGTATGTTCCAATATATGTGAGCTCTTGTCTCCCTGACTGCTGCAGCTGTCACCCAGCTTCTCTGTCTCTAATTGTGAATGTGGTCCTAGAGTGCCTACAGATTTCACGGTACGTGATTAAAATGGGGAAAATGTTTCATGTTGGAGCAATGCCGGAGTAGGAAGCACGGTGTGAGTTCCTCAATCCAGACAGCTACATGTTGGGTGTTTCTTGCTTGCACAACCCCTTTCCCTGTGTCCCATCTACCCCTCTGAGTAGTCCTTTCATCTCTGCTGGACACCACCACAGGATACCACAGGCAGCCTCAAGCAGAGGATAACAAGGAGCATAAAGGTGCTCAGGTAAGAGGTGAAGGAGGAGGGATAGAGACAGCTGTATGGCACCTGTTCTGGGGGTCACCAGCCCATGGCAAAATGCAGTCCTGAGGTGCCTCTGCTGCCCACAGCCCTCCAGCAAGGGATGTCTCCACAACACAGGCTGACAGTCCGTTGAGTGCAGCCAGTCCTGTGCCAGCCCCTCACTCCTGCATGCAGCTGCTTCTCTGCCTTCTCTAGCATGGGTTCAGCAACAGGAGCATGAGCTCTTGTCATGCTGAGGGGAGATCTAGGAGGCCATAGGCAGCCAAGGACAGGGCAGAATGGTCAGTGCAGCACTGAGAGGGAAACAGAAAGCAGGCAATGAGGATGAACATCTTGCCATGCCTGAGCCAACCCTTCTTTTTTTGTGCCCTCAAATGCTCTAGTGCCTCTTTGTCATCTGCTGCACCATGCAGACCAAAGAATTCAAGCTCTGCTGCCTGCATCACCAGCTGGGTATGGAGCTGTTCTTCCGCAACTAGCTAACCCTTCACTTTACCTGTCATAAACCAAGAGCAGGGTTTGGCCCCCAGTCACCCGTCTGGTTCCCCTTGTGCAAAGCCAATTTGACTATGTGCCTCTGCTTCCACTTTTGGCATGGCAGCTGTGCAGCTGTCTGGCTCTGCAGAGCTGGTGGCAGGACTCACACACGCCTTCTGCTCTGCTACCAGCTCTTGTCAGTTCCTCCTCACACGCCCTTCAGAAAAGAGAAGCTTTCCAAAGTACACATGCTTTCTTCCATTGCCCTGTAGCTCTCCAAAACTACAATGGCAAAGTACTGTGAAGATCAGACTTGCTCATCAGAGGACAGGGAATCTGAGCCAGGTCATGGTAACTGAAGGTGCAGACAATCCTGTAAGCAGCCAAACTCCTCCCATCCACCTTGGCACAAGTTCTTTGTCTTCCCACCTTGTGCCTCACTCTCAACTACTCATTCTGCAGTGTTATTTTTGACACTGTTAAGACATGCTGTTTTCTAAAAAAGAAGGTTAAAAAATAAGCTTAGGTGTCTCAGCAAGAGACGAATTAGGGAAATCTTTGCAGGAGCTTTGCCTTCTGGGGTCAGTTTCAGCTCACGCCTCCATCACGATTCAGTCACAGCCCCAAAGAACAGCAGGACATGATGGGCTCCAGCTCTAGTCCCAGTGGTCCAAATTAAGTGAGGAGGAAGAGATGGGACAACCTGGGGCAACTACAGCAAGGTTTGTGTCTAGCATTACTCTTGTTTTGGAGAGTTTTCCAGAGAGCAAACAAACCTAGTTTTCTGAGGTAGTGTAAATTAGCTGATTTGGAACCAACATCTGGCCTGAGGTCCTGACTCCAAAACCAACCCTATTTAAATGTCCTGAGTGGTCACAATCATGCATTAGACCCTGATTGCTGTCACAGGGCTGTTTGTGTTGTGGCACACAGTGCAACAAGGAGCAGAGGTTGCAAAACAGCTTGCAGGAAAAAGAGGGCCAGAGCTAAAATTGCAAGGGAAGCACTGGGAAGAGGAAGATGCATGAAGATCCAGATTGCCTCTGCCCAAATTGTCGCTGCTTGGTTTTAATTTTTCAAAAGGAAAATTAAGAACATATATTTAAAATCATTATCATGGCTCCAATTCCACAGCAGAATGTCAGTTCACTCTACGGTATTTCTCCTCCCTTTTCATTTTTCCCAATGCATCTCAACAGGACAGAGACCCACAGAGCCAAATTTACTCCCACGAGTGCAGTTTCACTGATCCCAGCAGGGCTGCTGCACAAAGCACTGGTGAGACGCTCCAGAGATGTTTCATACTGACTTAGGTAAAAGTGCAAGAAATAAACAAAAATGTACCGGTCCCTGCTCCAGGAACACATGGTGATGCTTTGACTAAGTTTCTAGAAAAGATGAGTATGGTGCTTTGTCTTCAAGACAGTTTAAAAGCAGGTTTTAGAGAAGTCTGTATACAGAAGATTACACTGAAACTGACATAAACATGGCTTATGTTAATTTAGCTTGCTTTGATGAGAGGAAGGCATAAAGCTGATTCAGAAATACCTAAATTGACATAACTAGACTTAAACTGGGGTTTCACTTGCATGGTTTTGTAGTGCTTTTACTAGATCAGCTTGTAACCACCAATTTTGTGCATGGTCAAACAAAGCTTCAAAACTTCTTGTCACAGCAGCTCAAATTCCTGCCTCTGATCCTCTGTGCTAAAGCAACAAAGTGTGTGCTCAGTGATTGCTGGCAAAGGTAGGCACTAGTTTTAAACCCACTTTCCTCACCTGTTTAGGCTGTGTCACCTGGCTTTTGCCCAGCTGTATCAGAGGTGTGAGCATATATTTCATCTCACCAGGGAATAGAAAACTTGTCCTAGTGTTGGCCAAGACCAGTCTCTCACATAAGATGCTCCATCCATTCTCTTCTGAAAGCCCCCAAGAGCTGCAGCAGCTAAGACCTCCCCTGGAGACTTTGAAGGAGAGTTGCAGAAGCTGCTTTGGTGGTGTTTTCTTCAGTTTTATTTTTGGATGGCTCTTTGTAGCAGGAGATGTAAACCTGCTGCCATTTTAAGGACTTTTTCAAGTTTGCTCACTCTCTGCCTCAGCTATACTGGGATTAAGAAGTCTGGTTTTAGTAGGAGTGGTCTCTGCCTCCCTAGGGTCAAAGCTTTCCTTAGCCCTGAAGTGGAAATAAACTTAGAACTTTAACAAACATGTTTTCTTCAAAGTGTTCCTTTGCCATTTGAGGTCGAGAGATATTAAATAAATCAACCTACACTCAGGAAAACCACTTCCACCATTAGTCATATTTCATTTGCCAGGTATCAGAAGATCTCTGCACTAAGCTGTAGAGCACTTCAGGAAGACCAGAACAGTCAAATCTGCCATGTGCAGTGACACAGGCAGAGTTTCCCCAGCTTTATTTGTCTATATTTAAATTTCTGAATTTCCTTTACATCTGATAAGGATATACAAGACAGACAATTTTGTCACTTTTCCATCATTAAAAGAAAGACATTGCTCTTTCAGCATAAAAGAGGACAATTATACTCTGTTGCTTAGACACCTCCCGGGACAGACTCGTAAAATCCTAGATGAAGGATTGAAAAAAAATACCTGAACTTCAGGTGGTGCTTTGTCTGCATTACAAATTGAGATCTGCCACTAGAGGTAACTAGAGATCCATATAAAGTATTTAATCAGTTTGTCTAATTCACTCTTTCACTTGAAGTCCAAATGACTGTGGGGCATCCACAACTTGTCATCTTGGAAGTATCTCTGAAGCCAAAGGATTGCCCTTACATGGTAGAAAAAGCCTTAATGACTGCAGTTCTGACCTAATCCTTTTATCTCTTTCTGCTGTTTTGTAGATCCCTCTATCACCTGCCTTATAGAGATGTCTAAGACCATTTTTAAGAATAAGAATACATTTAATAAATTTAAAGAATGTCTTAAGAATAATTAAATTTTTTATTATAATAATAATTTAAGAACACTAAATTTTAAGAATTTTCATGTTAATCAGTAAGGTGGATACACTCAGGTAGAAACCAAGATACAACAAAATATCAGGGTGTCTTTGAGAAAGCAAACATTGACACCTAATTACCATGTTAGCGCATTACGTGATTTTTATCAGGCAAAGTGTGAAAGTGGCTGTTGGTGGGGAGCTGTGAAAAAAACATGTATTCTTATTTAAAAATTCAAGCAAAAACATAAGATCTTTGTCCATCAGACTTGGGCAGATGGTGCCTCTCATTTGAAACTCCTTCTCTTTGGAAACACTGAAGCTTCAGGCAAGAATTTGGCATTCCTCCTGCCCAGGGGCAAGCTGGGGACCAGCACAGTGAGGCTCGAGGATGCATGGCCTGGATGCTGGAGTAAGGGCACCTTGCAACTCCCATGGAGTCAGGATGGCCTTCACCTTCTCTAGGAAGGGGTGCCTTCCCTGGAGAGGTGCCAGTCTGGCCCAGGCAGGCAGAGGTGATGGGGCAGTGCCCAACCTGAGTCAGCAGCGTCTGCCACTGCCCAGCCACAGCCGTGTCCTGTCAGCCCTGTGCATGGCTGAGTCATTTCCAGCAGCCTTGGGGAAGTGATGGTGGTGGGGAGCATTTAGCTAACAGCTTCAGCTGGAAAATAAAAATGATAAATAGAAAAAAAAAAGGAAAATGCTGTGAAAAGTCGACACCCAAGATTTCATCTCCAAAATGCAAGGCTTGCCTTTCTTCGTGTTCTGCACTTGCGGTTTGCCTTGAAAATGATGCTTGCACTTTGAGAAACAAGAAAACCATTAGGTAATTAGGGTGCCCTTCTTCATTCCCCCATGAAACATTTGGTCCCAAACAGGTGGGTGTTTTTCTTACTTTTTCACTAAGAACAAACCTCAAATATTTTCATTTCCAGTGTATCTGAAAATAAACTATTGCTGCTGAGGTTTTAGTCTGGCTTCACAATTATAAATTATCCACTCATATGCAGTGCTTAGAGGCACTCATGTGTTTTGCAGAAGGGCCTGGGCTGCCTAGGGAAGACCACAGATCCCAAAAACATCCCAGCCAGGCAGTTTGAAGGCAGCAGGGAGGGAGATGGTGAGGCAGCAGTAAGACAGCCAGCTCCAGGCTGCTGTGATGGCGTTCCAGACTGGATGGGAGATCAAGTCCGGCAGAGGCTCGTCGAGAGTGTCTGAGGAGAGTAGGGGAGTGGAGAAGGAGACCAAAGAAAGATCTTGTCCTAACAGCATTGATGAACAGGGCACCACCAGCACCCCAGTGCCCTGCAAACAGCACAAGGGATCTGGGCTCATCTACAGCCACATGCAAGACCTCATCAAATCTGGCTTCCCAGCAGCTCTGCTTATCAGCAGCTGATGCAGGTGTGGATGTATCTGCCTGCTGAAGAGCAGATGTTCATCTAATCCTGCCTTTGGAGGAGAGCTATGTCTGTCCAGGTCCCTTACCAGGGATGTCTCGGGCTGCCGAGGGCAGGCAGGGCTTACCCTGTTCAAGCGTGCCACCTATAGCTGACCGTGACCGCTGCACGCTGCAGGCAGCTCCCCTCTGCAGTCACTGCGGGCACAAAGCGCCAGCAACTCTTGCTAAATTTGCTAGTCCTAAAGCAAAAACCAGACAAATCTGTACCGCTTTATTTTTAGCTCTAAAAAAACCCCAATAAAACCTATAAATATGCAGTCGAACTTAGACACACATCCTCTAGCCTGCAGAGAAGCGCAGTGCTGCTGCTGAAGGGCATGAGCAGGGTGGGTTGCTGCCAAACAGGATGGCTACCAAAGCTAACACCCCAGTAATCATTCTGGATCTTGGGGTGCCTCCCACAATGGGCATATGCTCTAAGGAACTGTGCTGGACCTGAAGTCATGGAATCATAGAATGGTTTGCAGTGGAAAGAACTTTAAAGACCACTTAGTTTCAACTCCCTGCCTCGGGCAGGGACACCTTCCACTAGACCAAGTCCCTTAGGTCCCCACCCAGCCTGGACTTGAGATCTTCTAGGGATGGGGCACCCACAACTTCTCTGAACAACCTGTTTCAGTGCCTCAACATCCTCATAGTGAAGAATTTCTGCCTAATGTCTAAGTCAGCCAGACTTTACCTGCAGCAACAGATTGTATCTTTTGCTAGAATGAGAGACATTGGTGGGGAAAGCAACAACGTGGTGGATGGAGCTGAGATGTTTAATATTTAAATCATAGAAGAAAACTTGAAAGGAAAGGACTCATTGAGACTACCAGCAGACAAGCTCTTCAAGCATCTTGGTTTTTCTTTCTGTATCATATCTGGTCTTTAAAAAACTCCTTCTGCAAGCCCCACTTTGCTCACACCAATCACATAGTGCTAACTGACAGTTTTATGCACCATGGGTGGCAGCATCTTACCTAGGGCTCAGCAGAAGTTGGCCATTTTTGAACTGTGGGAAATTCCAGAGTAAGGGAGAATTGTGTTTTGTTTCAGGAAAAGAAAAGGTAGTTTGCAGGAAAAAGAAACAGAACATAGTCATTACTCTGAAATAATGCAGGTTTCAATTCTGGCTGAGATGGGAATGCACACTTATAACTGGGGTCTACACTTGCAGTGAGATATGGCATCCAGAACTGAACAGGGGGTTTGGTGGTGCAGGGTTCTGACCCTCGCTAGGGCAGAGTTACACAAGAACAGAGACAAAGCTCAGGAGCAGTTCACAAAGTCTGCTTGCTGCATTTCACACAGCTATGACTGCACAGGGCTTTGGCTACATCTCCCATGACAGACAGGCTGCTGCAGAGCCCCAGGACCAAGTGCTCTGCATTGCTGATGTCCCTCGTTCTTGGCTGCCTCTTGCCCAGTGGAGGAGCAGCCTAGGCAGGCATACCAGGTGATTTTCCAAATGCGTGCTTGATCCCATGAGCCCTGCACAGCATTGCAAGTGCCTGCTGGAAGATGGGCATTGAAGGTTTGCTGCTTGCATCTCAGTCAACTCAGCTGCTGGAGAAAAGGTGCTGACATGGACTGAACTAACTCTGGTCACTTGGGGTGGTGGCTAAACTACCTAGCAAAATTCAAGAGTTTTGTCTCTGAGTCTTAAAGCCTTTCCAGGGGAACCGGAAAGCCTTGTGCTCCCTGGGGCTGAGACACCATGGGGCTGCTCCTTCGGACTGGGAGGGGATAGGGAGGATCACATCCCAGTTTTGAAGAAGGAAATGTGTTTGTTAATTCTCTGTCCTGAGTGGATTCTTCATGTCATCCATGGTTAATTAGCTGGAATTTCCTTCTCATCCACAAAGGTATTTAAAGTTTGTTTTGAGTAAGGAATAATTTGAAAAGGGGAAGGCTACAAAGAGACTGTTTTCTAGATTATTTCACCTTTATGCAAGTCTGGAGACTTGTGCTAACAGCTCCTCATTTCATTACTGCTGTCAACTTCTTGCCTTTTGCTGCCCTTTAATTTGTGGGAAAGAGCTGGCCACACCTCCCAGCTCACAAACTTGATTTTCTTTGAGAGACACAACAGTGGTTGTTTAACTGTTGTGGTCTAAACATAATGTCACTAAAGAAGAAGAATATGCCTCTGCCAGGTGAATTGAACAGGACAGGTGGCCTAAGTGACTGAAGCCATCTTGGGGTAAGCGTAGTGCAATCTAGAAGCTAGGGAACAGTTTTGGGAAGAGCATGCCAACCCTTGTTGCATAAAGTATTGTTTGCCCTCACTGCACTTACCACAAGATCTTGCCAAAGGACAGATGGCCGGAGATGTTATGAAATGGCTCAGGAACCGGAATATTAAGACTTTGCCTCTGTTTGCCAATGCTTCACACACAGAGCCCCTGATGTTACCCCCTGCTGGGGAATGTGGCCTACAGATAACTGTCTGCTAAAGAATCCCTTATCTGGGTAGACTTGCTGCTGCTGGCCACCTGCTTGCTCATACTTGGGTGCTGAAATATGCGTGTACAAGCAACATGGTGTGGCAGATGGAAACGTGCAGATGTCTTCTGCAAAGTCGTAAAGCACTTTGAGATGCCTCTTGTAACAACAGTGAATCTTCAATATAAGCAAATGAGCAAAATGCTGGAGAAAAAGATGTGGGAGTGTGTGACTAAGCCAGGTCTAGCAGGATCTTAAGAATTGTTGTACTCAGACTGAATGTTGCAGCCAGCTGTATTTCAGCCCAAACCTTTGAAAAGAACAGCTGTGCTCACAGGGGTAGCCAGGGGAAAGGATTTCTTCTCTGAAAAGCCTATTGAGAGGGAAGCATGCACTGACTCTGTCTGCCAGGAGATGGGTTTCACCTGGTAGCACGGCCCAAATACAGTCCAGGACTGTCTGAACTGTAGTCACTGCAGGATCAGCTAAACAAGTCATTGCTGCTGCAGCTGTTCTGGGGGACCTGGGGGTAAATATTTGAAGAGATGAAGCTTTGCAGATGCACCATGCCTGGCTGTGCCTCTGTTCTGTGAGCAGACACGTCATACCAGGAGGAAGTGCTGGGGTTTGGGGAAGTAGTGGCTAAAACAGTACAGGAATGTTTTCGGTTGTGGTCAGTTGTTTCTGGTGCAAGGTATTAATTGCCTCATTGTTAACGTAAACAGTGCTCTGAATGTACTATGTTTTGTGGGTTGTTTTATCAAATGTGATTTATTTTGCTCTGACTCATCAGGCAAAGAGTGTTGGGAAACCATGGCTATGCTCTGGAAATGTCCTTCCACAAGGAAATTCTTTGAACTCTGTCTTCTGTAGAAAACTTAATTTTAATTATGAAAAGCTTTGCCTTCCCCAGTCTGTTCTGTTTTCCCAAAGTTTGACTGAGCTACTTTCCCACCACCATTTGAGATGCCATCAGGTTATCAGTGTGATAAAGCCTCAGGCCATTCTCCCTTGCAATTTTTTGCTTCTCTTTTGCAATTTTTTTTAAAGCTGCTGTGATCCTGGCCACACTGCATCCTGCACCTCTTTTCTCTAACTCCGTATTTAATCCAAAGAACAGCCCCAGCCTTTGCTTCTCTCCAGAAGCAGATCGCCAACAGGAGCAAAGAGAACATACATACACCATATGCATATGTAAATTGTCATAGTCTTCTCCAAAACTCAAAGGAAATGAGTGGTCAGTAGTGAGCAGAGTGGTTTCTTTTGTCTTCCTTTATTGTTTCATCTGGTTTTCTAGCATCACCCTCTTCCCAGGCTGCAATGAGGAGTGGCAATTTTGGGAGCCTGGTAACTCAGACAGGGGTGGCAGCACAGGGGGCAGCAGAGCAGCAGTGAGCTGTGCTCAGATGCCTTTTACCTCCATGAGAGAGAGAGAGCTTCAGATCCACAGTGTCAAGAGGTCTGTGCCAAACATTGCCTCATCCAAACCTCTGTCAGAACAGCTGCTACTCTGAGAAAAACAGGGTCAACACAGCAGCCAATTAATTTTTCCTGGTGATAGGCAAATGCCATACTGCCTCCTGTTGAGTCACCTTATCTCTCTGTGCACAGCAGGCTGCTCATACCTCAGCTCTTAGTCTTCACGAGAGCTGCAGTGTGTCCATTCAAGCAAGCAGCTAGCAATTCACACCAGCAGAAGAGGGACCATCATACAGCCAGTGGAGAGGGGAATACAGTGGTGCTTCAATCACCGACCTGGCTGCAGCCCTTTGTTCTTCAGTCTTGCTTTTGTATTCACAAGAATAAAATCCCCATTGCTGTCTCAGCTGCATTCCACACTGGGTGGCACGTGCAAGGGTTCCCAGCCTGGCCAGGGCAGTCCACTGGGAATGGTGGAGACACACAGGGTGCTACCCAGCTGTGTCTGGGTGCCAAGGAGCCATCTGGATCAGGGTAGGCAGTAGGTGATGCCAGCGAGTACCAGTGGGGTGAACAAGGCAAACTCAAGCTCTCTGCTGTTCTACAAAGCGTAAGGGATATGATGAAGGAAAAGTGAAACAAAACTGGTTATAAAGTGCTGAGAAGACAGCAGTGACATACACAGTTCTGTGATGGTTGATGAAAAACTCCACGTTAGCCAACAGTAGGTGCTTGCAGCCCAGAAAACAAAGCAAATCCTGGGCTGTATCAAAAGGAGAGTGGCTAGCAGGCCAAGAAAAATTATTCTGGAGCAAGTCCAGAATGCCATGAAGTTGATAAGGGGACTGGAGCACCTCTGCTATGAAGACAGGCTTAGAAAGTTGGGGCTGTTCAGCCTGGAGAAAGAAGGTAGCATGGAGACCTCAAAGCAACCTTCCAATATCTGAAGAGGGCCTACAGGAAAACCAGAGAGAGACTTTTCATCAGGAACTGCAGTGATAGGGCAAGGAGTAATGGGTACAAATTGAAAAAGGAGAAACTTAAGTTAGATATTACGAAGACATTTTTTTCTCTGAGGGGGGTGAGACACTGGCACAGGCTGCCCAGGGAGGTTGTGATGCCCCAACCCTGGCAGTGTTCAAAGCTGGGTTGGATGGGGCATTGAGCAACCTAGTTTAGTGGGAGGTGTCCCTGCCCATACAGGAGGGCTGGGACTAGGTGATCTTTAAGGTCCTTTCCAACCCCTTAACGTTCTGTGATTCTATGTTGTTTGCTTCCTTACACTACACCCATGTTCAGCCATGTTTCAGTTTGTGAAAACATAGCTCAGTGGGTAGGATTTTCTCTCTTTCTCTTCTTTCTCCCTTTGGCTAAAGCCATGCAAGTCTCTGGAACTTCAGAATCAAAATGGCTTCGTGAGTGGAAATGGTCTGATATGAGTGAACCCATTTCACAGCCAATAAAAACAGATGCTGGCTGCACTGCCAAGGGGTGTGACAAATCTGGGCTCCTTGCAGAGACACTGCTCAGCTGTCTCTCCAAAAAATACACCTTTTTCTGCCTGCACAGAGAGGCTGAGGCTGCCCCCCAGGCCACATCCCAGCACTGCATTTAGGAGACTCAGGAGCAGGGCAGCACCCTCTTGTACATACTGGTTCCATCAATGGCTGTCAGCATAGTTTCCATCTGTTTCAGCATCATTCCTGCAGCAATGAGCCCAGCAGGAACACTGGAAATCCCACCCAAGATGTGGTACACAAATTCTTTAGACATATGGTTTATAATCCTCTTGGGGGAAAAAAAGAAGGGGTGCATATAACTTAAATACAGCACTAGAATGGAATTCTGTAGAAAAATACAGCCCTGTTCTTCACGTTGTCTCTGAACCATAAAAATGAGTTAATGAATTTTATGTGGAGGCTTGAATAAAGCTAAGCTTTAGAGAAAGACATGCAATTATTTCTTCCAAAACTGTGATGTGCTCCTTTGTCTTAAAAGTTGCCTTTGTTTTTTGCCTGTAAGCATTTATGACATAATCTAGTCAGCTTTTTTGCATTTTACTTAACAGACTTGTTATTCTGTTCTAAGATTGCTATTTAAATATAGTTCAGTGGCTAGTGAGATCTCTTAAGGACAGCCCTATCTTCCAGTATATCATCAGGAGGATATGTGTACGTCTGCACACAGAGTCAGGGAGGGGTCAACATTTTGTTGGCAGCAGAAACCTGCAGATATATTCCTCTTTGGCAAGAAAAATAAGAAGTGGTTTTACTTGGTTTCAACTGCCAAGAAACCCAGCTACTAAGAAACAAAGTGATGCTCTTTTCATGGCCAAATAATGGAACATTTATGTTCTCTGTGGAGCAGATGGTAAAGTGATATGTCATGTCACTGCTGTCTGGCTGAGAGAAACGTGCTGGTGTTTGGGGCCTTGCAGGAGTGCAGCTATTAAGAAAAATCAAAACTACATGTCAGACACAGAGATTGATCCAAGCTCTTTGCTTGCAAGAAATGCATTTAAACTCTCACTTGTCTACACTGTAGAAACAAATTGACAATTTCTCCACTCAAGAAATCCCAGAAAGCTCCAGTGTTCTGTTTCCTCACAGCCAATTATAAACAAATTACTACTTATCATCCTGCAGAATTGCTTACTCATGTCAACCCTACATGAGCTATCAGGAAAACCATGGCCAAACCCTGCCTGGCTGCAAGCAGGGATGATGCTCTCCTTTGCACCATCAAGCCAAATTAAGGAGCTGGATTTCTCCCTGCCCTTGCCCTGGAGGACTATGGAGAATACCCAGAGTTTCAATCCTGCTGGCACAAAGCCTGTTGTAGGCAACCACAGGCAGGATACCAACCACCTCCACTTCCACACAAGCCTCTTTGGCCAAGGATGCTCCTGCCTGTGTTCTGTTGGACAGCTGCTGCCCAGCTGCTGTCCAGCTGCTGGCACCACATCCTTTCTGGCCAGCCCCAGCAAAATAAAACTGCAAATTTGCTAATGGTAGACCAAATCCCCTCGTCCAGATCATCAATAAAGATATTAAAAAGATATTAAAACATCAGTCTCAGAAAATCGTCCCAATGCAACTACAGGTTTTGCTTTAAAAATAGGGTAAGAGTTTTGTTGATGAGCTGGGCATCTTGAGGCTTTGCAAAACTGAATTGGACAAGGGAATTCCTACTGACTTTACCTTGACTTTTAGCTTTATCCATGTCCTGGAAGTTTGTTACCATGTGCAAATCCTCTCTAAGGAAGACAAAATATTCATCCACCAGCACAGACCACACTGTCCAGAGTACATTTGGCCTTTGGACCAAGTCTATGTGCCAGTCATGTCTTCCAGGACTTTCCTGTCCACCTCCTACACATGACTCCAAGGCTGTGCTCCAAGACAGATACCCGTCATAGCTAGGGAAGGAGAAATGCTATTCAATGTGTTTTAACTTCCTTAAATTAAATGGCTGGTCCATAAATCTGTTTGAAAAACGAAAAGCCCTTCCTGCCAGAAAAGGTCACATTTGGGACTTTTTCTTTCTACCTCAATCTGGAACAAGAGATTGGCTAAGGAAGCAGCTACCAGATAAATTTAGTTTAGGGGAACAGAAATTTATTTTGTGCATCAACATGTGCTGCCTGTGTAAATAAGCCTGCAAAAACATCTAATTTTTTTTCCTATGAGAAACATGGAGAACAAGCTCTGAAGCCCAGAGGATTTTTGAATAAAGTGAGTCAAAAATGCCATCAGGGCATGTTTTATGGTAGGAGGCTTCTCTCTACTGTACTCCCCTTATCTTTTCCAATTAAGATGAGATTAACATCAGCTTGTCTGTGTAAATGCCAGGAATCTTCTTAAAGAGGGCTGTCTCAGCTCCTCTGTCTGGGGAGGAGACTGGTAGAGGACACAGTGAGGGCTGATGTGGCTCCTGCCAGGGACTCTCTCTCTCCCTCCACTGACTGCAAAGTGAGTAGACAACTCCTCCCAACCACTCTTTCAAATGCTCAGTTTGAAAATGAAATAAACTGATGATCAATATGTATCTTCAGCAGACAGAAGTCTAACTGAATTTTCAGAGAAAAAGAAAATTGAACTGGAGACCACTAGCAATATCATTTCCCCTTTTCTGTATTAGAATCCTCTTTTTAACATGGTGTTCCAAGGCAAAGCACAGCCTTGCTAGAAAATGAAGGCTTCTGGAGAAGCAGTTTTTCTGGAAATGAGTGAAATGAATATTGAGTGCCTTTCTGAGTGCTCTTCAGAAGGGCTAGAATGACTTTAAACTGTATGATGTGTTTTTCCTCTGTTCCTATTTGTCCTGACAACTGAAATTAAGGTAATATCCATTTTTCAGCCAACTTCTGCTCTCACTTGTGCCATTACATCTACATTGAAAACAATTGCACGATTTGTATTTCGTGTGTGACACTGACATATTCTTAGCCTTTCGATTCAATCACATAATCTTTTTATCTCCTTTGCATATATCTTAACTGAAAATCTGTGCACAGCATTTCTTACTTGTAGTGTTGAAAGAGGGGCAGATAAAATACAATAGAACAAAACCACAGGTTTTGATTTAAGGGGTTTTGAGGTAAAAAGGAAAAGATCCAAGTGCCTTAAATTCCTGAAAGGTTCTTGTTACCATCACTGACTTGATGGAGGGCTTCCCAGCTGGTACAAACATAATGTCAGAGCATATAACCTTTATCAATCATCCACAAGGTCTGATGCTTTGTAGGCTGGAGCCCCCATCTGTAATTCCATGGAGCCTGAATCAGGCAAGATGGCATGGCATATGATGAATGAACTTGTTTTGTGAAATGTGGCATTATCCAAGAGTTAACTTTCAGCATTAAAAATCAACCAGGAACAAGCTACCTCACAGAAGCATTTTCCTACATTCTCTGGAAATGCTGGACACAAAATCAGAGGAGGACACCTGTCTCCATGTGACCAAGCATTCCTCTGGCTCTTCCCAAAGTGCAAGACAGAGCCTTTTGGGTCAGGTGGGTAAGATGCCAAAGCACGTAGAAATTTGGAGATGGAAATAGCAAGAGCTCCTAACAGGGTTTCCAATCACAACTATCTGCCAGCATGTGTCGTGTCTGCACACTCAGCATCAGTGTTCTTGGGGAAGATAGACACAGAAAAATGGAGAGTGTTTGGACTGTAGAAACTATCTACCATACCCTATAATCTGAACTGTGGAGAAAATAGATATGTTGATACGCTTTTTTTATTTTGGCACTTAGCTGTTATCTGACATAATCTCAAAATACCTTTGTAAAATGGTGCTTTCTGCCTTGCAAGTGTTGCTCAGCTCCTGACAGCGAGCAGGAGGGTGAGCAAAGCTCCCCAGCAGATACCTGCTCTCTAACCACTGCCTACTCTGCAGCAGGGGTGTGAAGAGCAGAATAGCATGATGTGATGAGGGACAAGACATGTGTGGGTCAGAATACTTGCTAGGCAGAGGCAGGGATCATGGTTGAGGTCTTTGTGAACAGGTGTCTGTGTCAGGGGCCAGCAACAACTATGGCAGAGATCAGGAGCAACCCTGCTAGCTGTGTAGCTCCTGGCTTGTGGGCAGTCCTGCCCTGGGGCTTGCTGTCACTGAATGGTCAGCACAGAAGGAAAGACTAAGTGGTGAAGACACTGGTTAGTACTGTCTTCTCATCCCTGAGAACACTGATTATTTGCCAAGAGGCTTCTCTGCTCCCTTAGGACAGCTGCTAAGCAGCAGCATATCCCCAGCATGAACTGAAACAGGACACAATGATGGTCAGGACCTTAATCTAAACTACTTACTGTTATATAAGTGTCTAAGACTATATAAAACTATAAGACTATAAAAGTGTCATCTACACTATAAAGTAAAAACAAAGAAGATGACTGTCTTAGCAAGGACTTACCCTGTATGCCTGAAAACTGCAGCACGGTACAGACTGAGGGCCACAAGCATCTTTCCAGTTACAGCTGTGACTCTGGTGGTAAACGTTCCAGGGCCACTTGTGGTCATAGTACTGAATGCTACGCATCTTTTTTCTCCAAAACTTGGTGACCACATCCCACTGGATAGATGGTCCCTGTCCTGTGCTGCCTGTGTCATGTTCTGGCTTACCTAAAATATCTACCCCCATGGATGGCATTAAATTCCGGCAGCCAGAATTTCTCCCTGACATGTTTTCCTGGTGTAGACATAACTCTTCTGTCCTCCAAAGGCAGCAGGTCTTTTCCTGGCTGTAGCAGGCAGATTCAGCCTTCATCAGTCCAAAAAGGAAAATGTCACTAGCACAATTTTGTCCCGAGCTGTGGAGTTTCTTTCTTACAACTGTACTTTGAAGGAACTCAGGGGCAGGGCTCTCACTGACTTCAGTCAAATCAGGGTCCAACCATGGTGCTACAAATAAGCTTTCTTCGGGGATAAAGTGAATTTAGACTTTAAACCACTGGTTAGTGTCATTACTGATTTTTCTATACCTATTGTTTAGCCAAATCTCTTAAGGAAATGAGGCTACTGTGGACTGATTGTATGCCATCTTCTCAGTCCCGGTAACTTTTGATCCTGCTGGCCAATTTCAACTAACCATCCAACTGGGTTTAAATTCTTGCCTGCATATAGACAGAAAGGCAGCACTCCCTGAAAGGACTGTGATGTGATCTCTGCATTCCTGAGAATCATCAGGCCACAGAGATGCACAGAGCACCCAGCATGATGACACTTCTGCCACAGCTTTGAGATGTTTAGATATCAACAAACCTCAAGACAAAAATCTGTAAGAAGTATGGCTTTTCATGTTCTTAGTGCTTACAATTGTTGCTACTGGTACTGCTCAGCTTTTTAGGTTTGTGCAGTGCTGAACTTCAATGACAAAACATCATATATACAATGAAGTGCTTAGGAGTTGGATACCATTCCAGACAACTGAAAAACACAGTAGCATACTTGAAAATCTTGGCACCTGAGATATTTACACCAAAAAACAATGTACCTTCATATAGCAGAAACTTAGTAGTTGGCAGTTGTCACCAACCATTTTTGTTCAGAAACAACTTAGTTTCTGACTTAAGTTTTTAAGATTTGAGCGCTTTGGAGTAAGTCTTTGGTATTTACCTGTTCATGCTCTAGTCATAAGAAGAAATGAGTCCTTTGTCTCCCCAAGCCAGTAAAAATTACTAGTTTCACTGCTTCTTTTTCTAAAAACAGAAGCCTCCACAGTGGGAGTTTAGTTATTGGGTTGATTTTCACAAAAGATTTCATTTGATTTGCTGCAGTCCTTTGAAGTAGCTGCTGGAGAACAGCACAAGATTTGCATAGACAAATGGATATAGGTATAGATTATAATTACTCATATGAATTTGATTTCGATTATAATTACTCATATGAATACCCTAATGAAACCAACATCTGTGAAATGGGTGACTATTTCACATTTAACATCTATCTCACTGCTGTCCTCTACACTCTGGTATTTTTGCTCAGTCTGCTAGGAAACACTTTGGTGTTATGGATCTTATTCAAATATGAAAACCTTACATCTTTAACAAACATCTTCATCATGAATCTCTGTATCTCTGATTTAGTCTTCTCCTGCATGCTGCCTTTTTGGGTACTGGATCAGTCCTTTGGATGGATTTTTGGTGAGTTCCTTTGCAAAGCATCAAATGCTGTTTTCTCCATTGGCTACTACAGCGGTGTTTTCTTTTTGACTCTCATGACTATCCTGAGGTACTTGTTTGTAGTGAACCCCCTTTCAACGCTGAGATCCCAGACGCAGTGCTGTGGTGGTCTGGTGTCCTTGGTTGTTTGGACTGTTAGCATATTAATTGTGGTTCCTGAGGTAATCCACACCACAGTGCAAGAAGACTTGGAAGCGCACAAGTTCTGTGATTATGCTGATGGGAAATGGAAAAAGGTGGACATTTATGTGAGAAATGTACTCTTCCTGCTTTCCTTTGGAGTCATCGTATTCTGTTACTGCAAGATACTCATAATCCTGCTTAGAGCAAGATCTCGCAGAAAGCACAGAACTGTGAAACTCATCCTCATTATTGTGGTGGCTTTTTTCCTGTGCTGGGCACCCTACAACATCCTCAGCTTTCTGACTACTCTTCCACCATCTACCTGTCAGTATGCAAAAGATTCCAACCTTGCCTTTCACATCAGCCGTAAAATTGCATTCTCTCACTGCTGCCTCAACCCTGTGCTCTATGTATTTGTTGGAGTCAAGTTCAAGAGCCACTTGGCACAGTTGTGCAGTCTGTGTTCACACTGCAGCAATGGTCAAGTCTCCAACCCCAGGACCTGCTATGAAGGCAAATTCCAGCATGAAGGGGCGTCCATCTACTGAAGTAAGACCTAACTAATAGGACTAATCCTGGATGAACTTTCAGATTTTGCATGCCATGGATAGCTTCTAATTCTCTGAGGCACTTCCCTGAGAAAGACACACAAATTTGCTCTTTGCAGACATTCTCTGTATGGAAAATAACAAAATGTATTTGCAGTGTGATGGAGAGTTGAGAATGACAAGAAATTGCTTCAGTGGCCTGTGTGCCTTCAGTTTACACTTTTTTGTGCAGTGAGATGGATTTTCTCTCATTTATACTCTCTTTTGAAAAGAAAAAGTGTTTTTTCCTTTGGGCACTAAAACATCAGGTTTTAACATAAAAGTTGTTGCATATCTCTTTCTTACCTGATTTAAAATACTTTGATTGTATATAGCAATGGACACGTAGGTATTTAATCTTTTTTCAGTGTTTATCAGTTTATTGGTCTTTTTTTGCATGGGGGGCAGGGGGGGGCAGGGGTGTTCTCAGAATTAACTGTCCTGACAAAAGCCACAAGACCTCAGAGTTTCTGAAGGTCTCAGGGCTAATGTTCTTTTATCTTTTGGTAGACAGATATACACTGAAACTAACTTAGTGTAAAAGTAAGTCTTTCGAGTCTGAAATGGAAACTTTGGGAGAGCCCTAGAAGGAGCACAAGCTGTTAAACAGATACTTCACTAGGATATCAGTTTTCCTCCTGTTACTGCTCTTTGCCACAAGATTCTTCCACCCTTTGAATATCACTTCAGATTATTGCAGTAGATCAACAGCCAATCTCCCAAGCAGGGCGGGAGCATATTTGCTTCCAAATGCTCTTTCCCTCCTTTTCTCCCTTTGCCATGGTGCTGAGAAGAGCTAAACTTCTAAATAGATGATAGCACAAGAACAAATGGCTTTTTAAAAAGCAGAATAAAAATAACTTGCTTTATTTGTAAAATTAATGTTTGGCCTTCTTGGGTTTTGTTGTTTGGTTGGTTGGTTTTGGGGTTTTTTTTGGTTTTTTGTTGGTTTGGGTTTTTTGGTTTTTTGGTTTGGTTGGGTTTTTTTTAAGAGGAACTGATATTCTTCTTCATTCTAGCTCAATCGGGCTTTTTCCCAGGCAGTGTAACATATACTGCATATTCCAGCGTAGCTGAATAACAAAGTCTCAGGAAAGCAGAATATATAAATTCCTGGCATTTGTATAGAAAGCCAAAGTAGTTTTGCAGTGCCACCAAGCAATGGTTTGGCAATGATTCTAAGCAACAATTTGGCTTTTTGGGCATCTGTCTTGAAATGTCTTGTGCTGTTTCCACACTATTTCAATTGGTCTCTAAAGATTATCTGGAGCAGACAACAGATTCTTCACAGCTGCTGTATGGTTTGCAAAAAGCAGAAACTTAGATGGGCCCATGGTACAATATCCTATTTCTGCTTATATCCAGAATCAGGAACACCTAAGGAAAAGCATAAGAATGGGGCAAACATATGTGACATAGACTCATTAATCCCACAGGGGAACTTGCTTGTGTTCAAACAAACCATAGAAAGGTAGAAGTGGTCATATTTTCTGGTTTTGGTGGAGACCAGCCTTTGGCTATTACCTACTGATAAGAAACATTTGAAATTAATGTGGCTTCAAAAGACTTTGGGCTGGAGACTGTCCTTCTATAAGCTGTCTCTTCAGTTTTTAAAGAGACAACTTATTGAAGGACACATGAGTCCAATTTTTTTCTATTCTGGTAAGCCAGGACCACTTCATGGGCACCAGTAAAGCTCCACAATGAAAATACTGTGAGCATGAGTACAAAAAGGTCTTGTGCACCTACATAATTTCAACAAGTTGTCATTCAACTCATTGACCTAGAGCCACACGACTGTGAAATCTTTTCTGTTAATATATTTTACATTTGTCTTAAAAAATTGAGAAGTGTAACAGAAGCAGGAAGACTGAAATTAACCTATTCTGCCCAGTGTTTAGCAAATTATTTAAATCTGTTTGTAGCTTGAGCATATTTTGTTACGGTGTATCTGAGCATGTAAATGGAATTATTAATATTACCCAACTGTACTGCTGCCATAACCAAAGTAATTCAGAATGTAGATATTTTGCCTCCTGATATAATGAAGTAGTACTAATAAACATTCAGAAATTCAGTGGAATACTATATTGTGATTTTTGTTCTCAGCCTTTGATAACAACCTAATAAAGTTAAGGTATTTTCAGTTAAAGAAGTAATTGTGAATTTTCATAGGTTAATATAGTGTGGAAGAGACTTCTGCAGGTGACCCACTCCTCCATGCTGCTCACAGAAGTTCTATCTTTCTGGTCAGACAAGGTCACTCAGAGCCTTATCTGGTCAAACTGATCATCTGCAAGAATGGGAATTCCATAACTCTTCTGAGTCCTTGTTGCAATGCTTAACAACTCTTATGGTGGATGTTTTTGCTTCTACATGAACAAAATTTCTTTTGCTGCAACCTGGTGATGTTGCTCCTTCCTTGCCTTCTCCATGTCTTCACATTAGCTAATAGAAAAGAGCCATCAGATCTCCCCTAAGCCTTGGATTTGATGGGGTTAAACATATGTCAGACAATTTCATCTCCTCATATGTCATGTGCTCCAACTCCCTGTTCATCTTGGTGATCCTCCACTGGATCACAGTTAGTCTTCACTGCTGCAAGGGCATGTGACTGTATTGTGTTCAACTTTTCATCCACTTGAAATCCAAGATCTTTTCCTTCAAAGCTAACCTCTAACCACATGTTTAAGAAAGCATCCTGTTTCTACTAAAATCAATGATAATTTTGCTTCTGATCATAATCAGGGCAAGAATCAGATTCATAAATGCATGCAATTTTGGCAAAGCACAGCATGTACTTCTTTACTGCCAGAAGTGTTTTTACTGGGAGTCAGGATACCTTAATATTCTCAATATTTTGAAACACTGAGTTTATTGAAATCATAAACAAAATTCTATCTTTTACTTATGGTCACTCTGCAGTTGAAAATGCCCTTGCTTGCCCAGTGAAGCAAAAAATCGAGAAGAGCAAAAAAAAATGTGAGGAGTAGAGTACTCTTTCCATATTCAGGAACTACTCAGGTGAAAAAATCAAAATATTTTTGAGTTTGTTTCATTCCTCTTAACAATGCTGCTTTTTTCCAGCAAAGAGAGACAAAGAGAATATGCTCTTTATCCATGTGCCACTCATATATATGTGTATAAAGGACTCTGTTTCATTTAAGCTGCACAGTACAGAGTCTATGTCTTGGCTGTCCCACATCATTGCTGGTGCAGTTGAAACAGCACCAAACCAGATCGGAATCTTGGTAACTACTTTGTCCACACAGGAGTGAAATGCAGCCAGCTCTGAGCAGTGATAGCTCCTAAATCTGATGTGCTCCAGTGGAAGTCAGTCTCAGCTGACCTGGTATTTAGCAGAATATTCTTCCAAGCTCCTCAGCCACCTTGTCTAAAATGCCGTATTTGCTTCTAGAGGTTTTCCAGAGCTTTGCTGGTTCTTTTCATGTTGCCTACCCCCAGCTTTATACCTACTGACAATTATTTGTCCACCTATTCAAAACAGAATGCCAACAAATGCAAAAAGTGCTTCCAAAGCTTTCTCCCCACAGTCACAGAAGGGTTCTGATGATGAACAGCAGCCTGTTGTTCAGTCTAGCTACAATGGTATGTTAATCCACTGAGGGTGACCAGGGAAACTGGGAGTTAGCAACTCTCATAAAATACCTCAAGTGCCTAGGGGAAGCAAAGCCCTTCCAGTCATTATATAACATCAATTAACTTGAAAAAAATTTAAAGAAAATATGTAGCATGTATAACAATAATGTCAGACAGATGGGAAGAAGACATTCGGTGGACACATACTCAGAGACTATCTGAGATCCTCATCTACTATCCACAGGAGACCATTAAGGAGCAATTTAGTTGTTTTAGTTGATAGAGTTGGCTACCTCTACTACATTCCCTCACACAATGAAAAGACTTTTCCCAACAAAGGCTTTCCTTCTGCTGGGATGATATTGCCTTTCTAGAGTTAGTAAAATTGATAATAATTCCCATACAGCTCATCATAGTTTATAAAGAAGTAAATCTACACATTTTATCAGAGTGAAAATACAGGAAAGGAACACATGGAGAAGGTAACACTTTTTTTTTTTTTCCTAGTGCAGCTTCCAAAACCAAAAAAATCTCTAACATCTTTTATTGCTAAGAAACAAGGAAATACTGAAAATTCTAAAGAAGTGTTGGTCAGCTATGGACCTAGTTGGAAACAGCATGTTTTCCTCTGAAGAAATTGATGTGTACATAAACGGGCAATAATTCAATAATTAACATCAATAATTAAATATTTCTGAAAGCTGCTTGTCACTACATAATTAAAAGGAGGAACAATCCATTCTAATTGATTATTTTTGAGTGAAAAGTAGAATTTCACACAAACTTTTTGAAAATATGTAAAATAAAATTCATTGCAGTGAAATTATTTGGGATTTGATTTACCATTATTTGTGTTTGATGACCCTGAGATTACTTTTGGAAGACACCCAGTTGCCTAGAGATCAATGGAAAACAAACATTCATTTTAAGCAGATGCTCCTGGCACTGCTGCATGATTCAGCATAGTGTGCCAAGGAAAGTGAGCCTGAAGGTTGCTTCCAAACTATGTAAGACATCCCACTGCATTCACAAGTCATGTGCTTTCAACATCCATAGCCTATAACCTGCATTTCTGAGGACACTAAAATGCTTTCGAGCTTTTAAAAAAACATACATTAGATCTAGATTAATCACCAAAACTCAAGGTCACTTAGTCATTCTTATACGTGGAGGATGATGGAGACATGTCAGTGACTATGTAGTATGTATATTTCCTCAAGAGTCTTGAAAATTTGATGCTTTGATCTTCAGCCTAAGCTGATGTTTATGATGCTAATAAAGTCACAAGCATTGTGGCAAGGACTGATGCCAAACTGCTTCCTCACAAGTTTAATTTAAAATCATTTATTTACCAAAGCAATGAGGAAAAAAAAGCAAAGGAAGTTTTTCAAGTTTGCAATTCAAGTGCAAAACAAGCATAGCCTATTTCAGGTGCTGGGAAAGAAATGTCCTTTCAGAGAATCATATGCATTATGGGAGGGTTGAAATCTGAAAAGAGGAAACAGACTGCTTGTAGAAGGAGCCTGGTGCTGTGAGCGTTAGGAACCCCATGTCCCTGTACCCCCCCACACCCTGTCTCAGGAAGCAACCTCTTGTTCCACTTTCACACCTGCTTTCTTCCAGTCTCTTACTTTATGTGAACACATTAATCCCTGCCCATGTCTTTCACAGAACTACAGAATCAATTTGTTTGGAAAAGACCTCAGAGATCATGGAGTCCAACCATGACCAAACACTACCATGTCAACCAGACCATGGCACTGAGTGCCAAGTCCAGTCTTTCCTTTAACATCTCCAAGGATGGTGACTCCACCACCTCCCTAGGTAGCCCATTCCAATGTGTAATCACCTGATCTGTGAAGAAACTCCTCCTGCCGTCCAACCTAAACCTCCCCTGGCACAGTTTGAGACTATGTCCTCACATCCCTTCAGCTTAGGGATGAGGATTTTCCTTTCATCAACTGGCGAGAGCAGAGAGCAGACATCTGCTGCACAGCAGATTTATCATGCCTGACTCTTACATTTGCTTCACTTGTCTGTGCAAAGAGCTTGACGAACTGATGTGTAAATGAGGAAAAAAGAAAAAGGAAAATCCCCATATAAAATAGTCCTAAAAGCAACAGTCGGTACTATACCAAAAAGTTACCGTATTAAAACAAAAAAACAAAAATGTATTAATTTTTTTTTTCAGTGGTGCCCAGCTACAGGCCAAGGAGCAATGACCATAAACTGAAACACAGGGAAGTTTCACCTCAGCGTGAGGAAGAACTTCTTTCCATTGAGGGTGGCAGAGCACTGGAGCTGGCTGCCCAGGGAGGCCGTGGAGTCTCTGTCTCTGGAGACATTCCAAACCCTCCTGGATATGCTCCTGGGTCACCTGCTCGAGGTGACCCTGCCTTGGCAGGAGGGGTTGGACAGATGTCACCAAAGTTCAGTCCAACCCGAACAACTCTGTGATTCTGTAAAAAGCGACCTTGCGTGAGGGCACCAGGAACACCAGCTGCCCCCGAGAGCAAAGCACCCCAACCCTGCAGCTGTAGCCGAAAGCGGCGATTTCCCCCAAAGTCCCGTCAAACCCCTCAGCTTTCCCCGCGGCGCCCGGTCCCCCCGCCTCCCCTGGCGCTACGCCCGGACACGCCCGGGAGCTGGGCGGCCCCGCCGCGGCCTCATGGGAGCTGTAGTCGGGCGGGGAGCGCCGGAGCTCACCCCGGGCCGCCTCTCCGCGACATGGCGGCGGCGGCCGCGCAGGTACTGAGCGACCCCTCCCGAGCAGCCCTGAGGGAGCGCGGCGGGGCCGGGGGCGGAGGGAGCTGGCGGGGAGAGGGGGAAGTAACTTCGGCGGCTTCCACTTGTTGCGGCGCCAAGCTCGGCTTCGAGGGGAGGAGTCCCGGCGGGGAAACAGCTGCCGGCCGCCTTAGGGGGTGCCCGGGTCGGCTGAGTGGCGGGCTGAGCGAGGGCATGGCAGGGGCACATCGCCCGGGATGGGCTGGACGCTGGCTGTCATCGCCTGGGAGCACCCCGAACGGGGGGTCGCCGTCCCTCAGGGCTAGCGCCTGGGCGAACATTGGCCACCATCCCGTCCCAGTCCCCTGAAGTGTCAGAAACCCCCGGGGAGCGCTGACTTTAGGCCGACAGCAGCACTGCCCTCTGTTTTCTCCTCTCCTGCAGCTCCAGGAGGAGCGGAGTCACCGTGCTGGAAAGCAAACACCCGCCCGTGTCCGTGCCCTCACCCCGCTATAAAGTGCTGACAGGCAAATATTTTCCGCGGCCCTAATCCCGCTTTGCCCTTGTGTCGGCAAATCTCCGGCGGATGGATAGGGAGAGTTTTGCTGGCACACGGGTGGCTGGGGCTGTCTCCAGGGCAGATGCCGGGTTTGCAGCCGGCCCTCCTCCTCCGGCTTACGCTGATCCTGGTAATCCAGAGTGAGCAAGGAGAAGGAGAAAACCCAAGGTTTTAGTGAAATGGTTGTCTGTCGCCTTTGGGGGCTGGATTCCCGTCGGGCAGAGGTCCTGCGGTGGTGAGTGGGGCGGTGGAGGGGCTGTGCCGTGCTTTGGAAACTGGGGAATTCCTTGCTGCTGCAGCTGCCCCGGCACAGGGCCCTGTTGTCTGCCCGGGTCACCGCATCCAGCCTCCGGCTGATTTTTGCAAGGTTGGTTTGGCACACAGAGCTGGTCAGCTGTAGACGTCACGCTCCTGGTTCTGCCTCTCACTTGAAACCGAGTTTTGCGTTCTAAGTTTCAAGTTGAAACCGAGGGAGAAATACCAGGCCTTTTTTGTCTCTGTAATGTTGAAAAATGAAAGTGGGTGATTTTATCCAGCTCTGACTTTGTGCACTCATGAAGGCAAACTCGGATGAAACTTTCAGGGTAAAACACGTTCTCTGTCTTGCCAGTAACATGGCAACATGTTCTCTCTTGCTGCCATGCAGTAGCATGGTTTATGTTTTCTCGGTTTTATGGTGTGCAAGGCAGTTTCTTGGAGTCTTCCAACAGTCCTCGTGGGAGTGCTTGAATTTAAAAAAATATTCTAGACGTTCCAAATAGTGTTTCCCAACATTCACATTTAGAAGACTGCACAGCAGTTAAAAAGTTGCATCTAAGATACTGTGGTACAGAGCAAGTGATAGTCATTTTTCTCTGCTTGTTGTAGTATATATACACATATAGTTGTAGTATATATATTTGACAGCATTTGTTGTAAACGGGGTTTCACTACTTCTTCTCAAGAGGCTGTTAGTTATGGAGCCTGATTTTCATGTGCAAAGGAGTCTCTTATGTAGACCATTTTATAACAGTGAAAGAGTGTATTATGTTTGCAGTCTCTCTCTCCACTGCTAGAGCGTTACATAAAAGGAATAGGAATTTGTCCTAATATCCTGGAGGGTAGGGCTCCTCTTACAACTTGTTTGATGGGTGATCAAGACCTAAAGAAACAACCAGGGAGAGAAAACTAGTCAAGTTGTAAAGAAAAGTATGTAAAATTGCAGAAATTATGTGGTAGAACTAAGGAAAAGTAGTGCTGAATTTTTTTTAAACTCAGATTGTTGTTTTTCTTAGTTGATCACATTTAAAAATTGTCTGTTTATCAAGTAAACACTGAACCCTTCTAGTATTCTTTACATGTTTTTGAGAATATGTTTTTATTGTTACACGTTATTGGTTTTATTTATTTGTATTACTATGCATTTATTTGTTTGGTTTTGCCAATGCAAGTAAACTGTAGGCAGCTTGTATGTAATTTAGTTCATATTTTGGTGTACTAATTCCTGTTTGTCCATGGAGTGGTGGCCCTTTTTGTCCAAAAATTCTATCATAGTATTAATTTAAAATCCTTTGCCCAAATGTATTCTGAAGAAAGTTTTACAGTTTGTAACACTGGTAGAAGGAACAGAACTTTTTATGCAAAGTCCCTGGATCTCAGTGCTTGGAACAGCACTGGGAAGCTGTTGCTGCATGGGACCTTGACTTGTAAGTCCTTCCTTTGGTTTAATATTTTTGTCCATCACAATATTCTGTGTTGTTTGGTAGTATAGTGACCTCAGCAGATATTAACTGTTAACCCCTGAATGAATCCTGCTGGGAAGAAGGATGAGGACAGGAAAGGTCTTGCTACTGCAACAAGCCAGTCTAGGTTTCGAAAGGGAACCGGTTGGATCAGGGTATCCCGAATAACTGGGCTCATGCCAAGCCTGCGTCATCTGTGAACCTCTCTGTTCCCAGCCACCCAGCATGACAGTCTCATACACGCCTCTCCTCCAAATAGTTCTAAATCTTTGGGAATTGTAACTCTGAAACTTCCTCTTCCCCCCAAAATTGTGACCTTCACTGGAAAATTCACAAGAAAAGAGGGACAGAGGAAATACTCCGTACTTCCTTCTACACAGGAAGGAAAACAAGAATTCTTTCTGTTGACTCTGAGGCAGCATGACTCACTCGGTGGCCTGTCAGTTTGGGTTGTCTCAGCGTGGTTTTTGCTTGCCTCGCCCTATATTTGGTCTACATGTGTGTGGTCAAAACCTGTAATTTTCAGTGTTGCTTGTTGGTATTTCACTGGGAACTGCATATAGCCCAGGAGTTGTCCTAAGGAGCTGCTGGCTGGCTGAAGGACACATGAGATGCTACAGGTGAGCGAGACTCAACACCCACCTGCCAGACTTCCCAAAACCATTAGCTGGAGGAAGACTTTTCAAGCACTTCTGAAACCTCAGCTTGGAGGGACAGTGTGCAACAGTAGATACAGAGGTAAAATATGCTGCTAAGAAAAGGTCCCATTCAGAGCCAGGATGTAATGGTTGTTGCTTTTAACTATCCCAAAGTCTCAGAGGTGGCTGAGATATTTTAGTCAGGCCAAGCTTGCTGAGGAAATTAATAAGGCTCAGAGACCAGTTTTGGAGACCTGAAAAATATGAGATTTTTTGAAGTCCAAGCTTGTACGATGAGCAGTTTGAGTGGCATGAGTCGCCAAATGCTCCTTGGCAGCTGGAAGTTGTCTGGTGTTTCTATTTCTGTGTCTGTGTGGTGCTCCTCAGCGTAGCACCTGAGCATCATGTGCCTGGCTTGAAGAATGTGCAAAACATTTAAATAGTTGCGTGAGCTATGGAGAGAAAGAGGGATTTTGTGGCAGAGAGGATACAGAGGGACATACCACAGAATGGTTTAGGAGAATTACAGTGTGAAGGGGCAAAATACCTTTGCACTTTTGAATAAATTCTCTATTTTCAGCTCACCATATAAGCATTGGGACAATAGGGGTACCTTCTCCCAGGGGGAGTGAAATAGGATGGGAGTAGCTGTGGAGAAGCAAGTCTCTGGGAGAGTTACAGTCAGGTTAATTGAGAGATGTTAGTAAGCAAGATATAGCATTCCTGACATGGGGTGAGGTCTGGCGAGTCCTAGGGGAAAAGGGCAGACAGGTTTGTTAAAAGCGATACTGGTGCAATTTGTGTTATCAGAAAAGCACTCTTCTCTTTGAAAATTGACTGCTTCCTCAAACAGGGAAGTTCTGTCATGAGATAGGGCTGAGACAAGGTTGTCTTTGTGAGATATGTACTAGCTCATCCCTGTGGTGTTGTTTGCAGAAAGTGGTTATTTGAGTTCATGCTGTTCAACAGTTACTGATGTGAAGGAGTATCAGAGAAAAACACTATTCTGAGTCAGGAATCTGTGTCACTGTTTTGATGCATCTATCCTGTTTGGCAAAGTACAGTGTAAGATTCTAAAGGTTTTTAGGTCAGATGTTAAAGTGGAGATCCAATTCAGTAGGTGCAGCATTAAAAAATTGTTAGGGTTGCCACCTTTGTCCACCCAAGATTAAAAATTAACTCTGTCTCATGGAGTTCTTATCGTGCCACTGTATACTCTTGTCTGTTGCCTAGTTTTGATCTTTTTCTAAAAAGAGGTTGCAAATACAAGGAATAGGTGTGGAATACATGTCAGTTGTCCATAGAATAGAGAAGATTGCACTAAAAATTTATAGAACTTTACTGATTTTTTTGTGTCAGTCTCTTCTGTCAGGTTGGGGTACAAGCAGTATTTTACAAAGGTTGTTAGTTTCTGTTCTTATACTGTAAAATACAAATATTCCTAGAGCACAAGAGCCTTCCCACAAAAAGGCTTTACTGTAGGGAGTTCTTAACTGTAAAAATGCTCCTTCTCTGCCAAGCATTTGCAAAATATGTGAATGTTTTTTTGGCATTTCATCTACTTACTCTCTTCTGCTATGTTATGATACTCTGACAATTTGTTTTTCGGGACACACATTTTCTGTGAGATGTCTTTTATTGCTAATTGTTTATATTCCCAAACCATATTTTTGTCACTGACATGTGAAGGTTTATTGGTGTAGAAAATGAACAGTGAAGATTATTTTAACAAGAAGATTTCAATTCTCGGAATGGAAGCCCTAGCTGTCATTCAGGCTGTGCCTGCTTTTTGCTTTTAATCCTCCTATTTAATGTGATCCAGTGTGTCTTTTTATCAGTCACATATCTTTGTATGCAGTGTTAAAGCACAAAGGGTTGAGTTGCCCAGCAAAAAGCACATATGTGTGCATGACAGAAGAATCACGCTGTCTTTTTGTACCACAGACCCTCACTTCCAGGAAATAATTCTTCAGTTTTGAGGATGTGCATCTTTTATTGGTCTGTGTGATGTAAAATGAGAAAAGCTGCAGCACAGCTGCCATGAATTCTACTGGGACTCTATGTTTGCTGCAACAACAAAGTGCAAAGTAGTTTTTCTAGACAATTGGAATGAAACTATCTAGCGAAATCAGTGGTGTTACGGTCCTGAGAGTTAGGGACGTTCTTTTCCCAGTTCTTCCTTCCTCTTTGCTGTGAGGTTTGCATTCAGTGTTCTTTTGTCAGTGTGTCTTGCAGCCAGCTGTATGAACAGGTAGGTTGTTTGGGGTTTCTTTTTACACAGTGTGCCTTGCAGTTATTAGTCAGTATCTGCATTTATAGGACAAATCAAGTTCACACTACACTAGGGAATAAAACAGTTAAAGTTATTGCGACTCACAAATAGAGGATTTGCCTCAGTGCCCTCGCTTGCCTGGTTTGTTTCATATAGTATGTTAGAAAAGGCATAGGATTGCAGGCACCAAATAATTAAAGGTCTTGTGATACTATCTGGGGTCATGTGATGAAATGCCCTTGTTTGAAATGACTAGACCAGTGTAGTCATATCAACAGGAAATATTTCCACAAGCACTAGAAGGTAGTGGATCTCGGTTTCCAATGAATATTTCTTGCAGATCTGGTTTATTGTATAGCTGAATTACACCAAGTCTGCAGTGTGAGCTCCGCTCTTATTGCACACTGAAAATGCACCCGTGTGGGGGGAGTGGATTCTCTGATATCAGGCTATAGTGGAGGTCTCGCTGTAGCCTTTTTGACGGTGAAGAGACACTATGCTCATGGACATCCTCCCTGCTTCCTGTTTTATTTGCACATGGAGAAGTGTAATATTTTGAAGATGATTACCTTCTGTCAACGTTGGCCAAAATTGACCAATGCATTTAAAAAAAAAAAAGAGTAGCTGCTGGAGATGCAGACATGGTGTAGAAAATGAAGATAAAGGTTATAGAATCAGATTAAAAGTAGGTCATTGTAGTTACTTCACTAACCAGTTTAATTACGGTCATTACATTTTGTTGCCTGTTTTATATGTGTCTCACTCCCCTTCAGGTAAATCTTTTCCTGTATGTGGGCTATTTCCTTTCTGCTTCTTTCTTTAATCTCCAGGATATCCTCCTCTGTAAAGAAGATTGTCACCCCCACACAAGTACTTATGCAGGCAGGGAAGGCAGGAGCCACCTTCAGAGATCAGCAGGCATGGCCCAAGAGTGCAAGGAGGGACTGGTGACATGTCCTGTATTGCCTCCTCTGTGCCAGGTCCTTAGCGTAGCTGCGCTGATGTCATTGCAGCTCTGCAGTTCTGGGCAAGTTAATGCCATCAGCCTTAGTCCAGTGCTGTTATATAAAAGGTAACAATGCATCATCTAAAAGACTTCTGACCCGCAGCAGGTCACTCGTGCCTGAGGAATGTATCATCCTGTTTTCACAAAGCAAATATTTACAGGTGTGCACAGTTGGATAGGAAATGCTGGAGGAGCAGGGATGTGCTCTAAAGAATTCTGGGCAAAATGTTCTGTGATCAGGAAGAACTAGATGAGGTGTTTACAGAAGCTCTTCCTATTTTGAATCCTTGGGAAACAAGTTAAGGTACATTATCAGCTTTCTTTGCCATAGGAAGTGAGAGCTCTGCTCCTTTCTGTGGGATGGACTGTGTTCTCTAAGAGCACCTCTGGAAGAATCATGGAGGGGAGAAGTACCTTTCTCCCTATTTTGTAGAGGAGAAGGCAAATAGAAAAAGTTTCAGCACGTTTGCCATATGAAATAGCCCAGGTCAAAGATTCCCTTCACCTTTGGGAAGAGAAGGGGATAAATGCCCTGGAGCTGATGGAAGGAAGGGGAAGCTGTGAGACCTGGCTCCAGGTATTGAGAAAAGAGGTGACAAGGAGTAGCCAGAGGTGTGGGCTGTGCAGCTGCATGCCTCCAGCTGAGTTGTGGTTTCTTTTCAGGGTTCTCACATTGTACCTAGAAGATCCAAACAGGAATAAAGATGTATATCTTGGGGTGCTTTGGCACAACAGGATCAACCCACTGAGAACACACAGTCTTCTCTTGCTGTGTGTCACTGAGTTGTTGTGCACCCAGTAGCCATTTATGTGTGACTTCTGGGCAAATACACTGACTTAAGCAGTGCTAATGGGCCTAGGGAAACTAGTCCTTAGGACTGCCTTAGTCCTCCTCCAGTGAATGTGCATCCTGCTGGGAATTAGCACTTGACAAGGTCCCGTGCTGTGCCTGGCTGGCACAGGATGCCGTGTCCCACTCTCTGCTGGGTATTGCAAAATAAAGGCTCAGTTCCCAACTGCCTGCTCTTCCAGGATCTCTGTACATGCCTGCAGTTGGCCTGGTCACTATTTTCCTGGCATGCCTCTTACATAGCTTTTGTGCCTCAGCAGCCTTGAATGGGAGCTTGTTCTGGCCTTTGGGAAACACAGACAGGAGGATCCCCGTGTTGGTCCTTGCTCTTTTCCTTCCCTGTGTGAGGAATAGCAGTTGGTTTGGCCACACTTTTTGACTTCCACTGCCCACATAGCACAATCTTCTCACTTAAACTTCTTTCTGTAACAGTCGCCAAACTGAACAGATATGGCTGATAGTACTGTGCCTGCTTAGAAAAGGAAACATTGACTCACTGATTTGTTACTCTTGTTTGTTTTTCATTAAAGTCCAAACTCAGCAAGTTGCCAAGAAGTGTAACACTTTGTATCACCACTCGGTAGAATAGAGATAGGAATCTTGGGTTTGTCAGATCTCTGATTTAAGGTAAAAAATCGTGTTTGGCACCACAGGTTAGGTAGTCTGTGCTGTTCTGTCCTGTTCCTGAAGCCACCAGTTGTGGTGGGGATTTTGCTGGCCAAGGCCCTTCCCCAGATAGCACATAGTCCACATGACACTTGTGTCATAGCATAACAACTGCCATCAAAATATGGAAGTGGAAACTAGCAGGTAACAAAGCACAGGTATGCAGAGAAGCACACCTGTAAGTCTAGTTTCAGCCTTTTTTTTATACTTAATGTGTTTCTGTCTCTATGGCTTTGTTAATATTTGCTTTTTTTCAAACGGAAAAGAATATGTGATTGCTTCCTAATATACCTAAATACATGGAGTAGGAAGGATGGCCCATTTGATTAATTCAGCCTACTTCAGCCATGCCAATTTAACTCTTTTGGGAGTAAAAGAAAGGACAGAGAAAGGAGATATAATAATGTGACTTAATCACATTGGATTTCAACTCTTTTAAAGATTTTAATTACAACTTAATTTCATTGTAGTTCAGCTTGAATTATAACAAAAGCACTGATGAGTAACACTAAATTTTCCGAAGATTCAGTACTTTGGGTGTTGTGTTTGCTTGAAACTTTGGCTGTACCTCTGCAGACAGAATTCTGAACAACCTTTGAATAGGATGCTTAGTAAGATCCCTATGTAGTTTCTATGTGGCTTTTGTCTTTGAATGATTGTTCTCAGATTAGCTTTGAAAAGATTGTATCCCCAGGCGTGGTTGTTTTAGTAACGTTTTTGAAGCTTTTAATTAATTTTACTTAAGGAAAGATTTTCTGTGCCTGCCAACTCACTTGTAGTTGTCCTAAGCCAGGAAGGTGGTGCAAGGTATGTTTATTCAGCCAGGGATGCTGTAACAGAGCTTAAAATAACGTGGTGTCGTCTTCCATGTGTTGGGAACAGTGGGTTCTGAGAAGGGGTTGAGAGGTATTCCTTATGTCCTAAAATCACACTCCAGTACTAAAGCTTTTAGTAGCTCTTACACACTGAAAAAACACTTCAGGGGCAGATAGTCAAGCATGCATCATTTTTGACTCCTTGGCCCATGTCTAGTCTCTGTCTTGAAAGTCTCTCTGAAATGGAAAAGTTGTCTTATCTTTTTACTCTTCAGCCTGCAGGGAAGATCTGGCAGAGGGTTTGGGGAGGGAAAAACATGTGTCATTGGAACCTCCCTCAGGGTCACAAGACGGATTGCATGAAATGCCAGCCTGAGCTGAGCTGTACAATTAGCTGTGTTGTAACTCCAGCCAGAGAAAATTGCTCTCTGAGGTTTGCTTAGTAGTTTTGAAAGATAGAATTGAAGAAATAACTGAAATGGAAAGTGAAATCTAGAGGAAAATATAACGGAGATTGCTGGAAAAGAGTTGGCCTTGAAATACATTAGTCAACAGGATCTACAATGCAAAAGCACCTCTCTGCTACTCATTTGAGTTGATAAAGACTCATTTTATTTTTGACTTTTACAATTGCAGGTGTCACAGAGAATAATAATCAGCGTCAACCCAATGATCATCAAGGATATGAACTCTGCTGTTTTTATCTAGATGGATGAAAAGGTTAACAGCCCAGAAGGGGAGTTCCTTTTGTTTCCAAGATGGCAGCAACTAGTGGTGAAAGCCAGCTGCAGCGGATTATCAGAGACTTGCAAGGTACAGTGAGTGCTATGCTGACGGATATGCTCTGGAGGCTGGACTGTGATCTCCAGGGTGTTTAGATAACAGAGTAGGAGTTGTGTTTTCAGTTGTGTAACTCTTTCCTGCAGCAATTATAGTAACATAATTCAAGGTGTGCAGTGTGACTGATGGTTTTTTGTGAGACCAGTGTTGTACCTTCTGCAGGACCCTGAATTCTTAAATCCTGCAAATTTAAACATACAAGATAACAAGTAAGTGTTACAATTTAAAGGAAGGTGGCTGTGTGGTTTGCATTGTGAGCTAGGACTTTGTTGGCATGCACAGAGCTATGCTGAAATGACTTCATGTGAAGTAAGGAGAAAGCCAGATTTTTAGGCCCTTCCTTGATGGGAAGCTGGTGTGAAGTTGCTGCTAATGTGGGAAGGCAAAAATCCTGGAGACCAAACCAAGCTGGGAAAGGAGACCTAGAGGAAGAGTGCTGAAGAATTACACTTGCTGTTCTTGCTGCAGTGAAACCTAACTTTTCTTCCACTAGAAGTAGCCAACCTCATTTTCAACAGTTCCGTTGCAGACAAAATTTCCATCAGATTCGTAACGGTTTTCCTGCTCTGTTTCTGTCCTAATCAGCTGCCTATACTAAGATTCAGATATTTTTCCTTTTAATTTTTAATAAATATAAGGTATATGCACCAAAGCTGAGAATCTAGGTCTTCCTGTAACATAAAAAAGGAGATCTATGTGCTTGCTGACAAGAATAATTTTTAATTTGCAAAGGCTTATTGAATGGGACTGGGAGCTAAAGCTCACTTAGTCACCTGAAATAAGTATAAAACCAAGGGGAAAGCAATCTCAAAATTACTAATTTCTGATGCTGAGAAATACATCCTTCTGGGGCTAGAGTGTCCAGGGGTGCAATAGAGCGTGTTTTAACTTGAGATTTCTCACCCACTATGGGTGTATGTTTTATGGAAGAGAAGTTACTGTATGCTTATTTTTTGTGTAAATTATTTTTCCATTTGTGCTTGTAACCAGCACAAGCTGAACCTTCCTGAATAAAGCATGGAGAAGATAAATGTGCTGACTGAATGACTGTTCTCGTGTTACTGATCCCGTTTAGCAGATTACATGCTTTGTCCTTTCTAATCAGAATTCTGTTTGTCCTGTAGCAATACCTTAATGTGCACATGAGACAGCAAAAAGTTATTTCTCTTCCCTCTGCTGAGGTAGCAGTTAGGAAAACCTGCTAACAGATAATTGCTAAGTGTCAGAAGTGCTAAGTGTGTTTTTAAGAGGAATTAGTCCATAGAACAGATTGACACAGCTTGAGCTTGGATTTTCTTACAGGTGGTCTCAAATTGCAAGCATATCAGTCATCTTTTTGTACTGTCATCAAGACATTTCAGCTAAAACAAAATGAGTCCACATACATAATGTTCATGAAGAAGGCATTTATTTAGTTGTTTATGGATTGAGTGGTATTCCTTTGTGTTAGTTAACTATTTTGGTGTCTTGTTTTAAAGATGCAGTGACTGAATTAAGTAAAGAATTTAAAGAAGGAGGTGAACCAATCACAGATGACAGTGTCAACTTGCAAAAATTCTCCTACAAGCTTGAGTACCTTCTACAGGTAAAAAGTGATTTGTGTCATTTGTAATCCACAGGCAAAGCTTAGCCTTGTTTTCTCTCACTGCCTCTTCAGTATGTGGAGTTTAACTCAATCATAAATATCCAGTTGAGTTGAGTCTTTTTTTGTGTGTGTGTGATAAGTGGACTGAAATATGTGCTACCTATTATATTTATTTCAAGTGAAAATAAATAAATGTGATCCAAAGGCAGTGCTGCCGGTTTGACTGAGGAATGTAAGGCATTTTGTTATTGATCTGAAATATCTGAGCTTAATTTTAAGGATATATCTTTCTTACTTACTTGCTGAAAAAACTATGGTAATGAGATCTTGACATTTTAATGCAAAATAAATACTGGTATGCTGTTAATGGTGCAAATATAATAGTGTGACAAATTTATAGAATTTTCAGAAATTTCACTTTGGAATTTTATTTTATTTTTTTATTGTATGAAAGGCTTGATGCAAAAGGCTGCTTTTTGTCCACCCTTAAAGTTTAAGTAAAAGAGGATGCTGCCTGGCAAGCTGAAATTCAGTTTGCATAGTGTGGTGTTGGTGTCCACATATATTGTAATCATGTCACTGATTGCAAAAAAGACATGCTAATCTAGCCTTAATCTAGGCAAGGGAGTTTTAATTGGGTTGCAGAGGTTTCAGCACAAACTGAAAAATCCTTTGATATTTGAATGGTCCAAGCTGCAGTCCATACCCTTGCTGCATTGCTGCTCTGAATATGATTTAGCTAGAGCAGGTTTTTCTGGTCCATACATGTGGGCTACTGCCACACTTAATTGCAGGTCTCTCAGCAACTGGCTGTTAGTTCATTGCTCTTGAACAGCTCCTGAATCTGCTGCAAATCTTTCTTTCAGCAGTTTTGAATGGACTTCTGTATTTTAAAGAGACCCAGATCATTATTATCTCTTACTGTCAGTAAAGTAGCTTTTGTAACTGCTAGATTGCATCAGTACAATGCAGTGTCTCTTTCCTTTGTCCATACATTGGGGCTAAAGTTAAGAGAAGTCATTAAAACACAAGCTGCTGGGAGATAAACAGAATTCCAAGTAGATGTATGTGTGTGAAAGTATATTTCTGTTTAAAAATCGTAGAAAATATATTTCTGTTTAAGTTTTGCTCATTGCATTTTGTTTTCCTGGTTTAAGTTTGACCAGAAAGAAAAAAGCACATTGCTGGGGAACAGAAAAGACTACTGGGATTACTTCTGCGACTGTCTGGCAAAAATCAAAGGAGCTAATGATGGAATCCGCTTTGTCAAGTCTATTACAGAAGTAAGTATATCAGTTAAGCATATGTTTTGCTATGTCTTTTCAGAGAGCAGTAGCAACAAACCAAAAAAAATACACTGCTTTTAACATATAGAAAAAAGAAACTTGGGATTTTTTTTTGATTCTCACATAAAGTTTAAAAATGCAAGATCACATTTTTGCTAGGGTACTAAATTATGTTGGATTAGATAGCCTAGTTCAAAGACCACTTACACATGTGAATGGACCTGTTTGTCTCTGGTTGTGCCATGCCTTTTCATAAAGTTAGTGCCATTTTCTCTAAAAAGAAATGAAAAATTAAGTCAAGAGTAGCACATGCCCTTTTCAGCACAGCTGGTAAGTGTAAGATGAAAGTTTCACCATATTTGACATTTCCTAAGACTTTTTCAGTTGGTCCATGGAGTTGAGGAGCTCTGACTGAGAGCAGCAGTTTCATCTTCTGTCTCAGCTTTGTTCCTCTGTGTGAAATAGCACGATGAAATTACTCGGGGTGGTTGTCATTATTGCTTTGTCAGGAACAGAATAAAAAGCTTTGTTCCTGTTAGATTTAGATAGTAATGAAAGCTTGATCTTGTAAAAACCATATTATGTCTTCAGCTCAATGCATTGGTGAAATAAATGCTGTGAGAACCTTTCTGTGTTGATCCTTTCTGAGTCTTCAAAATCGTTTGAAGAAGATTTTCCTTGTGGGTAGTAGAGGCAGTGGCATGGTCATACTCACTTCCATGATCTGTGAGCAGTGCTAACTTGCATTGGCAAGTTACTATTTACAGTAGATTTTCCCGTTCTCTTAGGAATTTCTCCACAGCAGCTCTGGATAATGTTGTTTTGATCCACCTGAAAGAGAGCCATGACAGAAGCAGGTTCTGTGTTCCCTGCCTTTCTTCTCTTTGCAACTTCACCAGTATAGAATTTTGCTGTTCCAAGGTGAACAATCCAAGGAAGGGCTCCAGTTTGTTTTACCCATGGGAGGGAAAAGAGAGGCACAGAAATTTGTTTTGAATTTCCCACTACAGGATGACTGGAGAAGTAAAGAGAATAACTGCTGCTGCAGGAAAAAATCCTCTGACTTTAGATAGTGGCCCCTAAATTTTCAGAAGCAGTAGCCACTTTGATTTCTCTGCGAAGGTGGCTGTGCTGTAGTTCTCAATACTCTGTTGCCTGTGGGATCACCTGCATATTACCACATGTGAAGACTACACTGCTTTTTCCTTCTTCTTCAGCACCTCTGGCTGTTTAATTGTCTGCGCAATATCAGAAATTATGGTTTGGAAGCAGGATGTTTTCTACCTCAATTTATATGCAGCCATAGAAATTAACTTGTGGAAGGCTTCTTTAATTTTTATTAACTTGTGGTTTAGGAATGTGAACTCTTTAAAAAAGAATCAGTGAACTGTTTCAGGTAACTGAGCTGACAGACTCAGGCCCCAGTATTAAATGGTACATGACTCAAAAATATGTGTTTTTCCTCTTCATTAGAGGTAGAAATCAGCTGCCAGTTTTTGAACCTGGCTGGATAGAACATAAAGGTTTACAAATGTCCTTTATTTGCTCACTGTACAATACTAGTTGACTTTCAAATGTGAAAGTGAACAAAAAGGAAATAATAATAGCAGTTAATTTTAAGAATGGTCAAACATTCCACAGCATAATGCCTCCTCTTCTGCTCTGCCTGCAGTACTTCTAATATTAGGGTGCACGATATGTGAGAGAGGTGAAGCAAGGAAGCAAGTAAGAGTACCCTGGAAACTGTTATCTGCTCATTAAGCAGAGGGCCTTATTCTTGAGGGTTGTAGGTGAGCAGTGAGTTCTGGTCATTCCCCTTTCCCTTTCAAAAGGTGATTACACTGAACACATATCTTTCCAAATCTTTACAGCCATACATTGCACCTTAGCTACAGTGCTTGCTGTCAACATGGAAACACTGTCAATAGCAGATACTCTGCCTCCCTAATTTCTAGCAGGGCTCCAGCAGGAGGTGACATGGTTTTTCTTCCTAGTAAAATAGTCTCTAGCTACTTGTAGCTGCATATATGTAAATATTTTCCTCTGCTTTTCATCATGTACATTTTTTCTGTTCTCTCCATATTGCTTAAAGAAGGCATTGCAATGTAAAGTGAAAAATCAACGGGAGTAAGGATAGGATTAATTCTGTGGCTTCCAGGGTTTGGGGTTTTTTGTGGGTTTCCTTTTGTGGATTTTTTTTTTTTGACAGTTCTTAAGATACTCATTAAATATGCCTAGTTAGGAAAAACCACTTTTAACACTCCTGTAATAAATCCCTGAAGAAATGTTCAGATATATGCAGGGTGAATGAGGGTGCAAACCAGTTGGTAAGTTAAATTTGCTTTTTCTTGGATACTTAGTGTTTGGGTACCATGGAATTTTGCACTTTGTATCCTATAGAATTCAAACCAAAAATCAGCAATAAGTGTTGCTTTCTTTGTTTCACATTCCATTCAGATTCCATTTATAAGAAACATTTTTGTATGTAGTGGGTTACTGAGTTAAATGAAGAACCTGTGTTACTTCAGAGCAGAAGCTCAGTAACAACAAAAACATGGAAGATGGGTGTTTAAGGTGTTGCTCTCATTTCACTACAGTGGGATGCTGATCATCAGGAGAGAAAGCTTGTGTGGCCTTTAAGCCTTCTTTAACTTTTCAAGCAAAGTTTACAGTGACCAATGAACTTGTGCCTCAGCCTCTCTAGTATTTGTCTCGTGTTCTCTTTTAAATCATAAATGTATTTGCTTTTTTTAATTGGAGCAGTTAGGTGAGAAATTCTTTCATCATGCTCCTTTTCCATTTCTAAATTGGTTACTGACTTTGATGGAAAGAAGAAATGAAACACAGCATTTCACTATTTTGCAGGACAGAAAATGGTTCAGATGTAAAAATAAAACATGAGTTCCCCAAGTCAATAACTATAACAAAATTCAGTGCTGAGCTTTGTGATCACCCTTATGTTGATTTAACAGCTGTCTTCATAAAAAGATCCATTAATTTTTGTCATGCAGCTGCTCTTGGTCTGCAGAAAGAATTAGATTTTAGTCAACTTAACTGCTAAGTATTAAGAGGGGCTTTTTGCATTGTCTGGGGTTACTGTGTCCATGGGGATGTATATTTGTATATGTGTACATCTTTGTTCTGTGACTAAATCTGTCCTAAAGCTCTTCCAGCTGTAGCCATATACATCCTAAGTAACTTAAACATTTGCTTCTGCCTTTGCTGGGCACATTGAGATTTGCCTTATATTGTGAATTGTTCTTAGCATAGTCTGTGCTCAAGTACTCAATACATTAAATGATTCATTGGTCCTGTGGTGCCTTTTATATTATTATAAAGTAGACAACAGCCAGCTGTAGAAATAAATTCATCAAATTCAGAAAATATTCCACCCAATGACAGACTTAGGAAAAGGTGTTTCTCAGTGGCAGTTCTTACTGGTTTCCTTTACAACTTCTTCCTTTACAGTGGCTTGTTGTGAGTATATTGTGTCACTATGCAGGCTGTTCTGGCCGTGTGTCTACATGATTACAAATGGTATTTAGACTTTTCTTTTCTTGTGGTTTCTCCCTTCCAGCTGCGAACCTCTCTTGGCAAAGGAAGAGCATTTCTTCGTTACTCCCTGGTTCACCAAAGGCTAGCAGACACCTTGCAGCAATGTTTTATGAACACCAAAGTGACCAGGTGAATAGCAAAGTACTGTTTTAACTAGTGGGTGTTTGCTCAGTGAGATCAAGCAACATCACCTAGTAGCTATTGAAAGAAATTGAAATGCTTCCAAATGTTTGGCTTAGAGAGCTGGTAATAGGATATGAAGGATAATAGACCTTTTGCCCTGGGTCACTGGTTCATACCTATCTTGGGCTTGTAAAGATTGAAAGTTTTTACAGCTAAATATGTGTGGAGTAGGTTGTACTGATGCTTCTGTATGTCAGCTTCAAAGGTGATGTATTTATAAGTATTGAAGATTTTGGGTTTGATGGGCTATTCATCATGAGAGAGGATTAATTTGGATGTGTTGCACAAAGCCCCAGAAAGCATTTGCATTTATCTCTGGATGGTCACACAGAGGAACAACTTGCCCCTGACCAAGAAACTCCAAAGATAGTTTGTATTTGGTTGGAGGGGCACTGCTAGGGCTTTAAGAAAAAGCCAGCCATTTTCACAATGTGTTTAATTCTGGATGCTGCTTTCTGTTCCTCATTTCTGATGTATTAAATGTGTGCTTTAGGTGTTTACTGTGTGATTATCCAGCATGTAGCAAATATTTTGTATTGTCAGTGATTTGCCTGAGCACGAGAGAAAAAATATTTTTTGAAGGGACTCCTCTAAAGATATTTATGTGGAATTAATTAGAGTTGTTTAATTTCATTGACATTGAAGGGATGGGATATTGTGTGGTGGATCTGATTGTTTTCATTTGTGTTTAGAATACTGTACTATCATTTTTCTGAGGTGGAGTGAATAATGATGCTGTGTTCTTTTGTAAGAGAAACTTCTACTTCTCTTTTGCTTATGAATGAATATTACTTCTTTTTTGTTTGTTTGTTTTCAAGTGACTGGTACTATGCAAGAAGTCCATTTCTGAATTCCAAAATGAGTTCTGATATTGTGGGTCAACTCTATGAGCTCACTGATGTTCAGTTTGACTTGGCATCAAGAGGCTATGATTTAGATGCAGCTTGGCCATCATTTGCCAGGTGAGATGGAGCCACATTTTTATTTTCTATTAACAAGGACATAAAACACCTGCTTGCTAAAGAATCTGTTAAAGCTTCTGCTTTTGAAGGTAGGAATACTTGTATTTGAGCAGATATAAAACTTTCCCATGTATTTATTCCATGACCAAATTGACCTGTTTCTCCTTCACTATACTGTGAACCAGCAATCAGAGTTGATGCTCTATAATATAGCACTTGCAGTGACTGCAGTTTAGGCCCAAATCCCAAGCTATTCTCATCTATACAGGCACATGAAAAAATCCTCTTAGCTTTCTCTGTGTCAAGAAATGAGACATGTGACTGCACACCCAAGCAGTTTGCTTCACTTGCAGCGATGGTGATCCCACTTAGAAGTGAGGGATAACAAAAGCTCCCGGGTCTGGTCCAGATCCATTTGTATCAATGGGAGTTTTCTAGGGCCCTTTGCTGCCACCATCCGGTTGAGCTGCCACCACACAGCAATACAATTCCCTAGAGCAAGGCTATGTTTGTTCTTTTGGATGTGGGAAGTGTCAGCTACCAGCCCCATAATCTTTTACAGGTGCCTTTGATATCCTAATCGTATTTTTCATCAAATTCAGTGATTGTTGGCCGAGACAGCAGGTGCAGTTCTGTCCTTTTTTATGTGGTAGTTACCACTAGATAAATCTTACATCTACAAGTAGAAAGACACATATATATGTGCTGAGACTTACCTTATATGTTGTTTCTCTGTGATCAACAGGAGGACTCTGTCCTCGCTTGGATCTTCAGCATATTTATGGAAGCCCCCAAGTCGCAGTTCCAGCATGAGCAGTTTAGTGAGCAATTATTTGCAGGTAAGCAAATTACAAATAAATGTTTGTATGTCATGGTAGGTCTTTGGTTGTCATGGTTCCAGGAAACTTAGTAGTTTTGTGATGGTTGAGTCTTATGATGCTAAACTGCAAAAAGCATCCTTAATTAAAAGGCAATTGGCTGTCAGCTACTTCAACTTAATATGCAAATCCTGTAAAATAAAAAAATACGTTCAGAAGATTACTTGCAGATAGGTATGTTTTCATTTATCTTTTGGGAAAACAAGCTCCATTTCAAACAAGCTGATATCTTGTAGTGCTGTGAAGGCAACACACAATGTCACCGTAGATTAAGAACCTGAACTTGCTCTCATTTGAGCACACCATTTAAATGCATGTTTAATACTATTTAAACTTTCTGATTTTCCCCTTCTTTTCATTTAGGCACAGGAGTTTCCTTCCAGCCCTGACGTAAATAGCTCACTAAATGCTGAACACCTTGAGGGCTATGAAGAGATGCGTTTAGAACTTGACCAGGCTGAGCTGAGGCAGAGGGAACTTCAAGATCGTATTCACCAGCTAGAAATTGAAAACCAGGAGCTCCAGGCAGCTGTCAGCCTTCAAAAAGAACAAGTACAAGTGGAAAAGGAGAAGAGCAATAACTACAGTGAGGAGAACTCCCGGCTGACAAAGATGATCACAGAGTTACGGAAGCAGTGTGAGGTCTCACACTCCACTCAGAGCACTGTCCATGACCTGCAGAAGTGCCTACAGTCACTGGAACTGAATGCAGTGGAGCAGCAGAAGGAACACTCAACAAAGGTGGAGCAGCTGTTGACCAGCAAGGAAGATTGTGCCTCAGAATTGCAGATTTCAAATCAGGAGCTAGAGACCTCTAGGGCTTTGATTGCTGTGAAGGATCTTTGCATTGATGAGCTCAAAGCCAAGCTGAGTTCCACAGAACAGAAGAACCTCAACCTCCTTGCAAAAGTTGATGCTGCCTTGGACGAAAAGGGACAACAAGCCACAGCCCAGTATGACTCTGCCCTACAAATTCAGGCACTGTTAGAGAAGCTTCAGGAGATGGAAAAGGAAAAGGCAGATATGCAAAGACTCAATGATGAACATGCTTCTCAGCTGAAAGCAGCAAGGGAGGAGCTGCTGCTGAAGGAACAGGCACAGAAGGAACTGGAATCCAAATACAGTCGCCTCACTGCTAACTCCAAAGAAGAGAGTGAAAAGCTAAATGGGAGCCTGGAGACCATGGCAAAGGAAAAGGATGCACTTCAGAAGGCCCTGACTCTGAAAGGAAAGGAGATGGCTGAGCTTCAGACCCAGGTAATGGGGTCGCTGGCTCAGGTGGGTTCACTGGAAAAAAGTCTTGAGGAAGCCAGGAAGGAAAAAGAGAAACTTGAGGAGGAGTATGGTAGGAGGGAAGGAGCACTGAAGCAGGAAGCCCAATCGCAAGCAGAGCAACTTGAACTACAGGAGGGTCGCTTAACAAAGGTGAGTCAGACTGTGTGTAGTCTTCAGGAGCAAAACCGGAAACTCATGTCTGAGAAGGAGCATCTCGGGCAGAAAGTCAAGGAGCTGGAGGAGCAGATGGAGCAGCAAAACTCTGCAGTGAGCGAATTGCATGAGGAGAGCAGGAAACTGAAAGCAGAGAATGAGAATTTGCAGCAGTCCAAGAAGAAGATGGAAGAGAAGCTGAAAAATCTGGAAGCCTCTAAAACTTCCCTAGAAGCCGACGTATCCAGGTTGAGAGCCTCTGAGAAACAACTTCAGAGTGAGATAGATGATGCCCTGGTGTCAGTTGATGAAAAAGAGAAGAAGCTCCGGGATGAGAACAAACAGCTGGATGAAGACTTGCAGAATGCCAGGAGGCAAAGCCAAATTCTAGAGGAGAAGCTGGAGGCTCTGCACTCAGAATATGAAGAACTAAAGCAAAGAGAAGAGACCTCCAAGGAGTCTTATGCCTCGCTTGAAGCACAGCTGAAGAGTGCCAAACAGCATAGTTTACAAATGGAAAAAAGCTTGGACACCTTGAAGGAAAGCAAAGAATGTCTCCAGTCACAGCTCACAGAGAAGGAAGTAGAACTGCAGGGCATGGAGAGCCAATGTGAGCAGCTAAGAGCAGAAGCTGAAAGATATAGGAAGAAAGCAGAGACTCTTGAGACAGAAAAGCTCAGTGTGGAAAAAACATGCCTTCATCAGACAAAACTTATAGAATCTCTCACATCAGAAAAGGAATCAGTGGAAAAACAGCAGCTACAGCAGGCGGTGTCCCTGGAGAAGGAGGCAAAAGAGCTGGCCTTCAGACTGACCATGAGCGAAGAGCAGTTGGAGGTGAACAGAGGGGAAGTGTCCAGGCTGCAAGCAGAAGTCCTCGACCTGCGAGTCAAGCTTCAGCAGGCCACTGATGAGAGAGAGAGGATGAGAGGTGAGCTGGCAGTCACTGAGACTGTCTTGAGTGAGCAGAAGATGCTTGTCCAGCAGCTGAAAGAGCAGAGTGAGTCTCTAAACAGAAACCATGTGCAAGAACTGGTGCAATGTAAAGAAAGGGAAGAAGTGCTGAAAAAAGAGCAGGAAGTAACAGCCCATCAAAAAGCTGAGCTGGAAAACAGTTTCATGAACCTAAAGGAAGAGCTCTCTAAGGTTAAGCGGTACTTGGAAAATGCTAGAGTGGAAAATGAAGAAAATAAAGATCTCCTCCACAGGACCAACACTGATATGGCTGAACTTGGTATTCAGATTTGTGCCTTGACCTCTGAAAAGGTGGATGCAGAAGAGCAGTTGGCTCAAGCCACAGAAAGGGTCAAAGAACTGGAAGAGCAGGCAACAGAGCAACAGGAGAAGCTGAAGCTTGACATCTCTAATCTCAGAGAGGAGAACAAGAGCCTGCAAGAGAAATTAGAGGAGGCTCAAATGTGTGCCGCAGCTGTCCCAAGTCTGCAATTGCAGCTGGAGGCAGTAAAGAAACAGGCACAGAGTTTCCAAGACACCAGCCAAGAAGAGCTGTCTGCAATAAAATTTCAAATGAGCACAGAGATTCTAAATTATCAGACAAAATTCAAGGTAAATTACTGTAATTATTATAGCTGAGGGAGCTGCTTTACCATCTGCTACAGCATTTACTGCATGAAATCGTAAGGTTTGTGTGGGTCATGCTCTGAGACTAACATGCAACTAGCTTTAGCCTGGGAATCTGAAAATATCTCTATGCTCATGACCTAGGCCTATCTGAGGTAAAACAACTCTTCAGAGTTTTATTGACATGTATAGTGGGGAGGCCATGTGATACAGAAAAGCAAGTCAGTACTCAAGAGGGTGATGATTTCTCATGTTGGCACTGAAGGTGGCAACTGCTGTCCCTCTGGTCACAGCTGTGGTTATTATTCTTTTTTGGTAGGAACATTGCAAGACCTGTTCCTCACACCTGTAACACTGCTTCTCCCAAGAACTGATTTTGATGAAAGGAAACTTAGACTGAAACCAGATGCTTTTGCATTTAACTCCCTCATGTATTTTTGCATTCAGCTGCTCAAGGTGGCAGCTGAGAAGATCAAAGTTTTGCTTCCAGAAAAGCATGAGTCAGCATGAAACAGCACACCTAAAGGCTGAAGATTTAGTTGTATTTGTTTTGTCATTCTGATTAAATGTCTAAGATTGGTTGCTTTGAGTCTTACACCACTGCATGAGTTTGACCTTTTTCTTGAGAATTGCAATAGCCTATGCAAAGTAACAGTAAAATACAGTTAATGTGCCACCATAAAGGGAGTTTGCTTAATTCCAAGGGTTGAGTGTCTTTTTAGCTGTCTTTCATGAGACAGTGGTGCTGCATTTATCCCATGCATGGCTGTAAGAGCACTCATAATTCCCAGCTAGGAATTTTGTAAGTGAAGGGGTGGCCGCTGGAGGATTGTTAACTACTGGCTCAATCTCTCTGCCAGGCTGTCAGTGAGGAGTGTGGGAAAGTAAGAGAGCAGCTTGAGGAGCAGAAGCGACAACAGCATGCTGCGGAGGAAGAGATTACAGAGTTACAGGTAGGTGCTTGATCTGATTTAAAACCAGAGGTGTTTGTGTCAGCAGGCATTAGTGTTACAACTGAGAAGGCAAGCAGCATTTCTGATGACTGGCTGTGAGACTGAGCATGCCTTTGTATCAATACAGGTGGTGCAGAAAAAATACTGGGCAGCTGACAGTTAGCTACCAAGGCAGAGATTATGAAAAGCACAGTGTCATTTAGGATTTGCCCTGCTTTGAAGGCTTGTCAGGTTTTATTTGGCTATGTGTTCTCTTCTTAAATGGGAGTGCAGGTTTAAAATGTGTCTTTCTTAGGCCCTGCATGCCCACACAGCCACAGCTGTAGATCCATCTGTTTGCAGGCTGCAAAGGGCACTAAATTAGAGAATTATTGTGGCTGAGAAATAACCCAGCCAGAAAAAAATTGGAATTTTTGCAATAAGTTTATTAAACAGTTGAATTAGAAGGGCCATACTGAGTTGTAAGGAATCCAGAAAGAAGTTAAGATTACTGGAGGCGGCCTTCCTTGCCTGCTAGGAGAAATACATACCTTTAGATATGGTTAGATGTGTTGCCTGAGGAGTCCAAGTTTGGCAGACTTCTCTGGAGAGGCTAGCTGTGAAAGAAGTTGAATTCTTGTTCTTGACTAACAAGAATTAGAGGCTTAATACTGTCTTACTTTATAGAGTGTATCTCTTATTCAGTGTGACAGAAGTAATCAGTCACTAGTACACAACTAATTACTGCCTGCTTATACAATAATATCTTAATTGGTCGTTTGGCTGTAACTGATTCCTTTAAAACGTTAGCTGTCTTGGTAATTGTCCTATGCATGGTAAAGTGTTGTTTTTATATGTAAGGAAATACAGTAATTTATTTCACTAGGCTGCAAACACGAGTTTATGTAGAAAGCTGGATGAAGCAAGAGAGCAGCTGTCTGAATCAGAATCTGCTCGGCTGCAGAAGGAAGAGGAGGTGACATCTCTTAGAGAACTCTTGGAAAGGTGAGGGTTTGGGTTCTTTACACAGGCTGTTCATTTGAGGCCAAGCAAGGGGACAATAATCAGAATGCATTGAAAATCGCCATGGTTCACGAAGTACCATCTGTCACAGGGTTTATATAGAACAAATAGTGCATGGGCACTGACAGGGAATATCAGATTGACACTTCAGATGAGAAATATGGAAATGATCAGCACACATGAATGCACAGTTTAGTTTTTACTGTATTGTTAATTTAGCTGATGACATAAATTCATGAAAGACATTTTTGTACCTCCTTTTACCTTATAGGTTAAGCACAAATTTAAAATAATTTTATTTTAAATTTAAAATAATTTTGTTTTGGGGTTTTTTTTGTAAGGAATGGAAAATTTGTGCTTTTGGACAGTTTATTTTTTCTCTCCTCTTCATGAAGTTTCAGGAATCAGTAAGAATTATCTGAATGGAACCACATCCTGCATGTCTTTGTCAGGCTTCATATCAGCTTTAATAATCTAACTCAGGATGTGTTTTCAAGGTCTGTAGCATGGGCCTGTGTGGTGGGGATAATCTGGCAGTCAGAAGTTAATCTTCATGAGGCGTGGGCTCACACAGAGTCTAAAAGGTTAACCAAAGCCTATGTATTTTTATATATTTATGCTGATATAATCTGGTTTATTCTCAGTGTGATAGCCATCATAAGCTTTACTATAAGCAGGGCATCCGAGAAATTGCTGGTTGCTGGCTGTGTTCAGTAGATAATGGATCTATGTGCATTTTCAGTGATGCAGAAAACTGGGAAGATTCTGTCTAGCTCTAAAAAATGTGCACACTGAGAAAAATTTCACTGAACCCACCTGTTTATCAGGGTGGACAAGCCCTTCCTCCCACAGGGAAAACTTGAATACACATGAGCTAAAAATGATTCATAATTGCCTTTGTATTTGATCAGGATCCAAAAAGAAGCTGATGAAGCAAAAGAGAAGATCCTGGATTACACTCAGAAGCTCAGCAAGGTGGCAGCAGACAAAGATAGCAGTGATCAGAAGTTGTTTGCTGAACTGGATGACCTGACAAGAACAAAGCAGTTCCTTGAAGAACGTTTGATAGAACTTATCAGGTTGGCATCAAAATAAACAGCAAGCAGAAATTAAAATCCTTGCTTAGGATGTTCAGGGATACTGCTTAGGTCATCCAGGCTTATACCCGAATTGAAGATACAAGTAATGGCCAAATTCATTAGCAGTTGAAATTTTGCATTTCCATAATACAGAAAAAAAATGTAACACCCAATATTATCTCCTTAATTTGCTGTCTGTTTTGAAAAAATATGTTGTTCTTTGCATGGCATGTGTTTTTCTCCCTGTATTTGCAGAAGCTTCAGTAGGTTTTTTGATCTGTCTTTATTTCTGAAAACTCCTCAGAAGTTTAGAGCAAAGGAATTTTTACTGTGAAGCTTTCAGCAGTATTTTCATTAAGGTTGGTTAACAGTAAACCAGCACTGACAACTTCTATGTGTTTTGCTTTCTTTTAACTGTGTCACTGCAGAGATAAGGACGCTTTGTGGCAAAAATCCGATGCTCTGGAGTTCCAGCAGAAGCTTAGTGCAGAGCAGAGGTGGCAGGGGGACACTGAAGTTAATCACTGTCTGGACTGCCAGAGAGAGTTCTCATGGATGGTGCGCCGACACCACTGCAGGTCAGTTTGTTGAACTCTATTGCACTGTTCAGAAGTGAAAATCAGTAGGATTGTCTACTTGGAGGAAATATTTCTTTATGTTTGCAGTTCAGTTATCAAAATCATTGATACATGACATCATAAAAGCTGAAAAAACACACGAGCTTACAAAGGGGTAAGACATTAATGGAAAGATCCCTTGACATGTATTAAGGCAAAGATCTGGATGCACCTCTGACTTGGGGAGTCTGTTAGTTTCTTGTTTCTGGAAACAAAGATAGTCACACCCTGCACAGTGTGTTTCTTTAAAGGACTGTGTACTGCTCTGTGCATGCTCTAAACAATATTCACTAGGATGGCTCTGCTGCTGTGATGGAAGTATTCCAGAACAAATTTCAACATGCTGTGCAATTATAAATTTGTTTACTTACACTGGGTATGTTCAGAGATAATTAACTATTGCAGAGTAATTTTTTTTAAAGTGGATATTAAATTATTTCACCTACAGTTAATATTAGTTATCCAATCTAGATTTATGAAAATGTATTTAAATGGATACATTTCAGGGTCCTAGTGATATGTTTGGTTTGGCTCTTTACTGTTCCTTATCCTCATGACTTGATTCGTCATGTAAGGAAGGAAGCACTGGAACTGTTCCATTTCACATGAATGTAAACAACATTCTATAGGGATTAGTGAATGGTGAAGTCATTTTGGGTAACAACTTCCAAATTACTCATTTCTTCTAAGGTCTCTAAAAGCTGCTTGTGTCTTCACCCAATAATGATTTAAATGATTATGAAAAAAAAACCCATTAAAATTTTATGAGTCGCAGTCATCCCTGCTGGGTGCTTTTCTTCATGAAAATCTCAACATGCTCATTAAAAAGTAGTTGACAGGTTTAATACCGAGAGACTCCGAGTGAAGAGGGCAGGAAGGATGAATGCAAATGTGTGTGTCCAATACTGTTTTTTCTTTCCTGAAGGGGAGAGGGATCATTGCAAAGCAGAGAAATATACATGTGTTCTTACAATCACATCAAGTTTTGTTTTACCTGTCTATGAGATTTTTTCTCTTTAATATTATTAAGTACACTTCCTTCCCATGTACTTAATGTAAATATTATTTATTTGTATTGCATATTTGTGGGCATTTGATTGTCTTATGTCTTTATATTTAGATGTATATATTTTTAAGTATTTTTAGTTTTTTCCATATTCCTTGTTTATTAAGGTAGTAAAGTGTGAATGTGAATTTCTGGGCTGTGCTTGTCAAGAAGACTTGCTTCACTTCAGAAAGGAGCACAGTGGTCATGAGTTCTCCCAATGGGTGTAGCTTTCATGCTTTTGCAGAAAACAAGACCATTATGACAGAGCCCCAGACTGTGTCACGTAGATATGTTCCAGCTGTATGTGGTACTTTTCTAACACCTTTGGTTTTGAATCATTTCTAGAATGTGTGGTCGCATTTTCTGCTACTACTGCTGCAACAACTACATGGTGACAAAACCTGGTGGAAAAAAGGAGCGTTGCTGCAGAGCTTGCTTTAATAAGCCTAGAGTCATTGTGGACAGTGCAGATGACTCTGGATCCAGTGCCAATCAGGAAGGATCACCAGCTTCATTGGAATCACCTGCCTCACCATCTGAGAGGGCTTTTGGTTAGTTTATTGTTTACCTGCTGTGGAGAAATAAGGAGGGGTCTTTGACAGTCTCCAAGAAGCCATGTGGTCACCTCCTGCTCCAAGCACCTGCAGGAGGTCATGGAGTGTTTTCAGGATGGGACTGATACTATCTTTGAATTTTATTAGTACTGACAGAAATGTGCATGTTTATTAAATGAGTGTCAGTCAGCCCAAGATTTTCCATTAGTTCTAATAGTTTCTGTAAATGTAGAGAAATGGCCCAGGCTTCCCTCTTAAAGGTTCTGTTTGTTTATTTGCCAGATAACCAGCTAATATTGTTAATGTTTCTTATCTTTTTTTTTTTTTGGCACTGTTGCAGGTGAAGCCTCTAAACCACCAGATGATGCAGCATTTGATATAATCACTGATGAGGAGCTGTGCCAAGTACAGGAATCAGACTCACTCCACAATGAAAGTCAGATGGAAAGAGACTCTCTGGATCAAAGTGTGACAGATCTGTGAGTAAACACTGCTTCTCAAAGAGGGGACTCTGGGATTTTCTTTAGAATGTTCTTTTTTTTCCTCATTCAGTGGGAGTAGTCAACCTCTGCATAAAGAGATGTGACTTCTGTTTGCAGGCCACATGTTCAGTAGACCAACACAAGATAATTTTGGTCTATTTGCACAGTCAGTGCTCAATCTAGTAAATCTAAATCACTCCATCCTCTTCTTCCACCTGCTTCACCACAGCACAGGGGGGTAGTCCCAGCTCTGTGCTGTCATCAGTCCAGCTGTTACCACTAAAGTGAGCACACTGGCCATGCTTTATCACTGGTCACATGACTTATAATAAGAGCTAAACGATACTGCCAGACTCACCATTACTTAATATCAGCAGAACAAGGAGGTTCTAAAAGCTAAGGAAAGATGGGCATGTTGTATGACAGGCTTCATTGAACTAAATGTGAAATAACCTGTCTGTGTCCATAGAAGACACTACCTTAAAGAAGACAGCTGAGAGAAAAGAAAAAGAACAATTGTGTAACCACATCTGGCACTAGTTTGTTCTTTTTTTCTTAAGAAATGAGAGTGAGTGCAGATCTCAGTAATTTTTTTTACATCTATTTCTACATAAATTCCCAATGAAAAGGATCTAAAGCCATCTGAAAATCTGTATACTTGGATTGCAAATTACGTTATAGTATTATAGTTTAATGTGGATCCATTTTTAAGCAATATATTGTTTTACTATTGTTCAGATATTTTCAAACGTTTTACAAAAATTCTGTTCTGTAAAATTCTGTCTTTTGAGAAGAAAAAACGAAAAGAGCAATTTCACCCAAATTATGTACTTGCTTTGCTTCTGAGCAGAAGAAAAAAGACATATCTAAATGCTGAACTGAAAATAGTCACAGAGTAAATAGTCTGCTGCTGAGAAAGCAAACCTAGACTCTCTTGCACTCAGCAGACCTGTTTCCGGTACAAACCACAGTGACTTGCAGTTTGGGTTGAAGCAGACAGTACTGACTTGTTTATTTGGAAAAAATCTTTTCTAAATTATATATATTTGTTTCTTCTTCTTATATGTATTTTGCCTACTTTGTACACTGTAAACACTGACAGTGTATTCCTGCTTATGATGTGCTGGGCAGACATGAATGAGCTGAGCGTCACAGTTCCCTTATGAATTTAGTATTGCCTTTGTTTTTCAAAAGGATAATTTGTGGTGGGGAATTTTTGTTTGGTTTTTTTTATAAAGAAAAAAGTGAAATGTACTACTTCTTTTAATTCATGCTCTCTGCAGCAGGTATATTACAGGTGAGTTAGCTCTGGAGAAAACAACCAGGAGAAAAGAAAAAAGTGTAGGTCACTATTTGTTTCAATTTGAGATTGGTCTAGATTTATCTTGTCTGACAAAGTATTCAGGCTGGAAAGAAGGATTGCCACTAACAAGGGAATACTGTTCTTGAAGAGTACCCATGGAAAAACTTACTTGCACCATGTAAACTTTTAAAGCTTGTTCATCTTCCCTTGTTGTCGGAGTATAGGCAGGAGAGCCAGGAAATAGTACTTTATCCTCTGTTTGCTTTTTGTTATCAGTTTTATGAGTCGGTGGGAGAGTCCTACTATGGTCGTACATTGAACTTGAGACATTCTTTGCAGAGAACACAAACACCACCTGCCCTTTCCCATGATACCGGTAATGTTTGGAAGGACTCATTAACCTGAGCACTGGAGAGGAGAACGGCCTTCTTGCATTGCAGATGACTTGAGCATCTCGTGTTGATTGTGGTTTTTTGTTTTATGGGAGAGATCTAGAAATTGATACATGAGTCAGATGCTGGTGTGGTGCCTGTGGTACTTGTTGAAGAAAAATAGCAGGGCAGAGTGCTGATTGTAACAACACACCAGTTTTCTCACTTGTTTCTGTGGTGAGGAGTAGATGTGTACCCAAGGCTTGAGTGTCACTTAGCACACAAACAGATAATGCAGCATGAAATACTTAGGTTGTTTGAGAGTAAATGTACCAGAGCCACTGTATTGAGTACAAGCAAAGGTTCTGCCAACCCTCTGTCCTGGTTTTGACAGCAGCAAATGAGAGATATACTGAAAATTTTCCCCTGTGTTTTCTCCCACATTTCAAGGATCTGCCGTTCAGTGACTTTCTGAGCTACTGGTTTCATTGTTACAGATTTCTTGGCTCTACTGGACTGACCACCTTGAATTTCCTGTAGACCTATGATCTTTATTTTTTTTCTTTCTAAAGTGTCCAGCTAAATGTGGCCTGATTTCTATATGGAAACTTCACATAGTCTCCACTGGCATTCCAACAGTGTTATCTTTCAATGAAATTGAATATTTGGAGTTGAATTTGCTTTGATATTGTGCCTAGGGAACACACAAAGGATCCAAGATGGTGCTTGCCAGATGCAGGTCTGACAAATGCATACAAATAAGTAAGTTTTCAGGCTAGACTTCTTTATTGAGATCTGCTGAAAATAATCCAGACTATTTAGTTTCTGCCAGAGATTTGAACTATATGGTGAGGTTCTAAAAATGAGGGAGATGAACAGCCAAGAGATGAAGGAGAAGGGAGGCTTGCTATCCAAATAGAAGATCTGCAACTGAGATGTTCTATTGATATAGTTTCTTATGAACTTACTCAGGCTGATAGCAGAGATTTGCATATTGACCATACTCATTCTATGTGTGTCCTTGTTGCACTGAAAATGCCAGTTGGTCCTCAAAACAGTGAATTATCTTAAAGGATTGTCCCCCTTTTGGTACCTACTGTACTGTTAATCTGTTTTTCACTTGTTCTCTTCGCTTAGCCTTGCTACTGTAGTTCTTTCCTTGAAGTGACATGAAACAATTACAACAAAATTGTTTCATAACAGCAAATTTTGAGAGACTGCCTTTATTGTTACAGGTTGGTTGAGAATCAATTAAAACTCACCTTGGTCATGAATTGCAGAGGTGTGTGGCAAGATAAGAGAGATGATATACCAGCATAACTCTGGCTGACTTTGAAGCAGCTCTTTCCTAAAGGTTATGATTAAGCAGCAGTTGCTTCATCCTTTCAGATCTTTTATGTGTGTTTGGAGCAACCTGATCAAAATCTTAAAAGTGAAAAGCGAAGATTAATTGTGCAATTGTGGTACATCCTGCTATTTCAAGGCTCATGGGTTTTCTTTTGAAGTGCTATGTTTTTAAACTCTTTATTTCAAAAGCAATCACATTTGCAGATTGTGTTCTAAAATAAAGGGCCCCAGGATAAAGTGTGTTTCCCTTTTTACGTGTTGTAGGTATAACATGCCTGCAATAAATGTTGCAGAAGCAAAATCAAGATCATAGATAGCAGAGGAGTGGAAAAAAAAACCAAACCCAAACTTGCTACTACCCTGGTGCAGGAACAAAGAGTTTATTTACACCTTGGTAGTGGTAGAAAGAACATCTCAGCCTGTCTGCAGTGTGGTTGCTTTGGTTTGGATTCTTTTTTGTTTTTTTTTTCTTAATGACTCATAATACTCTTTGCTGACCTAATTACATCTCATGTGGCCAGGCAGAGTGTGGTGTAGCCAAAAGGGGGAACTGAATGTGGTCCGAAGCATTCCTTGCTCAGTGCAGAACCAGCCAGGAAAAGAACAAGGACAGGAGCACCTCTTGACACATTCTGCTGGCAAACCCTGCATTGCAGTTGTGTGTTGAGATAGCATCTTTACACATGAAATCACAGCACATTCTTTCCTAGTTTTGGTTTTAAGGATATTACACTGTGGTAGAAAAAAGAGATTGTGTAGTAAGGATTAGTGAGTAGCAGATGATCGTGGCTAGTGCAGGAATAAAATAAACAAGGGTCACTCAGATCACTTCAAGAGCAAGTTCTGTGCAATGGTTTGGGTATTTTTCCTGACATACAGCCTTATCAAAACTAAATATCTCACTAAAAACAAAGCATGGCGCAGCAAATGCTAATGAAATCACCCAGATAGAGACTAATTTACTCCATGGCATTCATTTGGTTTGACACATGTGCCTTGGTGGCAAAAGTAACAGCAATAAGCTGGTCAAAGGGGATAGACATTACAGTTAACATTGGAGTGTATACAAGCCCCATGTAATATGATGTGCCACATCATATAGAGTGTGCCAAGAGAGACAGCATCCAAAGGAAAACCCAGTCAGCTATAGCCAAGTTCAGCAAGAGTTTTTCTGTCAGCATCTTAATTTTCAGGTAGAAAACTAGTTTGACAAAGACCAGTGCATTTCCTGCTAGGCCAAGGATGAAGATAACTGAATACATACAGGGCAGGAAGACTCATAAATATGAAAACTATCATTTCTGTTTCCATTGGGATCAGTGATGGAGAAGTTTTAATAAAAATTAGCAGTATCTGTAGTTAACATGAAGGCCATGTTGCCTTCACTTTAAAGGCAGCCTAGAAGGAGACACTGAGATTTTTTTTTTTTTTTTTTACTCAGCAAATAATTAAATCCTAATGCATCCAGGAGACAGACAAAATCCTAGTGCTAACAGATAAGACTTGTAGTAAAGCATCCATGACAGACAAACACAAATCTATTTATTTGCTGAAGAGGATTGTCTTGGCAGTCAGGATCCAAACACAACAGCTGGTGTATTTAAATACATCATCTGTTACCAGATTTATACTGATGGGGACTCAAAAGCATACTCAAAAGACAATTATAAAGAGGCTTCTGAAAATGGTATATAAGGATTAAGTTTTTGATTTCATGTATGGATTGAGGGTTTCTGGGGAAAGCCATGAAAGAAATAGAATTAGTTTTGCCAAATCTAGCATTTAGGCTCAGGTTGCAGACTCTGAGCATCCGAGCTTGGGTTGGACATGTCCCAAAAGGCAGAGTTTGAGTCTCAGTGGGTACTTTGGAATTTATGGTTCAGTTCAGCCTCATCTTGTTTTTTAAATGTTAGTCACATCCTTTCCCCATCTCAACTTTCTGGAAACATGGAGAAGTTTCATGAATGTACTACATTTGTATTACTCTCAGAGGGAGGATTGACCAATTCTCTGTCAGTCCCTTCACACTCCCTCTCGAGAGCTTTTGCAATGTTAGCTTTCCAAGTTAAAGAGAGGCTTAACAGCCCTGCAGTCAAGCCAGTACATAAAAGTAGCAGCCCTAACACTAATGACCATCTTTGCAAGGTGTTTACCTGGTAAATTAAGTCTTTTGTGAGATAGGCTTATGGGTTTTTTAAAGATTTAGCCCAAAAGCTAAATGCCCTTTCTCTTGAGCTACAAAAAAATGTGCTTCTGTGAGACTAATCCTACTACAAGATATTACTCAGCATAAGATTAGCAGAATTCACCTCTGAATCCTTAAGATTGGCTGAAAGGCCTCACCTGGTGAGTTCTAATGTACAGCTGTTTGAGTGTCTCTTGATTCTGCAAGACAGGAAAACAGTTTTCAGAGAAACTAACCCTGCAGGTAGGTGTTTGCAGCAGCCTGTGGTACCATAGCTGGGGTGCTTCTGGGACTCTGACTTGTAGAGCAGTATGCTTGTACCTCTGAGTACTTGAGTTTTGTACCTGCAAATGTGTATAAAGAAAAACAGCACCAAATTTGACTTATTTCTGCAGCATCATTTACTGAAAGAGGACTACTGACACAAGAAATGTAAGGCTGTGTAATGCTCCTTAAAATTGAGCTCTCTCTTGTGCTTCATTGCATGTGATAGCAATTTCTCTGCCTCTGAGAAATAAACTTGGAGCAAGGTGCTAAATATTCACAAACTGTTTCTGTCAAAAAGAGGAGCAATAGGTTGTGACAACCACCTGCTTTTTTAAGTTATTTTCAGGTGCAGAATAGGGTGTGAGAGTGATACAGCAGTGGCTAAGATGTGTGGTAACATATTGGTTCTGTGAGTTTATCTTGGGGAGGAGGCTGAGAAAATAGCTGTTACTCCTGGTGGGTCAGTCTGAAGAACGTTTGATTGTGTAGCTGTGAAGGACCCTGTGTGCAGAAGCCACCCTGGGCTGGAGGGAACCTGCAGACTCTGGGATGAAGCAGCCTCTGTGGAGGTACAGACTGGGCAGGAAGGGCTGGGTAGCAGCTCTGCTGAAAGGACCTGGGGCTCCTGATGGATACTGGTGTAAACCCAAGCCAGAAACTGTTTCTGCCCTACCTCTCCTATAATTCTTCCTCAATTTCCCTGTAGTAGCCTCTAAAGAATTGTGCAAAGAGAAAATTCAGAGGTATCTAACCTAGTGTTACCCACAGAAGTGGCTATAGCCTTGGTGACCTACAGACTGCAGTATTTGGAGTATGTGGGCAGCAGCTTGTCTGTATTTCTATTGCTGATTTCTACAGTCATCTGTTTGCTGCCTCCTGCTGGGAAGGGGACTTAAAAGCGCCCTGATAATCCCCAAGTGCTTATTCTGAACGTTTTGCAAATGCAGCATTTGAAAGCTGTTTTCATCTCGGAGCCCTTGCCAAACCTCTTCCCCATCACAGTACAAAACAAAAAAAAAAAAAAAGAGACGATTTTGCATGTTGTCCCCTGGTGCAAAGAAATACCCCTTTGTCACGATTGTTTCCCTAGCTTACTTTCTCTGAGTTGTCTCTGGTCTTGCAGATAGTGTGTGACCAGTTTTAAGGGAGGGGACTCCTTTTGGAGTTTTGGTTTTTTTCCTTGTTTCATACAGGATGAAAACTGTAGGGAATAGGTAAAGCTTTCTTTTCTTTTCTCCCCTCCCCTCCTCTTCCCTTCCCTTTTCTTTTTTTTTTTCTTTCCTTTTTTATAAATAGCTGGGATTTCCTATATACCACTAAGCAGGTCACCCATAGCACACAGTGATGGATAGCCATGTCCATCTATTCTTTTTCATTTGTTGTCTGTGTGATGCTTTCCCATCTCAACATATGCCAGAGTTTGCCCTTAACACTTCCATCGCTTTCCCACCCATACACCTTCATGCAAGACACTGTCTTGCTCCCTGTTAAAAACTCAGTGAGCTCTGTATCCCCCATGCTGCATCCCAAATCATGCCTCTTTTCTTGCCCATGTCAAGGGCTGTCTGTGGCATCCTTTCTTCTGATCCTTTACTGTCCTCTTCCTTTTTTTCCTGCTCTTTGTTGGGTTGGATAGAAAGGCTAATAACTAAGTTAGGGTGCCTGGGGTGGGTCTGACCTGCCAGATAACAGCAGGCCCAGGGAATCATGGGTGCACTTCAGCATAATGCCTTTGATTATTTCTTTGCATTTTCAGATGTGTTTGCTGGGCTAAGCAGCTGTTAGGGGCTCTGTACAGCCTCCAGTCTCCGTTTCAGGTTTCTGGCTTTCCCACAATTCGGTAAGATTCTCACCTGGATGACAGAAGTTCTCTCCAGAAATCATTGCACTGCTGACAGGCAGATGGCTTCTGGGACTTCATTGCTCAGCCACATGAAGCTGACACCTCAGACATGTAGCTGTCAGAGCTCAGGTGTTTACAAAGATGGAAAATTGCTGAGTCCAGAGTTGAACCAGCTTTCTTCAGGCTTTAATTCTGACAGGAACTTCTTACTTCTAACTCCTAATGCCATTTATGATGTTGGCCACAGTATTTTTAGTATAATTTTAAGAAATGCTTTCCATGTATAAGAACAGGCACACTGGATTAGACTATCCACCTGAGGACAGTGAGCAACAACAGGTATCTGAGGAAGTGCGTAAGAACAGGACAAGCAAGAGGTAATAATTCTTCAGAATGCTCTATCTAAGCTTCCAACAATATGTGTCTTGATGATTTGCTGAATCAGAGCTGTTCTCTTATTGCTGGAGTGTCTTTTCCATGCTTCAGTTCTTCCTGCTCTTTAGCCCCACTTCATTTCACTTTTAAAAAGAAAAAGAAGGAAAACAATCCAGCCTGTTTAAATAAATACACTAGAGGGTGCACATTCCTAATCTGGGGACCTGGCAAGCTGCAGGAACATCTTTAATGCTGACACAAAGGGTAAATGGGTCATGCAAGAATAAATTCTCCTGTCAGGAGAAAAATGCTCCAGTTAAATCATGAGACTGTTTTGTACATTATGGGCTACCAGACCTCAGTTTAGACTGTTAGACTCAGTGAGATATCGTAAAGAGAAGGAGGATTTTTTTTTGTGATTATAAGGCACTTTGGTTTAATACACAAAGTAGGAGATTTAGCATTCCCTTAGCCTTAGATGTGTGATCAATGTCTTAGTTGGAGCAGTCAAGTGACAAGCTAATCACCTAACCATGTACTGGGTTGCAGCAGCAGGAATAAGGAAAATCATGTGTTAGAGGAGAACATGGAACACATTGATCTTGGGATTTAATTTACATTTCAAGGTTCCAAATGAATGGTGAAATTAATGGATTAAATAAAGAATTCTAATGACATTGTATGGTAAATCATGGAGTTTGACACTTCTAGGAAGCATGTAGTTGTGTAGTTGTCTTGGTCTGCATGAATTCAAGGCTGTGAAATTAAAGCTGTGTAGCTAACCTGGTGGGATGGGAGACTGGTGTGAATCACAGCACAAAATCTGTTGCTGTTCCCACTGTGCAAAAAAAATGTATTGGTTTACAAACTATAGTTTAATTTTCCAGTTTGTTTGGGTTTTTTTTTCAGAATCATTTTTTTAATCTAGTTTTATAAAGGTAGTTAACAATGAAATTATTTGTCTTGGTAAGTATTTGCATAGATGTTGTACGTTAGTACTTTATGGACCAACCCATAGTAAGTATTTAATTCCTACATTCCTAGTGTCTGGTTACAGCTCAGGTTTTGGCATTTAATTGCAGCTTTGAGTCTCCTGTGAACATACCAACTGTCTATTTAGGATATTAACAGTAATGGCATGAAGAAGTCAAGAGTTACCCAAGAGGCTGCAGGAGTAAGAGAACAGGAATGTCAGAATATGAATTCAGCTGATGAAATGTGTAGACAGTGGGTACAATTTAATTTGCACTTACAGCAGTAAATTCTTCCTGTTTCCAACCAATAGAGTCGCTACACTAAGATTCAACATGATTGCATATGCTGACACGTTATATTCAGATCCTGCTCATGACCACCTGAAGGAGATATTTTCTCCTTCTCTTCTACTCCACAGTGCTGCTTGCAGAGCAATGTTCCACTGGATTTAAAAGAAAATGCTAAACTCTGCATTGCTTTTGAGAATTGGTCTATAGCAAGTGGATGCCTTTTGGGGCATTATTGCACTTGATGGTTCAGACGCACATACGGTATTACATTTTATTAGATTCCACTGGTTTTTAAAATGAACCAACCAGGTTACCTGTAAATAAGAATTCTTGGTACTTTTTCTGGGAATGACAGCTTACCAACTTGCTGAAATACAGGGAAGCAAAACAAGAGTCAGAGAAAATCTGACTTACTTGGAAGTAAGTCAGTAAGTACTCAGCATTTATTTCCTGGCTCTCAAACTCATCCTTCTCTCTGTGTCCAGACCTGTAATTCATAACTAGTGTTATTCCAGAGTTCACCCAGAGCATAAACCTTTTTTGAAGTAAGGAGTGAATAGCAGATTCTTCCATCTGCTTCACTGCTGTTGCATCTGCTTCACTCCTGTCTGGGACACATTATGGTGTGGAGGAAACATCCTGCTTTGTCATCTTGTAAAGGCGTCTTTGGTGTATTTGTGTTCAAATCATACAGGATTTCTTGTATGAAAAGAAGACACATGGTAGCAGTTCCACAGCAACAAAATATGTTTTTTACAATTGTCAGAGGAAGGAACTGGATAGTATCTCTAAAACACCTCCCAGATCAAATCCTGGGAGATGTCTTATCCTTTTGCAAGCTTTGTTTAAGGGACAAGTGCAGACTGTTTTGCTTATGTCTGCCCTCCATCAAGTTCCCACCTGCCAGAGAATCTTTAGAACCTGTCAGCATCTGAATAAGCAATTTATTTTTATGATTGCAGAAGAGATGTTCTGAATGTATATATATATTCCTCTCAGCTCATGAAACCAGGATAGGAACAGTTTTACATTTGTGCATAGTGGTAAGCAGAATGGGGCTGCAGTTTTGCACATTTTTGTCACTTGAATGTGCAAAATAAGAATCCTAAAATTTGGTATCAGTACTATCAAAACATTTCTATTTTAGGAAGGCATCAACATGCAGATGGTATTTGACCACATACTACTCAGAATCATGATTTTCCTTCTTCTCCTTGTTCTAGAAACAGCACGTGTAATTCTTCAACCATTGATGAATCCGAAGAGTGGCAAGTTGCTCAAGATGCTGAGATATGCTTGTTGAAGTCAGGAGAAATCATGTAAGCAGAACAGTTTCATTGCTATAGGTGAAAGCATAAAGGCTGAGCTCAGGTACCAGCTATGTAAGCACAAGACTTGCAGGTTCCTGGAAGAGCTGATCACTTGTGTCCCACAGTAGAATGTGTTCTGAGGAGGACGAGAGGGTGTAACTCAACCACACAGAGCAGCAGCAATGAGCCAGGTCCTCTCACTTCAGTCCTAGAAAACCAGTGCAATTGGGGAACATGAAGGAAAGATGTAGGTCTACATCACATGAGAAAACATTTCCCAGTTTTATTGCAGGAGTTGCTGTCAACAGGAATTCATGGCCTTTTGGAGCATGTATCTCTTGTTTACTGGTGGCTTCCCAGAATCTGTCCTGCCTGCTCTGGCTGATACATGCCGTAGCATAAAATGTTCATCTAAGCCTCAGCTCAGGCTCTGTGTGTCCTGTATGTGCACAGTTCTCTGCTTGTGTCCTGCTCTGAAATTAAGTTACATGCAGTTATTGATAGAGCATGTCATTTGCATAGCCAAGAACGAAATCCAATATATGAAAATGCAGATGACTTACAAAAACACACCTTTGCTCACTGTCCCCTTAAGCCTAGCTTTGAAATTTTGCCTTAGTTATGGGAAAGGTTTTAAACTTTTGACTGCAAGGAGATAAATTAGCTCATGATTCAACCCTGTTGTTGCTCTTCAGAGATCCAGGTAAATGAAGTAGTAACTAAAATCGTAGCTGGGCTGTAAGGCAAAACCAAGAATAATGGTTAGTTTATTAAAATCAAAGATCACCTGAGACACCACAGGGCCGTGGTTTACTCTGATCTCATTGATTTGCAAACAATTTATTTGGCCTAAAGTGTGACAGATTAGATTAGTTCTAGATTAGAATTGATTAATGAGGGTGATGCAGGTGAGATCCACAGCTCTTAGAACTTACAGGATTCTCCTCAAGAAAGTAACCAGCACTCTCCTGCTTAAGGGACTCAGTATTTGCAGTCTGAAATAGATACCAGAATGAAGTCAGCTCATATAATGCTGTAGGACTTAGCATCATTTAGTTGCTAAGAACTTTCTTTTTAGCTGGAAGTATTTTGAGTCAGCTTTTTTTGCAGCTTGGTTGGGTAAAACAGACCAAGATCTAGCATTAATTGCTTTGGAGGATCTAGACACAGCTGCTGTTCACATTCCATTCACCCGCCCCCTCTGTACTTCTGATCCCTGCTATTTTCTGTACAAATTTTTATATTCATCTAGAAAAGTGAATTAACTAGGTAACTCATTTTTTGTTTAAAAAGAACAGTAGAGGGCAGCATGCCTTTTTAATCATAATGACTCTAAAAAGCTTTATTCCAGCACTGTTTTTCTTTAGTTGAAATGAAATAAATAAGTGAACAGAATCCACGTTTGCCAGAACAGTGAAGGTTCGTAATATCAGTCAGCTTTTTTGTAGTTTTTGCCTTCATCTAAGGCGGAATTTTCATTCATCTTGTGGACCTGTCCCAAATATGCTGTGGAGACTACCTGAAATAGATAGAAAATAAAATTAAAAAAAAATTATTAGTGGTTTTGTCTAAGTGAATTGGATATCTTCAAATAATTGTATTTTTCTCCCTCACAGGATCAAATTACCCCTTACGGTGGAAGAGATCATGAATTTTGGAGAAAGCAACAGAGAGCTGTTCATTAAATCCAGCACCTACAGTATCATTCCCATCACTGTTACAGAGATGGGACTAACAATTAGCTGGATCTTCTCATCAGACCCCAAAAGCATTTCCTTCAGCGTTGTCTACCAAGAATCCGAAGATACACCTCTGGATCAGTGCAAAGTAAGGCCCTTGCTTCCTCACTACCTTAGAGGCTGTAGTACTCTACACTCAACCAGCATACAGGAATTGATAAGTATTGCTAGGAGATCTTCACCAGAATTCCAGTTGCTACTGCATTAAGGATTTGTTTCTCCAGTTAAGCTGCAGTTCTGCTAAAGGCCAAGCTACATCTTTAATTATTTAATGTTGCCTGCAAAAGTTGAGTTGAAAAGCACTGTAGCTTCTATTGGTTGCATCAGAAATTGACCCACTATTATTAAGCAAAAATAAAAGTCCAAGACTGTAAAATTGTTTTTTTCTCAGTTTCACTTAGTTTGTAAACTCTTTAAGGCTGATTTTGGCAGGCTCTTGAGCAGAACCCACAGGGAAACAGATAAATTGCTTGGTTTGCCTACATTCCTTACAATGAAGCATGTACTTAAGTACCTTGATGGGGTGCAAAATTTTGCCAGTGCCCAAGGTGCCTGTTTATATATTCACTGTCAATATTTCATGAGGATTTTGGATTAAGTGAACTATTGCACAGTTTTACTGAAAACAAGGCAGCTGTTGGTTTAATCCACCATAGTAGGGTGAACTCTGGCTGTGATTTACTGAAGGAATAAGACATTTATATAGTATGTGTTAATTCACTGCATGGTTACTAATGCCATGTAAAATAACTCTTTTTCCTAATCTGATAGCTGAACGAAGTGTGAATGCTGCTTTTGTCTTGATATGTTTCTTTGGTAAAACATTGTGTTTTATAGGGTCATCCTTAATCTATGTCAGCTGCTCTTCTGACAGCTGTGCTAGGGCTTTACACACAGAACCACATATACACACACTTTTGCTGGAAGCTCAGAGAAACAATTAAGATTTGCTGGAAAAGCTTGTTTTGTAACACAGGGAATATAAAAGCATATATTAAAAGTTATATTTAGCTAAATCTTGCTCTTGGATATGTGGATTTAATGTAGCACTTGCCAATGTTACTAAAGTTTCTTAGATTAACATTTAAAAGTTCAGGATTTGATTTTATCTCTAAAGCAGAGATGAATAGCCATATGTTAGTGCTGTAAAGATATAACCAAAGGAAAAGAGATATCTCACTGTGAGATTTTAGTTTAGGTGAGTTTTTAATGCTAATCCATTAAAGTAATTAGTTTTGCAGGCATATATGTACTTTGGGAATTTCAAGGTGGCTGAAATCAAGGTTTTCTGAAAGAAAATGTCAATTTGTAGGACAAATAGCAAACTTCATTTTGATTTGTATTGAATTCCAGGTTCTTATCCCTATGACTCGCTGCAACTCTCACAAGGAAACTATCAGAGGACAGGTGAAAGTCAGAAACTCTGGAATCTACACGCTGATATTTGACAATACATTCTCTAGGTAGGTCCTAGTCAGGTGTAAAAGGTGAAATAAGATTGGTTTTACAGACTGTGGAACTGATCAGATGTACCATTATTCTGCCATTGAGAGAGAAGTAAGTATAAGAAATTTTTCCTCACTTGCCCAGAGACCCTTCAGACTGAATTTTGATTCTTGTTCATTTTTTTTTTTTTTTTCCCTACCCCCACAGCAGAATTCCATTCTTCTTTCTGAACCTCTGGGAGGGTTAACAGAAGTAAGCAATTCATTTGTGACTCCTTCCAAGACAGTTTGTCAGGATTGTCATCTTATTAACACCAAACCTGACGGCTCTTGCACAGGCATACTTATTTTTGTCAACAGAGATCTTTTTGACCAACTATAAACTGAAGGACTGAATACACTTTTAAGGCTTCCTCTTTTGTTGGCTTCAGCTAACGTGATCTTTTTCCTTTCCTTTTTCCTTGACAGGTTTATCTCAAAAAGAGTGTTTTATCACTTGGCTGTTGAGCGACCTGTCATCTATGATGGAAGTGATTTTCCATAGCCTTTACTATACTGTGTATTTTTAATTAAATTTTTAAGATATGCTATTATTTATGTACATGTAAGCATTCTGATTACCACTGTGTTTTGAAGACTTTGAAACTATGCAATAGTTCTAATGCACTTAAGAGGAGATGTGCACACTAAAAAACAGAAGCCTTTTCAGGAACACTAATGGTTCTGTACTGTGTACAGATTGCTGAAAAGCCATGTTGTTTGGTTTAACAGGTCAATAATAACCAATTGGTTTTCAGTGGAGAGAAAAATAAGTGTGGGGGTGTCTAAATGCAAACTGAAATTCTCTGCTGAAAATTGAGCTATTTTTCTTCCAAAAATATCCTTCAAAAGGAAATCTAAAGAAAAATGCCTATTTTTGACCCCTTCACTGAGCTGTAAGCATAACCATCTCTGTTGTGCTGTACTGCTCTTAAAGTCAGAGCAGCAATTATGCAATACTTCAGTCTTCATAGGCAAATATTGTCATCCATCTAGAATTTTTTATCTTTTCCAAGTTTTATAAGCAGCAAACCACAGGAGTTTTATACATTTTGGGCTAAGATTTGGTAAGTCTTAACTGGCTTTTATAAATGCTTTGGCACTGAATACCAGTTACAAAACAATAAACATGAAGCAGCAACTCCTTTCACTTTGGCTCACCATACTCTGTATGTTGGCCCATGGAACCCAGCTCTTATAGTGAGCACCAGTGGCAGAATGAGGAGTATCCCCTGTGGAATAAAGTACTGCTCACTGGGTGATTTTGGGAAGAGGGGCATTCCTTTTCCCTGCCTTAGCACCTTAGTCATCAGCATTCACAGGAAAGCACAGTTTCTGAGGAGATCAGTGTCTCTCTCTCTAGACCATGTGGAAAGCAGCAATAATGTTTGAACCAGTCTTGAAACGTCCATCCAAAATGGAATGCATATCCAGGCCTGGTGAGCTCTCCACCCAGTGGTGTTATTGTATTCTCTCCTTTTCCTAGCCATTGCAGTTGCCCTGTCCAACTTCTAACTTTCCATCGCAGACTTGGGGGCTGTTAACACCACCTTTTTAAGGGAAGACTGGGTTCTCATTTATACAAAATTTCTAAGCAAACCATCTGCTTTCTATATAGAATTACAGTGTTTTGTCAAAATACCTGAAAGCAGATTTTTCTGTATAAAAACCCTGTCTTCTAATGGAATGGCAAAACATTTGGCAGGAGAAAGAGCTTTTCTTCTTTCTCCCAGCCAGCCCTCCTCGTAATTGAGGTGTGTCTGGATTGTCATGTTACTATTATCCCAAGGAAACTTAGACCTGGACAGTTTTAGTGCAGCAGTTGGTAGAAGAGCAGCACAGCCTGTGAGGAACCCTGTAGAGACTTGGTGGCAGCTGTAGCTGGCATACAGAGGTCATGATGGGAGACAGAAAATAAAGCATAAGAGGAAGGAAGAAAAAAGGGCAAGCATGAGCTGAAGCAAATGGCTTGGGGAGGAGAAAGGCAAACTTGTGAATGTAAAAGCAAGGACAGGGAATTGGAGGAATGAGATCAACCAGGGAAGGTGGTCAGGAGAGGCCAGCTGGTGTTTATGTATTGCTGGTCCAATCTAATGCCCATAAAGGATCTCCCACACCAAAAGACTGGTTGTTTAAAAGTGGAGATTACAAAACAAATGTTGGACACTTATATAGTAGCAGCTGAGGCAGAGGGAAATTTCTGATCATAGAAAAGAAAGTAATTGCAAATAAAGCTAAAATAAATGCTCCTCATTTGTCCAGCTGTTAACATGATATAAATACAGTGATGCTGAAAAAGATTGTGGAAGAATGACTTATGGAGCACGTAGAACTTAGGTCTCTGTCTCATTGATAGCATTCCCTTTCCTTCAGCTGCCTTCTTCCCCATGGTGGAGGTGTGCTTCCAACCCTCTGCCAGGCAGTGGGGCCAGTGGAAGTGCCAGCTCCTGAGGGCTGCAGTGCAGTTAAGCCCTTACCTTGCTGTGTGCACGAAAATGAGATGGATGAGGGACTGATGTGGGCAATAAACAGCAATAAGTGGCACATGGATTGGTTCATGAACTACAGCATATTTCAGTCATGGAGCTATGTTTTATATTTAATTAGTCAAGAAGAGACTATTTATTGCTTAAAAATGGAGTACTGTGTACCATACGCTATGCAATTTCACTGAGCTGTTACTGAAGTCTGCTGCAGTTTTCTTTTAAGCTTTTAGGTGTGGTTTTTTTAAAGCATTTTGCTGTTGTTTACTTAGAATACTAATCTTACCAGGATATCTTTCTTAAAATGCCAAATGTATGGTAAAGGGACACTGTCAAGTATCATCGGCCAAAATATGACATCTCTGTTCAACAGTATTTGAAGTCTCTCTATTCAAAATTATTTGACAGCCTTGCTTTCTGATTTCCTCTCCACATCCAGTTCTTGACATTTTTTTCATCCTGTGGCAAATATTTTTAAGCCCCTGTTCATGTAGCTCTTAAAATAATTGTCTCCATGTAGTAAGCCAGATGTTTCCCTGGAGGTCTCTCATGTAGACAGTCCCGACACTGGCTAAAGCCTGTGTTTGGTAGAAGGGGAGTAAGTCCACTGGATTGTTTTAATTTAGCATTTGAGTCTTTATGGTCCCTTTTCTTCAGTTTTTCCTGCCCACTGAGAGTAATTTTATTACTTTTTTTTTTTTTTTCTCCTCTCTGAAAGAGGACTAAGAGTGGGAGTCAGAACCTGTAGTGTAAAGATGAAAAGAGAATGTTTGCTTCTGACCACAGACAGTACTTAAGGAGAAAAAGTTTCAAATTATGAAATATTAGGCTGGTAAGGTAGAAGTTGACAGGAGTGCAGCTGTTCAAAGAAGCTGCTCAGGACCAGTAATCCCCTCTTAACAGCTGGAAGAGACTGTGCAAGTTAAGAACCTGACATTAATACAGATCTTTTGTTTGAATGTCCCAGACAGTTTATTACTGGAGCCAAGGAAACCCCATAAAGGACTTTGCACAAGTGTGGGTTTGTGTAAGAGATTATTTCATTGTGCAAGAGATCACTGCATTCAAACACTGTCGCTGTTGAGCAGCCAGCAGAGTAATGAAGGCACCAGTTCTCAGTGGCAAGAAGGAATGACCTTTATTGTTTTGATTTCATCACATATACAGAGTTCTCAAAAGTCACCCAGATTGGTCAGTCAGAAGCCTTCCCCCAGGCCTGATTGGCCAGGCCTGCACTGCCCAAGTTCTGGGACACTGTTCCAATAACATCCAAACTTTATCTTTATTTATAAAACACAAGAAAAATTCTCATGGGAAAAACCTGTGCTAGCCACAAAACACCTCATTCCTCCATTCATAAAATGCTTGTTCATATGCCAGCAATGATGAAAAATTTGTTTATTTATAATTGCTCAGGTGATTTGTTGAATTGGGATTTTTATTATCTTAATTGCAGGAATGCAATTAAGAGAAAAGAAATATTTGAAATTGATCATGAAATTAACTGAAGGAGATGTCACATTCATAAAACAAAGAGATTATACCTTGTGGTCAGCATAAGCAATTAGATGTTTTTCCTGGGTGCTGGAAAGGGTAAGGAGATATAGTGGGTAAGATTTTTTTATTATGAAGAGGTTTACGTGAAGGAAAGAATATAGTTTCTTCAAGAAAATGACAGTGTTCCTTTACTCAACATTACTCAATGTTTCTTTATGAAAAACGAAAGATGTATTGCACGAGAGTGTACCATGTTACAAAATAGCAAAGCTACAAAAGCCTGACTTTTCTCCTTTCCTAAAATTGAAATTGCACTATAGTTTTAATTATGCTCAATCACTGAGGTTGTAACTTGTTCAGAAGCATCTTTTGGTCCTAACTGCTGAAGAATTGCAAACCCTGTTCACATCAAACTTCCTGCTCCAGATATGGGAAAAATCATGTACACCAGTGTCTGTATAGTTACAGAGATGTAAACGGTTGTGTGTTGGAATGTTTCTTGATGCTTTTTTTTTCCTTTTTTAACCTCAGGAATTTAAAAATAAAATTCTTTATCATTGCAAATGTGTGTCTCTTTTTTGCCGTGTTGAGATAGCTTTGTGTGGAAGATAAATCTGATGCTTGTATTGTCTACTTGGGGTTTTTATGAAATTCAAGGTTATCTTCATATTGTGCCATCCCCTTATTTCAAAGCTACAATTACCAACAAAAGTTTCAGAGCACTTCCAGAGGCAGCTGGAGTCCTGGGTGCACAGTCAGAAGCTTTCCTCTAGGAGAGTCTCCAGCAAAGCCCAATCTGGAGTATAAGGCACCTGCAAAGAGTGAGTTTTACATATACCCAATACATGTGTGAGTACAAGGTACACCTTGCTGTACCTCAGCTCTGCAGGATAGCCTGTAGCCCTTGCAAGTCTTTGTGTCCATCTCCAGTCATGCATTTTTGTCCATACTGGGTAATACCTTCTCCCTTGGTTCTAGGGAGAAGGCTCTCCCAACCCTACTTCTGCTTTATATTTCTCAGTCTGTGCCCCAAGAACAGGCCTTGGCACACACAGGATAACATTTTGCTGTGGGGACCGTGTGAAGCTGCCACAAGACAGTGCTATCCTCTGTCTTAGTCCTTGAAGTGTCACAGGGATGCTTTGAAGTCCAAATATAATAATAATTCCTGACTCTCACACACTTCCATCACTTCCCTGCTCTCTGGAAGAGGTGCTTCTATAAAGATGTCTCTGTTCCAGGCAGATCAGGCATGAGGTAGGCAGGTTTGCCTACAGAGAGTGAAAGTTTCTCATGAGCTCTCCCAGCTTTCTCCCCTTGTACCACAAGCAGGCTGGTGCTGTGCTACGTGACCACCTGCACCACAGTGACAATGCAGCACTTGGAGCAGAGACAAGTCCAGCTGCCCTTTCAAAGAAGAGCAATAGCATAGGAGACTACAGCCCAAAACTGGGAACATCTAGGAAATAATGGCCTTCAAGAGAGGGGAGGAGAGCCAAGCTATGGAAGATCTCAGGCCTTGCCCAGGATTTCCAGCAATTGCTCAGTGACCATCCTGCTAGAGCTGTGGGCATGGCATAAGCAGAGTCCCATGGGATGTGTGAGGGACCATGGGGCAGGGGAGGCAACACCCTTTGCCTGTGAGGAAATCTCCCATCCCAGAAGAGAGCATCAGATGAAGGCTGGAGACACCCTGGCAGAGTACAAGAGAGATTTTGGTAGGATAAATCCAAACAAAACATCAGGACAGAGGGACAGAGAAGCCCGAGAAGGGTTTGACCACAACAAGCTGTGCTGCTAGCAGATGGAAGCCCCCAGGAGATGGAAGAGAGAGTAATGGCAGAAAACACTTCCATGACTGAGTCCTTGCTGTGTGCTGAGCAACAAGTGTTGATGATGAGGCTGCAGCCAGAGGGGCACAGGGAGGCATCTTCCCCCCGAGTTTGTGGTGAGAGGGGCCTGGGGAGCCACCAGCAGCTGCTGGACCTCAGGCAGCTGTGGTGGAACAAACCCCAAGAGAGAAAGCTGCCCCCAGGGAGGCTGGGCACCCAGCAAAGGGATGGGAGCAGCCTGACTCAGAGCAGGATGTGCATGACCCAGGGACAACCCTGTCACCCCAAACTGGTGCAAGTTCATTGCCGTTTCACCACTCTCGGCAGTTTCACCCGCTGATTGAGCATGAATATTTCCTACTGTGTTTTGGAGACTGAAGAATCTTTACTTTCTGTGAGATGGCCACAAAGTTTGAGTTCCTGGGGCTGGTGAGATGCTGTGCAGAGAAGAGGAGCTTGCAGCAGCTAAGGTTTGCACACTTACTTGTTTGCACAACTTGAGGGCTCTTTGGGGGCCAGGAGAACCCTCTGAGTAGGAGCACTGTCACCTCCAGCCTCAGGAAGGGGTAGTGGAGCTGAGTTGCTGTGGTGAAGCATCTGCCCCCAGTGTGTTCTCTCCTCTCCTGTGGTCAGAAACCTGCCCTGCCTACCCAGACTGCACCCCCTCCTGCCTCAGGAGCTTAAACCCCCTCTGGTGCCTGCAGGGTTCTCAGCTGCAGCTTCCACACCCCAAGGGTTACATATGCGAAATAAACCCTTAGCAAAGCTTCCTTTTGGCCTCTTTTCAGAGGACTAAGTGCTGTGATTGCAAACAGGTTATGGGTATGGATCCAAACTGGGCAAGAAACAACCAGTTCATCACCTTGGTGTACGTGGCAGTGCCTTTATTTAACAGAATTTCAGCTTTTGTTTGCTGAGCACAATTCACAGAAACGCCCCAAAACCTTCTTACACATACAGTAAAAAATATGTACATCTTTGACTATTTTTTTTCCTGAGGAAAAGGTAAAAAAAAAGACAAATCCTAATAAATGTATATGAAACTTGAACCCATTTGCCCATGTGTTCCCTATTAGCTAGAAAAGCAGCATCAAACTTTGCAGAAAGCTCTTGTTTATCAACATGCTTTAATGATAAATGCACAATGAAAACCCTTTTTCCCTGAAAGAGCTAATTAGCAGAAGGCAAACCAGGTTAAATGACATTATTTAAAACAAAGCCTCCTGGCTCTACAACCTGCAATTGAAGGCTAGGAAGTGCAGGCTGCAGGCAGGCAGGACAGGCAATGCCATGTCCCTTCGAGGGGATGAGCAAGGGGGAACAGATAAATGATGTCCTGAGGGCTCAGGCTGTGGGGTGCATTACAGCACACCACTTTTGGGAACTGCAGTCTCTGCCAACCTGACATCTCATTCCAAATTTCATTAGGCTTGATGCTTAATTACTCTCTGTCTTACTGGCCCTAGGCTAAATATATTTTCCAAAGATATCAGTGCATAACTGGTGGCCAGTTGAACCATGGGTTTGCTTTTTGTGTTGTGGTTTAAGAAAGCTTTGCACCATACAGGCAATATCCCTGGGACAGACAACTCAATGTCTCTGAAGCCCTTAAATTTTTGTTGTGAGGGGTGATTTGTTTCCAGTATCAAAATAGGAGCCATTGCACATGACACCACAAAGCTAAAATATAGGAGAAAGACAGATCATATTCTGCAATGGCCACTTCATGTACATGAACAACTGGCTTTTCTTTGCAAGAAAAACCACCCATGCAGCCAGAGTTGCATTTGCCCAGGCACAGAGAGCAGCATTTTCTCACTGCAACAAGCAAAGGTTGGAGCTATAGGCCATTCTCCTTTACAGGAGGAGATCCTTTACAAGGATATGGTGTAGGAATCTGTCAGGGCTCACAAGTCAGGTCACTCCATGGGGGAACCTGGTATCAGGTTTGACAGCAAACAAAAGCTGAACCCCCTCCTGCTGCTTCCTATGGACAGGATGAGAGTTCATCCTGCTCCATCTGCCTCTTGCTGCTGTAGCTGGGTTTATCACTTCCCTGTGAGACTTGTTATTTCAGGTTGTGGTCTGAGCTGCAGGTGGGCCAGCTATTTACTGCTGTCACAGAGATCGCTTTTTACTTCTGTCAGTTCTGTTTATAGCAAGTATGGTTCCATTTTCCTGCCCTTTGCCAAAGGGGTACATTTTCCTGCCCTTTGCTTTGTCCTCTAAGCCAGCAACCTTCAGTTGGGTCCCACACATCAAGGACAGGCCCCCAACCCTTCCTGCTCCTCTGGGATAATCTTTGGAGTATACAGGTGGGTTCCAAAGAATTTAGTGATTCTCTGGAGAGGAGATGGTAAGGACTAACTTACAAGAGGACTTTGCAAGGGGGGGACATGACAGAGGAGGTCAAATGAGTGTTGAGGATCAGGGAGTTCCTCACCTTCCGCCTCCCCATCTTGGCAAAGGACCAGTTTGAACTGTGCTCCTGGCTGTCACAGGCAGAGGAGTGCTCCTGACCCCTGCTCTGGCAGCAGCCACAGCTTTGAATCATCCTGCCCAGTGCCATCCTGAACCGCTCGCCAGCAAAGACGTAGAGGAAGGGGTTGAGGCAGCTGTGGAGGAAGGCAATGCCCTGGGTGACCTGCAGCCCGATGTCCAGCTGGTTGGCAGCCTGACAATTGTGCACTACCCCAGTGTAGGTGTTGATGGCTTTAACCAGCAAAACAATATTGTACGGGAACTGAGACAGAAGGAAAGCTGTGATGATCATGGTGATGATCTTCAGTGACTTCTGCTTTTGGGATCTTTTGGCTTGTAGGAGAGTGTTGATGATAAGGGCATAACAAACAACCATGACAAGGAGTGGGAGGAAGAATCCTATGATGACTTTCAAGGCCAGGACTGTAACTCTGAAGCTCACGCTCACGTTTGGCGGGTACGTAATTTTGCAAACTGTTATGTCCCCCACCTGTGTGCTCTGGCTGTAAATGATTTCTGGGATGCACAGGCTCACAGATGTCAGCCACACAGCCAGGCACATCAGCCTGCTGCGCAGGAGCCACCTTCGCTTACAAGTTTTAGCTTTCATCGCTTGCACGATAGTGATGTACCTGTCAAAGCTGATGCAGGTTAGAAGCAAGCTGCAGCCATAGAAGTTGATCTTATACATGCTGTTGACAACTTTGCACATGAAGTCCTTGAAGATCCATCCATCAGAAGCAGCTGTGGCCCAGAAGGGGAAGGTGAATAGGAGCAGGAGGTCGGCAATGGCCAGGTGCAGCAGGTACAGATCCATCATGCTCCTCCTGAAGTACTTGCAATAGACAAGCACGACCAACGTGTTCCCCGCTGTGCCCACAGCAAAGATGAGCCAGAAAAACACTGGCAGGAAGGCTTGAGCAAACTGCCTGGCCTGCCTCTTGTCGCACATGAAGTCTGTGCTGTTTGCTGGGCTTTCACACAGGGACAGCACCATGCTATCATTCCTGTAGTAATCCAGGCTACTGTTGCCAGGATGTGTGACCTGCAATAGGACATCTAGTAAATTTGTGTTGAGGGCGTCAGTAAAGAATACATTTTCCCCTCTCCACCAGATGCAGTTGAAGATGCTTAACATATTCCATTTCAACGAGAAGGTGCAAAGACTGCCAGTGAAACACTGCGTTTCAGGTTGTTCAAAGTGTGCAGCACAGCAGAGACTTATAAAAATGACCCATTCATTAAGAAAGTCTTTACAAAAGAGCAGTTCACAACATCTAGCCAACTTCAGTTATTAAAATGGTAGGTGGTGAAAGCATTATCTCTGTCAGATCACTCAAAAAATGGTTTGCTTGGCCTCAAATACATAACAAAAGGCAAAATACCCAACTTGGAAAGAGGTGGAGAAGAAGTCTTTGTGTTACTGCTATGTTGGGATGCTACCAGTGGCTCAAAAGAGGCAAAAAACTCATAGAGGCAAAGAGTGGGGGAAGGAAAAGGAGATGAACAGTGATATAGCTGTATACTCACTATGCTTGCAGCTGCCATCTTCAGCCAGATCGCTCCTCAGTCCTGAAGGAAGCTCTGTAGCCTGGAGAAGAAAGATGGGGGAAAACAACTGATTTGAAACAACTCTGAAGCAGAACTGTGACTCCTTTCCTTGTACTTCTTCTTCTACCTTTAATAAAAACCTCAACTCTTCGAAAAACTCTGGCCGGAAGGAACAAACCACACAGAAATTGATGTCGCTGATTTGAATTATTTAGCTATTTCCATTTGACAAATTTACATTTAGTCTACACTAGATCTTCAGCTTCTCTGTGGCACTGGGCTGATTAAGCCCTTTGATATAATACAGTCAGTGCAATCTCATTTTTAACAAACTGTAGACTCCCCAGCGTGCTCATGTAAAAAGTAATCTAAAAGCACTGTAACCTCCAAAAGATTAATGAGAAAAAAATGAAATGTGTCTCTTAAATTATCTAGCAACTAAGAAGGAAAAGTACCTGGCTTCAGTAGTAGTTTGCAGTCTTAAATATTTGCATCCTCTGCAGCAAGTGATCAATCTCTGCCTGTGAGTTCTATTTATCTGTGAGTTTAGGCACAGTGCTCACTGCTGTTGGTGTGCAAAGCTGACCATTATGCCCCGGTAAACAAGAAAATATTGTTTTTTTCTGCTGCAGATTGCTTTTCTAGTCAGTCCACCATCACAACAGGTAGCTGAGGCTTGATTTGTCTTGATGCAAGACAAATGCATCTAAGTATTCAACATGTTCTGCACCAGCATGTCTGTGACAGTGCCTGGGAATGAAGCCCAGTGACAACACAAGGTGGGTCAGTGCCACTGGGAAGCTTCAAGTAGCACAGATCTTCCCTCCAGACGCCGTCAAAGCAGGTCACATAACCAAGAGGTCACCTTGCAGAGCCAAGCCTCTCACCACAGCAGAAGCTGGACTGAGCCAAATGGCCTCCATGGGGAAATGGTTCATGTTCATGCTCTGACTTCCCCCTGGCTGCTCGTTGTGGGCTGACGGAAAGCACCTGTGTCTGTAGCTGGCAGCAGGCAGTCAGTGAGCTCCTGATTTATTTCTCCCCAGAACCCACTTCTAGCATGTCATTGCAGCATCTGCTGAAGGGTGCAGAGCTGTGCATCCCCAGGGCACTTCTAATGTTATTTTCTTCTAGCTCTCAGACCTACCTTTAAATTGCAAACAACATTATCATTGTAACTGGGACAGTTTGGTGGGGAAAAAAAAAAGGTGATCTGTAATTTCCTTTCCATGGAGGCTGCTTGTGGGAGAGAGTGACATGAATAGTGAAGGAGTGGGGGGACTCATCACAACAGTTGCTGCAGTGGGGCCAGCCTGGATGTGGCACTCAGCAGTCACACTCTGCATGTGATGTTTGCTCTTTACACTGGCAATTCACCTTTGAGCTTTTTATAGACTAAGGTGTGTGTATGCTGCCAGAGCCCCAGTTTGATTAGACCTGTCATAGACTGTTTACTCTGTGGTTTTCATGTTTTAGGTGGCTCAAACACAGGTGACAATCTTCTCCTTATTTTTAATTTATTTTGGGTTGGTTTTCTTTTTTCCTGGTTAAGCTCTTTTGATAGCAAAGGGGCAATGTCTCATACCACCATTTTTCTGCTCATGTGCATCATCTAGCACAGGGAGAATCAGAGGATGCTCCTAGGCTGTGTCCCGCTGCAAAACATTTCCACTGGGGAAAACAACATCCTTGAACAAGAACTGGGTGCCTCTGGGCAGCCACCAGTGTCTTCCTGGGAGGCTGGGACAGGAATGAGGAGCCAGGTTTAGTCCTGCCTGCTCCAGGTTGACCCACAGGCACAGCTTCCCACTGCTGCCTGCCAAGGCTGCCAGCAGGCAGAAGCAAGGATCTCAGGGTCTGTGTCATGCCCTGTAACACCAGCTGCTTTGCAGCAACAGCAAAATGGAGCAAAACAAAAGTATGCTGCATTCAAGAGGAAAGGCCAGGCTATTCCTGCTGCAGAAAGGAGGGATTTCCAGGGCAGGACTGCAGGCAGTCACATGAAGTCCTTACCGGTGGCACATCTTCATGTGACAACCATCCAGAAGAGTGTGACAGGAAAGACCTCGAAAAGAAAGGCAGTGAGAAGTGGTTAATAAATGGATGAATTTGCACATTTTATGTCTTCTTTCTGGTAAGCTGCCATGCAAATTATGCTGATTTAAGTTCCCCTCTCTGCAGGAAGTCTGAACACCAAGGGGTTTTTCTTTAATGATGGTGTTCAGCCCTGACTGAAGCTTGTTCAACTCATACTTCAAGGAAATTTCCGAATAGCAGTTCAGGCTCAGCTCCAGTTATGGAGAAAACAATGATTCTGGCTAGGTTTTGGGTTGGGCTCTGCTGTTACTTGGCACCATGCTCATGTTAGCAGCATGACATCTCCTTCCAAGAGGAAGGAGCCCAGGATGCTCCACACTCCACTGCAAAATCTCCCCTACGGTGTCTGCATAGCTTTAATAACTAGTTGTCATCCTTCCTGAAACTCTTCCTGAAACAGGCATAAGTTTGTATGCTGATATCACTGTGTGGCACCTGGCCTCTCTCATCTCCTAGGCCCTCCACCAGGGAAACAGAAGTGGTGGAGCAGCTCTCAGCCAAACCCCAGGGCTCCTGCTGAGGAAAGCACAGGTGTGAAAGCACAGGAGTAGTCTCTGGGCTCAGGGATCAGTTACTCTCATCTTGCAAATGGCTTTCGTACTGTGGATCCATGGTAATTATCCTTAAAACAAGCTAGTTTGGCCCGTGGTATAATGCAAGGTGATTCAGCGTCAGGAGATGCATTAACTGCACCAGGGTAAAGCCATGACCATAGGCAAAGCCTCTGATGCAAAGGATTTCCACACCCATTGGTCTCTCCTTCATGAATCTGAGCCCTCATATTCAGGATTCATGTGACTTTAATCAGACTTAGTTTAATTCTCCCTGGAAGCAAAGTAATAAGTATAATTTAACCCACCACTTTGCACAGCCAGCCTCACTGTACTAAAAGTCTCCAGGGTAGATAAACCTTCGGACCAGAATACAGGCAGCTGCTCATCCTGTTCATTATTCTTCTGCCACATGCCATTTGTTAAGTGAATGTTGCTGACAACAGCAGTTTTTTTGCCCCCGAGAGTGGGAACAGAAGCAGAACAGTGTGAACATTAGTCCTCTTACCAAATTTCTGCCAAACTGGTTCCTTATTTGCATTGTCACTCAATGCCATGCACAGTTAATTCCTTTCAAGGAAAACCAGAGACAATGCAGTCAGTTCTTGCAACACCAGCATGCATTATGAGATAACTTGTGATCTCCCCTCAGTTCATATCAATACAAAACTAAGCATGTCTGTTTCCCTTAGAAAAATATTGCTTTCATGATCATCAAGAGAACTTGCTAGTGAAACACTTTTTTGAGGTTGTTTTTGGTTTCGGGTTTTTTGTTTGTTTGTTTGTTTGTTTTTGTTTAAAGCAAGAAAATTAAAACCACCAGCATTTCTTCCCTCCAGGGTGCTTAATATTAAGCATAATTTGGGGTAATTTTTAAAGCTCCTCATTTATTGCACATATTAATGGCAGAGAAGTACTTATCTTGATGTGCTGACCAGGTGTTGGAAAGATTTTGCAGAAACAGAGCAAAACTTGGGGTCATACCCTCTGCTGGGCCTGACCAAGAAGCTTCCTTTTATTCACAGAGAAAACTGCACTGTGTTTGCAGTAAATCTCTCTTTTAACATACCTATTTTCCTTTCCTTGGGTAAAAAGAGGACATTATGCTACTTAATTTCAAGCAGCTGTTTTAGAGGTTCAATAAGTCCTCAGATGGTCTATTTAGGAGAGGCTGTGGGTGCAATTCACTGTACTCTATGAGGAAGATATTTGCAGTCAGTGAGATCAGTGCCTCTGATTGCAATTCCAGCCAGGTTACTTGCTTATTTACACACAGGGGTTCCTGGGGATATCCATACAGAGCAAACAAAAGGGCCTTCTTATTCCTATTTCCAACATGGGTAGTCATTAAATTTTTCCTTCTCTTCAAAAAAACAGCTTGAAAACTCTCTGAATGGCCCTGTCAATTAGAACACCCATCACAAAAATGTTAGGAGCCCAGGTAAACTCCTAACTACAGCTGCAAAAACGCTTAATTTTGGTTGTGAGGATGGATTGCAAAAACAGAGCTTGAAAGGAAAAAATATTATTTACATTACCGTAAGAGTAGCAACACTTTACCTCCACAAAACTAGGGCAGGTTTAAAGTCTACGTACTGAAGATACACAGTGATCCAGTTTCTACCAAAAATATATATACGTATTTCTGGGAACCCAATTCCTGTTTGCTGGCAAGGAATGTTGTAGCAATTCCTGTACAGAGCCGTGTCACCAGCAGCTCATATATGGAACTGTTGTCAAGTGAGAACAGACAAACCAGACTCCAAAGGCTGGTGTTAAATGTTCTCATTTCTGTCAGGTCTTCATATTCCTGTGCTGTGTATTCTTAATTAAATTGGGAGCTGCCTGTTTCTGCTTGCCTAGTTCAGAGTAGTCATTTTAGAGTAAACGTTCTTTTGGCTGCATCTGTTCTCAAGGGATACAAAAACTTGACAGATCTCAAGTCCAATTGCTATTTTAGGAGAATCACTGGCTTTTTTACTCACACTGTAGGCTGGTTCATACTGTGACTTTTAACTCCTGGATGCTTGCCTTCAGAAGTGTGTGGGGGAAAGGGATAAAATGAGGCTCTCCAGGGATGAGCAAAGGAATGGCACACCAAAGTTTGAGAGACTGTGCCTCAGTGAGAGCCTTAGTTGGCCACACGAGGCACTGGGTATGAAGAATTGCATTTGAAATGTTTCTGCACACAGCATGAGGAACAAGCAAGAGGAGCTTAGAAGCCCTGGCTCAGCCCCAGAGATGCACTCTCAGGCATAAGTGAGCCTTCAGGTAAGGATTAAAGGACAAACAAACAAAGCAGATGCCATTGTGGAAGTATACTATAGGCCTCCCAGTCAGGATGACAACACCAACAAATTAGTCTTTAAGCAACTAAGAAGTACCTGTAAATCAACACAGCTGATAAAACAGGTCCATAAGATTACTCAAAAACCTGTACTTCTTGGTACAGACACTAAGGGAACTGACTGGGCAAGGTGCCCTCCTTGATTTGTTGCTTGTTAACAGACAAGGGCTTGTGGGCAAGGGGATGATTTGTGACTTCCTTGGCTGCAGCAACCATGAAGCAATCAAGTTTAAAATCTCTGCTGACAGGAGGAAGAGTGCCAGCAAAACTTCAACTCTGGATATGAAATGAACAAAATTCAGGCTGCTCTGGGAACTAGTTAGTGATGTCCCCTGAGAAAATGCCTCTTTACTTTCTGGGTTTCATTCTTTTTCTTTTTTTAACTCCATTCCCTTCCTTCTCTCCTTCCCCTCCATGGTCCTGCATTTTGTCATCCTCTTTTGAAAGCATCCTTGCCTACGAGGTGGAAATTAGCTGCATGGATGGAAGTGAGTGTATGGCCTTTTCTCCATCTTCCTTCTGTCCCGCAGGCATCCACACCTCCTCTGCTGGCCTCCAGACTATGAGACCCCTTCTTCCACCTCCCTTGGTGTGGCTGGAGGCGTGTGAGGCCTTTCTGCCCAGCCAAGGTGGCAGAGGTGTGTGTTCTGTCGTTCCTCAAGGGAGCTAGGGCAAGTCCAGAGGAACTGGGCTGGAATGTGTGTGGCACTACAGATGATGGTCTAACCACTGGAGGTGAAGATCAGAACCAGCTTTCTGTCGTGGTACCTTTTGAATGGGAGTAATCTTTGGAGATGCACTCAACATTGGAGGTTGTATCTTGGTTTCAGCACTGGGCTCCCAAAGAGGATGACAGTGCTGTGACATGGGAAGCAGAGCACCCAGGCCCAGTGTTTCCACTCAGGATGACGGGCTGCCCAGGGGAGGTAAAGCTCAGCAAGACCTTTCTATCTTGGAAACTTCTGTGTGGGAGAAATCCTGGGATGTATTCAGTATTGGAGGTTGTATCCTAAAGCCTGCTGTGAGCTCCCGAAAGTGCGTGGCAGTGCTCTAACACGAGAAGCAGCGCAGCGAGCCACAGTGCCTGAGGCACACGAGGGCTGCTCAGGGGCTGTCCCGGGAGGGAAAGCAGGAGCAGGCCGGGCTCGGAGGGGCGGAGCGGCGCTGCCGTGTGCCGGTGGGCAGGGAGAGCAGGAGGAGGGATGCCGTCCTGCGCCGGCCGTTTCGCGGCACAGCCGTCAGCTGACGCCGCCGTTTCCTGGCTGCCGCCCGCCATGCTGCGGCTCCTGCTCCCGCTGGCCGCCCTGGCCGCGCTCCTCCGGGCGGCGGTGAGTGCCCGCCTCGCCTTCCCCTCCGCCAAGGACACCCGGGGAGCGGGGGCGGCTCTGAAGGGCGCGGGGGGCTGGCTTGGCCGAGGGAGGGCTGGCGGGGCCTCCTCCCGCCGCCGGAGGAAGGCGCTTCGCCTCGATCCTTTTTCAAACCGTGAGCCATTTGGGGCTCACGGGCGGCGCGCAGGGTGCCGCTTCAGGGCTTGTGCTGCGCCGCGGGGGAGAGCCGGGAGCCGGGGCTGGGAGGGCTTCGTGCCCCTGTCCCGGGCAGGTGCCGCTCCCGGCCCTCCCGCTGGCGCTGAGGGAGGCTGGCGGTGCCGCTCTCCGGGCTGATGGCCGCGGTGGCTGCCCGGCCGGAGCGCTGCTGCCAGCGCCGGGGCTCCCTGCACCCCGGGAATCGCGGAGGCCTCGCTGAGCCGCTCGGGGCGGCGGGGGAACCGGTACCGACACTGCTGGGGGATCCCGTGGGAAAACTTGCTTATCCCGTGGTGTGTGACAGGAGGGAAAGGGGTTTTTCCTGTTCTGCCTCGGTTCTGTTGTAGCCGCCTTGTGCCGGGGGACGCCATACCGCAGCCTGAGGACAAATCCTCAGTGTCCGCAGTTCTCGTGGTTTATGCCTCGAGTTTGAGGCAGTGTCACTGTTACCTTGGTAGGTGTTGCAGCTGGATGGGGCACAGGTGGTTAAAGATGTATGGAAAGTAGAACAGCGTCGTGTGAGACCTTCGTGGAAGGGAGGATTGGGTCACGGGTAGTGTGGTCTCTGAGGGGTGAGGCTGTGACTGAGCCTTCCCAAATTTTGAAGATGGCAGGTAAGAGGAATGGAGAACCAAGACTCACCAAATTTGATACTATTAGCATTTTTGGGGGATTTAATAGGTTAGTTCCAAACAGATAAAGTGCTGTGAAAATACATAGTTTCAAGACTTGGCTGCTGGGGGAGGTTGTAGAAGCCAACAGTATTCAATAGATTTAAAAAAATGGATTTGCTAAATTTAAATATGTCAGGTTCGTAAACCGTCTAGAAATGACTATGCAGGGATTTGCCCTCTAACATCCCTCGTCTAATAACTGTCAGCTGAAGGATCATGAGGGAGCAGACCACAAACAGTGGCCAGGGTCCTGTCACTTCTTTGGACAGCATTTTTTATTGCTGCTGTCCAGACAGAATATTGCCTAGTGCCTAGGTGATCTATGGACTTGAATCAGTAGGGCATTTCTTGTCCTCTTATCTTCCTAGCTCTGTGTATTATCTAAAGAGGCATAAAATAGCACTATTTCTTAAGAATAATCTAGTAACAACTGAGAGGGCTTGGGGAACTGAGGCTGGCAGGCACAATTTCTCCTATCAGCCCACAATCCCTTGACACAAGCAATGAGGGAAGGGGTCTTTCTAAAATTTGGTCTAGTCCTTGAAGTAGATCAGGGTCCTGTCATCACAGAGGTGCTAATGTTTTAAATTAGCTTGGGAGGGTACCTGCAGCAGATAAGCAACCTATCAAGCTGGGATTTGCAGACTTCTGGGCTCAGGCTCAGTGCTGAGCCCTACAAGACTGCTTTTGTGCCCTAGTTCTGAGATATTTTTGGCTGTAATGATTGCTTGCTTTTTCTGTGTGGATTGAGACAGGAAGTGTTTTGAAAACAAGTGTATGCTATTATGGGGCTGTTATGTCAGTCATGGTCTCTGTTGTATGTTATGAAAGACTATCCAAACTTTTTTCATCTACAATTAAAGTAAAACAATAGGTTTCTTTTAAATAGAAATGTACAACCTGAGCATTAGTAGAAACACTGTGACTGAGCAAAATACACAGCAAACCAGGGAATGCTGGTACAATTCAAACATAACTTGCTTATTTGTTTTCAATCTGTTAGCACACATGCATTAGACTTTGTGCTCCACTCTAAAGGAGCAGGGTGTGTAGTGTTTTAATGCCTTTTCAACTTAGTTGCATCCTGTCAGACCAGGATTTGCTAAAACAGGCATTGAGTCCTAGAAACTGTACATATGGTGGAAGTGAGCTGGAAGCTAGTAGCAAAACACAGTATGAGTTTCACTGATCCTACTGATTTTCAGGTCTTTGGAGAAGTCTGATTCACAACTGCAGGCAAGGATATCTGGTGATACATCGTCTGCAGTTGCTGGGAGCACAGTTGCATCTGTTCCAGTGGGGATTTCACTGCTGCTGTAGCATGTGCTAGTAGAACCTCTTACATTTGGTAAGAATGGTGTAGGATGATGCCTGCTTTTCAGGTAGAGCCAACTACTTGGCAAGAAGAACAAAAATCATGTATTAAGTTAGTGTTAGAAGCAACTTAGTCTCAGAACATGTACGAAATTTACAAATGCTATAGTGGTTGTTCCCAGGACTCACTGTATCCCTGTTGGGATGTACTGCCATCTACCATGAGGAAGTCTTAATGAGGAAAGAACATTTTAAGAAAAAACGGGGGGTGGGGGGGAAGAAATGATTAAGGGAGGCAGACAGGGAGCTTGGAAGAGGACTTCCAGAATCCAGTCTTTCCTGTTGTCTGATTTACTCCACCTCAGGACATCTCCTTTGTGTCTTTATGACTGTGGTTCTGCATGACCCAGCATCTTGTGTAGTATGTAGAGTAACAGTCCTTTATTGCAGTCTGGGAAAAAGGGAATGTATGTAATATTTTAAAGCGGCTCATACTGGTTCCTGGTTGCAGGCTTTGTTGACCCAAGTCATCCCTTCATAACCACATTATTGACTACTGGAGACTTCTGCTGAACAGAAGGGAACGGTCAGGAAGCAAAGATGATCTCCTTCAAGCAGCTGCCCATTGAAGCAAAGGCTGCAGTGGCTGCAGGAGTGGTTTTCTTCTCCATGATGCTATCGCGGAGTTACCTGGCGGAAAAACTCGATTTCAGGACGCGGCGCTGGCTTCTAAGGCTGCAAATGGCACTATTTGCTAATACACTCATGTTGATGGGATCTCTTCATGTTTGGAGAAGCACAGTCACCACATTCACCAGGTCGTCAGCTGCCAGTTCCTTCTGTTTCATGCTGTGGAAAATAGCTGTGTTCATGTTTCTCGCTTTGGCTCATTCAAGCTTCTTTACATTGCTATTTCTTGTAGCAGAAGAGCCCTATTTCTTTTCTTTAGCTGCCTACACTTGCTTGGGGGCCTATATTATTCTCATCTTTTTCCTCTTCACTCTAGGCTCTGTAGAGCAGGCTTACAAGTTCTTGGCTGGGAGAGGCGCTAAGGCAGGCACTGGCAACAAGAACAGAGCAGCACTGAAACCAGTTCTGGCAGTCTTGCTGACTGTTGTGCTGACTGTTGTTGGGCTGTTAAATGCTTCCCAGCCTCCTACTGTGAATTCAGTGGAGATTCCAGTTCACAAGCTGCCCTCAACAATGAATAACCTGAAAGTGGTATTGCTTTCAGATATCCATCTGGGGCCTACAGTTGGGAAGACCAAGCTTGCCATGATCGTGAGAATGGTTAAGGCTTTGAAACCAGATATCACCGTGATTGTCGGGGACCTGACTGACGCTGAGGCAAAGATCATACGACCTGCTGTTGAGCCTCTTGGAGAACTTGATTCCCCTTTGGGGACTTACTTTGTCACGGGAAACCATGAGTACTACACCTCAGATGTTAGCAACTGGTTTGAGCTGTTAAAATCATTTAACATTCAGCCGTTGCATAACGAGAACGTGAAGATTGTTTCACCAAAGAGCACTTCCGACTGGTTCTGCCTGGCTGGCGTGGATGATATTGAAGCAGATGTGTTGCGCTACTCAGGACATGGCATGGATCTGAAAAAAGCTCTCAGAGGTTGTAGCAGTGAGCATGCAATAGTGCTCTTAGCTCATCAGCCTATTGCTGCAAAGTGGGCCCTTCAAGAGCGACCAGACATTAATTTAATTCTGTCTGGCCATACACATGGAGGGCAGATTTTCCCTCTAAATGCTGGAGCTTATCTTCTGAATCCGTTCTTTGTTGGCTTGTACAAAGTTGGGCAGAACACCTTTGTCTACGTCAGCCCGGGGACGATGTACTATGGAATACCCATGAGGCTGGGCAGCAGAGCTGAAATAACAGAGATAATTCTGCGTTCTCCTTGAGGAGTTCTCCATTTGACAAACTTCTAAATTTTTTTTTTTTTTTTTTTTTTGGCCAGTATATTGGCTCTTCTACTATGAAAGCAAATCCTTTTTCAGGGAAGCCAGAGAAGATGTGTTGAGCTGAACTTTAGCAGGTTCTGTTAAGTTTGAGCAGAAAACACTAACTGTATCTTGGGCCTGTGAAACAAATTTGGGGCATGTTAAATTACTGAAGAGATTAGGTCTTTGGGTTCGTTATCAAGGTTTTGCATTTGAAGATAACACTGATGTCATGGAGATAATTTGTGTCCTGTGCATGTTTAGTAATATCTGTATCCTGCAGCTACTTCATGTTCCAATGTTTGCTATCCATCAGGAAGCTGCCTTACCAAATCTCAGGCAGGTGAAGTTCTGAGCTTGTGCAGTGAAGTCACGTGTGCATGTTTTGCAGGAAGGCCTGTAAGAGTGCCCACTCAGTATGTAAACTCTAGAAGGCTTATGCTAGATTTGTTATGGGAAAGGAATAGTTTAGGGGTTTTGTTTCTTTATTTGAGGCTGCGTATCTTTATCCTGCTAGCTGTCTGCAGCATGCACCAGGGCTTCCAGTCTGGGCTTCTTACTAGTACAGTAAGCTGCCAGGCATCAGTTCTGCCAGGCATCAGATACAGTTTTGTCCAGTTAAAAAGTTGGTGAGACTGACACCAAAAGGTAAAGGTAGCTGTCTTTCTCAGGCATTTTCCCTAGAATAGCTGGGCATCCAGTAATTACTTACTGAAAGTAGCTCTAATAAAAGCAAATGAGTAAAATTTCAAAATTAATTTCTGTTGCTGTCTGAGCATAGAGTACCTCCTGATATAAAGCACTAATTCCAAAGCTCAGTGTCTTTAGTCTTCATTCTGTATTTTTTTCTTTCTGCCTTATTTCTCCTCTGTCATTTTTCTCTTGCAAGAGTAAGTCAATGCTATTTGAAAACAATGCAGATAGGTTAATGCTTGAAATTTGTTAAAGGCTTTAATATTTCAATTAAATTATGTCCTGTTTTAATGAGACTAAACTCTGCAACAGGTGACTTTCCCTAAGAGCATTTGCGTGTCAGTGTCCTCGTTGTCTGATGGGCAAATAGCAGAGTAACCAAGATAATGACTGATGGAGGATTTCTTCCCATCTTTCACAGAAGGGCTTAACATAAATTAGCATAATTCTGGGAAGTTTGAGATATTAGAGAATAGTGATGCAAACATTCTTGTTTCTGTATCTTTGCATTCACATAGGAAAGCCAGGATGTAAAATAATGTGTGAATTTTGTCCGGGCTGATGAAACACTTCTGCACATCTTCCTCTCCTCCCTCACCTCAGTGTTGCTGCATAAAATATCACAAACAATTGGAGGCTGGGAATGCTGTCTCTGTAGTCTGCAGCTGTAGCCACAGGGTTTCCCTTGCTCTGCTTTTCTGCCCACCAGTACTCAAGTTCCTCTCAGGCAGACCCATGTAGCATGGGGCAAAAGAGAACAGTTCTTATACAGGAGACTGAGGATGGAAGATCAGACCTGTAGTGTTCAGTTTTTGCTGCCTTCCTGTGTGATCCTGAGCCAGACAACCAAAAATACTTTATTTCATTCTTCAGCTTCCATTCTCATTTTGAAGGAGACGTACATGGGGTGTGTTTGAAAAGTATCACAGGCTTTGTAAAGTTGAGTTTCTCTGTAAGTTAAATCTTGAAGTTTCACTTCATCAACTCTAGACCTCCCCCAGTCAGTTGCTAATTGCTTGGCTGGTTTTGTTTCCTTTTCCTCTGTACAAACATCTTATATTGTTACTCAGGAATAATGAGAAATACTGTAAATATGTTATGAAGGTCAGTGGAATTGTTGGAGAAGTCAGTCCTCTTTTAGTCTGAAAACTGAACACCCTATCAGCCAGGCTCTCCACTTGCCAGATTAGATAATTTCTGTTTCCCACCACCTATAATTTTGTAAACATTTTTTTATGCTTGTGTGATAATACCTGCTTAGGTATCCTGAAGTTTCCATATGTATTCAACACTGCCCATTGCCCATGTGGGATCCTTCTGAGACCTTTTGCAGTTGATGGCATAGTGTCAAATGGTCTTAGGTAGAGAAAATGTTGACAGCCTGTAACCTTCTGTTTACTTGTCAATATGCCTTCAGCCAAAAGCTGTGTTCTGGATTTAGTGATGCAGAGTATTCCCTCTAGACCAATAGTCCAGAAGGATTGTTTTCCACTTGTTGCACTGTGTTATTACCATGTTAAGAAGACTAATTGTTAATCAAGTTTCCTCAAGAGGAAATTAGTGGGACTGATTTTAGATGTCAGTTTCTCAGTGAGTTGCTAGTATTATTTATCTTTTTTTTTTCCCTGCCTTTTTAATTTCTCTCTTTACTCTGATCAAGTATGTGTAAAAATCTGGCTGAAGGGGTCCTTCCATTCCAGGATTTCCTCATTACTTTGTATGTGCCTCTCTTGGAAGATAATTATGTATCCTTTCAGAAGCAGATATGGATCCTTTTAGGAATGGTCATCTTGTCATTTCATAGATTTATTGAGTTCTTGATGTAATTTAGTTCTTGCTCTTTTTATTGTCTCTCCCTCTGAAAGGTTGTTTGCTTGGTGATTACTTATTACTTAAAATGTTTTCTTTGTGTGCCAAAACACTTCAAAGCCCTTTCTTATTTTGCTTGTTAAGTGTGAATGGAAAGGATCCTAGATTAACTTTCTGTTTGTTAAAAGGAATGAACTGTTTCTATAATCTCTCTAATCAGCAATCTCTAACTGTCCTTCAAGGTTCCTTCTATAAGTTTTCCAGTTTGATTTGAATGTGCACAATGCAGACCTGTGTTCAGTATTCCAGATGAAGAAAAATTGCTTTGCTGCTTATTTTGTAATTTTTTAAAATTTTTTTTCTTGTAAATTTTTTGTGTGTGTGTGTGTAATGTATTTAATCTGAAGAATTCAACTAAATGAATATATATTTCACCCTATAAAAGGCCAGTTCATTGAGGGGTGAGGAGGAGTTAACTACTGTCAGAATTAATAGCAGAATGTAATAGTATCATCACTTTGTGAAAATTATATTTATTATATAATTATTATAGAATGGATTTGAAAATATGTAAATTGTGGTATCACAAATGCTTTAAATGTTGGGATTTAATAAAACTTTATTCTTCTATCCAGAAAGATGCCTCTAATTACCTTTTATTTTGTACCAGTATGCATTGTAGCAGTTCATGCTGAATAGTTTTAACACATTCATTCTATTTATCAACAAAATACTACAATAAACCTGACTAGTTTTGGAAAATTTTATACCCCCACTGCTAAGCAAGGCATGGGGGAAAGTGGGAAAGGTAAGGCCATTATTACATTTGCCTAAAGCCTACTCAGAGAAAAAAGTTCAAACTGAAGGGGTGAGGATATAATGCAGAGAAAAGGACCACTGCGAGGAAAGAGAAAGGTTACTAAGAAAATCTTTTGGAAGGAGCAGAAGAAAATGAGTGGTTTGTGGTTCTCAATTTTGATACTTAAGCTTTGGGGTAGAGAAAGAGGTGTTTTGTGATTGATGGTCTGCATAAGAAAGGCTAGAAATCTTCACAGGTAGAGGTTTTGTAAACACATTTGTTTGTTTTCCAAATAAGAAAAAAAACTGTTTTGTAAATTTGGAGAATGAGAGATGCTTGCCACTGATCAATAGTTCTGAGTATTGAAGATGGGAAAAGAGTCCTGTGTCGAGAGACGTGCACGTTATAAAATGTTGAAATAACATTAAGGTTGAAAAAATAAATTTTCAGTTGATTTAAGAAAGGAAAAATTCTTTAGCCCTTTTTCCATGTGAGTATGTTTTGAAGATGTAAGGTGCAACACTATACTATTGCCTGTAAGGGTCTGAATTTTCAGCTGGGCACTGGTCTGATTTGGTATGAATGAGCTGGTGCCCCAAAGAGTGCTGTTAGTGTGTGTCTGTTGAATCTGCTCACCAAACGAGCAGACCCACCATCCCATCGTGTAGGGAGACAGAGTGGGAATGAATTCCCTGCATATTTACAACAGTGAGTATACAGTATTGGCAGAGCCAGACAGAAATTCATGAGGAGAGCTCTCTTGTTTTCATTGCAAGCCCTGGTGTGCACGTAATGGGTCATCCACTGACAATAAAATGATCCTGAGGAATTGGTAATGAAGGGAAGTCTGTTTACAATGAATGATGAATGAGGTGGATTGGAAGTACTCTGGTAGCTTCCTCCATCTCCTCACCCATGTAGTAAGACTGTCAGGAAGTGTATATGTTGGGAAGGTGGTTTACAGCTATGGTCACAGCTTTAAAAGCCTGACTTCTAAATACTAGCTGGTTTAATGATGACCACTTTCATAATTAATGCCTTCTTATAATTGTTTTAAGATAGCCTTGGCTCTCTGCCAGAAGTGTCTATCCCTGAGGGTGTGTAAACAGGTTTTTTTTTTCATTCATCACCTCTGCAGTTCTCTGCCATAAATGGAGCAAGTGTCTTTTCCATAGGCCTCCTGACCTGGTTAGTCTAAATGAGGGGGCTAAAATCCTCTGACAGGAACATCATAGCAAGTTGGTTTTCCTCTCTTTATTTCCAGGCATAATGGACTTTTAAAGTGTAAGGTGCTTCTATCCATATTTATGCTTTTTTTGGGTTTCTTTTCTGCGTTGTTGCACTTGCGTTATGAATTCCGTTTAGTCTTTATGTTTTGAAACACTCAGCTTTGCATTCGTGCTGTGACTTGTCACAGTGCCCTGGAGTAAAAAGCGATTTAAGAATGTGAAACATCTGCTTGGTGTTTGTAAATGTGGATAGTTTTCTTTAGGGGTACACACAAGACAATTCCATCCTAGTGCAGCATACCCAGCAATCAGGATGCAGGTTATAAATGAAAGATCAGAAAAAAATCACATACATTTGCACTGAACAGAAAGTAAACGGCTGTACATACCTGTGCATTCTCTGCAGCAGTAGTTTCCTGGAGGTCTAACAGCCTGGAGTTACTATAGCATCATAATTTCATATGGAGAATCCCAACCTTTGAGTTACCTTTGTTCCAGAGCAGTTGGTTTGTATTTCTTAGTTCTGTGAGGTCCTGATTTTATAGAGGCCTGACATGTCCATACCTTTGTTGAGTCAAGATTTATTTATCCTGTTAAATAATCTTAAGAATGGGTCCATGTTTTTGGAAACAGCATAAAAAGCTTCTGCTGTGCAGCACTTGCAATCTCTCGCTTTTCCTGTTTCCCTGCCAGCTCCTTGCTGTATATTCTACTATCTGTTGTTACACCTCCACCACACAATTGCACTTTTTCACGGTTGGCAGAATGCTTTGAATTGCTATGTGCCTTTAGGACATTTTCCACAGGGTTTTTTAGGTTTTCTGTAAAATAATGCCTTTGTTGCAGATACAACATGCTGTTGCCTTCCTTCTTGGAGTTCGTAGTCTTCAAATGATTGTAGAGTGTTATCTCAGTTGCTGTGTTTAATGACAATCTAGGGGTAGGCAGGTTTGCTTAGTGATTTCACCCTCCATTTTTCAGGAGGGAGTGCATTTTCTTTGAACTATATCTGCGAGTTTATATTCTTGTTCTTTTACCCTGTGAGACTTTGCACTGGCTCCTTTTTGCTGATTTGTTGTGCTAAGACTCAGATGGGTGATAGATAACTGGAGGAAAGTCATTCACCATCTCTTATTTTAGGAGCATTGTATCTTCTACTGTAGACAACCCACAGGCATGGTATAGCCTTGTACTCCATGTCTTTCAAGGCAGAAAAAAAATTATATTGTGTGGTTTTTTTTTGTTTGTGTACAGAATGTACCCGAGAGGAGTTTTGGCATTGATTATGATTCCAACTGCTTTGTCAAGGATGGGAAACCTTTCCGTTACATCTCCGGTAGCATTCACTACTCGAGGGTGCCCCAGTATTACTGGAAAGACCGCCTGTTGAAGATGAAGATGGCAGGACTTGATGCCATTCAAACGTGAGTAGCTGTTGACTTTCCAAGTGATTTGTGGTCCTGGGAGCTGTATGAGAAGTCATTAGGAGGACTGCTGCCGTTGTTACTTGGTTTATTATTTTTTTAGTAATAGGTGAGAAAGCTCTGGAGAAGTGAAGGGTGGTTCAGGATGACCATGAACGCATGAACTGGGCAGTTGGCCAGGTTGTAACTAGCAGTCAGTTTCCCTTGCTTCACAACCCAGGGTGCAAATGTGACCTGGAATAAATTGTTGGACTGTGAACTTTGGCAGCTACAGAACGGTTGTATGTGCCCTGCCTCTGCAGGGGACGTGGTATTCTCTGGTCAAGAGGGAGACTAGGTGAGAGGAGACAGCCTGTTAATACAGCTTGGGTTCTATCACCAAGAACCCTTGAAAATGTTGGTGAAGACTGCAGTAATATTTAGAGCTATTTCACCAAAAGCATTTAAATTGAGATAAATGGATGGGGAACTAGATGTACTTCTTTAAAAGAAAAAGAATGTTTAAACAGCTTTCAGTTTTGTGTGTGTGTGTACAAAAGAGTCCATTTTTCTTGTCTTTTCTACCTGGTTGTGTACTTAATTTAATAGATGAGGCACAGATTAAAAAAAATTCAGTTTTATAAGGGAAGTGGTAAAAAAGTATAAGGCATAACCTCTTCAGGCAATGGTTGTAATTCCCAAACAGGTTTGTTTTTCTTTCTTAAATCATTGCATCATGCAAGACTTGGAATTTCTCTTTGAAACCGCCTGCTTTTGTGCTGTGGACACTGCTGGTTCTGGCAGTGCAGAGCCTGTAGGGCATGGCATTTTGCTCAGTGGGAATGTTGCACAACCTCTCCTTTTTCACCCTTGAAATCTGTATTGTTAGACCTGCAAGTTGCAGGGTTGCCTTGTGCACTTGTGGATGAGATTAGTTGGAGTTAGCATGTGAAGGACAGACAGCAGGGAAAGAAGATGAATTTTTCCAAATTTAGGGTTCTCTTTTTTTTTCGCATATCTTAAGACTCTTCCCTGTGGTGGGATGATACAGTGACTGTTTGGTGAGTGGTCTTTGTAGTAGTTTTTGTTGTTTTCTATTAAAAAATCAGGTTCTGTCCACTCACATTAATAAGAGCACTGGAGTTAAGTAACACACTTGCTCAGGACAGGGTTGCTGATTTTGCCCAAGTAATCACTTTTTTTCTGAAATAAAAGTAATTTAAAGTGGTCCTGAAAATTACACCTTTGGGTGTCTGGCTTGAAGGTCAGACAGTGGTGACTCCTATGATCCATTGTGTCTCATACCTCTCTTATTTCTCTGATTAATTTTCCTCCTCCTGCCGACACCCATGGGTTTTCAGTGCCCTCTGTTCATTTCCAGCTTTTTTAAACAATCCCTTCCATTTCTTTTTTTCCTCTTCTTGAATTGCCTTTTCATGTCTCTACTGCACCACTGGCCTTTTGAGATAGGAATATTTTTTTCCATTCCCCTCGTCATGGTTGTTCAATGGCAAAATTGCTGCAGGGCTGGTTTGGGTTTTTCCGTGTTCCTTTCTCCCTCTTCCTTTGTCATCTCCCACTAACAAGATGGGTTTTTTCCTTCTTTCTTTTCTGTTTTTTTGCCTTGCTGAGATCTCTTATTCTGCTTTACTGTTTTGTGTTAGCATCCTCTGCTGTGCAGGAAGGCATGAAGATTTTTGTTGTTTTGCTAACTGATCTCTGTTGGTCTTGGGAGAGCTGAGCTGTGTCTGTTTTGGTACAAAAGGTGCAAGTGGTTGTGGCACCTGTGGCTTTAGGTGTTGTTGCTGGATCCCAGCATAACAGCTTTGTTAGAGCCTCCTTTTGTTTTTCTAAGAGCAGACTGAGATTCTTTAACTTTCTCTCCCATTATTGCTCACCTTTGGGTTTTTTCTACTATGGTGAAAGATAAATCAGAAAGTGTACCTTAGAAGAAAAAAGACTCCCATGCCTTGCATTTTCTACAAGAATCATGTACAAGTGTCTTTCCATTTGACTCTAATCTCTCTCTCTTTTGATGCTACAAAAGCACCTTACTCACCAAAAAAACCACTTTTGTTTTTCTTTGAAGTTTGCCAATAATCAAGCCTTTCTGCTCTTATTTGAGATAAAGCTGTAAGTGTTCACATTACCCCAAACAAACTGCTGGGGGTTTTTTGTGATTTTGGTAAAAAATGGAAATTGGTCTACATGATTATTTAGTTACACTTTTATTTTCTCTTCTCCTGCATAGTCTTTCCTGTATCAGTTATACTGTTAGCAAGGGACTGCGATACAAATTGTGTGAAGTCATTCTGGAACATGCTGCAGCACTGCCAAACTTTCTGTTAGAATGTGGTAGTTGGACTCCCAGTTTTGAGGCCACCTCTGGAGACTGTGATTTTGCTGCTTGGGATTTTTCCCATAAGACAGGGAACGGTCCTGCTATAATTTGAAATATGGGAGCCTTCCTTGTTCTTATCAAGGCATTCCCAGTGAGGTTTACCACTTCAGGGGAAACATGATCCTTTTATTACAGGATTGTCTTCGTAAGTACCTTGTGGTCAAAGCCAACCAGACCTGTTCTCCTGCCTGTTTTCTGCAGCCTCTTTTCCAAAAGGCTTGCTATGCCTTGATGCTCGTTGATGATCATTCAGCTCATGACTGAGGCAGCAGGTCATCCTGGAATCTGGAGCAGGTGAAGCCAGTACATGTATATAACTGTCTGCACCTGGTAGCATCTTAAACAATAACAGAACATGAGAAAAGGGGTGACAGGAAGCTTGATCTTACATTAAAGCTTAAGAGATCAAGGCCTACCTTTTCTAAAGAGCAGGTTGAAATTTAATGTTGTGGTTGGTGTGACATCCCAGAAGGCGGTGGAGGAGGATGCTGAGGAGCTCACTGCCCTCCTCAGCAGACAGCACGCAGAGGTGCCTGGTCACACGAAGGTAACTGCACTTGTTTTCAGTTCCTGAGCTGTGTCTGCCAACTGGAAAGAGGTGCTGGTTGACAAAGGCGTCTGGAAAGCACAGGAAGTTTGGGGGCTGTTGTGCAAGGAGCAGATAAACGTTTAACCACGAGATGGGGCTGAAGATATACAGGATTTACTGATCAGTGGAGACGCTTCCTGGAAGAATCCGCAGTTACCTTTACAGGCTCATAGAAAGTTAGAGAAATTTCAGCATTTTCTTTGTTTTACTCCATTTGTTGACTAAGGAGCAGAAAGCTGTAAACCTGTGTAAACTCCTTCTAAGAAGGAGCTGCTGTTTAGAATGTCAAACACTTGAAATTTAAGCAGTTTACTGTTTCTAACAACTCATATATGCGTAATTTCACTAGCATGGTCATTTAGGAAAGTAGTACAATTTATTTAATTTTACACTATTAAAAAAATCCCACCCTGGTATTACAGAGAAAATTATTTTGTACGTTGGGTAAGTTAAAACGTGATTTTTTTGCCTGTTGATAATCACTGAAATAGGAGAGGAAGGCTGTGACTTCTAAAGCAAAGGAAGCTTAGGGCAAAGGGAGCTTGAAATTGTGTGTAAATCGAAAGTAAGTGCTATTACTCAAATACAGAAGAAATACCATGTTTCAAGCTTGAAAGAGGATGTGTTTCCTTTATAAATTCATTATTCTGTAGCTAACACAGTACAGGATTAACAACTCACTGTAAGTTTCTACAATGGTATGTAAGAATTATAAAAGACACTAAAGACAACAATTTCAAAGTAAAATTATTTAATTTGAGGCCATAGATAGCTGTAGAAAATATACTGGGGGATTCAAGTGTCTTAGTAACAATTTTTAGACCACTGTTTAAAATAACTTTATATCATGATTCATTAAGTAAAAAAAAAAAAAGTTTTGCATACAGTTTTTTCTTGATCTTCTTCCCTTTTTCTTCACTAGAAACTGCTTTTTTTCCAGCCTTGTGGGTCAAGCATGTGACATAAATGAAAACTATTTCTGGAACAATTTTTCTGTCTTCTTCCATCTTGAGCATAAGGGAACTGGAGAATCCATTTGTCCTCATCTCAGACACTATTAAGCATATTTAAACGTTAAGATTTGTTTCTAAAACAAGTTCATAAAAGTCTTCAATTAGTATATTTCCACATGGTTCACATATTCATTAAATGCACATGTAAATTTTTTACATGTAGGTTAATCATGTACTTAAAAACAATTAGAGCAGCTTGAGACAGAAATAAAATATACCACATAGAGGGGGAAATATGCAGTTTGATGCCTGAGTGCCTTGCTTTGACTCTGTCCTGGCATACAAATTTTAAGCTTTATATTTTCAAACAGAGGCCTAATATTTGAGAGGTATCATATTAACAAAGGTTGAAAGATTATAGTTTTTGTACCTGATGCTCATGTGCATGTCTGTCTTATGAGTGCATTTCAGTAGTGCACTCATGAGAGGGTTCCTGTTTTTCTTCCTTATTGAAAACATCGTTTTATGCACTTTGCCTTTTGGGTAGTTACTACAGAATTACTGTATAACATACAAACAGACCCAGGCAGGAAGAAAAGTGTTGCCTGAGAGGATCTTTGCTTGACTAGACACAGTTTTGTGACTTTTAGAAATTTTTCTCGAATTTGTTCTTTCTGTGACAGTGGCAGCAGTTTTCCTAAAAGAATTACAAAAGAATTACAAACCCACGTGCAAAACAGTAAATGCGTGAAGAATGAGTTTTCCCATTCCTTTGAATCCTTGCTCAGGTTGTCCATATCCTAATTTTAGTGTCTGTCTCTGCTTTACTGCCACTTAGTGCTGTGGCAAACAAAACACTTGTGGTTGTCAAGCAGGGACCATCAACTACATTACTTGTGGTAGTTGGTCGATTACTGTTTCTTTGTTGTCTTGCAACCGTGTGTATTTTTTTTTATTTCTGTGGGATCTTCTGTGCTGAGGTTGTGGTCGCCTATGTTCTGGAAGTAGGAGAGGTGTTCTTTCAAGTGGTGATCTGCTTGTTTGGTAGCTTTGCTGCTTAGTTGAAATGAAGTTTTACTTTGTCCAAGCTCTCGGGCACCTTAACATCTGCTTAACCTGACTGTTCTTCCAGTGGTGGTTTTCCAGGACTTGCATTGTTCCTGGTCACTGACAACTTTCAGCACCTAGATGCAATACTGTTTGAGGCTTAGGTGTTTTTCAAGTTCCTTGCAGTGGCAGCAGCATGGACCTGTCAGCCTTTTTGGTGTTCCCTGTACAAGCTGGGTGATCCATTCATGAAGGGTCATGTGCAGTTTTGGGCAAGTTCATTCTTGGCCTCCTCCTTCATGAGTGGTTTACCACATTCATCTCCTCATCAACCTCCCACCACTGTACAGCTGGCAGCTTCAAAACTGTTTACTTAAATTTTGGAACAGACATGGTTTCAAAATGGCACTGCCAGAACCTCTTCTTGCACTGATAGGGACTCCTGCTGACATAACCCTAATTTCAGTGTTAATTTTAATGCCTTGTGCCATATGAAATACCTCAGAGAAGAAAGGCCCTAGAGTTATTCCTGTCTTTTACTGATCTGAAGGATCAGTGCAGCATTACTTATCTCTGGGGTATGTAGTGCAAATAGTTGTTATTGAGAATTCTGGTTTAGTCCCAGTTTCCTAATAGAAGGTGGTTTTCTCTCTCAATAGGTATGTCCCATGGAACTACCATGAACCTCAGATGGGCACGTATGACTTTCATGGTGGCAAAGATCTGGAATATTTTCTGCAGCTTGCTAATGACACTGGATTGCTTGTTATCCTGAGAGCTGGACCTTACATCTGTGCAGAATGGGACATGGTATACAACCTTTTGTAACAGCTCTTTTCTAGGGTAAATCTAGTGCAAGTATTTCTTCAAGTAGACAAACTTACTTGTCATATCCTTGGACAAGAATCTTGGTTTAGTGTATCCTAAGTGCATCCTAAGTGACTTCTTACAATACAAGCTTACTCTGTATTTGTTTTTTTAATTAGGAATTTCTACTTTCTTGTAGAAAATACAGTTTTCATGTCTCATGAATTGAGTGGCTAAATGGCTAAATTCTTCTTAGGTTTCCTAAAAATGTCACTGAAGTGTTTCCCTTTCTTTTCCCAGGGAGGTCTTCCTGCATGGCTCTTGGAGAAGAAATCAATTGTTCTCAGGTCTTCTGATTCAGGTAGAGGCATCAAAAAAGGCTATCAAAAATACACTTCAGCAGGAAGGGGACTTGCTAATTGAGACCATTACTAGATAATTCATATTTCAGTTCAAGCTTTCTTGTGAGTAAAATCTCTATTACTTTTAATTAGAACAGTGCATTCAAAAAGTATTCAAGAACTGAGAAACTAGGGGAGAAAGTTTCTGAGGCATTGTCAAGTTGGTGCCAGGAGGGCAATCATTGTCACCATTGAGGAAAAGACAGGTAGCTTCAGCTTTGAGGTTTTTGGTTTTGCCACAGGCATTCATAATGGAGATCCTTCCTGTCTGGTCAGTGTGCAATCCAGAACTTGTTACAGCATTCTATGTGCTCCCTTTTCATATGAGACAGGAGATTAATGTGTTTATTGAAGTGCATGTAGGGGATGAATATATAGATATCATATCCAACTTCAGTTCTGCTGATTGTGGGTTAAATTATCTAGTTTAAAAAATAGTACATTGATCAACAGTTGAATTTGTCTTCCTGTTGAAATGTATTAGGTCAACCTGAGAGACATAATGAAGTCCTTTTGATAATTTTCCAAGTTCATCAGTATTTAATTGTTTTATTTTTTTAGTAAACTGTACTGGAAGCTGACATTTATGAACAAGTATAAGAGCACATCTGTTCAACTATAAGAGCAATCTATTCATTAAATGCTCTTAATAATTTATGTAATTAGAACACTAGGTAAAAATAACCCATATGTGATTTAAAACAAAAATAGAAAAAAGCAGAAGAGTTGTGAAACAATTGTACTTTGTGTATCATAGATTACCTGGAAGCAGTAGAGAGATGGATGAGTGTCCTTTTGCCAAAGATGAGGCCTTACCTCTATCAAAATGGAGGTCCAATCATCATGGTGCAGGTAACTTTCTGAAAATCAGATGAACCCAAGCAGCATGAACGCTTATACTGCTCTTAGAGACACTCTATGGGTCTTGGGTGGTGGTGTCAAAGGTGGTTTTTTTAAGAGTTCGAGGCAGCTGAAAGATTCTGATGAAATACCTTGTCCTAAAGAACTGAATGCCCTGTTTCTAGAACTCAGAGGGCACTCATCTGCTCTGTCAAATTGTTTGCCGCAACCATATAAAGCAATAGAGGGAACTTGTGTAGCTTTTTAGATCTGAGGTTCACATAAAGCCAAAATACATTACAATCACCTGGAGCAATCTGAGAGGAAAAAGGGGAATAATAATATCCATAGATAGATAGAAGCAAAAGCAGGATGGCATAAGCCTAAAGCTTGTGACAAAAATGACCTCAAAATTTAGCACCTAACTTGTAAATGTTTAAGGACATGATTTTGTATGTTCATGGTGAGTAGCTTCTCTCTTAAACTCCTTCTCGATGTGCAAGGGTTATTGTTCCATATTCTTAGTATTTGATCATAACAAAAGCTTTATTTAAATTTTTTTAAACTCCCTCACTGACGCAGGATGAGATAAGAGACCCTTCTTGTAATATGCCCAAGATAATTTTGTTGAGCAATGTGTTTTACCTGTTGAGCAGAAGCACTGGGCAAAACTATTCTTTGGCAGCAATAAGATGCTTATAACAGGATTTTCAGGAATAGCCTTCAGGATTGGAACCTATTAGATTTGGAGGTCAAGAGTTCATCTCCTTGGGAAAGGGGCAAGATGTGTACCTCTCGAGAGTAGCATAGTTGTCCTTCTCCCCTAAGTGCTTTTGAGTCTATTGCTGGGATTTTTGGTTCATGTGAGCCCTTTGTAGATACCTGTTCTGAATGTCCAATTTTGTTGCAGTTTTGATCGTTTCACAACCCATTCTATGGCTTTATTGTTCTGCTTGGGAGGTGGGATTTAAATCTCAAATTTTAATAGAGGCTGTGTTATGATCACTGTACAGTAGATACTTTTGGGTGGGGAGAATTTTGCAGGAAAATGGCTTAGCTCTGAACAGTGATTGCTCCACTGTAAGATACAGGTGAGAGGAATGAGTCTTGCCTTCTCTTACTCCTCAGATCTGGAGTTAAAATGACATTTCCAACATTGCTGTCAAAGGAAGAAGAAGGTTGGACTTGTGGTTTCTGGTTTTATTAGATGCAGGCTAAAATTGGCTACAGCTTTACTGACTTGCTTTTACTCTGCAGGTAGAGAACGAGTATGGAAGCTACTTTGCTTGTGACTACAACTACCTGCGCTTCCTTCTGAAGCTCTTCCGCCTGCATCTTGGGGATGAGGTGGTGCTCTTCACAACTGATGGTGCAAGCCAGTTCCACTTGAAATGTGGGGCCCTCCAGGGTCTTTATGCAACAGTGGACTTTGCCCCAGGTTGGAGACTGCTGTTTGATAACAAAAATTCTGGTTTCTGAGTTTTTGTGAGAGGACAAACTGATTTGACTGCTTGCCAAACATGCCTGCTTTGTATAAATGGGGTAATAGGCATTTATGTATATTTGGTGTACTCTTAAATGTGGAAGAATCACCCATGAGCACCCAGTTAGAGAGTCATAATCACTTCCTTCCATCTTGAAATCATGAATAAGCAATTTACACTGCTTGTAGTACATATCTCCTAAAAATTAGCAATAATAGTTGACATTGATTCCATGTAATTTTCTTTTGTGTTGGGGTTTTTAATGTCTGTTCTAGAATCCAGCCATCTAAAAACCTTTTTTTTTTTTTGAGGCAGAGGTTATTAGGAAAAAACAAACCTGTTGAAGGTCATCATTAGAAGTGTGCACACTGCTGCAGTTTGCTGTTATGCAGGCCTGAAGAATGGCTAAGGATAAGGAGTGTAATCAGAAAGCACCCTTTTAATAGGAGAGTTAAGCATTTAAATGTTCATATACTGCATGGACTTGACAAAATAGGCTTAAGGCACAAGAAACAAACTCCAAGACAGATATTTTCATTTTTTTTAATGTGTGGCCTCTCCTGTACATTATTCTCTCTAAAGCCAGACATGTGTGCTTAGCAGGGGTCTGTTTTCTTACAAGTAGAATCAAACTGTGAGCTCCTTCATGTATATCATTTATGAAATGGTGAGCTACTCACCATAATGGTTATTTCCAGCCACTGTGGCTTGAGCCACTGGGAGCAATCAAAAGTGAAACACCTCTGTAGAGATTGCCTGGCTTCTTTTCTTCCCCATAGCCTTGATAACAAAACCCCAGACCTAGACTTTCCAAACATCAAATAGCAATACTGACACATCTCAGACTTTGTGCCAGGATGTCATTTCTGAGAAAAGCTGGGTTTTCAAAAGATGTATCTCAAAAGCAAAAACATGTACACAAGCATGCATACTTGCATGTATATATTTTAGATAAATTTTGTAAATTAAACGTTGGAATCAAAAGTATTGATTCCTGTGTTTGCTGGAGTAGTTTTCTTATCATGATTTTTGCTAGGCTGGAAGGGAGCTGACACCAATTTCAGTAAAATTAAGGACCCAGAAAGTCATGGATATAGCAACTCAATTTTATTTCTTTCTGTTTATAGGTGGCAATGTCACAGCAGCATTCTTAGCTCAAAGGAGCAGCGAACCTAAGGGCCCTTTGGTATGTCTTTTCACTTAAATTTTTTGTATAATTTCTAATCTTGGAATTGTTAATCAGAGAGGAGTTGGCAGCAGTGCATTAAACAGTTTTAGGGACCTGTTGGTGAAGACACAATTTCCAAATCAAAAAAAGTGAATAGAGGAGCTTCTGTGTGTGTTTGTCAAATCCACATTAACTGCTGTTCTGCAAATGCTATATTGGTCTCAAAAAGTATTGATTTTGTTTCAGTAGTTTTCCTTGCTAAGACAAATGTTTACAAAGCAGCAGAGACACTAAGGATGGTTAGATGATTTAGTGAGATACATGTGTAGGTGGAAGTTAAAAGCAAAATGAAGAGGGCAGGTTAGAGGTTGCTTCCTGTTTTCAGCTACCCTAGAGATTTTACACAAGCTATAGTGGGATGTGTGAATACTGAAAGCCATTTTGACAAAGGGAGAAGGTCCGTTGAGGGTACAAGATTATCTCTGTGCTATGGAGTTGTTTAGAGAATAATCTGAAATATTTATTTTTTATTATATCCAGTCTTTGTATGCTATTCTGCAGAGAATGTGTTGGTTCCATCATTTACCTGAATGCCAAGCATCTGAAACACATCCTTGTTGACAGGTTCCTGGGAAATCCATGCTCTATGGTGCTTAAGCAATTATTTTCGAAGTGTCTCTCTAAAATTATTGAAACAATCCTGTAATTTCTTTGACCAATAGTCTGCTGAAAAGGACTGATTTAGTATTTTGTTGTATTTACAGCAGTTTAAAAATGGGTCGGCTTAGTCAAGGTCCCTTTTTTGCCTTCCCTCTTACAGTTAGGAACCTTAAATCACATTGCATTCTATTCTTGTTCCCTCTTCATGTTTTCCCTTCCTCTTTTGCCCTTCCTCCTTTCAGGTTAATTCTGAGTTTTATACTGGATGGTTGGATCACTGGGGGCACCGTCATTCTGTTGTGCCAGCACAAACTATAGCTAAAACACTTAATGAAATCCTGGCACGTGGTGCTAACGTTAACCTGTAAGTGTGTGTTCAGTAGAGCTTAATTTTGGGGGGATTTCTTTTCCCAGTTCAGCAAAACCTGATTTTTTTTCTTTTTAGGTACATGTTTATAGGTGGGACTAACTTTGCCTATTGGAATGGTAAGAAATTATTTAAATGATACTAGTGGTGGAGGGGAGCTATTTATGAATTAGGTAGTAATGTATTCTGTGAAAGAATAAGCTGTGCCTACTTCAGCATGGCAAAGGATGACTGCAGTAGCTGTTCTCTGTTTATTACCATTATGTTGTACCAAACCCACATGGTACATATCTTTGCCAAGGCTACTTTTGCTTGACTCAGTCCTGTGAAACAGTTGAAACACAGAAAAATGTGTTTATCTTCAGAATATTTCACAGAGTGGTGTAAGCTCACAAGGACATTGTCTTCCATCAGGAACAGTTTCTTACGCCAAATCCCAAACATCAAGGCCTGCCCTGAATCTGAAAATGTAGCAGAGTCTGGTTGTAATCGGAAAGAATTCTGAAAGTTGATACCTTTGGAAAAAAAAATCTTTTCCACTGTTTGTATTACTTTTTGCTTTTTCCTTCTCCCCTAGGTGCTAATATGCCTTATATGCCTCAGCCCACTAGTTATGACTATGATGCTCCACTGAGCGAAGCAGGAGATCTGACAGAAAAGTATTTTGCCTTGAGAGAAGTCATTGGTATGGTGAGTGTGCCCAGGACATTTTTAGAATAGTTCTTTGAAACATCTCCAGTGTACTCCAAAGTCTCTTGTTCTTGTGTTGGTGTAAATTACTCCTCAATTTACTACTTTCAGCAGCTGGGGGAAGTGAAATGGAACAAGACAATTAGGCCAACCTAACTGCTTCTTGTTATGAAAGGGAAAAGATCTTGCACCTCTTCTAGCTATCCTTTCTGTCCCAATAGCTCCCTCCTTCCTTTTGGAGGAGATGATACTGTTGTAGGTCTGACACTGACGTGATTCAGCTCTCTTTTTTGCTATATTTGTTTTCTCTCAGCTGAAGGTCAGTAGGATGAATCAGCTCACTCAGTTGGATGAGAGCCAGGGTTGCCACAAGGAGAGCAGAGGGAAGGGTTTGGCTGGGAGCAGAGATGCAGGAGGAGTGCAGAGCGTTTCCTTGCAGCATCAATCAGTTTGGTCAGCTTAGGCTCATGATTTGATAATAAATAAAGCTGCATACTGCAGCTTAGTGCTTTGGCTGTCTATCCCTGGCTTCATGTTGAGGTTTTGGCCTCTGTGAGAAAGACCAGGCTTACTCAAAAGAACACATCTTGGTTTTGTGTTTTCACAAACTGCAGCTAGTGGGTGGGACCAGCTTTGCCTTGCTGTAAGAGTGCACAGTGTCCACAAACTGGAGGTTGAAGTGAAACATGGAAGCTGTGTCTGGGTTTTGAATAGCCTTGCATTGGAGGCTGCTCAGATGGGGCTTGAACACAGGTTCCATGTGAATTGCAAGGGTCAGGCTTATACTCGCTATCCTATTGCATACCAGCAACATTCCTATTCACTAGAAGATATTTTTATTCTGGAATTGATCTCCGAAAAAGTGTACTACACTTTCTCTAGGGTTGAGCATGCCTTTATCTCTGTAACTGTGGAAGGCCTACTGTGGATTTTTTTCTTCAATTTTGCCATTATCCCTAAGCCTAATGGGATAAATTGATGGAATAATTTTGATAGCCTTTCCAAGGGGAGCTTCCTGCCTTTCTTGATACAGCTTTTCTCATCAGAGTAATACACACACTTCCTGGGTATGAGTTGTTTTCTTCAAGGTACAAGATCCCTGTCTGAGATGTAAGTAGTGTTCTAGTGCAGTGAGAGAGACTTGATAAGATGTGAAGTGTTCAGTATAACCTCAGGTGTGTTGCGTCATATTTTTTGGTGTGGCTTGTTTGTTTCTTACTTTGGATATCCATAGATTTTCAGTGAAGTTTTCCTGTCCCTGCTGTGTATTTTAAACAATTTATCTACTCAGTTGCAGTTTGAGGCAAAACCAATGAAAGAAAGCTGCCTGGAATAACATGTGTTCAACATGTTGGCTGTGCTACAAAGGCTACCATTAAAATCTTCCTTTACAGTTTCCATTAGTTAAAAAATGTAATGAACAAGAATTTCAGTCTACAGGTTCTTTCAGTTGCAGACAGTATCTTCTTAAGTTCTACTATTTGGGCTGAAATTTCCTGCTTTTGACTTCTTCTCTTGGGTGAATGCAGTTTTTATTTACTTTAAATCTGGATATCTTGATTATTTTCAAATATGGAGAAAAAGAAATGAACTTGTAACCAGAAATGTAAATCAGGCTTTCATCTATGCGTAATTGACACTTTACGGGATAGCATTGGAAATTATACTTCTGTGGTCTGTTAAAAACAAAACAGAAAACCCCCAACTAAACCAAAAACTGTTTCAGCTCCTAACCAAATTTGTTTTTAAAAAAGCTGACAAGGTAAGCACTCTGAAGTCACCAAATTTGCAGATGGAGACACTCTTCACAAGGGTGGTCTTCTGTACATGTTTATTAAAATCTAGGCTTGAATTGCTTGTTCACATGAGTATCTCATCTGCACAACATTTTTCTCTGGTACACAGGCAGGCCATGTCTAGTTAATGAAAGAACAGATGGGAAGAGCAGATATTACTTAAGACAAAGTAATGGCAGGAGAGGGAGAAGAGGATGATGACAAGGAGAAAAAAAGGTTGTGGGCTTAGAAAGGAGAAGGTATTGGGCAGAAAGCCACTGTCTGGTCTGCCGCTCCTCATCCTTTCTTTCTGCTGATTTCAGGTGCTTCTTTTTAAAACTGTGGGGCAGTAACCACAAGTAGACAGGTGGTCAGAGGGTTTCCTTATCAAGTTTCCCTATGACTGATTGGACAGTTGTCTAGAACAGGACCAGAGGGAAGCTAAAAATGGGACCTCAGGGATTCATGAAGCTGTGGTCTCAAAGCCTGCTACTCAAAGATCACAGCCCAGGCAGTTATGGATTAGCAGGTGATGGTGGTGAAATACAGAAACAATGAAAGGAAAGGCACAAGAGGCTAATAATTCCTATAAGGAAATGTTTTAGAGGAAGGGTCAGGTGGAATTACTGTCCTACAGATTTGGAAAGATTCACTCAAGCCCCCATGAACTGGGGAGAGGACTGCAGAAAAGCTGTGGAAGACAGTAACTCAAGCTTGTAGCCACAGGAGGGCTCCAAGGGCACTGGGATTTTTTGCCAATTCAGTATACCTTTACCTTGAGTTGAATAGTTATTAAAAATGTTTACTGTTTGTGATCAAGTCAGATTTTTTTTAAAAAAAGAATCTCCATCTTAAGACTAGAGGCAGCTGTAACCTTTGGGGAGATTATTTACTTTAAGCCAAAGTTGTAATTTTGTAAGTTGTGAAATGTAAAGTGAGAATTCAGTTAAAGTGTGTTTGTATTTAAGTTTTGTGTGTGTGGTTTTTTTTTTTCTCCTTCTCTTTCTAGTATAAGCAGTTGCCAGAAGGTCTTATCCCTCCAACAACACCCAAATTTGCATATGGAAAGGTTCGCTTGCAGAAGGTAAATTAACATTTGTAATATACTGTGAATCGTTTCATAATGCTTTGTGTTTGCTTTTTACAAAGAACTGGTTTTAAGGGTGTCACAACGGGTTCCAGATAGTCTATAAAATAAAGAAGAAAACCTGGAAAGCAACTTGGAGGAAGGAGGGAGCAGAGCTTGGGAGTTAGGAATCATGCCCCTATAAGAAAATGAGCAAATACATCTTACCTGGATATAAAAAAAGATGGTTTTTGCAATTTGCAGTATGTCCCTGATTTTTTACTAAACTGAAATAAATATATTAGTCACACAACAGAATCATAGTTGTCAAGATAACTCATGTATGCATAATGTAGCTGGGGGAATGCCAGCATGACAGCTATGAGCAAATACTGTTTTTGTAGCTGGTGACACCTCTAAAGTAGAAGGAAAAGTAGGATATACATATTTTAAATAGTTATAGGTGTGTAAATTTTGAATGTGGAACATTTTTGATAAATTTGGAAGTCTTATTAATAAAGTTTCTGATGAGACTTGTGCAAACCTCGAGCTGATGAGAGAAATTAAATCAGTTTCCCACTGAGGGAAAAACACACAGAACTAAGCATGAAGAACCCAGCTTTGTTAGGTCCTGTCACGCAACAGTGCTGTAGCTGGCCAGCTCTCAAGTATCTGAGGTTTGATCATAGCACCATCCTTATAGGACCAAGGACAATTTTCTGTGAGGTACAGTTGGGAGCTAGGTTCCTGCAGAGAGTGAAGTGGATGGTTTAATGGGCAACAGAAGAGACAGCAGGTATGAACAACTATGAATTGTTTCTGCTGGGCACAGACAAGTTTTGAGATGAAGGATTGCTGCAGTTGATATGCTGGATACTGTAACTCCTAATGATTTTACTTTATACTTTGTAATTTCAGTTTGGCAGTTATTTTTCCAATTAGTGATGTATCTGATCTGTTACCCTCTGCAACTGAAGCATTGCAAAATTTAGTAGTGATAAGGCTTTGCAGGCACTTTCAAGTCATTCCGCTCAAGTGGTGGGCAGAAATGCTTTTTGCACAGAAGTGGTTCACCTGTGAAGTTGAAACAGATCTATATCATTTTCAACCTTTGAGTATCTTCTTGCCGCATGAGGTTTCACTGCACTGGCAGTAGTGACTAATTATGGGCTCTTATTCCTACGCCCACTGCTGTGGCTGCTGTCTTTGGTTGAGAGCACCAGTTATCAGATTTTGACTCTCCTGTCTTGTCATGGTTCATGGCTCTCAGATAAGGCTGTCCACTTGCACTAACATGATAAACTTTCTCTTCCATGCCTTCAAGAAATGGAAGGTGTTGGACTCTCACAAAGGAGTCAGATGACCAAACTTGCTCAAATATTACAGCTTTGACCTGACCTGCACCTGCTACACTTTCTGACTTTTTTGAGAGGAAGTATTACACTCTCCAGGCAGCAGTTTTAGGAATCTAGATGGCATGTCTAAACTGCCAGATGTAAGGTTCCTGTCATGCCTGAATATACACTGCCATCTGCACTGAAAGCCTCTGGAACTGTTTTCTGTGAAGAAGGTGGCCTTTTGCTCGGTGACCAACTGCTTAACTTCAGCAGCAGTTTATTCTGCAAGGTTGCCCTGCTGCACAGGACAAATCTCAAATCACAGTGGCTTTGTACTGTCCCAGCCCAAAGCCACCTTCCAGATTCCATTGTAGCCCCAAGGTCCAATGCACCTTGTTGTGCAAAGAAGCTTGAATGTGTTTTGGTGAATATCAGAGGGAATATTCTTAATTAATAGCGCTTAGCTTTGGTAGCAGTAAACTTCCTAGCTATGTCACAGTCAGTTCTCACACAGGTACTGTGTGGATCTTCACTTTGCAGCTGAGGTCCAGCAGTCAGTCTGCTATGGAGAGCATTGAATCTACTCCAGTGAACCAACTCCCTTGACACTTTTGCAGAAAGGAAAAGAGAAAGGAGACTCTGGAGTATTTTCAGGCATCATATGGTGTACTTTACAGAGGTACATGTAACCAGAGCAGGGTGTTCGCTATCTTTTTTTTCCACAAGATATTCTGTGACAATTCAGTCCTTAAATACCAACTCCCCTGATCAGGCCAGTTGTTCATTTTGAGCTTTGAATTATTTTAAAGAATCCTCTTTGGTGGGAAAAATAGAATTTACTAAAAGATGCTTGAGATGCTGATTTTGGTATATAAGAGCAGGGGACAGAAGAGCAGGTGATGAGGAAAAAAATACTTTTGCGTATATGCAAAAGAGAGGTGTTGACAACGAGGAATGAGGGCCAGCAAAGGCAGAACTGCAGCTCAAGAAATGTGAACCAAATGAAAGGTTTTTAAGGGTTTAAGACCCAGAAGTTGGGAAGCATCCTTTCCAGAGGGAAATGAATGAGTCTTAGTGCCTGCAATGTGTTCATGTGGCTAAGCAGGTGGTAGTTTCTGGTCACCACTTGGAGGGCCCTGAGGAGTGCTTGGTCACAAGGAAGTGCTTGCCCTAGCACAGCAGCCTGCAGGCTCATAGGTTCTGGAAATGTGCTCAGTTCTTAAAATGTGGAGACCTCAATAGCAAGTAGCAGGCAATGCTGGTGTATGTTGGGGCTAGAAAAGGGTTAAGCAAACAGGATGCTGACAGTAGTTGATATTCCTGTTGGAGTTGTCTTGTTTCTTTTTTTTTCATGCTTGATCTTACGTTTGGGTTTTGAAGACTTTGCTTTGGAGGATTAAAAAAGTATTGCTGTTTTTATTAATAGTCATCTGTTGTTTTACAGGTTGTTTTTAAAAATTCCTGACAATATTTGTAATTTTTGGGTTAAGTTTCTGTTGTGATACTGATTGTCCACTGTGTAGCAGTCTACAGGAGCTTGCAGCAGGACCAGATCTTGTCTTGAGGGCTTTTTTGTATGTACCACCAAAGACTGAAAAGCTGAAGTTTCAAAGAAACAAGCTGATACCAGCCCAATCCCTAAGTGAATCATATGTGGTTGACCCATTTTCAGAATAGAAGCCCCTTTGATAGCACAGACTCAAAAAAAAAAAAAAAATCAAACAGGCACATGTACAAGCTGTCAATGTTCAGTTCAGTGAGGCACAAAGCAGCATTCATTGCCACTTAGTAGCTCATTCAAGTGACCACGTCTTAATGCTGCTTATCTTCATTTCTGATTTTGCTGTCCACCTGGGTTCACCTAAGACTATTAACGCCCATAGGATTGTTAAATTCTGTAAATTAATTCTGTCAGTGTCTGTGCATTTCTTGCTTCACAGCTCTTGTTGAAGACCTGGTAGTTCAATCTCTCCTGTGGCCTGGCAAGTCCTGCATGTTGTTGTAACATTACTGGCTCCCTTGGAGGAGCACAGCATATGGAATGGAGCATGTATGCTGTATGGAATGTTTGGGAAGTTTTACTCTGTGAAAGATGATTGCTATTTTACGTACAGTGTTTGAACTGAAAGCATAAAAGCAAACTAGTTTCATCAAAATTTTGCAAGCCATGTTTGACCAGCAGTCTTCTTGCTTAGATGAACATGCTTAGCTATGGTGACATGCTAGTGAGGGTGACCCAATCTCCAGATAGTGTGGGTGTTAGCTTTTGTATACTTATGGCATCCTTTTGCTTGCTTGTTCCTAGCCAGAGTTAAGATAAGCTCATTTCAAAAGTCTGTGTCTACATGGTTGCTGTGGTTTAATCCTGGTAGGCAGCTGAACACTATGCAGCCACTCATTCTCTCCCCAGTAGGGTGGGGGAGAGAATCGGAAAGGTAGAGGTGTGAAAACTTGTGGGTTTAGATAAAGACAGTTTAGTAGGTAAAGCAAAAATTGCATGCATAAGTAAAGCAAAATAAGGAGCTCATTCGCTACTGCCTTTTTGCGGGGAGGTGTTTAGCCCTCTCCAGGGAAGCAAGGCTCCATCAGAGAGTCATTAATGTTGGAAGAGACCTCTAAGGTTGTTCAGTCCAAGTATTAACCCAGCCACTACTGTGTTCTCCACGTGTTCCAGAGTGCCACATCACACACCTTTTGAACAATTCGTGTGTGTTGATTACTTGGCAAGATAAACACTGTCACTCCAAACATCTCCCCTTCCTCCTTTTTCCCCCAGCTTTTATTGCTGAGCATGACTCTGTATGGGTATCCCTTTGGTCAGTGGGGGTCAGCTGTCCGGGCCGTGTTCTCTCCCAACTTCTTGTGCATCCCCAGCCTATTCTCTAGTGAGAGAAACAGAAGCGTTCTTGAGTCTGTGTAAGCCTTGCTCAGCAATGACCAAATTACCCATGTTATCAACAGTCTTAGCAAGAATCCAAAACACAGCCCCATACGAACTACTATGAAGAAAATTAACTATATCCCAGCCAAAGCTGCAGACTTAATTATGTGTACATAGACAATTTATGCTGGCTTCTGTTGCATCACTGCAGAATACTGTATGTACATTTCAGTATTTCAGCACTACTTTCATGTATATTCTGAAAAATATTTCTCTCATTATCGTACCCTCAGAAGTTTGTGTTTCTGTGAGTGCTCCTACAGTATATAGTCCTACATGAGTTTAAACACCTTTTTTCCCTGTTTTTTTTCTCAAGCATTTGAATGTAAATCTGTATATGAGAAGTATTATGAATGTCTAATGTGCAGTTACCATGAACAGTGACAATAATTGTGGAGAAATAGACTGATATCTTTCATGAAAAATTGCATGCAATTGATTTTTTAAGCTTGTAAGCCACTAGGCATATTGTGTGCATTTTGACCAATCTAAAACCAATAGTGGTCTTTGAGAGAGAATTGTAGATGGGTAGAAAACTCTATAACCACAAAAGGAAGTTGCAGATGGCCACAAAAGGCAATTTAATTGTACACATCTAGGTCTTTATTCAGCAAAGTATACATGTAAACCTTGCTCCCAGTCTCACTAAAATCAATTCAGCCACTTACAAGTGACAACTGAATTTACCGCCTTAGAGTTTCTAAAATCAGTTAAGACTAAATAGGGTAAATTCATCTTGGATAGCTCTTGATGGAGCTACTTAGCTCAGAATGATTCCAGAGTAACTCAGTGGGAATTAGTGGTGTCTTCCCCAGCTTGATTCTAAGTATAATTGAGCAAAGTTTAGATGATAATATAGTTACGTTGTATTAATGTTCCAGAGCAATTGTGTTTGTTTATAGAGCTTTGTGAGAAACTCTTGGGTCAGTTCTAGTTAAATAGTAAAGAGTCACTTTTATGTTTATGAATGCATAGCAAAATTAGAATATCTTTTTTTTTAAAACACTGCTCTACATGTAGCATGTTTCTTTCAGAATTCATCAGTTCTTTCTGCTGTATTGTATTATAAATGTCTCTGCAAGGATGGTGTAAAGATTTGTTAACTTTCTGGACACATGTAGCTAGCTGGCTTGGTGGCTGGATGTGCAAGCTGTTACATTTGGACTGAGCCTTACTGACCTTCATTTATCTGCTCTTTCTATGCTGCAGGCAGGCACTGTGTTGCAGGTTCTTGATGGACTGTCGCCTTCTGGACCAGTGAGAAGCACTTACCCATTGACCTTCGTTGAGCTAAAGCAGGTGAGGATTCCTTCAGTAGTCACTTTACAGTAATTTTGTAAAGTTTATTTGAACAACCCTCTGTGGGTTGTTCAACTCTTATGTCTCACACATTATCTCAGCAAAGAAGTAATAGTATTATAAAGGTATCCAGGATTTCTGCATTGGAGGCCTTCCCTATTCTACATTGCTCCTGTTTTGCACCTGAGGTTTTCTTCTTCCCGTGGATGTTGGTATCTCTGCTGTCCAGGCTTTCACCTTGATTTCTCTCCTCTCTGAAGTATTAATTTTCAGGTTTTTAAGAGACTTTTTTTTTTTAATCATCTTCATAGCCCTCTGCTGGATCTGCTCCAGTAGTTCTTTGTCCTCTTTTCCTGAAGAGCCCAGAATTGGACACAGCACTCTAGATGTGTCCTCACCAGGGCTGAGTAGAGGGGCAGGATCACCTCGCTTGAGCTGCTGGCAATACTCTTCCTAATGCACCCCAGGATACAATTGGCCTTCTTGGCCACAAGGACACTGCTGGCTCAGGGACAGCTTGTTGTCCACCAGGACTCCCAGGTCCTTCTCTGCAGAGCTGCTTTCCATCAGATCAGCCCCCAGCCTGTGCTGGTACATGGGGTTATTATTCCCCAGGTGTAGGATCCTGCACTTGCCTTTTTTGAAGTTCATAAGTTACATCTCCACCCAACTCTCCAGACTGTTAAGGTCTCAGTAATGGCAATGACTTTTTTTTTCTGTTCCTGATGGGGAACCTCATGAAAATTATTCCAAAATGTTCCTATTATAAACCATATAGTATTTAAAATAGTAAGATAATTAGATAACATTGGCTTGATGAATTTATCAATTTATGGACACTGGGTGAGAAGTGAACTAACAGGTTTTTTATATTAACTCAGTTATAAACTCACCAGTTTACCTAAAGGTCAAAGTAAACTCCAGTCTGAAATAGTGTCTGTGGTAGTTGCTATCTGAAGTGATGGTTGCTATCTGATAGTTGCTATCTGAATGAAAGTTAGCATTTCAGTCCAAGCATGTAGGCAAAATGTGGGATATTTTTAATTCATGACCTGAATTGAAACTACAGAATTACTTGGTTCATTAATCTGCTGGGTTTTTTTTTCTTCTCCTAGTATTTTGGGTTTGTACTGTACAGAACTACACTTCCAAAGGACTGTATGGAGCCAACGCCACTGTCTTCAACTTTAAATGGAGTCCATGATCGTGCCTATGTCTCTGTCAATGGGGTAAAAACATAGTTTGCTGGTATTAATTTCTGCCATCAGTAGCCTCCTTGAAAGTCATGGATGCAGACTGTTGGCTTTCTTTTCTTCCTTTCTCCAGATTACCAAAGCAACCCTGATCTTATTTAATCATGTGAGGAAAATAAGTATATAGATGATTCATACTAGATGTTCAAATCTGTATTTCAGAAAACATGGCCATCTATTATCTTCCCATTTTTGACATATTTGAATGTCAATAGGTATTCATAACTTAGGTGAACAAAAGAGCTAGAGAATGGATTTACTTGCAGATTTATAGAATATGTTACTGATATATATGCTTGATGGCTTTCTGCAGTATTTGCAAAGATTTTTTTATTATTATTCTCTTTTTTCTTCCTTTGGGGGTGGAAGAAGGAGGAGCCTGAGCCTATGTCTTAGCTTATGAAACTGGTTCGTAACCACAATTTCAAAAAAAAAAAGTGCTTTATTGGACAGAATGTGAACTTGGTCTTTCTTCCCATCAGCAGGGTTTTGGCCTTGCTTAACAAGAATTAATCTGAATTCATGGATTTTACAGTCAATTTTTTAGTTTATATTTGACCTGTATTGAATCTCATCACCTTTGTGTCCAGATCAAGCTCTTCTTTTCTTGTGTGGTGGGAATAGGAATAAATTAAACTACTGATGTGTACATAATTGGAAGATGAAGCCCCTTTAAATCACTGATAATGCCAAAATCTGTTCAGTCACTGGACTAAATTTGGGAACTTGCTTTTTGGGAATCAGGTGCATCAAAACCCATTAGCACATCCAGTTGATGTACTGAAATGTGAATGTTGATGTAGAAGCTCTTTGTGTGTGCATGTGCTCACACACAAGAAGGGGAGAGGGGTTTTTTTTCTCTTTTTTTTCCTTTGTCACTTTTAATTTCTTAAGTCAAGTTGAAAACACAAATAACAGGGTTTATTGGTTTTCAGTCGTTGTTGTTTTCTTCCTCTTGTTGCAATTCATATAGGTACCTCAGGGTGTTCTTGAAAGGGACAAATCACTTAAAATAAATATAACTGGGCAGGCTGGAGCAAATCTGGACATCTTGGTAGAGAATATGGGCCGAGTCAACTTTGGTAGATACAATAATGACTTTAAGGTAAGTAAAATCTATTGAGTTATGGGATTGTAATGGCTTTTCCTCTTTTCCATGGGTTAAAAAGAAGGTAGTGAATTAGAGCAAAAAGGCCAGGATTAGACAGCTGTAACTTTGCTTAAAATATAACTGCTCACTAGTTTTCATCTGAGTTTTTCCAGTCATCATAATCAATGTGAAATTAAAAGCTGCTAGACATCTTTTAAACTTTTTTTGTTTTTTCACTCACCTTGTCAGCCAAAGTGTCGCCCACATGATTTTCAGGTTGAGTTGAGTTTGTAGCTAACATTTTCAAATGGGCAAAATTGTTTCTATAAACTCCAAAAATGGGATGGAAATTGGTCCAGAGCTTCATTGTACTTTGAGGCTGGTGAATCCTGGGATTGCTTTTGGGGGGCTGGGGGATGTATGTATATGTATATGTACGTATATACACTTTTGTATCTCTCTTCTTGTCCCATTTCATTTGTCAGCAGTGTACCCTTGCAGTATTCTTAGTGTGGCTGGAAAAGGCTGTCCACCAGCACTTTAGCATGCAAAAGCACCAATTGCAGCATATGGAGTGACCAGGTGTTAGAGATAATTATCAGAAAGCTTCCCTGTGCTTCTGGATGTGTGCTGTGCTTCAGGACTGTCACCTCCATGCATGAGTGGCTGTGGTGGGTTGACCTTGGCTGGCAGCCATGTGCCCACAAAGCCATATGCCCATTCTGTTACTCCTTCTGCACCAACAGGAGAGGGGGAGAAAATACAACAAAGGGTTTATGGTTCAAGATAAGAACATGGGGATCACTCAGGAATTATCCTCATGGACAAACCAGACTCAATTTGGGGAGTTCAATTTATTCTTAAATATATTATCACAGAGACACTCCAGAATCACTGATCAGCTCAGCAGTGGGTTTGGAGTCAGCTGGAACTGTCGTTGTCTAACACATGGCAGCATCTTCTCAGAAAAAGCCCCCCCTTGCCATGTAAACCCGGTATCATGGAGGTGCCACTAAGGTAGCACTAAGAAGGACAGGGGAAAAAAGTAAACTTTTCTGGTTTTCAGACTTAATGGGATCCCCAGTGCTGCATGTTAGTTGATAAAAGAGAGGAGTGCTGTAGTGGTCAGTCTTGTGTTTGTGCTGTGTACAGTTCATAGCATGTCTTTTTTTCTGTTTTTTGATATTGTTAGGACAGTGGGTAGCAGTAGCACCAACTCTCTGCATGCCGTCTCTTCAAGGTACTTTGCCTTTATGGTACCTTGAAGAGACCTAAAGGGGAAGAAAGCTGTACTATCCCAGTGTTCTGCCTTCATGTTGAGGCAGCAGAAACATTGCTTTTATTTATTTATTTAGTAATAGATGATAAGGAAACCTATATTCTTGGTTGTAAATTAAGATAACAGAATAGAGGTTTAGAGGTTGGATTAGGGAGGTGCTCAGTTGCTGCGGTTGAGCTGAAATTCACACTTACACCTTTTAACAATTTAAGAGTGAAAGAAGGTTTAAGATACATGCCCATGGTGAAAATAATCCTCTAAAAGCAGGATCTTTCTGTGTAGAAAAGGCAACCTTCCTTGGCTAGCTTTGGACTATGTGCATTGCTTCTTTCCATCACTCATGCTGTCCTTTGCATTGATTTTGAAAACTGGGTGTAATTATACCTTGGGTTTTAAAAATTTACGTGCTTTTGAAAATCAAGTTAGGGGAAGAGGTTCCTGCCTTGTGAAGCCTTGCATTTTTAAGCCAAGAGGACAGGTTTTCAGGGTTTTGTTTGGACGGAGTTTTATCACTTTTTTGAGCTTGAAATGGAACTAGGCATCTAGCTTTCGGGAAGGAATCTTAAAAGGATTTTGGTTTTAAAGCATCCTGTTGATCTAAGTCATGTTGTTGAAGGCCACAAAGGAAGGAAGAGTGTGGTTTCTGTTTTTTTTCTGTGTCTTCTCACATAGTGACTGCCACCTGTATCTCAGTTGTACTTGGATAATTTGTATCCATGTCTGGATTATTGAATGTGTATTCTTATGCAGACCAAAGTTAGAATGTTTAGTAGGCACTTCATATGATTTGAAAAATCACACTGCTCGTAGTGCCTACAGATGAGCTTAGGGGGAGGCAGGATAGAAGGTTCAGCCTAAAGTTACATTGCATTACTTCAGTTGATTGCTAGACAGAGTAAAGTCTAGGTTGTATAGAAAAGTTTTGTCACTTAACTTTTGACACTTGCAGATATTTTATTTTGACATAAGAAAAATAAGCTCCTGTTCTGTAAAGTGGAAGTTAGGTAACGGAAGAGAAAACCAGTTAGTTCTCATACAGATGGTGAGCCTTGTGGAGACAGTGCAATGCTTATATCACAACAGACACCAACATAGTGTCAGCTCTCCAAAGCCACTGAAACTGTGGTTTTGCTTGTTCCTGTTTGACCTGTGGTGTTTGCAACATAACTTATGTTGCACTGAAAACCAGCTTCTGTGCAGGGTCTATTCAAGCGGTTAAAATCAACCCCTTGCATTGCACTGAAACACCGCTTCAGGAACTATTACTATAACAACATTAGGTTGTGTGCAGGGGTAACTTAATGTTCTTTTCATTCTTCTTAAATTATGCCCCTACCTTGCTTTGGCATTTGTTGTGCACGCCCTGGATCGTGTGTACATGATCCCGTAGAAATGAGATGGGATTCTGTGGGCTTGAAGCTGAAAGTATTTCACTGGATAAGACATGTGCATGATTTTGTGATACTGTATCTTATCTGGAGAAGATCTGTGGGAAATAAATACCACTTTCTCTGCAATTCTGCAGGTTGATGTCTTGGGTTGGTGACTCATTATTACCAAGAGATGGTATCTCAGGCTTCATGATATTTGCTTCTGCTTTTTATTAAGCCTCAGGTTTTGGAATAATGTACATGCTAAAGTAAAGTGGAAATTTTCTTAGTTACAGGAAAAGAATTTGAAAAAAAAAAAACCCATGGGTATCAATGACAGCTTAAAACTTTGAAGAGGAACAGATCTTTCACAGAGAATAAATGCAGCCCTTTATTCTTAAGCAAAACTTATAACTTGGTGAGGACCAGATGCTTGATTTTTTTCATACACAAATTGGCAGCCAGCTGTTGCAAGTACTTTGATTCAGTTTTTATTCCTGACTGATTTATAGTTGCAGCCAAGTAACTTCAATAACATGAGCTAATAATCTTATATTTTGTTGGTGGTGGGTTTTTTTTTTTCTTCCTTTTAGGGTCTAGTTTCAAATTTAACTCTTGCTGAAGATATACTTGTTGGATGGGAAATCTATCCTCTAGACATAGATGGAGCAGTGAACTCTGACATGATTTCTCTCTTTGGTCGTCCGGAGAGATCTGCTGACAATCCACTGAGTTATGAAGTACCTACATTTTACACTGGTAGTCTTTCAATTCCTGGAGGGATTCCAGACTTGCCTCAAGACACCTATCTCAATTTTCCTGGCTGGACAAAGGTACTCATGTTTGCTGTAAAAGCTCAAAGTCCTCTTAGAAATCTACTGAAACTTCTATGCACAAATAAAGTCCACCTCTCTTGGATGGGTAGAAGTTGGTCGTAGTGGTGAGTGGTCCAAATCTAATTAAATAACTAAGAAGTAGATTTTTTCTTTAAGTAAATATGGAGATAAAATATTAAGATAAGGTAAACATATTCAAAACATACATGGTATTGGTCTGGTAAGTAGAGCATCAGGAAAAAACCCTGAAAAAACAAAGCAACCCAACCAACCCCCTAGTTTTTCAAGAATGAGAAAGACTAACTGTCAGGCTGCTTAGAAATTTTGCATTTAGTTGTGAGGGGAGTTTTTGGAACGTATGTGAGGTGCTGTGTGAGGAACTATGGATCCTGTTGTAAAGCATAATGAGTGTTAGGCTCCATGGCTAGTGGTGTGCCCACAGATACAGATCTAATGCATGGAGGAGGTTACTTGTACCTGGACTGAATGGATCAGGGAGCAATGCTGTGAGAAGCTTGGAACTTCTCACAGGGCTGGAGTGTAGCTGGAGCAGGAAAGAATGTGTTTTCACAGGGCCATATTTGAAACCACCAGCATGCAGGATGGGTGAGGAGCTAGCTGGTGTGAGGCACAGGGGGTGACAGAGTGTGTGCACTGAAGTGCCACTCCTCTTGGGAGCCTAAGCATTTAAGTCCAGGTTTTAGGGAAGTGCCCATGTCAATGTTAAGTAGCAAAAATTGTTCTTTTCTGAATCAATTAATTTACTGCTATTAAAATAAAGTGGAAGAAGGAGTTGCTGTTGATCTGTCTCCACTGCCAGTGTTGTAGTGGTTAAAGCATTTCACAAAGTGCAGAAGGCTGTGATTGATTGCCTGCACTTGGTGTTGCTGACACTGAGCTTAGATGAGGAAGTCTGACTTAGTCCCTGATCCCATATATGTGCATGTCACATAATTACAGAATAAAATTCAAAAATAGCTTTTCTTCATGGCAACTGTAATCTGAGACCTTTTTAGTAAATTCTGTGACCCATCATCATAAATCTTCTTCAGGAAGCAAGGTGGCCTTACCTGCCTATTGGCAAACTCGTATTTAAAATGGCAAGACAGTTCAAGAATTCTTTATATATTGAGGGAAATCTTTTCCTCTCATCTATAGAAACTACTGTTTTACATAGTTTGTATACCCCGTAAAGCAGTCCTGGTGAGAGATTCCAGATGGACTTAAGTAGGGCTGTTGAATTGATCCTTCAAGCTTTATATGGATTGGAACAGAGTTTTAAGTAAGATACTCAGAAACTGAGACTCCCACATAACGTTATGAATGAGCAAATGCCTTTAAGGCAGAGAGCCTTAAAGGTATAAATTCCACTCAGGTCCCACTGTACCTGGACCTTAGTTCCTTGAGTACTGTGTAAATTGCCCAAGTGTGGAGAGGGATTCTTAACAGGGGCTAAAACTCGCCTATTTGAGTAGCTGAAAAACCATGGAAATAACACTTACCAAGGAAACTTAAAAGTCCTGGCTCTGCATTTGCAAAGGCAAGGAGTATAGCATGATGGACAACCTGGAAGGAAGGGTGCAGCATTAACAGTCATGACCTATGTTGTAGCTTGCCTGCCTTCAGTGCTTTTTAAACCCTTCACTAGTAATAAAACTTGCTCCACCCTTATGAGAAGAATCACAATGTCCTTAAGCATACATGCCACTGAGTGAATGCTTAGATTTACTGGATCTTTCTCTTCCTCAGCGGAAAAGAGGATTTGAGTCAGGACTGTTCTTTATTTCTGTGGAATCGTGGGCTGTAGTTGCTGTACCTGCTAAAGGAAATCTTGCTAGTGAAGATGATTTTATCTGGGGCATGTTTATTATTAGTAGAGTATGTAGTATCATGATTTGCTGGTTTAGGGCATACAAATTCCTGAGTGTGCAGTCTTTAGAAACTCCAGTGTTAATAAAGGCAGTTTGGAATTGAGAAGTTTGAGTTCTTAGCTTTACTGGAAAAATGAGTTACAACCAGTGACTGATTAAGAAACAGAGACCTGTCTGATCATATCTCCTGCATCAGAACTCTAATGTAGTTGATTCCTACAGTAAACACTTACTTCCCACAGGTTACTGTCATTCTCTGTGGGAGGAGGGCTACTGTCTAGTTGGTACACTCACTCATCCATCTTGTGTGGGGAGAGTTTGCATTCATACTGTGTTTTCTTCTAAACGTACTGCAAAAAGTAGTGAGGTTGAATAAACTTGATTTAAAAAAAAAAAACCAAAAAAAAACCCCTGAACATTTGAGGTCAAGGTTTATTAACACCTTGGCAGAACAGTGCAAGATAGAATCTTATGCCACGGAAGTGGATACAGAGGTGAAATAACTCAACTGTGTTTGTACATTACTAACGCCTTAAAAATTTTCTCTTGTGAGTTTCATAAAATTTGTTTTCATAAATACCTGGAAAAGCAAACACAAGAAAAATATCACTAAAGTAGCTTGAGTGGCAGTACTTGTTATATTACAAATATGCTTCTGCAAATCATGTTAAAATATTCTGATTTTTGCTATCCCAGACTACTTTAGAAATCACTGAATGCAATAAAAGTCCTGCTTTCCGCTGATTCAGAAAATTTTATTATATTTATCAGTGTACATCCATGCCATGAGTCTGTTTGGTTTTCCTCTATATTCTGATTACCAAAGACCAAAGCAAGAGGGGATAATACAGATGCAGTTATCTGTTCCCATCCCGTTTCTTGACACTGAACTGTTTGACATACAGTGAAAGGACACTTTGGAGGAGTTAAAAGGAAATTACTTATACAAATCAGCTGTATATCCTCCCTTCTGTCTTGCTAAAGAACCAAGACTCAGCTCAACTCAGTAGGAGTCAGTCTACCGTTTCACTAAACATTCTGAAGCCTGCCAGTTTATGTCACTTCAGGGTGTCTGTTTTGTGGTACATAAATTAGTGGTTTCACTTTTTTTCTTTTTCTTCTCGCCTTTTTTTTTTTTTAAATCTGTTGGGCTTAAGGTATTTGTGGTGTTAGGACAGTATTTTGAACTAGGGATTCTGACCACCTCAACTCTAAAAAGCAATTTTAAGAGTTTATATGCCAAATTAACCACAATTTCATTAAACATAAAATAAAACTAGCAGATCTCCAAGGATTTTAATGGTTAGGTGTAACTACAACAGTATTTTCGTGCAGTGTGATTTCACAAGTGCTTTTGTCGACTAAGCTGTTACAAGTAAAAGAGACATCTGAGTTTCATGTGTCTAGACAAGATCTATCTTGCCCTTGAAATCACAGAACAGGGACTACCAAGGCAGTGTAGTCTTGTATTTGTACAGAGAGCCATTAGGATCTGCTTTTTTCTTCTGTGAGTTCATTCTCCTTTTAACAATTAGCTTCAATGAAATACGGTTTTCAGATTTGTTTTGGTCTTAAACTTGGGACAGAAATTAGTGTGAGGAATCTGCAGTTGTTTGTCTAAGTATTGTCATATTTGGAATTACTGCAGTATTTTACCACTTTTTAAAAAAAATATTAAGTGATGGCTTTAATTGCTCAGGGAATTTAGATTCTTTTGACTGTCATTAGCATTTTCTTGTACAGATTTTCTATTCTTGTCTTCAATCAAACTGAAGGATGAAGGGAGTTCAGTTACTATATCAAGAGTGTTATGCTTAAATCTGTTTTGTCATTTCATCTCTGACAAATTATTAAAATGTTATTTTTTCATTCTCTCTTTACAGGGACAGATTTGGATCAATGGTTTTAATCTTGGTCGCTACTGGCCAGCCCGTGGTCCTCAGCTGACCCTTTATGTTCCAAGGAATGTTCTTGTTGCATCAGTGCCAAACAACATAACAGTGCTGGAGCTGGAGCATTCTCCTTGCAGCACCTACACATGCGAAATAGAATTTGTAGACGAACCTAATATCAATGCAACCCTACAGCATGAAAGTTATAAACCCCCCCTCTTTGTCAGAGAACTATGGAGCAGCCATCTATAATGATTTGGGTATTTCTTTGTCTTCCTCCCACTTTGCCTCCCTTCCCTCAAACTATGCTGATTAACACCGAGTATTTGAAAAAGGGAAGTTGTTTAGGTGAGGCAACTTCTTAAACTCTTCAAAGATGATTTTTTAAAAAATCTCTCAGTTAAATACTGAATTTCTTTTTAAAAATAAAAGCTGGAGCTTTGAAATTTGCCTTGGACTGTGAAATTGAACTCAGCTGGAAGGTAATGTTCACATCAGCCTACGAAAAATATAGTCCTTGCACTCTGCTTACACTGCAGTAACCTTCTTATGCTTTTTTTTTACCATGTTTTGCAACTGGAGAGGAACCTACAAAAGGGGTGTGTAGCCCCCACTGCCTTGCTGGTTTCACTTAAGTGGACTGGTAAGTCAGAGCTGCCAATAGACAAGACACTTTCAGCTCCCTTTATCACCTCATTGGAGTATCAACATCTTTTTTGTCTGATTAGGCTTACTGCCAGCATTGAATGGACCTCATTTTTTTAATGGAAGTGACTTTGGGAAATTTTCAGTTGCTTTCTTACTGGAGTAGTGAGAAAAACTGTGGAAGAGAGAACTCAAATGCCAGCTGGTCCAAACAGCAGTAACGTGGAGAGGGACCTTGTAGTCTGCATCTGTCCTCTCTTAGAAAACCAATTTACTGCTTCCCTATTGCTATCTCTGAGGACTTAAAGCAAATTGCTAAGTGCAAGGACATATGAAAAATTTAGGCTGCCTGGTGGAACCACAGCCTCTGGCTAACCACCCTGCAGAATGTGGTTTTAAAATGATCAGTTTTTCCTTTAATTTTTTTGTTTGGTTTGGGGTTTTTTTGTTCTGTTTGTTCTATTTCTTTTTTTTTTTTTTTACTCCCTGCTGGGCATGGAATACCTGCATTTCATAGGCCAGCACCCTGGAAGTGGAATGCTTTAAGTTAAAGAATTTTACTTCTCTTTTAGTCACTAACTCACATGACCTGTTTTGTTCCAGTAAACTGATGGTCTTTGTTAGTGCCTGATGTTTGCAAAGATGTACAAACTGTCTGTACGGCTGACTTTCTGCAGACAGAGTGTCCTTTTAGATTCTTGTGATTTTGGTGTCAGTCATGCAAATTCTGTGGTGATATTTAAACAGAAGATGATGGAATCAGGTATTTTCATAATCTGTGATTTCTTCCTTTGATTTTTGTCCAACATTATTAAAATGATTCTTTAAAGATTAAATTCTTCCTGTGTGTGTTTGAGAAGGAAAAAAGGGATGAGAAAGAACTTAGAGCAGTATTAAGGGAGAAATGAGATTGTAAAGTCTCTGTGGGTGAGGAGTTATTCTGGTTGATGCCTCATTTGTTTTCTGTGTTATGAAGATGTGTACAAAGTAAAGCAAAATGAAGTAGCTGTAATGGGCTGAGTGGACACTGGAGGTGCCACCCTTTTCTGAGATGGCTGGTGCCAAAACCTGGTTGTTTCTTGGTGAGGACCAATACTGTCAGTGTAGAATAGAGTGAGAAAGAGCACCACTCACTTCATTTCTGCTACATGTTTGACGTGTTTGATGGGTTTTCAAAAGAGACACATGTGGCTCATCTGGGACAGAGAGGTTCTACTCTTAAATTCTCACCTCAAATGCCGGTTCCTGTGACTAAGGGCTGTGTGTTCAGTGCCCAAACATGCTTGATTCTTGGAATTAAGTGGTCTGCTCTGACCCCGGATTTTTTTCTTCCTTGGCACCATCCCTGTGGAGAACCTGGAATGTACTCTGCATGCAGTTAATTATGAAGTATTAATTAACTCAGTGCCAGGCCTTGAAAATAAAGGATGAAACAGAATTAGTTTTTAACTAATTATGGGTTTTGTGGCTTGGAGTGTGCAGAATGGCAGTACTATTCATGTGTTATTTAAGTTTAGTGCTTTAGCAGCTGGGAGTATTTTTATTTTTATGGATGTTAGGGGAGTAGAAATCCTGGTTCTCACTCTGACTTCAGTTTACTTTGTACTAGTGGAAACATAGTGTGATCCATAACTTTTCACCTTAACAGTCTAATGTTACCAGCAGAAAGGCTTTGCATCAAGAATTATAAACATCTGATTAGAATAACAATAGCAATAACAACATGGAAAGAATGGGTTTAAAGTTTTTAAAATAGGGTTCTAGATAGGTTCTTGCACACCTGCCTATTTAGTGCTTTCAGTGGTCTCCTGTCTACAGAAAAGAGCTGAAAGTTGTGGCCCTGATACCTAATCCTGTTCTACCTACATGGAAACACTGCTGGAAATTGTGTTTGAAAATGCGGAGGGGAGCTCCCTGTGACAAGGGACCTTCAGAGTAGGGCATTAGCAAGAAGAACCTGTTGCCAGTTGCTGCTGCTTTACCCAAGGATGTGTCTGCAGGTGCTGTGGCTGCATGTTCTGCCCTGCCTGTGCCCACACTGGGGCACTGTGCCCACACCACTGCTGCTACTACGTGGCTGGACTTATCCTAAGTTTCCTAGCCTTGGCATGCAGTCCTGCTGGGACTGAGTGTGATACAAAACAGGATAGTGTAGCATTTGCTCCTTTACAGCCTCAGGCAGGTCAGTTATTTTAACTTATCCTCAAATATAGTTCAGCCATGTCTGAGGTGGAAATGTAATCAGAATGAAACCTTCTGACTATGGGCAAAAGAGTAAGAGAAGAGGGGCTGTGGGGAGTTACTTGGCTCACTGTGATCCAGTGGGCAATGCGCTGATGGGTCTAGTTTTAATTTGTTTTTGAAAGGCAAGGTGTGAAAGAATTGTCAGACCCCTTGCTAGTATCTGTGGTGTAATTGTTTGAAGTATTTCATGTGGTAGAGTTCAGTGGGATGGTCATTCTGGTGGAACCAGCTGCCTCTGAAGGCCTGGCAAGAAGGAATATTCCTAATGCTAAAACAGTGGGTCCTCAAATCTTTCCTGGTGCATCTTCTTGGGAATTTGCAAGTGCTTTGCTTACACAGGAGCTGAGCAATGAGCTCTGATTTTGGCAGCAGTGCAAGCCTGGTATTTGGGCAGAATTGGTCTGTGAAAAACCAGTTTTACATTGGTCCCATCTGGAAGGTAGGCAAATCCTTGCAATTCTGTAGGGGGATGCCCTTTGAAATCTACCCACAGAGTAGCTGTAGTGGCTCAGATTTAATTTTTTTCAGTTCTGGAGTGAGGTTTCTAAACTTAGTCTGTAATCCTGCCTATGCATGAATGAAGGCCTTTAATTGTGACTATTTGGGATGAATGAACAAATAGAAGAAAAAGGAACTGGCAGTGTGCTATGTGGTTGAATTCTGTTTCTTAACGTATGTATGAGACTACTCTTTCATAATATAACTATCTTACTAAGCATTGATCAACATTTTCTAGTCCTTGAATGACAGGATTGAGATTTGTCCTCCTTTAGACCCTCCATGCCTTTTGTAATCCTCTGGTGCAGACAGCTCCCTAGTTTCCTGCTCTCCAGTCTCCTTAGGAGGTTCACAGTGCCTGTTGTTTTCTTTTGTGTTTTTTTTTTTTATGAAATACTCATTTGTTTGCACAGTTTGAATACTTAGTATTCAGGAGTGAATGGAAATAATCTTTCTGACTGGACAGCAAGCACTGCCCTCCTGACAGATATGTGTCAGGTGTTCAGAAATGGCAATTACAGAAGAATGATAATCCTGTGGTTTACAGTGTGCTCTGAAGGAGGTGATTCTGTATCATACAGGCTGAGATGGTGACCTGTTTACTAAACCCTAAATTTGCATGGCAATGGAAAGGAATCTATTCTCTTTGGATCAGCTTGGTCCCTTTGCTATGATCAGATGAATAACAACCTATTGTAGTCTCCTTGTGTTCTCATTTCAGATATACTGAAATCACTGGGGACAGCAGCATCTCTATGTGTGCAAAATGCATATTCTGACACTTTTCTGAGGATACTATTCTTGGAGGTCCATCTGTATTTGAGCAAATAGCTCACATTGCTGACAGATCCTACCCTGAGCAGCAGCTTGGTTTTTTATTGACCGTTTTTGCCTGTACCAGCAGGAAAAGAATATTTCTCTGTTACACAACTTTGCAGTCACTTGTAATTTTCTTTTTTTTGCTCTAACATGACTTCCCACAGGTGCTGGGAATTGATGTGCAATCCCCATATTTTGTCTTTAATCTGTTCTTGGATGTATCTTTTCCAGTCTGCAAACAGCATTTTAACAGATAATACAGGATGAAAGGTTTGTGAGAGATGATCTAGCCCTGTGCGTCTGTACTCTAAGGCAATGTCATTTGTATCTTAAGTACTCTCACTGTGTTTCTTTAACCTAATCTTGAAGATTTCTTGTGATGAAGACTGTAGTCTTTCCTAAGCAACCTATTCCAATGTTTTCTCTTGGGAAACTTGTCAAAAGCTAACTGAAATCTTCAAGCCAGTTAACACTTTCACTGTCTGCAGCCAACACAAAATATGTATTTGTGCTTTGAGGCTGTTTTGTGCTCTCTCTGTTACCTTCTTATCTCTCTGTGAACTGGATTTAGAGAAACTTTAAGGCGTAACAGAGAGAAGACTTGGCAAGGATGTGAAAGGGCAACCAGCTCCTGAATGACTTGGTCCAGGTGCTATGGCAGGTTTTTTTGATAGAAATTACTGAGTTGCAAGAAAGTTGTCTTGCAGGCATAACCCTTAAGGCATGCACCTTAAAGGCATAACCCCAAGGTGGTGGCTGGGAGATCATGTGACAAAAGGAACTGGAAACTACAGAAGAATGGGGTCTGTTTTAATAGTTCTCCTTCAATGAGAAGACAAAACTGGTCAGGAAGAGATTATCCTGGAATTTGCTGCTATGGGCTGAATGAAAATATGTTGGAAAAGTACATCACAGAGATCTTGGTTATGCTTTTGCTGAATAAAGTGTGTCTGTTTAAAAATCCCTGTTCAGAAGATATTCTCTATTGCTTATTATGTTATTAAATATGGGAGTAGTGACCTTCCCCTGCTTGGTGGAAATATTGAAGCTCTGTTTTACCTCAAGGAGTTTCACAGAACTAGGGCTTATTTCAGGTAATGCAATCCCCTATGATTAGGATATATGGTGTGGCCCAAGAATTGGGAATGTGTTTAAGAATTCCTGTTTTGGGCTTTAGCACAAACACCTGTCCCTCAGGAGGCAAGTATATTGAGAACTGCAATGCCAGGGTCTTAGGAAGGTCCCACATTTAACTCTGTAGAGTTGGAATGGGAAGCACAGTCGTGTTCCTGAGACTACCCAGCACATGCTGGTAGCAGAACATGTGCCAGCATCATGCTGAGGTTGCTGTCTTGGACTTTAGTGTTGTGCTTGCAGCTGCATGATCATAATTTAGCCTTTTAAAATCTTTTGGTAGACAAGAGAGGGGAAAAAAACATCTCCCTAATGGAACTAGGAATTGAGTTTGAAACTCCAACTGGAGGTGCCTTTGTTGAGTGGATCTGTTGAATACCAGTGCAAATTCAGTAGGAAAATGCAGCCAATATCTATGGTCTGAAAGGATTTTCCTGTTTTATTTTCTTACTCACTGTAAGTACATGCACTATTTTTATTAAACTTGGTGCTTCTGTAGGGCTCATGCTTCTGTACTAATACTAACTGAGCATTTTCAGTGTTTGTAGCTGTGGGCCAGAGCACAGATCTGGGTGCATTGTGGGCATATGCCTAGCAACTCATCCCTCTGATGCTGTAGCTAAGAAATTCTGACCTATTTCCTGTTTCATTCTTCCTGAACTCTTTCTGGTTCCTCCTCTCACAATAGGGAAGTCTTATGTGTAGAGAAACTAAAAAAATTTCCTTCAATATGGCTTTCTTTGTCTAAAATGGAGTAGATCTCCAACCCTTCCACCTATCCATTGCTAGTTTGCAAGCTGGATAAAGATACCTGTGCTTCCAGCATGCTTTTGCCTGTCTCATTTCTTCCAAATTTCGTTCAGAGGTTCCTTTTCTCAAGTTCCACCGATTTTGGTCAGGTGTACAGAGTGAACACTCTTTATGGTTCTCTAGTCTAAATTTAGCCAGAAGTCTGCCCTGGCTGGGGACTTGTCCAATAGCACTGTCCAAAGTATTTGCCTTGAGAGAAGGTGAGCTTCTGTTGTGTGTTGTGGCTAGCACAGGTCTTTCCCATGAGAACTTTCTCCTGTGTTTTATAAACAAAGATAAAGTTTGGATGTTATTAAAAACAGTGTCTCGAGATTTGGACAGTTCAGGCCTGGCCAATCAGGCCTAGGGGGAGGTTTCTGACTGACCAATCTGGGTGACCTCTGAAAAGTCTATATAAGCTGAAATCAAAATAATAAAGCTCTCTTTTCTTGCCACACTGAGAACCTGGGTTCTTTTCTCTGCTAGCGGCTCAACAGCGACAGTGTGTTGTGTCTTGTGGCTGCAGGATCTGGTCTTGTTCCTGTGCTGTGGGTGAAGGGGTTGTCCAAAGCACAGGTTGAACTTCTGGGGAGAAAGAGGAAAAAGAAACTGTTAGCTTGCTCCTAACCTTCCTCATGCCCTGCCTGTTGCTGAGCTTTAGACCTTTCTCCTGTTTGCTGAAAATGTTGGTTGCTCTTTTCACAGCAAAAGAAATGGAATAGGGTAGAAACTGTGTGGAAGAAAAATTGCACTCTTTTCTCATCTCCGCCATGTTAAATTCTATTTCTGTATGTTGAAACACTCTGCCATACCCTCAAGGCTTCCTGGAAGACTTTAAATTCTGAGAGATGAGTCTGGATCCTGCATACACTTTACATATTTTCTTTGAAGTTGTTTTGCTTTTTTCCCCCCAGCTTTAGGATGTGGTCTTTACTAGTAGTGAATAGGTAGATCGGGTGTGCTGAACCTGATACTAAACTCACAAAGTGTTAGTGTGATTTCCTGGAAGATACTGTCTAAGAGGTGCCTTCTGCCACCCTACATCCCCATCTGTGTCGCTTTGCTGGTCCTTTGATCCAGAGCAGTATCTACTTCAAAAGCTGAAGTTAAGACAATGTGAGTCTTTTGGCTGCAGCCAAGCAGAGACACTTTCAGGTATTACTTTATTTAAAGCACTGAGTCCATCTAGTTCATGTTGAAATAGAAGAAAGTTCAGCAGAAACAACTAGTAGCAAGCTGCCCTTTTTAAACTTTTTCTTGTCTAACCTCTCAGGTCTGTTTGCTTTGATTCAAAGGCTCCAAAGGTACTGGAAAAAATGAAAAGGTAGATCTTGTATTGATGAGCTGAATTTTGTACTCCTCTTAATGCCTTTTATTATGATAAGAGGGACCTACCACCCCAAAATTAAGCTTGTTCACCTGTCCTAGGAAATAAGGAGAACTTGGACAGATGCCAGTAATTTAGACGCAGGAGTAGAAGCTACCTATGCTGAAATCAGGCAAAAGGCTTTTTGTTGTGGTTTTGGGTTTTTTAATTCTGAAAAACTCAGTCTGTTCAAAAATACTGAAAAGAGATTACAATAGTAGCATACTTGACTTGCATGAAAGTTGTTTCTCTTGTTACTGTAGGTACTGTACAAAGTGCTGTAACAGGGGATGTTTAAGTGCTATGGAGATACAAGCAAAGAAAGACTATTCAGTGTTACAAAACATGATCTGGATGTGAAGCCTAGTAAAGACAGAGGGGAAAGTATAATGATATGTTGGGTAAAGGGTGGGTTGTGTTTAGGTTTTGTGTTGGATTTTCTTTATTTGTTTGTTTGGGTTGGGGTTTTTTTGTTGTTTTTAAATTTTTGGTTTTAAATTTTTATTTGATTGTTTTTGGGTTTTTTGGTGGTTTTTGTTGTTGTTGTTTTCTTTCTAAACTAAGCAGGGTGGCATTGGAGAGGGGAAGGAAAGTAATTTCCCTTCTGGTACATCCAGCTACAGGCTGTGGCCTTGCATCTCACCAAACTGGCAAAGGTGAATGATGCTGAGCTCTGTAGTTTTCAGATTTTTTTAGCTACAAGTAAAGAATTTTAAGATGAAAGAAGGGACGTGAACTGGAGTACAGGTTCAGCTCTTCTGGCTGGATGTGCAAAGTGGGGAAATACATCCAAATCCTAGTCAGAATCTGCCTAACTGCAAGATGGGGACAGCCCATCAGTACCAGCTGTGCTGGTACTTGCTCCCCACCTGCTTGTCACTGTCTTGTCTTCCATTTTATCTGAGCAAGGTAGAAACCGTGCTGGTTCTGTTGGCATCACCTATTTTCAGCTGTTCACAAAACAATAAGGTTGGATGATGCCTGCTTTGCTTTCACTGTGGTTTCTGGTGAGCAACTACCTTCTTTGAATAAACAACCATGCTGGTTTTGACCTGCAAGGTGGGTGAAAGAACATTCAGAGATTCCCAAGGTTTCTCCTCTCTCTGAGTTTGTCAAGGATTTGGCACAGCACACGAGAACTTTTTTGTCTCAGAGGCTGAGGGCTTTGGAAATACACAGAGCTCACCTCAGATTTTTTTGTTGCATTTGTTTTCTTTTTCTCATTTAATAGAACTTTGTTTTTTCATATAAAAATAATGGCACTGAGTTTACCTAAGGTCCATCTAACACTGTATCATCTTTTGAAGTGGAGCATATCTGATAGTCTCTTTTTGAATTTCTGCACCTGGAACTTTACCGTGAAATCTTTTCTTCGTACAAAGTTGGGCTGGAATTTCGGTGCTTTTAAGCTCTTTTCAGTAGAAGAGACGCAGCTTTGACTGCTGATTCAGCTGCTCGCTTGATATGACTCAGTTTGCAAAAGTAACACCTCAAAACTCGTAAGTTCACACTCTGCAAGGCAAACTAGAGTACAGCCATTGAAATAACTTAAAAGTATCAGCTCTGTTCAACAGCCTTGGTTGGTGCCCCATAGTGTATTCTGATTTGGGAGATTGCTCATTTGTTGTTAGGCTGTAGACCTTTTGGTGTGAAATTGTGATGCTGGTTTGGCTTGGAAAGAATTTTCCTGTTCTTTCTTGCAAAGTACTTTGTTTTTTCCTGTTACCTGTTTTAGTGTGTTCATGCAAATTGGTGAAACCCCCTGCTGAGTACAAATGTCAAAACCTCAAGTAAATCAGGCAAGCAAGTTAAAAAGGGGTGGGGGTTTAGTCTTCAAACCTTCATGACTCGGAACAATCAGCCATTGACTGAGAAATGTTGGGAAGATATTGCTCAAACCCAAAGACTTGTGTTTAGAATAATGCATTATGACGTTTTCATCTTCTGTGGAAATAGGTGAAAGTTTCTGGGCTGTGAGTAAACAAGAGTACATGGTTCTTGATGTATTGAGACAAAGCAATTAATACACAGATTTCTGTTTTTTCAATACTACTTAATTGTAGTGCTTTTCATCTGCAAAATGCCTTGTTTTACGAAGGAGGGCAGAGTTTCAGTTTCTGTGTGGCAAATGCAAGAGTCAAATTGACCAACATTCCTGGCAAAGCTAAAGGTCAAACCTTAAAACCAGCTTTTGTTTCTTGGTTTGTTTCAAGGGAGAAGTATAGGACAAAGGTACTACAGTCTATTTTGGGCATATTGACTCTGTTCCCAATACTCATTGTACTGATGGGCATGGTTGGGGTACTTCTGCCTGGTTTAAGTCTGCACCACTACAATAAGGAAGCCAGTGCAGACAGTGAAGGCCATCTAGTAAGCTCATGTTAATAAAACATGGATTTTTTTTCCTGAACATGATCACCGTCTGCATGAGGAGAACTGGGGCCAGGTATATTCTGGTCCCATACACCATGGTCTGTCTGCGTGGGACATTCTGCATTTGCTGTCACAAAGGAGAAACACACTTTCATTCAAATGTCACATCTGGCTGGTGAGTCAGTATGAGGTCTTGCCTAGCAGGTCCTCAGCCACTGCTCTTGTTGGAATACACTCACACCTTGTGCCATTCCTTGACCAGGCAGCTGTGGCTTTTGCCACTTATTTTTTTTTTAAATGTCTTTTTTTTGTTTCATTTTGCTTTTGCCAAAGCAGTAACTTTGTGGAATCTTGTGGCCTCAGGTCTAGAATACATGGCAGACTTTTTTAGGCCACTATAATTGACATTAATACTAGCTACTTATTTACTCTGCTGTTGGGCAGTATCAGCTCTTCTGCAGCTATTCCTGTACAATTAGCTATTCTGTACAATTCTGGTTTTTAACCTTTTTTCCAGGAACTTGGAAGCCTATATATGCCCCCTGAGTTATGCTGGTATGACAAGAATTCAGGGCCCTCCTGAAAATTCAGGCCACCTTCAGTCATGTCATATTATGACTGAGGTCTTCATTGTGAATTACCATAGACAAAAGGTGGGCATTTTTTTTTTTCTCCCGTGTTTATGATGTTATTAATAGTTGCTCTGCCTCTGTGAAAACCTATTCCTGGAATTAAAAAAAAAAACGCAAATCAAAATTTGGCAGAATCTTGTGTATGTAGTACCAACCTTGCTTTCTCAGTCTCTGATGCAAATTGTTAAATAGTTTTCACTTAAGAATTGACCTTTTATAAAAGCTAATATGATTTTTCATTGTTTAAATTTTATTCACATAGTCTCATGTTGATAGAGTCTATAAAATACTGTCATCTTTTACACTATAGGCAGTAGATTCAAAAAAACAAACATACAAAAAAAAAAACCACAGAAAAAAATCTTATTTTTGTCCAGTAGTCTTCAGCATTCATAACTTCACTGAAATTTTGCTTCTAATGATAGCTTTTTTCCAAAATTCTGGTGCATTCCTCTGGATATGTGTAATAAGCTACTTATTGAGCAGTGTAGTAGATTTGTTCTGTTAAGGCTGTTTGTTAAATAAGACAAATCCTTGATTTTTTTCTACAATTTTTGGTTACATGAGGACTTCTGAAATTATTTCCCCCACCAGAATAAAATTACAATAAGAATTCAGAGCAGAATTAATGAAATACTTTATTTCAGTAATATTGAAAAATAGGCTTAGCTTACTCTAAAATAGTTTTAATCTGAAGATGAAATGAAAATGCAAATAAAAGTGTTGGGTTAAAAGGTGTTGATCATTAGCCAACGCACATGCCACCAAAAATCTGCTCTTTCCAGATTTTCTTAGAATCGTAGAAGTGTTTGGATTGGAAGGGACCTTTAAAGGTTATCCAGTCAAACTTCTCTGCAATGAGCAGGCACATCATCATGAAACTGCCTTGTCAAAAGCAAAACATTCTGCAGTGCCGTGACAAGATGGGGGCAATCCCACCGTGTGACCTCTGTGTGCAGAGAACGTGAGCTTAAGTTTGAGAGTGAGGAAGTGAATGCATTGTCTCCGTGTGGAGATGAGGTGGTGGCCTGTGACGTTCATACAAAAAGTCAGAGCAGGAGCAAACAGGCACCAACCTCCCCATGGGAGATTTTGGAGGTTCCCTAATATTTCTGAGGAAAGGAAGTGAGTAGTGACCTGCATTATGCAAGGATGTGCTGGTAAAGCAGAACTGAGGAGAAAACAGCCAGAATCCAAAGTTCCCTTCTCTTCCCTTTTGTAAACTCTTCAGCCCTGTCTCTGTAGGATTGCAGGGTTTTGTGTGACAGCTCATACTACGGGTTTCGCTGTTCTAGAAAGCATAAACAAGATTCTTGATAGCAAGGGCAGATTTGTTCTCTGCAGCGTCTCAGTGCTGTTTGTCTGCAGGGCCTGCAGAACGCGTCATTGCTCCCTGCAATCAGCCAGACGTATTTTCTTACCATTCCCAGTGCTTGTGAATGAGCAAAAAGGGCATAAGGAACAACAAATTCCATCCTTATCTTCCTTCTATGCACTTTTTGCAGCTTTCCCACATACTTTGATAGCAAAAAAGGCAGCTCACTCTGTCTGCGGTCATGGTCTTACTTGTGGTCAAATTTCAGTTCACCAGTTATGAGCAAGTACAGAGATATGTTGTGGTCTTTTGTCACATTGATTAGCATGCTTTTGTGTTACTACGAGCCAGTACTGCTCTCTGTGAGTAATGGTGACAGGTTAAATCTTAGGGAGGCCCCTAGCTTCCACTGTCCTGCCCAAACCACAATACTTCTGTGGAGATACTTTAAAGAGTGCAAAGTTCCTGTGCAAAAGAAACAAATATGCTTTTCATGCAGGGATGCCCACCTGTTGTTCCAATCACTGTCCCAGGTACAAAAGTTTCTTCCTGAACTTGGCTGCTTGGACCTTCTTGGAAAATGCTGTTTGAATGCCTCTGGTCCCTCTTGAGAAGAAGAGTGCACCTGGTAATGTCAATCTTCATTCCATCTTTGATGTTGCTAGCATCACCAAGAGTACTTTTTATGAGCATTTAATATCTGTGGAAAAAGATCAAAGTCTTGCAGATCAGATTCTTGCATACTTGCCATTATTTTTAGATGCAAGCAAACAAACATCTTGGAATTAAAAAAAAAAATCTTAGTGCCTTAGTTTAATTTTGCAATACCTGAATTCACAAAAAGCTTGCAGTGTGCAGTTACAGAGCTACTTAAACTGGATGTGTTCTGTTACTCATTTTGAAACAAGAAATTAAAACCCAGAGAAGCTTTAACCCTTCAAAAATTAATTGAAGTAAAAAATAAACCAGCACAAAAACTAAAGGAGTGTGATTAATTGATCAATCATTTATTTGGTTGCATTAATACAGAGGCCTTGATTTTGATAGTCTGAAAGAGATGAAGAGCTTCTTCCTTTTTCAGCTTCATTTCTGTGAGAAGTGGCTTTGACTCAATGACTGTCCCATAAAATGGGATTTTGTTAGATTTTGTGATGGATGATGCTGCTGGATTACTGAGAAAAAGAAAATCATCTTGGGAGCTTCTAACTTGGTGTCTCCTCAGTGGCAGTGCTCGCTGCTTTAGAAGTGATTTCTCCCTGATTGCCATGGGCACCTATATGTGTCATTGCTGTGTCACAGTAAGATGATTGCAGATACAACCACCACTACTTCTTTGAATAGCCTTATCAGTTATCCGAATGCTAGAAATCTCACCACTGTTGTATCATTTCCAGTCTCCTCCTTTCATGACTGGAGTAGCAAAGTTGAACTTTCTGTGAGCATTGCCTTAAGCACTATTTTAATGATAATTTTGATTGACATTACTAAATGGCCTTTGATTTCTAACTGTAAATCAAGTCAGATAGAGATGGTGGATGTGATGAAGTTGGTCTCTGATTGCGTTAAGAGAGAGATGTTGGATAAAAATAATTAAGAACTGCTGGAGGAAAATGTGTGGTGTAGATCCCTGCTGGCAGTTTAGAAGCATCCTGGTAACAGAGGAGCACTGTGGTGCCTGTGGAATTGTGCTGCCCTTCAGAGCAGGTGTGCAGAGCTGGTGCTGGCACAGTGACATGCAGTTATAGTCTAGGAAGAAAAATTGCAATTCCCTGCTGGCTGTCAGACTGAGAGGAGCAGATTGACTGGGAGTGGGCTGCTGGCCACAATGCTGCTTCTGCACAATTAAAAGGGGTGAAGCTGTTCTCCAGAGTAAATGTGTAATTCATCTTTTTGTTTAGGGAGTGACTGTGGTGTCCTAAGCATGCTATGAAAACCAACCAATTAACTTGATGTTAGCTCTTCATCAGTGTTTGTATTGAATCTAATTAGCTTATTTCTGCCTTCACCTACCTTTCTAAGGCTAGTTAGCAGAGCTGAAGAGAGGATGCAGGCTGGCCTTCTGAGGAACCTTGATGTAAAAATGTGGGTTTAAGAATGAGTCAGCTTTGCTTCAGTCAAATGTCTATCCATTCCCTTTCATGGTTCAGTGGGTTTGTGCGTAAATTCTTCAGTGCTGGAAACTCTTGTTCAGCTAAAATGACTCTTTTGTCAACTGACATTTTGAAAATCCCTGCTTTCTTTTTGTCTTTATTAATACTATTATCTTGTCCTTTCTCATCAGCAGATTTCAAAGCCTTCTCTCTAAAAAAAAAAGAGTGGCATTATCCACTGCAGTTTGATGCATGGGGGAGGGGGCTTTGTTCAGGTGACAGAGGAGGAAGCCATCGAGGTTCTACAAACTCCAGTCCCAGAGTCTGAATTCCTGAGCCCATCACTTTAATAAGAGCTCTTCTTTGCACCCAGCTCAGCAAAGCTGCTCAGAGCACAACTTTCAGCTCAGTTGCTTGTCCAGCACACACACTGAGTAGCCATGAGTATTACTGAGAGAACTGGAAGAGTCTATTTGTCGCAGAGGAGCAAGACAGCATTCACCTGGGAGGAGCTCTGGCTGCATCAAGGACAAAGCTGCACAGGCTGTGGGGCACAAAGCCAAGTGGCAATGTGAGGCACATTTAAGTTTTGTGTGGGAGAGGGGCTCTACGCTGACTCTGTTGGTGGCAATGCTGCATGGCTGCTGGGTGCACCCCATTAATTCCACATGTGAGCAGATTTGAAATCCTCCCTGACCACAGAGTGTGCCCAGAGCTGGACCAGCCTGTGAGCCATTCCCTCACACTACTCTTAGCCCTGGACCTCTCTTACATCACAGTTGTCAAGAGCCTAGAGCTTGCTTGCTCCTTGTTGACTATCATTTTTGCCAGGCCAGCACAGGCAGCCTTTCCCTTGGTCTGGAAAACAAGGCTTCTCCAAAGGACCCGTTTATTCTTACTAAGAGGAATCACAGAGTAGGACCCAGAAAAATGAAGCTGCAGTGGAAGCTGTCTGACTGCCAGGTTAGTCTGTGCACCAGGCAGGGGCATAGCTCAGCAGCTCACAGTGCCTCTGCTGTCAGCATCACCATGTACAAGGATGGTGTGCTTTGCCACCTTGGGACATTATGATGGCTTCAGTGACATCTATGAGAATTTGAAGCACCTCACGCTTGAGATTTGTCTTCCTTTATCTTTTCAAAATATGTGAATATGGTTTAACCCACTCTTTGCATGAGTTTTTCCTAACTGATTTATGCAGTGGCTTCTAAGATTTTGAGTAGTAAGAATTTACAGCCTTTTTTTGGAAATAAAGGCTCTTCCTTACTGCAAGTAATGTCTTCCACAGCTATTCCTATTATTTGCATTGATGCAGATCCTTACTTGTCATCCTCAGCAACTCCTAATGGTAGTGCATTCCCAAAATTAATTATGATGGATACATGTGAGTGTGAGATTTAAGTGTACTGCATTTTATTTTCAGTCTTGTATCTGAGGGAAGTCACATGGAGATGAGTTTCCACTTCTGTCTCATATTTAGAGCAATGAGCACAATGGCACTACAATATTTTTACATTACTTCTTCAGCCCTTTCCTGATGCATTTTAATGCCTTATTTACTCTTTGCAGCCTTGGCTGAATGCTGAGCAGGCACTTTATTATTGACAGTGTAACAAAATTAATCATCTGGCTTATAATAAGTAATCTCAATTATTGTTTTCCTGCAAAAAGACACACCAGAAATGTCTTCTGATACATATTTTTCAACTCTTCACCACATTACTAACTTTTTGCCTCTTTTATAATTATTTCTGTGCCAAAGTCTAAACACTGTTGTGTTGTGTGAGTTTCCTTCCTGTTCCACATCTCTGTTTAGTTAATATCCTGTGAGTGGCTACTGGGGTGTTATACTGTTTGCGTTTTGGTGTTATCAAATGCAAGGATTCTTTTTGTGGTTTCTAAATCAGGACAGACCCTTTCTACACAATCTCTGGTTTTACTTTCTTTTGTTTTGCCCGATACATCTCCAATGAATGAAAATTAAATCTTGGGGTTAAGTAGTTTTGGAACAAAGAGCATTCACTTTAAAATATATTCTTTTAACCAGGATAATTCAAATTTATTAACACATGCTGTAAAATGAGGTTTCTTAGACACCTTTATTCAAAAATATTAAAAATATTTTCTGTTAATGTTAATTAAAATACAGAATTGCTATCCTGAATTACAGTGATAAAGTTATTAAAAATGCCTATACATATGCCTACATAGAGGCATATATGTCAACCTGAGAGAAAACGCTCCTACAATGCAAAGTAATGGATTTACTTTGTGTCTTTGTGCACACAGAGAATATATTTTCTCCTTTTTCTTATTGGCAGAGATAAGATTTTCTCCTTTTTCTTATTGGCATATTATCATGCCCCCTGAAATCAAACATTTAACAGTAGCAGGTACTGCTAATAGCTACCTAAGAGTCACAAGTCCTCCCCAGATCAACTGCAGAACAAAAAAACATGGTAATAACCATGCTTCTTGAATAAATGAATATGTTTTCCAAGTGCATGTGCTGATGACAAGCTGCTGTCTCACCTCTGCCCCTCCATGCAGGCCAATGTCTTGATTCTGGGGAAAAAGAAGCCACACAGTGCAGTGCTTTGCACAGAGCTGAGCAGTGATTTGTAATCACAGCAGAGAAACCTTGCATGTCCATCTCCCATGCTTCACTTTTGGGACACCTTCTGTCATAATACTCAGAAAATCTAGAGGCACAAATAAAGCTGAAGTGAGTAATTATCCGGCGCTAGCTTATTGTTAAATGTATCTGCATTTGCTTAGCTTTTCAAAGTTCCTGCTTTGTCAGTTTCCTTGCTGCTGAGTTCAGTGGCTGCTCTGAAATGCATTACAGAGCATCTTGATCACCTGTAGACTGTGTGTGGAATGAGCTGGTAGATTCAGTGTGGTAAGTGATGTGAGCTCCACACCACTTGCAAAAATATCCAGGTAACTGCCAGTTCTTAAAGAGCATCTTCAGGTACTTCTTAAATTTCTCCCCCATGAAAAAATAGATGATTGGATTGAGGCAACAGTGAAAAAGGCCGAGGATTTCTGTTACCTGAAAAGCATAGTCCAGACTCCTGCTCACTTGACAGTCTCCAATGACTCCCACAGATTCCAGCAGTTGTAAGAAAATAACAATGTTGTAGGGGGTCCAAAAAATGAAAAACACAATCATGACAGCAAAAATCATCTTCACAGCCTTATTCTTTTTGTCATTTCTACAGTGAACTAATGTTTTAATGATCATGGAGTAGCAAAATGTCATAATTATAAAAGGAATTAGGAGCCCTAAAATGTTGATTTCCAAAGTGGAAAAAATTTTCCATGCTGTGTCATTACCTGGATATATTGGCTTGCAGGTGGTATAATTACGTTCATTAAAAGACTCTCTAAATACAAGCTCGGGAACTGAGGCTGAAAGGGCTACTAGCCACACAACAAGACTAGTAATCACACCATGGAAGGCAGTCCTTGCTTTCAAGGAAAACACTGCACGAACAATTGCCAGGTATCTGTCTATGCTCATAAGCATGATAAAAAATATCCCGCTGTAAAACCCAACCAGGTAGATCCATGAAATGATTTTACACCAGGGAGTTCCAAAAACCCATTGGTCTATCGTGAAATAAGACCAGAACGGCAAGGATAAAACGAAGAGCAAATCTGAGATGGCGAGGTTTAGCAGGTACACATCAGTCATGCTCTTCAGCCTCTTGTATTTGAAGAGGACCACGATGACCAGAATGTTTCCAGCGAGCCCGACCAGGAATACCAGGGAATACAGAGCAGGTAGGAAGGAGGCTGCAAACCTCCTGACGGTTTCCTTACTGCATAGTTTTGGAGCATCATTATAAGAATCATAATACTCGTAAAAGGTTGAGAGTTCGACTTCAAGGGACTCCGTACTTGAAGGACTCATGTTTTTTCCCCCGGTTCTGAGAAAGGAATAATAAAAATATCAGTGACTTTCAATGCGTCAAGACCGTGTGGTTACTCCACAAACCTGAATCACTGACTCGCAGCTCAGCACTTGTCTCACTGCAGGTTCTCGGGCGTTATGTAAGCATTACGGGACAGATGCATGTGCACACTTGAACAAGGTGCTGTCCTTAGCATGTAGGTGCTTAGTCCTTGCACCACTGTGCAACTTGCATGTCAAGCACAAATGGATGTTCAAATGGATGAGAGGAAAGCAAATGGGAATGAAAGATGTGGGCCACAGATGTCAAATCAGGGAGGGTTAAGTCCCGTGTAGAGCAAAGTAAAAACCAAAGCCATTGTTCATAGCAGTTCAGAATTTCACTCACCCACCTTTCCCATAAGACAAATGTCACCATAAGATAGTGATAAACATGCATCAGACTTTTCCAATGAAATTACACTTACTGAAAGCTGACATGAGCTTTCAATAAGTGCTATTTTCAGTGACTAATTGAATAACAGGAATTTTTCATCTTCTTCATATGTATGTTCTTTTCTAATAGGCAGATACAGAGTTTTAAGTGATGTACCTTGGGCACAGGGCAAATATATTGCTGACTTATTAGTCTGTATGTTATTCACATCACAGCATCATTCTTTCAGCCTGACATACCAGAAAGTCAAGTCTGAGTTCTGTTCTTACCATGTGTGTTACTCACAAGTGGCATTTTTTTAGCCTAAAATACCAGAACTCTGAGCCTGAGCTACGTTCTTCCCCTTTGTCTTTCTTTATTCTATGAATGGAAAGCAGAAGAGAAGTGAGCTTCATTGCTTTACTTGTCTTTGCCCTGTGTGCTGCTGCTACATAAGAGCAAACATTGACTGTCATTAACCTGAGCCCTACTGTGTGTAGTCCCAAGCACAACACCTTTCCAGCCTATGGTTCTGTTCCATTACACACAGCGAAGTATTTAATCTGACTTACAAGTCACAAGTATAAAACCGTTTGACACCAATGGTCTAGAAATGACAGCTTTGCAGCAGCTGCATCCAGACATACCTGAATCTAATCTAGGTTCAGCATAATATATTTGAATACTTAAAACTTGAACATATTCTCACAGAATACACCCACTTACTTAAAAAATTACCTGAATAGCTATAAAAGGTAAATGAAAAAGCATTACATTCACACAAATAATGAGTGTACATGATACACAAATGTTTAGGCAATTGCATTTTATGAATTTTACCTTTTCTTCTCCTTTCTTCTCAGATGATGTGAAGAAGCTTCTTTGCTCTAAGGGTGCAGAAACACTTGCTTCTCATCAGGTAGCTCTGCCGGGGAGGTGCTACCCACACGGGACAAATATCTACCAGCTGCAAAAAGCAGATGTCACTAGGTAGCTGTGTCTCTTAGCGGAAGCTTCCACTTCCTTAGATTGTAATCACAAGTACTTCTCTCCTCAGTGTTCATAAGGGTCAGTCCCTTTAAGTCAGAAATAGAATTAAACACGTCTTATGATGTTTAAAAAAAAACACCTTAGTTTCCACTGGGGGACTAATTACTTAGTTTAAGCACCTTCATTTTATCCAACAATCATCAAAACAGATGTCACTAAGCATTGACATCACTCAGGTCTCATTACACTGCAACCTCATTCTTCTTAATCTCAGAAAAGAATAATCGAAGAATTATTTGTAGTGAGCAGAGAGGAGGCAGGCACTTGATGGGTGTGGGGGAAGTGTGTTTCTAGTCCTTCTCTGACAGAGAACTAATTTTGCAGGTTGTACTATGTAATTGTAGAAGTAAAAAAGCTGTATCGATTCAGTGTAAGGAAGGCTTCTTTTAATCACTGTTGTTTGACCTTTCTAGCTCCTACCTACCGTACTTAAAAAAAAAGAAATTAAGGCATGTTAATTCTTGCTACCTCTTTGCTTGATGTTTTCCGTCACAGGTTTGTATACAGCAAATCTGCTTCCTACTACTGACCAGCACAAAATGTAACAGCAGTCAAAATATTGAATAAGTAGGAGTGCGCACGCGCCTGTGGTCTAAGGGCAGAATGTGCGAGGTGCTGAGGTTTACCATGGCTCTCTGTCACGGCAGGAAGATCAGCAGCTTCTGTGAATTTCTCTTGAGAGTGAGGTGGGCCTTATTTGTCTTTTGGGGGATCCTGAGAAGGGAGAAGAGAGCACAGAGGACATGTGCTAGTCAAGTGAGATGGTTGTGAGTCCTGCCAGCGGAACAGCTGTGCTGGCAGCTGGCAGGTGCTGGTGTCCTCTGTTTCCCAGAAAAGGCCAGCCAAGCAGAAGTAAAAGCCATTTCTAAACAGGGAAGCTTGCTTTCTTGCAATCAGGAGAAACTGAAGAGACACAATGAGAAGCAGAAAAAAAAAGCTACAGAAGGTGGTTGTGAGGACAGGAAGAATCAGACATCTGTCCACAAGAGAATGTATGTTTTCTTGTTCGCTTTCTGGTGTTATTTCAGACACAGGTATAGCTTTCGTGCAGCCATGTTATTTGCTGCTATCTCACATGTCTCTCATGCTGTTACACTGCCCAATAACTTACATTTGGCTGAAGGGTTTCTTCCAGAAAGGCTTGATGTGAAGATAGCACGACATGTGGAATCTACCGGTTTCAGGTTTTGCCAGAATGAAACAATTGTATGGGAAGGACCTTATCAGTCATCTTTCACAAGCTGCATCTCTGGAGATTTTTAAATTGGTCTCTGGGAGAAGTTTCTCCAGTGCAGGTTATTGCTCTGCAGATCATGTACATTTTCTTTTCATTTTACTAGCAGGCCTTAAAGGATGTGTACATCAGATAAGCAGACAACACTATTGCACCAGCTTCATCAGCCCTGCTCGAAGAAACTAGAAACAGTTCCTCTTACTATTCTTTTGTCTGTGTAAGTGCCTCATTAATCTCTTCTTTGATATGTTATTGCACTTGGGCCACAAATTCAGCTCTTCAGCCACAATACAGAAACATAGAATCTTTAAGTACCTGCTTTTGAGGAAAAAAACACCTCTTGCTCTTGACAATGCTCTCTTAGGCACTGATGTTTCTTGGTTCTTGAAACCAAGAAACTTTTTCCCTTCAATAAACCACCATGTATCTACATGCTTGTCTTGTCCCACTCATTACTTTCAAGAAATAATCCAACTAGGTATTTTCTTTGATTTTTATCAGTGGTGATTTTTCTTGATTTCCAGATGAAGAGGTGAATAGATCTGAATCCACATATTATATCTCTTTGACCCTGTAAGAACCCTGTTTGGTTAAGGAATGATTTCCCATCAGCAGCAACCTTTTGAGATGTGTCAACCATCATCAACAACCTCCCGAGACCTGTCCTTAGCACACAGGCCATAATTCAGATATGCTTCTGATCTTTCAGTCATCCTGTTGGCAGGGAACAAGTCTGCAGCCGTATGAATTCCAGTTCAGTATGACCCATTTGGCACTGGCCTGAAGAAAGCTCCTACCTGGCACAGTGCCTTTTCCCTGGTCCTTCTCCAGAAGGCTTTTCAAGTAGCAAATGGACCTGCCATGATGCCAATGCACTTCATGCTAAATCACCAAATGGGGAGGTCTGTCATTGTAAGGAGACTGAACAAAAGTGTTTCCACAGAAAGAGGAATGCTTAGCCACAAAAAGAGAAGAATGGTTGCGGCTACAGATACTGAAAACTTGTGAAGTGTAAACTCCAGAAAAGGAAGATTTAAAAAATTTATCTGCCAGGTCATGAAAATCAAGAAGATAAGAATGAATCCTGAAATACCCTCTGATGGCTTACCTATGAAGAGAGTCCCTGGGAGAGCCTGCAAGGACAGCTGCAGAGAAAACAGGAAAGCAAAAAGAAATTTCTGAGCACATGAGACAATGCAGAAAACAGAGGAAAGGTGTTGTGAGTGGATGTCCTGCAATAGCTTGGAGAGAAAGAAGTGTGGAAGAGACTGAGTATAACTGCAGTCTCCAGTAGGGGAGCTCTGAGGTCCCCTTCTAATGTGGCAGCATCTCCTTTCTTGGAGAACCTGGCAGAGACTAACTAAAGGAAAATGGCAAGAGTTGGCAAGATAAGGGGAAAGGCGAAAGGGTTCTCAGTGATGTTGCTGTCAAACTAACAGTTTTGCAGGGGCAGAGAAGAGGAAGAAAAGTCATTTTACCTCTTTACAAATAGTATCAGATATGTGGCACTGACCAAATAAATCATGAGTGCACAGAGGTGGACCAAATCTTATTAGCCAGATCTTTTATATGGGATGGTGGTGGTGGGGGCACATTAAATGCAACAGGAAGGAACTTGATAAAAGCAAAATGTAGAACAACCCATACCATAAAAATGTTGCTTCTCACCAAAAGATTATCTCAGCCACTCCCATATTTTATGGGAAGTCAATCATTAATTTGCCATTTTACAGGAGGCATGGGAGTCTTGCCCATGGAAGGATGGAGATAGACATTTGCCTACCCCACTAGCTAGGCTGTGAGATACTCACCAGTGGTACACCATCCATTCACCTGATCTTAGTGCTGGGCAGGGAGAGGCAATTGAGACATGCCCTCATTCGGAAGAGGCTGGCCCAGGAGAAAAGCAGATGGCAGTAAAAAACCAAGCACAACTATTTCAAGAATCAGTATTTTGATTGATTGTGTCGATTGGCGCAGGATCCAGGCTGCCAAAGTCACAGATGGACAGATGACTACCTTTCTTACCAAACCATCCTCTCCATCAGGGGCCAACTCCTTAGTGCGTGGTCAGGCCTTGTGTGGTTCTTCTTTTGCAATTCAGGTGAATTTGAGTCTCAGTTTGCACATCTGTAGCTTTCATCCTTGCTTGTTAGCAAAGTGTTTGTGCTACTTGTTCATTGCACAGTTCATTTCCCTGTAGTTTTCAATGTATTCCAAGTTTCCTGTGCATGACTAAAACTGCAGCATTCTGAGAGAAAACTTAAAAAATGAAGTGAATAATTTCCTGGTTTTAGAGACAAGCACTGTGTACACTGTTTCTCAGGTGATTCACTCATAATTTACTTACATCCTTTTGAATGCAGGGATTCCCTTTGGCTAAGATATCAGTATGTGCTGACAAGCAAACGACTTCAACCAAAATCATCTTTTCTTTGCTCAACACTTAGCTGCAATTCCCCTCATCTTTTTTTCTTTCAGTGGGTCAGTCATATGCATTCTGCCGTCTGTATCCACTGGCAAATGGTGTCAGTGATCCTTTTCCTCAGCCTAATTTGCTTTCTTTTCACATGCTGTGCTTGCAAAACTGCTGTAGACAGAGCTCCTCATTAAAAAGAACTGAAACTTCTCACCTCAAGGATGGCAGAAATAGTAATTTTTTATGCTGAATTTTACTTAAGATAAATCTCACTAATGAAAAAAACATGGGTTTTATTCTTCTTAAATGTGAAATGGCACAGCAGGGAGCTTTCTTTGTCGTGTTCAGTGATCTGTTAAATGTTACCAAGCTATTTCTACAGGTAAGTAAGAAATTTGGGCTGTTTCCACTATGAGGAGAAACTGATATGTGAGATGTAATTTTTTTTTCTAAATGTCCCAGCCATCACCTTATCATCACTATGAGGTCCTCTTAAAACCTGGTCCTTCAGAAGAAAAAAAAAAAAAGACAAGACAGTGGTGAATAGCAGGAGTGCTCTCAGGCCACTTTGTTTGATGTTTATTGTGATGAGTTTAGATACAGAGGAATGATGACAATGTGGTGTAAAGCTTTGGATTCTGTGTGCTTTGTGTTAGTGCCCCCAAGTCTCAAACATTGCAGTTTGCTGGTAGGCTTTAAAAGCTTATTAAATGACTGGCCTTGTCCTAAACCCAGCAAACATCTTCTCACTCTCCTGCCATATTCCTCCCACAGCAGTTGTAATATAAAGGAAGCTAGTCAGAAAATGAAAGTGTTTGCAGAGGAACAAGAGTGAGAAAGAGCTAATACTTGATATTACTGATTCCTAATCTTTTCATTTTTGCTAAGACCCAAACAGTCTGCTATCACATGCAAAAGTTGTTTTACTGCAAGTCTTCTTCAAGACAATCTGTACAGACAACTTATATAATATTCAGTTCACTTTTAATAGCAGGGGAAACCATTCAGGACACCAAAATAAAACTGACAGGCACAGTAGAAGGTTTTCATTGGAACACCTCTTTCGTCTTTGTGATTCACAGGATATGCTGATGTGTTTTGTGCTGGTGAAACTGCCTGTACTTAATTTTACATCCACAGAGTTTCATTTGCTCACAAGCAAATAAAACGAACCTCTGAGAAATTGTTTTTTTTTTTAAAGCCGCAAAATGTAGTGACTAATTTTTTCTTACTTTTCATAAATACATTTTTTACACTCTGTACTTGCTCATCAATGACTCCACTTGCTTGACTGGAGTGTCCTCCTTTAACCATGAATGACTTTCAAGTCCAATGGGGTTTAATAATGCCACCTTCTGGTGGAAATGCAAAGAAAGCCTTGATACTGAGGATGGGCAGAAGGAATGATGGTGCATGCTTAGGACAGAGGGTCCTGCATGAGCAGGGATGATTGCAGGGCTGGTGAGAGGATGTGGTGACTCTGGAAATACTTTGCTCCAGGTGCTGTTAACCTTGTGTAAAAAGATGTATGCCACTGTCTACAGCTGCCCTTTCTGAATCTGACTGGATCTGTTAACCCCGGCCTGTGCATTCTGTGTTGTTTTCATGGTAACTTGTATTTTGTCCATCCCTTCACTGTAGCCTTCTGAAACCTGAAGTACCAGGAGGATCTGGAGAGCTTGGCTCAGCAATGGGACCAAGAAAAAGCAACTGAACAAGAGGCCAAGTGAGGGTGAGCTTTAATGGTTCAAACGAGGGCTCCCTTGGAGGGGAAAAAAAAGCTCTGATCTCTGTATGAGGACACCTATTTCCTAAGAGAGGACCCAGAGGGGAGAGGGACTACAATACAGTAAAGGCTCACTGCAGAAGGGCTCTGAAACCACTTGGAAGTTATGACCTGGTACATCTTATTCACCTCTAATACTGCCATTCACAAAACAGGCCAACCAAGCTTTGAGCCTCCTCAGACATCATTCTTAGAGGGTGAAGAAGATGAGCTGGGGAAGGTCCTTCATCTGTACCAGAAGGCCTAGCAGGATGTCCCTAGGAAGTGCTGGAAAAGCAATTCCTGTGAACACTTAACCCGTTCCCCATCCCTGGCTGGTTGTAGGCCATTAGCACTATTGGTTGAGGTCCATCCAGTGGGAAATGCTCCCCTTTGCCTTGTGCTCCAGCTATGGCCAAACTGGGATCTGTGTTGCTCAGCAATTGCCTGGGGCAAAGGGGGTGGCAAAGGGCTGTGGCCAAAGGTGTTGCAACAACCTGCTCCAGGTGCCTTTCAGACATACCATTTCCTCTGGTTTGCTGCTGTCTGGTTGGAGACTGGAAAAATAATTGAAGCTGCAGCTCAGGGTTTTAAGCAGCTCTTACCTGTAAGGAACCGTCCTGGTCTGGGGCCCAGGAGATTGCACATGGGAACAGTAGCTCCTGAGTGACACCAGGGGGAACTCTCTTGTCGGCCGGGCTGTGCAGCCATCGCCACTCTGCTCACACAGCTTTGTCGGTGTCCTCCAGCGTGCCCTGCAAGCGTGGGCCACTGCAATCTCTGCTGCCATTTCTTTGTCTCTCCGTGCCGCTGACTTTAATTTTAATGTAGCAGATTTATGGGCTAAAGGCAAACTCTTCGTGGGAGAAATGCAGCTTCTCTGTTGCCTGCATTATCCTGGCATATGGACCTTTATGCTGTGGGGCTGTTGCAGTGCAGCTGGATATGGAGCAGCGACAAATGTATGTAATTTATCAGAGACTTAAAATCTGAGTGGGGTGGGAAACAGACTGTTCCAGTGACAGCTGCAGCTGGAAAGTGGATAATATCCCCTCTATGTTGAAACAGCAGTGCAAGAGTCCTTGCTTGGATTCTCTATCCTGTTCACTAACCTCTACCTTCAGTGATATAAAGTCCCTGTGCTCCTTCGTGATGGAAGTATCATGGTTGGAAATTTGGAAAATGTAAACTGTTCTTCACAAGCAAACCATTTTCCCCATGTCCAGTGGGTGTTATTTTATGTATTTTCTTAGGGAGAGGAATGAAAAATATGATATATTAGTATTTTTGTGTTGAATATTAGTGTAACAAACAAAATCAGACAGGAACAGTGGGTGGATTTTTTTGGTATTGAGAACCCTGTGTTAACACTGGCCTTGTAAAATGCAGGTTGTGAAGTTTGGGTGTGTATGGTGTGAACCAATTCACTGAAAAACAGTGGCTACCAAGTAAATTAGGAAGTTCTGCTTAACAGTGGCAGCAGAATTATTGCCAGCTTCAGCAGAAAATGTTTCTGTGGCAAGTGTCAGAAACCAAACTCTAATAGTTAGAAATTGTTCTCAATTTTTGCTTTGATTACTGAATTTGAATTTCAAAATAATCACTCTGGATGACACAAGATTTCAGTAGAGTTTCAGTAGAGTCCTACAGAGTTAAGAAACTGAAGTGCAAACAGTAAAACTTTGAGCAGGACTAGGCAAGTCAATGCAGAAAATATTTCATTCAGTGCTGTTTGAGAAATGGTGTGTCAATGGCCTTTGGCAAAGCATTGCATCATGCTTGGGCAATAACTACAGAGGAAAGGCATTACCAGCTAGGACCTGCAAAAGCAGCTGTGGGTGGAGATAGTGCGACTTCAGGTTTTCTTTGAATAATTCTCATTTGTCTTTTAGTGACAGCAGGACTTGGGACTTGCATGGATTGGACTTGTTCTCTCATTGTCCTTCTAGGACAAGGGTTTTGGATCACCCACAATATTTCACTGAGGGACCTCACAAAGGTTATAGAGACAAAATGGAAATGGCAGAACTTAACCCATGATCCATTAATTAATTAATAATTTCTCTGTGAAGAACATCATTAAAACTTCAGACTACCCTGAGCCAGGACTTCAAATCCACTCCCAGCAAATGTTGAATCCAAAGGAAATGTGTAGGTAGTGACTGCCTCCTTCTGATGCCAGTGTTGAAAATGACATCTTGCAATGCTGAGCAATGTCCTAGGCAAATGTGAGGCTCTGTCTGGCTGCACTTCTAAGATTTTTGTCAAAAAACCCAAGAATTCAGGGTGGCCAAAAAAAAAAAAAAAAAAAAGTAAATCCTATTATTTTGGAACAGTGGTGTAATATTTGAATGAGATGGATTCACAGTGGTACCTAAAAAATACTGATGTCCATGTGTTTCATTGCAAGCAGTTTGGCTGAATATGTGTCTTGTTCATTCTATTTTCAAGTAGAACATGAAATATAGTTGTGAACCTGCCGAGGAAATTTGGATTCAGGTTTTATTAGTTCCTCAAACTGCAACCCGGCTGGGAAAAGATTTATGGTAAGTGTCAGTGTGATTCTCAAACAGGAAGAAGTTGATCATGATGAAAGACTAAGACGCAAAGATAGCTCATCACCCTTCAAAACCCCAAAGCTCAACACCCACCCCCCAAACCCAGAGATTTCCTGACCTCCTTTTTGCACAACCAAATGCTATTCAATGGATAGATACAAGTGTGTGTGCATTTCCATGCGTAAATTGTGACTTGCTAAGTAAACAAAAGTCTGTCCTTAATTTATGGCATATGAAAAGGTTTTATCCGATACTGAGAGACTGATTTACCTTCTCATGAGTAATGGATAGGAATTGGATGTTGCAGGTCCTCACAGATGTGTTGACCCAGTCTAAGAATACGTGTCTCAGTGCTGTGCATAGAAAAGCTTTTCAGGTTGTAAACTAACTAGGCAGTTAGAAAACAGCAGCTTCCTGCTTCAGGGGTTTTGAAACAGAAGTTGTATCTTTAAATAATGGATAAAATTAACTGAAAGTCCAGTTCTTAAAGAGACACCAACAAGCTTTCACTCAGGCTTGAACGGTGCAGTGCAGCAAAGGGCAGCAATGCCTGTCTCAGCTGCAGCTGAACCCAGACCTGGTGAAGTTTGCTTCTTGCTGCTCTCAGAGCACTGGTATGTCTCATGGAGGCCAGCATTTTTAAAGGAACAATTACAAGAATAATCTTCCTGCTAATACAAACAAAATGAAAATGGTGATTTTGGTTTTCACTTGGGTTTTCAAAGCCTTACCACTTCTCCTATGAGGAGGAACCTGCATAAACTAGCAGTTTGTTGCAGAGCCCAATGCCTAGAAACCCCCCTGAAGTTTTTAATTTCCTTGCCTTAATATTGAGCAAGGAAACCATTCAAATAAGTGGAAAATTCTATATAATAACTTGCAAATTCATGTCATAAAACTTGACAGTGTTATGCTGGCAATCCTTGGAAGTATTCCATTGCACAGTGTGGTGAAGACAGGAGTGCAGGTTGTCAGGAGGGGCCCTTGACTTTGAAGTGAAGGATTTCTGCAGCTTGCAGAGGAGCCAGGGCTGTCGAGGCAGTGTGACTCACAGTAGCAAGTCTGCCCTGCCAGAGAAAGATGCATCTGGAAGGAGTGGGATGCACTGTGCCAGTGATGGGTAAGATTGCTGGGGAACCACTGGGGCAAAGCAGCAAAAGGCTCTTCTTTCCCAGAGAGCTTGCATAAAGATCTGGGTTTCCACCTTTCATTGTGGAGACAGTCCATGGATTGTATTTAAAGGTGCCTTTTACAATTCCTGCTCAGTAACTCACCATTGTCTGAAAGATCAAAGGGAAGTTAAATAAACCAAGCACGATTGCATTGCTCAGCTTGGCAATCCAATGTCTTCAGGCTGATTTCATGCCGATAACTTCTTGTTTAGTCTCAGAGCCTTCCTCTTTCTTTCTGCACATCTTGACATTCGTTAAAAAAAAATTGTAAAAATACCATTTCTTAAAATACCACTTTCTTGGGGGTAGGGAAAAACCAAGTTGCCTTGTATCACTTAATTAAGCAGACTAAATTTTGAAAAATAATTTAATTTCAAGTAACACTCATGCTACACTTAATCTTAGAAAGCAAGTCTGGAGTCTGGAAGTCCACTTCTAGCTGAAAATTGTAAAATGGAGCATAGAGAATGTATTTCCACCAAATACTATGAGTTTTATGAAAAGGCAGTTTGTTGGGGGTTTTTTTGTTAGGTTTTTTTTTTTTTTTTAAATGTAGAGTGTGATTAGTTCAGTAGCAAAAAAAATGGAATATTTGTGAAATTATTGCCATTGGAAAATTGCTCAATAGAGACACTCTCCTCCAAGTTTTCTTCAAAACAAGGTGGTACTAAGGTCCATGAAAAAAGGCCCTACTCCTCCGCCTGATACTCTGAAACAACTCTTTTATGTTAGTTCAAAAGTGAGAGTGTTTCTTCAGACTTGATGTATTACCAGTTGCATCAGTGTACAGAATTAGGGTCGCACTGCCATGGACTTGTTTTGTAAGATTGGTCCTTGATTTTTACTTGTAAGGTGAACTCAGTTTCATTATTGGCAACAGTCCTTTTTCCATTCACCTAACTCTAGTCCACAGTGCCAACAAATTCTCCTTTGCTTTTGCAGCAGATGATGGCAGGAGTTTCCCTGGGAGGCCTCTGGTAAAGGACTCTGATTGACATTTTCCACCCCCAGTGCATTGTTACTGCACAAGTGGCAAGGATATTTGGAGGCTGTGGAATGCACGTGGGCAATGTGTCCTCTGGGATGTGTTGTATCTGGGTACAGCTGCAGTTTTCCCTGAGGAAATCAGCTGTGGTGGGGGAGGCCCCAAAGCTTCAGGAAAGCTGGGGTAAGCAGCATGGGCAAGTGGTTATTTTGTCCCCAAAGCCATTGTCTATGACAGTGTAGACACAGTTGGTGTTTCCAACATGCAGCAAGCAGGGCATGGGTGTGAGGCATGGACTTACCATGCTCAGCTTGGTTGTGCTATATTTGGACCAAGCACAGTGATACCCAAACCCACACTCCTAGTTCCCCTTGTTCCAGAAGGTGCTGATGTCCACTGATGAAGCTGGCAGCCACTCATTCAGCAGAGCCCTTGGGAAGTGCAGAGTGAAGGGTTCCACTGAGCTTTGGCATTTGGCTGAGGCCAAGCCCATGGAAATTGGGAGATACGCCTGCTGGCATAACTCTAATCCTTAAGGATGGTCCTTGCTCTGATTGCTAAAAACACAGAGTGTGCACTGTTGACACTAAACACATGTTCAGAAATAACTACATTTATTTTTTTTTAACAGTGTGACTTTATTACACATGAAAGCACAATCAAAACATTTGTTGCAATCAGTAACCACCAAATATCTTCCTTATGGACATATAGCATCAAAAAGACACCCCTTTACAATCAAAAATACTCCCCTTTCCTAATAGCCAGTCACCATTCATTAAAGAGATTTCTCCTCCTTAAAAAATGAGTTTACATCTGTGTACATCAGTACTTCATGCACATACACTGACACATGCACAAGTTGCTTTGGTGGAACTATTCAAAATTTCCCTATTCTTAAATTCTTCTCCTCTTCCTTTTCTAGGCACAGAGCCCTCCCTCCTTTTGTTTCTACTTTGCCATCTTCCTAACTCTTGATTCTATTCCATGTTCAATACTGACATATTGTACTGCTTTTGTTTTTAAAATCTCTACTGGTTTAGAATATTTAATGCTTAACAAAAGGCACGTCAGTAATTCAGTGCAGGCATTAAGGCTTTTCATATGGATAATGGCAACCTCTCAGTGGTTGCTATCCATGCAGGAGACATATAGAGATATATTTCTCCATCCCAGAGCCTTTTAGGCAAAAATAGAGCCATCCTGGTCGCTGGTGTTCAGGGTTATGTTGCTGATCACCATGCTTTCTCCATAACTAATTGAATGGGTGACCTGGTAGCGACTGCAGGGTCCACAGAAACACAGGAATGGACAGTACTTCAAGCAGACATGGTAAAGGTATTTCCTGAATTTTTCCCCAGCAAAGGCATAGATAAGAGGATTGAGACAACAGTGACTGAATGCAATGGTTTCGGTCAGGTGCATTGCATAGTCAATTGATTTAATTTGGTTGCAATTCGTGAATAACTCATAGTGATTTAAAGTATCCAGAAAAATCAGTACGTTGTAGGGAGACCAAAATAGAAAAAACACCACCACCACAATCAAGATCAGTTTTATGGCTCGTGCTTTTTTCTGATTTTTGCAGGACAGGAGGGTTTTGATGATCCCACAGTAGCAATAAAATGTGATACAGACTGGGATTAAAAAACCGATGGTATTCAGCTCCACATTGCAGAACACCGGCCAAATGTTCTCCAGCTTCTGTGGGAAGACAGCAGTGCAGTCATTTTCCACCAGCTGGGAGAACACAAAATGTGGCACTGACACTAGAACTGCTATTGCCCACACTCCACAGGTTACAAAAAAGCCATGTCGTATTGTTCTGGATTTCAGAGAATAAGTTGCCCGGACAATGGCCAAGTACCTGTCGACACTGATAACAGTGATAAAGAACATGCCCCCAAAGAAACCGATGAAATACAGCGAGGAAACAGCTGTACATGCAACAGTCCCAAGGGTCCATCCACGGACTGTGTTGGAAGCCCAGAACGGGAGGGAGATCACAAAGAGAAGGTCAGAGACAGCCAGGTTCAGGAGATAGATGTCAGTGATGCTTTTTTTATTGCCTTTCACAATGGCAAAAACCACCATTAGATTCCCTGTGAGGCCAAGAGCAAACACCGCAACGTAAAATATTGGCAGAAATATTTTCCCAAATTCTTGGATGTCGGTTTTATTGCAGGAGAAAATGTGTTCATCATAAGAGTATTCAGGTGTTGTTTCTGCATATGGCTCCGTCATGCTGAATTTGCTGGCTACAGGCAAAATGAAAAGAGTAAAGAGAATAACATTAGAGTGATCTTGTATCTGCTGTGGTAAAATACTGAGGGACTGCACCAAGCAGCCTTGGGAATTTATCACTATTTGGTTTATAAGCGGGGGTTGTATTACTGTGGAGCTGACCGTAGTTACATTATAACAAAAGCCCAGACTCTGCCATGACTTGCACTCCTCTGAAAATTAACTGTTTAGGATAAGAAGAATATTGATGAGAATTTCAAGGGCTGTAACTTAAGCCCTTGAAGATGGCAGCACTTAAGATGGCAGCACCAGGAGCAATGCAGTGCTGTGCCAGCCTGTGGGGCAGCGCTCGGCAGGAAACGGTATTTTCACAAGTTGTTGTTTATCAGATTCAGTGCCTGTCAACACCCCAACAGCCCCATCTCCCCCACATGTCGACCCTGGGCTGGAAGGGTGGCAAGACACCCAGTCTGGCCAGGCCTGAGCTGATGCTTGCTGACATGGGAGGAGCAAAGTCTGCACTGGGACATCACCTGGGAGCAAGGGTACCTTTGATGAGGCTTTCCTAAAAATCATCCCATGATCAAAAGAAGAGAAATTATATTGACCCTCTTCCTCAAGCAACAAAGCATTTTGTGACTGCTCCTGCTTTGGATGCAAGGTTGGAGCCAGGAATTCACCTTGGCTGAATCCAAAGAGAGTATGAGGTGCAGGCATGTGACCTCTGGGCTCACTGGTCTGCACACCCGAAAACTCAGAGCACCTGTCAACTCCTCTGCACTCCCTTGGGATGCAGTGTTCAAGTCTCCACAAACACTTCTGTTTGCAAGCAGTCAAAAATCCTATAGGAGCGCAGATGTTGCTGTATTCTGTCTGCTCCCTGGCTGAGTAAAGAGCTTGTAAATATCCATTACTTGCTCTCAGTGTAGGAGATAGAAGAAATTGAGTGTGTTACACTGTGCAGAAGCCCAGGAAGATGGCATGATGGAGTTTTGGCATGACCAAACCAGCCTGTTAAAGCCGAGAATGAAAGAAAAGGACAGTAATAACAAACCTGCTACCAATAACTGCCCCGTGGTCACAGTGTCACCATTTTCTTGCAGGAATCTCCCTCTGCCTGTACAGAAGGGACTCAGTTCAGCAACCATAAGCTGTCTCTCTAATAGAGACGTTTGCGTCTCCCATTAGTGGGAGATGTAGTCAGTAAAGCCAACAAAAAAGAGCAGTGCATCTCATTCAATGCAGGTCATGCCAAATCTGCTTAAATACAAGACAGACTGCTTTCCAGACTGTGGACCACACTGATGAAATTTCTTTTCCCAAATACCAGGGGAGCATGATCACATTGCTCTGACTCCTGATGCTTATAGCCAAGTGATTGGAATCCTAGCCTGCATGTCCACATTTCAACGATAGCAGTAGTTTTTATTTCTGTTTAGAAATAAGCCTTGCATGATTAAACATGAAATAAAGATATCATCACGTGTGAGACAGTTTTCTATGACATGTTTTAACTACAGAAATCTTCCCCATGAGTTGCTACTGTGACCATGTAGACATTTTTTCCTAATGCCTCATTGCCAGAGCATTGTAGTGTTGGTTGTGAAGTTCTGGCCTCTCATCTTATAGCTACATCTCAAAGAGGGGTGGGTTTTTTGTGCTAGCTGGAAATGCAGGCTCACCATTTCAAAGTTTCTCTTATTCTGAAAGGTCAAACCCTAATAAGAAGTGCCCGTAGACTCTAGTAAACATCTCTGTGGTTTGCACAGGAAAAGTGGGCTAGAAAGGGCTGTCTCAGCATTGGTAGCTCTGGGGCATGGGCACGGTGTGGGGAAAGCTATTTGTAGCAGGCAGGAACACCCATGGGCAGAGCAGCTCATGCAGCATCTTTCTGCTTGAACTGAGAGCTGAGTCTGCCTTCAGAGTCTAATCAGCCCCTGCTTGCAGCCTAGCTCAATTCTCCAGCCTGTGGAGACTCTGTATCTGACACCAGCGGAATTAAAGGGATACAAACAGGAAAAGCTTAGGTGCTGAGGCAGAAGCTGACGGCAATTGCAAAAAGGATACTTATTGTCTACTGGTGAGATTGCTAAAGTTTTGCCTACAGAGATATTGTCCTCTCTTTATCTGCCCTGTTGGGGGATACAGATATGAGCAGGAGACATCATACATAATCTCAGTAACCCATCATTTTCTGCCTTCCCAACCTGATTTCTTTCTTCTTTTCTGAGACTAACTGCATGCAGCAGAAGCCCCAGGGTACACCAAATGTCCTGTGCTGAATATGTGTCACTCTGTCAGCACACCCAGCTCCTTTGCCACCAGAGCCTCCGCCTTTTTCTGTGGGCTCATGTGCTCCACAGCTGGTTCTTCACTGATGCAGCAGTAGCTGAGGGCTACAAAAGTGACTGACTGGGGCAGGAGCACCTGCTCTGTGAGAAGATGCTGGGTTTGGTCAGCCTCAACAAGAGATGTCTCAAGAGGGATCTAGAGAGAAGGTGTAAAGGTCAAGCAGACAACTTTCCTCAGAGGAATAAATAGCAATAGCCATAGGAAATCACTACTTAATGTATGAAAAATATTTTGCCCTGGCAGTGGTCAAACACCAGGACAGGGCTCCAGGAAGGCTGCAGGATCTAATCCCTGGAGGTACTTGAAACTTAGCCAGCCCTGCTCTGTGCATGGGTTTGGACAAGAGACCTCCAGAATTCCTGTCCTTTCCCTGTGACTCTGTGACAAAGCCAGGCAGAGGTCATGCTGTTTCTGCAGTGTGTCCCAGCTTCTTCTCTGCCATGTAAGCTCCTGTTTCAGACATGTCTTTCCTGGTCTGACAGCCAGAAGTCTCATCAGACAAAGAGGAAAAAAAATATTGAAACCTGCTTGTATCCCTGTAACAACTTTGCTAATTGTGCAGTCATCTAGAGTGGGCTGTTCAGTGGTACTTGCCTTGACTGTCTGTGCTGTGTGAAATCCCTGATCTGGAGAGGGGGAATGTGCATTGCTTTACTCTCCTCTCTAAAAACCTCTGGCTGTGCTGGTTTTTAACATACTTTCTCCCTTAATTCATGTCTAGAAAGTCAGTTTGTCCATCTGGAGAGTTTCCACATGTGTCTGTAGAAGCCGTGGTGCTCTGTTGGACACAGAGGATATCACACATGTAAGGAAATGCAGCTCCCACTGCAGGTTAGCCCTCAGGTCTGGCAGACTTCTGCACTGGCACTGCCTGTAGAGAAAGCTGGGTGTGGGAATGGCCACCTTCTTCACTGGAAAACATTTACACCAATATGCAGGAGGAACTCCTGGCCTTAGTGGAGTAAAGAGAAGCATCGCTTGTGGTGGGATTTTTCCTGAAATACCTCTTCATTGAGTAATCTCCTCTAGCTCACTGATGAGGATCATTTATTTCTAGAGTAGCAAGTTATTTCCTTTACCCTTGGATGGGTGCTTGTGGAGTCTATGGTACCTACAACAACGGGAAGGGCAAGGTTCTGTTTAGCATGTCCAGGGGCAAGCGAGGGTTGCACTTATTAAAATGACATTGGTCTTTGAATCTGCTGGCAGTCTGTGGCTTGTTCACTCTCTAGCTCCAGCAGCCACATACTCATGTCCTTCCACCACAACTCATCCTGCACAGGCAATGCTGCCAGTACTGTTTGAGTATTTAGTTCCTCTGATATCACTTTGCCCAGTTTAAACTGATGATATTCAGTAGGTGGACTGCAAAGTGAAAAGGGCTCCCAAAACACAGCCCATGCCAGATAGACATAATGTGTTGAAATGATATCGCACCTAAAGAGAGAAACTTAGATCTGCCCTTCCTCCATCCTTCCCTGACAGGTGTTCTCTGTCAGCCCCTCAAAGTCCTCCACAGCACATGCTATGGTCTTCTCACCATCAGCTTTAAACTAATTTTCTCTTTTATACTTGCAATAAATGTTCACCTAAAGGATGGAGAGAACTGAACAGTGTAGAGGACACAGACGCAGGACTGCAGACTTTGAGATTTCTCCACCAGACATTTTCCCTTGCTGACTGCATGAAATAGTAGATTCACTTCTGCTTCTTATGGAGCTGCTCAACCACTTTTCTCTCTCTCCAGATTTCCCCAGTGGTTTTACACCCTACTCTTCACAAACACTTCTGCTCTTAATCATGTTTATAGCTATCTCAAAGACCACAGTCTGCAAGACCAAGACCCCTGTTTCTCAACCCAGCTATTCCCAAGCACCATCTGCACCCCATGTAATACATAGGGAAGTGAAATTGTGAGAGGTCTGCAAACTCCTCTAAGGACCAGAAGTTGCATTTCAATCTTAAAACAACACTGGCATCAGGCTGGGTGACACAAGATTTGACAAGAGTCAAATCCTGTTTATGCATTTAGTCTTTCCAGGTGTCATCCCTGGCACTTCAGCCAAGCACCACATTACAGACTTTACTGCCAAAAAGAGGGGGATCTACAAGCAGTTTGCCTCGCTGTGATTTCTCTCCTGCCAGCAAATTAAAAGAAGTGAAAAAACCAACCAAATCCAGATGTCTGCCAGAGGGTCACGCTTCAGATTTGCACAATATGTTAATAAAAGTATTTAAACCTCAGAAAGATTTTCACAGCTTAGTCAGCATTTCTGAGTCATGCTGACTTACATGCTTTTCTCATGTTGGCAAAGCATGTCTTCAGAGCATACTGAACAGGCTGAGAATTCAGCTGGCCCTGGGAAGCTGTAGGCTTTGTGAGAATGCCTGTGAAACCCTACAGGTATATATCCCTTTTTCACCCTTAGATCTGAGCTGCCATCATCCTACCCAAACATAAATGCTTTTTTGCTCTTGCAAATACACCTGCCTGCTTCTTCTCAGCAAGAACACAGGGATGACCTTAGCCACCTTCAAATTAAATATTGTGGCTATGGTGGCACTTCTAACATCCTAAAGAAAGAGACTAAAGGAAAATAACCAGAACTGGGTAGGAACTAGGAGAAGATATATGCCTTAATAGCACTTTGGGTAAAACTTAACCAGTCTGGCACTAAGCAGCTACGACACAATCATCAAACTGCCACGGACACCTGTAACCACAGCTTAGATGATACACAACCCAAAATGTAGACTTATGGGTAACACATTAACCAGAGACTCAGTTGTTACTCAGGGGCTCAGTTGTTACTCAGGGGCTCAGTTGTTAGTCCTACACCCTAAGTTTCCTGTAACTCACTTAACATATCTTTCAGAGCAGGGTGGTTCCATTCATAGGGGATGGCCTCTGGAGTTGCTTGGGATCATGTTAGATAGCCAGAGTCAAAAGCAAGCCCATCCCAGCAGATGCAATTACTTTAAATCTTAAATTTCAGTCTTTTATTCAGTCCCAAATGGGGAGATGTTCTCCCTCTTCCACCTCTGCATGCTGACCTTCGAAAGTGGGCAGCAAGGTGAAATGGCCAATGTAGCCTAACCTTTAACCCAGGCAAAATGAAATATAAACTGTTAAGGGGCAGAGTCCAGCTAAGGCAAGTATGTTTGGTTTTATAGAAGAGGAGCATCAGTTTGGACATCTAATGGGATCACAAGGTCGATAAGGCAGCTGTGTGGGAGAGTTGGAGCTCTGATTTTCACTACCTGCTTATTTGGTTAACACATCTCCAGCCCAAAGCAAACCAAACAAAGCATTGCAATGGGATTTGGACAGGTTAGCCATCAGAGCTCAAAAGACAGACATCTGTGGAGGAAGTCTTGCCGAACTAGGAATATTGCTTATAAAATGTTCGTGGAAATGACAAGTTGAAAGCCAAAAACTCTGGTATTTTCATCATTGCTTTGAAAGCACATTGGCAATGAGAGCTGGCAGGGGCACGTGATAAAAGGGTTACAGAATTGGAGAGTGATTCAGACAATCTGAGTAATCTGAGGCTTCTTGGATGATTCACATTGGCTCTAGTGTAGCCAAATGTAACCAAAGTGACACACTTGGGAGTTAAACAACACGGGCCATGTCTCAAGAGTGGGGGCATATCCGAAAGGAAACTTGACTGCAAGAAAAGCTGATGCAACCCTCAGGTGTTAAAAGAGCTGCCAGATGGGAAGGAACAAAAGAGGGATGATTCTACCATAGCAGATCTTGATACAGGGGCTGTAGGCGTAATTTGTTAACACTTGATTTTGCTTTTGCTTGTGTTAATAATCTTGCTAATTATTTGAGTGGGATTAGACATATCTTACAGTGATTCATGGAAACTCAAACCAGAAAAATGCAAGAAAGAAATAAAATTAGCATTTTTAACAGTGAAAGGTTAATGGCTGGAACAGACTTCAGGTAGAAAAAGGACATTTTTGCATGTCTGAGAGTCTCCACATTGAGAGAAGGTATCAGTCTGGGAGATGGGGTTGGGCCAGACACAGTGAAGAGCCTCAGCAGGAGGGTACTGGGTTAAACCCTACAGACCGTGTTGGGGCAGGCTTCTCTTAACAACCATGACTCTCCTCTGGTAATAAATGACTGAAAAAGCTAAACTGTCCTCTCCCCAGCACTAGCTAGCCCAAATCCTTGGAGGTGACCCCTGGAAGGAAGAAGGCTCCTGTGAAAAGCACGGCCAGCTGCTAGTGTTGGGTTAGCAGTGAGGCTATAATGATGGCAGTGGAAAGAAAGCAGCACAGTTTGGGGATGCTGTTATCAGTCACTGTGTTGAATCCTGTGTGGTTTTCCACCTAACCAGCTCTTTTTTCATTCCTCCCTAACTTCTGAGTGAGTGTGGTGTAATGCCACATGTTCCCTGCCCCTCCAGTTCTTTCTTGATGACTTTAACCTGAAGAAATTCCTTTCTTTGGTGTTTCTTCTTTCTTCTGTCATTTATTCTCAGATCAACTGGACTGTTTCAGTGGCCCATCAGAGTTCTGCAAACCTAATGACTGGTTTTTTGATTTGGGTGATTTAATTAATGGAGACTCCCCCCAGTAATCTGAGGACAGGTTTTTTTAAAAGCAAGTAGTTCTCAGGGATGCTTTGTTATTGAATTTTCCAATTCAAGGTGAAGTTGAAGTTGCAGAAACACAATGCTGAGGCTTTCACAGAATTAGGCTACTTAAGGCATCTTAAGTAAATGACTCAGAAACGGAAGCTGACAAAACCACTGCTGATAGGATAAATATAAGGCTGAATATTGCAGAGGCCTTTGATCCCTTTACAATGGTATTTAGGTCAAAGATATTTAAAAAAAACCAAAAAAACCTCACTTCCCCAATCCAATTATACAGTTTTTACACCAATATCACAAACTAAATTTGGAGCAACCACCACCAGCTGAAGATGAGACGCATGTAAATCTACAAACTTTAACCAATAGTTTTTGGTGAAAGTATATGTTTGAAAAGATCAGACTTTGATCATGGAAGACAGGAGGAGATAATGTATAGTCCAAAATCCATATGGGTCTTTCTCATCTTTGCCTAGGGCATTACAGTTTTGGAAAGTGCTTTCTCAAAGGTGCTCCATGCTCACCTGGAGATAACTGCAGCACATCAAGTAACCAGGGCACAAGTTTTATATTAGCCCATCACATCAAAATTAGGTGTATTCATGATTTATAAAGAAAACACAAAAACATGAACTTACTCCTGTCTCTGCCAGTGGCAAGGGCTTAATCACCTGCATTTCAGAGCAACAACAGAGGTATTATTTTGAACAAGATCTCGCCCTTGCTCCATCAGTGCTCTGGCCAGGCTGGTGGCAATAACTCTGGCCATTTGTGCACAGCAAAGCAGGCACAGGGGACAAAACCGTGATGTCCTGGGCACATCCTGCCCCCAGCAACATCCCTCCACTTTCTGGTTTTGTTGCCCCACCAGGAAGAGTTGCTGTGAGCCAGTTGGGAGAGACAGCTCTACCACAGAAGTGTGTGGTTTGCTGGGACCAGGGCAAGTCCTGCCAAACCTCTGGCAGCTCATCCCTGTGGTTGCTGGTGTATTTATAGCAAAAGCTGAAGTTTTCAGTGGTTTTAGCTCCTTCCCTTGGCATTAGGGGGACAAAGCCCCTCTGAGGCTGACAGGGTGGATATGCAGGAGCCTTGGTGCCTGCACACTTAAAGGAGAAGGGAATAGGTTCAGGTTTCAGGGCATGCCCAAGTGTCTTGAACAAGTGAACCTGTTTCAGAAATGACTAAATGCATTGAAGAAAGATGACCTGACAGTGTAACTCAGACTCAGCATCTCCCCTGCATCTTAAAACTGAGGTTCAAAAATCATTGAAATTATTCTGAAATTTGCATCCCTGTCTCTCATGGTGGTCTTGATCCTATGACCAGGAGCAAGGGTCCTCTGCAGAGCCTCTGCAGCCTGAGATGGTTTCCAGGCAGTGTCCTGCTCCCAGGGACCAGCATGCGGGTGGAAAATTAGGTAAATGGTAAGTATTGTTGCAGAACAATATTTATTTTGGTCATCACAGAGGCTGGGGAGCATTTCAACTCAGCTGCTGGGGAAGAAATAGCAGAGCTGAGGGAGCAGCTGCCCTCCCAAGAGCTGTCTATGGGGAACTGAGTGTTTGGGATTGTCATCTAACGACGGTGACTGGGTAGTGACTGCCATGATCAGGTTTGTCTTGGAAAATTTATTTCATGGGTGTGTCATCTAGCCTGTTAGTTCCCCTAATTGCCCTTTCTGTTTGCACAGTAGCTCAGGAACTCTCTATATATATTTTTTTTCATATGTAGCACTGAGCATTTTGCCGGTGTTCTCTTACCTGCTTTTCCTCAGTATTTCTTTTTCCCAGGTCTTCCCTTCTTAAGCGGCATTCAAATTTCTTTTTTATTTTCTGTTGAAGGAACAGTAAAAACAGATGATTGCTTGTAGCTATGAGCATTGTTTGTACTTGTTTAGGTTACTGTTGGCTCCATCCTCTTGCTGCCTTTATTGTGGCATCTATTTGCTTCCTGCCCCCAACCCCTTTTTATGATTAATAATTTCATATCACCTCAGCATCCCTGAGAAATCTGAGAAGGCTCTCTAGCAGTGGGAGACTTTCTAAATAATCTTCTCCGCCGTTTCAGAGAGCAGAACATATTATCCCTTCTTGACTGTGTATGGGTGAGATTTAAGTTCTGGAGTCGCCAGCTCCTTCCTGGGAATATCAAGTTTTCCATGGGATTTACTCTCAATTTATTATGTGTTGTCTTTTGTCAAATTTTAACGTTTTCTTCTCCCCTTTGGACTTTTTCTGCACTACCCAAACCCTTGTGATTCATTGCATTTGCTGTCTTCTATCCTGTCATCAGCTTCTCTGCCTCGGGCTACACTGCCTGCACACAGGGTTTGCCACAGCTACCAGATTTTGGGAACCACTCTTCTGGATCTATGCTTATATCACACAAGTACTGAAGGGGTTGCCACCACTGTATCACCCAAATATCTCACCCAAAGCAGCAGACACCTTTATATAACATCTTTCCTGTGGAAAGCTGAGTCACAGAAAAGTCAAGTGTGTCATACAAAAAGGTAAGGATTTTCAAATGTCTTGAATTTCCATTGCTCTCTTGCTGGTCTGTCTGTATCAGACGCTTTCTATTGACTCTACTAGATTTTCTGCTTTGGGCTTTATTTCAGTGTCAATGATGTTTTGGATGTTGGTTCACTGAACAAAGCTAGAAGCAAGCAATGTTGGTGAGTTGAGAAATCCCTGCAGACATCAAACAAAAAATTTCTAATGAAGTAGAAGGGCTGTATCTTCTTGGTCTGTCTTTCTGGGTTAATGTTGCACACTAGTCATACATCAGCATTTGTTAACCTTGAGGATTTCTATCCAGGGTGCCTTACCACAAGATGCCACAAATAATTAGTGAGCAAGTAAAATTTATCTGTCCTGGTTCACTTTGTTAACAAAGTGCTTCTCTTTTTACTTTCACAGTTTGTAAACATTAACCACATCATCTTTACTCAAATTAAATATAATTTCGATTCCAAGCACTAAGAAGTGAAGAATTTCCTTAAGTTCATCAGACACCATTTCATCTCATCTTGCTGTCAAGTAAGAGGAAAAATTTAATTGTCACTTACCTTAGTTCATAGCTGCATTGAAAACCAATGCTTTGTTCAAGCTGACCATGTTTGGGCTCATATGTTTCCTCTTCTCTAGTGTTCATGCCTACATGAACTGTTGGTTTCCTGGGCTGAGCTTTGTGGCTGAGCTGAGAAAGCATTAATGTGCTGTGCTTGGGTCCTGCTGGCTCCTTGTGAAATTGTGAAGTAGGATGCAGAGGAAGAGAAGTGCTTACAGGGAAAAGGACTTGCACAGAAGACAGAAATGTCTGAGGTGCTTCATACTTAGCATGTCAAAGCTGTCACCCCCTTATTCTATGCAGAATGAGATATTTTTCACTCAGACATGGTACAGTGTGTAGAAATACAAGTTTGGTGCAATAGCAGGGGTCTTGGGCAGTGATGACACAGGATGCAGCACAGAGGAGTACAGATATAGGATGGTAGAAGATGGGGCATAGCCTGGCACTGAGGAGCCTCACAGCTGTACACAACTCACTGATGATCTGTTAAAAAATGCAGATCTGGAGCTGGAAAAATTGGGTTTAGTGGTAACAGAGAGAACAAAATTAGTGTCTAACCTAATAAGGTGCACTGCATATAGAACATTGTGTATAGACCAATGAAGATAGAAGAAGGTATAGAAGCATGTTGGAAAACATATAAGAAAAGATCCAATGCAGATCCTAGAAAAAGATAGAAGGAAAATCAGGGTGAACATTGCATTCATCTCAGGGAAGGACTGGAGATGCTGTCAGCTCGCTCTGATAGCTCCCTTCACCACAACCACCCAAGTGAAACCACCAGCCTTAGAACCCAAAGGAGCAGGGAAAGGATGAGCATACCACCAGGAAAATGGATAGAAGTTATGTGTGTGCAAAAAATTTAAACTGTGATAGTGTTCTTGTTTTTCTGCAACCAGCAGATCTAAACTGATAACAGTTGGAGCCTTGAGAATGCCATTACACTAACAATACATTCTTGGCTCTACCTATGTTGTGCCTCCTTTTTTCCTGCAAACAAGATACTAAGCATAACTTCTCCCTGAAGCCTAGAACCAGTGGAGTCTGAGGGTTTAAGCATTGAGATGTTCATTTGCCAAGGAGTCTGAGGGCTTAAATCATTGGGATGTTCATTAATCAAGGACCCTTCTTGGCTCCTGACCCAAGCATCCTGCTCAGGGTTGCATTATGAGGGCACCATAACTGGGATGCTGCGAAGCACATTGCCAGGCACCACTGGAGCACAAAAAGCTGTTCATCTGGGATGAAACCAGGCAGGAGGCTGTGCAGTGGGCTGTGTTATGAGAAACAGAGGCACTGTGTCTGGTTGGCAGCTGTATGAATACCAAGGTCCTCTAGCACCAGGAATGCAGCCCCAGGTACTGCCCCTGCCTCAAATGTCAAGGGAAATTAAAGGCAGAGTTGTGCTATCTTCAGGCAGGCTGACCTTAGTGGGATTTTGGGGATGGAGGGTATCTTGCAGACTTCCTGAGCTGTTGCTTGTTGATTGGTGTAGCAAGTTGCCAGGCAAACATCTTCATATAAGTTTAGTTCTGGTATTTCTGCCAATTACATTTTGCAGTTTTTTACTGTGTTGTGCTTTTTCTAGCAAATGTCACATCCCCAACAGCTACAAAGCAATGTAATTCAGGTCAAACCATGGACCTCCAACATTACCCAAATTATGCAAATGAAGTTGGCCAGGTGGGCCAGGATAAGCACCCATGGAAATAATCAGGGAACTAACTCCTGGATAGGTGTTAGCCAGGGACAGCAAAGATATGCTGCTGGAAATAAGGTTCAAAGGTTAGGGAATTATAAAGGGCCAGAGCAGCAGATTTTCAAAGCTCACCTTTTTCTCTGACAAGTGCCAGCAGAGACATCCTATCCATTCTTTAAAAACAGATGTAAAACACTCCAGGTAGAAAGAACTTCTTAGCAACAGGGTTTTCCTGGAGGTAGTCAACCTCTTCCTCCTGTGCTACCCAGAATTTAACTGGAACCGAGCACCGAGAGAGCTATTACCTCAAAAAGAAATGAGGTTTGCCAAAAGGGATACCCACAGTTTTTATCTGGAGAGTTCAATTAAAGAGAAACCAAGTCAGGCTGACTCACACAGGTCCTCATCAGGTATCCCCAGAAGACAGAAAAGACTTTCTGCTGTATTCTGACATGACTGATAACCCTAGATAAGAGTGCTGTTCATTATCATGGTGTGCACTTTCAGTGCAGAATAGACAGGTGTGAAACCAATACCACCTGGAAGACAACTGCCACATCAACAATAGCTCTCCATCTTCAGTCTGTTCAAACTCTGGTATTCAGGGCACAGCTCAGGAATAAGAAAGTCTGAGGAAGCTGCTGAAAAGACTTTCACTCTGGTCCATACATGATGGAGGAAAACATCTTTTGTTTCTCCAAGCTAAAACAAAAAAGACATTGCATCCCTTGTAACCAGAGAGACTTTTCCTGGGAAGGGCTAGGTAGAATGTGCTGCCCTCCCAACTGGGATGCACACAACAGTTTTACAGGAAGAAATTAAGAGTAAAGGATGTATGTGCAGGGACTCAGTGGGCAAAGAGGGGCAAACACCCTGTTCATTTTATTCCATTTTCCTCCAAAAGTTTCCTTCCAAATTTGAAAACTCATTTCTCTCAACATCTGGAGAGACCAGAGGTACTTCAACACCACTGGCATCTCCTCCTGCTCTGTGGTCAGGCTGCCAGATCAGCTTGGGTACGCAGGCTTTTGCACAGCAGCTCTGGCAAGTTCAAGCCCTGTGGACTGGTAAAGCACTTGGTAAAGAAATGTCTGGCCTAAAGAATCAAAATGCTGTTCTCCCCAGCACACTCTGCTTTTGCTGCTATGGGGGAAAGCCTGATGGTGGTGATTTTCTACAGAAAGAGGCTCTCAGCTCTCAAGAGTTTTACTGGAGTCCCCCCTGCAGGGCCAATGGGAAACAGCAATGGTCTGGGGGTACCTGCTCCATCCTCCCAGGATGGAGCTCCTGAGTCCCTCGGGAGCTCTGTGATGCAGAGCTGCACTGCACGGCTCAGCAGCGTGACACGCACCACAGCCGTGACTGCGCTGACCCCTGCTGGACATTTTTCTCCTAATTTCTCCAAAACTCTCTTGTCTTTTCTGCCAGCTGGGTAGAGGCTGAGGTGCATCCCTGCCACACCAGCGTCCTGTTCCTCCCATGCTGTCCTGCAGCAGAGCCCAGCTGGGAGCTTTTGGTGCAGATGTGAGCACCAGCTGTTCACACACAGACACACACAACGCTTCACAGAAATAATTTCTGTGTTTCACTTTTGAGAGAAAACCCAGCAGAGGGCCCTCATCCCTTCATGTCACTGTTTTGTAGAGATACATGAAGACAACAGAGCTCTGGTGCCTTTACAGCCACCAGTGGGAGATGCATTTATTCTTTGTTTAAAAGGTGGCGAGGCAAAATTTACCCAGAGTGAGGAAGAGAGAAGTTATATCTGCAGATGAAAATGTTTCATCCTGATGGCTGGTGAAGGGAAGAGGCATAGAAAGCTGAAAGTTGGCACACTTTCTACAAGCAGGAGTGTGGCTCAAACAGATATCAATAATCAGGAGAAACAACTATTCCCTCATTAGTAATGACACAGAAGGACAATGTCATTGAAACAGTTTAGTGCTTAGGCTCAGTCATGCCTTGCAGACCACATCTGTGTTTCTGAGCTCTAGCTGTCACATGGAGATGGTGTTGTCCTACTCTGGAGAGGGGCCAGAAGCTCAGCCAGGTGTCCTGTAGTGGTGTCCTTCTCCCCTGGGACAGGTGATGTGCCTGTGAGCTGCCGGGATCCGCCTGTTTCAGGGAGTACCTGAGTAACACCAATCACTCAGGGTGCATCTTGAGGCTGCACAGCTTGTGAGGCCAGCTGCAACAATAGCAGTAAGACCCAAGAAAGATGAGAGACAGCCTTTGGGCAATAACATCCCTCCCAGGCTCCTCCAGGCAGGAGGAATGGCTGCACAGCCACACTCCAGCAAGCTGCTGTTAAAAATGCTGAATAAAAAATTGCCTTTTCTCTCTCCTTCCCTCCCTCTTCTCTCCTCTGCTCCCCTTGTGCTGCTTAGGAGAGCTGAAGCTGTTGGGCACATTTGCACCAGCACCACCCATCCCTCTGCAGGGCTGCAGCTGAGCACGTCAGGGCAGTGTGGTGCTGGGGACACCGAGATGTGCAGGGATGGTGGTGCAAGACATGCACAGGTACAGAGACAGACACAGGCTTCGTGAGAGAAGGGAGTGGAAGTGCTGCCTGCCTTGCAGCGAGCATGGACAAAAGACCTAAGGGAACCACCCAGCATTGCTCTTTGCTCTCAGCCTGCTTGAAGAGCTGAGCATTAGGGAACAAGACCCATTTCCTCTACTCCTTGTTTAGGAAAGGCACTGCTTTTTGGCAGCTGTTTTGCAAACATTTCTTGCTAGCAGGTCTCTTTACCTTGCTGAGTGCTGCAGTCAAGGTTGGTGCTGAGTCAAACACCAAGGACAATGAATACTTTTGCAATGTCCTGGCACTCTGTGTTTGGTCAGGGCTGTGCTCTTCTTTCCTTCCTGTCCATCTTTACATTCTGCACACAAATTCACACCTTCTCTAACCTCAAGCATGTGGAGGATTACAAAGACTGCACATCCTCCAAAGGTGCCAGCTGTGGAAAGGGATGAATGTCTTGGTGATGCAGACCCACAAGCACATGTCACACATTCATTAATGTTAGTGGGAAGTCAGTCTGGATATGGAAGCATGGTGAGGAAAAACTGTTTGCTGGAGTGACACAGCAGATGTTGCTGTTTGCTTGGTTGCTCTCTTCTCTTGCATAGAGCTCATGGTAAGTCTGCCCCAGCTGCTGATGCCATCATTACACAGCTGCACTGACTGCTGGAAAGCACAGCACACCTACAGGGACAGCCAACAGCCACTGGACAAGAGCAGTGTGGGGTCAGAATGAGGCCCCAGCAGATGCACACATCAGCAGAGAGTTTGCAGAAACCCAAATCAGTGCTATTCTGAGGTGGGGATTCCTGTGACCCGTCTCTGTACATTTTGGCATTTCAGCCAAGTCAGCAGGAGCACAGATTTACCTGAAACAGAAGCACACTGCTCAGAGGCTGTGCGTCAAAACTGACGCACTATAGTAGCAGCTTTGCTTGGCCCGGTATTACTTGCTGCCTTTAAGGGACATTAACATTTAAGGTACATTAACCAAATATGAATATCTGCCCACACATTACAGTTAAACCCGGCATACTCAGACTAGGGTTATAACTACCTTTCCATTTCCCAAACTATTTTTATATCTGGACAGAACACCTGGGGTTTTTTTCTGCCATGATCCTTTCTGATCTTCTTCCGGCACCTTTAGTAATTTCCATGCTGCTTCATAGCTGGTATACATTTATAATATCAGCGCTTTCAAGAGGCTGAAAACAAAACAGGATTTTCCTGGACATGATACAATTAACTTCAGGATTGGGCTTGGGGGGTTTTGTGCATGCTAATGTAAGGCCCACCCCTGCACAGGAGCATCCTTCCGCTAAGACAAGTGTGGGACACAAACACCCTTCATTAATCTTTCCTTTTTCCTTCCTTAATGTTTTGACTGGTTCTGACCTCCAAGTGTAGCTGAATGTTACCACAGCAGAAAGAGACAGAGTTGTGCTGCTGGCTGGCAGGACTCTTCCAGAAAGCATCATCAGTCCCATTCTCATCCCCAGACTGCATGCAGCGCCCTGAACACGTGACCTGAAGGTCAGAGATTCTGCCAAGGATTCAATAAGTTTATCTCCAGGTTGCCTTGGGCAGGAGACTTCAGCATAATGCCAGAAAAAGCCATATATGGACTAGTTTCTTACTCTGAAATACTGTTTTGAGATAAGAGGCTGAGACTATCATTCCCTGTGCTTTTGTGACAGTCCTGCAGTTCAGAGCTGAGATGAAGAACAATCTGCTAGGTCCCACTTCACACTATTTCCTGAGGGATCTAGCAACACCATAAGCTAACATGTCCTCATACATCCCACTTTCTGCTGGTATAATTCAACAGCATGGTCCTTAAACATACCCATACAACTGCTGCACAGGGTTGCACAGTGTGGAAAGTGATGAGCCCCCCTGATGCCACTGCAATGCTCTAGCTTGCCAAGGCCTTTCCATCCAGACATTCACAGCACCATGAGTGTCATCAGACAAAGTCACCATCTTTCTAACAGACCTTCTGTAGAAAGGACCCTCTGGTGCAAGTAACACCAATAAATCAAAAGAAAACAATCAGGTATTTTAAGTTTAGGCTTGAACGTGGGTAACATTGGTTACTCTAGTCACTGTTTTAAGATGACGTGCTGAAGCCAGAACAAGATTTTATCTGACTTTTTCATGTGTCAACATCATCCTGAATCCTCTTAAGCTGTGTCATCTCAACAAAAACAAAAAGCAAGGATATGAAGGAAAGCAGCAGATATGAGCAGGAACAATATAACAGCTGTAGTAGGTACTTTTTATTCAAGTAGGTGAACAGGCACTGGGGCTGTACAGGATGTTTTAGCCTCAGCGTCTTGTACTCCCTGCTCTTGGGAAAACCCTGAAATTTGGCATTATCCTCAAGCTGTCTGTCAGCTTGCACAGATGCAGAATGATGCCTTCTGTTCTCAATGCCCTCACAGGCACTGGAAGGGCAGCAGACTGCTCCAGGCTTGTCCCTTCAGAAAGCAGAGGAGCTCTTTGACCTACAGGGATGCCTCTGGCCACCCAGAGCAACACAGGGCAGCTCTTGCACGCCAAGCACTCTCCGGATGTGGGTCTCACCTTCTCCCTTCGCACACAAAGGCAGAAATAGCAGCTTGAAGTAGTTGAGTAGTGAGGAGAAGTTTAGGTCAGGTCCAACTCAGAGCTCCTGGTGTTGCTGATAAAACAGAAGCCAGCTGCCTCTGGCAGAACCTCCTTTAAGCTGCAGAAAGCATCTCCTGCCTCCTTGCTAGCAGGGCTTGCAAGTGGTGTTGAGGCAACAGCAGGGTAGGATATCCTCTAGTGAGAGTTAGAGAAGTGAAAGACTTTGCAAAGAAGGCTCTGCACGTTTAAGCTACCCTCATGCTACTGGGTTACAGCCCTTGTGGGGAAGCCCTGGGTCACAGCCTCCCTCCAACAGCTACACAAAGGCAATCAATGAGACCTCTGAGAAGAGGGAGATATCCCCGAGCTGAAATGATTCCCATCTCTTGTGCTTCAGGTGAGTGAATTGTGCTCTAGAAGGCTTATGTTGTGTATCTGCAGGGGAGATAGTTGGTGCCATCTTCTTGCCCACCACCCTTTGGCTTTGTCCTCAATTTTTGTGAATCCCTGTCTAGAGCACCTGAGGATTTGCATATGCAAAAAAAGGTCTGGCTGGTAATAAGGCACATGAAAAGTAGGGACTGTGCTGCTGCACCAGGCTGTGATCCTGCTGCTGGGACCCAGGCAGCAGCTGAACTGAAGAGGAGGCAGAGAAGAGGCAGCTGGAGGGATTATCAGTTTTATAGATCTGTTCAGGAAAGAATAAAATGCAGATGCTGACAAATAATGATGAAACAGGTTCCTTGGGTGTAAACATTGTGCAATTACACTGCACACATTATCTTTATTATAAAACTTAAAATATGGTGATGTCTTGTAGGGACAAATAGAACAGAACAAAAAGCTTCAGAAAACCATTGCATTTATCTAGCAATATTTGTACATATAAAATTATAAATATGTATATATACCAGTATATGTGTGTGTATTTTTGTACGTATATACACACATGTGCAAGTAAAGATATCTATCTATATATAGAGATATATATAGATACAGATAGATAGATAGATTGATAGATAGATACATATAGATATATCTATACGAATGGGTAACCATTTATATATAAAAAGCCACTCATTCCAAGTTGGAACAGTAACTGAAAGGTCAACCCCAGTCACATGCTCAAGAGCAGTGACCACAATGGCACATCAGTTGCCAGTTCAAAAAGTTCAAAAATGTTCAAAAAGTTCACTCATGGAGACGTGTGACACCTGACACCCACTATTTTTTCCACTCTTCAGCCTTTTTCCTGGTAATGATGTCTCCATCCATTCCTACAGCACTTGATCATTCCTGTAGGTGCTGTTTCTTGACATCAACAGTGTCATTTCTAGGCTACAGCTTCCAAACCCTTCCAGACAAGAAGCAGCAGGCCCTGGTAGCAGATGGGGAGTCAGGATCATATCCAGATATTAATTCATATTGATTTCACCCAAACACATGGACAGCATTTATTTTTTTGGTTGCTTACCCAATTACTCACTCACTAAGCTCTTTTAGGGCTGAAATTATTGCTCAGATCTGTCAACTGGGAGCCAAACCCTGGCATGACACCTTAAACTAGGGCACCATTTCCCTCCAAAGAGCAGATTCCCACTCCTGCAGTGAGTCCCATCCCTGCTCACAGAGCCAACACACTCTGCAGAGACAAAGGAAGGAGTGGCCAAGTGCCCAGGGTTTGGAGCCATAAACAGCTCTTTTCAGTACTGAGTCTGAAGGGGGAAGGTATGTTTCTAAGGTACCTCTCCATGCTGCTCAGGCAGTATGAGAGTCTGCCTAGGTAATTTCACAAAATAAGCAGGGCAGGATGTGCCAAGGGAAAGGGAGGACGATGCTAAAAAAATACTCTAAAAGGTGAGAATGCCAAAAGCAACCACAATAAAAGCAAAATCAAGCACCCACTTTCATTTTTTGTGTTCTAACAGGCTGCACAAACAGTCCATGGCAGTGGATGCCCACTTAAGGATTTCTCAAACTGGGGTCACCTGTCCAGGATGATAGTTTTGGACATGCAGGTCTACAAGACAGTACCAACAGAAGACAACTGTGAAGACTTTGTGTGCAGAGAGGAGTGCCTGTCCAGGCTGCGCCCACTGAAAGCCCTGTAGTCTTTGCAGTTTGACAGAAAACATGCAGATTTTTTGAAAGCTTCACGGAGATGCTTCCTGAACTTCACACCCACAAAGGCATAGATAACTGGGTTGAGGCAGCAGTGGACAAAGGAGAGAGCCTCAGTCAGCTCTGTGGCTAGGTCTAGCCTTTGGCTTGTCTCGCAGTCGTTGATGATGGACATGTTCCTCAGAGAGTCCAAAAAAAGTGCAATGTTGACAGGGGTCCAGCAGAGGAAGAACACAATGACTACAATAAAAACCAGTTTTATTGCTTTGTACTTGTTCTTGGTATGGCACTTCTGCAGGTTTTTCAAGATGCTGTAGTAGCAGAAAATGAGGACACCAACAGGGATTAGCCACCCCAGGATGTTGACTACAAAATTACTGAAAGTCTTCCAGCCATTGTTGCCATCAGGATAGTGAGGGAGGCACTTAATCTCGTCATTGTCATTCACTTCCTGGAAAAAAATTAAGTCTGGCATTGCTGCTAAAATGGCAACTGCCCAAACAACCAGACTGGTGATAACCCCATGGATAGCTGTCCGAATCCCTTGAGCATGGAGAGAGTGGACAATGGCCAAGTACCTGTCGATGCTCATGATGGTTATGAAGAAGACATTGCTGTAGAAACCAATGAAGTAAATTGAGCTGATGATTTTACACAGTGCATTTCCAAAAGTCCACTGGCCCATGATGGAGTACTGAACCAAGAAGGGCAGGGAGAATATCAAAAGGAGGTCGGAGACAGCCAGGTTCAGCAGATACACGTCAGTCATGGTCTTGATTTTCACAAAGACTGTCAGAATCCAAACAACCAAAGCGTTTCCTATGAGGCCTGTCACAAACAGCACGGAGTACAGCACTGGAAATAAGGTAGATGCAAATGCTGGGATACTTTCAGGATAACAGATGATGTGTAGCCCTGAGTAGTCGAAGGGATATTCATATGCTTCAGAGGAGTGAGGTGTTGGTGATGTGTAACCCACCTGTTCAAGGACAATGAAGTTAATATGACCCAAATTCCACATTTACTCTCTCAGTAAATATACCAGGCACAAGTCAGTTCACACCATGCTGTGTAAGGATGAAACAGCTGTGCTACAGATGTGGTACAGGATGCCAATGAGGAATGAACATGAGTGACTGACCATCCCCTGCAAGACCTAGGATGACATCCTTGCATCAGAGGGGCAGAGGAGATCAAGGAAAATGCAGATGTGGTGGTAGAGGTTATCAGCATCCTCCTGCTGGCTCCATGCTGGGGCATGCCCCACACCTGAGTCCAGGTGAGGTACTGGGGCCAGAGACAGGGAGCATTCCAGCAACAATATGGGCATGGCCAGGAAGCTGAGAGCCCCTGATATGGGTTTTGGGGTCCTATTTTATGTTTCCTTCTGAATGGAAAAAGGGAGCAGGGCTCAGGGAGAAACAGACATGTTAACACTCATCTCCTAAAAGCTTTCTTTTCAGTTAGCTGAGTGCCAGAAATAGGATGCACCAGCAGTAGTGTCATGCCCCCTTCCTGCTCACCAGCCCAGCAGCAACCACCACATCCCTGGGCAGTACCTGTGAGAGCAAACAATGAAAGATGGATAGCAGCCTCCTAGTCAGGATGTCCTCCATAAGACACTCTTAGGATCACCTCTGCCCTCAAGGACAGGCTTCTTCCACAAGCACAGTCTCATCAGCTGAAGCTGAACCTATGCTTGGTTTCTTTCCAGAGAACAGCAATCACACTGATTTCTTCTAAACCCCCATCATCTCCACCAGTACTATGTGTCCCCATGGGAGAAGCTGGACCCCTAAGATGAGCTCCTGACCTCAGTTTGCAGGGGAGCAACCTGGCAGAGAGTGACTCACCAGGATGTCCTCAGAGCCACCGCTGCCCAGCAGGTATGTCAAATTCTGCTCCATAATCCCACACCGTGTCTGAAAGAGTGCCAAAAAACTGTCTTTATATCACATATTTTTAAGAAGCAGGCATAACTTTGCATATATAGGCTGGCAATATTTACCTCCGCTTGTGCTGCAATGTCAAGGCGCAGGAAAGGTCCTCACTGTGGCAGTGCACAGTCCTAAAATAGTTTTTCCTCTGTGTGACCTGTGGTATATTAATGATGTATGAAACCCCAAGACAGTGAGTTCAGCCTCTTTATCTAACACCTACAGCACGGAAATGTCAGCTTTATCTTCTGAATGATCAAAGTTTTCATTTTGAGCATATTCTTAAGTGGAAGAGATCTGAAATTTCCTCCACTTCTTTGAAGTGCTGCCCTCTCCCACCTCTCCCACCTGCATGCCTTGTTCCACCTGCTGTCCCTGCTCTGCAGTTCCAGTGTCTAGGGAGAGAGAAAGTAGTGCTGTCTCTCTGCTGCTCCAAGGGCTTTTGGTGAAGTTTTCTAAAGGTGCTGTCTCTCCTCTGCTGCCAAGAGCCAGCAATGACAAAGGGCACCATGCTTGCGTTAATATTTTCCCTTGGGGGGCACCTTCCCCTGCACCCACCCAACCACAGACAGGAATACCTAAGGAAAACGATCATAGAATTGTAGTCATTTAGGTTGGAAAAGGCATTTAAGATCATAGAGTCCAACTGTAATCCTAACACTGCCAAGTACATTTGACCCTTTCTTCCCAGAACATGCACACTGCAGGATGCTCTCACAGACTAACACTGAAATAAAGCCCTGAACAGCACTGAATTTCCACTAACTCTGCCACATCCCTACTGTGACCTCATCTGGACCCAACTCAGCTTCCGTCCCACAGCTGTCTCTGATCTTCTCCACAACACAAGATATATGGGAAAGAGCAGCATCACTGAGCAACAGGCAACATTACTGAAATTCAGGCAAGTCACGTCACCTTTTTGTTCGTTTTTGAATAAACAGCACCTCATTGGGCGTCAGACCATAGATGTGCTGCCAGAGATCCCCATGTGGAATGGTTTGTTGTCTCTCTCAGATCTTTTGGATGCCCACCTTCATTCACCATATCTCCAAAGTCAGAGGGATAAATCTCAGTGAACCAAGAAAATCTGTAACTATTGTGTGTGTGGCAGTGGATGGTTTTCCTCAGCTGTGGTGGGCAGCGTGATATTAGGTCAACATTTTATGTGTGAGTCAAGCCATGATAGCCAAGCTCTGTTAGGTATTAATTCTTAAAATACCTGAAACTAGAAATTAAAACCAGAAACACACTCTTTTGTTGCAGGCAGTGTTACTGTCAGTGTTGAAGTTGGATCTCCACTGCCCTTATGCAGGTCTAAAATGGCACTCACAACTCTATTAGTGTTAAAGTGGCAAAGAATACACACAGGAGTTATTCAACGTGGAAAAAGATGTATCCACCAAATGGGAATTTCGCAGTTCTGTGCCTCTCATCTCTCATCTCCTAAATAGAGATGACAGAGCATAAGGAGCATCTCCCCAAGACAGTGACCTGAAGGGATGCGGCTCCCTCTGCTGGGCATTCCTACAGAGATGTGTGTGATCAGCGGCGCTGTTTCTTTCACCTCCTCATTCATCATGAGGCTTATTTCAAGGGACAAAACTCTTCTGTAGCAAGACAATAACCTGGAGACTGCTGTTGCCGCCAGGGTTTCACGCTGGATGAACTCTTTCTTGGAATGCATGCCATTTGGCCAATACTGTTGCAGCTTATTTTGCTTCAGAAAACCACAGAAGTATCTGTTGCTGCCCCACCCAAAGACACGGAGGGAAAGGATCCAGCCACACCAACCCCAGGTCTATACAGAAACATTTCAAATACTGGCCAAAGCTGAGCCCACTGGTGATATTGGTAGTGCCTCTGTGATTCAGAAACTCTGTGCAACAGCAGCTGTGCAAGAGTGAGAATTTGTGAGAAAAACGCCCTGCAGACTCCACAGTCAGTGAAGATGGAAGGGAAGGAGGGACTCCAGGCAGTGGAGCAGAGCTTCCTGTGCAACCTGTAGTGACATGTGTTGTCCCTGTATTGGTCCACAGTAGAGCAAGATGTGAGGTAGGGGAGGAAGCACCAGGAGGGAAGGGGATGAGCTGATCCTCTTTTCTGTGAGTTAGCAGGCAAAGTCAGTTAATGAAATAAAAGGCAGTCACTCACCCAAGGAGGGAACCGCTTACCGAGAGGAGCTTGCCAAGGGGAAGAGGGAGTCCATAATGAAGTGCTTCTGCTAGCCTGTGTGTTGCATTTTCTCGGAGAAGTATATTCTCCCTTTCTTCAGGGGCTGCCACGAGGCAAAAGGAGCACAGGAGAGGAAGTGGTTTGTGCATATGGCTACTGCTGCACCCAAGGTTTTCTTCCTGGGAGCAGCTGGAGCATGAAGTTCTGCATGTGTCATTCCTTACTTGGCAGGCCAGATTCTTAGAAAAGCAGCTTGCTCCTCCCAGCCTCCTCTGGCTTCATTGTTGATAAGCAGTGTCTGGCTCTGCTGGCACAGTGAAGTCACTGTCTCAGGGCCAGCACAGGTCTCGGCATTTCGGCACTTCACTTCCTCAATGCTCTGGAAACCCAGCCTTCCTCTGCTCTGCGCCCAGGATGCGGATGAACAAGTGGAAACACTAGCGGTAGGGGTAAGGAGGTGTCAGTGAGCAACTCAGCTTTCTGAACAACACAGTGTCCACAAGAAGCTGGTTTTGTGGGGAAGTGGGAGGTGTGAACTGAGGGGAGACATGAAAGCTGCCGGTTATGAACTGACCATTCCCACTGCTCACGTCGGACAGAGCATGCTGGGGCTCAGGTGCTGGATACTTCAGAAGGACATGGAACTGTTGGAGCAAGTCCAGATGAGGCCACGAAGTTGGTCAGAGGACTGGAGCCTCCTGCCCTATGAAGACAGGCTGAGAGCATTGGGGCTGCTCAGCCTGGAGAAAAGAAGGTCCTGTGGAAACCACATAGCAACCTCCCAGTATCTGAAGGGGGCCTACAGGGAAGCCAGAGGGGGACTCTTCATCAGGAAGTACAGTGATAGGACAGGAGTAGTGGGCATAAATTGAAAGAGAGGTTAGATACTCAGAAGAATTTTTATTCTGTGAGGGTGACGAGACACTGGAACAGGTTGTCCAGAGAAGCTGTCCTTGCCCCATCCCTGGCAGTGTTTGAGCCAGGGTTGGACAAGGCCTTGAGCAATGTGGTCTAGCGGGAGGCGTCTCTGCCCATAGTAGTGGGGCTGGGCATAGATGGACCTTCAGGTCCATTCCAACCCCTTAACATTCTACGATTCTATGCAGAGCGGCCAAAAGCCGTGACGAGCACGGGGGCAGAGGCGGCTGGGGGCGGAGCGCCGCTGCTCACCCCCGGCTGTCCCGGCGGAGCAGGGCCGCGGCAGGCGAAGGGTTACGGCAGCCGCATGCGCCGGGCGGGGCGGGCTCGGGGCTCGGGGCTGGGCCTGGCGCCGCGCTCCCGGGCTGCGGGCGGCGCTGGGATGCCGGGCCGGGAGCCGGAGGTACGGCCGCGCCGACCGGGCCGCTGCCCGGGGCCTCCTCGCTCTCTCTGCCGAGGGGAGCCCGCGGGCAGCGTCCCTTCGGGAGGCGGGGGGAACTCGCTGCGCCGCTTGCGCTGCTGCGTGGCGCTCCGCGGCCTCGGGGCAGCGCGGGGATGGCGGTGCGGGTCCAGCCCGTGACGGTGCGGCCGGGGGAGCTCGGGGGAACCACTGCTGGCTTGGAGTGTGCCCCGCACGGCTGCTAATCTGTCCGTGTTTCTAATCTGCCGTGATTCTGCTGCGCCGAGGGGCGCAGAAACTCGTCATTCATTAGCAAACACCGTTATATGTGTGTAATATTAAAAAAACCACTCGAAACACCAAAAAATCTTCTCCCTGCCGCGGGCTTAGTGCCTCCTGCTTTAATATTTCCCGAGAAGTGCGGGAGCCGGCCGCCACTGTGGATAAGAAAGGCAGCCTGAGCTGAGCAGGCCGTGCCGTGCTTTGGGTGCATTTGGGCCAGGTTTGGGTCTGGGCAGCTCTCCCTGCCAGTGCCTGTGACACCGAGGGGACCTTGCTGTGCAGGGTGGCAGGGAAGGGCTGGAGGTGTTGCCAGAAGAGGTGGATGGGATTGGGGCAAAGGAAGGGGTGGGTGGTGGGAAGGGGACACCTATTTCCTTTGGCATGGCAAACGATAAACAAAGGCTACTAATACATTTGAGGCTCAGAATACTCTTTCCAACCACTGAATTTCAAGGAGATTCCAGAACAATCTCCCAGGAAAAGCAGAGGGACCAAAACCCACAAATAAGTCTGGAAAAGCTTCCTGTGCCCAAAGCATCTGTTCCTTAACATCTGGGATCAGCTCACCTTCCTTTTCTATAGCATGTGACATATCAGCTGAAATATTTCCTCTTAATTAAACGGCCATTTAAAGCTCTATTCTGCCTCTTCCAGATGCATCCAGTCCTAAAGGCCTTTGTGTGTGGCTCCATCAGTGGCACTTGTTCCACGCTTCTCTTCCAACCCCTAGACCTGCTGAAAACACGCCTGCAAACTCTGCAGCCTGCTGTGAATAGGTGAGAGGGTGGGGATGTGTGTGCATGGAGGGCGTGGGGGTGCTCCACCACAGGCGTCTGGCTTATTTGCTGGCTGGGGCTTGGAGTCCAGGGTTGTAATTTGGGAAAGCAGAGTCTTTATAATAGAGAACGTATGTTTTTATATCATGGAGAAGGATTGATATTTTGCTTCAGAAAAGTGAAAGTGTCTGTGGTTGTGAATGCTGCTAGAATAACTTGTAACCTCAACATTTGTTCTCATCTGAGAGACTGGTGTTTGCTGGAGTGGCTACCATGCAGTTTCATGGGGGATCCTCTGCCTGAAAAGAGTACTACTGTGTGGTTGTCAGATAATTTTTCATGTGTGCAGCTGCTCCCATTTGCTTGGTATAGTCAACCTATAATCTGCTGCTGCTAACAAAGGGAATGAGCAACTAAAAACGCTAATGGGAGAGGCCTCTAATGTGTGTTACAAGTTGTGAGAAACAGAAGGTGGTGGAGAAGCCCTGGAAAGAGCAGCCAAAAAAAGCAGACTGAGATGAGAAAGAGCACTTTGGAGATGCTGGCGTAGTGCACAGAGATACAAATGAAAGGGGTGGTTATGGAATGGATCTACCAAGGAGCAGAAGCAGGTCATTTCTGCAGTTCCTGTCTTGTCTTTCTTTCAGGTCCAATCGTGCTGGGATGGTAACATTGCTCTTTAGGGTTGTTCGTACTGAGAGTATTCTGGGGCTCTGGAAAGGTGTCTCTCCAGTAAGTGGCTGTTTTAACCCTGACTTTTAAAAATAAGTAGATGAATAAACTTACTGTATATTGCTAATTATGTCTGCCTGAATTTAAATATCCAAGTCGTGTGCAATTATTAATGAAATCACATTATTTAGATTACATCCTATTTTAAGGAGTTAATGTGAATTTCACTGATTTGGTTAGGGCAGTCCCTGTGGTTTTACAGTCCTGAGCAGCTGAATACTTGACTGCTTTTGCAAATGTGGGGTGACAACTGCATGAACATCATTTTGGTTTAGAATATCTTGTTCTAGAAAAGTGACATTGAGGAATGCATTAAATCCTGGCATCATTTGAATAATTTGTCTGTCATCATTTGAATCATTTGTGTGTCGTGCCATAAATTATTTCAACCTTATCTTCTCTCCTCAGCATGTTAGCTTTGGTGATATTTTTGTTTTCTACAAAGCTTTCTGTCAAGTTTAACAGCCTCAGAAATGTTCTGTAGTATATTTTGTCTTACGTAAGCTTTTTCTTTCTTCATCTGCTTCTGTTTCTTCTAAAGTCCTTTGCAAGATGTATTCCTGGGGTTGGGATTTACTTCAGCACTTTGTACATGATGAAGCAAAAGTTTCTTGTGGACCGTTCACCCACAGCCCTGGAGTCTGTCTTTCTGGGTGCCACTGCTCGTGCAATTTCTGGGATTTGCATGCTGCCAGTGACTGTAGTGAAGACCCGATATGAGGTATGACTTTCCAAGCAGTCTCCCGTTAATGGTATCACACACCTTCCTTGTGGTGCAAAATAAATCCTTCTGCCTGGAGAAGGTTGTCACCACTTGGGTAGAGCTAGGGATGTAGTCCTGATTTCATCTCAGTTCACACATTGTGAAGGAAATGCTGCACACTGATAATTAGGCAACAAGATGAAATAGAATTCACGCTCAGATTTATAAGATTCAGTTGCGTACAATGTTTTTGTAGCATCTTTCATATTTTACCTTTCTGAAGGATTGTTTTAAAGGCTGAGGTAGGTGAAACCCAATTTTGCCTTGGGTTTTTCCTCTGTGTTGCTGTCTTGAGCATCACATTAAGTTCACACTACCATTTGTTCAGATATTATGCCCTCAGGGTGTGTGTAAGGCTTCTCAACTTGTGCCTGGCACATGGATGACTGACCTTTTTCTGCCCTTGCAGAGTGGAAGATTTGGCTATGGGAGTGTATATGGAGCCCTGAAGAATATCTATCAGACAGAAGGGGCTCGTGGCATGTTCAGTGGGCTCACGGCAACACTGCTGCGGGATGCACCCTTCTCCGGCATCTACCTGATGTTCTACACACAGACCAAAAACCTCACACCTCAGCGTAAGGCTGAATGTTGGAGGCTGGAGTGGAAAAATGTTCCTCTTTTCAGATCTTGCCCTGCAGCTGACAGCCTGCATGCTCTGCTTATTGCCCTTCACTTCAATAGTTAAATTAGTCTCCTGTAGGGCTTTAGGTGAGACACATTTGCCTGTGGAGAACTGTGGACCTGAGGTCAGTGTAGAAATGGAGACTGGCCCTAAACTGATTGATTGTCTTTATGAAGACTGGTGTGTAAGTGGGTTAGTGAACAGGTGAAAGAGAAGGTGTCTTCAGCACTGCTTGCTGCTTCTGCTTGTCTTGCATACTGTTCAGTTTCCACTAAACTGGTGCTTCTGTGATATTAGAACTCACTGGGGCAGCATTTGTACAATTTTTTCTGTTCTGATTTTCTGTCAAATTCAGTTTCCCAGCAAGCAAGGCATTTCAATAGGGTTATCTTTTGACTAGTAACCCCTTTTCTCCTTGAAAGGTTTCTCTAGCTGCATGGATTTTAACTTCTCTTAGACTCTGATGTCAATTTAATCATTTAAGAGCTGTCACTTTGTGACGCAGCACGAGTGTTCCTGGCCTATATGGTGTCTGAGGAGTGTGTTCCTTTGCTCTGTTGCAGACCAGCTGGATCCGGTGCTCGTACCCTTGCTGAATTTTGGCTGTGGGATCTTTGCGGGAATCTTGGCCTCTCTGGCAACACAGCCTGCTGATGTCATCAAAACATATATGCAGCTGTCACCCCAAAAGTACCACAGGACAAGCCAGACCATTGCCTTCATCTACAAGGTGAGGTGAATCCCTTCTAGCATGCCCAATCACACCCTCAGTTCTGATCCCCTTGCTCAAAGCACAGCTATGCTGGGGAAGTTGTTGCCTTTTAAAGGAGGTGAACAAGTGTCAGTGCTTCATCTGCTCTTGCAGTTGGACTATTCAGTGTCAGCATTTTCAAGAGATTGAAGAAGGTAAACAAAGACTATAGTGTGCAGTGTGAAATGCTGGTTTCAGATACAAGCCAACTACAAAATAATTCTTTGCTCTTTGGACACTAGAAGAGAAATAAATGCCAAAATCTTTATCCCAGGAATGGGGTGGAGAAGTACTCAAAGCCCACCTTTCCCTTCCTGCTGTCAGAAGGGCTGATCTTGGCAGGTTTGCTTTGTTTCCATATTGAACTGTATTCCTAAGCAGGAAGCTGTTTATTTGTGTATGCATTTTTATGTACCTTTTTTTTCAAATCAGAGTGGTTTTTTACTTCAGTACTTAGAAATCTCAGTTTTTACAGAATAGCTGAGAGACTTTTGTAAATAATGAAGCTCTCAAACAAAGAGTAGTCATTTTCCTGAAGTGTTTTCACCCCTGCCTTCTCTTTGTTGGACTTGAGTGTGCCTTTCCCTATCTGTTGTCTCCACCTGGCCTTCCTTTTTCCACTTGCTGCTCTTCCTGCTTTCTTGTGTAGCCCTGCAATTGCACAGCGCTACCTGTTCTTCCTAAACACTAAATGCTGTTTAAGCTCAGGTCTTTCAGAGACTGAACTGGGTCTAAGCTGAAGTACATCCTGTGCTCTTCCATGTAATAAACAATGAGCAATTAAAACCCTAGAGGCAGATTGTGATGAATTGCTGTTTATCTCCTGTTGCAGGACTTTGGGTTGGTTGGCTTTTTCCGAGGCGGTGTGCCCCGAGCCCTCAGGCGCACTCTGATGGCAGCAATGGCATGGACGGTGTATGAACAGATGATGGAAAAAATGGGCTTGAAGTCCTGACTGAGTTGCATGAGAAATGACCAGCTTCACTCCTTCTCCTGCTTGCTGTGATCAACTGGCACTGGGAAGTTCCCAGTTCCACAGAGGAATAAGCCTTGCTCAGCCAGGAGGAAGAAAGCCCTTCTGAAACAGGGGATTAGGCCTTTTGGCAAGTAGAGGAAAGGAAGGACCGGACCTTTGCGTTGTTTGCTCAGTGCATTCCAGAAGGACTGCACTTGCAGACTGCCATGGGAAATGGCAGTGTTTTCACAGCCTGGTACTATGCTGAGAAGCCCCCTTTAAAAACAACTCTGTGCTCACCACCTTTATGCAGTGAGACAGTGCTAGAGCAAAAGCGTTTGAGGAGAAAACAGTGATGGCAGAATCTGCCAGCCTGTTCCTTGCTGGTGTGGCCAGAAAGGCCAGAGTGACCACTATCTGATATAGATCCTCCCTCCTCCTAGGCTTTGTTTTCACAGGGGAGCACTTCAGGCCTGGGTGGGAGACTGGATGTGTCTCTTAACACATCTTACTACTGCTTGTATTGCAGTAGTGGGTGGAAGAGAAATGAAGTGCAAAAGAAAAGCTAGAAACATGGTCTCTGCCATCGCTTTTGTGCTGGGTGTGATTGCAGAGAGAGAACTGGAACCTCCTTGCTGTGTTATGTGTTATTATGTGATTGAACATTTTAACACTCTTGAAATATCCTTCTGCCTCCACAGCAGGGTTTGCACAGGAATTAAGAAGCATAAGGCACTTTAGAATTGATTGCTACCAAAGTTGTACTTGTTCTCTGAAAAAAATGCTGCTGGTCTAACTATAGCAGGAACACTCAAATGGATTTGGTTGTGTATTTTTTATGCAGTTGTTATAGAGACCTATTTGCTTCCTATTCCTTATTTGGTAATCCCTGATCAACACCCTCAGTGTGAACTGGTCCTCAGATGTAGCTTTTAGGGCTGTGGCTCATAATGCATAAATGTACAATGGAAACAGATATAGATACTGACACTTCAGATTGCCCTTAAAACAGCTGCTGATTGCATGTGGAGTATGTCTCGGTTTGGAAAGACAAGATTGCTGTTTCTGTAAGCTTACTTCAAAGTTTGAACTCTACGGGTGCTTGGTAATGATCTTTAATTCCCTTAAGGCTCCACACAGACCCTTCGCATTTTCTTTCCTAGCTGATCCATTTCTCTTACCACGTATTCCATGTTTGTGCATCCCTGAGTTTAGGCTCAGAGATAAATACACACTTTTCATCCTCTGTGCCTTCTTACTCTTTCCTACTGTGTTACACAGACCACACAGTGTCCTGGATACAGCCTGCTCCCCTCTTCACTTGTGCCTCTGTGGTGGGATGGGTCCCTTGCAGCTCTGTTAGCATAGCCATGAAGGTGGTGTGGAAGAGTGCATCCTGTTCTGTAGTGTGCCTTGCAGAAAACTTAGCTTTTGCTTTTATTTTCCTAAATGTCTACGGATATTGCAATTCACTTTGGAAGCAGACCACCTGTCTCTATGAAGACGTGACACTGTAGCTGTATGAACAACCAGTGTTACCTACCTGTTGTTTATAAATTTTAGAGTGTATTCTGAGCAATCACAGTGTGCCCTGGCAACTTCCTGAGTGCAAGAGTAGATAGAGAGGATGTGGGTTGTTAAAGGTGTTCTTTACCAGATTTCAACTCCAAGAAGGTCTGATGACTGATGTAAAGGTTGAGTAAAGTGTAAGGGGACAGGCACGAGGCTTGGAAGGTGCTGCCTGTTTTCAGACTCAGCCCATCTGTGAGGGGAGGCTGGTGCTCTGCAGTGCAGGAGGATCCCATGTGCACATGTCTATTGTTAACAATTGAGCCCTGCATTAAATCAGGCATGTGGCACATCATTTGCTCAATCCTAAATATGAACATCTGTTCCTTTCTTTTGCTGATCCTTCTACCCTTAGTGACCTGAACTTGTGAGAGTGCATGAAACCATGGTAACTGCACATCCTGCTTGTTTGTTATCCTGAGCATTACTGTCACTGAGAGCTGGAGAACCAAGTCTAGGGTTGCTGACCTGGCAGAATATGGTGGCAATTAAATGAGTTACCTCATTTTAGTCCCCTATGCATGGGATCAAACCAACATTGTGCTGGGAGCCTGAATTTATATGGGGTTCTCTAAATCTGGCCTGTGAGTTGGATCTGTTCATTATCCTGGGCTGTAGTAGTCAAGTGTGGGTGTGTGGAGTCACCTGCAAGGTGCTGCACACATATTTTGTTCCTGATTTAGCAATGGCAAAGCAATGTGCAACCAGTGCACACAGAAACTTAAGCTCTTAAAGATGAGGCAAGCAAGCAAAGAATGCCAGGTAATACATTCCCCTTTGTGGAGAATGAGGTGGTATTTTGTTGCTGGAGTAGAGTGAAAAACTACATGATTTTTGCCTTGTGGATTAACCTGGGCTCCTCTGAATTTAAGAAACAGAGAACCTAAACTGCACTGTGTTTCGTCTACCATTGGTGCTGCAAATGCAAAAACGTACCTACCTGAGAGCTGGGGAGAATGAATTCTGCACTGCGAGTTTGTTGTTTGTTTTTCTTTGTTATTTCTTTTGTCAGGTGTCATATATGGGGGAGGGTAAAGCCTGAAGTTCTGCTTTACTCTGTTCTGAAAGCTTTATCACATAGGCAAGCACAAGACTTTCTCAGCTCTGATCCTTACTATCCTTCACCCTTTTCCCCTTCAAAAACGTTCTGTTTCTAAAGTGATTAATTTTAATTAATTGAAGTTACTCCTTGATAGCTATTGCAAATCAAGGCAGTCAAGTATGTGGACTTGAAGTTTAGATATATTCCCCTTGAGGTTTAATGCTTCCAGTTAGCAACAAATGGTCACTGTACAGCCTAAATGCAAAGTTAATCAAAATATTTCTACAGAGGTGCTTAGTCACCTACCTGCATCATGCCAGCAATTCAACACTAACAATCTTGTCAGATAATCATTCCCAAAGGCATCTTAGTTTGGATTCCAGAGACAGGGGTGTGATACCTTCAATGCACAGCAGGATAGCAGTTGGATCCATCTTGGACTGACCTCTGTTGCTGGCAGTGCATTGTTAGTGAAGGTGCACTGTCTCTGCTTGCCCCTGCAGCTGTGGCTAGGAGCACAACTGGCTGGCATGTTAAGGTAGGTGGTATTTAAGTGAGTTGTAAGGACATAAGAGAAATAGTCTGATTATTTATGCTTTAGAAACTTCATGTCTCCATTCTTCCTGTGTGATGATTTGTTTGGGTTTTTCTGTTCTTGGTGTTTTAAACAGAACTGGAGCTTTAGAACATTGCATAGCTTTGAGTATTGTGAGTGTTCATGTGTCTATATAAAATATTTATGTGAGAAAGTGTATTATATATTTCTATTAAAAACTGGTTGCTAAAATGAAGGATGTAATGTCTTCAGTGTTTCTTTACAAAAGCAAACAAACAAGTCCCAAACCAATCAATTGCACAAGGGGTGGGATGGAATAGAGGCTTAAGAAGGCAAAAGAAGTTTCCCAAGGGAACAGGACTGTTGCATGTGTTCAGAGCTCATACAAGCCAGTGAATACTCTCTTTTTCTGTGGTGTATAATATGCACAGACTGTGCTAGTACAACCTAAATCAACTTCACTTAAATGGAAAAAACCACATAGCAGTGGGAAATCTTGTGTTTTGCACAGCTTCCTCTGCCTGCCTGCTGTGTGTAAAAACAGATGGAAATTGAATCCCTGCACTAGCTGGTGAAATACCTGCCTTCAGGACAGTGGGGTTTTAAGCTCTTTGGGGAGAAACAATTTTTAATCTGCTGATCAGGTCTTTGCTGCTCGGGCAGTCTGATCCCAGGAGGGGACCAGAAATTGTGTCTGGGACACAATCATCACCTGCAATGCATAATGCAAGGGGATGCTGGATTGCTGGGGTCTCCTCTTGCTATCATAGTATTGTCCTGGGATTCAGTAGCAGGCAGGTTGTGCTAAGCAAAAAGTTGTTGATACTGAGATATATACACATCCAGATGTGAAGATCCCAAACCTTTTCTTGCTTAGACAATACATTCTCACATGGAGCAATTTTCATGGAGGGTTATCTGTGTGCAACAGACCTACCAGACAGTCCTGAGGTGCAGCCTTGTGCCAGCTGAACCTGAATTGCTTGTGCAGGTTCCTGATAGTAAGTTAGGCCTGGGATAGTGCCTGCTCCTGCACACAGGGCTCCCCAGAACTCTCCTGCTGCTTTGGAGAACCACCTGCTGAGTAGAGGGTGTTGCTGTCCATGCTGCTGACAGCTGCCCCAGCTGTGAGAAGAGATAGCAGACAAGCTCCCTAACCCTTCTGGGTGGTAGAAGGTGGGGAAGATGAAAAATTTAAAGGCACTGTGCTTGTAACAAAACCATTGAGTTACAGATCTCCCTTTCACGTTAAAAATGGGCAAACACTTTGCTTGTGTTTTAAATTTTTTATGTTATGTGCCATTCATAAGCACTGACACCAGAACTGAGCAGAAAGAATTCCTCATCCCACACAGACACATACATGTGTCTACTTTTGGAAACTCCATGTGGAACTATTGAATATGCCTATCCCTTGTAGCTCGGGTGCTCATTTCAAAATAGCAAGCTGGTTTTCCACATTGCGCTGTTTCTTAATTTGCAATTTTGTCACTCTGAAATGTTTTAGGAGTTTTCATCATACTGCATTAAGGAGTTTTAGTAAAAATGACACAGTCCCAGTAAGAGGTTGAAATGAGACCTCTGCAAGTTTTGTAACAGGTTTTAGGCAATTCTACCTTTGTAGAACAAGAAATAAGAAGAGAAGAGATTTTACAAAGTATGTTTTACCAAAACATGTTAAGAAGTAACAACAAACCTTTGAAACACAAACCAAAATGGAGTTTACAGGGAAGCACCGTAACATTAGTGCAGTTTCACTGAATGTGGGTTGATCTCTGTAGGTCTTCTCTAGGGGTGCCTCACCACCTCTTGGGTGGTGCCCACCGTCATGTTTAGTAGGAAGAAACTGCCCAAATAGCTTTTTGCTTGAGCCTATTCCCCAGACACACAAATCAACCCCTTCATCACAGGAGCTGTTGTGGCAGCACAGAATGTTTCCTCTGCAGCCTTGTGAGGAGCCCTCTCTCCCAGCACTGGGGCTCCTGGTGGAGCCCCCAACTCAGAGGCTTCTGGCAAGGACAGCTACACTTCCCTTGCCACCCGGGCTGGCTCTCTGGGAGATGCTTTTTCAGGGGCTTTGTGACCACCCCAGGCACCTGCTCAAGGTTCTCAGTGCACCACCCAAAGGCTGGTGGTAGCCACATGATGCTTCTCTCTGCACCTGTGGGCCCCAAGTCTCCTCGGTACTGCAGGAGGACCAGTGGCTCAAACCCCTTTCCTTGGGTTTGCTTGCTGCAGAGGAAGGCTGTTCCCAGGGCCTGCCCTCAGCTCTGTCTGTAATTGTGTAACAGATTTCAGTGTGAACTTTAGACCAGGGAAACCTTGTCTGAAACATGTGATAAGATAGATACACTTTCACCTGATGGACATGGCCATTAATAACAGATTTATTTTAAACTGTCTCAGAACATAGATAAAAAATAAAGCAAGCTTTTAGGTTACTTAAGGAAATAATTGGAAATACTTCACTGTCAAGCTTTAGCATGACTTTTCCAAGGCATCTCATGGGCTGTAGGCCTCATGGTCTACCAGAAAGGGCCCAAAGTGTAACAAGAAATAAGTATTAGAGATGCCAGAGGAGTCTGGAATGCTTACCAGTGGCACTGTTTTGGTAACACCATATTACTGCAATATTCATTACTTGATTTCCAACCATTATGTTCAAAGACACTTTTAATACAGTTGGGTTTCAACTGTGTGCAAAATAGCTCTCCAGACTAAATCCATTGCACAGACCATGGTAACATCACCACCACCCTCCCTCTTCCCTCTCAAACTAATTCTCACACTGCTCCTGTTAGGAGAGACACAGGCTGTACATAGCCCATCGGGTCAGCTCTCACTCTCCACAGTGCACTTATCAAAGTGCCACAGATGTCTATAATCTCTCAGGCAATAATAGTTCATGCTCTTGCTGAGAGCTCTAGCCTGTTGGTGAGTTTCATTTTACCTACTTTGTCACCACCATGTGACAAAAGTTTGAATTACTCTTACTGAATATTCTAAAGGTGATCTGGTAATCTTGCTAAATAACACCATCTAATTAGCATGCAGAAAAGAAGAATAGAGAGCCATTTTCCAGGAGACAAAGAAGATACATGAGATGATGATGTAACCTGCTACTTAAGCAATCGTCCCCCAGAGTAATTCAGGGCTCAGACATCAAAAAGGGGCTGTCAGGAGAGTCCAGGCCCAGTCACACTGCTGTGGTTATATGAGGTTAAAATAGAGGAGAGAAAACTAAAGGAGCACTGTTGTTAGAAAGATGTGAAGATGAATTATTACTTGCAGAAGGCACTGGCAATAGTGTTTGCACAGTCCAGAATTGTATCCAGATCTTGATGATAGTAGGCATAGTAAAGTAAGTATCACTACTTTTTTTCCCAAGAAAATCCATTCTCAGGCCTGTGTCTGCTTCTAGAATAGGACAAGGAAGATGAGAAAGATGGTGAAGACTCTTAAATCTTGTCACTTTCTGTTGTTTCTTAAAAGCAAACAATAACAAAAAAACCTAAACCCCAAACCCAGCAACACACACAAAAAAGGGGCAGGTACCACACAAATTTCTACTGCAGAACAAGGATGTGTAAGTTCAGTATCAATTTCATGTGCTTTTAATGTCATTTCTGCAAAGGACAGGGACAGTCTTGGCTGCCCAAGCTCTCCCATGTGGTGCCAGAGTAGTGTCCCTGCAGGGAGGGGGAATGTGGGTGCAGGGAAGATGCTACAGCTCCTTAGAAGCTTCCCCCCACAGCAGGCAGTGTAGAGCTAGATATAATTAATCAAATAATTATCAGCCCCCTGAGAGCATATATTTCACTTTCAACAGGAAAATGGAACTGTAAAATGTTGAAAATAAATCTTTGCTTTCTTTTTGCTTCAGGACCTCAAAACCAGCCTTGATGTTGCTTGGAGCACAAGCCACAGGATGCTCTGGAACAGCCCCAAAATGACGGAACCACAGGATGAGTTTGGTTGGAAAAGACCTCTGAGATCATGGAGTCCAACCCATGACTGAACACCAGCACGTCAAGCAGACCATGGCACTGAGTGCCACATCCAGTGTTTCCTTAGACACCTCCAGGGATGGTGACTCCACCACCTGCCTGGGCAGCCCATTCCAATGTGTAATCACCCGTTCTGTGAATAAATTCCTCCTGACGTCCAACCTAAAACGCCTCTGGTATAACATGAGGCCATGTCCTCTAGTCCTGTCGCTTGTTTCCTGGGAGAAGACACTGACCCTCACCTGGCTACACCCTCATTGCAGGAAGCTGTAGAGAGCGATAAGGTCACCCCTGAGCCTCCTTTTCTCCAGGCTAATCACCCCAGCTCCTCATAGGATTTACACTGCAGACCTTTCACCAGCTCGGTTGCCCATCCCTGGATTCGTGATCCCACAAATCCCACAAACGCTACAGATTTCTCCCAGCCCGCCCTCAGGGCGCGGGGCAGGCTCAGGCCCGAGCCGGCGCACGCGGCGTGGGGATCCCGGGGAGGAGCCGCTGGAGCGCGGCCCCGCCCCCCGCGGCTCCCCATTGGCTGGCGAGGCTATATATAGGTGTCAGGCGAGATTGGGCTCTCTTTCGGCTCCGCGCCGCCCGGGCCTCCACACGGCGTTGTCAGCGTGAGTCGGGGCCGCCGGGCGGGGGGCGCGGGGGCGGTGGGGGCCACGTCCCCCATCCTGTGATAACACCGGGGGGTTCTGTGCGTCCCTCCGTGCGGCCGGGCCGGGCCTGGCCAAGCCGCGGGGAAAGCCGAGGCCTGCCGGGTGTAGCGCGGGAGGAGGCCCAAGATGGCGGCTGGGCGGCTGGGCCTCGTGGCGCGTCCCCGCCGGGCTGAGCCGGGTCTGTCTGCCCGCAGGTTCCCTGTCGTTGCTTCCAAAGGGAAACCCCACAATGTCCGGAGGCCTCGATGTCCTGCAGATGAAGGAGGAGGATGTCCTCAAATTCCTCGCTGCCGGGACCCACCTGGGAGGTACCAACCTCGACTTCCAGATGGAGCAGTACATCTACAAAAGGAAGAGCGATGGTAAACCGGCGGGATGGGTGTCCCGGGTTGGGCAGCTGGGATCTTGTGGGCAGAGCTGGGAGAAGCTGGAAAGTGCTAGTGCTTGACCTCTTTAGCATGGTTTCTCCGTGGCTTTAAAGGAGCAGATGCCCTTGCTGACAACACAGCGTTAACTCAAAGAAGCAGAATGAAATACAGATTTTGTAACAATTCTGCTGGTTCTTGACTATTTTGGTTTTGGAATTTGGTAAATCAATCACAGCTGGTTTGGGCAATTGTGCTAGTTTTTGTCTATATTGATAAAATGGTTTTAATATCTCAATAGCGACTTCTGCTTGTTTTTATTGCTCTTCAGCCTAAGCTGCCTTCTGTTAAATTATTGAAGCTCATACCAGGCCTAGATTCTTGATGATAGGTACTGGAAGTGTGCTACATTAAAAACACGGGGGTGATTTTCATTGGAATAGCTTTCTGTTAACTAGAATTAGACTAGAATGTCTTCAGTTTGAAAAGGACATTAAGATGCTGGAGCATGTACAGAGAGGGGCAGCACAGCTTCTGAAAGGCCTAGAAAATGTTATGAGGGATGGCTGAAGAAGATGGGTTTGTTTAGTCTTGAGAAGAATAGGCTCAGGGGGGACCTCACTGCTCTCTACAACTACCTAAAAGGAGGGGCCAGCCTCTTATACCTGCCAGCAGAGGACAAGAGGAAATGGCCTTAAGATGAGACAGGAGAGCTTCAGATTAGATAATGGAAGAAAAAAGTTTTCACTGCTTGGGTGGTCAGACAGTGGAATAGGTTGCCCAGTCACCATCCCTGGAGGTGTTTTAAGAGGGACCTGGATATGGTGCTGGGTGTTAATGGTTTAGTGGTTACACTGGCAGTGCTGGGTGAACAGTTGGATGGAATGATGTTAGAGGTCTCTTCCCACTTTGATGATGTTTTTATGAATTTTGGAGTAACCACAGCCATGTGACAGGTTTAATGGCAGAGGAGTGCTATCCTGTTTTAGATCTTGTGTTTGCTGGCTGCTCTAAAGCCTTTTGTTGCCTATAGGTATTTACATCATCAATCTGAAGAGGACCTGGGAAAAGCTGCTCCTGGCAGCTCGTGCCATTGTTGCCATTGAGAATCCAGCTGATGTGAGCGTCATTTCTTCCAGGAACACTGGACAGGTACAGACATCAGGAAGCCTGCAGTCTTGAAGCGGGACTCCCTTGCTGGACAGTGTCAGCTTGGTGATAAAATGCAATAAAACTGTAGGACTGCTTTCTGTAAATGTGTTGATTGTGTTGCAGTTGGCAGCTTAAAACAGATTAGTTAAAACCTACTCCCCATATGAGGGTGTTTGATAACTTGGTTTTCTTCCATATCCTCCTTCTTGCTGGATTTCTGTCATATTAGTGGCCAGTCCCCTGGTGGCCTTTTCCCCTCAGAAGTACTGTGGGTCATTTGCACTGATTTTTTGGAGACAGTAAGCATCTGATACAAAAGTTGTCAAAAAAGAAATGTTCTCTATTATTGAGCAAGGTGTAGTAACTGGTATATTTGTAATTTTGACTCTAAATTTTTAGCAAAATCATTCTGTTGTAGAAGGTGATAACCTTTAAATCTATTTAGTCACTGGAGTTTGTGAGCTTAATTTCTTAAGGTAACTGCAGGTGGGACCATATATGTTTAGGGAGATTTAGGGGTGGATTTCTGAAGGAAAAGCTTGGTTTCCTGTGGGTTTGACTTGCACACTATTAAAGCTTGATGCTGAGGTCAGTTTCTGGCCAATGAGCTCTCAAGTGTCGGAAGTGTGCGACAGCAAAGGATGGCAGGGTTTTCGCTAACGCCAGGAGAGGGGCTCCCTCTAGGATTGGAGTTTGATAGTAGGCCCTGCCACATGCCTCACAGGTTGGAAGCTGCTGCAATTGAGTAAGAACTGCCAATTGCTGTTTTAATGGACACAGCTACAATTTGGGTGTATTTACTACTAAGCTTTTCCTGTACTTCCTTAAAGTTCCTGCATAAGGAAAGTATGTAGAAATAATGGAAGAAAATTTACTTTGCCTTTTCCACAAGGTTTTTGTTTTATTACCTCTTTTATGATTTGATTATGAGAATTCGGAGTAGAGCTTGCCAATAACGTGAGGGGAAGAAAAGGGTTTTTTCCTGTATCCTGACTTCCAGCTTTGCTGGTGGATATGATCTTTTAAACTATTTGTAGAAACATTTTGGTTTTTCTCCATTTGAGGTGGTGAGCCTTGATTTCACAGGAATTGAAACAGATAGTTCAGTTAAAATTTTGTGCATGTTCGCTGACAATGCCTGGGTGACCTGGCTGAAATGCATGTTTCCTGCTTCATCTTCTCTGTGTCCCTTTTGCAGCGTGCGGTTCTGAAGTTTGCTGCTGCCACTGGGGCTACTCCTATTGCTGGGCGTTTCACCCCTGGCACCTTCACAAACCAGATCCAAGCGGCTTTCCGTGAGCCACGACTCCTGGTGGTTACAGACCCCCGGGCTGATCACCAGCCGCTGACAGAGGCGTCCTACGTCAACATCCCCACCATCGCCCTGTGCAACACGGACTCCCCGCTGCGCTACGTGGATATCGCTATTCCCTGCAATAACAAGGTAACGCTGCCTTGTGGCATTCCAGGCAGCTTCTTCCAGGCCATGTCCTCGGCTTCCAAGGTGGATGCTTTCTGCAAGGGAGGGTTGCTTGTATCTCACGTGTCTCCTGGGGAACGAGCTAATTAATGACTCTCGCAAACTGGCAGGTGGGGAGGAGGAAATAAACTGCACACAGTTGGAGCTTGGAGCTGAGGCTGGTTTCTGGCCAAGGAACTCTCAAGTGTAGGACGTGTGCTATAGTAAACTGGCAGGACTTTTCGCTGACGCCATGAGGGTCTTGGTGGCCCAATGAGTGGAGTTTGATAGTCATTCTTGCCACAGATCATGAATATGAATGAAGGATAAAGGGAACTGATGGAGAAACTGCTCTGAAACATTATCTTACCAGAAATCACCTGAAAGATAAAGTCTAGGAAGATGAGAAGCTATCTTTGATCTCTATCTAGATGTCAGTCATCAAAAGAGTGTAAGACACATCTGAGCATGTGTGTAAGCTTCGTTTATTTAGTCAAGTTTTCAATTTCTTTATTCTAACCTATGTGGTGAGTGTAATCCTTGTGTTTTGGATGAGATTGACATGGTGGGGGTGAGCAGTGTGAAACTCTGTAGCAGCAGAGTAACTTCAGGCCCTGTTGCATACAGCAAATTCAGATGCTGGTGACTGAAGAGCACCATGATTTCTGCAGAGACCTGAAAATGTGACTGGGAACTTGTAAAGCTGCCCTTTTTTTGAGTCCAAGTACATACGTTTAGGCATTGGCAAGTGGTGTCTTTCTCTCTCCAAGCACAAACCTTGGACTGGGTATTAATAAGTCCTCTGCTCTTTCTGCAAAGGTTTAGCTTTACAGCAACTCTTACCTACTTTCATCTGTTCCAGGGAGCCCACTCAGTGGGTCTGATGTGGTGGATGCTGGCTCGGGAGGTCCTGCGCATGCGTGGCACCATCTCCCGTGAGCACCCTTGGGAAGTCATGCCTGACTTGTACTTCTACAGGGATCCTGAGGAGGTAGGAGCTTCACGGTGGGAAGTGTGTCTCTCTCAGATGTTTTGCTTGTGCTCCCATCCCGTGGTCTTTTGTGTCTGCTGTTGAGGACAGGTTTTGCCAATTTAAGGATTGTACTTCACGCTTTATTGTGGTGGTTGGTTAATTATATTGCCAGCTGGTGCCTGTTGTCCGATATGTGATAGTAAGGGTTGTGTTCCTGGGAGACTCAGGCTGGGCTCTTCCATTGCAGATTGAAAAGGAGGAACAGGCAGCTGCTGAGAAAGCAGTCACGAAGGAGGAATTCCAGACCGAATGGACGGCCCCAGCACCTGAATTCACTGCTCCTCCTCAGCCTGAGGTTGCAGATTGGTCTGAGGGAGTGCAGGTCCCATCTGTGCCCATCCAGCAGTTCCCCACAGGTCAGTCTGGGGAGGTGTCTGGAAAGGGGGTGAGGGGTATTGTGGGTGGAAGGAACTGGGGAGCACTAAGTGTTGTTGTCTTTGTGGTTGCAGAGGACTGGAGTGCCCAGCCTGCCACTGAGGACTGGTCAGCAGCTCCCACAGCCCAGGCTACCGAGTGGGTTGGCACTGCCACAGAATGGTCTTAACTTCAGCCCTGCTGTACTGTGAGAGAAATAAAGGCTGGTTTAGTACACACTGCTGGTACTGCTTTTGTAAACTGGTTGGCTAGTGACACGTGTGGGAAGTGTCCTCTGTAGGGCACAGTCCTCAGCCAGGGGTGGGGTGTCTGTTACATCCTGTTGAGTGGAGGTGGGGGCTGTGGATTCTGTCCCTGCCTGCAGCAGCTCGCTGGGCTGCCCCTCCTGTCTGCATCAGTGTCCAGCGCTGGTTTCACATTTCCCACCTTTCCTGGCTCCACCCCGGTGAGGAGGCAGCTGTGTGTGTGCTCTCCAGAGAGGAGGTGGTGACATGGGGCAGAGTGGTCTGCTTTTGGGTGGGTTTTTTTTTTAGCAGCCTGGCTGTGTCCACCCAAATGGGGTGGCATTTGTTGCTCTGCCTGGGGTTTCACAAGTTTGCAGGGTGAGGAAAGTTCTGGTGACCAGGTGTGGGAGTTGGCCTGACCTGCCCAGTGTGGAGAACAGAGCCCTTGGAGTGGGAGCTGGTCCTCTGATGGAATACCAGCTTTAGCATTGGTATTGCCAGTTCCTTCCTCAAAAATACTCAGTAATCTTCAGGAAAAAACACGGTATTAATTCATTTGCTTTAGCTCTTTTGAGGATTATACTGCTGTGATTATTAGCAATAATGGGAGGTAGGTTCTTCACCAAGAGAAACGGGATTTTGTTTGTTGGAGGTGAAGATTGTTCAGATTGGATCCTTTTTTCCATATTGCTTTTGTCACAGACTCTCCTTATTGTACCTTCAGCACTGCCAAGCAACCTGTAAAGAATGTTTTCTCTTGGCACATGTGCTCGTTGTCATTTTACTGTAATATTAGCAGTAAAAAAAACTAAAGCAAGCTATTAATATTATTGCACAATATCTGTCCAAAGGAGGCTGATCTTTCTTGCTTTTGTCTTTACAAGACAAAGTGATCAAAGGTTTTGTTAATACTGAGCAGCTTTCAGCTGAGAGGCATGGGAGCACTTCACCATTTGTTCCTCAAAGAGCCCTCCGTTCTGTTGGTGCACTGTGTGATGTGTGCTTGTGGCACATCCTCAAGTGCTTTACTTTCCAGCACCCAGCAGGGGGAGGCTCCTTCCTGCCCCCTGAGGTCTGTCACTTGTGTGTCAGGGTGGGTTGAGGGCCTTGTAATTTTGGGACTATGAGTGGGCATTGTAGCTAGAGTGGAAACAGCCTGTACATCACCTGCTCATTGACTCCCCAGATCTGACATTGCACCGAAAAATTTGTTGGCCTGGACTTTCTTTTCACTCTGCCAAATTAAAAATTTCCAATCTCAGAGCTTAGTCTTACCCTTCCATACACTGAATCTTGCTATTACTGCTACTGTGTCACCATTGTCCCTTTTCTTCATCTGTTGTGTAACTTCCTTCGTGCGAATGTGTTCCAGTTAACGAGTATGTAGAAGTCATCAGACAGCTCCTGTGTGGGTGATGGTGGTGTTTTAAATCAATCAGTTCTCAGTACTTGCTACTGAAATATTTCTTGCATGTTACTGGAATGTGGTTGTTTTCATTGAAGTATTTCCTAAAGTATTCTTTTGACTTTCATGATTCTGTCATTCTCAGAACCAAGCACTGCCAGTGACAGGTGGATCTGCACAGCCTGGTCAGGAGACAGATCTCTTCATGTGGATTCAGATTCACCTTGGTGGGGTAACTGGGGTAGAGTGGGAGAGCTCGTTTGCTTGCAGCATTGCAGAGGGGATGAGTATTCGTTGCAGGAAGGCTATGATCCTCAGCATGCCGGAGGCACAGGGAAGGAGAGGTCTTGGCACAGGAGTGGAGATGGCAGCAGAGATGTAGCAGAAGATCCTACGTCTGCCAGAGCTTCCCCTGTGGCAAATACCTAGCAGATGTAATCTCTTGAGGTAGTGTAGAGGAATAGGAAGAGGAGGTAGGAGTAAATCCTAGAGACACTGGCTTGTTTATTGTATTTTTTTTCTGACAGGTGCAGTGTTGGTGTTGAATTAGGACAGCAGAGAACTTGTAACTGTGCTGTTCTGGATTGATCGGATTTGACCCAAAATGGCTTAGGTGGAGGTGTCTATATAGTGACAGTTTCCATTGAGGGTCATAGTGTTTCCTTTCTCTGTGACCATCTCTTTGTGTTTGATTTGGGTTGATGGAACTGGGTTGAATGGGACCAGGGGGCTTCTTAGGACAGCCTTCTTCCACAGTTGGTCTCAACAGGAACTGGCTGGTGTTGCTGAGAATTGTAGAACTCCTTTGAAGAAATGAGCTTTTGAACAGTCCTTGCAGTGTGGTCCATGAATCTGTCATACACACATGCTGTCTAATTCCCTCCCTAATTTATATGTCACCATTCACAGATGTTCCTTTTCCTCTCCAGTCATTTCTTTGCCCAAATAATCATGATATTTTTAGTGTCCACATACTGTAGGATCACACCAAGGCTTTTCTTTTGCAGGAAGCAAAGGGTGTTATGCACGGTTGAAGAGATTAATCTCTTTACTTAAATCTAGGCTGCAAAATGTTCCACTCTTTGCATCTGTAGTCTGTTTTGCTTTGTGAAACTGTGGCTAGGATGTTTGATGCTGACTTCTGGGAGTATGATATTAGCCACATTGTGAGCCTATTTACTAAAATCAGTGCACCATGTAAATAAGCATGCAAAGGAAACATGCTTGAGGTGTGTGGGATTGATGGATTCACCTCACTGCACCTCCTAGGAGGCTTCCTCCCCACCCAGGACTATGAGCATGCAGTTGGAGTGGATCTTGTAATATGATTTTTTTTATTCCTTGGGTTAATTGCATTTTGGTGCGGATATACTCTACATGGAGTAAAGTACATGGTAAATCTGCAATTGTCATGAATGCAGCATTCTCCAAAGCTGTGTATCTTGAACCTTAGGACAGATGAAGCCTGTCATCCTGAATGCAAGTGTCCTGGCAGAGGAAATAAAAGCATTCCAGATTTACTTCATTATTGCTGTAGGACCCCAGTGTTGCTGGAGCATCCCCCCATTACCTGCAGCTGCCAAAGAGACAGCCAGCATTTCAGGCAAAGTTTATTCACTAGCCAATGCTTGGCACTACCAGCTCAGATCTTGCAGCCTCGAGCTTGTGGAAACCACAAAACTTCAGTGAAAACCTCATCTGCATTAAGACTGCTTGACAGATGAAGGTAGAACAGTGTTATATGTTGCACTGGGAATGAAGAATATCATTGATTATCAGCCCTGCAAATAGGCAGACTGTGATAAACACCTTGGGCATGGGTACAGTCTTGCTATGTTACAGCACTGGTTTTCTGAATTTCTTGCTTCGTGAGGCCCTAATTTATGAACCTGTTTTTATTTGCTCTCTTAATACTTGTGCTTTTAGGAATACTCGCTGCCATTTTCCTGCTGTGCAGCTTTGAAAGCATTTAATTTTTTTTATACATTATTCATTTATATGCTCAGGAGTCACTGATGCGGAAAACTACGTACTGAAGATACCTTTGTAGAATGTGTCTTTTCTGAGCTGCTGCTTAAACTCTCCATTTATAAAGCTAATAAAGACTGAGTTTAACTAATGTGTCTTCCATGTGACAGAGTCCTAAATATTTCTGTCAGTGGCTACATGATTGCTTTTACTAGTACTGTTCAAGCATTAATAAAATAAATTCTAAAGGGACACAGGATGTGTCCTTTAAAGTTATGGCTCCCAACCATGCTCTGAAGGCCAGAGAAACCTGCTTTAGTAGAAAACCTTAGTCTTCATGCTAAATGCCATTGTACCACGTGCAGAGGGGTTCCTTGGTTTGAGTCACACAGCTCACTTCATTTTGGTACAGTCTTGCTGGTGACTTGGCAGGACAAGGGGTACCACAGCACACAGACCCCCTTTCAGGGACAGCTTAAGTCCACTACCCTTAGTATGGGGCTTGGGTTTTAGCAGGTCAGAGGAGGGGAACAGGGTCTGTTGTATGGGCCAGAGTTGGATGCTGAGAACTGAAACAACGTTATGGTGCTCGGAGGGACAATACTTTCTCCCGCTACGTATGTGGGTCGGGGTCAGGTTTACGATTTCGCGAAGGGAGCTCAGCGTGACAAGTGCGGCACATTGCAAAGCTCAGAGCTGCTCTGCCACGGGGACAGTTGTGCCAGACTGGGGCAAGCTTTCGCCACAGCAGGGCGTGCTGGCACTGCTCATTGCCGTGCTGCATGGCTCCCGGCCGGCAGGTGGGTTGCACAGCTGCACAATCCGAGTGTGCGCATCGCTTCCCAGGCTCCAGCAGATGGGGCTGTCATTCCTGGTTTGCCCGCGTTCCGGCCGCTGCAGGCAGCGCGGCAGGAGAGCTGGACAGAGCGGGCACTCGGGAGGGAATGTGCAGAGCTATCCCTGACCGGGACTTCCCTGTAGCAGAATGGTGCCTTCTCACAGGGACCGTGAGATGCTTCAAAAAAACCCCGTACAACCAAAACCCTACTATTTTTATGTGAGTGTTAAACTTGTTGCCTTCCTGCTCAGCTGCAGACCTTGATCTTGCATTTAATATCTGTAAGGCAGCAAGTGTTGGGATTCTGCTGGCTGTGAGTGCTCCTAGTTGAAGAAACACTGTTGGAAACTTTCTAAATCATCTTTTCTGTTTGGCTTATTGCTTCCAGCATTTTCTAGAGTGACTAGTCTTCTCCCTAGTACTCCCAGGTATATAATTCACTGCACCTCTTGGCTTTGTTTATATAGGAAAACATTAGGCAGCACATGCAGAGAGGAAATCAGGTGTGTGCCCTTTCCCTTACTTGTTCTTTTGCTGTTAGAGGCTCTAATTTGAGAGGAAATATTTAAAGAAAAAGGCACCACCACTTATTTCCCTCTCTGCAGTATCTTTTCTGAAGGCTCCTTTAAGCCACGTGCCTGCTTGCAGCTGGGTAAGGTTTTACGAGCCCCAGGTGCCATGGGCTGAAGTGTCTCCTACCCTTTTCTCAAAAGGACTGGTGTGGGGTAGGAGTGAGTGTGCTGTTGGCTTTTCTTCTCTGCTTTGTGAGGCAGCTCCACTTTGTTGGCTTGCTAGTGGTAGCCAGTGGTTCTCCACCAGTTGTCTCAGAAGGGCTGAGAAGCCTAGCAACTAGTTTTTCTGATTTCACTGGTTCAGCCCTTTGAAAAGTTTTGAGATAAATTTTAAGTCATAGTTTTTTTGTCTAAGGCTGTCTCGGATTTCTTCTTGACTTCTGTGCTGTCCCTGCTCCTTGTTTTGTATTTTATTTTTGTTCTCTGAAAGCTACATGTTTGTGTTTATTGTTTCAAAATGAGGACTGGGATTTCTCAAGCTGTACCTTGAATATAGAAGCAGGAACTTCATTAAAATGTCAAATCTAAGGCTTGTGATTTAAAATATGCCAAGTTATTAACTCTGTGTGGTGCTCCATTGGGATAAGTGCTCTGTGAAGCCATTCTTTTGTGGCCTGTGCTGTCTCTGCTCCCCTGGGACCTGAGGGATGAAGCTTGCTCCATTAAGGTAAGCATCAAGCTTCTGCACTTCTTCAAATTTTATTTTAAAGGTTCTACTGTTACAAGAATAGTGGATTGACCTTCCCTTCTAGTGTCCATTGGGTAGGCAATGCTCTTCTGCTGCTAAGATAATTGCAACACAAAATACAGAGGGGAGCAATGAGTGCCTCCCATGGGGCAGTGTAAGCCGAGGGGAGCAGTGTGGGCAGCGGGCACAGAGCAGCTGCCTCCCTGCTCATCGAGGCTGGAGTGAGCTCAGCAGTTGTGGTCGCTGCTCAGACAATATGCTGCTGGTACTGGAGGGACCCCTGTGACAAATGTGTGTTTGGCACGTGTTCCTGGTTAGGTGAGATTTAAGAGATGCTGTTGAGGATGCGTCTGGGTGTTGTGAAGCCCCCAAAACTGCCTGGAGGCTGCCTTCTCACCTGTGGCCAGGTGGAGCAGTAGTCTCACAAGTAGTTTAAACAGATGTTACTTTCAGAGGCTCTGCCTTGCCTTCCATATTCTTTCCTCTGAATTCAAGGTCTGTTTGTGCCAGCAAAGGGGAAACCCTTTATGTTAGGTGGAGATTTGTTTTTTCTCCTGGTCTTTGGGTTGGAGGAGTACTGTGAGCATTATGCTCACCAACAGTGTGGTGTTTTTGGCTGTTTGGTGGATAACCAGTTCAGATATGCTACCTGGCTTCAGTGGCACTGTGGTAGTGTTGCATACCCAGGTGGTGACTTGTCTTGTTACAACACAATTAGTTCAGCTCCTCAGAGCCAGCCAAAGGTCTTTGAAAGCTACTTACCCTCTGTGTCACTGGAATTGGTGTTTGGGAGGACATAAAGTGCTGAAAGGGCATGTATGTGACACTGGACTTTCCCTGGAGATGGGTTACAACAGATTTCCACCACTTCTGCACAAGAGAATTGCTTTTGTCCATGGGTTAAATGCTCAAGGCAGTGCTAAGGGAGATGCTTCCCCACTGCTGGCTCTCTGCTGCTGTGGCACAGCCCCATCCCATGCGGGGATGATGACAGAGGTGCAGAAAGCTGAGCAGAAGCTGCAGAGAGTTTCCCAGGCAGAACTGCAGCTGCTTGTGAAGAAAACCTTGCCAGTGGCTCATTTGTTATATTTATAGATGCAGTATCAAAATGCTTCTGCAGCCTTTTCCTCCAAAAACAGCTGGGCTTCTTGAGGAGCAGAAGCTGAGTTTGCCAGGGCTGTCTGCAAAAGCTCTGCAGCCCTGGCCTTGGAGCTGTATCCATCCTGCAGAGCTGCTGATGGAGCTGGGAGACCTGCAAGCTGCAGCAGTGCTGGTGTGGTGGCAGTGAAGCTCCATTTGTGTTCAGGCAGTGTTTGTACTACTCTGTCCAAGCTGCTGTAGCAAGGTGCTCTGGCTAATAAAGAAGGCATGATTTTCATTATGGTGGTGCGGCTTTTTCCTCTCTTCCTGGCCCTGAGCCCTCCAGGTACCTTATTAAAATAAATCTGATAATAGATCTCATATTTTGAAGACCCTAAACATCTGCCAAAGCACTGAATTATTTACTGCTGCTGCTATCAAAAAAAAACCCCAGAAGTCCCATATGTGTGAAATGTTTCTTAATTAGAAGAAGGTTTGGATATGCAGGCTTTTGTAGGAAAAGCCTTGGCTCCCCCAAACAAATTCTTAAACTGCAGCAGGAATTTGCTTTGAGGGAGGGAGAATGGAGGAAGGAGGAGGACACAGCTGCTTGGGTGTTTCTGCAGCTGCTCTTCCCTGGGAAAATGAGTTAGTAAAGCCATTAAAATAATGTTCCACCTCCTACTAACCTGATCTGTACACTTGATCACTGTGATGTCTTGTCTGTCCTCAAGCAGTCCAGGTAACAGTACTGTGCTGCTATGGTTGTTTTCATTTTATTTTCAACTGAGCTGAAATTATTTTTTCTCCCTCCCACATTGCCAGGAGAGGGATGACATTGGCAGCTTCTGCAAGCATTGCTCGGTTCCTAAAGGAGAAGCTCTCCTGCTTTTATATCCTGCAGCTGTTTCCTTGCAAAGCTTTTTCACTGCCTTATGTAGCAGTGGTGGGTGCAGTCTGTCCTTACCCCTACGCTGGCCCTAAGGCAGGTGTAGGGCTGTTGAATTTCTTACCCTCCTGATTTCCCAGCACTGTGAGCTGGGTTAAAGGATGATAAATCCCACTCTGGCTGCCTTGGGCATGAGCTGCCGAGGAGCAGAGCTGAGCTCAGCACTGGGAATTCTTGCGTCCCACTGTTGCTCTGCTGCCTGGGTTTGGTCCCCAGGAGGTGGAGAAGTCTCTCAGTGGTTGTCCCTCTCCATCCCTTGGCTTCTCTGCCACCTTCAGGTGGCTTTTGTCCATTGGGTCTTTTCATGGGAGTTTGGTGCTGATGCATATAAAGTTTTTGCCTGCTGGGAAATGGCATCTCTCCATCCATCCCTAGGTGCCTGCCTGTTCTCCTCCCTCCACCTGCGTGCTTGGAGCACCAGCTGCAGAGGAAACTCTGTGCTTCAGTGCTTTCTAGTTTTGCTGTCAATCATGAAGGAGTGGTGCAGAAAATAATATCAATTCTGAAACATTAAAAATCCACTCATCTTGATCTCAGCGCCTGTGTGGATCCATGCACACGCAGACTCTCCTGACATTTGGGAGCTGAGTGGCCTCTGTTTGCTGAGGTCATGGAGGACATGGGTATTCCCTGAGTAGCACCATGCAGTACTAATTCAAGATTTAGAGACAATGCTCATGGCTGGGTTTGGATGTTTGTACATGTCTGAATGGAAGGGGACCCCAGGGAATTGGGTCCTGTGACTGCAGCAAAGCCAAGCCTCCTTGTGTTAGCTTAACACAGCATAGCATTACGTTGGTATAGTCCATTAAAAGCACAAGGCTGAGTTCTGATTCAGCGTCGATGAGTACATTGTGTGAGAAATGGGCCAGACCTAGAAATCCTGGGGTTTCAGAGTTGCTTTTTTCCCCAGGGAAAGACTGTATCTGAGCATTTGGGAGTGATAAAGCCTTGGCTGCAGATGAAGCTGGGCTGCCACCTGCCAAAGGACAAGCTGCTGCCTCAGGGCTCAGGCAAATGGCAAGAAAACCATGACAGAGAGGAAAAAAATCCCCACGGCTGTCAGGCTGGAGAGCTGATAGCATTGCATGCAGTATGAATCAAAATGGGGGGAATCAGTCTTTTAAAGTCTTTTGGCAAGCACTTAACTCTTTTTTTTTACCAGCACATTGGTGCTTTGAAGTGATGTTTAGAGGGGCAGTGGGGTCAGGATTCAAAGGTCCCTGTCTGACCTGCTTGGGTGGCAGCAAAAGCACTGATATATGGTTGCAGAGAGGGATCTGAACATGCTGGGGTGCAGGAAGGTGGGAGACCTGCTGTACCCACTGCCTGCTGGGGTCAAGTCAAGGGCCCACAGGACATTACATTGATTCTTAGAGCATCTTTACTAGTGTAGAAGTCACTCTGGTGACTGCCTCACTGGGTTTCTGCCAGTGCCAGTCTGTAAGTGTCCACCTTTGAGTGGTGCAGCTATTTCTAGAAATCAGCCATTGGCTTTTCTGTATTTGAGAGCAAAATGGAATCACCTCATTTTTGGCGAATTTCTGAAGTCTCCTTCTATCTGTTTCTCCCTTGTATTTCTTGTGATTTTTCTTTAAGATTCAAGAAAAGAGCTAGGTCTCCACAAATAAGCACAACACAGTATTTAAGCTCCTAATTCATCTGAGGAATCAGATACTTAAATGATTTGTTGGGTTAGACCTTTAAAGAAGAATCTTTTTCCAATCTGCCTCATGTTTGACCTAACCAGACTCCTTTGCTCCGTTCCTTGAAGGTGAACATTCCCAGACTGGCACTGGCAGAGGTCCTGCCCAGCCAGGCAGGAGCTCGTGGGGCTCCTCAATCTTGTGTGGCATGATAAACTGAAAAAATAGGAGTCTCTATCATCAGAAATTTTCTCTGGATGTGGGGAAGTGGCTTTTGGCTGCATTCCTCACCTGGATTTGTCAGTGGAATTTTCTCTAGGTAGGTCTCAGCACGTTCTGGTGCCAGTGCAGCTTGGGGCCCTTGTCCCTACAATGGCTCTTGTGGTGTCTGGAGCCTGTTTGTAGGTGAGAGGTTCCATTAGCTTAGATGTGCAGATGACAACCCTCCTCAGCACCCTGAAAAAAAATAAAAATCCATTCTCAGAGCTCTGGTTTTTAGCTGGTATGAGGAAATCCTCTCCCTAGTCCATGAGCAGAATAAGATTCCAGTGAAGAAAAGAGGTGGATTACACACAAGACCTCTGCAGCTCACATTTTCAAGCAAGGTGACAATTCTATTTCTGTGGAAGTTCAGAATGTGTGATAAATGGCTTTGTCATAATGCAGGGTTAGCTATAGGAGGAGAGGATAAAAGCTCAAGATGATCTTGACTGCTTGTTTGGAATAAGTGAGGTTATTGGGAAAAAGAATTCTGTCGGTAGTGGTGGCATCCAGTGCTTCGTGGATGCTTACCCTACTTACTGTCCTTCTGCAACAAAAAGCTGATGTTTCTGCTTTGGAGAAGAAAAGAAAATTTTATATTCAGTGCCTTGGTACCGAATATAAAATCAGTGTGTTCTTTGCATTCTTTTCTGGGTTTATGAGCAAACCTGTTTAATGGTGGCTATTATTTTCTGTTCATTGAGAGTACAGAAAGCAGTTTGTCTTCTATACAGCTGAGCACATTATGACAGAAATGTCTGAATTATGTTTTTGATCCTAAGAGAAGGGTGTACATTGTCATACCCTTCACAGCTCATGTTTAGCCACATGCTTTGCAAAATTGTCCTTTATTTTGCTGAGATTCCTGTTCATCAGTAACGCTGAGCAGATGCTCTGCCTGGCCATGCAAACTAAAAACTGATGCCCATGAGAGCTGCCTGTTTACAACCAAACCTAAAATAATTAAGCTTAGATATTTCCTTGTTTTTTTAACAAAACCTCTTGGATGCAGAATTTGAGCTAGTGGCAATACGAGATGTGAAAAATTTACAATGCAGAGGGCTCTTCTAGTCATCTATGAATGCAAGCTGTGAGCTGTGTGAGATGTTACTAGGAGACTCCCTGTACTCACCACTGAGCTTTTCTCTAATTTTTTTTCTTTTCCCTTGAAGTTAGACTGAGCCCTGGAGGAAGATTGAGATGGATATAGTCTTTCAACAAATGTTAGGGGCTTGGAAATCAATGCTCAGCCAAGGGCTTTTTGCTATTTCTAACAATAGAAAAATACAGATGAAACCAAACACTACTGAATATTCCAGTGAGTTTGTGGAGTTTAACCTTCAGCTGAATGTGAATAACTGGTAAATGGACTCAAAACTCCAAGAGACAAATAATCATTTCACTCAATATGAGGGCTGTGGGTTGGCATTTTTACACCTTTCACAACTGTTGTGCTCTGACAGAGGACCCCAATGTGGATTGGAGTCAGGGAAGAGAGCTGCCACTGGTCTGCAGGAATTGTCTGGCTGATACTATCACCCTTGTATCCTGAAGTCTCTGAGCTTGCAAAAGACATTGGTCAATGGGTGAACCTAATGTGTTATAATTACAGATAAGCAAGCCTTGAAGGATTAATTAGCTAATGGGCAGTTGTGTGCTCCAGAGATGACGAAGTGCTTTGGAATGCTCCATATTATTGCAGGTTGGATTCAGGGGCCTGATTCAGAGAGTATCCAAGTCCTGTAATAGTTACTCATCTGGTCTATGTTTGCCTCTGCATCTCTGGTTTTCAAAACCTGTCTGGAGTTCTTTATGCCTTCTTCATAATGTTTTTTGTTGCCTTTATATTTCTTTTGCACTTTTCTTCTGCGTGTGCACGCATGTATGCACACACACATTTCCAGCCTCTGTTTTCTAGCAGAGGGGAGTGAGACCTAAAGCCACATTCCCCCCTTTCCCAGTAGTGTTTCCGTGTGAGCTGAGGAGTGAAGAGAAGGAAAGTCCTCTTCTTTGATATTTCCTAAGGTACCAGAGTCTGCAGGGCACATGGGCTGGGCTGAAATCTGGGCACTGTGTTGTTTCTGTGACATCCTTCTGGATTAGCAGACTGGCAGCACCTTCTCCCAGCACTTTCTGGCCAATTTGGACACCTCCAAGGAAGGATGTCTCCTGGAAAAGGCCTGCTCTTGTCTGACTTCTCTCCAGTCCAGTGACTGGGTATCTCTGCAAATAGGTCAGCAGAGCCATGTTACACCAGCAACTCTCATGGCAAAGGGGCAAGACAAGACTTTACCTGGGACCCATCTCAGAGAAATGTCTTTCCAAGACCAGGAATAAATGTGATGAGAGGCTTCTCACATGGAGGCTCCCTGGGAAAATGACCAACCCTGACCATAGCAGTGTGCCTGAGAACACAACTGATTTTGAGCTGTGCACCAGGAACAGCTATTTCTAGAAACAATCCATAGGCTTTTCTGTATTTGAAAACAAAATGCAATGATTTAATTTTTAAGAAATTCTGAAGTCTGCTTTTATTTGTCTTTTGCTTGCATCTCCTGGAAATACTTCTCTAGGGGCTGTGGTGTCTGTTATAAAGCACAGACATCAACAAACAAGCTAGGTCTCTATCTATAAATAAGCACAGCACAATATTTAAGCTCATAATTTCTGTGAAAAAGCAGCTGTATAGAACATTTTGTTGATTAGACCTGAAAGACTGAATGCTTTATCCAGTCTGCCTCATGTCTGAAGTAACTGGACCCCTTTTTCCAGCTCCTTGAAGGTAGACATTCCCAGGCTGAAGGTCAAATGCTCTGTGCTCTGGCATGCCATAGAGAAGAGACAAGCTACTGGGTTTCCTGTTCTGCGCATAATATACACCACAAGATTTGTGGCATTTAGTGGAAAAAACTTGAAGTGAGAACCTTTTAAAGTTCAAATATCCCATCTTAACAGAACTGTTACTGGCTATTATTATGGATTTGGTTAAATTTTATATAGAAAAACTATTTTATAATTTTTTTATTATAAAATTTTATGAAGAACAACACACATGTGAGCACCAGATCTAAGCTGGCCAGGATGGGTTTATGTCAACAACAGGAAGAAACTGTAGGTGTGAAAGAGCAAGTCAACCCAGAGAAGATCTGCCACAGAGTCCTGGGAAGTCCTGTAGATCTGGATGAAATTGTTCTTAAACTGCAGCAGGAATTTCTAACTGGTTATAATCAGAAACTAGGCCAAGGCACTGTTAGTCTCTCAGTTGTGCTGGGTGGTGTTGCTAGACTAGGAATCATATCCGGGGATTGAAATGGTGCAAGCTGCTCTTAAACAGACTGTGAAAAGAGCAGCAGAGTGGGAATCCAGAGAAAGTGGTGGTGAGATTGAAACAAAAGGATGACAATCTGGAAGAGGTAGACTGGAGGAAAGCTATGACAAAGGACAAAATGCAACTGACAAAATCCCTTCTGGTAGGAATCCTCTACTCCTAGAAGCAACTGTCTTGCAGCTCAGCAGGGACACTCTTTATTTTTTTAAGAATACTAAATTCTTTAGGCAGAGGAACAACAAAAAAAACCCCACAACAAACCTTTGTTTAAATGATAGGTAAGCTCACACCATGTTTAACAATCAATGAAACCTTTGAAAGGACTGGCAAGCACTTGCTCCACAGAACAGTCACTGCTGTTAGTGGCCACAGGGCTGTGTCCTGTGTGAAGCAATTCAGCAATGTCACAGCTGATTTTCATTCTGACCACCTCCCATTTCCCTTGTGACCAAAATCAGAGCCGCCTTTGGGGGTTACAACTCCAGAGTACTACTAAGTGTCTAAACAAATCTGTGTTACAGGGTGTTGGATGGATACAGACCACCAGGAGTGGATGTCCAGCATGCAGCAATCATTTCCTACCAAAACTACAGCAGTTCATGCAGCACCTCTATTTTAGTGTCAAACAGGAGAAACTTCACTGAGGGTATCGAGCAGCCTGTGGGTAGCGTGGCAGCCCTCTCCCTCTTCCAGGGACTGCTCCTAGGGGATGTCCCCATGGCCTGGGTGGGCCAGGGTAGGGTGCCCTAATGCCCAGTGTCCGTGGTTGTGTCACAAACGCTTGCGATGGAGGGGTGAATGCTGCTCCTCTCCTGCTGGCCATGGGGCTGCCATCCAGGGCTGCTCCTCTGCCTGCTGTCCTGGCAGGGCTGGTTCCGTTAGGAGACTCCATTTTCTTTTCTAGAGCAAAGATTATGAATGTTATTTCCTTGGGAGTAAACACTGCCTTTTGTCTTCTCCCCAGTGGCTGCTGTTTCCTCTCTGTGCAACAACCAGAGTGTCTGGGAATTTGTATTTGAGCATCTGAGTGAAGAAACCATTAATAAGACCATCCACCCCCAGACAGCAGCCAGTGCATGTCTCTGCTGTTCAAGCCCTCTTTTCAGGTTCTTACTGATGTTTTTATAACACCTGATAATCCTACCAGCCATGCTGGTACACTTCTAGCCATGGGGTGGTCATGTGTAATTGCTGATTTTAGTCTTTATTTTCAGTGCACCCAAAATGCTGCCAGCACTATTTCCATTTAAATGAATGCCTGGGGTCTGCTTTGGAGGGAATATGTATTGGGTTACTCTGAACCTTCCAGTTTGTCTCAGCCCATCTAAATTTAAGGGGGTTATGGTGGCACCAGTCTGCTTTTCTCATCTGTGTCAAGATAAAATCAAAATCTTCGAGATGATTCTCACAAATGAGAGCAGGAGGCTCTGGCAGTCAGGAAGTGGCTGGTTGAGATCAAGTCTGGAGGATCCATTTTTTTTGAAAATACCCAGATCTTGGTGCTAATGCCTCCTCCTGGTTCTTTCTGCCCAGCCATGGACCCCCACAGCAGAGCTCACAGCATGCATTTATTTACCCTAAGACCTAACCCAATCCTGTGAAAAGTTTCTGCCTCATTCACAACAAATTTTCCAATGAAAAGCTCAACTCAGGAAGAAAAGGTCTGTGCCTGACTCAACTCATCAGCCCAGAAACAACACTGGAGTTCAAACATTGTTCCCAGAATAAATTGCTGGTTTCATGACTGGCATGGTTAATAGCTGGGATGTGAATCATAAATTTGGATTACAATTCCCATGGTGACAAGCCTGTGTGAGATATAATCCAGTCTAAAAATGTGCCCTTCCTGGGTGTCCATTGGCAGGTGAACTTCTTTGATTAGACAAAATCTGTGCTGTGGCACTCATCCAGTCCCTTACTAAGGTGTATCCCTCCAGTTTCTCAATCCTACCCAGTCACTTTGGTGGCTAAATGAGCCTTTTCAGAAGTGTTATGGGGATATTGTTTAATTTTTACCCTCTGGTTCTTTGGGGGGACTTTCAGTCTTCGTACTTGGCGTAAGTAAATCCTCCAAATCTTGCAGCATAGGGTTGGTACCGGCTTTGTTGTTTCTCTTGTTTTTCTCCTCTTCACGTTGCTGCATCAATGAAAACCATTTGGTTTAGTTAAAGACTGCAAATGCAATCTAGGAAATGGTGGCCTGGTGTTGTGTTGGCCTGGCTAAGTGTTTGTTTGCATGAATGCCACCTCTTAGCCAAGTTCAAGGTGAATCTTGGTCTGGTGACCAAGTGTTTCCAGGAAAGAAGGTACATCCCAGGCAGGACTGGGAAACAACAGCTCTGCTCCTGTTGGGGCAAAGCACTTGCTAATAACATGGTTTAGGTCTGTCAGGCAGTCTGTGTGTTTCTGCAGCTGCCAATCTGCCCTCTCTGGTGTATTGGTTTGTTTTAAATGTGGGCCTCTTCTGAGAGAGGGTGTCAGGGATAAATGGCAGAGGAAGAAGGTATGACAGCATTGGGATGGGCTGTAGGGCTGTCTTTGGCTTTATTTAGGGCTCTTGGCATATATTTAGGGCTGCAAAAGATTTTCTTCTGGATGGTGGAGGTAATCTGTACTTTTGGATAGTGCTGGATCCTGCTTTGTGACCCTGTTGGCCATGTTCACAGCCAGGTTGGGCAGCATGAAACAGATCAAATGCCCCAAAACCCGGGCATGCTGTAGCACATGTTCAACTCTTACAATACTCGAGGATGCCCCTTGCACCAGGACTCTTCCTTTAAGCCATGTGCAAGAGTGATTCATTCTGAATTTGAGCATTTGAATGTAATTTATGGAGTTCCATTTCTCAATGCTCACATCCTCACTTTTAATGTTGCAGCAGTCTCTGCTTTATGTGATGTTTTGCTTTCTGTGACATTGCCTCCTTAGCTTGGAACCCATCCTGTGCCAGTGAAATGGCTGATACCAGTCCTTTGACAGTATCACATCCTCTCCTGATGGAAAGCTTGATATTTTGGGCACATCTGTGTCATACAAAACAACACCAGGATAGAGACCCACCAGAAAATCTCTGGATGAAACAGATGTTGCCAGAGCAGCACAAGCCCTGGCACCAGGACACCTTTGCTGTGTCTCATTGAGACTCATTCTCTGAGCAGAGCCATGCTTTTTCAGGTATTCTGCTGCCAGACCTAATTCATATTAGTTCATGGATCCATATATTATGGTCCTCTACATGTTGCAACCTCTCCCAGTTCTGGGTATCATGAGGTCCAAATCCTACCCTGCTAGTTCAAGTCATTGCATCTGTCTATATCTTGTTTTTTCCATCTGCACAGCAGGGAGAGCCTCCTTTGTAAAGTGTTTTGAGAATCACTGGTAAAAAAACATGTTATTGCCATATTATTATTTATGGCTCTTTTCTCTTCAACTTGTACAAAATCTGGCTGTGTTTTTTGATGAGCTTATCATTGTTTCTGGGAAATCTCAGACACCAAAGTATTGCCTGAACTTCGAGGTAACTTACTTTTGTAGATGGAAAGCACAGTTTATGGGAAAACTACCTGTAGTTCTGATGTATGAAATAGCAGGCTATTATGGGATGTGACCACTCTTTGCAGCTAGACATTAAATACCATCAGAGGGGACTGAACAAGCATAAAATATGTTTTCTTGTCTCACCAGTGTGTTCAAAAGTGGTTTAAAAGCATATGCTATGCATAAAAATTGAAGTACAAAATATTTCAAAGGTGGCTTTGCCAGACCAATACCTACCATCTGCATTTTCTTCTTCAGCTCTGCATTGGCTCGCTGATAGGCTTTGGACACAGCATTCAGGTAATAGATGGCAAGGCTAGAACACAAAACATGTTGCTGTAGTGATACAATCGGGGGAGAGAGAAAGTTTCCCAAGGAAGGAATATTTAATTTTTTGCCTGCCTTCTAATACCTAGTTTTCCCACCAGCTCTCTCCAAACTGCTCGTGGAGGCTCAAGGCTTAAAAAAAATTTGGGCTGCCTGTGGCGTGGATAGCCGAGATGGGCTGAGCCCATCCAGTAGCTCACTTCTGCTCAAACAGAAGAAAAATGACCAACCTGTTCTTCTGCCCTTGCCTTGGCTGGCCATGGACTCCCTGTGCTTCCTTTGCACCAACAGTGGTGAAACCAGTCACCAGCCTGGAGATGAAACTGCCTCCAGGTAACCCAGGGACCTTTGGGAAAACTAGGAAACCAGGGAAACAGTGGTAGAAGAGGGCTTTGACGCCTCTCCTGAAAAGCAGTGCTCAAGGTACAGTCCTGCTTCCCCTTTTTCCAGGACCAGCTGCATCCTGTATCCCTGGATGGGGTCCCTGAGAGTGAGCAGAGACAGAGACTGAGAGCAAGCAGAAGCCAGGTTGGAGCAGAGCCACCAGCTTTTGTTTTGATTCCATCTTCTTCAAAAAGGGCATGCCAAAGCCAGGGGAAAACTGAGCCAAGCAGGAGGGAACTGAAAGGCAAACGGGGATGGGAGAGGGCATGCTGGCTGCCAGCCTCTGGCAAACAGGGAGGCTTGGGCTTTAAAACATGCCCAAGTGTCTGGGTCTGTCTTGCCACCTCTGACACTCACCAGCCAGTAATGTTTTGGTAGTGAAAAAATGTCTCCTCCTGCTCCTGTGGAGTGCTTTTATTTTTCTAAATTATAAACATCATCTGCTCAGTGACTCCAAGCCATTCCCAGGAAAAGTACCAGCGTTCAGTTCACTACCATAGTTGTTTGGGTTTTTTTTTAAAATAAAGTAGAAAATTCTCTTATAAAAGAAAAAAAAAAAAGATAGGGAAAAAAAAAGGTTTCCTTACAGTTCATAACCTGCTTTTGTGGTTCCAGCCCAGGTTCAGCAACCTCAAACCAGACTCAAGGATTTCATCAACTGACTCTAAGCCCAGCAAAGCACTGTGTACTGGCATATTGATTTCCAGATGAAAGATCAGGAAATGGTACTTAGGATTGTCTTTCTTGAGGCTTTTTCCTGTCTAGAGGAAACATATTTGCTTTCTTTTGCCTAACATTAACCCAAAACTCAGTCTTGGTGATCTGGGCTCTCTGTCTGCAAATCCTCTTGGAATTGTTTTTTCTTTTTATTCTTCTGTAAAGATATGATAGTTTTATTTCTTCTATGTTATCATGCTCATTGCCTAGAAAATATTACTCTGTAATCATGGCTTTCTGGCTGCTTTGCCATTTTTCATTGTGATCAGGCAGGATGTAAACTGCCAGAAGCACCCCTGTTTTCATAAAGATAACTACAGCTGGCTATTCAAAGCTGCCTGGGATGCTATATACTGTGTTTCTGAGCTGCTTTCTTCTGTTCATTGAGTAACTGAGCACATCCATTTCCAGTCCTTTTGCAATTCTTTCTCACCCTCTGCATTAGTGACCAGTATCTCCTCTAACCACCAGAGCTTCCTCCCCTGCAGATTCCTGGAGCATTTAATAGAGCATTGATGGGAAGCATGTGAGCTCAACAGGTCCCTCCCTCACTCTGTCTCAAGGCTAAGCCTGAATTTCCTCTTCCTTGGTTTATTGCAGGTTTATTGCATAAGGGAGGTTGAGATTAGCCAGGACTAAACTGCCCTGAAGGGATCTTGGGAGGGAGAGGGAAAAGGGACAATGATTTCACAGAAAGGTGATTTGGGGAGAATGCTTTTGGTGGAGTCAAATCTGCAGGGAGTCAGGCATGTTTGGACTGGGTTGTCAAAGCAATGCTGAGGCAGCCTGTGTGATCCTCCAGGGAGGACACCACTGTCCTGGGCAGGTCCTACAGGTGTGCTGGACTTATTACTGAAGTTCTGCTTCACACTGCTGATGCTGGCTCCCAGAAAAGGCAGAGCAAAACCAAGTTCTCCTCTGAAAGCCAAGTCCTGTATGCTGCAACATGAGGAGCTGTAAACTTTGCTGGGGAATGGAGTAAGCATTAATAAATGGAGTTTATCCCCTTTCAGTGGGGTTCTTTAGATCTATTTGCCTCTAAAATGAGTCTGGGGATGCACCCTGGTGTTTGAGCTGTTTAGCATGGATGTTGCATGGCCCTGTATCCTGCTTTCAGCTGGGATAGAGTAAATTTATTCTCAGTAGATGTTACAGTGCTGTATTTTGGATTCAGAACCAGAATGGTGTTGATAACACACTGATGCTTTGCATTTTGCTAAGTCTTGTTTATTCTAAGTCAAGGACCTTTTGTTTCATGCTCTGCCAGTGAGGAGGTACACAAAACAAACTGGGAGGGGGCATAGCTGGGACAGGTGACCTGAACTGACCAAAGGGGTATTCCACACCATAGAACATCATGCCCAGTATAGGAACAGGGGAGTTTCCTGAAATGGGGGCCAATCTGGTTTTGGGAAGGTGGGTCTGGCATCAGTCAGTGGCTGGTAAGCAACTATATTGTGTGTCACCTGTTTTCCCCTTTTTATTATTATTGTAATTTACCATTATTACTGTACTTTACTTTGGTTTTGATTATTAGACTCTTCTTATCTCAACCTACAAGTTTTGCTCTGATTCTCCTCCCCATTCCACCAGGGTTGGGGAGAGAGAGAGGAGGTTGTGCAAGCAGCTGGATAGTGCCTAATTTCCAGCTGGGCTTAAACCATGACACCCTGGTACTCCTCTTCTCTGATTTACTGCTTCCCCAGTTCTGGGGAGAGTGTGGGTCACTGTCCTTTCCTAGCCTGCATAGAAATTTTAATTTTCCCCCCTTCTTTATGCAGCAAAATGCTTCTGTTTTCTGCTGGGAAGCTCTACAGGCCACATCTTGAAATCCCACTCTCAACCTGAATGGGATTATGTTATGTGCCCATGGGCACAATATCTCTGATTCTTCTTTCTCTTTAGTTCCTATTTCCTTTGTCCTTGGGCAATTAGAAGCAGGACAGTAAGTTTGACACCCATGTTACTCACTGGACCCCATCATTGTTTGGGACCAGGAGCTAAGAACTGAAATAAGTAGAAGATGTATTTTGGGTTGCAGCTAGAAAAAAGAGAAGGTGTTATCATGGCTAGAGAAAATTACTTAATTCAGTCTGCAGAAGAGGAAAACACATTTTTGAGAGGCTGCAATCAAAATCAACAGACTGTCCATTTATGATCCACCTGTTGCTCCTTGTAGAAGCTATTTTTATTTAGGCTGGATTGTAGCTTGCCTTGCCAGCTGGTTTGAGAGCTTCTGGCTCTCTACTCACCAGGACTTAATGAAGCTGGTTTCAGTCTTTTGGAAAACTGGATGGGGCTCATCATAAGAACTAGCTGCAGCTTGACCCTGTCTGCCTGTCAACACCACAGCAGAAGTTGAAGATTTTCAGAGACAAGGCAAGAAACTGGGCACTTGACCGCAAAGGAGAGGAGAAAAGGGCCATTGCCTTAAGAAACAACTTCGTTTGGTCACTGGGATTTTGTCTGGGATTATCACAGGCAAGGTGAGCTGACAAGCAGTGCTTCTGCAAGGCTCCTGATGCTTTCAGGGCATGCAAGAGCTGCTGCCAAGGGGCTTTAAGTCCAGGCACCATGGGGGAAGCCACTTTTTTAGGGCTGTGACTCTCTTGGGAGCTGAACAGCTGGAACTCACAAATGTGTAATACATACAGGCCACACAGGCAATGTTTCTGGATGGGAAATGAAGACACTTCATATCCATGTTACCTAAAATGTCTCTCAGTTTTCAGAAGGGAATCAGAGGCAGAATGGTATCTCTGGGAGAGATGGGCTAATGGTAAGGCTGTGGTGTGATAATAGCCAAGACTAGGATGGTGTGACAAAAGGCATCTCTTCAACAAATAAACTGGATTTGTGCTGTTACTTGTCCCAGCTGTCAGTAGAGGAAAGGGCAGGAGATTGTCACTGGAAAAAAACTCCATTATTTTCAAAGGTATTCCTCTCACCCATCAGTTTTTTTGGGGGTTGCATCAAAGCCTCATAAACCTGGCCTGCAGCCCTTTTGTAAAGGTGGCCCATTTGGGGGTGTGCTAGTTCTGTAGTCTTCATTTTGTGTTTGCAGTAGCATCTGCCAGTGCTGCTGTGAAGCCCACAGGAATAGAGTCCATAATATCCTTGGCCATACTAAGGATGTCGTGTGAGACTTCTTGTCTCCTGCACATACCTTATCTGATTCATACAAGTATTGGGTCTGTCTGCACTAGTCACAGGATCTGATCATCCTTTTAAGGTTAAAATGAATAAGTAGTTTGAGTAGAGGTAGAGGGGTAACCTGTAATTTTCTGTTTAATTAGGGTTTTTATCAGGTTGTTTGTATAAGAAACTTAATTAAATGGCATTACCTTCAGTGTAACTATTCAGAAAGAAGCATCAGGGTGCCCAAGGGCAGCTGTACTGGATCAGCCCAGAGGCTCATCTCCAATGTGTGTGGATACTCCAGGAAGAGTCAGAACAGAAAGCTCTGTAAGTAATAAGCTCCCCAGATCTCCTCCTATCACCCATTGATTAGTCTGAAGTCTTCAGAACTGCCTACAGAATTTGACCACAGCTCTCCTACTCATTTTGATAGCTATGGAAAACCTCAAGAATGGTGCAAAAATAGCTTTTCTGAAACAAAAAAAAGAGAACTAATCCTAGTCCTGCTGAAGGTGCTAGGGATTTAAGTCTGATTTCAAAGCTGAAATGATCAAACCACACTAAAACAAATACCAGATGTATTATTTGGAAAATGAAAAAGTAAACCCCCCCAAACCCAAACAAAGCTCGCAGCTCTTCATATTTTTGGAACGTAATTTTTGAATGCCCTGTCTTGGCTGTGCTCTAAATACCACCAGCTGGGACAGAAATTGCTTCTCCAAAAGGCACCAGGCTGAGACTGTCCATTTATTTCCTGCTGGCTACAGAAAATTTTTCGTATGGAAGCTCTGACAGCATTCATATCTACAAGGCCTCTGTCAGCAGTGCATTTCATCTACAAAGTTGTGTTTAATTGGGTCAGGTAATTAAATTTTGGGAAACTGGGTTAAGCAAAGGTGGGGGGGGGGTAGGAAACATAATAATCCATGCTGTTATCTCAGCAGAAGCTGAATTTAGACCTCACTAATACCCCAGAATTTTTGTTTCAACCTTCTGCCCCAAGACAGGCATGTAATATTGCAAGGAAAACTTACACCATGAGCAGAATTGCAGGTATGATCAGTCCTGGATTTGCCACATAGCTGAAGATCTTGGCAACAAAAAGTGGGAAATCAAGCTCAATAGTCTCTTGAATGACTTCATACATTCTTTTCTTTCCACTGGAAAGACAAACAGACAATTAAGGAGTGTAGGTATCTCCTGGAGAGACATAATGGCTCATAGTCTGATGATGCTAAGAAACATGTTCCACCTCTCTTTCAATGAGCATCAGCTTGCTGGTGGCCACCAAAGAGTTTAAAACACTTTTAATTTAAATTATCTGTTGGTCCATTCATTCGCTCCCTTCCCTCCCCTCCCTGCCTCCCCCCATTTATTATACAAATAATCTTTGCTAGACCAGCTTGCTCCTGGAGTCAATATGTTTATTTCCACACTTGTCTCCTTTTTGAGTCCTAACTATTTACCCCTCTGAAATAGATAAAAACCTACAGACTGCAGGAACCATATATTTCTGGTGAATATCTTGTTAAATATGGCCTTTTCATGGTAGAGATGACTTTCCATATGCAAATTCTGGCTTTCTGAAATAATGAGCCAACTTGAAGAGCTGCTAAGTAATGACAAAAATAGCAAGCTGTGATTATTGCTTAATAGGAAACTCAGTGAAAGAGTAATTTCAAACTGGACTGATAAAACAGATGAGAGTATTCTGTATGAAAGGAGAACAAATCTGCAAAGGGTTGGATTATGTAATTGACCTTCTTCTCTCCCCAGCATCTCTGGGTCTAGCAATTCAACCCTATCAGTGCTATTCCTCCTCTTTAGGCTTGATGCCTCCTGGGAGCTTGAAGGATTCCAGTCAGGAGGGTGTTGGACTCTCTGTTCTGATGATGAGAGTCAGTAAAGAAAAGTTGGATAAACAGTATCCCAACTTCATCAACTGCCAGGAGCTCAGGAGAGCTGAGCTTTCAGTCGAGCTGCCAAGGGTCTGAATCAGGCTGAGTGGCTTTTGAAGGGTTGATTGGGAATTGAAATAGCTCTTTCACATTGCAGATTAGTCATCTCCAAATGATAGTGTGCATGCAACAAGTTACTTGTCAGATCTTCTGACATTACGCGTTGACACCTGTCCTTGTTATAGAATTGAGGGTATTTTGGTCTCTTGCCTTTCCCCTGAGTCTTTTAGCTTTCTGATGTCATTCTCCGTCAGCAAGCAGATAACCTAAAACTGTGCATCTACAAGAACAATTTGTTCCAAGCTGACTCCTTGCTGAGTCAGATTCAGCAAGCACAGGAAATGGCATTATTCAATCAAATTAGACTTTATTGGCATGTTAATCCAGTTGACTGAATGCTTTGTGCAGTGCTGATTCTGTCCTAATTAAAAGAAAAAAAAAGCTCCACAACATAAAAAAAAGAAAAAGAAAAAAAATTAAAAGAAGCAGCAGCTCTACAAACTCACCCCTATCAATTTCCTGCTACTTGCCAACCAAAGTCATCATGTAAAATGCATCTCTTCTTGTGGGAACTCTTGTCTCTGTGGAGGAGACTTTGGACTCATTTTGTTCCCACAAAGTTAAAGGAAGCCTTAGGGATGCTCCTGTTTTGGTTTTGTTTTTTTTTTTTAACTGGGGGCTGGCTGCTCCTTGCTGTCCCACCCCTGCTGTCCTCTGGTGCTTTCATCAATGTGTGTTGGCAAAATAGTGGGAATCATGAGGAGAGGAGAGCAGCAGAGCAGGTTCAGTGCTCCCAGCTGACTGTTTACACCCCACAGCTGGACATGACCCTTTGCCTCACATTGCTAAGGATTTAAACATTTCACCATCTCTGCTGGAGTCCAGTCCTTCTGACTTCATGAAAATAATCCCATGTACCAGAGAACTAAACTGTCCTTTTTGGTGTTTTGGTAGTACCTGAAAGGCCCACAGTCAAAGGAGGGAGGCAGGGACATGATGGTGTAAGCCACAGGCAGGAGGCTGAGGAAGAGGATCAGCAGCAGCAGTCCCATGTAAAAATTGTTAGACTTGGATGCTTTGAAGACTCTTGCATGAGGGACATTGCTGCTCATAACAGCCCAGCACTGAAAATACATGGAGGTTAATAAGCGCAGCACATTTATACCCACGAGCCCTGGGGCGTAAAAGGATCCCATCCTGAAAATGAAAAGAGGACAGGTGCTGTTTTTTGACAGACTGGAAGGTTTGCTGTTTTCAAGAACAGAAAATCAGGTGTTCATGTGGTGGCAAGTTTGTCCACAAATGAAGTCTGAGCAGGCTGATTGGTGCTACCCCTCTGTTCCCACAGTAGAAGCCACTTGCATCCATGTTAGGGTATTTCCCCCCTCACTGAGGACCAGCAAGACCTCAGACTTCTCAGGGATTGCAAAGAAGGTTTTTCAGTTTGTGCCAAAAATTTCTTAGAGATGGCTTGGAAAATGTCAGGTGAATGTAACCAGCAGAGAGAGACCCATTTTTATAGCTAAGAACGGAAAGCCAAACAGCCAGAAAAAACAGAACCCAAAGATTTATTTAATTGGCTTGGAAGCCTTCTAATTCCACTAACAGGTTTTCTTAATAAGGGAAAAAAACCCCAAAAAAACCAAATATCTTACCAAATCATTCCCTGGTTGAAAACCAAACCCAAAACATTGCCGCTAATGTCAAACTCCGCATAGGATGGCTGCATGGGGAAAGAAAGCAAAGTGTGCTGTTGCCAGAGGTACCTGCTATTGTTTTCTGCTGGGTGTGTGATCCTTATTTAAATCTGGCAAGCAGGGATTCCTGGGAGGGCTCCTGCTGCATGCACACTGCTTGAATGACCAGCAGCAGTGTGGGGAAATCAGAACTGGAGCTGTGGGCTGCTGCTTCTCTCTTGGCTTGCTGAAAATTGGGAAGATATATGGAGGTGCTTAGAGCTGCTCTATGCTTCTCTCTCCCTGCTAATATAACACCAGCTGTGAGCATGGCACAGGACCATGTTTAAACTCCAGCTGGTGCCTGGCTATGGACTTACAGTTCCATCCTGGTAAAATATTGAATTTTCAAGTGGTGATAATTATGAGCTGGAGGGCAAATTCTGTGCTGGATATATCCATGTCCCTGGGTCCAAGCTGTTCAAGAACAGAGATAGAGGGCAAAGGGAGAGAAATATGTGGGAATATATGACCTGATGGGAATTTGGTGACATTTTACTCTGTGCTAGCTGGTAGGTTGCTCCATGTAAAGCAGTATTTTGACAATCAGATGTGGATGCTAATGGTGGCAGGTCCAGAAAAGGCCAGTCTGATCTACTGGCAGTATTTGTTGTGTTATAAATTATTATTTTGTTAATAATATTAATACTGTTAATAATAACAGTGGCCTATGATGAAGCCACTGTTTCTTCTACATATATATGTACTTTTGTGCACACAAAACTCAGATGATACTTGGCAGACGAAAGTATGTGTAAAGATTATCTTGTTATGTTTTCTTGAAAAAACCCTACTTCCTTATTTTTAACTGCAATGTAGAAAACAGAATTCTAAGAAATGATGACTGATTCTCTTACATTTTTGGAATATTCTATGTGGTATGTCTTTCATGCCATCTGCCTTTACTTAATACTGTCAGAAATTCATAAAGTTTAAGATATTTGTGTTTTGTGATAAAAACTCAAGGGAAGCCTGGTCAGAGTCTTGCTTAGCTGACTGCTCACAGCTTTGGGAAGGGATGGGTGTAAACATTGTTTTCTTTGTTCTCTTGATTCTGGTCCATTTCTACTTTAAATCTTTAGCTAGAGGTTAATATTTGCTTCTTTTTCCCATGAAAATAAAGACAGCTTTCATTGTCTGCTATTCTCTGCCTGGAGCATTCCTGTGTGAGGAGGCTGGATTAAACAGGAAACTTATTCACTGTCTGCATTAGATAAACACATATAAAATTGTGCTGGTGCCCATGGCTAGGTTGGGTTTGGTGGCTGTTTCCAAACCATCTTTGCAGGAGCAGTGGAAGTAATTCATGCTGCTTGGCTGCTGGGAGGACCTCCCTTGGCCGCCCTGGGAAATGTAACCCTCTGCCTCCCTCAGAAGAAACACAGAGTTTCACAAGCAGCAAAATGCCTGTTGTGCCTCTCCTGCTTTTCCTTGACCAAAGCCCTCCTCTTTGCTCTTCTCCAGAGCACTCCTGGAAACCCTTCCAGTATGACAGCTAGGCAGGGGGTGCACTGATCTACTTGTAATCTTGCAAAGTATTTTCATCTCTGCCTTAATCCACCTGGTTTTGTCTCCTCTCACGTGAATCAATGGGCTTCCCTCCACCTCTCCATTATTTTCTTCTGTGTTTTGTGCAGCTCTAGTACTGACTGTTTTGGTAATGTAGCCTTTATGAATACAGAGTCCAGTGCTGTTGTGTGTTACACACACACACGAGAGGAGAAGGAAATGCTCCTTTGTTCCACTAAAGCATAAACATCAGTTCCCAGCATTTATCAGAAAACAGTGCTGTGAGTAAAGCAGGTTCCTGCCTGCAGGGTGGGTAATGAACAGGAAGTTCTGGGGCTTTGCAAAGGGATACAGAAGGGCCCGAGGTTTTGGGGTTGTAACAACTGAATGAACACCAGATTATCTTTTTAAAGTCAGCTGCATGTTTTAAAGTTCTCAGGTGGGGAGGAGAACTGAATTTTTGTAGAGTTCTTACTGGGATGGAACTGATTGACCCAGAAAAGTGATGCATAGATTATGTACAACAATTATGTTATCAGGCAAGACCAGATGACCGCTGGAATCATTCAAAGAAAATTCATTTGTAGCATTTGACCAAATGGCCCTAAATTACTTTTATCTTCTCAGCTATAAGATACTTACAAATCCAGCCTCTAGGTCCCAGCACCAACAGTAATTCACAAATCTGACAAAGCAAGCTCGGATGAAATCTCCCACCAGAATGGTTATGTAGGTCACCAGGATATCGGAAACAGTGAGCCTCATGAACTCCTGCAATTTAAAAGATGGAAAAAGCTGCATTTAACTCCTGTAATTTCAGTAGCGCATTCAGGACTGTATTTTTTATTGAGCCATTTGTCTTTATATGACAGTAACTTTCAGAAAAGCATGCCATGAGCAAACTCCCTGCCTGTTTTCAAACACTGGGCAGGGCCTAAGCTTTACCCCTGTGCTTGGGAGCTACGAGCTCTGTTACAGCTGTTAAACCTAATAGCTGCTGCTGCTGGCATTATTGACTGCACTGCATGCTGTGGCAGCACAGAAAGTGGGAGCAGAATGCTAATGCTGCAGCAATGCTGGTGTAAAATATACATATGCCCACAGTCATTTTGATTGTGTCGTAGCTCTGGTATGGCTCAGCTCTGTAACTTTTTTGTGGACTCCTAAGAAAATTGTTCAGTTGTAAATGAGAGATCTGTGTAAGTGTAGAGCAAGGAGATGTGCAAGACAAGGAAGATAAAATTGCAGGCAGAAGGAAGACTCAAAGGATGGAAATAACTGGTGTCCCAAGGATTCAGAAGGAAAAACACAAGAAAGGTTTTAAAAGTCTGAGGTGGGGAGGAACAAGGATCTGCTGAATGACAGCTCAGCTGCACTGAGGATCAGCACCTTTTAAGGAATGACAGTGGCTGGTCTTTTCCCATGTGGCTGAGAACCACTCGTCGTGTGAAAACCCCTTGGGAGTGCACAGGAGTGCACAGCCACGTAGTTTGGCAAGTCCTAACGATCTGTCAGCCAGTAAATAATTGCTTTTACTTTTTAAGTTGTGCACAGTCTGGCTGTAGATCTTCTTGGTGCAAGGTAAATGTTGCAGGGTGGATGTGTGCGGTGAAACTCTGAGGACTTGAAGGTCACCCTGCATGCCTTCCAAGGGGGTTACTTTTGCCTAATTCTGCTTTCATTCCATTTTGCTTTCTTTCATTCCTCACAATGTATTATGGATTGGGACATGTCAGGAGTTCCCTTGAGGCATGTCCTCTGGTTGGGTTTTATTCCTGCACAAAAGCCTCTCTGGAATAAGTGCAGCAATAAATGGAGAAGAGAGGTTTGTTTCAAAGGCAGAGTCATGATCTGAACAATAGCATGGTGCAGGCATGGCTGCAGACTGCCTGGCCTTTTGTGCTCCTGACAGCCAATGCCTCAGAGCTGTGCATGCCCTGGTTGCTTCCAGCTGAGGATTTCACCACCATGACTTGAGAACCATGGCCAAGGATTTGTATTGTCTTGGTGATGCTGCATGGGAGTGGGAGAAAGAGCTGTTGTTTGTGAAGAAAACTTCAAGCCTGGAAATATTAAAGACATCAACGAGAAAAACAGAAAAAGAAACCATCCCAAACCAACACAGAGACTTGCTACATAATGGATTTCTTACGATGCCGACGGTTGTCTCCCAGCAGGGTCCCCTGGGCACATCTGCTGGGTCAAGGGGAGGTGGGGTGACAGTGCTGTCATTCCCTGCAGACGAGTTGTGGTGGCCAAGCAGAGTCCAGTGCGTGATGTTTTTTACCACATCCTCTTCTGCCAGCTGAAATGAAGAGACCCCCCAGCCAAAACCATCAGTAATTAGAAGTCCCACTGGATATGTTTGAAGAAATCCAAGACACTGAGTTCCTCCCTCCTCCTTACCAGTTACCACCACCCCTTGTATAAACATCTGTTTAAAACAGTGTTACAGTGCTGGCAGTAGCACAAAAACTCCTTCCCTTTTGCCAGGATCAGGGGAGCAGCAGCCAATAGTGGGTTGAGACTCCATGAATTTTGGGGAGCAAGCAACATGCTCTCTGCACATGGAGGAGTCAGACCTCCTTCAAGACCACTGTAGGAGAGGGAGCCTCCGCCCAGTCCTCCTTCTTCTCATTATTCATTATTTTTCAGGGCAGAGCAAACCTCCTCGATTCCTCTAATTCTTCTCAGCTTAAAACTGAGTAATTTTTTCTGTGGATCAGTTAGACATTTATCCTTTCCAGCAGTTATCTGCCCACAACACCGTACCAGGATAATGTTAAAGAAGGGAGGCAGGGGAAGAGGATTATAAACTGTATCCTCCGGGTCTGCAGTAATAGAAATTGCAAACTGTGTCAGATGGAGAAAAAAATATAATTACCCTAACATGCTGTGATTATAGGAAGACAATAACTATGCTCTTTTCAGGGCTGTAAAGAGAAGCCAGATATTCTGCTAGGTGAGTGTCCCTGGGGCACTGCAGCCAATGCTCAGGAGGACTGGCAACAGAGAAAACACCTGCTGCCAAGGGGATGCTTGCCCCTGCCAGCTGTGGGGACAGGGTGTGTCCACCCTTGACTCTGGGAAATGCTAATTGACTGTGGCTTTTTCACTCAGTTCTTACTTTTTCATTGACGTCATCCATCAAGGCCAACAGAAACGTGTAGAGGTTCCCCAGGAACAGCGCGAAGATCCGCCCCAGCTGCCATTTCAGCCCAATGCGGGGATGGTAATTTTCTAGTGCAGCAATGGTTTCAAACAGTGGAGGGCAAAACATGCCCAGCAAGGACATCACAATTTCCACCTGGCACATGAGGAAAACGAGATAACTGCTAATAGTAACAACAGTGACTATCTTACTTTGAGCAGAGCGGGAGCTGCCGGCAACTGGTTGGATATTTCTGAAGGATTTATAAAGGGGAGGGAGTCAAAGCAAACTCAGCTTCTGGCTTTGCTTAGTGTGCAGGCAGCACAGCGTCAGACTTCAGGGCCAGGTTGCACGACTTGCTCTTGCAGGAGCACTTTTGCTCTTATCTCAAAGGGATGAGCTCCAAAGAATTTGTTCCCTGTCAGTCTGGACTCATGAATATTTAGGTTCCTCAAGTACTGCTTGCATCAGCTCCAAGGTTCTTATTTTAGTTTCAGAGGAAGTGTAAGACTTGGCTTGTGTGCATAAAGATAATTAGTCGATGCTAATGTTTATTTTCCACGTTCAGCACCTTTGCTTTTGCAGTAGGCATTTACAGACTTGAATGAAAGCATGTCAAGAACTCAGTTTTGCAGCTCAAGAGAATATGTCCTAGTGGAATCTTTGTCCCTCTTTATCATGACAGATACTAAGTTATACTGTGGTCAGTGAGGTCATTGGCCAGTCAGGGTCAGCTCAGGCTTGACTTACAGGCTCTACATTTTGTTACAGCCCTACGGGTCCCACTGGCCTGCAGAGGACTGTGACTGTACAGGTGCAGGCACTCTCTGACTCACAGGTCTCTTCTTTGTGCTTTTCTGTCCACGAGAAGTAACGGTATCCAGGACTGTATTTATTCAGATCTCATGTTATCACCAGGAAAGGGTCAGATGGTAATTTTTTTTAAATAATCTCTTTTTTCTTTGGGAAAAGTCCATTGTAAAAATTCAAAGAATTTTGTGAGTAAGTGCTGTCTTGTTAAAGTTTTCTGAAGGAATTGTTAGAATGCATGGCTTTGAATTTCATTTGGCTTTGATATATAAATACATGATAATGTAGTAGACATTTAAATTAAACCTTTCCATAGGTTGAAATTCTTTTGTGTGTGTGAAGTGCTTAAAGATTTGAACTTCTCATTTCAAAGTCAGACCAGAAAACTTCAACAATTGAGATTTTTTTTGCAGGTTCTAAAATTTTATTCCTGTAGTTCAAGGTGTATGATTTGATTTTAAAGTTATGCCTGATTATGGACAATTCTAATATTTCTAGAGCTTTCTAGTACAACAGAGTTTTTAAGTGTTAATATGCAACTTGTTTCTTAAGATGGTGGTGTGTTGAAAGTGCTGAAGAGCCATTGACTTTTATTGTGATTTATTATAAGAGTAGTTTCCCTTCTCTGCAGGGGTTGTTAATTTGCCCTAGGAGCTTTCAGTGGGACCATGTGCTTCCCAGCTACAACAAGTGCAAAGGTACTGAAGGGGACTCCTGGGCCCTGGTAGGCAATCCCTCTGCCTTGGATGCTGTCCTCAACCCATGGCAATGATTATGCTGATATCCAAAGAAAATTATCCCGGAAAAAAACTGGAAGTAAAGTTTCCTTACCTCATTTCTTTCATACCACCCAACATTTTGCATTTTGGAAAATGTCTGGGAGCGTTTCACCACAAAATAAATGAGGTAGCCACTCCCACACAAGCAGCATATGATGAGGACATTGGCCAAAACCCGTAGGAACCTCCTCAGGTGGATATTCTCATCCTTGTTGCTTTCTTGCTCATCTACAATAGACTCCTAAAAAAAACAGGGCTGTCCAAGAAATTTGAATGGATATTTTGCAGCACCAAGCATAAGGCAACATCACAAGGTTTTTCACCCTATGAAATGCAATCCCTACACATTGGATTCTGGCTATATCCAACTTGGTAGTTGAATACACTTCACAGAGACATCCTGATCTGACTAAAAGACATCAAATGGCAAAGAGCCATATCCCAGGGGAACTGCACTCTAAATTATTACAAATTCTTTTAAAACTCAAAAACAAGGAGTTAGGGAAACTGGATCACAGAAGCTGGAGCTGCCATCGGTCAGCACCATGCTCTGCTCATATGGAGAGATGCTGAGCAGGTATCCAGATTTCCCCTTAAATCTCTGCCATTGGTAGGTGGTGGGAGCATCCCTGGGAGCAGACAGAGGAAAGTTAGGTTTACCTTGAAGCTGGTGGTGATGGATGCAAACTTGTTGTCTGCTGTCTCTGGGTTGCCAATGAGGTAGTCCCAGCTGGTGAACATTTTCCAGCTGAAAATGAAGTTTTCATCGTCCCCGTCTGCTGTGCTTTCGTTGGCATTGCGTGCCATCCTGTGTAAGGATGTGTGCAGTGACGTGGTCAGTCACTGTCCCACAGAGCCACCACGTACCCTTCAGCTTTGCAAATCTTGAGTAAGATGGAGTGGGGTGACCATTCTTGGGGTTTGGGAATGATTAACGTGTGCCATTGGGCTTTAGGTATATGGAAGCCAAATTGTGTCTTCAGGGCTTCACATGTCTTGTATTAAAAATAGTAATATAGAGAAAAACTGGCATAGGTGATTAAGGAGGTTAAAGATTGCTTCTTCCAGCTGGTGCATGAAGAAAGTCTATTTAAGGTGCTTTTGGCCCCTAGGCTACAGTATGTGATTATGGCTGCCTTTAGTTAGCTAAATTTAGTCAAAACCCCCTGGCACTGCCCAATAAACCCACTGCAGCACTTTTAGTGAGACTTCACTTGCTGCCCAGTGCTGGAGCCAAAGAGCTCGCAGCAAGTCATGCAGGGAGAGAAAAAGGATTATTCTTGTTAATCAGCATAGGAGCAGATATGGCTTCTGCTGTTTCCTCTCTATTATTTGATCCCTGAAATCCTTCTGTGAGTCCCACTGGAGTTCCTAGCACCAGTCCCTGAAGGAAGGCAAGAAAACAGATGCTACAATTTCATGGCAAATGTACAGCAAATCCCCGTGTCCCACTCCAGCCAAAGGCTCAAGAGGCTCTTTCTGCTGCACAGCAATGTGGCCTTTTTCAGCAAGCAATACAAATCCATGGGCTTATTCTTTCTTTCAAAGAAAGGAAGACCTTTTCATGGTGTGTCCTTCAGACAGAGATAGAGGGGCATTTTTTTATTTTTAACTTTACAGAGACCTTTACAGCACTGATAAGTGCTTTGGCTGCATCCTCAGTCCCTTGAGGATGCTGTGGGAGCCTCACTGGTGTCTGGGGACAGACAGTGCACATGGGGCACAGAAATTGTGGCCACTTTTAAACTCCACTGATTGGTTTAGGGACTCATCAAATACAGTCTGGTAGCATTTGGCTCTTTTCTACAACCATTGCACCATCTGTGGGACCCATGTTGGCTTTCAGGAATGTTTACTTTGCAATGAAAGGATGCAAAAGGAACCTTTGAAATTTACCACAAGTAAAATCCTCCCTCATGTACAAAATCTACTTGTTTGATGGCCCTGTGGTAATGGTGGAGGAAGGGTTAAAGAGATCTGGAGAGGAGGAGAAGGAAGAAGATGGCTGGAGTAGGAAGGGCTCAAAAGAGTGTGCATGAGCACCTGGATGAGGCAGGGAAGTGCCCAGATCCCCCCAGCCCACCAGAGCTAGGGTGGTGGAGGGGGAGGCTGAGTCCATGAAAAAATCAGGCACACAGCCCCCTTTCCCCATGTTCCTCCAGCCATCCAGCCAAGGCTAGGACCAAGCTGATAGTCATGCCCATGGAGGGGAACCCAGCTGTGAGACACATCTGGGTGGATTTTGCAGCAAGGGCAGTGTCAGCTGCACTTACGATCTGATAACAACCATCAGGCTGTAGCCGAATACGCTGATCCCAACCATGAAATACGCCATTGGCAGCCTGTATTTCAACCAGCCGATTGTCCTCTGGTTGTTGTAGTAGCCATAAAAGAGTGCTGAGTACTTGATGTAGCCCTGGAAGTAAAGCAAAAGCACTCCTGTGTAAGTTGTGCAGCTTTTCTTCTGCAGGAAAGCAGAAGAGAAGTCTCGTGAAAACTGAAGATTTAAAATAAGGAAAATCAACTTGTAAAAATTATTAGGGTGTCATTCTTCTCTGTTTGCTACCCTGGCACCTTTGAAAGCTATCTTCTTAAGAGTTTATCTTCCTAAGAGAGGGAATATGAGGGAGAGCATGTCAGAATATAGTGGCTCGAAACTAAAATGTAGTTTTGATCCATCACTCTTTCATTCCTCCCAGAAAAACATCCTCACTGCTCTTTGTAGCTGTAGCCCACCTGCTTCTCTAAGCCAATAATCAAACACTCAGATCTTGTACAAATGCTGTAGCAAAGGACTTTCCCATCATGATATGAAACTTTTCCATTCAGGTAGGAGGCAGCTGTTGCTCAGTACCTTGCAGATTTATTTCCTTTTACTGGCTGCCACCTGCAGAGCAAATATAGCTAAAGAGTAAAATCAAAGCATTCCTTTCCTGTGGAAAACAGAACTCAGACACAATATCAACCATGTTGTCTCAAGTAAGTCTATTTTTTGCTGTACAATCTGTTAGGCATTCAACAAGCATGTACATCACCTAATCTACATTAGCAATCTCTCCCTGTTTTTCTGTCATATCTCATCCAAGTTGATGTGTATCATTGCACATTGTACTTCTCTGGTTTTTTGCCCCTTGTCTTTCAGATCCTAAGTTAACTGTATTTAATCAGTCTGGCCATGATAGCTGAGCAAGCTCCCCTCTGATCAAGCCTTTGGAAAGAGATAACTTGAAACTTGTATCAGAGCCTGTGTAATGGATTTTGTTTAGAGACATGGATTGGTTTACATGGGAAGGAGCCTCTGGAGGCTGCCTAGTCAAGCCCCCTGCCAAAGCAGAGCCAAAAAGCAAGTGCAAAAGCAAGTGTTGTGGCTTGGGTCTGTGTCCAGCTGAGCTTTGAAAATCTCCAAGGACGGGGATCCCATGACCTTTCTGGGCCTTTCTTCCAGACCACCTTCACTTACTCAATTATACTAAGCTCCCCTGAAACTCTAGGTTGTTAATTCCTAACCTAATAAAAAACCTTGGTACCCCCAGGTGCCCTGGTAGCTGCATTTTTGCCCTGCACAAAGTGCAGTGCCGCAGGTACAGGACCACTCTGTGTGTTTCTGTCAGTGCTGCTGAGCTACTGGGGAAAACACAGTGAGACTGTGGCTGGCACACCCCAGCCCAGCTGCTTGGGGCTTGCAGCCTGTTACAAACAATGTCTGCTGGGGAGGTGCAGTGGAAAAAAGCATCGTAAAATATAATGTCCCTGGAAGGTACTACTGAAGTTTGTTACCCAGGTTGTAATTCCAAACCTTTGTCTTTGTGATTCATCAGATGCCAGGGACTGAAAAATGAGTTTCTCTGCTCACATCATCCAGTAAGTTCTTTTAACTCCGTTTGTCAGACATGGTGTTTGGTGTCCAAGTGAGATTTATTCCTTTCTACCCCTCTGGAAATCTGTGATGTGACCTCCTTCCTGCCAAAGCATACATTTCCCTAGCTCCTCTCCCTTGAAAGGTATTTTTCAGGATAATGGTATTGACTCTTCATTTATGCCTACTCTGATATATATTTCCCTCCCTGCACCTCTCCTGTGGAGCATCCTGGAATAAGCTTCTATTCATTTTCAGAGGGCAAACCTCTGTGAAGGGCTTCATTTGACATCTCCTGGCTGCAGAGGGTATTGGTGTACAGTGTTACCCCGTAGCTGGAGATGCTTCTCCAACTTGAATGATTCCTCCCTGCTGTCAGACAGCAAGGGAATGGCTACTGGATGGGGACCTGTATGGCAGAGGGCTTCAGAGGATCGACACCTCAGTGACAGCAGGGGAATGTAGATGTGTGCACCAAGCCAGAGGCAGGCCACTGGCAGGTCATGGGAGCAAACCTTTCCTGCAAATGTGCAGCCTCATCCAGAGGCAAGTTTCCTTACTGCAATGTCTTTTACTCATGGTCCGCCAGAGAAAATCAGCAGCCGCATTTCATCAACAATCCTTCAGATTTTTTGTTTGTTTGTCTGTTTGTTTTCACATTTGATTTTGCTCTTTTTTTCTTCTGGCTTAATGAGTTTAAATGCTGCCTCTTGTATTTTTACAGTGTGCTTCTCAAATGAGTTTTTCGTTCGGTGCACTGCCATTAAAAATGTCCCTATTTCACCCCTGAATTTTGGATTTTGTCAAGCGGGGGAAAGTGCTGGGAGGGGAAGAGTTAAAAGTATCCTCAGCAGAAAATGGGGGGTAAATGAAGGCCTGGCCCTGGCAGGTTCCTGGACCAGTATTTGAAGACTTATTAATACATTAATTTAAATAACCTGGTTTACAATAAAGTAGCTTTTTGTTTGGTTTGTTGTTTTTTATTTGGTTGGTCAGGTTTCTTTTCTTTTAGCTTTTTCTTTCTTTTAGTTGGGGTTTTTTTTTGGGGGTTTTTTAGCTAAGGAAATTGCAATGGGGTTTATTACAGAAGGACTAGGTCACGTGATTTTAGCATGTGGGCAGGTGCTGACAAGCATTAAAAAAAAATATTTCCAGAAGTAACAACTTTGAAAGTCAGATCCCAAGGTATCGGTTACATCAGAAACTCTTCACCCCCTACACATACCTTTTCTCGGGCTGTCACCTAAAAACACTTCATCCCTTTGGTTTAAATCTTCAAAGTAACTGGGGTGGGAGGTGAGTTGGTGATGTAGCCAAGCACTCAGAGATGTCTGGGAACTCAGGATTTCCTTTTGGGTGCAACCTTTGTTTCATAAACTTTGGTTCCTGTGCCAGGCTCATACAAATATTTCAGGAGAACAGGGAGGGCAGGGACATGGGGAACTTTCCCCTTCCCAATTACTGTCAGTGCTCTGGCAAGGTGCTCCTTGGCTGTGAAGGGGGTCTGCAGCCTGAAGTCACTTTCTGCCTGGTTTGGAGCAGCTCCAGCCTTTCACCTGGATGCTGGCTGCCTTTCCAGCTGGAAGCAAAATGGCTGTTGTGTCTACACACACGTGTGACATATGCTAGGCAGCACATTTGTATATGGAAGTGGTTCAAATCCATATGCAGGTGTCTGCATGTGTACATGCTGGTTTGGCCATAAATCTCAGCATACACAAAGGTTTTGTTGAAACAAAAGACTTTCTAGACTTCTTCTGGAGGCAATAGGTGCTTGGAACAAATTAATCTTTGTAGCACCACTAACTTATGAAGGGTTTTAGGCGGTATTCAACTGATCTTTTATGATTAACACTCAAAATGGTTACCTCAAAATCCCAAAGAACTGAAAAATCCATAGCTGTTGCTTGTTCAGCCCGGGGTACAGTTTTCCTTGGCATACTCCCATAAGGCATTCCCATCAGGACCTGGAGAACATTAATAACAGTGATGCATCTATAGTATAAAATACTGAAGATTTTTAAGGTTTTTTTCTTAAGGAGCCTCTTTTGGTTTGTTTTTGGTTAGTCTTCCTTTTTTGTTGGTTTTTATATATATTTTATTTCTTAATGCTAAATCCATTTTTAAAAACTGATGTTTAGTATTAATTTCATTTATTATTACTTAATATTAATTATAGTTATCAATATTTAGTAATAAAATTATTATTTATATTTAATATTAATTTCTCCCAAATAACCAGACAACTTCCCTTTTCCTGGCCACATCCATTGCACAGGAAATCTTTTGTGGAGGAACTGTGTCCTTCAATGAACAGCTCAATTTGAAATGTCCTTAGTTTAGCAAGGAGTTCTTTGCTTGAACTTCATGGGTCTAATGCAGTAAAGGGATTAGCTTCATCTCTTTATACAGAGCTCCTCCTCTGAGAGAAGTCAAGAGCACTGGGTCAAGCTTGCAATATAGTTTGTATTTTTCAGTCTTGAATTGAAAGATGTTCTCAAGGTGATGTAAAAGGCAATTAGGTTTGGGGGAAAAATATATGACTAAAAGATGCAAAGACCAGTTTTCATGGCACCATGCAAAGCAGGTCTTGCAGCTGGAGCAGCAGTTGAAGCCCAGACAGAGAATGCCAAGGGCTATGGAGAGTTAGTATATTTACAAGCAGACTCTGACTTGTGCCTGTACCAAAATATCTCATTTGCATTCATTGCCTAGAAAGGCTCTAGCATATAATCTATCACTTAGTTTTTAGGGCTATCTAATTACATTCAAAATAATTTATGATTAAATGTTTATTGCCCAGCTACTCTGCGTATCGTAACAGCTCAGTGGGCAATGAGTAACAGTGTGCACACTTCAGAGATGAAAGCTCCTGCCATATGCATCATTCCTAACCAAACACATTTGTATTGTTCAGTGCTAATGGTTATGTCTCCTCGTCCTGGGAGGAAACTGAGCTTTCCCTTTCCATAGTGTGAGCAAGCACATTAAGGAGAACAAAAGCATGGTCCTCAGGAGAGATTCTGCACTGCATTTTTGCTCCATAAAATTCTGCATTGAACAGAACAGATGCCACTGTCTGTGGATTGCACAGCCTTTAAATACTGCACTGAGTAATTTAGCCAGAGCTGTAATGGCTACATTAAAAAATTCTTCAATAAACGATCATATAAAGCTGGCTATGAGATCCTTTTCGTTCTCCAAGAAGAGTGAGAAATAGAAAAACTAAAAATAAAACTATAGCTTGTGAATCATATGAATTGGAAGGACAAAAAAGGGTTCTTTCCCAAGCGAATGTTAGTTGGCAAAGTGCTGGGAAATTGTCTGTTCCCTGCAGGGCTGTGCCATGACTGCTGCCCCACAGTCATGTCCCTCAGAGGGCCCAAAAGTGAGGGTATTTAATTATTTTCAGAGCACAATCTCTTTCTTGTGGCTCTTGCAGACCGGATCTTGTTCCTAGCTCTGGAGTGCCATGTTCTTCACTTAAGTCAAAATGTAAAACTAGCCTTGAATTAGATTGTTGAGCTCCTATTTCAGCTGCTGGATGGGCAGGATCTCTGATAACATTTTAGGTCTCCTGATATCAATACGACTTCTGCTCCTGTGTCAGTAAGTCTTTGTATATAATTGTCCTCAGGCATTCCATTTTTCTAAAGTAATGCCTGTTACAAGACATTTGCTTGTCCTGTCAATGTCATGTTTCTGTCAAGCAATGGGAAAGTTATTGCTGAAAGGAGAACTAAGCACTTACCTCTGGAATTATAACCAGTCCAAATATTAAACCAAAAAGGACAAGATTTACTCCGTACATCCACCGCAGAAATATGAAGTAGGAAGCAACTGAGGAGCCAAAGTGACCTTAAAGCAGAAGACATTTAATGGTTAGGAGTTTAGGAGGGTTAAACTGTGCTCAGCATCCCTTTACCCTCAGGTCTCCCCAACACATTTTGCATAAGCCTCCCACAACTGGAGCTGCCAGAGGTGTGTGCTCCTTGTTTGGCACTGATGCCCAGGGCAAATGGAGACTGTGAACCAGCAAGCTGGAACATTAGTGGATGAAGACAAAGCTATCTTACAAATTGTCTCGCTGCCACCACACAGCAACTTCAACTTACTCTCCACTTCCTTTATCTTCATCTCCCAGGGTATGCACTGTGTCTTAAAATTTTCAAAGTCTCTCTTAAATTTCACCCATTTCTGAAAGAAGACAACATTGCAGTGAGGAGAGAGGTGGGAAGAGCAGTCTGCTTTGTCTGCAGGGCTTTCTAATACCAGAGTTTGGTAGCATGGCTAGGCGTGGGTATGAAGTCCAAAGCAGGAACTCTGGTCTGGATCTTACCTTTTGGACTATTTCAGAAACTCCCTTCAATCCAAAATCCCCCCACTCCCAAGTGTTCACATTTGTGATCTGAGTTTTAACCTTTCCAGGCTTTTGGAAAGCTGCACTTGTGCTATGCATTGATCAGATTATATAGGGGTGGAAAATTCAGACCTGGCTCTGGATTGAAAGAATTGGTTCAGAACAAACTCTACTTAAACCAAAAATTAGTTTGATAAAACACTGAGCTTGAATCTTTCCTCACCAGGCCAGCAGCTAAATTCCCATTGATTTCATCATCTCAAGCCTGGCTCTGTTCTGCACTTCTCAATGTAATCTCCATGACAACATGCAACTTGGCTACCAACTTCAGTCTTGAAACACAGCCATCATTCTCCCTGTTATCTCCTCATCACTGGAGAAGATAAAATTTTGCAGGACTAGGGGTAGTACAAGAGTTTAGCATGGTCTCTTTCCCCTTTCGGGATAACTTTTCTCACAGATCAAGGTTTTGGAGATTGCAACCAGAAAGCCATGGTTTTCCCTGATCCTGCAAACCCTCCCTTGCTTCAGGAAAGGTCACAATGAGGTTCAGGTTCTTTCTGCAATACTGCAGAAGTATTCTTTTGAATGCAGGCAGAAAGTTTTATTCTGACTTCCTTGTGCCTCTTCTGCCAAATAGAGGTCAATAAACCTAAAAATGTGCTGAATACATAACTGAGTATCCAAACCTTTCCCTGATATCTCCGAAGCACTTACCTTCGCCATCATCATCTTGTATGCATAAAACTTTTTGCCCTTTCCTTTTCCCAGAGCTCCTTCAAACTTCTCTACAAAATCCTGTGCCTCCCTAATTGGAAAATAAACAAGCAGGTTATTAAAACAGCAAAGGGGTCTTTAGCTTTTCATCTCTGCCTGCACCAGTGGGATAAGCAGCTGTGCTGGTACAAAGGTGGGGCTTGGTGTCTCTCCACACCTGCTCTCTGCTGATGCTGTTGCTGTGCCACATAGAGCTCAGAAAACCACCCAGGACTAGCTAGCATCTCCCCAAAGCACTTATGTTCATGTAGAGATGTGCCCCAAATCTTGCTCCACACTTCTCCCTGAGAGCAAACCAAAAGCCTGCCCATTTTTCTCCCTGCAGAGCTCTCCCAGCCTGAAAACCTGTTATAATTTCTCTCTTCTGATGCATTGGTCAAGGAGAAAATAACATTGCCTAGTGAAATAAACTCCAAGAGGATGCAGAATTTCCCTCCATGAACACCTCCCAGGATAAATATCACAGATGTGCAAACAGCTCAAGGGAATAATCTTAGTGCCAGAGAAATGAATGTACACTAGTCAGGAGTAAAATCAAACTGCAAAATGAAATCAGTTTTAGAGTAGGATTTCTAAGGGAAATACACAGAAAATAGTTTAGGTAGATGCTGTTATGCTGAGTACGCTGAGCTTATGAGTAAAATTTTATTGTATATTGGTGTTGCCAATGAGAAGAGATTAAATTTCAGGAGCTGGGAGGTTCTTTGCCATCCTACGCCTGTGGGAAAGATGGACTTCCACTTGGTTCAGGCTAGTTCAGCCTGTAACCTTGGGAAAATCACCTGTGACTTCATTTGCAAACCTAAAGTGAGATTTCTAACTCTTGAATGTATTGTTTTGCTCTTTATGTTTTACACCTCTCATCTGTGCAATGGGGCTAATATTTTCTTGTCTCAGGGTTGAGTTTATGCAACTAAAAATAAATAACGAATGTACAGCATGTTGAGAGCCTTTCTGGAGACCCATGCACAAGCAATACAACATTTTTTTTAAGGTTCATTAGTAGGTAGTGATGATTGCTATAGTTCAGAAATAAGATGAAGGTATGGAGTCCCATCTCAGGGCTGTGCAGTAACAGGGCACTGTGCTGCTCTGATTTCTGTCTGACAAAAGACATGAATAAGCAAACCAGGGCACAGAGTTTGCTTTAACAAGTAGCCCGACTGTAGTGAGTCATTTGGTTTTAAATACGAGGGTAGAATGACCTGGCCATGGGTATCAGTTGAACAGATTTGCACTTTGCCTGTTCTTTGGTTACAGAGGCTGAAAATCAGATTCCACATTTTAACTCTGATCATTTGAACCCAGACAGGCTGGCCAGGTTCTGCCAGTCACTTTTTTTGATACTGCAGTATTACAGCAGCAGCAAACACGTAATTTCAAGGCAAGGCAAAGTGCATCTGACAACAGTCAACAAAGAGCCCAGGAGTGGGGCTTCCCATTTTGATGGGTACCTGAGCACCGAGAGCTTCTTCACCATCCTCCAGGGCTTGTTCCTCATGGTGGAAATCAGTTTTTTCTTTTGCTCCACCTGCTCCATCAGCATGGCGAGCTCTTCCTCTGACAGTGACTCCTCATCAGATGAGTGGGAGGAAGCAGAAGAAGTACTGGAAGGACAAAAAATAAAGGACACAGAACAGAAAAACTCACAGGGGTTAGAGGGAAGGCCTTGCCTGGGGTAGGCACAGTGATGCTGGCCCTGGGGATCCCACTCTGATGTGGGCACAGCACCTCGCCATCCCCTGGCTCAGTGGGATGCCAGTGCCACTCAGAGCAGGGTTGTTTCCAGACAGGATAATGAGGAGGTGACTGTGCTCCACCACAATTTACCCAAAGTCATGCTTTGGACCACACTTCAGCGATAGAAGCATTGCCTACAGCTACCAGGGCTACAGCTCGGTCTACAGGTCATGGTTTTCATGCCTTCAGAACAAAATGGAAGATATGGGAGAAGACAAAGTTTGGGACAAGCAAGATTTGGAAGAGGAAGAGACTTGAAAACATGAGGGATTCATTGTAACTGAAATGTTTCCACAGACCAACCTAAAAAATGTGACCAGATCTGAATTTCTCAAGCTGCCTTCTTTAGGGGTGCTTTTCTAGCCCTGCTGTAGGTGCTAGGACTCCACTACGTGCATAGATCTGATCCTGGCTGAGAAAGTATAATGACTTAGAAACAGTTTGACCATGTGGCATTTTACACTGTTTTCCACTCTTCTGTCTCATTTAGGAGAGCAGTAACTTACTTGCAGTCGATTGGTTTTGCCATTCTGATCTATATGCCACTGGCATGTCAATATCACTGCCAGTCTGAACAAGGCATAGTCAGGGATTCTTTAATTACCTGGTTTTCCTGTCTTTCTTCTGTTTGTTCTCCCCCTCCTTCCCTTTCTTGGTTGTTTTCTTTTCTTTGTTTTCTGATTCCTTTTGATCTTTGGTAGGAGACATTTTGCCTCTATCTTTCTCCTGGCTTCCTTCCTCTCCTGCCTTTCTTCCATCTCTGTTTTTCCTTTGGTAATTTTTTCTCCTAGAAGCTCTGTTTTGTTGGCTGCCATTGTCTTCCTCTTTGCTCTCATCTCCTTCTTTGTCTTCTTTTTCTGCTTTGTCTTTCTCTTGCTTTTTGCTTTGAAGTCTGCTTGCTCTGCCAGTTTCCCTGATGGGCTGTTTGTTAATAGTCTTGTCCTTTGCTTCATCTTCTGCTAGTGATAAAAAACAATTACATTGGGTAATTTGTGCTGGCAAAATAAAGATTCATCAGAAAAGCATGGGCAGCCAGGACACCTGATGCAAACCCTGGCAAATTCAAAGAGCAGGTGCCTGTTGATCTCGATGGCCTTTGTGTTATGCCCTGTCCAAAAACCATGTGTAACTCTTTGGTTGTGTGACTCCTATTTAAGACAGAGCAATTTAGCACATCAGTGACTTATATGTGACCTCAACAAAATTGGAAATTAGTTACAAATGTAAAAGCCCATCCATCAAATAGCACAGGCAGTTATCTCTCCGACCTGCAAACACACCAGAACAAAGGAAACAGAGATTGCAGTCTGTTACACAATGTGTAGTTTGCTTGTTGATGAGATGCCCTTGAAAGATGTTTACTTTCCAAGGCTGGGAATGGAGTTCTTCTATTTATAGAGAGAAAAGGTACAGCACAGGCAGTATCTGGTTTTGTTTCTCTGAGTTTTCTTTTGTATTGAATAGTCTATATTCAGAGAAGCAAGAGACCAGATAGTCTCTGAGGCACATTTCATTCTTACTGGCATTGCAAACTAAAAACCTCCTCTTTTCAGAAGTCAGAAGTGCTTCCAGCTTAAAGGATTGAAATGGAGCATGATTTAATTGCAGAATATTATGGAAAGGGGGGAAAAACATTCAAAAACTCCCAAGTCTCTCCATCTCTTTCACTACCAAGTCTATTAAAACCAATAGTAAATTTTCCAGAGTATTCTGGCTTCTAATCTTCCAAGATCTCTGGCTGATGAAAGCAAAGAGTTGGAGATACTGGAACAGAAGAAGAAAATTGTGCTGGAATGGGATCCAGAGTGTAAAAGAAGGAACCTAAAAGGTGAGAAAAATAAAAGCAAAAAGAATTTGAGTATTTGCATTTTTGGTTTGGTGAAAATTTAGAAATTAATGACAAGTAAATAGTTTCTGCTTGTTAGCGGTAAAAAATTAGTAGCCAGTCGTTGTCACATTTGACACTGGGAATGAGAAGGATCTTTCCATTAATTTCTCAGGACCCATTTGGCAGATCCATCTCAGCTGAATTTTGGCCAACAATCTCAGTCAAAGGACCTCCTGCTCTCTTTGGGAAGATGTTCATTTTGGGCAGTCAATGATCTAGGATTTTTATATTTGCAACCTATCAAATATCAGGTTAAATGTGAAGTATTAATTTGTTGCCTTTATCTTACTGCCTCTTTCACCTATATAGAAAAGAAGACATGATTTAAAAAAAAATTAAATCCCAGTAGTTTGCTGTTTAGTTTCTCATATTCTATCAATAACACAGACACAGTTGTGAACCATTTTTTGCAGTAACAGCTACGCTTGTATCACCTATCCAGTGCTGTTATGATCTTAGCTCTTAGCTCTCTCTCTTTAGTTACTCTATACATGCAGAGTTAAAGGTGTTTTTAATCCTGTCATGGGCTTTTCCTGATTTCCCTCACAGCCATAAGTCTCCCTTCAACCTATTTTCATTTTTATCTCCTTGTGGCCACAATTAATCAAGGTCCCAGTGTATTATGGTCTAAGCAAGCATTTCAGGGAGGGCAAGCAGTACCTCACTATAGTCCAAAGCAGACCCAGCTGTCCACAGAGTTGTGCTTTACTGCACATGCCTGATTTACTAGGGGTGACTCCCAAGGGATGTGTGTTCCAACAGCTTCCAACTGTGAGAATGTGGATAAAAGAGGACAGACTGCTCAAGAATGGCAGTTTACCTATCTCTATTATAAGTCAAACCTCAAGGGAAAAATCTGCTTTCTTGCAAGTAGCTCAGGAAAGAGTTCGTGTTGTAGAGCAAGTCACAAGTCAGAGAGAAAAAGAAAAGGTATCACTTCTTGTATTTTAAACAAGACCACATTTGTTAATCTCTACATTACCTTCACTCTCTGTGTCAGTTTCGACTTGTCCATCAAACTCTATTCCGGCTGCAAGACAAAGAACAAAGAGTAATTGCATTTGTGGGGCTGGAATTTACACATGTGATGCTTTCCACAGCTAACCCATGAGTTCCAGCTGAGCTTGGCAGAACATCCCTTATTGATTATACATTATATTCTTTTCCTGCAGCGATGCTCTTAGTATTTACTTTAGTCTGGCAGGCTGACAAAAGTTCCCTGCCCAAGCAAACTGAAATTGTATGATCTTTGAGAGATGCAAAATTATGTGTTTGGGAAGCCCCAAGAGGTTTAGTTAAATATTTGGCAGCATGCAAACTGAAATGATCTCGCAGTGATACCAACCATCTTCCAGGATGACCTGTAAAGCACTTTTCTTTTTCTTCCCCATGGCAGCCTCCTGGCTGTCGCACAGACACCGTAGCTGCTACGCTGCACACACACACCCCAGTCATACACAGGTTACTCTCTCTTCCAGTGCTTCCAGTGCCCTAGTCTCCTTGGCATTGCAGACAGATGGGCACGTCCAGCCGTCGGTGACCTCTTGCTCATGAGCCATGAGGACAGGGAGGGGTGGGAGAGGCAAGGAAAACCTGGGCTCTGCCTCAGCGCACCCAAACACTTTCCCTTCTTCTCCCTTCTCCCTCTGAAAAAAGCACCTGTTGGCATTACATTGCATTTCATTATTTAAACATGAAGGAAAGCCCTTTGGTGGGTACTTGGTGGTGTCATATGAAACACAGACACAAGTCACGTCTGGTTCTGACATAAGCATGTGGCTGGAGGCTTGCAAAGGATCAATTTTCTTAATGCCATATTCTTTCCTGACCTGTGTCAATCTGTGTAACCCCGTTAGTCATTCTCCTGCATCTTATTAAATCTCTCAGCCAGTGCCTCTCGGGACACAGCTGTGGGTCACCTTTTGTCCTCCATACGTGTCCCTTGGAGGGGATTCATGAGCTAATAGATGCAGCAAGGAGTCAGGAGTCAGGATATCAGGATCTCTCTTTCCTTTGCTCCTCTATTCTGTATGACCTTAGCATACTCATTGCCCTTGCTGGTAAAATAGGATAGATTTTCCTTCTAGGTGCTCTGAGGCTTAATTAATTAATGTGAGACCCTCATTTGGAAGGTCCTTTAGTACCACAAAGTATTGTATTGCATTCTGCAGCTTGCTGTTTTTCAGTGGGCCAAGAATAGGTTTGTGTGAGCAATCTCGAGAGTAAAACCTGCACCATCTGCCCCAGCTGTAGCTTTAAGAAAGAGCGACTGAGGGTGCATCCAAGTGCAGGTTTGGTTTTCCAAAAGGAGAGCTTACCCTCACACCTTCTACAAAACATGCTGCAGACCCCTGGCTTCCACAGGTGTCCCTTGGGGACCTGGCATAATGACTTTTTTCCAAGGATTAACAGGGAGTGTTAATTCTTTCCTTCCCTCCCAAAAGAGAGGAATGTTGCAGAGATCAGCTTGAGGCTGCTGCCACCACTGACACGTGCTGATGACTCCTGCTCTGGATCAAGGGTAGTGACTGAGGAAGTGCCAGTCTGAACCTCTCTCTGCTACTTTTTGCTCACTGAATTTGGGTCCAAGGGCACCTTTCAAGTACTTTAAGTCCAGTCCCATAGATTGTTTGATCTATGTTTGACTTTAGCTCAGCTCTTCTGAGCTTAATACATAATGTATGGTATATGCCCATACATTATTAACAGCTCTAACCCTACAAGTTCATTGCACAGGGCATTTTCATTGTGCTCCCCACACCAGTGGGCCTGACTGGGCTTGGAGACAGTGATAGTGTCTTGAAGGTCTTCCCAGTGAAAGAGTTTCACTTGTAACTCTATATGTTGATGTGGTTTGTTTCCAATGTGATCGCTAGGTCATTGAATTAATACCGCTCCAGGAAAAAAGGAGAAATTCCCAGCTGCTGGAGGCTAATGGAACAGATTTTCTGCAAGAAACTTCAGTTGCCTCAGCCCCAAGCATCTCTTTCCCAAACAGAGATTCTAGGGACAAATCTTTTCTAGTTAAATGAAGATCGAGTTTCTGAAGAATCGTGTGGCAGGAGGCAACAGGGGTGTGGATGCTCATCATACCCCACCCTCCACCCCCTAATACTGTACCAATGATAGCATTGCTTCTGCCTTGTGGAATTACAGAATGGTTTGGGCAAGAAGTGACCTTTAAAGGCCATCTGCTCCAACTCCACTGCAGTGAGCAGGGACATCTTCAACTAGACAAGGTTGCTCATGGCCCTGTCCAACCTGACCTTGAATGTTTCCATGGATGAGGCATTCTCCATCTCTCTGGGCAACCTGTGCCAGTGCTTTACCACCCTCATTGTGAAAAACTTCTTTTTGTACTTAATCTAAACAGACCCTCTTTTAGCTCAAAACCATTACTCTTTGTCCTTTCACGGACCTCGCCCCTTCCTTCCCACCAAGGCATGCCCAGATGCTTTTTGCATGCTCAAGGAATGTTCATACGAGCATCTCATTGGCAGAGTTGAGTGTCCTGGTTTCTACTCCACCACAGAGTCAGTGATTCACTCATAATCTGCACTGGAGCTGGGACAGCTGCAGGCTCCAAGCCTGCTTGGGCCACTTGGCATATCCGTAGGTACCAACTACATGATTTTGAAAAATGATGGAGACTGCAAGTTCATTTTACTACCAAAATGTGTGGCCAGGTAACCGCTCTGTCTCTTGCCCTGAGCTGAAATGCCTGCTCTTTGATTTTACAATCTGTTCACAGCAGTGAGGGCAAGGTGTGGTGTTTCCACAGCAGTCAGAGAGGCCCTGGGCACCCCTTTCCCCATGGGGGGGATAAGATTGCCCTGCACTCCCCTCACAGTGTGGGTGACAGCTGAGGGGTGCCAGCATTTGGGACAGAGCAGGAATGGGGGCTGTTTTACACAGTTCCCTGAAGCAGCACATCAGTATGGATGAAGATAATTGCAATAAGCTCTGCTTGGATGTTGCTTTGCTCCCCCCATACCTACACTGCCAAAGGCAGTAGGACTGACCATGATAAAACTGCACTGTTACAGGCTGGGTGGCAGCATGTCACTCTTGCATATGTAGGGAGCTTTATCTTTCATGCTTCCAACTCATGAGTTGAGAGGAGGGAGTTGCATAATGCCTGGCAATTATTTCCTAATGAAGAGTGATATTAAAGTGTCTGCCCAAGGACTTACCCTTAAGGAGAAATCCCTACATTACATTTCCAACTCAGCCTGTGGTGCAACAGACCCTTTGCATATGATATGCTGCTCCCTTTGCCTTAGAGTCTCAAGGAAAATAAATAACTTACCCCATCTGACGCTGTCTGACTCCTCTGGAAGTGATGGTCCCCCTGAGGCTGATGTGCAGCCACACAAACATGATGAGAAACCTTGGAATCTTGATTCTGTGTGGTACATGTCCTTGGGGGAGCATGTGGCAGACTTGCAGAGCCATCATCACTTTTGGGGTGGAGCAAGCAGTGCTGGAGGGTGTAATGCAGAGGAAGGCTGAGCAGCACAGCCAGGGGAGGAGAGGAATGGGATTCAGTGCAACAAAGTGGTGTCATGTAAGCTGAGACCACGAAAAAGTGCAAAATGGTTAGGTTGTCTTGCCAGCCTGGTTTGCCTTTTCGTAAGTGCTTAGACACCTGTAATTTCCCCCCAGAATTAGGCAGATAGAGATCTTGCTGCACTTCCATGCTGGTTTTGCCTGTGTGATACTCTGCTTATAGTTTATGGACACTGAATAGCATTGGTCAAAGAAAGAAGATATTGCAATACGGAATTGTTCATGAGGAAAAAACAGAAGGCAGGGTATTCTACAAAAAGCCGTATGTGAAGTAAGAAAAAGGCACTTCATTTCACATCCTTCTGACACTCGTCTTTGATGGTAGAAGGAGCTCCATCAAAGGAAAAATATACAAAAAAATGCTACAAGACCCCAGTATGGCAGGCCTGGGAGAGCAGTAAGATCTTGTGGGCTGCGAGAGAGGTGGCACACGAGGACTTTCCATGTCTATGTGTGTGCATCTCACAGGTGACAGATCCATGCAGGGCTCACCAGAGCTTGCATAGCCACACAATGGGGAGCTCATCAGCAATTCTCCAGCACCAAGCACACTACCATTTCTCAGCTTATGAGCCTGATTTTCCTAAGAGGATAAAGTGTCTTGCAGGGCTTAGGATTTCTTAGGATTATAGACTGGGGGGAGGAGATTAATGGATGAGTCTTTTACCTCTTGAGTTCTTCCACACAAGGTGTGAATAAGTAATGCACAGCCACGAAGCCAACTATTACTTATGTAAATGTCATGTGTATGCAATTTATGGAGTTGTAGCACTAATATTTTGTCCTATACTATTTAGCATTTTTCTCCTCACACTGGTGATGACTAACACTATATGATTTGACCGTTCTGAGTTCTAGCATACGAAGAGAGTGAGTGTCTCAGACACATCCAAGTGTTAAATAGAAAACAGTTGTGTTATGGAGAAAGGGTAACTGAATCCTGGAAGCACATACAACATACTTGTAAATGCTTAATGAGCTAGTGTTTCTCCCATTCTTGCTTTCTGATTAACATAGGGCTTTAGCTAATTAATCCATGGATTACATTTATTCAATATTCATCTCATCTATAAGTAATCTTTACTTGAGAGGGTTTTCGAGCAATAATAATAATACCTGACCTGTGTGTGGATATTTCGATGAGGACCTAAAACCTGTGAATTGTCAGAGACAACTTTAATGATATATCTGAGAGAGACATTTAAAAGTTAGAGATCACTTCCAAACACTTGCTTGGTTCTGTTGAACTGTTAAAGAAAATTAGGTGTTTTAAAAAAGCCAAACCAACCCTATTTATATTTTCCAGGATGTCTCAGGCATCCTTCATAAAACTGGGTTCAGCTCAGCTGTGATCCAGCCTGACTTTTGAGTATATCTGAGTTTAAACAAATTTCCTACAAAGCCATAAAAATCCACCACAGGGGCTACATGTTAACCTGAGTATATATGTATGCAGAGGTCATCCTTGCCCTCAAGTAATCTCTGCAATACTGTAGTTTTATTGTGTACTTTTGCACCAGGATCTGGAGTGAACTCTGACAGAGCAGCATGGAAATGCTCAGCAAGTAAGGACTCACCTGCAGCATTGACTGCAAACACGAGGAAAGAGAGTCTCATTATCTTAACATTATCTGGGAAAAAAATTCTCTGCTCTTTGCAGACTTTAAAAATAACTCTCTGGCTCCCGTGGAGAAGGGTAGGTCTGGACTATGACTAAAGGCAGTAAAATGGTGCCAAATACATGTCCTATGCTGTTTGTTCAGGGTGGGCATTAGTTACTTGCAAGGATGATGAAGTCTCACTGGAAGAAGTTGTGTGAGACTAATACTGTGCTGCTGGAGATGCTCAAGTCAGTGCCTTGCCAGTAAAAATGACCTTTATCTGTGCATTCCCAACCCAGGGTGGGGGGCACAAGGTCCTCAGAGAAATAACTATTGCTTTTTTATTACTCTCCTGTTGCTATTTCATAACCTCAAGACACAGCTGGGAATTTGCTCTGAAGGAACACAACAAGATCTGTACATGCTGTTAGTCTGTTTTAGCTGAAGGATTGCCACAGAACTCCTAATTCAGGTGCCCTGCCAGGAAGAATTAAACCAAATCAGGGGGAGGATGTGCATTGGCAGGTTCTGGAGGTGTGCTGGCTCAGAAACCTCAGATCAATCATAGGACAGAGCCCCTCACTCTTTCACAGTCTTCCACTGGTTCTTGTCATGTAGGAACCAGTAGATTTTTTTTTTAAAGGCGTACATATCGCCCAGCTGTGTCAGCATAGAGCACCCCATTTGCAGCAGCCTTGTGGGAAATACTGCAGTTATTAACACCCCAGATTAATGCAAAACACAAGCCAACATCTGCCAGCTCACTGCCATCTTCACCAACTCCATGTCTCAGGCTAAGCACATGCTTGGAGTCATTCTGGATCCAGGTGAGCTTGTCAGTGTTCTCCAAACACAAGATAAAGGTGTTTAGCAGTAGTGCTTCTCAGATAGTGCATGTTGCTCTGGTATCATCCCTCCTCATTGCTGACATCTCTGGGGACAGGCTTTGAGGAGACCAGGCTCTTGTTCCTCCAAAAAATGGTGTGCATCATGGTCCTTTGAACCCTGCACTGCATGAGTAGCTAAGTGGCACTGGAAAAACTGCTTTGATTTCTTACCAGATATAGACATGCCTACCCATCTCCCATGCACCTTTTAGGGAATGGAGGCAGCACAACATTTTTGCCAACGCATTACTCCATTTATGCAGAGTAAATGAAATCCAAAAATGAAGTTCTTGTGAAGTTTCCAAGGACAAGAAGAAAAATTATTAAAACAACAAACTCCTGGACTAATCTAAAGCATGAAATGAATCAACACATTCATGCAAGACTTAAACGGAGAATGATTTTGTTGTAAAGGGTTTATATGAAAAGACCTGTGGTTTAGAGGATGTATGTGCAAAACCAAGAAGAGCACATGTGTTTTGTACAGATTCTGAGGTAGGAGGTTTTTTTTGGAGGAACATTTTTCCTGGGCTCCTTTCCTGCCTTATACTCCTGCTATCCCAGAAGGAAAATTTCAGCATGGTCCCTTCAGCTTTGTAGGAGGTGCCTGAAAGTACTTAAATGAAGGTCACAGCATGAGATCAGGAGAAGAACACTCTTCACAGGAGTTGAGACTCTTTTACTGACTCCTGTCCAGCCTCCCCAGACAACAGAGGGTTTGCTGCTGCTGGATTTCCCCTTCTTCTGGGTCTGAGAGGATTTCTGTAGGAAAAAAAAATCACCTTTTTTTTCCCTAGGATCTCTTTGCCTGAAAAGCAACTGTTTTCTTTTTCTTTTATTTAGAAACGAGAGGGAAAGCTGCCTGACAATCCAGTCATAGCAGGAGGACCTTGAGGATCTTGCACACTTTAACCTCTTCCTAAAAGCTCCCAGAGAAGCTCTGCTTTCATTTGCATGAGCCAGACCCTCTGCTGTAACATACTCTTAAAGCTTCAGTGAATTCCATGAGGATTTGACAAATCACACCAGCCGTGGATTTGTGCCAAATGGCCCTAGGGCTTCTGCTGGATCATGGGCTCAGAGATGCACAGGATTTTGAGGGGTATCCCTGTAATGCTTTTGCAGAATCAGATGGTCCCTGTGAAGGTTCCTGTTTGTGTCAGAAAAGGAGAGGTAACAGAGTGTCTGGAAGTCAGAACTAGTATCTCTGTTTAAAATGATATCAAGGCCCCATACATGGTTGATTTATACTGGACAAAAAATTCCAAGCCCACAAGGTCTCGTGCCATTGTTGGAAATGTAAAGCCACATTAATGAAACACTTTTTATTACTTTTTAAATTAGGTTTTCCAGATAAGCTTTTAAAAATAATGAAATACATCATCATGGCAGAGGAGAGAACTCATATAATATGAGAGCTAGATAAGACAAGAGGAGACCAATTTGTTTGGGGAAGAGGACCACAATGATTTGGCATCCTAAGGGATTCTTTTAGTACATTTATATCATGCTACAGTAACTTGCTTCCTCCTTTGCCTCGGTGTCACTGTGATGAATAGTTGTGATGAACAGATACTACTTCAAGAACTGTAACCCTTTTCTGCCCCTGTGAAAGCAGGATTGCTTGTCTGTAACATATTCCCCGCGTATTCCCAGCTAGCTGAGACCTGGACCAGCTCAGGAGTGATGTGCAACCAAAATGAGTTTCAGCCCACGGATGGCTGCTGCCCAGGCAGGGAAAGGTGAGATGAAGTTCCAAGGGCACGGAGAACATTCCAGGTCGATGGCATCTGCCTTGTGCAAGATGGGCTCGAGAGCAGCAGGGGAGGAGAGGCGGGTGGCTCGCAGCTCTCACGGCAGGGGGATGGACTGGTGATGGCTGAGTGATGCTCCGGGCAGCTGAGGTGAGCGAGCCCAGCTGGGTGCAATGGGACCTCCCTCTTGTGGCAGCCCCTCTGCACAGCAAATTCTTCATTTCAGCCCATTAACATCTCTTCTGGCAGAGGCAACACACTCGATAAACGAATGGGGGCTTGCCCTGTTTGAAACTGGTACTTCTTTTTTTTCCTAACATGCTAATGAGCCAAAAGCCAAAGGATTTCCCACGTCAGCTTCATCTGTATTAAAACCTGAAATTGCTATCTTCTGCTCTCTTAAGCAGAATTGGAGCTACAGGCCCAAAAAGCAGAAAAGAAGTGAAGAAAGCAAGAGAGTGATTTGAGGACTTAACCTTTATTATATCCTAAATGACTGACATGCCAGGTAATTTGTAATATTAATTTCATATTGTATAAGTCCTTAATAGAAAACTTTTTACATTATATGCATATATTTCTTTTAAAGACTATTATTAAACATCTTGTTATTGGAGGATCTGGTTTCTTTCTTTTTTCTATTTTTTGTTCTTTTTAATTTTGGTTTCCTGTACTTAACAGAATAGAGATGGAGTTGGAATTCCCACTTTGTTAACAAAAGCAGATCAGAAAAATCTCTTAGGACTATTAACCTGAAGAGTTTTCAAAATATTTCACAAATACCTTTAGGAAGAGCCCCAAACTACTGGGGGAGGGGCTGGAAGAAAACAGACTTGTTATTTCCCAGCAGGGTGGATTGATGAGGCATCCCTTACAGCTGAGATCAGCAAGTCAGCCAGTCTGCACAGGGGGGCTGAGCCTGGTATCTGAGGTCAGTAATTCAGCGTAATAATAAACAAGTATTTAGAAATGGGGTAAGGTTATGCAAGTGTGTAGGGTTTTATTTTCAAGCTAAGTAATTCAACTGACTCCAGCTTTGCCAGGTAAATACTATGGATTAGGCATGGCTCAGAAACTTGGTCAGTCTAAGTCTCTGATAGCCCACAAGGCCAGAAATGATACCCTGTTGATTTCAGGTGTAATTCTACTGATGCTGGAAAGATCTATTTTAGAGGTACCTGAAGCCCTTGTTGAAGAAAAATTACAAGTTGTCTCTCTAAATTATTCCAATTTGCTTTTATGATGTCTCATTTTGAGATGTACTACCAATGCACATCAGTATCAGATCTGAAGGCAACAGGTCAGCATGTCTTCAGAAAAATTCTGTTAGATATTCGTTCATAGAAAAATGTTCCTTAAATTCAGTGGAAACATTTTGTTTTATGGTCTCATGAACAAATTAAATTTCTAGTAAATATCAAAGGAAGAAAATCACCAACAAGTTACATGCTTTCAAAGTGTTAATTATTTTCATGCCTATCAAAAATGACCGTGTATTATTAAATAATGACTAAGAAAAATACAATGATAAAGGTCTGTCTTTTACTAGCCCAGAGAATGTTGCAGATATAATTGGCTTAGAGAAGTTATTGTTTTTATCTGGGGTTTATTTAAAGTCACTGTGCATCTGCTGGTGCATTTATTCCCTGTAGATGGTTTGTAAGAAAGCTCCCTTTGTTTAGAGAAGCAAGAAGAGGGTAATTTGTTCCTCCTATTAATAATATGTGTGTGTATCTATAAATTTGTGATCATGTGTTTGTGTGTGTGTTTATGTCCTGAAACCTCATGGCCAGCATTAATACAGTGTATATTGTAATTAAAGTAAAGTATAATGTGAAACATAACTGCCTGTCTCTCCTAATGCATGGTGATCTATGGCTTCATGTTCATGTTCTTTTGAGCTTACAAATATATACATTAGCTTCATCTTCTGGAGGATTCAGGTTTTGAGTTGGGTGAACCAAGTGTTAAAACTAAAACTGAGCTGGTATGGATGAGGCTTCCAGTACTGCAATGAAACTGGATTTTTGGAAACTTTAAAATAAATATTGAATGCGGGTGTGTGCAAGCAATCTTTTCCATCATCTTGTTCTGTGCTACTATTTGGGACAATTCATGATCTTCTGGACTGGCTTTAGGTTGGGAAAACCATTTCTGGAAAACACCTAAGAAATGTTGTGGTGTTCGCTGGGCAGATAAGCCTGAATGTTGTTGCTGAACCACCTCTGCTAAACTTGGCTCATGCAGTAGTGTAACAAGGGGAAATTTAGCCTGCTGCTTTAAATTTTATCAAGTACATAGTCACTGGCTCTGTTTTTTGGGTACTTCTCTGAGCAGAGGCTTTTATTACAGAATTTAAGTCTTCCTTGAGCGAGTTTGAGATCAGGTGAACTACACTGCCATGAAAATCCAAATAAGAGGGTTTGAAAGGTTATTTAAACAAGACAAAAACCTGCTAATTAAAATATTCATCTTGTGTGTGGACTGCAGAATGGATTCTGGTTTTTGTTTTAACTGTCTTGACTTTTCCCTGAGACAATTTGTTAGCAAGTACTCATTTACAGTGTCACTACACAGTCATGCTTTTGGCTTAACAAACTGCCTTCTGGTTTGTAGTTGCTTGCTATGACTGCAGGACTCTTGTCAAAATCAGCATTAACTTGTTTTAGCCATTGAAGAGAGAGCAAATGATTTGTATCTCAAGACTGAATGGACAAAGTCCTAAGAAAGCTAGTGTGAACTCCTTTTGGGTCTTGTCTTGAGCAAGGGGTCAAACTCGAGACATCCTGAGGTATCCTTTCAGCCTGAACAATTTTACTTTAAAATATCATGCACTTATGAGCTAATGGGAACTGTTCTGTAGGGCATGAAGGAGGGGCTGCTAATCTAGGCTATATAAACCAAGCCTTTAATTTGGGCTAAAGTTCTTAATCCTTCCTTTTCTTTACAAAAAGGATGCTAGGGTTCTGTCTGTGTGACAGAGAGAAATGGTGATTACACCTGCTGTTTCCTGCCTGAACCCCATTCCTGTTTCCCCAGAGCACCAGACTGTTCGTTTTCTTTGGCTTTATAGGAATTTGAAGAGCTTTCGCTAAACCTCATGCCTTTATGCATAAGAAAAAGATGTGAAAGGCCTTCATTTTGACCTGCTAAACTTGGAATCCTTCTGGGGTTTGCCTAAGACTCGAATTTTTATCCAGTTAAGTTATGCTAAAATGATTTTTAGTGTGTGGCATTTCAAATTACCAGAATACTGCTGCTCATATATTTTGTATTTCTATAGAGAGATATCCACAAAATTTGCCCCAGAAGAAATCTACCTTTATTCTTGTTTTGCTACAGGGAAACTGAGCCTGAAGGGTGTTAAACTAGGAGTTCAAGAAGGTTAATGAAGGTCTTCAACTCTGGTCTTCTAATTCCCAGTTTTGTGCTTTACCCACATTTACTGCAGGTTGTACATTTCACCTTTGGTTTCATGAACATGTGTTCCTCCTAATGGAGATTTCTAAGTAGGACCAAATTCCTGTTTTTATTATATTGCAATCCCTAAACCTATTATTAAGACATTCCCCTGATGAATAGGCTGGGATGAGAATGCAGACTGGGCAGAGCAAAACCTTAATTTGGAAACACCAATATTATCAGTCTCTGGCCATGGCCAAAGTGCTATCTGGAGAAGTGAATGTGGAAGCATCATCTCAGGGCCAGGAGCTCCACTGACTCCCAGCACCTTTTTGAGGGGCAGTATCTTCAGTGAGAACAGTGCTGACCAAAAGGAGATGTTGTGGTGGAGTGAACTAAAAACAGTTCATAACATGAACTAAAAACAGTGAGTAACAGCCAATGGATCCCTCATTCTCCTTGGGTAGATGAGGTATTTGAAGATTCCTACAGCTCAAACAGTGATCCAGAAGGGCAAGCTACTGCCTTCTCAGCCAAGACAGACCTAGTCAAAACAAAAACTAATTCTATGTGCTTATTTGAGCCAATCTATTCTGGAGTAGTTAAGATGATATTGACTATGATGCATGGATCTGAGAAATATTTATCATAGATCCCTTAATGCTTGACACATTGATGGCAGTGTACCATTTCAGTGGGGCGTCACTTTTGAACCCTGCCTCCCCCAAATGCTGCAAATTGGTGCTGTCTCAAGAATTTATATATGACTTCTTCACACCATGCTGGTTTTGTGACATTGGGAGGTAGGGGGAGGATTCTTGCTGCTTTCTCAGAGAAATAGTGTTGAGCTATATTGCTGCACTCACTGAAAACAACTTGGTAATTTACTGGGAATGAAATGTTGCTATTATAATAAAATATATAAATTATAAAAATTAGGTTGCTCTGTCAAGAAATTCAGAGATTCAAGTGCCTATTTGAATATATAAATGCAAATCTAATGGATGCAAGGCTATAAATGCAGAGGAGAGGGAATGGTTACAGCAGTAGGTTTATGTAGTGATCAATCTATTAAAGTCAAACAGCCAAGGCATTTTTAAGGGAAAATTAAGATATCATTAACAGACAAGTAAGTTTTGAGACAAGATAAAAGGAAGATAAACTGTGATATTTGCCAGATAAAAGGAGGATATTTGTGTTCAAATCTTCAGGTCTCGCCAAAGTTGCTTGACTAGATTTATACCTTGAAAAGCATCTCTGTCTGTCAGAAGTGCTCTCCCAGGTCCCCACAGATAAAATCCAGCCTTTTCTTGACATAGCAAACTTCATTGCTGGGTTTATCACCAGCAGCAGCTGTCAGGATGGAGTTGAGGCTGCTCTTCTTCCCTCCCTTGAGTTTCTTATTAGCTTGGGTTGCTGGATTCTTTTTTTTTTTCTTTTTTGTTACTTATCTCAATTTTGAGGCACACAAGCAGAGACAGCTATTCCAAAGGACACTAAAAATTCTTCTTTTTGATATTTTTCTTCATGCCTGCTTTTAGCAGAGTGATTTCACAAACAAAAATTGCAGGAGTGAAAACTGGTAGCAGAGGTTGAAAGTACAATGGAGATCCTGTGTGAAATCAGAACAAGCTCTTCTGGATGATCTGTAACAGGAAATTTTGAAAAGAATCTATTTCTAAATGTCAGTTTTGTGAAAGATGCAGGGCAGGATGAAGAGAAGATTGCTTTGAGGAAATAGAACACTTGACTTTAAGAATCTGTAAGCCATCATATTTTAGTAAAAGGTACCTGGAATATGTGTATATTCTTATACGGACTAACACAAGCCAGAGTTTTAATTTATGTAAGACTGAAGCAGAAGAAGGCCAGTGTATGCTAAGTTATAGAAGATGAATCGAAGAACAACCCCCGGCAGTCAATGACACTTTTGATCACAAGCAACTCCATCAATAACCAATTACAATTTACTATCCCCATGCCAAAAAGTAATGTGTGCCACAAAATTCCATGCATCATATTGCTGTACTGGAGTGCAGGCAAGAGCATGCTGGGGCACCTGCTGGCTTCTCAGTACTACTTGGAGCAAATAAGCATGTTATGGAGTATTATTTTGTTAATTTACTCTCAATAAAAGTGTCATGCTAGAGAGAAAGCAGTCAGGGGAAGTGCACCATCACAAGTGCTGCAGTGAACTTCACAGTCAGCATAAAGCACTTGGCAATTCACAGTGTAAAGCATGAACACTAACAGGGACATGTACAATAGCAGGGGTGCAAGCATGTCCTGTGAGGTGGCCAGAAACCTCTGGGAATTTTAAATTTTGGTTTTCATAGCGGTGGGACACACTATCCTTTTATCTGAATTTATTTCTTTCTGAGCTTCTTATCACCTGTTCTGGTACATGTACAACCAACTTGCTGTGAAGTGAAATGCTTTGGAAATTATTCCCACGAATCATAGAAATGCAAAACAGAAAGGTTATTCTTCTGAGTTCTTGAAGATTCCTTGCTCTGTGAATATATACATATATATGTGTGTGTCTGTGTGTATATATATCTCTATTTCATTCATGTGGAAATAATGTTGTGATTCATATATAAGGATGAGGACTTCAATGATGCCTAAAGGTTCAGAAAGTATAAGTTATCTTCTGAACAGCAGAAGATCATTACCATTCCTATTCAGTGTTAGAAACCTGGTCAGAACTGCATCCAAAGGTATCTTTTGGCCTCCCTTTGTTAGTTTTGCATTTCCCCAGACAACTGTATTTTAGAAATGCTTGCCAAAGCAGGGTTAGAATAAATGTTTGTTTGAGTGCAGTCAGCGTTTTTAAGAGATATCATTAATAAATCTCTGTCATAAGTTCAAGTCCATAGTTCAGCTAGGCCATTTTGTTAGCATTAGGGAAAATTATGGTCAAGCTTCCAAGCCTGAATTTAACACAAAATTGTGGAGTAACACAAAAAGAACCAGCTTTGGATATGGTCTGGAAAAGTGGAGGTATTAGTTCTCTCATTAAACACTGTAATACTACCGCAATATTTGCACACTTAAAAGTATCAACAAATTAACTTCCCTGCATATATGAAGAGGGGAAGTCCCTTCATTCCCCAGAGCAAAGGAAAGCTGATGATATGTTTGCTGCATTAAATGCATTGTGGTACAGGACAAGGTGCAAGCTGGCTTGGCCACAGCAGAGAGGATGTGGAATTCTGCAAGCTGGCTGGGCAGAATTCACTCTGGGTCATTGCTGTCACCTCTGATGTGGCCTGTGTCTGACTCCTGTCTCCTTTCAAGACAGTTAGCAGAAACACACACAGACTTTTCTCTCTGGCTGCACTTTTTCTGGCTGATGTGTTGAATTTTAAACAAGCTATCTGGCTCTCCCTTCAGTTTACTGTGGAGGGAGTATTTGCTGCTTGACTGTTGATGTGTTATTCTTAAAATGGAATAGAAATAATTACAGTATCCAGTATTTCAAAATACATGCTGTCTAGCATGGCCTGTGAGGTGCTTCCTTATTCTCAATAGAGACAAAGCAAGCCTCTGATCATAGTTGAGTGCATTTAATGCAGGCACATCTCTTTCCCACGAGAAGTTTCTATATGGCGCTTGAAGGTTAGAGAAGGAAAAAAAGAAATTATTGGAAAGATTCCTGCTGCATCCTAGTTTTCTTTCTTTCCCTCCCCACATGTTCGAAAAATTAGTATCATGGTTAATGGCCAGGCCCTCTGATCTCTAATTAGAGAGACTGGTCAAAATGAGATGCAAGATTTCCTATAAAACAAAACTAACCTAAGTCAAGACTTCTTTCAGCCACCAGTTGTTTTTCTGTACCAGGTACCTTGGTTCATCACTACACCTTGGAAAGACTAGATTTCTTGAAAGTCCCACTTCTTCCTTCTTATCCCAGCCATAGTGACAGTATAATCTGACCTAAACTGCTCTGTGAGGCCTCCATTGCAGCCGTCAGTTGAGGCTGAGTTGCACTAGGGCAGAATCTGCCCCATGGATGAAGGGATGTAGAACAAAGACTGCAGGCTGTTCTTCTGCAATACACAGAATTACCATGGGCACAACCTGTATCCTGGTCTTTTGTCTGGATGCTGAGCTCAGGGCTGATAGGCACCACTTGTGATGAAACATCCAAAGTCATGCACAGCAAAGCAAGCAGTGCAGGTTTTGAAATGCAACGTTGACCATGCAGAGGGACAAAACTGCCAAGGAAAACAATAGCATGAATTAAGAATTAGCTCCTGATGTTGGAGAGTGATGGTCTGTGGGGAGCTCACCCAGTTTAGAGGGCTGGGCATGTGATGCTGCTTGTACAGGACTGGGGGATTTTCCCACAGGGAATGAGGCAGTACAGAAGTCCCTCTGTAATTTTTTTCCTCCCAAACAGAACCTCCTCTGGTTCTGTTTGCATTTAAGCAGGTGAGAGCCATAATTATTCTCTTGCATAAATACTCATGGAGTGGCAATATCCCTCATATGTGGAGTGGTATTGGCTGTGCCTACAACTGGTCAGCTGGGTGGAAAATAAACAAAATCAGCATCAGGTGGAAATGGATGGAAACTGAGAATTAGGAAAAAAGCCTCTGAAAGCTTGGAAAAGTGTTTGAGAAGTGCTGGTGTGTTTGGCATTACCCAGCACTGGCCATACCAATGCTCTGTGTGCAGTCCTTGCTTGTGATAGCTCAACTTTCTTGGGGTTTTCCATAGTCCCATAAAGGATATAGGCTTCTTGTTAGCTAACAAAACATGCTGTGTAGTTTAATTAGCTCCCTGGGAAGGGAAAATCCCCGTGGATTTAAATTATGATAAGACTTTTGGATTTAAAGAAACTCTGCAAACACAAACCACATTTTTGGCTGGTCTCCTGACTTCCAGTTGCAGAGGATTTTTTTTCACTCCTCTTACTGGCACTCTGTCCTGTCTCCCTGTGTTTTGCAATGAAAAGGAAACAATGGTTTTACTTAATGCGAGTTTTTTTCCACTTTTTAATCAGCATTCTTGACTGCAGTTAGCAGAAGGCTCCACCTTTCTGCCCCACTGCCTTCGATCTGTGTGTCCCAGGAGGAGGCTGCTACCCTGCTAACTGGCACATCACTCACAAAGCCGTGTGCTGATCTTCCTCCACGGGAACCCCTTCCTGAGAATCCCACTCAATTCTTAAACATCTGGCAACAGATTATGGTTAACTGCTTTTTCAGCATTTAAATCCAAAGTTGCATGCCCCAAGGGACTCAGGAAAAGGGGAGACCATCTGTTAATTTGTCTTGGGCTGTATTCCTGCACCTTTATGGCAATCTGTTTCTTAATTATGAAGTGCAGTATCAAATATCCTCACACACAGCATAGGAACCAAAGAGCCCAAAGAGGTGTGTCCATCCCAGCCATCCTCTTCCTCTAGCTGTTTGTGTCAGAAACCACTTTTCAGTCTTGGATTTTCTGTGTTGCTCCTCATAATCTGACTTCCACCTTAGGGAAAGCATCAGAAGGTGTCTTATTTTTCCATCAATGGTTAAAAGTTGATTTCTTGGGGTATTCACTAGTACGGACACCTGGCTTCAATTTCATATTGCTTGTCTTTGAAATGGTTAATATCTATTAACCAGATAGTATCTGGTTGCCTACTTTTTGCTGCCTTCATTAGTGCATTATTTCCCACCTTCTTCACAACTTTGCTGGCCGCTTCAAGTCAGGTGTTGTGTGATGGCAAGGAGCATGGGAGTCTTCCCTTGTACAAAGTGCAGTGCAGGGAAGGTTCTGTGGCACTGGCAGCCTGAGCTGGGCTTTGAGGCAATGAAACAGCCTGGGGAAGGCACAGCATGAGAGCACTTTATGGCTGCACAGTTCCCAGCTCCTTGCAAGCACCTGTGCATTCAGCCTTGGGTTTACCTTTGAACACAAACCCTGTGGTGTTTTTGCTAATCATGACCTGGTTTAAGTGGGCACCTCTAGGTGACCAAACTGCCCACCACATGAATTGTAACATCCCCACAGGACAGTGATGCTTGGGGCTGCTGTAAAACAATAGGTTAAACTCAGAGCAGATTTGGAGAAGAACAAAACTTTCAAATTTTAACCTCCTGCCATGCTCACTTCCTCTCTGATCTTTCTTTCCCTCTTAGTCTCTCACTTAATACAGGAGACAATCATGTTCTTTTTGAGCTTGTGCTATGGAAAAAGCAGTCAAGTTTTCCCTCACAGGGGGAAAGAGACAAACAATGCTGTCACGTCCTCAATGCCACCTCACCAAGGCAAACTCTGTCCTTTAATCTAGGACTAAGTGGTAAATTGAAGCAGAGGGCCATGAAGCAAGCTCGCAAATTAGTCTACTTAAAAGGCTGTGCTTTACATATTTGAACATAATTGAGCCATCATGACTAATTCATGAAATGATTTTATGTTGACAGAAAAAGAGCCATCCATTCTCCTAATATTAAATAGCAGGAAAGTCTACATTTTATCCCCTTCTTTCTATCCTAATGGATGTGATCATTAAATAGATGTATTTATTCCTTTTTTACATAAAGGAGTCTTTCTCAATTCTGCACTATAAAGGCATGAATGAGGCAATGGACATCAAGAAGAGGCTTATTGTTGTTTATATGTCTCTGTATGAGATGTGAAGGTCATCTTTCCTATTGTATCCCAGCCTTGTTCAGCAATGAAGGAAAAAAACCCTCATGCCAAGCTTTTTCTGCTGTGAGTAGCGCAGCAATCATATTTGCAGGGAGAAGCCTTCTGTTATTCATACACTGGCTGCATCAAATTGATGGCAACTCTCTTGTAGATGGATATCTGTCTTGCACAGCTCCCTTTCCATTACAGTTGGCAGCAGATGGCTGTGCTGCGATGGGGGTGTGTCTGGAATACCTTGATGCCCATAGTTATTCCAAGAGAATTTCTTTCAGATTCCCTATTAGCCATTCTGTGCAGGTGCAAAAATAAATACTGAAAAAGATTTGATAATTCCTATAAAAGCATCCTGCTGTAAAAAAAGCATTAATTTTCATATCCCTCTTTAGTGCCTCTCTATAGGCTGATCCTTAGATGCGATACAGTGCCTTCAATACCATGAAAATCAGTGGAGAATTGGAAAGAGGAAAGGAAGCAAAATAGCAAGAACCTCAAGCTTCTATGCCTTGAGGGTAAACAAGCAGTTTATATTAGTTTAGTAATCAGTGGCATTAGATGAGCAGTGCATGATATAAGAAATCAGTGACTTTCTTTTCTGTCTTATTTTAATCATTCTGTCATGTCTTAAGACTGTATGTTCTGCTATATTAACTGACTGAAATGCACAGTTATAGTGGAAAACCAGTTTTGTCTTTGTTTGCTGAATTATTGGGCTGATAAGGTACAGGTCCAACCTTCTCTCTTCTCTTGGTTTACTTCACACTTGCTAATGCACTTGAACCAGTTGTATCTGTGAAATATATGTTCCCTTGTATTGAGTGGAATTTTACAGACCTGGGCACTACCAAGGGAAAGCAAAAAAGCCAGAAAATTCCTCACATAATCTTTTCCTGTATCCAGTATCTCTAGGGGACCTTTTTTTTCGGTGTTTTTTTTTTTTTTAATCCATAAATGTATCATCAATCTTTGTTGCATCTCTCAAGGCTCTGCACTGTAATATGTCTGATGTTCCATACCTTTTCACTTCCAGCTATTCCAATTGATCTGTTTTCTTCAGCTGTTGCTTTTAATATTTATTCTTCTCCTCAGTCTAGCCACTGTTTTTTCAGCTTTAACACCTTTACTTCTTCCAAGCCAAGGCTTGTCTGACCTCCCTCACTGTAGTTCTCGCCATGATTTCCTCTATCATCTTCCAAAGCAGGTATCTTTATCCTTCCTCTGTGCCTGGTTTGAGGTCCTCCATCCATGCTCCTGGCACCTCCTGCAATGCCACCCCACTGTCTGTAGCTCAGATGAGTGGCTGGGCTTGTGCACACCCTGCTTCTCTTTGATATCCAAAGCCACCAAGGCATCTCGCTGCAAATCCCTCGGGTACCACAACCTGGAAATGCAGCCAGGCCCTGCATCCTCCTCACACAGGCACCAGCAGCCAGGATGCACAAGGCTGTGGTTAAAGGACCTGGAGCTGTGTGAGAAAAGAGTTATGGAATAGCTTATGTTTCATGAAATTTTGCCAGGAGACTGAACTTCATCGGAAAGTGCTGCTCACGAGTGCCTGGTTTATGGGTCTGTATGAGCATTTTCCTCCCATGTGGCCAGAGGCAAAGCAAGCTGCCTCTGCATCCCAGCCACATGTTTTCTCAGCGCTGTCAGGCTGATCCCCACTTCCTCTCTTTCAATGGCTAATTTTTAGAAAGCAGGTCTTGCATCTGGGCTAGATTTTGCTTTGGACTTTCCAGGTGAACCAGTGCCACTGCAGCTTCTCACATTTCTTGTTGGAGCCCTAACATTTTCCCTGGTGGCTGTGTTGGGTGCTGCCCAGCTGTGGTGCTGCTCACAGGTGCATCCCATGTGGGACCTTTCCCTCCCATTTCCCAGCTTGGAGAGGACTACATTATGAACAGTAAAGCCCTACAGTGAGCCAGGGATTGTGGTGTGACCTGATTTCCCCAAGTGCTGCCCTGCCAACCACTCCAAGAGGACCTGCTGTCTCCTCCTTTCCTGAGCAGTGTTTCTCTTTCTTTGATGGTGGAGCCTACTCATCAGTCTGTGCAACTTGTCTGCTATTAAAACTGCAGGTAGCTGTGCTGATTTACACCTCCCAAGGAGCCAGCCTGTCCTGCTGGTGCATTATTTTAAGTGATGAAAACATCACAAGTGCTTGACTTTTCCTAATCAGAACTGCCATAATTTTCTGTGGTGATGTGATATCACTTTTAATTAAATAATTAATTAACTTATTTACTTGCTTTATTTTGTTGAAGAAATACTGTGAAGGTAAAGTTTCTTCTCACCAATGCCAGTTTCAATGTGAAAGGGGGTGCTCCATGACACCGCTCACTTGGAAGTGCCTTGGAGCAGCATTAGCCCCAGCACCACTGGGTGGTCACCCCTTGGGGCAGACAGGTGACCACCCTATATTGAAACCATTGCTCTTCCTGTGGAAACTGTGGAACGTGGGAAAAGCTGGCAGTGTGGTTCCAAGCAGCCAGATGCAGAGTGGTTCATCACTTATGCCAGGGTGAAATGAAAGGAAATCAGTCTCCGAGGGGCAGCTCTGTGAAACATACATATTTCTTTAAAGAAAGAGCTTGTGTTACAAGCGCAAGCGATGCCATAGGTAGGGAGTGATGGGCCCGTTGCCATGGGAACTGCTCTTTCTACTTGAATAACAAAATCAATAATTGCCTAAAATCTCCACTGTGTGTTTGGAGTTTGGTCCCCTTCTGTCATGTAGGTTTTATAAGAGGGGACATGAAGGATTCTCCAAGAAGACAAAATCTCTGTGGATGCTCTGTGCTGTTTCCTGCCTATCTTGGGCCCTGTGATAAATTAATTCCATACCTTAATTTAAATAGCTGGAGGTTTTATTCTGCCATGCTGAAGGCCTAATTCTTGCCTTTATTTGAGGAGAGCAAAGCCTGTGCTCCTAGGAATGGTAACCAAAATACCAGTAAGGCTACCAATATTGCTCAAGATCACTGGCATCAGTAAAGACCATGGAGACTGACCTCAAGTGAGGATTGAAGGGTTTGAACCAGGTGGTCACAGTAATTACCTATAGCTTTGAGTCCTTCCCTAAGGAGAAAGGGAATTCTCTTTGGGAATAGGTGAGCCAGGCTTTTCTCTGACACAACCCCTCAGAGCTGTGCTCATGGCTCCCTTCTGTCCTGGGGAGCACCTGGGAGCTGGCACTTCTCCATCACTGTGGTGCCAAAGTAGGATGTTGTTCCAAGTACGTCAGGAATTTTCTTTTCTCTGCTCCCACCCATTGCTCACTTTGGTCAGCAGTGAAATAATTCCCAGTGTCAATGTGTTAGATTCTCATTACTGGGAGTGACGCTAATGTCCCACTGAGATGAACAGAGGTGATTCATGCTGCTCTCAGCTGCTGGGTTTGCTTGTTTACAAACTCAAGCTGCTGGTGTGACTGCTCAGTTACATCCCAGGTTATGAGTTAGCTTTTTCTCTTGAATTTCCTTTTGGATTGTTTTTTGGGGGGGAAAGCCTTGGAGGGACTTATTTAATTTCTGAATATGTTTTGTGTATTTGTGCTAGCAACATGAATAGATAGATGAATTGATTTACATGTAAATATTTGTGTTTAGCATTTTGATGTATTCAGCAAAATGATTTAATGATGACAGGATATAGTTTGTGAACATTCCCTCCCTCAGCTACTTTCAGTACTGCTGATCTTTCACACCTGGGAGCCCCAGGGAGCTATTTAATCTCTGCAGTTTACAAAATATATCAACAACCTGAGAATAAACACCACAATACTCAGAAAAAAAAGTGATTTCTTTCCCTTCCCATCATGATCAAATTGTTTATACTGCTTTTTAAAAAAATTTTGTCAGATTGCAATATCACATACAGGGGGCATTTACACTCTCTATATATTTTTTTCAAAGAGAGAATAGATTTTATTGTTTATATATTATTTTGTCCACAGGGAGTTTGAGAAAGGCAGATGTCAAGGCCTGTAGTCCCATTAAAGACAGCAGACATGAACTGACCATTGCACCAGTGCAGATGTAGGTGTTAAGATAAGGAGACCACTGGAAATGGCAGCATATGGGATCATCACACATTTTCCAGTTGGTTGTTTTCCCAAGGCATTGCCTGGACATGCATACACACCTGATATGAGCTGTCGCTCAATGTCTTTGTGCATAATGTTCCCAGTTTTACTTTAAAATTTACTGCAGATTGGTCTGACTGCTTCTTTGGCATCTCCAATTGTAGGATGCTGGCAGTGAATCTATCAGGAGATAGTTTCCAACTTGTGAAATTTGTTAAGCTTGGTCAGCTTTGTACATTTGACATTTGTTATATTCAAAACATTAAGGTCATAAAAATGGCCTTGGACTGAGCAGGTAATAGAGGTATTGAGTATAGTACCACCTATGCTGCTCTCCATTTATTTTACAGGGTTGGGAGAATTTACTAGGTTCATGAACTGGCAAGAAGCCTGCAAATTGGAGTTTAATTTCAAGCTGACTTTTTTAGTCATAGTTTTAAATAACACGTGTGACTCACAGAAAGTTGGGTCTCCTCATCTGCTACACAAACTACTGAAGGCTCACTGAACTCTGTGAGAGAGGGTTTCACATGGCATGAGCCAACAATACCTGAGCTCCTGCAAGTCTGTGTCAGGAGAATCTTTAGAAGCCTTATAAATTCAGCAATAACTTTACATTATTTCTCTTACCTTGAGTTGGCAAAACTCCAGAAATTTGTTTTTTCCATGAGTGACTAGAAGCCCTTTTATGGGAGGTCATATTTTGGGGGGTTTTTAGCTTACTGGGTTTATTAATGGGATTATTTCATAAGGAATATGAATATTTCCATTGATTTGTCCTTCCAGTCTCACTGGATGGAAATGCTGTATCCTGCCTCCATTTTCTTTCTCCTCTGGTGTCCCCTCCAACATCTGGTTTCATATTCAGGAGTCCACATTCATTATTTACTTTTGTCTAACAGGACTGCCAGCTGAAATACATCTTGCTGCTCTTAGTGATTTAGACTGTTTCTCAACGACTACTTAAATTTCCAGAAGGAGACAGTTGAGGAGTTTCCAATGTGTGGGAGATTAATTGATTAAAAAAAAAATCTTTTTTTTTTTGAGAATAAAATGGTAACTTTCCATCTAAGATGTAATTCAGTGTAATGAACACACGAAACAAACAGGCATCTGTAATTAGGATGCACCAGCCATGAAAATGGTGAGTCACAATAAGTATTGTTATTTTAGAAAAGACAACACCACCAGTCTGGAAGAAGATGGAGCTCTTCACGTGCAGATCTCCACATTCTTCCAGTTCCCTATGTCTACCTGGACTCAGGACCTCCTGGATCCAGGAGATCTTGGCACTCTCTTTCTGGGGAACGGGACCAGGACAAATACCACATTGAAGAGATTATAGCAGGACCCAAGGTTCAGTGTGATCCCATCTCACAGCTGACTGATTCACTGTGTACCAAGTTCTTCTTGTGCTTATCCCCCTCTAGGGATCCCTCAACACCATTGGCAGAGATATCTTCCTGTGGGGCAAAGCAAGAAGGGAGAGGGGGGAGAGATTTAAAAATTCCCCCCTCCCCCAGTTTTGAAAGCAGAATATTTTCTTTTCAGATTTATTTATCTACTTTTCCAGCAAAAGTAGCTTTCCTTTTTTGATTGTTTAGGGACATGTTCTTGTTTCTGGCTTCCTCAGAGCCTCCCCAGGTCTTCCTGATGTGCTGACCTCAGCTCCGGCCACAGAAGAGCCTCACTGACACATCCCCCCATTCAAACTTTTTGTAGAGCATCTTTTTTGCTGTTAACAGGAGCTGTCAAGGTTGCCAGAAAAACAAACCCTCTGACACTGAAGGCGTAAAGCTGACGCGAAGCAAGCACTGGTCTGTGCTTAAACCATACCCCCTCACAGATAACTGGGAGTAATTTGGGCTTTGATGGATGAACTGTTACTCCAGTCATTCACTGATGAACCTTTGAACCTACTTGAAATTCATAGAAATTCCTGTTATTGAGCCTGTTTGCTGTGTACATGATGAATATGGGCCTGGGTTGCTCTAATACACTTTTGCAGTTTCCCTTTTACTTTATTTTACTGAAGATCTCTCCTCTCCTTTGTCTTGATGGTTGGCAAAGAGCCAGTTGGTGGAGCAGACATCATTCCTGGGGGCCATCAGCTTTGATTTTCCTCTTACACACTGAATTTCTGCTGCCTGCACCCTGGAAAGCTATGTCATAAATCTAAAATCTGTGTCAAAACCAATATGATTACTATCCCTACTACTGACAGGAGTTGCTACCAAGCTTGCCAGTACATTGCTGTGAATTAGAGGAACTGCCATCTAAATTTCTTCAGGGAATGGTGCAAAGATAACAAGAGATCCAGGTAGGACAGTCAAGGAAATTGGGGGTGTATTGGCCTAGGGAAGTCAGTAGTTCAAAAAATTCCCTTTATTATAGAACAGCACCAACACGCTCTATCAATACCTGGCAGAATAATAGCATTGGATATATGCTTCACATTTGCATAGTGCAGCATTTATCACTATGGAAATGGAATTGTGCGTTTTCAGAATGGTCTGCAGTAGTTTGCTCCACTGCAGTCTTACAGTGGGACAGAAAAAAGCTTGGGCTGCTGAGGGCTCTTTACTTCATATCTTTTTATTGATATATAAAAGCCTATATATAAATAATATATATAAAATCATATATAAATATATTACTTCATATCATATAAGATGCATGGCATCTTAATTTGGAACTACATGAATTTGTTTTTGTGGTGGGTTGATCCTGGCTGGATGCCAGGTGCACATCAGTCTGCAATCTGCTCTATTGCTCCCCTTCTCAACTGGACAGGGGACTGGAAATGTAACAAAAGGCTTGAGGGTTGAGATAAGGGCAGTGGCATGTCCATCTTGCAGACATCCAGCACTGGCTCTATTGGCTATGGAGAAATTTCTAGCAGCTTCTCACAGAAGTCATTCAAAAGCCCGCCACTACCAAAGCTTGCTGCTCAAACCCAATACAATTACATGTTTAGGACTGTGAACTCTAAACTGCCTTTGCATATTTGACAAAATCAGGGGTCAGGCAAAGCTGATAGTATCCTATCAATGAGGTCAACTTGTTTTCAATTACTCATATTTTTCTTACCGAAATAATAAAGTGAAATTCCAGTGACTATATACCTTGTAGTAGCATGGGTTTGGGGTAGGAGTTTCCCTAATTTCTACTAACAGCATGTGTGAGAAAAAGCCTCAGGACAGGAGAAATAAATTATGTGGGAAGTCACAGTGCAGCATCCTGTGACTATAAGTCAGAAAGGTATTTGCTCTTCTCTAACACATAGGCTGTGCTCAATGGCATTTTTTCAGCTCAGTTGATAGACAAGGCAGTGACTCCAGTGAGGGCAGGATATTATCACCTTCTATAAAGTGCTAATCTTTCATCTCTTCTCACCTTTATAGATTGCCTCAGTCCCTGCTTCCCAGGGGAGCGTGCAGTGAAGTATTTCCATGGACTTGCCCTGTTTTTGCTGTCTGCCTTGGGCACTAGTTACAGAAAACACCCTCTGGGAGGAGCTGGGTCACCTTTGGTCCCACACAGTACAGCCACTCCTGTTTCTCTCCTTTCATTTCCTGCCCTAGAGATGTGGAGACAACTGCTTGCAGTCTGAGTTAGCACGTAAAACAGGTCTCTGCAGCCACAGGCCTGAGCCTTTACTGCTGCAAACTACCACATGGAATAATTCCCACTATCAATGAATCAAGATCCACTTTAGAGTAGAAGTATTCTTCAGGCAGTTTGGATTATATGTGCAAAGATACTGTAATTCCAGAGGAACACTCCAACAACTCAAAGGGGAAATCACAGGCTGGAGATGACTACAGTACACTTCATCTCCAATGAGCTGTGCATTGTTGCGGCCCTCACAGTTGCTGATTTATAGAATATTTATAGATCATATAAAGGCTGTAAATTCAAAAATACAGCAGTTCAAATAATTTGGCCTATCTTCTTTATTTTGGATGCTGCTTTGACACCAGAGTGCTCTAGGCCCCAAGTTACATTTATTCCTGACCAGTTTATACTCCTGTTTTGTTCTACTAAGGGCAGCTCTGTGCTTCTGTCCCCTTTTTACCGAGGACAGCTGTGTGTCCCCTCAGTCCTGTCACACAGGTAGAATAGAACAAACTAAGCTCTTAGATGGCAATTGTAAACCAGCTCCCTCTTCCCTACTCTTCTTAGCATCCAGCTGAGAAGGATCTGATTCACTATGGCATTTAAGTGCACAATCTAGTAGTTTTTATAATTAAATTTCCATTGTTACCCCCTTCAGGGTTCTCTAGTTTTTCTTAGACTATTTTCATATTGTCGTCTTTACTAACTGTGAATTCTCACTTGGAAATCTTGGTAGGAAATGTGCTGATTGCACAAGGTAAGCAATGAACACACTAATGAAAATGAATAGAAAAAAATTGAAAAGATTGATCAGTAATGAATTCTGCTAATAATCTTCCTTTGGCCTGATGAAACCTTTCTTCAGCCCAGCTGGTTGCAGTCACTTTAATCACTTGAAATTTCCTGTATTAATTCTCAGTTTATGTCATAATACTCCATAGCGGTTTAACAAAGTTCCAGTGAATTTTATTTATCACATTTTCCTTCATCTAGAAAATTAGTTTTTCCATCAAAGAAAGACAGAAATCTAGTCTGACATAACTGGAATTGCTAAATATATGCTAAATGTTGTCCCCTTTTATATCTTTAATGACACTTTTCTTTCCTGCTTTCTTCAGAACACTTGCTGGTGAGGCCAGACTGTTATAACAAGTATGTTCTCAATGCTCTGCTAATCTCTTTCTTAAAGAAAATAACTGTGTTTGCTCTTCTTCCATGGAGTGCTGCACAAAACCCAGTGATGGAGGTCACTGTGCTGTCTTTGCCTCTCTGACATGATTGTCTTATCTGGAAAAGGGAAAAACCATCTCAACTTAGATTTTGGATGGAATCTAGATATTCCTTCATGTTTTCAGCCTCTAAATCCCATCCTATCCCATTCTTGGTTTTAGCAGGCCAAATGATCTGACCTTTTGCCCTCTGGGAAAGCTTTCCCATAGGCTTCTTCCCTGGCTTCAGGTGGAAACTTCAAAGAACACTGCTTTTTCCCTTGGATATATGGAAATATCAAGCCTTTAGCATTCCAAAGACTCTGAGCTCTTCAGTTCAGCAGACTTGCATTTCCAGATCTCCTTATTTTTCCACATGTGCCTTTTTAAGAGATTCCCATTTCTCTCTTTGATTCTTTAAAGAGAAACAGCTCAGGATTTCTCCATCCCAGACTATTTTCTTCGGGTGGTTCCTTCATAATCCCTTCATCAGGTGCCAAACCCAACTTTAACGGAGAATCAACTCTTGTTGGCTCAATGACAATGTCTTCTGCTGTCTGTCAGCTCTCACATTCAGACTCCCACCTCTGAGAGGAAGCGTGCACAAAGCAGAGTCTTCACCATCATGCCCAGCCTAACAGTGAGGCTTGATCTTCACAGACACTCCGGTTCCTTGACAGGAGAGTGTCACTCTAACTACCTGGCAATTATGTCAGCCAAAATTATCGTAAAGCACTGCATGTGGCTGGTTGTTTTCCATGCCAGGTGTCAGAGGGTACAGTACAGAGGCAAACATTTCAGGCTGAGGACAGGAAATGAGACCAATGCAGTGATGACATCAATCGTGTCAGTAGTGATGAGTAAACAAAAGGTCACAGCTTCTTGGCAAGGCTCCTGGAGCTCAGTAACAGCTGTGGTTAAACTAACTTGAGGCTTCTGGAGTTGTGAAATATCATTATGCTAATTTTGTAGAGGCAATAGCATTAACTGAAGCCTAGATGACTCGTTGAATTTGTCAGATTAGGGCAATTTGCTGATGTGATTCTATTTTGATTCACATAGTTTTGTCTTGGAACATTTCACTTCATGTGTTTATTTAATCCTGTATTGCAATTGAATCTCTTATCTTGCATATACCTAGCCTAGATTCATAGGCCTTTAGAGAAAAGAGGCTGCTATTTTCACACCTGATTTGAAAATTTTGATATGCTGGCTGCATTTTCAAAGTGTTTCCATGGTCAGGGATAAAAAGTCCTACTCACAGGACTTTTATTGGGGTGAGTGATTGCTGAGAACTCATGAAAAATCCTCTGTTCTACTCTTAGTGGCATTAATACTTGTCAAACGCCTGGCCCTCTAGTCATGGGGATATGCCCATGTGCGAACTGCTAAAATCAAATTATACTGACCCTGAGCTCCTAAACTCACAGATAGACTGCTAATTTGACTCTGGTCCTCTGGGGCTGTTCAGCCGAGATCCCTTGGGATTTGGATGGGGTATGTTGACTATGTCTAGAGACTGGCTCCTGCCCCATTTCTCACTCTCACTTTTGTTCAGACAGAACCATTTTTGGGTTACTCTTGACAGCAACTTTGGTACCCATTGCATTTAAAATTCCTCATGATGCTGACAGAGATGGACCTGCTTCAGGGAAAGCATCCTTATTGTAGAGCAGTTCTCACTGCCTTTTGGGAAACAGATTCCTTCTTGATCTCAGCATTTTGGGCTGCTGGAGGAAGGGAGGGATAGGCCAGAATATGTACTGTCTGCACTGTGCAGAGGACTGGGCATGCTGCAAGAGCAAGAGCCAGTGCCTTGTCATCAGTGATGCTGTGTCAAAGGGAAATGTAATGCATAAAAGAGGGCTGGATAATGTGAAATGGAAGGCTTAAAAGCTTTTTCCCCCTCTTTTTTTTTCCCCTCTGAAGCCTCCTGAAAACAAAGCCAATGCCCCTTGGCTTAAAAGGGTGTAATGACTGCAGGATGCTATAAAGCAAAAGAATTGTGTTCCCTTGAAATAAAATTTTGCACAAAGGCAGCTTGCATTACATCCCTGTTTGAATGCTTTTTAGAACTACTCCAGATCAGAAATCTCTTGTAATTGCTTTAAGTCTGTTTTTCCACTACTCCAGGTCTAATCTTTGCTTTCAGTGTAGTGACAGTGGTTGCTCAAAGCTGCGTGCAATCTTCAGACAAAAACTTGGTCATTCTGGCATCTGTTGGTCCCTAAAATCTTTGGGTTTGGCTCAGGATATCCCCAGTTCCACCTCTGTAGGCAGAGCTTGTCATCAGTTCAGTCATGGAAAAGTCATCCATGTATTTGCTGGAGCCTGCATGTAACCAGGGTTACAGCCCTAGATCTAGTCCTTTTGTCTGCAGGACAGAGTTTTTGTTACATCAGTGAAGCTGAATATCCAGAAGTTTGAACAAAAAAATTAGCTTTTCCCCTGAGGTTTTCTTTGACTGAAGCTGCAGTTTCTAAGACTTGCTAGTTGAGTCCATTCCTCACAAAGATTACATTAGAAGTAAGATTTTAAAGAAATTTGAATGATTTTTTGTTTCTTTTTTTCATAACCTGTGAAGAAATCTGATTTCTAGAAAGGCCATACTAAAGCAGTTTCTTATAATCATTCGTATTCCTTTTAAGGTATTTCAGACTTTGGTACCTGAAAATTGGAGGCATGCAAAATCATTAATTACTTCTGGCATTCTATTCTGTGTCCTATTTACCTTTCTTCATAGGATGAAATTTGCTGCACAGAACTCACGTAGAAAAAAAAAAGCAAATATAAGAATTTTATAATGAACACTTACAATCTGGGCTCATTTCAACACTGAGCAATTGGGATCGAAATTGATGCCTCTGGGTTGCAATTTCTCTTAGGAGTATTTTTATACTCATACAAAAGAAGACGTTTCTGCTGGAAATGGAGATCAAATAACCCTAAATCCTAGTTTCAGAATATTTCAAGTCTGTGTCAGATATTTGCCAGATGCGCCCTTCTTGCAGCATCTGCAATGATTTTGCTGCATAGCCCTGGAAAAGGAGAGCCTGGTGCCTTCACACGTGTCCTTCCTGCCCCTGCCACTTCCTCAGCAAGGTGCTCCCTGCCAAGCTGTGTCCCAGCAACTGCTAAATCCTTTGACTGAAATGCCATCTCCCCTCACGCTCCTGCCTGGTGCGTTACAAGTTCACTAAAAGGCTGACAATTTAAGCAGATGTTATTCTGTCTCCTGGAGAGCAGCTCCTGTCTGGAGTGCTGTGAGGCAGCAGTGATGGGAATCCAGCCCTGTGAGAGAGTGGGCACAGACTCCTCTGCTGTGAAATTGTGTGAACGCTTATGTAGGATAGCAACAGGCAGCTTCATCTCCTCCATTGCTCTGATGTCCCCCAGTGCTCTTCCCCAGGAATGGGGGAAGTACATGGCTGTGTTTGATTTGAGACCATGCATCCCTCTCTTCTGGCACAGCTGTTGCCAGCAGTATTAGCTCTCAACTTACTGCAATCTCCCCATTTCATAGGTGACCATGGGAGACGTAAGAACTGTTTCAAGTCACCACTCCCCAGCAGGTCCCCTACTATGTCTGTGCCCCTGGGTGGCAACTCCTTGTCCACACTCCCTTAACAGAGATTGCTCATACAAGTGCATTCCCATGACTTTCCTGGCTTTTCTGTCCTCTGAAAGGTGCATGTTGGTGTCGCATTTTATTGCTTTTTATCTCCTTCCAGAAGAGTCACTAAGAGGCACCAGAACACTGGGTGTTTGTGTTGTCTGTCTTACAAAGTCATTTACCAAGAGAGGAAGTGTTTCAGTGTCTCCTTAACACATATGCAGACATATATTACCTTCCATTATCAATGGGCCGAGGCCAATTGCATGAGGCTCAAAAAGGGCAAGTGCCAGGTCCTGTACTTGGGTGACAACAATCCCATGCGGTGCTACAGACTGGGAAAAGTGGCTGGAAAGCTGCCTGGCAGAAAAGGACCTGGTGGTGCTGGTCAAGAGCCACTGAACATGAGCCATCATGTGCCCAGGTGGCCAAGAAGGCCAAGGGCATCCTGGCCTGTGTCAGCAATAGTGTGGCCAGCAGGACCAGGGCAGGGATATTCCCCCCATACTTGGCACTGGTGAGGCCACACCTCAGGTGCTGTGTCCAGTTCTTGGCGTCTCACAACAGGAAAGACTTTGAGGTGCTGGAGTGAGTCCAGAGAAGGCAACAGAGCTAGTGAAGAGTCTGGAGAGTAAGTCTCATGAGGAGTAACTGAGGGAGCTGGGGTTCCTTAGCCTGGAGAAAAGGAGGCTCAGGGGTGACCTTATCACTCTCTAAAACCACCTGAAGAGAGGGTGTAGCCACCTGGGAGTTTGCCTCTTCTCCAGGAAACCAAAGACAGGACAAGAGGATGTAGCCTCAAGCTGTGCTGGGGAAGGTTCAGGTTGGACATCAGGAGGAATTTCTTCACTGAAAGAGTGGTCAGGCATTGGAATGGACTGTCCAGGGAGGTGGTGGAATCACAGTCCCTGAAAGTGTTCCAGAAATAACTGGATGTGGCACTTAATGAGGTGGTCCAGTTGACAAGATGGTGATTAAAGGTTGGCCTCGGTGATCTTGAGGGTCTTTTCTAACCTTAATGATTCTGTGATCAAGCAAACCTCTTACCAGCTTTCAGTTGTGCTTTGCTGTAAAGGCTTATCCCTACCCTAACCCTTGCTTGGCAGCTCTTGCCTTTCCTCAAAGATTGCCAAATATTTCCTCCCAGCTTCCTGGAGTATTTTTCCATGTTTACAGATTTAATTTTGGTTTGTTTGTTTCTCCTTATATCATGCCTTATGAGACCACAGAAGCATTTTGGAGGTTGTTCAAGCATCACTTTTTGACATATCTCCAAGCTACTCTTGGAGAGCCAGTCTTTATTTGCTTTGCACTTTTTGATCAGGCTATTCATCATGAAGTTATTAGTTTTAAATTATCTTCCTTCCTGCTTTCCAGGTCCTCTTATTGTTCTGTTCAGAGTTCTCCACTTCTTATTTTTGCCTGCAGATACAATGCTTTATTGAATCTCTGAGCTCTGAGTTCTCAGTTTTATTCCCACTTGTCAAATTTATGCTCTGAAATTTCAGCTACTGACACCACTTCACTTGGCAGAACCTAGCACTGCTTCTTGAAGGCTTCTGTATCTGTAAGGGTTTTTTAGCTATTTAACCTCTGTGAGGAAGAGCTTAGAAAAAGTAGCTGCATTCTTAATGACAAAATTTTCTAGTTGATGATGCATACATTTTTGATATGACACTGAAGTTTTATGTGCTTAATAGTCAAATGGAATCTCTAGACATTAGGAATTAGTTAACCTACCCCTCCAATGACTGAGTGAGTCATGAGCAGGTGAGTCAGTTTACTTCAGTGTGTGACAGGTACCGCAAGGCAATTGCAGAATGTTATGGATAGAGTTTGTATCCTCTGAGTTTATCTACCTACAGCGTTGATACATCTGTCTGAACTTGTTGTCTTTGTTTCCATTTCTGGACTTTGATAAGAGTCATGGCAGTAAAAGAGCATTCTTCAGAGGGTGAATCAGTGTACTACAGACCAGCCTCTAGCCCTTTTACGAAGCAGCAGAGTTCAAATACAGTTACTCTTTTTTGAGAAAAGTATTTATCAGTCTTAGCAACAAACTTACAGATCACACTGGTTTCACCTTGACATTAGAGATCCAAACTAAGGTCATAGCAAAATACATTGACAACACAGAACCAATAGAGTGAGCCAGAGACTTCCTAGAAGCTTGGACAGCTGAATGAGCCTGATTGCAAATAACCTAACAGATACCTTTGCTTTATATGTGGTAGGGTAGCTTTACTTTAGGACCTGTCACAGTTTAAGCCCAGCCATCAGCCAAGCCCCACACAGCCACTCACTCACTCTCCCACCAGCAGGATTGGGCAGACTATCTGGAGAGCAAAACCCAAAAAATGCATGGGTTGAGATAAAAGGAGTTTAATAGAGAAAGCAAAAGCAGTACAAACAAGCAAAGTGAAACAAAGGATTAATTCACCACTTCCCCCGGGCAGGCAGGTGTTCAGCCATCCCCAGGAGAGCAGGGTCCCATCACACACATCAGCTACTTGGGGGGACAACCATCATCACTCCAAAATGTATCCCCCATTCCCCCTTCTTCCCCCACTTTTATACACTGAGCATGATGTCACATGATCTGGAATATCCCATTGGTCACTTTGGGTCACCTGTCCTGGCTGTGTTTCCTCCCAGCTTCCCATGCACCCCCAAATTCTGGGCCAGCATGGCAGTATGGAAAGCAGAAAGGGTCTCACCTCTGTGTAAGTCCTGCTCAGCAACAGCAAAAGCATCTCCGTATTATCAACCTTGTGTTCAGCACAAATCCAAAACACAGCTTCATACAAGACACTGTGAAGAAAATTAACTCTACCCCAGCCAAAACCAGCACAGGAACACAGATAATAAAAGAACAGCCCCACTACTGGGTGAAGCTTTCATTCTTTTTTCATTGCTGCACATGCAGGCTCTCCCCTGTACACAACCCCAGGCTTCCATGGAAAGTTGAGGCTTCTGACTTCATTGCATTTAATTTCTTATTCAACAATTATATAATTTGTCTCATTGTGCATTACATATATTGTATTTATTGTTTCTTGACCCCTTATGATGAGTAGTTCTAGGTTTCTAATCAAGTACACTGGTTGCTTTCCTTTTCTTCTTTTAAATATTGTGAAAAATGTTTTTCTCCTAATAGGAGGTGCATTCCTTGGAAGTCTCTTGAAATTGTACATGAATGTCAACAGAAGGAACTGACCCCATTTTGGAAAGGAGCTCCTCTTCCTTCACTGACTGTGACAAAGAGTTCCTCCCCTTGAAATAATAAAGGTTACTATTAACCTTGCCAATTTTTGTGGGTATGCCCAGGCAGATGGAATAACTCCTCATACGTTTACTCACAGTTTAGCCTAGGACAAGAGTAGCTAGGCAGCAGGTTTGTCTGCTGGTTGTGTCAGGTATGGCAGCCTGGGTAGGGGGACAGTCCCAAGGGAGGCACTGCGCCTTTCTGTCAGCAGTGATGCTTCCCTGTGTCCTGGCAGGTGTCAGCTGTGGCACAGAGGAGTTGACAGTGGTACCTGCTGGAATCTGCTGCTGGAGTGGGATGCTGGATGTACTCTCCTCATTCTCTCTGGTGTGTGGTGGCTCCTCAGTGGCTGGGGCTCCACAGGCATTCCCGTTTGCACAGTGGGACACCTTTCCTCTCCCACCCATGCTCCTCACATTTCTGCCAGTCCTGTCCAAAGCCAAGGCACAGCTCAGAGGAGAGATTTTTTAAAATTTATGTTATTATTTAAATACCAGACTAAGGTTTATTTAGTGTGGCATTTTAAGACTATTTCAATACCCCACTGCCTTGATCTAGTCAGTATTAATGACCAGAATTTATTAATGATTTCACAACACATGGCAAGAAAACAGGCTTCAGTGGCATATTTTCTTTTCCACATGACAGAATAACAAGTCCCTTCAGGAGCATATCAATGGCTTTATCTTGGCTAATCAGTGCAAGTCTTCCATCTGTCCTGTTAACACTGCATAAAGGAAACAAGCAAATTAAAATAGTTTATATACACTGTATTATTCTTTCATGCCTCTGGCCTGGAGAGACTACATATCATTTCACTAAAACAATATTTTTGGCAATATCCAGAATTGAAATAGCTGATTTCATTGCTTGCTTCAAAGTGCACCCAACAAGCTACATGTTCTTAATCGCTTAGTTCCGTAAATGTGACGCATATGCTCCAGACCTTCACTAACAATCATGTTTACTGCAAACGAGTCAAATGTTCACCAGCAACATGTAAATAGGAGCAGTAGCAGCAGATGTCCAAATAAAACTAGTGCTGTGCTATCCAAGTTTCAGCTTGGTGCCCATCTTAGACAAGCTCTTCACAGGAAAAGGTTATTCGATCTACAAAAGCTATGTTAAAACAGTGAAATAAATCTGTACAGCTCAGCTTTTTCCGTCTTAGAAGCTGCTGCTCTAACTTTATTGTAATTCTTCTAAAATTTGTCATCCTTAAATGTAGATTTTTATACATTAGCTGATCTTGCATAATTTTTTGCATCACATTTCTTATATTGTAATTCATTTTGTTGTTCAGCTGTTTCCACATGATCTTATCAGTTACAGAATCCCACAGCATGTCTTACTGAAGTTGTCTTGGCTTACTGGAGGCTTCCCCTTCAGAGAACAGTGAACAAAGAGAATTTAGAAGAAGCTTCAAGATAAGAGACAGTGGAAAAAAAATGTAAACTGCTTGGAGAAAGTGTTTGACATGCAAGTAAAATATATATCTGGACCATCCTGTCAGAATCTGATTTGGGCACCTGTCTTTGCACTAGATACATGTTAGTGACAGTACAGGGCAAGTATTCACTCAGCTCTTCTGGTCTTCACATTTCTGTGTGATGTCTTCATAGGATATGATTTATGATCATCTCTTCTGGGCAAGTGGGGTGACCCAAGACACTCCTCACTAAAACAGGTTTCAAGCAAGAAGGCGGAGAGGACTGCCGGGAGAAAATGCAGAGAGATTTGGGAAAAAGAAAATTCTTAAGTCAAATATTTGAGAGCTAAGTTGAGAGAATCTTCAACTGAAATTTCACTAGTATTTTAGACTGAGTTAATAATAAAATCAAGGTTGACACTCAGCTGTTGTTAAAGTAGCACAAGCAGGCTTGGCTGCAGGACTTACAGTATTGTTAGACTGATTTAACTGGAGAATAAGATTTTATTTCACAGTTTCTGTACTATATTGAAGGCTGTATAGTAACTATTTATTTGCAGTGTATTTCTTGGTGTAGTGCATACAAGGAGCAGTTTTTCAGATGGCTCATTGGTTTTCTTTCCCAGCTATTTCACCAAATACTGTTCAAAGCTCCTCTTAAAGACACAAGAAGATCTTGATATCCCTTTGGTAGTGTTACTCCCATGGTATTCCTCTGAAACCCTTGGCGAAGCCTTCAGCAGGATTTTTTGTTTGTTTTAAAATAGGAACACACTGAATGTGTGAAACAGCCTGATTCCAGCTGTGTTTTTATAGCATGGGTTAATTCTTCTGACAGTAGCTATGTTCTTGATTTTGACTCATGTCATTGGAGTAAGGTAAAAAGATGACATAAGCTTAAAATCAGATCCAAAATCTTAGTTCTTCTGTTGCATATCCTTACAGAATTTTCTGCAATCGTGTTCTTAGAAACAGTCATAAAGACTGATCATCTATTTGGTTGATTTTTATTCAGCTTTAAAATTTTCCTTAGAAAAGTAGTATGAAATGTAATTTTACCTTTTCAAACACAACTGAATGTCTACTCCAGGCTATAACTGTTTGACAAGAAAGACCCTGGATGAGGGTTGGTGAAAACAGTCTAATTGTTGCTTTAGGTCACTGGCAGAGAAGGTGTCTAGAAAAAGATGCAGAGAAGGAACATGGTCTGCCTATGACTTTACTGCGACCATAACTCACACCTGTTCAATGCATTATTCTTGATTCTGGAAACATTGCTGCCCCAATGGTGCTGCACTGCTGGCAAAGGCACGACTTGGGGAAAATGCACACCCTGGATTTAGCAGGAAATAAACCCTAGGTCCGACTCGGACCTGTCTGTAGCCTAGAGAGAAAAGTGTCTTCCCCACTGCATTTAACCCAATCATCTCTCCAGTATCAGAGAAAGGCCTGTGTGTAAATCCCTGTTTGCTTTGAAGAAATTGGCACTGATGGGGATTCACTGTTTCAGTGTAGAGCTCCATTCCCTTCTCTCCCCCACTGGTTAGCTTCTAAAACATAAGAAAAACTATGATAGATACATGCTGTGCAGAATACAGAAGGTAGCAATAAGCTCTCTCTTGCAGAGTACCTTGAGAAAGTTTCCCCTGCAATAATTTTCTATGCATGTACTGCATGTATTTACTCACCTCCCTCTGCCTCTGGCTGTTTTTTTTTTTTAACGATTGCAGCTTCTGGTTCCGTTGTCTCAGTTTTTATTGTTTAAAGCTATAACAGATGGTGTTATGTCTATTAAATACTAAACTGTGTCATGCAGGAATCATTATCTCAGCTGAATTGGCTCCTTGTAAGAGTGGTTTTATCCTTTAGAATAGATTAAAGGACTCGGAAGAAATTCACTGCACTGCTGGATGCCAGTGATGGGCTGAATGGATGACACTCCACTCTTGGCCAAAAATGCAGTGTGGGTGGACAATCAGTATTCTTTCCTACAGGATCAGATTTACCACAGGTTTCTGCATTCTTGGGTGCAATGCAGAGTTGCAGCACTGAGAGGGGAGATGAGCTGGAGAGCTTCCCCTGGGACATGGGATAAAAGCCCTGCCAGGTACTGATCTGCTTCCTTGCTTGTTTTGCATGGACCAATTGATCTGGGTAGCATGACAATTCTGCTGCAGGGACCATATTTTCTTCTATTTAACACAATTTCCCAGGAGTCCCTCTGCATAAGTTTGCAGAGCTTTGAGGTATTTGGGGCAAGAATTATTTCCTCTTTTAAATTTGAAATACACAGTGGCTGGGTCAGTGTGCCCCAGTTTATTCTCTCTTGATCTCTCATCGCTGCAATGCAAATAATTAATAAAAGGACTGGTCATAAAAAGCCACAGGAACTGCAATCCTCTGAGTGATATATTACGAAACAGGATTCATTGGGTCTGGGTTTGACTCCCTGATGTATAATAGTCTTGCAATTCAGCATCTCTGGTACAATGGATCAAAATATTCTTTACAATGAAATGAAGACATTTCCAAAGTACAGGACTGTACTTTAATAAATGTTGCGAGAAGGAATCTCATTTCTTCTACATCCTCTATTTCTTTTCTTTCCTCAATAAAATCCAGTTTGCTCTTGAGATATTTAAAATGTCCTTTCCACGCTTATCAAGTGACACCATACAGTGCCATGAATACAGCTGGAGAGCTTCACATCAACACACTGTGTGAAAACATATTTCTCTGGAGTTTCTGTCTCTGAGGGGGTCAAGATGGCATGTAAGACAAGGGCTCTTCTTGTATCACAATCCAGTACCTCCCAATTCATATAGCTCCAAAATAGTTTTTCAGACATGGACTTCACTGAGGCCTCATTTCAGTTCTCTTATTCTTATGATCATCTATGCTGAAGCACCAGCCAAGTTGTGCTACATACCTTGTGTATACTTGGAAGTATTCCTATTTGGCCTGAAGCAGAAGTATTTTGCTGCATGGCTGTTTCAGAACTCTCCAGCACAATGGGGCACTGGCTGTTTCATCTTTCCCTCCACTGCTGACTATTTTTTAAAAGTGGTTTTTGAAAGCTCTGTTGAATTTTTGTGAGTTTGAGAATCAGAAATGAAATTACATTTCATTTGATCACTGACTCAGTTGGCTCCCAAAACAATCCTGCACTCTATCAAGCACTTCTGTTAGCCACGTTCTTGTAAAACAATGGAAAGGGAATGAAAAAGCTCTTAAGGCCCAGCTTTACAAATCATATGCATGTGTGTGTATTTTATAGAGATTTATACTTCATAGAAAAGAAAGTGGTACTAGTTAGACCACAAAGCTATCACAGAAGTATGTGTTTTTTCCTCTGCTCATTATTTTAATTGCCCTACTACTTTGCACATCAAAGGGACCAGATCAACTTCCAGTCATGGACTTGAGTAACAGAGTAGACCTCAGCATGGCATTCCAGATCCAAGTACTTGGAAATCTAAATATACCCAGGGGATGTAATGCTGGCAAGCACTTTGGGATTTTTATTTCTCTACTTCATATGTGGCCTCACCAGTTCAGCATCCCCATCCTAATTTCTGTCTGAGTTGAAAAAATTCTGCTGTCAGTCTGAAAAATCTGTGATTTGAGGTATTTTGGATTGACTGTTTATAAAAACTGTTTGTAAACAAAAACACAGTTGCGCTGTTTCAGTCTTAGATTCTGATGCTGAGATGTAAATTTGGAGTGCTTGACTGTTGGCTTGACTTTCTTGTGGATTTGATGAAATTTAGCAAGCAGTATCAAACCCTTGTGTTTCTCACTCCTTTATTGCACAGCAAATTATATTTCTCTCCAAAATGAAAGCTCTCATTTAATTTTCTCCTTTGTATTTCTGCTTGCTGTCCCTCATATGGATGGGCAGACTGGATCACACATGGTCACTTCCGTTGGTTGCTCTAGAGAGAGCACATGTGCAAGCAAAAAGCCAGAAAGTTTTTTACAGCATGCATACAGAAGATAAAATCCTCATAGAAATTTATTGATCCAACTCTCTGGGGACAGAAAAATGTAAGAAATGAGAAGCAAATTCTCTTTGTGACCATTCTACCCTTCTAGGTCTATCATCACCAATTTCACTGTTTTATTGGTAGTGTTTAACAAAGGTTTCTCAAATCAGAAATAGGAGCCAAGCTCTTCTTGTTCTAAAGACTTCTACTAAGCAGGCAAACTTTAAACTTAATTAGATCCTGGCAGTACAGATCTTGTTATCAACGCTTTTGAGACACTGGCAAACGTTTGAGGAATAAATTGCATTATCTATTGATGAATGACATCTCCACAGATAATTCCAGCTGCACAGACCATTGCATTCATTTTCTTTGCAACCAGAACTCCTCCTCTGCAGTGAAATGAACTTTTTTCCCACTCTGAGCTTTTCTTATTAGATTTTAGTTCTATATTGAGGGCTAAAAACTCAGTGAGTCATTTGCTCAGCAAATTCCTGAGATAATCACCATTCTTTGAGGTATATCTGTGTTCCTGGCCTTGCCAAAGAAATGATAGTGAAGACTTCCTAAAAATAAGTACCTGCGGCTGAACAGTAGCTGTGTTCTAGCAAGATGCTCTCCGAGCACCCACATAGACCAGCACTGGGGTATCTGGAGGTTGTCTGCCCAGGTTTTGAAGCTGACAATCATTCTTTATCCCTTTTGTTTCCTCTGGTACTGGGCAGGCTGCCTGGAGCCCTGCTCAAATGCAAGTTTAAATTGGCTGTGTTTTGGTCATACCTGAAGTCTCTCTGTAAGGGACAAGGGGATTGGCCCTGCCAGTACCTACAGTCCTGTCACTCTCCATGTTTTGCAGTACCCCCTCACCATGCCAGTCTCCTCACTGGCTGCTTTAAATGGAAGAAGAATTAGCTCAAGGCACCATTTCTGAAAGTCATGTTTAAAGTCTTATTGGAATAACATGCTCTAAAACATACCCTGAGTATAAAAGTGACAGAATCCTGGATCATCAGAGGAGGCAGAACACAACAAAACCCTGTGTTGGACAGGATGTAGGTCAGATTCAATCCTGACAGACTTCTTTGCTCCCAGCATGGTCTGTAGCTTACAAAGATGCTTTTATTGTTTACATTTAAGGAGTTTAAATAGAGCATTAACCTAAAGGCTTTCCTTTGATCTGCAGTAGGCATTTTTTTCCCAAATCTCTTGGCCCAAATAACCAAATCACTTGCTCGTATTTGAACGGGAGAGAGGCCACAAGATTGAAGGAATATGGTTTATTTTAGTTTTTCTTACATAATGCAGCATGTAGCAGAGCAGAAAAATCTAGATTTTTTTTCCTAAACACAGGAGAGAGTGCAATTATTCATATTCCTGAATGTCTTTGTCACCAGGAGTTCTGTGTCCTTGCTGGCAGAGAGCACACACCTCACTCACTAAGTGCCATTTCTGCAGAGTTAACTCAGATGGGAGTAGTTGCTTCTGTGCTTGGCAATTACGTAAGTACCACTTAGTTATTTCCCTCAGCATTTGGAAGTTGATTTTTTTGATGGAAAATCTAGGGATTTGAGAAGCCTAAACAGATCAACAATCATGTAAATGGAGCCCAGGAAACATTAATTAAAATACACTGGCTCCCTCATTCTTATCTGTCCTCTGACAAATAAAGATAGGAAATGCTCCAAGCAATTATACTCTAGCTAATTTATCTATTTGCAAAGGTCTTTTTTTTTTTTTTCTTTTCTGTTACAGCAAAGTACGCTCTAGAACAATTTTATTTCCTGGTGAAGTTTTGCATGAGAAATTTGTAAACTAGGAGCTGCTTCAGTGAGCACTTCGGTGTCTCTGAGTGAAAATGAGCTCACAAACATGGTGATGTAACCTACACCAATACAGATAGTTGTGCATGCTGACCACACATGAAAACTTGCTTGTATCATGATCATTAAGAACTCAGCCAAAAAATTTATAAAGTCAAGACTTGAGCCTGGGGTTTATGGGTTTAACTCTTAAAGAGTCTTGGATCTGGAAATCCCTTTCACTGCATGCAGCTGGTGAAAATATGTGTGAAACTCCTAAACTGATCAGAAAGTTTCTGTGGAAGCTCCTGCTTGATAAAATGGATCAATTATCTGTTGTAATAATGCCTATTGCACAGACTGGTTTTACACAAGCCAGGCTTTAAAATTCAGCTGGTGGTGCTTGATCTCAAGGGCCTGAATTAAACTGTTAAAGTCTGGTCAACACAGTCATTAACCTCTGGAAAGATACAGCAATGTATGAGAGATTTTGGATTATCTCTTCGACAAACTCTGGTTGTGGTTAGGAGTGTCTGAGGAAATTTTGGGAGTTGTAGGCTTTATCAGGGACACACCCTCATTTCCAGTCAGCAGTGATCAGCTTCTGTATGGATGGTCACCAACAGCTCCTCAGTAAAGAAGGTGATTCCACAGGAAAAGGCACTTAAGATGCCTAAAAACATTTGTACTTTTACTTTTATCTCCTTGAAATAAGAAGGAAGGGCCTCTTCTGCTGTAGTTAGACAAATTCCAGCCTCTAAATTTAAAATAGTCCTTCATGCTATCATCAATATTGATTCTTTTCAGGATGGCACTGACATCTCCACGTGGAAGGGAAACTACTGACTCTTAAAAAAAAAGAAAGAAAAAAAAAAGAAATAAATGGTTGAAGTTTAATAGATGCTAACAAAACTAAATAATAGCTTGAATAAAAATCAGGTCTTCTCTCCTTGAGCCAGGTTTCATACACATGGCTTCTGCTGATTCCCTGATTAGTCAAGGTCTCCAGGGAAGGCTGAATGATTTGTCTTCGGCTGCTAAGGCAAAGGCCCCTCTGTCCTCCCACAGCCTCCCCTTTGCCCTCCTTCCCAAAAAGTGAAGGTAAAATATCTCACACTCACAGGCCAACATAAAGCATAAGGAAGAAAACCAGGCACAAATACACATTTTACCTTTTCAGCGACCTTTAATCTGTTTGCTTGTGTTGTGGGAAGCAATTCATAAAAATATGGAAAGAGTGTCAGATTTGTCACAATATTTTTTCGATGCCAGATGGCTTGCTCTTTAGGCCTATTTATCAAATACATGGCATTTTAATGTATAAATTCACACATCTTCATGCAAAGGGAAGAGATGCTTATTTTAACAATTAAAATCACAGATGAGGTGTTTCTTTTTACTTTGCACACATCTTGCATTGCATCGCTGGTATTTAAGATCTTTGAAGGGAGGAAGAAAGGCATCTCCAAGGCAGCTGAACATTTCTCTTATTTCTTATCTGAAAATGGCAAACCCTGGCCAGGGTAAAGATCATTTGAACTGGTCTTTTAAGTCAAACATCTTTGCACACATATTCAGGGTCCCATTCCCACTTCTGGGAGTGAGATGGGAAAGATTCACAAACTTCTGGCTGTATCAAAGCAGAGAAGGGGAAGAGCAGATAGAGCAGTCATGGGATCTGGCTGCAGAATAGCCCATGCAATCCAGATTCAGAGAGGTTTTGCTTTTGATCTGCATTTTATTCATTTGGAAATGAAACCATTTATAACCTGATCAAAAGTTTGCTGATACCAACAGAGGTCTGCAAAGTGCTGATAGCTGTACAGTTGCATGCAGTTGTGACATCAGGTTTTTTCTCATTAGCATACTCAATCCCATTCCTCTGATCTCTGGGAACAGAGTTTTCCTCCTCGTAACCCTGCACAGCCCCGTTTGGCTTGGCAGCTTCCACAACAACACTGCTGAGGCTGACAGGGCACAAGATTATTTTCCAAGCTTTGCGTCTGAAAAATGCCACACAAGCACCAAATGTTGCTGATGTGGATTCCCAAAAGCGCAAGCAGCCCAGCAAGGAGAGCAGGCAAGTGGTTTGTAAGAAGGGGAATGCAGAGGTAGCAGAAACCCAGGGAGCCTGAAGTGCAGGGGAGACTGAGCTGAATGTAACCCCAAGGCTGTGCGCAGGAAGTTGTCCCCACCACAACTGGCTTCCTCTGCCTCTCTCTCACTGAGAGACATGCTGGGCATCCCTTAGGAACATCTCTGAACACACACCTTTGCTGGAGTAGCATACTCTATACTTGCTCTCAGTGGCATTTGGGAGAAGCCAGTCTGAGTATTTTGAGGTTTGGATTAGGGATCTTCCCCTACCTGCACCTTACATTCTTTTCCTTCAGGTTCTCCACTTTCCCAAGCACTGTGAATGTGCCCTTTTGCTTTCACTGCTCTCTCTTCTTGTCTTTTCCTTTTTCCTTCACAGTGCTGTCAGATGAAAAATAATTCTGGGCAAGAAGTACACCTGTCTGATGTGTTGGAGGAGCAGTCCTAATTGCATGTGGCAGTGCAGCACAGTGTAAGATAATTGCTAGAGGCAGATTTTCTGTATTGTAGATACATTCATGATCCCAAATCTGCAAGTGTCTGTAATGATAAAGGAAGCAAACTTCAATGAGAACTGATATTTTTCCTCTTTTGGTCACGAAGGTGATTGACTGGCATGTCAATCATGCCTGAAACCTCTATTTCTTAGGAATCTGCCCCCATATCTCAAATAGATGTGGGATCTCTATGACTGCTATCTGTGCAGCTAGTTTAAAATGTGCAATTACTTCCACAGCTCCTCAGGACAGACCCCACTAAATGGCCAGTCAAAATCACTCTCTAAATTCAAGTAGCTTTGCGAAGATGTATATGCCTACAGGGTCAGATCATCAATTTAAAATCATAGCCATTTCCACTTGCATTAAATTAATTGTGTTTCACATAAATCAAGTCTCAGACACCAGACCTGCTGCATGCCCCATGTTGTTGGCTGAACTAAACCAATAGGAGTTTTGATTTAACTGGGCTCTGTCCACAGCCAGCTCACAGAAGGTCCCGAGCAGCCACACAGCCTTACATGAGGAGTTAGAGCTGTGCTGCAGGCACCAGCCTCAGGACCTGTCTTACCCCCATGGGAAAGTGAAAGTCCATGTCTTATCTTGTGTTACAGTGGTGATAAAGGCTGGAAACATTCACAGGTGAATTATGGCAGCTTGGCTGGCAGGAAGGGCTTTTATCAGATAGGTCAATGTGTAAGAGTTTGGCAGAAGAATCAAAGGTAATTATTACGCCAGCATTTATGCCAGTGAAGGACAAGGGAAGACTGAAGAAACTGGGATGTAGGTAGTATCCTCTTCTTTCACACCAGTGTCAACTGGTGCAGAATTCATCACCAACACCTATCTATCAGATTATCTGTCATCCTGCTGTCCTTTACCATTGCTTAGCTCAAACTGGGTGCAGGAACCCATGTCAGATTAGACCCAAAAGACATCCTGGGAGAAAGGAAAAATGGTCTGTGCCTAAAAGCACAGTGAAAACAGTCTGAGATTACATTTTTAGGTGTTCTTCAAAAATCTCTCCTTCAATTAAAAGTGTGCTGGAGTTAAGACCAGGGCTGTCTCTGGTCAGCATTCAAGTAAGAAATGTTTCCAGTGGGTTAAACATTACATGATTCCAGTGTGGGACTGGGACAGGTCTGCATGTGTGTTTGTATTTGTTACTTCAAACTTGATTTGGAGAGGCTGAGGTTGAGATTAGCCAAACCCAGAGCCTTTACACTCCACAAAATCCCACCTAGTTTGAAAAGAGCAGCTGAACTCAGCTTATTAGGAACAGCACCTCCTAATAAAGCTTAAGCCATGTGAAAGTTGATTTAGAAGCAATTTCATGTAAATAAGAGTGGATAGAAACCAGGGCTCTCTACTTGCAGAAGGCTCAGTATGCACTATGTCATAGGTACATCGTTGGTGATCTCCAAGATTATGATATAAAAAGCAGTGTCATGCAGGTAACAAGAGATACAGAAGCAGAATGCTTTCATGTCAAGAAAATAAATTTAAAGCTGATTAGTTTTTGTGTTTCCTTTGGTGAATCCTTGGCCCCACTTTTGTTGGAAAGCATGTGTTCAGCTCATAGGACATAAGTGTGATAGCCCCTCAAACTCAGTTTCCAAATGTTTCTGGCTTGGAAAACATTTGCTGCCTTCCTAAGCATTTTGGGAATAAATCTGATCTCATGTCCCCATGCTTGGGCAGCACCCTCTGTAAAGGGAATGGGAAACACTCAGAAGGGATGAGAAAAAAGTTCACTTAAGGCCTTTTAAATAGATACAATGTGTTACAGCTTTCAGCATGTTCTACTTGATTTTTAAAAGTTTAAATTCTCAGGTTAAAATTTTAATTGATCTCTTGACCACTTACATCACTCTCGGTTGTTTATTTGCCTTTTCAGAACAGGAGAATATATGAAAGTTTCCTTTTGATGACATTCTGCCTACCAAAATATCAATTACAGGATTTAATAGCTTCTTGTCTTTTACTCTGATGCATTGTTGCAGTTAAACTACTGTCATGTTTCATAGCTGAACCAGTTCCCATCAGTGATGGATGGAGCATTGAGTTTTTACATACTATATCTCAGCCACAGATTGTAAATTCTGTGCAATCTTTTTGGGGCAAAAAGCACAGGTAATTATAGGTATTTGTCATTTTATGTAATATCTAGCTGCAGTTATTGCTGTTTTGGATATTCATCTCACACCAGTGCACAGATGTTTAGAAGACAGGCCTAAATCAAAATTAAAATGAACTCTGCCTGTTTTAGGAGTTTGCATCACTTAATGCTTTTTGCATTAAGGTAAGCAGAGCTGGGCTTTTTTTACTTCTATATTAAATCCTATTTCATACAATGGCTAATCTGTTTGCATTTCATGCTGCTCGTTGTAATTCTATTTCTAAATAAAACTGGAAAATAATTAGGCCTCTTCTCCCTCCCAATGGAAAAAGACACATTCTCATCCAGAAGCTATGTGAAGAGTAGTATTTAAAAGAACCAGTTACCAAAACAGGGTGTCTGAGGAGTATTGTGAGATGCTTACAACTGATGTACTTCCTGCTTGATGCATCAGTTCAGCACAAGTCTTCCTTGGCAGAGGAAAAGCTGTGACACCAGAAACAAATGGTCACTTCAGCTTTCCTATTCAGAGCTGCTGGTGTCTTGGCTTGGGTATATGTATATTTTGGTGTCCACACTCAATGCCAGTAAAGCCACATTATCTTCTAAGCATTTAATGCACCTTGTCAAGCCACTATTAATTTCTGCTTCAACTTTGTTACAAACTAGAGAAAGAGTAACATCGCTGTCTGAGGAAGAACTGCACAGGCAGTATTAAAGCATGGTCAGTGACAGAGGAAAAGGAGCCTCTCTGCAGCTCCCATCACATGGTACAAAACTTGCATGAAGGGGAGAGGCAAGCATTGGAGGAAAAATGAGGGAAGCCCATAAATGAGCACTGCATCTCCCAGTAAGCTGGGAACTGCTGCTGTACTCCCAGGACATTGGGCAGCATCTTCCGGCAAACCCAGTGCTGTTCCTGAGGACAAGACCTTATGTTCATCAAAGATGCATTTAATACATATTTTTTTCTCCTCCAAGTTTCTATATACAGCCCAAGAATGGTTGTTCTTGGTGTTATATATATTAAAAATATCCTTTTGATGCCATGAGAGGTCTTTCCACCTTTAAGAACACAAATTGCAGTCTAGAGTGACGAGAGTGGCCGAGGTGTGGGAAATAGGGGCTTCCCATCTGCAGAAGGAGAGTCTGTGCAGAGCATAAATTAACTGTATGAAATCTCTGGGGACGCTGAGGAAGCAGAAGAGGTTTGAACTCTGTGGAATGGTAATGACTACAAAATTGTGTCCATCTTCAGGTGTGTTCCTTGCACTGAATGTACCCTTTTGCTCTCAGCTCAAATCCATTTTAAGTTGGTCAGTCTTCACGCCAGCTGTATTAGAACTGAATAAGTAATAATATTAGTAACACTTCTTTTTTTATTTTTTTTAAAGCCCTATTTTGAGGCTCAAACAACAGTTTTCATTTCCAGTTTGTCATCAGGCAAACCAGGAGGGTGGAAATGAGACCAAATTCAAGCTCTAGTTTGAATCCTGGGTGTCCTTCAAGCGTAGTCAGCTTCTCTCTCCCCATTCCTCTTCTATAAAACTTCAAACAGGTCTATCAGGAGAGAAGGCCAGCTCACTTGGGAATGTCATACAGCACGGTGTTAAGAGCACATCCCCAGAATACAGAGAGCTCTGGCTGTCCTATCTCATCCCTTCACAGGTGACAGGAAACTGAGCTTGCTCTTCTCATCCACTTTACCCCTCTAGGTTTAAATATACAGCAAGTTGGTAGTGACTCTCCTCCATTTTTTTGGCTGCAGTTCACCTAACAATTATTTCAAACCCCTTACTGAATTTGACACAAACAATTAATAACTTTTTATTCTTGATTTTGTGACAGGGCAGGGTGAGTGCCCCACAGCCTGGCTGCAGAGATGTGTGATTGTGTCTTCAGCTCACCCAGGGGCATATGGGGAGATTACCTAAGGAATGGCTATGGCTGGCCTGAAGTGCTGTGGGAGCAGCAGCATCTTCCTGCTGAAACACAATAGATTTTCACATCCAAATGTGACTGACAAATCCAGTCTCAATAACTGTTTAAGGCAAATAAATTAATTTAACACTCCTAACTTGCGCTATGTCTCAGCATTCTGTAAATTGGATTTTGATGGGATTTTCATTAGAGCTCCAAAGGGACAAAGCTGCATTTATTTAATAGTTCAAAGGAAGACAGGGAACTTTCTGAAATCCATTTAGATTGTCACCGTTTAACTTATTTATATAAAACAGGTTTGTCTTTTATTAGGAAACTGGGAATAATTTTATTTATACATGTTTCTAGCTCCAATTTTGCTGTAAGAGGCATGAAGACATTTTATCACTTATACTCAGCCCACTACAGTGACTTTTGAAGATCATAAAATCTACTTGCTTCACTCTTATCTAACAAAGTTTAAGAAATGTTGCTGTTCACTTTCTTCTGCCTGAAAACACTTATTGTGCTATTATTATTTTTTTATTACTTTTTTAATGCTAGAGATTAGAATCTAAAATATCTGCCTACTTTCTCTCTAGATCTAGAGGTAACAAAGGGATGAAATCAAGCAGGACTGCCTTTCAGAGGCAGTGGTTTCTCACACCAGGGCTGTGTTTTATTCTTATTTCCCCCAACCCCCAGACTTTGTGTATCTAGCTAGTCAGCCATCCAGCAGTCAGCCAGAGATGCTGCATGGGATATCTAAAATCTGAATGAATACTGAGACAGTGGCTGGCTAGGTAAGTGCCCAGTGCTGTCTGATTAGCATGCAGGAGACCTGCCAAGAGGTTAAGAGGTAAAAACAGTGAGAGGGGAGCTTTGGAGAGGATGGGGTACCAGTAGAGAGAGGCAGCTTCTGACTCACATATTGGATGTTGACCCCCTGCAAGCTGAGGATTAGGGCAGGGGACAGATCCCCAGAGGGGAGTAGCCCATGGGATGTACATAGCTGCTATTTTTAGATCTGCCAGAAGGAGATCTGCTATGGGACCTGCACCCAGGGGAACAGTCTGTGGCAGCTCATGCCCCTCTTGCTATGTGTGGTGTCCCTGCCTGCCTGGTGCCTCTCAAATCCTCTTTTTGAGTAGGAGAGCTGGAGGAGGTTGTGTAAGGCTTTGTATGGGGGCTACAGGCTCAGTGCCCACAGAGCAGAACCTGACAGGGTCCTGCAGCATTTGATATTGTGGTAACAAGTTATGTGGTAAAAAAGCCTTTTACTGGGAGAGGCCCATGTGGGGCTATTCTGTTGTTCATCAGAATGGTATTTTTTAAATTTCTGTTTGTCCCTGTTGGGTGGTAATGCAGTGCTACACGGCACAGAAGAAAGACTAAGAGTGATGTTTTTATGCAACAATAGTGACAAAAGGAACTACTTTGACCAAGAGCATCCTTGGCTGTGCCAACATGATGTGCTGGCTGCTCTTGGTGAAGCTCTCAGGATCCTGGGTCATTTATGTAGTCTGGGATCATAGCTGTCTCCTTTTGCCATTTGGTTTAGTCTGTGCCACAGGCTGGGAAAATTGACTTCAAGGAGCTGAAATCAAGAAGCAAAGATGAGATATTTTCTATATGAAAAACCACAGTGTTTGCCTCAAATGTTGCATTGAATGCTGCTCAGACACTTGCCTTGAGGTGGTTTTGCGATTGAAAAGGGTGGGGAAGTTCAAAACCCACAAGTAGAGAGAGTCTAGCTGTCCAGAGATGCACACCAGAGCACAGACTTGCACAGAGCCTGGTACTGTCATCAACACATCTTAAAACCTGGGTACTCTTGACTTTAAATACAATTTTCTTCCTCAGATGTCTTTCTACTGCTTTTTAAAATCTGTGAGTTTATAGGTTAATAGTTGAATAAGTTAATAAGTATAGGATAATACTACTGAAAGATAGGCCTACAAGGAAGCTGAAGAGGAGCTCTTCATCAGGAACTGTAGTTGTAGGACAAGTGGTAAAGTGTTCAAACTGAAAGAGGGGAAATTTAGGTTAGATTTGCAGAAGAAATGCTTTACTGTGAGAATGACGAAGCACTTTAGGTTGCCCAGAGATGCCCCATCCCTGGAACTGCTCAAGGCCAGGTTGGATGGGGCTTTGAGCAACCTGGTCTAGTGGAAAGTATCCCTGGCCATAGCAGGGAGGTTGGACCTACATGCTCCTTACAGTCCTTTCCAACCCAAGCCATTCTATGGTTCTATTGTATGATCCTGTATATTAAATGGAATTAGTGTGACTAGGTGCAACTGTGAGACCTGTTGTTCACATAATTCATTACAATGTACAGCATTTTGTGTTTAGTTGTCTCTTCCCCTGGTGCTAGACTGGTGCTCTTTCAAAAGACTCCCTTACCTCAATTTACACATCTTTCTAGTTTGCCTGTGATATTTGATCACCTCAGTATTTAATTGCCTTTCACTGAGAAACAGCACATTTTTGGTCACAGGTCAGTAGTTGTTATTGTTACTCTTGCTAATGATAAATGTAAAGTTGTGATTTCTTCCTATTTAAAAGGAAATTTTGTGTCTTAAAAGTAGTCTGTGCTGCAGCAGATGACAAGAGGCCATCATGCATTTTACTTTTGGGAGATACAGGCAGACTTGGCTGAATAATGAGTAGGGCTACAGTAAAATTCATAAACATTCATCATCTGCCTATGCTGAAGGTGAAATATTGAAAGGCTTATGAGTTGCATAGCTAATTGCAGCTGTATCTGGCTGTGGAAGCATAACATGCATAGGGACATGCAGCATAAAGGGGAAAAAGAAATTAACTAGGGTCGGCATGAAGGAATGGCCCTGTGATGGTTGATTAGAAACTGGGTCATTTGGTAGCAGCAAGGTGTGAAACACCTCCTGGATTTCCCAGTTAAACACCTGCAGAGTTGGAGATATCCCAAGTGAGAGAGACCCAAAGAAATAGCAAAACATTTCCAGAGCTGCAGTTTCCCTACATGTATGAAATGTACAGTGATGGAGTCAGTCACTTTGGATGCTGCAGAAGGGCAGATAGTTATTTACATGCACACAGATTACGGAAATGGCAGAATTCTATTTTTGGTGCGGATGTTAACCAAGTATTCCCATACTGCATGAAAATGCATGTGGAAACCATCCTTGATTGAGAATCAGAAATAATTACCTCCAGGCACCCCTGAATTTCCAAGGATTACTTGCAGCCAGATTTTAATTTACAGGGAGTTTCCACTGAAGCTGAACTAAAACCTTTTGGACAGCATTACTATAAATGAGTGAGTTACATCCAAATGTGCCTATCTAGCTAAGAAATGAGATAGGGAGAATTGTCTCATTACAGGATAACCACTACATTCCACCTGTCAGAGATCTTGCTCACATACAAATAACTTTATTGAGGGTCAGCCTGGGAAGAAGCATTTGGAATGAGGGGTATGTGGGATCCAAAACAGGTATTATATGCTCTTTTCATAAGTTCAGCATTGATTGATTTCTGAAGCATCTCCTACTGTCAGTTTGGGCTTGGGGCCTTTTCTCCCATTTCATTATTGTAAGCCCACTATTACCTTCTTTCCTCTTTGAATACGTGATGTCATTGATTCCCAGCTTCTTCCTGACATCTCAATACATATTTATAGTAGTTATCCCATATTATCTGTCAGATGCTCTTTTGCTAGGGTAGAAACTACCACTTTTCAGAAGTTCTCCTACAAGGATGAATGTCTGGGTCCTTCTCTCTGGTTTCTGCTTCTGATTTTGCTTCTGATCTTTTGATACCTGTTTGCAGGATATAAACTACCAGATTCTGGTGGGGGGCTGGCTGCAGATTATGCCATTGAATCATTTGGGGGACAGCAATCAGAGCTTGAGGTCTGGTTTCACAGATACCCTATGAGACCCTGTTTAGTATTTAGAGTTGATTTTAGGGATGAGCAAGTGAAGAAAGCAATGTTGTCACACAAAGTGTGACAAAGTCCGTGCTCTTCCCAGCTGGAAAGCAAACCCTGAGGATCATGTCAGACAGCTGTTGATCACCAGCTGATGACACACTTTTATCTCTACCAATGTGTATCAGCATATACTTCTGAAAAAATTGAAATAAAATCTGAAGACCTTCTTTTCTCTGCAGTTCTTTATAATTTAACAAATGCCCAGGTGTTAGTTGCAGTGCTCTTGTCAAAATCTGGTAATGATTTTGTCTGGAGACCTTTGTTTCTCACTTAAGTGTGTCTTTTTTTCATCCTACCCCCATCTGAAGCAGTTGAGAACTGCAGTGCTATTGTGCATGCTGATAAACAAGCTGCAGTTTTTAGGATCAGGAGAAGAGAATCAAGTTCTTGCAATGGAGACAACAACAGCAGCAGCCAGGATCCTGTAAAAGCATTTATCTTTTATTAATCCTTCTTTTTTTTATTGCACAGTTAAACTTGTGGATGGAAGAGCAGCTTGTTTGTTCTGACTTTGGCAATAGATTTTTAAGAGCACAATTTTTAAGAGCAAGAACTTATCTTTATTACTATGAAAAATCTACTCCAGTTATGGAAAAGTGATTGTCATGAGAAATGATGAATGATCTTCACTCAACTGCAGGTTTTCCTTTAATATTTATGATAGCAGTCCATTTTTTGAGCTGATCCATTTAAAAGTTTTAGACTTGTTTTTCTCTAACACATTATGTTTCCCCAGTGATGTGAAGATAGTTATGGAATAATACAGAGTGGTGATTTATTTCTATGTGTAAAATATCTCTGAATGGTTCATTGTCTGGCTTAAGGGGGCTGCAAGGAAGACCAGACTTGACAGGCTAGTTAGTATTTCTGAATAACTTTTCTCAGTGACATTTTTACAGGCTCTTCAGGATAGTCATGCTGTGAATTGTAGCTTACCATTTTATTAATTAACTTCTCTAGTAACCTCTGGACCTTTGTCTCATGTCCCAAATCCAGTTGTTCTTAGCCTGTCCTGCATTGGAGTTTCAAAGAAAGCAATTGTCCTCTGGAGACTAATTAATGGGCTTTTGTTAGGTACCCTGTATTTGCTTTTTGTTTTTTCTCCTACTCCTTCTCATTCTGAGTATCTAAATTATTTTATTTCCCCGTCTGCCCTCTCAAGTGATCACACTAGAAATCAATATAAAAAATGGGCGTGGTACAGCCTACTCATTGAGTGAATAGCTGGCATCTTAGAGCTCTAATTTGGACGTTTTGACCTAATATTCTTCAGCAAACACAAGCTGGGAAAAGGGAGACTTTGATTAGCTTTAAGGAACAGCCTTTTCTCTGGGGTAAAAATCTTCTAATGCAGAGTAGTCAAACACTGGAGCAGGGTTGGGCTGGAGACCTGTGGGGGCCCCTTCCTTCTGGGTCTGTGAATCCCTGCAAGGGAATAATTGTACTGTGTAATTTACTGATATTGCAGTTATCTTGCATAGCTCAGTGGTGGCTTTGCTGCTTGTGAGGGATGCAGCCTCCCACATTGTTCCAGAAATGTTTTTACCACAGAACTATTTTCCATTTACAACTTTTTCTTTGTTTTTGAGTCTATTCGGTATGCCTTTTAATTGCCAAAAGTTATCCTCTTGGCCAGGACAGATTTGTGTTCATAGAGGCAATTGCCTGCCCAATGGCAAAAGCCATATGTTCAGGGTTGCTGCCAGCTCTCCAAACAGGGTCATGTGTAGTTATTTAGCCAGCTGTGGTCTTCTCTGCAGTGAGAAAGTCCCAATTTTTCCTGTATTGGATCTGCCTAGAGCTATTTCCTCCTTCCTTATTCTTCTCTGTTTAAAATCAGGAATTTACTGATCCTCTGCAGACACCTAAAATTGTTCTCATCTGCAGTAGCAGTTCTCTACTCCACGTTTACTTCTGGCTTTTAAAATACTTTGCAGCCCTTCCCCGCAGGAAGACAAGATGTGGTTTCCTTGCCTTTACCATCAGGAACCTCCCTATGAATGTAAACATTAGCACAGATTTACAAAGACAACATCCAGCCAGACACCTTCCCCCCAAGCTTGAGGGGAGATGATTGTCATCTGGGATTTCCTGACATAAGGTGAGGCCATTTTGCTGTCAGGTTGCTCTTTTTTTAACAAGGGTTCTGTTTATTCCCCACCTAATTCTTTCCCAAAGGTTGTGCTGGTCGTGTGATGCTGCAGAGGTCCCAGAGAAGCAGATGAGTAAGGGCAGTGTGGAGATCTGTGTAGTGAGAGGAGCATGAGAATGCAGAGCCTGGGTGGCACAGTCAGTTTGAAAGCACCAAACAGCTTGGATTTCAGCAGCTCCTCCCCTCAACCCCTTCCCAAGCACCAGTGAAAGGCTGTGGATTTGGTGCCCAGGTAAAAATTCCTGCTTCTCTGGCTGTGGAAGTTCCATACACCAGACCTATATCCCATAGACTTGCCCTTCCAGGGTTTCTTTCTTTATTCTTTGGGAGCACAGAAGCAGTTTTGTGGCACTGCTACTTCATGGAGCAGAGGACTCCAGAGGTCCCCAGCAGATTCAGTCACATTGGTGCCATGCAGCTGGAGGCAGCACACCACCAAGGCACAAGAGTAAAGGCATGTTTCTGAGGCAGTGGTCAACAATTTCCCTTCAGAAGTGTTTAAAAATTAGCAACTTCTTCTTTTTTTTTTTTTTTTATCTATAATTTTTAATCCAAAGAGGAGCTCCTGTGTGCCCCCTTTCTTTCCTTCTGTCAACATATATGAGTTAAAAGGAATACAAGTAGGTTTGGGGGTGTTGTCTTCGTTCCTCCCCCCCGCCTTCACTTTTCTCTTTCTTGTTTTTCCTTCTGACTTTCTGAAGTTTTCTTAGCTTTGCAGCAAGAAAAAGGAATGATAGGACAGTCAAACTCTGTGTTTTGACTGATGTCCTGACCCAAAAGGAAGGGTTGAAAATCAGCAGAAAGAATGAAACACAGGGAGAAAAAAAAAGTATTATTGACATAAAGACCTCTCTGGATATCACTTCTGTGTTTTCTCACACAAGAACTCAGTGAATCTTTAGCTGGTAGCTAGATCTGCAGAGGAAACCTCATCTGCATCTCCCTAGCAAAGATGCAGATGTAATAAATATTAACTGAATATTGACTTCTTTGGAGTTGTTGAGATTTGGTGTGATAACAGGATGCATGATAATGCTCAAATGAAGTCCCTAAAGCCTTCAGTAGGCATCAAGCACTGCAGCAATTATGTGTGAATCTTATATTCCTTATTTACTTGGCCAGAGGAAAGAAACACAGCTTACTTGGGAACAGGCAGACAGTCTCCTGCTTGCTTTCCAAGAGGAGAATGTGTCCCACCATTTGTGCAGGAAGAAATCTCTCCTCCCAAAGCAAGGATCTGTCCTTAGTCCCTACCACAAGTGCTGGCTGCAGATGGGGGGTGCTCTCCCAGTGGGCTGAGATTTGGGGTGATTATGACCATCCCTCTGCACTTGGAAGTTGCATCCCCCTGCTTCCTCTTGGCTGGGCATAATCAGCTATCACTTGTTTGCCAGATTTTCAATAAAATTCTTTTCTGTTTTTCCCTATACTCTTCTTTGTAGTGGAGAAGAAAAAAGAAAAACCCTAGTAGTGACAGTAAAGCCAGATTTTCAGGAACTCTTCCAGCAGATGTTGCTCTGACCTTTGCACAAATTTGGGAATGGGATGCTGGTGTGCATTGTGTGAGGTGGCACTGCCTCTCCCGCATCCATTCCCCCTCCAGCCCTGGGGATATCTCCTGTCTCAAAGACACACCATAGTGAGCTCCGTGGGGCAGGGATGGCCTTTCTGCTTGGGGCAGGGAGGCTGATCCTTGTCACAAGAATCCTTAAGGAGCACAGGCATTAATCATAAACAACAGGCAGAGACCTTCACTTCTGTGAGGAGGTGTAGCAGCTGAGGACGGGGTGAGGTAAAGATCCCCCAGCACAGGTTTTCTCAGTGTTCCTGGCATGCCAAGGATCTTCCACTCGCCCGCGGGAGTTATTTTTACCGTGGCATTCCATTAGCTTTTTATCTCTCCTGAATCTTTCCATAAGCTCCCTGCTCTAAAGCGGCAGCTCAAAGGCGACTGCCGCATGCTGGAGATCTAAAGGTGAGCTGCTGCCAGCTCCCCTAGAGCCAGCGATGGGGAAGCTCAGCTGTGGGTAGTGCTGCAGATGCTGCTGCTCTGAAAGGTAAAGTGGAGCAGAGGGAGGGAAGGAACAAGTGGAGGAGGAGGATGGAAGGCAAAGCAGATGCATGACGAGAGAAAATGAAAATAGGTCTGTTGTAAAATATTTTTTAGAAGAGATGATTTCCATATATTTCTATGTTTGGACAATTTAACTACAGTTTTTGTACGAGGTTGTCTGCATTTATAGCAATTAATTCAAAAAGAAACATAATTTTGATGTGTTAATGGGACCTATAATTCCTTATAAAGCACCAGTAAATATGAATATATTCATATTCCCACCTCCCATGAAACAGCCATGGGCAAGTCTGATAATTACTAACTTCTGCTTACAAAACAAAACTACATTTCATCTACAGCCAAATGCTCAGTCCTTCTGAATGCAAAATAGAGTATTTTTCCATACCAGAATTTTATTTCTGCACAAAAGCAAGTGTGGTTAAGCCTTATCCAACTGCTTATGTAAGTATAGCTCTCAATATACCTTAATGTTAGTAATAACAGTGTAATATAATTTACTCTCAATATATGTCAGTGTTTGTAATAACAGAGCAATGTAATTTGGGTACATTTTAACCCTGGTTTGAAGTAGTATATTTGGAATGGCAAGTGTTTTCCTGAGTGATGAGCCAAACAAATTGCTATTCAGCTAGACAAAGAGGTTGTAAAATATGAGTTGTCTGAAATATCACAAAAGCATTTTCAATTGATAACAGTAAACAACAGAGAGATATTCATCATTGCTGGACTTCCCTCCTTTGGAGAGGAGTCACAAAGCAAGAGCTATACTGAAGATATCAGTAGGTGTTTTATCCCAAGGTTAAAAGAGGAGAGGAAAGAAAATCATTTAATCATGAAATTTAAAGACTGAATATTTTCAGTGACCTCAAAATCTTTTGGATGAGAAATGGGATGTTAGATTACTTGTGGACTTGAAGTTGCTCTCGGTGCTGAGTTTTTCATCCTGAGAGAACTGGATGTGCCATGAGCTAGCACATACATGTCTGTTAGTCCACTTGCATATCCTCCTATGGAAGTCTCTGCTAGCATGTTACCTCACACCCTGTGAGGCTCTACGCTGAGCTTTGGTCATCTCAGAATTTCAGCAGAAGCCTTGTGCTTTTCCCTGAAGAGTTATAGGGTGCAGGACACAGAGCCCTCAGGCTGGGTGACAAGTAATGGAAGACTTGAGCTTTCACAGTAATCCCAGGCACAGAAATCCCTTCCTGCTGCTGGAGCAGGCTGATTCCCCAAGAGGGACTCCTTGGCTGGGTCCAGGGCAGTGGACTTCCCCCAGCAAGGAAGGGAACAGCCTTTTGATCCAGGGAAGCTGCCACAGGCTGAGCGAGAGGCATAGACAGCAGTGTCATAGCACCTTCATTCCTCTTCTCCCATATATCTTTGCTCCTCTCATGGAGGTGTGCAGGAAGCCAGGTCTGTATTTACACCACTTGGCTTGTCTGGAGCAACACGTGCCACATCAGTTTTGCCCAGCTTCTTGCATGGTGCTTCACATCCTCACAAGCTGTGCTGCAGCTTGCAGTGTTGGTGCCTTGATGACTGCCTTGGGAGCTGGCTGCAGCTCCAGCTATGAAGTTCGAGCCATGTGGGCTGAGAGGACAGATCCTGACTGATCCCTGCTTGCCCGTCCACACACCCTAGCCTGGGGTGCTGCAGGATTTATCACATCTCAGCCACAGGACTTTGCATTTGCCTTTGCTGAATTTCATGATGTTCCCATGCCCCCTTTCTCCTGCCTGCCCAGCCCAGGTCTCTGAGCAGCAGCCTGACCCACCAGCATGCCCACTGCTCCTCTGGTGGTGTCATTGTGTACACTTGTTGAGATCTCACTCCATTCCCCTATTCTGGTGTTAGCAAAAGCACTAAACGGCATTGGCTCAAGTATCAGTGAGCTGCTAGCTGGATTTTATTCTGCTGGTTTTTCCCTTTGACCAACCAGGTTTCCACCCACTTTGTGTTCCAGTTATCCAGTTGGCATCACAGCAGTTTGGTTACAAAGAGTCTGTAGGAGGGAATGCCAAAGGACTTGCTAGGTTCAAAATATGCAATATCCAGTTGTCTAATCACAGGCTGTGGAAGCCAAACCCTCATGAAAAGACCACTTGAGCTTGGTGCTATACTGATACAGCCACACAGTCTGTATTTTGGCACTGGTTTGGCTGGTATTTCTGGCTGTCACCGAGCTTGAAGAGAGCACAGGCTCTTGTTTTTCTGCACAGTTATTCATGCAGATCTATTCTTTTCAACGTCAACCCAAACAGCCCGTTCAAAAACAAAGAAGACCAGATAAGCAGTATGTCACTCAGCACTGACAAGATGCAAAACTCTGAACTGGCCTCAGGGAAAGGGCTGAGTAATGTTCATCATCTGAGTTTAAACAAGGATAACAGCTTTTAATATTACTTGCAGCCCTAGGAAGGCTTTCAGTAATTTCTCTAAAGCCTTAATATAGATTTTGACCATTTTCAGCTCAGCTGAACTTTAAAAGATATTGAAAGCTCAGGTGCAATTCATTTGGGGCTCAGAAAGAGCAAACTCCAGAGAACCATGATGAAATGTCCTGTTCAGCACAGTCAAAGGGTTGGTTCCAACACAGACTAGAAGTCACCAAAGAGTATACAGCCATAAATGGGAATTTGCTGATTGGCTGAAACAAAACCTCAGCTCTGGATATGAGGCAGGGAGACTAAAACCTGGTCAATGGCAAGTGGAATGTGAGTCAGCAGTGCCCTGGCAGCCAGGAGGGTCACCTGTGCCCTGGGGAGAATCAGGCACAGCATTGCCAGCTGGGCAAGGGAGGGGATTGTCCTGTTCTGCTCTGCACTGGGGCAGCCTCACCTTGAGTGCTGGGGGCAGTTTTGGCTGCCACAATATAAGAAAGACATTAAGCTATTAGAGAGTGTCCAAAGGAAGACAATGAAGATGGTGAAGGTCCTTGAGGGGAAGCCCTGTGAGGTGCAGCTGAGGTCACTTGGTCTGTTCAGCTGGAAGAGAGGAGGCTGAGGGGAAACCTCATTGCAGTCAGCAGCTTCCCCGTGAGGGGAAGTGGAGGGGCAGACACTGATCCCTTCTCTGTGGTGAACAGTGACAGGATCCAAGGGAATGGCCTGAAGTTGTGTCAGGGGAGGTTAAGGTTGGATATCAGGAAAAGGTTCTTCACCCAGAGGGTGGTTGGGTACTGAGAACAGACTCCCGGGGAAAGTGATTACAGCACTGAGCCTGACAGATTTCAAGAAAAATTTGGTCAGCACTCTTGGGCTAATAATGTGACTCTTGGGGATGGTCCTGTGCAGGGCAGGGAGTTGGACTGAGTGATCCTTGTGGGTCCTTCCAACTCAGCATATTCTGTAATTCTGTGATGTTGTCTCAGGCAATTTCCACTTGATTGGTATTCTGACTGGGAGATGGATGGAAGAAAGTTCCCAAGCAAGCAAATAAGATCCTACTAAGAAATAAATCATACTGCTAATGGAAAAATGCCTGCTGACCAAGAATATTTCATGTCTGAAAGCTGCATATCTGCTAGGGGATCAGGAGCAAAGCACTGGAGCACAGCTGATCAGTGAAGCTGTGTCTGCCTATCTCCTCATCCACTTATGGACTGATTTTACAGTGATGGGATGTGTGTTTATGATATACCTGTTTTGTGGGGCCATTTCTTAATGTTTCTGCTGTGAAATCTGCTGTCACTAAGTAATGGTTTCTGATCACCAGGGCTCTGAATGCAGTATTTTCTGCAGTATCACATTCTGTCACTGAGGGCTTTTCTTGGCTCAAAGAAGTTGTTCGTGTCTCTGAGCATCTTGGCTGGAGACAGCATAGGCGCCAGCACAGGGAATCTTAGTGCACTGGTCAGGTTGGGTGGTTGTATATCTTCCCTCCTGGGAGGTACTTGTAAGGGAAGGGTTTTCAGAAGGAAGTTGGTACTAAGCTCATTCTGAAAATCAGACCCTTTAAAATTGCCTTGAATTGGGTGCCCAAACCCAGAAGCCAGCCTAGAAAACACTTGATCAGCAATTTTTTAAAAATATACTTTGAATTATATAAGGACAAAGATGGAGAGATTTCCTCTTGGCCACATTTGGGGTTTAAGGCTTTGAACTGAATTTTATTTAGAAAAGATTTAGAGATAAGATTATGTCTTGACCCTATGCCACCTTGTCAGGGCCACGGAGGGGAGGGAGAGACGTGCTCCTTGTTTCACCACTCCAGCTGGGCTTCTCAAAATCACAGGGAAGTGGGAATGTTGGGTGTCTAGGAGGTCAGAAGGCATGGTACAAGTAGCGTGCCCTGTTCTGATCTGCAAGGGGTGAGGAACTGAGCTCTAGAGAAGCCAAAAGATTTGCCATCCCTGCCATGATCACCAAATGGGTTCAGATTTCAAGCTAAGGTACTCAAGTCTGTTTTCCCATGTCTAGAGCAAGAGCATGAAGTTCTTTGTGTCCGCAGGGAAGGGGACGCATGGTCATGCACTGGGGAGAAGGCAGAAAGAGTATAGTCAGGAAAAAAGTTGTTGCTTTGCTAAAAAATTATTCTACTGCTTCATCACACCTTTAGACAGGTGTAAAATGTGGCTCCCCAAGGAAGAATGAAAATGAATCTGCAAAGTTTGAAGGAACCAAAACAAATAAGGAAACTAAACTTCTGGGCACCGACACCATGACAGGGCTGGTTTAATAGCAACCTATATTTTGTAGAGTATTATAGAGAACTGTAGAGTATTATACAACAAAATTTTGAATAACAAAAGGAGCTGCTTCTTTACATCACTGCTCTGCCAGAACCAACAGAAGGACATTTTGGCTCTAGATCTTGTTTCTGTGTGATACCAGTATCTGAAGAAAGGCATTACATAAATTTGTGAAGTATACATGCATGTGCACCAGGAATGAAGGTAATAGCCAACTATTTTAGTTCTGTTTACTGCAGATACACACAAGTAAGCAGGAAAAGCAAGAAAAAACTGTTCCTTTGATTGTCTCTTTGATAGACACTTCAAAAAAATAATAATCACAGTATCGTGAGTATCACCACAGGAAACAGCTGTTTGCTGATAAAAGAATGACATACAGAGGATGGAAAAGCTGCAGCTGGACAGACAAGTAGAGGTGCCTCCAGCCATGCCACTGCCATACTCATGATGCACTCTTTGGGTCCTCCATCCAGGGATGGAGCCACAGGATTGAAGCAAACTCCTTGGCACCTCCTCACACCCCAGCACTGGGACAAGGAACACTCTTTTCCCTTTGTAAAGTTTCTCCCATCAGGAAGGACTAATTTACATTTGCAAGCTCTCATGCACAATCAGTTTAGCTTTCACCAAAGTGTTTTGTTACCTGTGCTTCTACTTTCTCCTCTTTCAGCATCCTCCTTACTCTGCTCTGCTTTCCAGCTTCAGGTGCCTGCACAGGCAGTGGAGCAGGACCCTGGATCTCCCAGTGGGGAGTTAAACACTATTCCAGCATCTCAACAGATCCCGCAGCATGCCTGGGGACAAGCAAATTGCTTGGCAAAGACTCACGCTGGGTCCCCAGCAGGCTGTCAGGGCATAGGTGGGCAGCAGGAGGCAGAGGCACAATCTGGAGGAGAGCAGGGCTGCAGACCTGTGCTTCTGGTTTTCTGAGAAAGCTTATTACAGTCTTGCTGGTAAGCGCAGGAAAAACACTTTGATGAGTCCCAGGGTTCTTGTTCAGGACCTGAAGTGTTTGGTAAAGCTGAAAAAGCTGATGTCTCCAAGAGAACAAAACACATCAGATATGCTGCTATTCCTAGAGACATAACAAGAAATGCCCCTGTGATTTTGACTAGATTTTAATAAGGAATATTATGAGCAAGCCAAGTGGATGACTATGGTTCATAGAGCTATGATATTACACAACTTTAAATGTCACATATGATTACAACAATCAAAATAGAGATGATGATGTAAGGGTTTTGTTTAGCAGCTGAGGTTGCTAGCAATGCGTGAGTACTGTTGATGTATATTTAATCAGAGAAGTTGAGTGCTGGACACTGTATTTCACATCTAAAAGCTTAAGCTAATTTGCTATTCTGTACTGTTTTAGCAAGAAAGCTGCAAGAGTAACACCATTATTTTGTAAGCAAGAGATAGGTATCTGTGTGTTATAGAAAAGGAAGTTTCATTGCCTTCCCCTTTGCACATCTGGGTTAGAGTGGTAGGTTAGGAGTGGTAGAAGGCAAGAATATGTTTTGAAATGACACAGCAGATGCTTTTCCCGGAGGAGAGGTGAGCTTGCCTGAGTTCTGGTGACTTCCCACAGCTTCTAAGGAGAGAGAGGACTCTCGAGGGCTCTATCTCCCACTGTGCCTTTGATCTGCCTTCTGTGCCTCAGGATGAGAGCAGGACGTGGTGGAGAATCCTTCAAGCAAGGCTATGGTTTCGTTGTCTCCATCAAGTCAGAACCACAGCCTACACCAGCCCAGGTGTCTTTTATAGAGTTCAAAGCTCTGCTCTTCTCAGGTTGAGACCTTCTTGCTTAAGCTCTATAAAGGGGTCCTTTCTTCAGCAGAAGGCTTGGAGGCCAGGACTCATTTTGCATGTTTAAAATCATGCATAATTTAGTTGCAAGTCAGAGGTGCCTAAGCCTGAGGGCTTCTTCTAGTGTTTAATGCAATAGCTGACTCAGGGAAACTGCAGACCATGAGGAGATTTGTTGATGGGGTTGCTGCATTTTCCTGTAGGCTCCTGGTGGATCTGGCTAGTCCTTGAGAGGGCCAATGCCCATGTTTTGTTTAAGGGCTGCGGTTTTGCTTTCTTGTTTTCTTTCTTTGCCAAATATGAAATGAGATGTCTAAGAGCAGGGTACCATGATATATACCTCAGCTTTCATACTAGGGCAAAGGAGCTCAGCTTTTGATTGAACATCTTTTTTGTACACAAAGTGCAAGGTTGTTCATTGCTCTAAAGCATTACCTTTGCAGAAGAAGTTTAAAATTACATGTATTCCTAACAGCAAAACAAGCAAACAAACAAAAGCAGTATTTTTAAATAAAAAAGGAAATCTCATGAGTAGCTGAGATTATGAATGGCCAGAGGATGTTCCCCCAGGCTGAAAGGGTAGGAAAGACAGCTGACCCATGCGTGAGCCTGTAGTGAGGCAGCTTACAAAACCCTGGAGTAGGGAACAGAGGAGACCCTGAGAAACTCATCACTTCTCACTAGGTTAGTGAGTCTCTCCAAAGAGGTGAAGGATCAGGAAGAAAAAAGACTGAAGATTTTTCAGGGGGTAAAGGAAAGTCCTGAAAAGGAGAGGGCACTGCTAAGGTCACTGCTAAAACAAGGAGTGCAGCAGCATCTCTGCTCATCCTCTGCAGCAAGGCATGGCAGAGGATGCTAAGGAAGAGGAACATGGGATAAGGGGATTCTTTGGAGCTGTCTTGGCAAATCCCATGGGAGTTGATGTGTGCGAGAATTTGCACACTGTAAACATCATAAAGCCCCTAGACAAGGGCTCTGTTGTAGCTCACTGCAAGCTAATGGCACGTTACCCATCAGGATTCAGGGCTTATCACTGTATTTGCTGTGGCAGGGTGTATACTTAGAGGAGAAACTGCTCCAAACAGCACCATAAAATTAAAGACAAAAAATAGCAATGTTGAGTTCTTAATAGCAGTTTTGGTGTGCTGCATCTCTAATGAACAGTTTAGTTTTGTAGTGTGATTAATTTGCTGCCACAGAGGAGGTTTTGTTAATCTTGGAGGACATAGAATTGAAAAGGGGGAGGGAATGGGAAACAGGCTTTTTAAGCCTAGAAATTTAATTGCAAGATAGAGCCTTAAATATAAATTGATACGTATAACTGCTTTGAGAGATAGGCATTACTGATGACGTTGGTTTCTGGCAGACAGGATCATCACACTATTATGAAAAAGATACTGCTCTGGGCTTTACTTTGTAATTTATATGGGTATGAATTTGTTTGATATAATTCTCTTGGCTGCTTCTCATCCTGTAACAAGGCAGAGCAGCTCTCAAATCTTGTTATGGGCACAGGACTTTGTTGAAGAGGTGGAAATGTCCAGATTCTCCCTGAAATACACAGTTGGAAGAATCAGGTTTATTATTTTTCCCAGTTCCCTTAAACCAAGTTTTGAATTCGCACTGTACTCTGTTGCTCTCCATAGTCTGGTATAAGTCCTTGCAAAGGATAGGCTTATGTCTTCGTAGAATAAGGCAAGGCAATTCCCATTTATTGGGATGTAGCTTAATTATCTCATAATAATTAATTTCTTTATTGCTCCTCAGTGTTTGACTTTTCAAGCAACTGGAATTTTTTTTTTTGGTTGGCCTTTTCTGCTCTCTCAGATGTTCAGTAATTAGTTAGAGAGACACATAAAGTATTTTCACATCACAGACAATGCCAAAGTTTACAAGTACCTCTAAAAAGTCTAAGACAGCATTCCCACAGTGATAATGGATGAAACATTTCTAGGAACCATTTATCCACTGAAGTTGACCTTTTCTCTGTTTGAAGCCTCGAAGTGATTATTTTTTCTTAATTGTGACTTCTGAACCATGTTTGAAGTGGATAACTTTGAGCTGACAGCTGTCTCTCAGGAGCTTGTACCTACCATGTAAATCCTGTATTGTACGTATTTGCAATCTATCATAAACAGGTATTGTGTGTTAAAGAAAGCAGATACAACCTATAAGCAAACAGAGGCAAACCAGCTGGATTTACAGTTTTGTCTCTCTGGATTACAAGGGACCCCACAGTCAGCTTGTAATTCCTTTTCTTCACAACTCCAAAACCACAGTAACATTAAAAATACACTGCTTTAAATCAGAGCAGCCCTGATGAGGGCTGCAAGAGTGTAGGAGGAGCAGAGAGGAGGAGAAAGAACTACTTGCCAGATGGGTTTCCTCAAAGAAAATGTAGGTGCCTGACCCAGATATTAGAGACATTTTTGCATCAAAGATTTTGTATTGCAACATATGTTCTCAAAGCACATTGGTTGATCCCACCATATATAATATTAATTGCACCCTTAGGAGGCAGCAAGAGGGAAAGGTATTTCATTGTCATCTGAGATCAAAGCTAAGAAGTGCAAGAGAGATTCAGATGAGGTACCCTAAGTTTTTCCCAACCTTACACCAAATTTTAGCTGAGGCATGATCAGGTTGAGTTTATTTTACTTTCTTGCCCTGCTTGATTTCAGTCATAGCACAAGGTACAAGACATAGCCAATCTGCAGAGACTTGGGCCTTGTATGTGTATATTTCATCTCTGAAAAGTGAATAATGAAACTAAGGTAAGGATAACAATGTTGCACTCCAGTATAAAATATCTTGTCAGATATTTTTTGATTGGGATCTTCCTATTGTAATCACAGTCCCTTTTTTATACTGCATCTCCAGCAGTTTATGTAAAATTATTGTAGGGGCCGTAATTTATGACAATATTTAGTAATCAGATAAGTGGTGTATTCACAGGAAGGAAGACATTATAGCATTCAGCACTCTGTTCAGCTCAAAAATAGCTCAGATGGTAAAAAAAAAGAAAGAAAGAAAAAAAAGAGTCATGATTGCAGGCACTTACTGACGCTGGGTTCCAGAGCTGTTTTCAGTGATATGCAGTGCATTGCTAGATGATAAAAAAGCCATTTGGTACTTAAGAAAAGAAAACCGCGGTGGCTCAAACAGACCAAATAAACTCGAGTGGCCACAACACAGAGCTGGATCAGTGACTCATGGGCAATTATTGCTGGCAGTAATTTCAACTGGCAAGAAACTAAACTAGCAATTTCAGTTCTTGAGAGAAAACCTACCCAAGGTTTGTCAGCCCACCCATGAGTCAGAGGCTTCCTTATTGTCCCCTTAAATGAATATTTAGCTGATATCCTTTGTAACTGGCTTAGAGACTCCTGAGGGGGAAAGCACACCTGTGTACTTGCTGTAGCTTGGGAACATGGGCATTAGTGAAAGGCAGAGGGTAGGTGAAGCATGTACAAGGCGAACCCTGGTTAGAGTTTGCTGGGTATAGCAGGGGCAGCATGCCAAGGCGATGCAGGAAAATGCTGATACTGCTGCCTCCCAAAGTGCCTGCCCAGCAGCACTGCATGAAAACCCTTAAAGCTCATAGCCCATGTCTTTATCCAGCCACAGATATAACTCTCACCCTCCTTCAGACCAGCTCACCATTGACACAACTTGGTTGATTCCAATCCTGAGATTTAGTTCAGAAGTGCCTCCTGACCCCAAATTAATCCTTAGCTCCACTGAAGACAGGACCTTTAAAATCAGTGTTAGCATTAAATCTAGGTTTTTAAACTGGGTTTAAGTGTTAATAACAGGAATGTTTGAAATTAGGCATTGATCATGGGGCAGAGGGGAACTAAAGTTGCTACTGGTGCCTGTAAAGTTTTTCTCCCTATAGTTTGGCTTGGTCAAGTCCAAAAGTAATTCTGGGTTTCATGCTGGAATCAATATCAGAAGGATTGGAGAGGAGTTGTGTATAACTGGGCTCAGTATGTTAGTGGTTGTCTTTCTAATTTTAATATGAAAATGGCAGATTAAAATAAGAGTGAGGTGTGAGGTTCTGACTAGAAGGGGCAAATGTACATAATACAGCACTGCCTGGGTTAAGAGCTCTCTCCAGTAACCAATTGCAAGTTTATAGGATGAAGATGACAGAGGCCTAAAGGGATAGAACTAATGTTAGTTGTCCTCACCTCATCTTTATCCCACAACTGCAACTGGAAGTTTGCTCTAAATCCAGAAATGCCTGCTAGCACCAGATCTAAAAACAGAATTTAATGTTGTTTTGGCCTGCGTCATAAACTTCATCTGGCAGCTTTTTTGCGCTCCAGTGAAATCCTATCTCATCAGCTTCTGATTGCATTAAAAACAGTTTCCTGAATTCTACAATTCATCAGTATTTGCTTAAGACAGGCCGCATAAATGCATGTTTTCACATTGCTTAAATCTTTACAAATGAGTTCCTCCAAAGAAGAAGGTGTTTTAAGACATCTATACTAGATGAACAAACTAGTTTCAACTAAACATTGAAACACTTCCATACTGGTTGTACTATCGCTATATAACTGGTTTTTTATAATGACTTCTCCACATGCTGAAGCTGGGCACAAAAAATTAATAATCCCATTATTGAATGTATATTTTCAGCTTGTTCCTTGTTCAAGGAATAGCTAAAACTTGTAAATGTGAGTAGAGGTGCAAGGAGACACTAGATTCTCTGCAGAGCAAAATACTTTAGAAAAGGCTTTTTAGAAACATCCAATTAAATCAAGAGTTTTGCACCTCTAGCAATTGCTAGAGACTTAGGCATGGCCACACCAAGTCTATACTAAAGATTTAACTCATGACCTACTGCAATATATATAGGCAAAGAATACATTAAAAAGCAAGTGTACAGAAAAACTACCCCTTTCAGTTTCTTTTAGGTGTGTTTTTCTTACATTGACAGTGGTGCAGTCCTTCTGACCTAACCATGCTTTGAAGAAACTGGAGAACTCTTTTCTCCCCATAGGAGCTGTAACAGCCACTCACTGTGCAACCTTCCTAAAGCTGTACATTTGGAACTATTTCACTTTAGGGAAAACTGAACTCTGAGCAAACTGTGCAGTGCCTGTATTCCTTCAGCTCACCCAGAGAGCAAAACTGAGGCTATGCACCCTGTGTCCCTCGTTGAGGAATGTGGTTAGAATTGAAGGACACAATTATATTTAAGTGGAATTTATTATTATTATCGCTGTCATTATTTTTATTGTCATTTTTTAGAAGTCATTAAGCAAAGCTGAATGGAAACAAACAGGCAGAGAACTCCTTTGAAAGTTCCCAGAATTGCTCATCTTGGTGTTTCAGTGAGGTGTTTTGGAAGAATGATATCTTGGTAACAATTTTTCCATGGTCAAGGTAGGGTAGAAAGATTTTTAAGACAGGAGGGAAATCTCTACACTTATCTGATGAAGGGCTACCTCTGATTTATCTGTCAAACATTAAACATTAATATCAAAATGGAAATTCTCCTCCCCGATTGTGTTGAGGAGTGGGAACCAGCATCTTGATGAGTTTTCAGCTGGACCTGTTTTCCTGGAACCAACAATGTGCCAGTGGTGTTAGCAGAACTGTGTTGGGATGTCTTCAGGGCTCTCTTTGGCTTTGCACCTCTGAAGTGTTGGCATGTGATCTAGTTCACTGGGGGAGCTAGATGCACATGAAAGCTGTGCTAGTGAACAAGGCCAGCAATTTATCTTGATTTGTTGGCAGATGAAAGAGACAGGCCAATGTCTGGAATACCTGCTCTCCCCTACCTCACAACATGAAGAGCATCCTCACAGAGAAGTGTTGAATTAGCATTAGCCAGCACAGCACAGAGAAGTGACTACTGCATCATGTACTCTTGTCATCAGCAGAGAAGATTTTGTGAGCACTGGATGGAATCATTTTAATTTCATACAAATAAGAAACAAAACCACAAGCAAGAATCTCACAGGTGCAGTGATAAACACAGACCAAAAGCAAAATAAAAGTGGTATTAAATGGCTGCAAAAGGCTCAATATATGAGAACTCACCTATAATTGCCTAGCAGATAGCAAGAACATCCATCTCTTCAAGCTTAGTTGTTGAAACGTTTGATGTTCAAATATTATAAACTCTGCAAAGAATCCCATTATCTTATCCTGTTAATCTCTTTACTTGGATATAATAGAAGATGGAAAGGATAAAGAAATAGCATCAAAAAGAGGGCTTGCAGAATAAACATTTTCATCATTGAACAAATAGACAGAAAAAGCTCTCTATTTAATGAGAGTGTCTAATATGATATTATGATAATACAGAAAGGCACAGATGAAACCCCTGATTTTTAAAGCAATCTGAAAGGACAGTAGAGCAGTATCTCATTGCAAAGGAGATATCTCAGTTACTGTATACCTCTGACCCTCTCATATGTAATGCTTCCCCTTTCTAATCTGAAGCTGTTACTCCTTTTGGGATTTCACACCATTCTCAGATTTTGTTCCACAGTTGCCAGCTACTTGCCATGTTTCCTTTGAGGGTTGGGGGGAAGCACCTGCCATAAGTTATCATGGCAGCCTACAAAGACCATGTTCTTAAAGCAAAAGATGGGTTATTCAAAAGCAAAGTACTGCAGCAGAAAATAATCTTAAGGCAATAAATAGGCTACACATATGTCAGGTTCTCTGGGTCCCATCTGTTTACTTTTCTCAATTCATGTGGGAAGCTCTTTTGAGCAGCTACCGTCTCATTTGATATTTCAAATAATATGTCATTTGACATGTAAAGTAACTTAGCAAAGTGTATCTCAGGCCTAGTTGTAGTGTCTGGTCTCCATCTGGATCCAAGAGGATAGTGCATTGACAATAAATATACAGGCATTTCTGCTTAAAACAGCATTAGGGAAATGGCAATATATCAGATCCCCTCTTTAAATATTCATTTGTTTACTTTGGTTCTAGAAATATTCGTAAAATTGGCCTACAGTGACACATTCACCTGTCTTAAAGAAATCTATTAATTGTGAATTGTGGGAATCTAGCTAACAGAGAAAGACAGTTGCAGTATCATGGAATGACATCAGTGCTGGTCGCTGGGGAAAGACTCTGGCATTTACAGCTGATTTTGAAGACATCTTTTTCCAGAGAGATTAATAAATGTGACTACACACAGCATATGATACTGTTCAGATTAAACATGGCAGAATCCAAATAATCACAGAGATTTTAAAACACTGGATCTGAGAGCAGCTGAAGAACTAACAACTGAAATTAGAGGTTAGAGTTGTGAAGAGGCGTTAGTCACAGGAAGGAAACCTAAAGAGTTAATCTGTCCCTAGTTCCCCAAAGGAATATTTTCTCTGTAGTACTTATCAGCAGCTGTGGCAGTTTTCTTTCTCTTGTCACCTACTTTGCATCTTCATATAAAAATACCTAACTGATGGGAGTACTCCCATTTGTCAGAGTGCAGATCCTGAGCTGTGGGAAGGAGCACTTGATTTAGCTCAGGATCACTTGATCCCCTCAGCTCATTGCAATCTTTCACAGAAATCACCAATGTGAATCTATCCCAGCTGCACTTGTCCTAAAAATCTTATCTAGACATCTTATCATATCCCAGTTATGTCTACTGTCTCAGCTGATTCAGGTAGTACTTTCCAATTGTCTGCTCAAAAAGAGCCCGACATACAGGACCAGAGAAGGTCCATCCCACCAGCATGTTGTCAGATCACACTCGCATATGACAGAATCAGAACCAAACAGCTGGTATCTGTGGATGCCTCTGATAATTCAGGAATATGCCCCAGTGCTCTGCCACAGCCACTTTGCAGATGGAGTGATCATGTTGTAGCTGATAACTAAGAAGTGTGCATTTTCTTGTTGTTTGGTCCTTGTCTGTCCTGCTGGAACTCACCACAGGATTTGCAAAAAGGGAAAAAACTCATCCACCTTGAAAGACAGCTTTGCATTTATTTATTTATTTATTTTTAAGTCAGTTGCCTCACAAGAAAATTGCTCTGTAATCAGTGCAACTTGTTTGTAGTCTACTGGTACCATTGCCCTTTGATGTTTAAAAGTTTATTAGTGGAATTGCATTTTGTATCTGAAAAATGCATTATTCTGTAGGGCTCCTCTCTGCACAGGCAGGCAGAGGGAACGGGGGAGTCCTTTCCCCCTCAGCATCTTTGTATCATCCTTGAAATCTCTGGCTTTTGCATGCAGAAGATGGAGCTTTTTGGCACAAAGCGTTACTTCCAACATGGTTCAGTGTTGACATTCGTCTTCTTATTCTTAAGAATTAATTATTTCTGTCACTGAGTTATTGCCTCAGACGGACAGTCCAGAACCACAATGCTTTGAACAAAGGGCTGGAAGGGACTCTCTGGGACCACATCATCATGCCCCCTGGAGTGGCAGGCAAATGTGCCAGGCTGTTCTTGCTGGGAAAACTCTGCATGAAAAGCAGCAAGGATGTTTTTCTAGGCCAGTGTAACCCAGATTTTCAGACCCCAAATAAAAAATGTCTCCACTTGTTATATTCATAGACTTTATTCCAATTTCGTTTGAATTCTCTTAGACAGTTCAAAGTGCCCAGGGATGTGGACTGCACCACAGATGAGGGAACAGCAATTGCTTCTGCAGTAGCATTAATAGTTTCCTATCTCTGCTAGAAAAGCTTTTTCTGATGCATATTAATTGCATTTGACTTCTGCTTTGTCAGCTCCTTCATCAGCATGCATTTCTGGCTTTTACTTCACCCTGGGGACACCAGCTCCCAGTGCTCCAGGTGACCTCCAGAAAGCTATGGACAGCCTGCTATGCTGGGTAAAAATCTAACTTGTCAAATTGGAGTGAATGATGATATCTTAGGATGTGTAATTCACTCAATTTGCCGAGAGTCCTAGGTCACTAACATGAACTAAAGTCGTACTGACAGTTCAGCTGCAGAGTTGAGCTGTGGGTGCAGGTTAGGACTGCAAAGTCTGATAGCACAGGCAGCAGTACTCAGAGAAAGGTTAAGCTGATGATTACATGCTTTCAGTAGCAATATTAACAAAGCTAGCATGAAGCTCCCTCCTGCCACGAAAGGTACTCTGCTTTGGAGCCCACAGAGGTTTTGGAAACACAGCTGCTCCTTCCCTGAAAGCAAAGCTCAGTATGGTACCATCAACTTGCCACAACCCCATGCTAGAAGCACTTGCTGTTCCCTGTTGTGCACCACTGCAAAGTTATCCAGCAAAGTTCTCTGTGATTTGCCACCACTTCTCCATTGTTTTAATTTCTAGCTACAAATTTCCATGTTTTTGTGAGATTTAAGGCACTATCCTAGCATTCTGGGTTCCTTTCCAGTGGAAAGTGGAGTATCTAAAAGCTTGTGTATCTCCTATCTGCTGTCTTCTATCATTTTTGCTCATTACCAGTCCTGACAGAAGTTGACACTAGATTAAATGTTATAAGATATTTTTTGCACGTTTGCAGTTAAATAAGTTGTCCAAGTAGAGAGACAGACAGAGAGACAGAGAGACAGAGAGACAGACAGAGAGACAGAGAGAGAATTTGCTCAACTATGTGGGTTTCAGCTCTTCTGGTGAATAAATTGTTTCAATTACTGTCCTGCAAGTGAAAAATGTTTTCTGAATTTTTATAGACTGAATATTCATAGAAGGTGAACATTTTAGCTGTTTGCTGAGTGAATACAAATGCAAACATTAACATCACAGATTCACGTCTGCTAGAAATCTCTGGCACAAAACAAGAGAGGTTTGAAGTGACAACACTTTCCCACTTCACAGGAGATGAAAAGCAATGACTTAATTATAATATTTAAAACACCAACAATTAATACTCTGATCAGAATTTCTTTCAGAATTTTAAATTAACATGTACATGTGGGATGTGGACAGCTCACTGCTGGTCACCCACACTCTGTCTTCATCCTTGCTGTAGTTCTGCCATTTTCCTCCAGGGAGTTTAACACTGATGAAGCAACTGAATGGCTCCAAGTTACTGCAATCATTCACAGTAAGTTTAAATTTGCCAGAGAAAATGGAAATTTAAGGCAAGGACTAAGAAAGAACACCCTCAAGTTTGACTTGAATTTTTAAGTTTATTTTCTACTGCTGGTAGGTTTGTTTGTCACTGGTGTGTTTGATTGAACAGAATATGATGGTGTTGCTGCCTGACAATTATTTTGGAGGAAAGAATGGAATGTGTAGGGTATTTTTTGAAAGATTCAGTTCAACACTTTTATCCTGAGTTTCCCTTAAAATTGTTTAATTCTTTTAGGTTATGATTTTGGTGGTCAGAAGCACTGTGTTTTAAACTTCATTAAAGCACTGAAAGCAATAAATCAGTGCAAAGTGTTGTTATTAATGATGTTGTGATTTTTACCCCAAAGATGAGGAAATGAAGGGAGATACTGGAGGGAAGAGGAAAGGAGAGAACTTTGGTCCAACTGTGGTTGGACCTGAGTATACATAGGTTCTGAATCTGGCTTGAATGTTGTGCTGTTAGAATCCTTTCCTTGTGTTCACTGATTTTTCAGTTGGAAATACAATGTTGATTTTAAAGGTCTCTGTTAGTTCCATGTCTTGAAGATGAAGACCTGATTTTTCCTAACTCTCCTGGCTAAAGGATGACAAGCGTGGAGCATTTTTGGTGTAGCCCACACTGCTTTGTCTTTGTGCCACCTAAAAGCCATGAATAGCACCATCTTTCAAATGCCTATGCAAGCAGATTCCCCTTCTCTGCTGCCAACAATGCCTGACATACCTGAAACTGCCAACAGTTAATTGCTGGAGTGCCAGGATTATTCGTTATTGCCTGGGCTGACATCCTTTCCACTCAGTGTTATTTCTTGACGTATTTGAGGACAGGAACTCTCCTTGCGCTCTGCATTGGCACAATTCCTGGTGAAACAACCATCTGGCGTGGAGCTCCTCAGCATGTCAGTGGTGCAGATGGGAAGCAAGGCTGGATCAAAGCTCTGCATGTTTTTCTCATTGCTGTAAGGATGTTTAACGTAAGGAGCAATGGGTTCCCCTGCAAGGCATGGCTGGCTGGTTGCACAGAGGCAAGAAGAACCCTGCCAAGCTCCTCTTTGATATCTTGTAGGGTAACACAAGAGCCAGCTGGATTCCTCACCCTGTATCTGAATTTAGGGGTGTCACAGCTTGCAAGAGCACAGAGGAGCTCTGGCACGGAGGCAGTGAAAGGGGCTGGAGGCACAAACTGACAGCCAGCCTTCCATACACTGCCTGGGAACCCCAACTCACCCCAAATCTCTTCTAAAGGACAGAAAGCTGCCAGGTTAGCATGTAGGGAATGTCTGGGTGGAGGTTAAGTCTTCTGTCTCTCTACTATACCCATCTGCAGTAGTAGGATTATGTGGTACTTTAATTTAGGATGGTTATTTTGGGATGCCTGGGTCTTAGTCAATGACCCAGGCTTGAGAGAAACAGGATAGTGTTATTCTCTCCCAATGCCTGTGGGTCTTATAAACTCAACCACACATAAACTGCATAATTTTTGATTATTTACTGATCTAACTATTGACATTGCTTTCCCTGTTTAGAGGGAAATTGACATTGCTTTCCCTGTTTAGAGGGCTAAGCCTCTAGCCCTCTGGGCAAGACTCTGTCAGAAACTCTCCTTTAACTCCATCAATTACCTCTCTCAGCTATTACCAGTACTCAGGACCTGAGCCAAAGACAAATCTTGGTGCAAAGAAATGGAGTCAATTCAAAACCCAAAGATCTCCAGTAATACCAAAGAGGCTGGGAGAGTACAGAAAATTAATGGAAAAATAAATTACTTTACTCATAGATATCAATGCTGGGTTTTTTTATTTTCCCTAGTGTGAAAATCCCCTTCTGAAGTAAAATGAGCAGTGGCATAATACTTTGTGTCTAATGAACATGAAAACTACAAATGAAAGGACAGCTAGATAGACAAGGAAAGTAATTATATAATCTGAAGGAAACGGTATCTTAATTAACTGAAGAGTTATACGGCTTTGGACTTGGATAGGAAATGAAAATACATAAAGTGCAAAATTTATTTCTAAAAATGTAGACAAATAGGGTGAAATGCCATAACATTGTTGTTGTCTGTGTGACATTTTTAAGAAAGATAGGAGTATGCTTCTAATAGATAGAGAGTTCTTTTCTGAGAAAAAAACATTAAGTCAGATGGAGAACTACAAAGCATAATTGTTTTATTCAATTTCAAATTTGATGCTAGTTGAGAGAAAAACTGATGCCAATGGAAGCAACAATACATTTTGGGTGGCTGGTTATAAATACTGAATTAAAGGTATAAATATTCTGGTGAAGAAAGGGAATGTTCTCTGCTCATTTCCTTGCGACTTGGTTTAGCATTGAGCAGAGATACATGCAGTAAAACAACCTAAGGAAATGTTTCTCTCTAGAGCTTGTTTGATCATCAGCTGAGGCTGGAAAGCAATAAATCAAAGCATCTCCAGCAGATGGCAACTATTCAAATTTCTGCTTTCTTTCCTGCATATAATGCAGGATGAATTGCTTGTACATTTCATCCAGCAGAAGCTAGTAAAGAGGGAAACAAAAAAATCTCGCTGAAGTCTGGGGTGGCAAAGAGAGCACCTGGCTTCTCCTCTCAGTTCTGACAAAGATGAGTTATGTGATCCTGAGAAAGTAATTTAACTACTCCATGAACTGTGAAGATATAATAAACTCAGCACATAAGACACAAGTGGGTAAAAGTCTCATTTTGCCAGCACCCAGCAGTGGTAGAAGCACCAGATAAAGTCTCTAGACGTACTGACCATTGGCTTTGCAGTAGCATCATTTTTTTTTATTATTTTTGAGCAGCTCAGTCTATTTAAATAGAAGTAAAATCACTTCATAAAGACTTCATAAAAACTGTCCATCCAGACTTCGTGCTGTGGAGAGAGTTGTTACTCATAAATAGCAAATTTATTGATCTGAGTCTTGTGCATGTTTTAGATTACCTGCATTCAACCTGCACTATATGCACCAGACCAAACCTGCTCCTGCTGCCTCTGTCCACAGGGCTTCCCAGCAAACTTCTGCACAAGGGTCTGTTCACTGGGCTTGGTGGAAAACCACCAGCGAGTCATTAGTGTTGGCTTGCTCTGTACCACATCATTACAGTGATACATTGATGTGTGACTCCCACTGCCTCTTTTGCACATCCCGTGTGTGTGCTTTGAAAGACCAATGTTAGTCACAGCAGGCAGAGAGTCTTCTGGAGCACCTGCTCCTTCACTGTCTCTGTTTTTTTACATCTTCTGTGTCTCAGCTTGGAGCACTCACAGAGACTACGCTGGCATTCCTCCAAAGCCCATGGGTAGCACCAGCTGACTGTGGCTGGAGAGCAACTTGCTTTATCCTGGCACCTCAGAAGTAGGAAAACCTACTTCTTCAGACTGTCTGTGAGTGAATTTGGTTACTCTTGTTTTGTTAAACCATTTTGTTGTAGCAGTTCACTAAAAAGTTGTTAACAAGGGAAGTGGTTTGGTCTTCATTAATTCCCATTCCTGCAAGGAGAGAGACCACTTGTGAAGGAGCCACATGTTTTGAAGCCCAGTCCAGATGTGGCAGTGTCCCTGGAGCAGCCTGGGCTGTTGCAGAGGGAAGCATTAATTCATAGCAGGTGTACTGTAAGACTGGCTGATTCTTGATTAGGAATGGGCTAGTTATCCCTATGAAATTATTCTTTTCAACTCTATTTTTCCATGGTGCAGCAGTTGAGTAGCTATTTAATTGCACTGCTTAATTCTGCAGAAAATACTGACGTCTTCATGTGGTATGAAATCTTGTGGGACTGAGTGAACTGTATCTGTATGCAGGAAAATGAGGTTCCTTATCAAACATGAAGGATCATGTTTGATCAAGGTCCTCTAATGCTTTTTTCATTTTAATAATTTTGCAGTATCATTCAAGGCAAGCTGGGAAGATCGTTTTATGAACTATTAGTTGTCTGATTTGTTCTTTTGCCTTTAAAATCTGAATACCTTTGCTCTATACTAATAAAAACCTTTCCCCAGGGACATAAATAACCGGATGCTAAATGATGGTAACTTAATTTTGAAAATGTACAAATTTGCCACAGAGTTTTTTCAGAAATTAATTGCATTACCACATGTTTTCACACAGGTCACTGTAGTAAATTCTGTACCAGAGCTCAGACATGGCAGGATTAGCAGCACTCACAGACAGCAAGGTCTGGCTAAACTGATTTCTTAAGCAACTTCCATGTGGTAAGGTCTGACTTTCAGAGGTATATTCTGCTCATGTAACTAACTCCAGAAAACTAGTATTGATTAACTTTGCTTGCCCAGAAAAACATGTTAAAGGGCTTTCCATTAATGACCAAAATCATGGGCAGGTTTCTGTACAAACTTTTTGCTAAGGTGGGGGGGAAGCTGTGATAACACCTCCTGTGTAAAACAGCCCTGAAGCATTTGAATCATGGCCATTCAGTTCTGCCATATATTTGCTCTGTCTTGAAGCCCTAGTAAGGTAACTGCATAAAAGTGGGGAAATACTAAATAAACCATACAAGATGGTATCTCAGAAGCTTCACGTAAGAAGAGTGAGGATAAATGAACAAGAGAGAGTTCCAGAGACTTTGTGAGTAAACATTGCTCCAGAAAGCCTTTGATTTCCTGTCCATTTCCTCATCCAACCCACTGGGCTTAGGGCAGTCCCAGCCACTATCTCTCAAAAGCTATGTCTCTCAGCAACAGAATTTTCCAGCCACTGGTTCTTTCAACCTTTACCCCAGGTGGAACTTTACCCTCAGTACTCAAAACCACCAAAGCACAAATATCATGTTCAATGAAACACGAAGCAATTGGAAAACCCAAATCCATCCTCCTCATGGCATTTTGATATTTGCTGCTTCTGGTTGTGAGGTTTTAGATGCCTTGTCAGCACTCTGCCCTCAGCTATCCCCTTCCTCCTCGCCTCTCAGAGCAGTGCTGATGATTATTTTACTCAGATATTTACATAAATACGACACACTGAGAATTTGAGCTTGGTGCCTTTGCTTTTGATTCATCTCGTTTGGAGGGTAATTGCTAAGCTCCTGTTCAGTGAGCTGATGAGGTTATTGTTTGTAGGCACAGAAGCAGTTTTCCAAATACTGACATTAGTCTTTTTATTAACATTAAGATGAACTGGCTGGGGTGAGAGAAGAAAAGCATGTGAAGAGAAGAAAAGTTTGTGAAAGGACTATTATGAAGCACAGAGAGATCGAGGATATCCAGCCCATGTGGCCTCTGGGCAAGGCAGCCCTGGAGCAGCAAGAGGAAACAGCCCTAACCCTGAACTTAGCACATGCACAGAAGGGAAACAGCATGTCCTGCATCACTTTCTTCTCAAATTTCTTTATCTTGCCCATCCCTGTTCAGTGTCCTCATTTCCTCAGTATCACTGGTGAGATGGCATCTGCTGAGGTGACATGTGTTGACCGTGGGTCTGCCATGATGGTGTCCTTCTGGCCCCCTCTGTGTCAGCAGTGCCCTGGGACCACACTGTCATCCTCCCTCTCCAGGAACCTCCCTGCCAGCCAAGAAGGGGCCAAGATGGGACAGCAGCCAGTATTGTGGTCATTGCCTGGCTCCTGATCTGGATGCTGGGGTGATAGTGTAGGACAATGTCATGTGGATCCGATGGCTACTCCTTCACTTCATCCCCAGAAACACCTCAAATAACTTTCAGAAAAAGATTTTAAAGGTCTTGTCACAGTAGTGTGTCTGGGATTAAATACACATTAGTTCTCCTCTACCCTCATCCCTGTTTGATCTTCATGGCTATCTCACTAGCCTAAAGCCTTCATCCTGATCTACTATGACAGGTCAGAACAATTTGTGCTATTTAGGGAGTCACCACTGGGCCCCTCTCCCACCTTTGTCATTTAATTTGGCCCTGAAACCATTGGCTCAGATGATTAAATCAGCTCTGGAGTGATGAATGGTTGGGATTGGCCGTTAAGCATGTCATTTTGTCCGTGGGTGTTGATGCTGTGCTTGTGTACCTTCATTGACCAGTCACGAGCATCCTGGTGTTCTTCTGCACTGCAGAAAGTGGCAGTAAAGCTTTGCGACTCAAGAGCTCCTACAGAACTCTTTTGATAGAAGCATCCCTGTGTTTCACAACAAGGAAAGTCATCAGGGGTTGTTGGCCTGCTTCTCATGCCTGCATGCTCTCCTAATTTCCCTGCAGGGAGAAGAGGAAGGTTTGTGCCATCCTGACATGTGCCTCCTGAAACAATACATACTAGCCGGAGGGTGCTGAAATCTGAATGGGACCAAAAAACGTCACTCAACAAATGCCCTTTATGTGAAGTCCTGGAATGTCAAAGTGCATGAGAGACTGGAAATATTTAAGATTTTGATTATTTAATTCAAGGTATCTGATGTTGTTTAATGAAGGAGGTCAAGTCTTTCTAGGGAAGAAGAGGAGAAAAGCCACAACCAGAACAGGGGTTGTAGAAATACCTGTCTCAAAAATTGTAGTTCTTTCTTGAGTGACCACACTTTTTTTAACTGCTTTTTTACCCTGTTCAATTCTCTGTGTACATGCATATATTTAATTCTGTTAGATTTCAGCAATTTCATTAGCAAGAAACACCTGGAATGCAGGGAATTAAGCACATCCACTCTGAGCTGTGAGAGGCTGACTTTCCCACTCTGATTCAGCTGGTTTAATACTGAAAAGGCATTTTGCAGTTTCTCTAATCTAGGCTACCACCTTAGTAGATGTAGGCAATTGAGACAGAGGCTCTGCTCCAGCTATTTCATGTCCCGTCACAGAGGATGTCGCTTGCTGCTTTTCCCCTGTGAGATAATGGGGGCAGAGGTGAAAATTTGCTCACTAGTTATGCATGTGGGAAGGCTTTGATAACGAATCTGTGAAGTGGCCATGTGGGAGGGCTCTCCTTCTGTCAAGATAAGTGGCAGCTGCCATCCCACTGGGCTTCAGGGCAGCAAAGGGATTGTCCCATAGGAGGAACAATACTGGGGGGAAATAAAACACTCAAAACACACACAGAGACTGTATGAGAGACTTTATCAGTTCAACATATTCTTTTTTTTTTTCTTGTTGTCCACGTCTAATAAAAGAAACTTCCCTTTGCACTCTACAGGAATGCCAGAAAACAATGTTCCTGTACTTGAGCAAGAGATGTTCTCTATATCAGTGTAAGCTAAATAATACTTTAAAAGTTAATCACATCTCTCAACAGTAATGCTGCAATTTGGGATGGCACAGATTAATAATTTGCACCTGATATGGAATAATCAGCAACATAGCCCATATTCCAACCCTGAAACTGTCTTTTGGAATTATTTCTTCAATCATTTGAATGTTCCTCTGGCTTAGAGAACTTCTGTGCAAAACTACCACTACAGTGAGGGAGGGAACATCTTGAGCACGCTACCAGAAGTGAGTTTTATCAGGATTTTTTGGTTTAGGAGCTGCAAGGACATTTGCAAATGAAAAATAAAAACATATTTGCATTTTATCTACATTGGAATGTAGATTTGCACCTAACCCAGACGTGTGGCATGAATTTGCAAACAGGGAAAGTCCTTTGTCACCAGGCTGGGAGGGAAAGGTGAGTTACAGGACACAGTGTGCTGGGGTTTCTGAGGTGCCACTTGGCTGCTCCCTCCATGCTTTGACACAGCTGAGTGGTAGATGCAGCTGAGACTCCCCCTTGGCACTGTGCCTCTTTAAGCTGTTTTTCATACTTAAACTAGTTATGAGGCTGCAGGGATGTGCTTCAGAGATGTGAAGGGGGGATGGGGGTGCCTGGGAGTGCTGTGGGGCTGGCTGTGCCAAAACCCACAGACACTGGCAACATAAGGCTGCCAATATTTACAGAGAGCCAGAGCCAGTGATTCTCCAATTTCATGGCCCCCTTGTTCCTACCAGCAGGTGAAACGTGGGTCCTGACTTAACATTTTTCTGTACACATCTAGCCCTGGAGCCAAATGGGGTCGGAACAGGAACAGCAGGGTGCCTGCTGGGATAACACTGAGCAGTTCTGTCTTTGGTGGGTGGTTATAAGCAGGGATTTTTCATTCTAGTTCTCTTAACATCGTCTTTTCTGCCTTGTTTTTTATTAATTCTTGGTTGAATGAGAAATAATTTTACTACCTCTTATGCTCCCTCTTGTTAATGTTTTCAAACTTTTAGCTCTCTTAGAAATTATTATTTTTTTTACTACTGGCATAGTAGGGGGGGGAAAAGCAAATACTTGGAAATCATTTTATTATATATTTTTTTATTCCTCCTTCAGCTTCAGGAGGTTTTGCAAAGGCTGTATCTCTGCTGGACAGTTTACAGTCTACTATGATCCATGTATAGCTTTCCTTAGATGACATCCACCTCCAGAGAGAAATTAAAAAATAAATATATAGTCTGTGGCTGCTTGCTAAAGAGTAGCCTGCTTTTGCTGAAGCCCAGGGATGAGACCATACATGTCAAAATACATACCTTATGGAAAACGGGAGTGATTCACTTAGATTTCAACAGCTGTAAGAATCAAAGTCTCCAGAAAGCTTTGCATGCCCTTTTGATTAATTCCTTTTACAGCAGCATGATGATTACCCTGCAGCAATTTAAGCTGTTTAGTTGGTAACAGATCCAAGGAAGCCTGCTTTCCAACAGATTTGGATTTTTGGCTCCTGTATTTTCCCCTGCATGTCTCAGCAGAGTTATGCAAGTGTGGATAGAGCAATGGCCTGTGCTGGCTGCCTGTAGGAAAGTTCTTCTCCGTCCTTCTGATGCCCCTCTGCCTCTCACCCTTCTACATGTTTTCAAAGGCTTTGAGGCATCCAGTCCTCCCTGACATGTGGCTGAAATTGTCCTTTGGATTAACAGTAATTATGTGGGCACTCACAGATAAGACCATTCCATACCTCTTTTCTTAGAAAATCAGGATAAGAGGATGTGTTACTGACCAGCAGCATAAAGCATTTGCATTAAAAAATGAGAACAGCACTGGGGTGTCAGGAAAGTAATGTATGCACAGAGCCTGAAATGTAATAGTTGGATATACTCTTCTGCTCAGATTTGTTAATAAACTGCATGAAATAGTAATTTATTATCAAATGGGATTGCACAATCTGGAGGCATCACAAAAGACATCCATTAGGCCTGCTAATGCACTGTCTGCAAGGACATATTTTTTACTGATTTGCCTCTGTCTGTGAAGCCCCCATTTTCTTTGATATAAGGTATATATTAAAAGGCTCCCCTTTTTAATATAAATGCATGTAAGTTATGATGTCTGGAAAGAGTAAGTAACCAAAATTACTTATCATGGCAAAATCAGTTTCTATCCATTTTCATTGGAAAATGGCAACACAAATAATTTACATTCGAGGACACTTCCTCTCTCAGCATTTCATTACCATAAAGCAAGAAACTCTAGAAGTTTTAGTGTAACAGACAAACCAAAATATTTCCTCCTACCATCACTCAGGGGAATGGAACAGAAAATTCAGCTGAAACCTTCCCTGCTTTCTTACAAGGGAGATGCCTTCACAATTTTAGCCAGAATAGTTTAAATTTAACACATTTAAAATTAAAAAAAAACCAAACAAACAAAACAGAACCAAGCACATATTTTAAAGAAACAGGCATTACAACCTGAATGCCATACTTGCCTGTGCTAAACATTAAGTTCAACTAGTCTGCCACACTTCAAGGCAGGTTGGTGCAGGCTGTGGTCAGAGGACTGACAGGTTGGTGGGTATAAAGAGAATGGTGGCACACCCAGAGCAGCTTCCTAATGAAAACTATGGTTTACCTTCCACAACGTCTTTTGGCAAGCTATGAATTCTTTACTGTAAGGGTGGTGAGGCACAGGAACAGGCTGCCCAGAGAAGTTGTGGATGCCCTATCCCTGGATATGTTCAAGGTCGGGTTGGATGGGGCTTTGAGCAACCTGGTCTAGTGGAAGATGTGCCTGCCCATGGCAGGGGGGTTGGAACTAGATGATCTTTAAGGCCCCTTCCAATCCAAACCAATCTAGGATTCTATGATTTGTGTGTGGCTATTTTCAAGCTATAAATATATAATTTGGATTTTGGAGGCCTAAAATATGGTGTGATCTTAAACTTCTCTATACAAATGTGTGTTGCTATATAGAAACTTCTATCTATAAAATAGAAATTTTGATGTCTGTTTGGATTCAGCCTTATGCAAAGACAAGAGTTTCTTCCTGTGCTTGTTTATCTCTAATGTAGCCTAAAGGAGAGTGTTTGCAAATATTCCACCAAGAAGAATCTGTTGCTCCTGCAATGTCATGGGTAAGAGGTCTTGGATGTTTCTGGGATCCCTCACCTTTCTCAGGTGCAGCATGTGCAAAGTAAACTAATAAATCCTATCCCTCACTGTTCCTGTCAAACAGGGAAATTAACTCCTCTAGTCTATAGTGACTGTTTAGAGAAGTGGCTATTTTAGAAAAGCCCTTTTTGTTTTGGTGTTAAAGCCTTTTAACATAAGAAAAAGGTGAGTCTCTACTTCCTTTAGCCTCTAAGAGCAGTCTTGCTCTAGCAGCTTTGTGGCTGGTTGTGGAGCTGAGCAGCTCCAAGGAAAGGAAAAGAGAGAGAAGAGACCACAAGGTACCCAAATACCAAGTGAGAGGAGAGGGTGGCTGTGTGGGGGAATTACCATTTTAAAAGACAAAACAAAACCAATAGGCAATTCCACCTGGATCAAGATCAGTTCTGAAATTTGGATGCAAATGAGAGTGTTTCCCTGAAATGGAAGTAGGAAAAAAGTGTTGCTCAGTGTCCAGCAAAACACACTGTCTTCCCAGAAAGCAGCTGTTTGCTTTCAGGCACTTGATATCAAAGCAAAGGAAGTAAAATACTTGATTTGTAGAACTTCTCACAAGCAGCCCAAGGCTTTGGGCATGCATCCAGGGGTACTGGAAATCAACATTTAACTCTCATCAACGCCTTAGGGAAAAGAGACCTCAGAATTTGGTAAGCTTATAAGGCTCACTTTCTCAGAAGAAAATGCCTTTGGATATATTTGTTCCTCTTTCATCTGTCACTTATAGTGTGGGCCACCATGAAATTTGAGCAAGCTGTTATTCTTGTGGTACTCTCTGATACAGAAAACAAAATTAAGAATGGTGTCTTTGGAAATTGCAATAGGAAGATGGAAACAAGGATCACTCTTTTGTGTGTAGTGATGGATTCCTAAAAGCACAGAAACAATGGTTGGAGATCCCAGTATCACAACTTCTATTGCAGGGGCACAATTAAAAACATCATTTTTGTGTCTTAATTTGCTGCACAAAAGCCACAGGAGCAGACAAGCTGACTAAAGATTAGCTTCACTCCTTGAAGTTTCTTAGGGGAATCATTGGAAAATCTGTTTATCTTGATCCTCAAGGGAAAAACCAGAATGGTATTGTCCGAAATCACTGCCTAAGCAGTGATGATTTTTTAACTGTTAGCACAGCTTGTGAGAAGACATATTTCATGCAATGCTGGGAGCTGATTGCTTCTGTGGTGGAGATGAAATGGAAATTAAGAGTAATTTGTGTTAAAACTGGAACTTAAGAGTCATTTGTGTTAAATTAAAAAAAACACAAAGCCCTAAAAATATTGAATTGGCTAATCTCTATTATCTCTGGGCTCAAGCAATAAAAAAGTCTGCTCTACTCCTGCTCTCTAACAGCAGGGAAAATGATCTGAAAATTGACTGAAAGGGCAGCAATGCTGCTGTTTTCCTGTAGTTACCTCCTTTGTAGCCTCAGAGGGGCAGCCAGCACACAGACCAGCCAGGTAACAAGGTGGCTAGTCCATGAAAGTAACATCAGCCACGTACCCACATGCTGATCTATTGCTCCACAGGGCCTATCCACTTGGGACTTTCAGATGTCTGCAGTCTAGGTCTGTTCACTGCAGATCATTTCTGACACTGGATGTGCTCCCTTTACTCTGGTGCCATGCAAGGATGCTCTCTCTTGGTCATAGGCATGCTGGAGGGATCTCAGGTGATGGAGCAGCAGTGAGCTCTCTATACAGCTACCCACAGAACTTTGTCAGCTCTGTCAGATCCACAAACACTCAAGCGACACTTGAGCCTGTAGATGCTTGCATAGATTTCCCATTAAGGAAAGAAATACCTCCTGGCTCATTTTGTTTGTGGGTGTTTAATCACTAGTTTGATAAATTTCTCTTCGTCAGCAGGCTGGTCCTGCAATAAGCTGATCTGTGAACTTTTGTAAAGGATACTTAAAAATGTAATGTACCAGTTTGCACCAGCTCCTCTCAGCCTTTGATTATGCCATCCATCCATATTGTTCTGCCAGACATACTTGCAATCCAGCCCTGTAATCAGGAGCCTGGAAAGAGTGGCTGCACTGCATTTCCACAGCATATGTCATCCCAGAGCTACTGCATTGCCAAATCCCGGACTTCATTTCTCCCCATGCCAAGTCAGATAGAAAACTCAGGAAAGGAAAAGGTCACCCATACAGAAGATGTGACATTTATAAAAAGGGATGGGTTGGAAGAGGATTTGCTGTTTAAGACAGACACAATTAAAGTAGCTTTGCCCCCCGCCCCAGGCTCAAGCAAGTGACTTTGCCAGAGGAACTGGAAAATGGATGTAGGGATGGTGAGTCTGGGCACGGTAGAATCAGCCCACTTTCCCAGTGCCATTAGGGTTTACACCACTGGTTTGCAGTCCATTTCAGGTGTTGTACCAGTAACACCTGGAAGACTCACTGGAGAGCTTAGCAGCTCCATGTAACCCAGCTAAACAAAACCAATCTCTCTTAAACACAGCTGGTGAAGGAAGCATCACAACAGAGCAAATCTCTGGACACATTTAATGAAAAGAACTTGGTGCTCCAGAATCCTACCAAGAGCAGCATTCAGCATGTGACTGTAAGAGTGTAGGTGTGTGTGAGACAGGAAAAAGATTGTGGGGGACCAGTGGAAGAAGATGCTGCTTTTTTTCCAATTATTATTTTGGATCCATCTGGTGTTTAAACCAGCCTTGCCAAGTCATAAGAAAAAGATCTGCTCTTCAGCAGTCCTGCTGTGAGTCCCAGCTGATTTATGTTCATGGATCATTAGAGAAGTATCTGGAGAGGGAAAAGCCCTTCCAGAACCAGGAAAAGCCTCACAACTTTCCACTTCTTATGCTCTGTGAAAAACAATCCAAAGTTTATAGGGTCAGTGGAATGACCCATTCTGACTGCTCTGGTACTAAAACAAAGTGAGAATATTATTTTCTTAAAGTCTTATATCACTAAAGTAGGGTTAGGAAAATCAGTAAAGGGTCAGGAAAATCTATGAAGTCCTACATAGGTAAAATACAAGTTCCAAATATAATATAGATAATAAAGCTTATGCCTAGTGTTTACTTTTAGCCATATTAATATTTTGTCTAAGCTGACACATATTTATCAGCCTATCCCAGGAACACATTTTGTTATGCAGTGTGGAAATTCAGGTTCGAACAAATGGTGGTATTTAATATAAACCCATGAGTTGAAATTTAATTTTCTAAAAAATAATTGCCAGTTTCTTAAGACTATTATAGCAATTATCTGGGGGCAGTTTTTACTTTAAAGACTTTGTCCAAGGATTTTTTTCAGAATTTATAAACAGGCATTACTGAAGAACTGTATCAGACCTGTGGGGAGGCATAATTAAGTTCACGATACAAAAATTAGTGGAAACATCCATCTTTAAATACTGAATATTTCAAAACTTCTAATTTGCCCATCTGACTAAAGTCAGTTTCAGAAAAGGTTTTGGGGTTTTATGTCATCTTTTAATAAAATTTTCACTTTTTTTTTTAAATTCTAGGAATTGCTAGAAAAAACTAGAAAAGGAAAATTACTTTAGTGAAATTACATCAGTCTTTTCTGTGCTGCTCTTGCCCAAACTGTAGGGCTCTCCTTTTTCTGTTTCCAAGTGCGTGCTTTAATATCCTCATCCACTACATGTGAGTTTATATCTGTGTGGGATTTCAGGGGAGTTGTCTGTGAACAGTGATTTCATTATTCCTTCATTAAAGCTTCCAGGTAGAAAATTTAATTTGGAGCATTTTGCATGACAGGAGTATGATTTCAGTTTTTCACAGAGAGTATTAGCATTTGAAGTTATTCAAAATGCAAGCCTTGGTCCCCCAAAGGCCAGTTCTGACCATGGTAGCTAAATTCCTCCTGAAGAAGGAACAGGGTGGCTGTCCCAGGTAGACCTAGTGCAAAAGCCATTGCTCCCTGCCCCCTCGAGTATTGGCACAAGGCTCTTCTTTTTTTATTCCCTAGAGCTTTTTTTGCATGCATGTTTCAGAGACTGCAAACATATCTACTTAATCTAGATGATTTAAGACTGCCAGGTTGCATTACCAAAAACATGCTTAGTCTCATCTCATGCATAACATGTGTATGAGGAAATTTGCCAGTGCATCATTGCAAACATTGCTCCAGGGTAAATGCAGAGGTGGAGGTCTCAGAGGAGAGGCTGTTTGCTTGACTGTGTAGGCATCACTCCTCGGGACCTTTTGGCTAAAAATCTAAGTGCTGGAAAATACCTGGTTCCGTGCATGGACAGGAAGAGTAAGTGAGAAGCAGATCCTGCTTGGGGACCTTTTGTATCCCTTTTGAAAGGGAGTTCTGGTGGAGGAGCTATGAATTGATGTTAATGGTGGGGGAAAACCCATACAAACACACCCATTCAATGCCTACTCACAAAGGACATCGTCTCTCAAGAGAAACAGAGGGGAACAGTGCAGTCAGCAGTGTGATCAGAGAGATACTGTACCCTGTACTGTGGGACTAAAAATCTCCTGCCAAGAGAAAGGTCTCTGCTTAGATTGAATCTGTCACAACTGAACAAGCAGCAGACTGGCACTCTTGGAGGAAAAATATAACCTGTGGGTGGTTAAGCTCCTCCAAAGGAGTGAAGGAAAGAACAGAAAATTTATAAAGGTGTTACTTGGGAGAGAGATAAAAGGGAAGTGTATTCCTGCAGCAAAAATATACTGCATAATAGAATAAATGGGAATTTGTTGTCAAAATTTTAGGGAAAGTATGATCAGTAATATTTGGGTATTAAAATGCCTACAAGTAACAAGAAGTTTATCAAGGAATAGTGCAAAGAGCCAGATGTAGCTAGGAAAAAACATTATGTTGAAGGCACTTAAGCTAGGAGTTGTTGCTAGAAAGGGCTTCTGTTCTTAGTGCTTATGTAAATAGAAAAATAGCACTGGCTTCTGCCAAATATTTGGTAGGTTTTTTTTTCTTTTCCACATTCATTATGGTACTGGCTTGTAATGTGCAATGCCACCATTTTTTTCTGGATAGTAAATGACTCTGAGCTTTGTTCCCAGCTGTGTTTTGAAGTTTCCAGAATTTAAAGGAATCCCTGCCCTATTACAAAAGAATTTGGAGTTTTATGGTTCATTTAATTTTTTGTAGTTGGGGATGGGGTAGGCTTTCTGCTACAGTTAGTACAAACACATCTTGAGTATATTTGTGCATCTTCTGCAAAGATTTATAGAAATATTAGTTTTTCTCCTCACTAACAATAGGAATAGTTAATTTCCTGTTCTGGATGTCATCTGCTGTTCTCCAGCACCCCAAGATGAGATTCCTGTTTAGCATGAAACAGGTGAGGGAACTTCTTTAGTTTATTCTGGGACTGTGTGGTACACAAAAGTAGAAAACATCTCTTCACACTTAAGACAGGTCAACTCCACTGATACGCTGGACTCATCCATGGGTAGGAACCAGGTCTGCTATGTGTGATACTTCACAAAAGTAATATACACATCAGAAATCTGTTAAAACAAACTCAGATGTGGGGCTGGCTGTGGTGTGCAGGTAAGCAAATATCAGTAAATTGCTCCAGGACTACCAAAGTCCCAGGAAGAATATTGCTGCTGGTCTCCCCAGTGCATGTGCTGGTTGGAGTATCTCAGTAAACCAGCTCTTATTTTATAGCCTAGGATTAAGGTACAGAAAACAAATTTCCTTTTACAGTATAATTCATTGGTGAAGAATTACTGAGTCCAGTGTGTATTTTTAAAGTGACATTCCTGGGTCTATTTCTCATTTTTGGTATGCATTAGTTGAGTATTTGAAAACTGGAGCATTTTTCATCTTCCACTGATATATTTTCCCTGCAAAATAACTGATATATTTTGCCTGCAAAATAAGTATTTAAACATAATGCTATTGAAATCCTATCACAACAGTTGTCTCTGCCTTAATGCTGATAAGAAATTTAATTTGCTTTGTACAGCCTTCTTCTAACCATGATAAAAACTTATTTAAATAAAGTGGATATCATTGCCTTAGAATTGTCAATGCCTTCTTTCTGGTAGGCAGACCTGAGTATATAATTTCTTTTCAGCCACCTTTAGAGGCAATAGGAACAACTTTCAATTAATTGCAACTGTCTTGGCAAATCTGATCTTTCTAGGCAAGCCAAGTCTGTGCAATAGTCTCCACTAAAGCTGCTGCTGAGGAAAATTGCAGACAAAACATATAAATTGGTTGCTAATTGTGTGCTTGATTGGTTAAAGTGTTTGTGATATTGTGCACAGTTCCTATTATTTTACAGAGAGACAAAAACCACAAGACCTGTGTATATTACAGCAGTTTACAGGGAGATTAGAAGGATGACTTGAAAGGGAAAAAGCCCAGCCAAACATTAACAAATCCCTGCTGTGTTTCCAGTTCTTAATCTGTCATATATATATCAAAACGACTTGCAGTAACTGATGTGTTAATTTTTCTACTGCAAATATGTCAAGAAACCGTGTAAGTGATAAAGGCAAAAGCTATATGATTTTTTTTTTTTTCAGTGTTGGCGTAGCAGATTAGATAATGATCCTAAACCATGAAATACAGGTATTTTGACAGTCACCCAGCAGTGTTCCTTACCATCCTAGTTAAACAGATACAGTAAATCCCATCCTAGTTAAACACATACAATAAATCATGTGGTGACCCTACCGGCATTCAGAGTGTCTACAGAAGCTGCGTGTGGGGGAAAGAAACTCTTATTCCATCTTTTTGTACCCTTTGCAGCACATCTATTTTTAAATCCTCACAGGGGACATTGCCCCTGTCCTCCTCAGAGCACATACATGTCAGTGCTGCTTGTCACTTTTATTTTCCTCTGACTAGAGTAACTTGTAGAGGGAATTCAAGAAGAAAGCAGACAGCCAACATGACACGAACACTGTCAGGGACTGATGGAAGGCAGCTTTAAGCCATGCTTGGAAATGCAATCAGTTTTATTTCATCCTCCCCCAGTTTTCCTTTTTCTTTCCATTTTTTTTTTTTATTGAGACTATGCAATGCTGCTCAGTATTGTGTTAGGGAAATTTCCAAAATCAAGATGTCCTGGAGAAAGCCAAGAGAGGAGAGGCAGAAACACACTGAAACTGCTGAGAAGATGAGATTGGGTCCAGCTTGCTGAAGAGGGGAGGGTCTGTCCCACAAAGGGTGGCTTGGGACAGCAACAGCTCTGCAGCCTGAGTGCACAGTGAGGAATAACAGAGTTGGTCCACTGTTTGATGCCTGTTCGATGCCGATGGATGAACCCCACAGCAGAATAGGAGTACCACCCAAATGAGCTGCTAGTGCAGTGAGATGTGCAGTGCAAACAGGTGTTTAATTCGGTGTGAGCTACTGAATGATGGCCACCAGTTAATTGGGTGAGAGGATAGGGGTCTTTCCAGCCATCGGAAATCAAAGAGAGTATTAAACTAGTGGGGTTAAATGTCTATAATTGTATTGAGAGAAATGAGCAGTTGGCAGCCAAGCAGGAAGCTCTGGACACAGTTTATTCTCTGGACCAGTTACAGCCATGCTCACAGTTCCTACTCCCCTGGTTTAGCAGCCTGTGTCCCCTCATGCCATAGGCACCCTGAGTGTGTCTCTCCCTGTCCACAGTGCATCCCTTCCCTGGGCACAGCCAGCTCCAGTGGCATTTCCTTTGTCTTCTCACAGCTGCCTCCTGCTCAGATCCGCTGTGTGTGCGTGCACCAAGGGCAGGGGGTGTTTTGCTCATAATTTCTGTGCAGATGGTGCCCAGGTGCTCTGTTTAAGCACTGTGGGGAATACACAGGCACAGCCATCAGCTTTATGCAGCCAGGGCTTGCTGGGAATTCAAAGCCTTGTCCTGGCTATTTGAGTGGGTAAAGGAGAATTTGGCACCTACTGCAATCCTCATCTCTCTTACCCTGTCTCATGGCAAAGCTCCTTGCAGACTATTTCTTCTTCTGAAACACTGCTTATTTTGGGGGGATTTGGGTGTAAGCAGTCCCTGCTCCGCCTGCTTTCTTGCCCACTCATTTCACCCTAGCATGCAGAGATGGACAATAGGAGATCAAATGCTTTCAAGGGAATGGGAAGCTGAATGACTCCTTGTACAGCCTGGATGCTTTGTTAGGACATGTCACTCCATCAAACCAAGGAGTGAGAAAGAACACGGTGGTTTTTAATGCTTTTCAGAGAAACTCTGAGCTTAAACTCAACCCAGCTAGCCTGGTTACATTTCGCCGTACAGTTGGGAGGTGAGGTTTTGCCGGGCTGAGGCCAGGAGGGTGTGGCACCTGCATCCTCAGGGTTAATTAACTATCGTTAGTGCAACAACAGAAGCTTCAGATTAGGCGTGCAAGGCCTGGGCTATAAAATCACCAAGCTGGTTAGTGCAGCCCCAGGCTGTGCTTGCCTCTTTTGCTCTCCTGGAGGAAGACTACACTCCCCAGTCTGGCTTCCGAGGGGCTGCACCTCAATTACCAGGGTTAGCAGGTTGTGATGGGCCTGGGTAGCTTCCCCTGGGTAGGAGCAGCCTAAGCGGGCTGGGGAGGGCAGATGAGGCTGGGTGGCTGCAGACTCTGGGGTGTACAGGCATACATATCCCGGTGTGGGCTGATGTCTCTCACACTTGCCTCAGGATCAGTGGCATAGGATAAGAGTGTAACCTGGAGACAGGCACCATTCAGACCTTTGCTGGCTCTTACCTTTGGAGAGACCAGAAAGATCCACAAATGAGAATGTAGGCAATATTGCCATTAAAATGTGCTCTGTAACTGTCTAATCCTGCTGCTCGTGGGTTGCTTCCAGAGTATTTCTTTCCTTTCCTTGGCCACGTGGGTTTAGCATTAACTCCATTTCTTTTTTCCTGCCTCTCGTCTCCTGGCTACCTTTCCAAATTGTGATTAGCTTCAAACACTTGCTTAGCCATCCTTGACGCTGAGCAAGGCTTCTCTCTTCTATCTTAACAGTCTTCTCTCCTCTGACAGCAAGGTTATATACTTTCTCACACTGTCAAGTATATGATCCTCTTCTCTGCACTCCTCAGCAAACATTTCACATTGCCATCAAGACTAATGGTGCTTACAAGATGAGTTTTTTACATTTAATTTTAGTAATCTCCCTGTTTCTACAGTCAAAGCTGAAAGCTGCCAGGCTGTGATGGGGGGAAAAAAAATCACTCATTAATTTTATAGGCCCTGAATAACTGGGTTTGCTGAGACCGTACCCGTAGAAGCAAATCAACCTGCAGTGCAGAGATTAATCTGGGTTTGCCATGCAAACAGCTGTATGATGTACCCAGACTTGGAAACTTCCCCTGTGTCTCTGCTCTCTCTGGTCCATGTGATTGTGCAAATGCAGTGGATTCCTGTTCCAGGAATGAAAACCTCAGCTTCGAGGTGCTGTGATGTGGCTACTTGCTGGGGTGCAGCAGCTGCCTATGCCGGCTGCTGGAGAGCTCAGCCTTGGAAGAGATCATCTGGCTTTCTTCCTGTGGCTGAAGGAACTCAGTAACACAAACCTTCCTCAGTGGCTAAGAGTGGGGTAACAACTTGTCAATGAGCGATGCTGAAAATCAATATTTCCTCTGTAGTTTAAAGGAAGGGATCATAAGGAAGATGGATGTCCAGGGTATGTTGTTCTGAGCATGATGCATGCTGGCACACTCCCCTGCATCCCATGGGAATGTATGGTGGCGTAATCCAGCAGGGTATGCAAGTGGACTTCAGTGTTGGCACAGTCACCTGTGTGCTGGCACTGTAGGTTAAAGGACACCCCTCAGGCCCAAAGATAAATCAGGGACAGAGTGATTGGATCCTCTTGGAAGGAGAACATGGGAAATGTGGTAGGTGAAATTAAGTTAATATTAAAGAAAATGGGGAACCTGAATGTGCCAGAACTGTGATCAGGCTGTGATTCATTCTCTCATTAAGCTGACTGAAGTGTAAGTTGCTGGATTTAAAAAAAAAAAACTTTTTCAAGGGAATTTTGGCCAGACATGTTCCTTGAGCTAGCTCACTGTGTGACTGAGCAAGGAGAGAAAAGCATGACTGAGGAGGAACACAGTGGCAATGTCATTTGAATGTAGCCTCTGTGCAGACTAGCATCTCTTGAGTAAGGAATGCCCACCCTCAGAGAATTTGGGATATTCTTGCTATTACAATCTTTAAAATGGCAATTGTCCCACCTTTTCTCATTCATGTGTTCCCTTTTGCTTAACAAAGAGCAAACTTCAAACAGCAATTCGCTCTCATCACTTGAATGAGGTTCAAGGTGATGTATAAATCATGGATTTGTGATTTATTCTCATGCTATCACATGACTATTCAAGCTCAAATCCCTACAGAGGGGAGGTATTTTAAGAAGAAATAGCACAAATATGGCCAGACCATTGAAGATGTCTGTTGTCCTTGTCCATGTGCTACAGTGGGATGCAATTCATAAGAACTGCAGAGAATGAACTCCAGGGGCATCGCGCTTTCTTTGCTGCATTGCAAACACAAAGGTCGGATTTTAATACAAAAGGTCTTGACATTTTCCATAGGAAAGATTCTGTTTCAGACCAGTAGAGGGAGAAAGCAGGCCAAAGACAGAAATTAGTGGTTTTCATGAAGATTTATTGGGGGGTGGGGGGGACATCTAATTTATCTCTATAGTTAGAGTGCAAGAATAGTTGTCTGGGTTGCTACTGGGTTCTTTGCTGGTGCCCTTTATTATTCCACTCATTAAAAAGCTAACGAATAGTAAGTACATGTTATGTTATATTTTCCTGACAGGGGAAAAAAAGGACAACTTAATATGAGAAGCAAAGTTTTAGTAGTCAGTAACAGGAATATTTGCACTAGAATATTTGGCAAGGTAAAGCGAAACTATTACCGCATATAAAACACTTCTTGCAACTCAAGAAAGTTAATAGTCTGAAAAGTGTATAGGGTGCAATATCCCAGAAGACCATTAAAGAATCTTTGAAATAATAAAACACAATAATAAGCAAAATAATAAATGTAGAAATAAAACATAATAATAAACATAAAAATAAATAATCTCACATAGAGATTTTGGGAAGTAATGAAGTTATCACTCTCATCCCTGATAGATTTGGTACAGGCAGAGAGGAGTAGAATAACTTGCACATTCAGGCCTTGCAAGACAAGGAATAGGAATTTAGGAGAAGAACTACCAAAATAATCACACCCAGAGAGTAATGAGGTTGTCTGAGACTCATCTTGTCAGTGCCACTGTTTCAGATGTAGTTGCTCTGATACAGATTCAGATATCATTCTCCTCGCAGTGTATTCTCATTTCCTTGTAGAAGAGGATGTGACTGTCATTTCCAATGTTGAGTGTATTCTTTCCTTCCCTTGGTGCCTGTGGGATGTGCTGCAAAGTGTCTGAGCGTGATTGCATATACTTTAAAATGCAAATCATATCAAACATTAAGACAAATTTGAAGCAAGCAGCATGATTTTTTTAGCAGAATGAAGGTGGTTTTTGACTGTGGTTCTCAGTCATTGGCTCCAGAGGTAAGCAATACCTTTGGAAAGCTCTATCCCCTGTCAGGGCCATAACAGAGAAGCTTCAGAGGAATAGTCAGTTTTGATTTCTACCCCAGAGCCTCAGAGGACCTTTTATATCCTGACCCTGTTTCATTACTGACCTGGAAGAACAGAATGAGATGCTAAGCTTCCTACTCCAGCCTGTGCAACATGGTAATACCAGGGCAACATCAGGCTTCAGAGCTGCATTGCAGTGTCCTGATGTTGTAATTTCTATAACAAGGCCAGAATATTGTTCTCTGCTTTGGGATGGAGCCTCTTAGTCAAAAGGAGATCCTGTGACTTTGGAGTGGAATGGCAGGGAGGAATCAAAGTTTGGTCCAAAACAATAGTATGACCTCTCCAAAAATGATGTGTTGCTCCTTTAAAATGAGAGTTTGTTGCTGCTGAGAGCTATTGGAAATGTTTTTAAGGATTATTGTCTTCCCATACGTCTTTACAATTTTGTCTTTCCTGAGTTCAGTTTTGCAGGATGAACTGGTCTCAACCAGAACCTGGGCTGTTTCACTGTTGCTTTTTTCTTGTATTGCTGAAACCAACCTTCACATAACTTTTACTTTAAATAATAATATTAAGTAATCCTATACGTGACTAGTAGTCCTGCAAAGTAACACACAAGTTCTAGCACAACATGGTCACACAAGGGAAGTTGGGAAAGGTGTGAGTTTATTTTCTGCCCACAGGAATCACTGACTGTAGTCTCTCTCATCACTTTTTACAGTACCATCTCTCATAACATATTAGGCACATTGTAAGCAGAGATGGGAAAATTGAATTGCAGATTATGTGATTTTTATCTGTTCATGTAGTGACTTTAAAGAGATATTGAATGAGTCTAGAAAGACAACTTATGAGTTTATCCATACATGAGGTCTGTCTTGGTTAAGATGTCATATTAGCCACAACCCATTGTGAAAAGATTTTTAAAAGTTTTAGCAGATTCCCTGAAATCTACAGACCTTTCTTTATCTGAATGTCAGGATCCATGGTCTAGAGATAGTTAATGCTCCAGTGAAGATTAGGAGAATGGATTTCACCATTAAAAACTGAACACAATCCACCGATGCACTTGATTTGTGCTTCATTTATAATTTCTGTTCTTCCTTTCCCTGAGTTCCTGAGATACCAGCTTCCACGAGTGTCTGCATCTCTATAATATTCTCAGTAAGTAGGAATGAATGTGGAGGTCCTAGAGGTGACCACCAAAAGTGGTGGTAATGTCCTGCTCCTGAACTGCACCTACTCAACAGACAGAAGGAATTTTATTATTCATGTAGCTAGTAAAACCCTCTGTATTTCTGTCTCGCTTCTTATCAAGAATTCTTCCTTATCCTCACCATTTTCTGTTCAGAGAACCTCACCTCACCTCACAGATAAAGCTGTGTTTGGGGGCTACAGGGGTCCTGAACTTTCTCTGCTTATCCCTCTGCATTCCCCTTCACTTCTCCACTGGCAAAATATCCACTTCCACCAAGTGAAGAACCTTGATAATGCCTTCGAGAATAGAGTACTTTTAAATTGTTTGGTACTTCATATGGAGATTTTAAAAAATGTTTATGCATGTAGTAGAGGTAAGATTAAATTGCAAGAAAGGGCAGTATAGCTGCAAGTGAAACAAATGAGCCTTGGATGTAAAAGCTAAAGTCTTACAGCAACATTGGCTTGACAATTTATTTGCTATTCTGTTTGAGGGTTTGGTCTGGGTTTTTTTTTTTTTTGAAAGAATTATAGCTTGCAGTAAAGCTATTTGCATCAAGTGCATCAACAGGGTATTAAAAGTGTAACTGAATCTATTCCCGTTAATGTCGTTTGATATAGACCATCGAATGGTTTAGAAGTAATGAAGTCACATAATGCTCATGGTGTATGCTGGGTCACTACTTATAGTTGCTGTGGAAACCTTATTGTCTCTTCTACCACAGAAGTACATAATCGTAGCAGGTTTGTTTTTTCAAAGATTACATTCCAGAGCATTTCAGAAAAAAAGAAAAATTAGTGACCTTCACCAAAGGTAGTGTCATTAAAGGAGAGAAAATTTCTCACTTTTCTGCGACAGATGTGGTAATAGGAGTGAGGCTGCATTTCAGATGCCACCTCAGGACCACTCCAGCTTTGCTCTTCAGGCTTGAGGAGATGAAGCTACAGAACCAGGAGCACTTGAGATAAAAAGGGCTGAAATCTCCAGTGAGAGCTATGGGCCATCTGCTGTTCCAGAAATCAAGCCATCAAGCAGTGGTGGCTGTAATAGCTTAATTGCATGTTGATGGAGGCCTGTTCTAAATGGGTTTGCACACAGGGAGGATCCAAACAATGCCAGCTTATTACAGGGAACGTGGTAGCACACGTGCAGCATGCTGGTACCAACCAACACATGGAAAACTCACCTGCCCAGGAAGGCTGTTGATGGCCATGCTCTGCCCAAGTGTATTTAAAGAGATAAACATCTGTCTGCACCTTTATATTTACAGTTAGGGTCTAATGCTTGCCCACCTGGGCAACCATTCTGTTGGCCTTCCCAAGTCCTGCTGTGGGGGCCATGGGCATCTTTCCTGACACAGAGCTGCTGGTCAGCAAAGAGCCAGTGCAGAAGAATAATCCTGCATAAGAATGACCACAAGAAAGCAATTTAGGGCTTTCAAACTGAATGTGAAAGGGTTTTTTAATCAAAAGGTTGTTGGATTAAGACTTGACTGCAGATCTTTCTGTTCTTGGTATCACAGATGGCCTGGGCACAAGAAGACTATTCTCTGTGCTAGACTTTATTTCAGTAAAAAGTATCTATAATTGTTTTAATGACTTTGTTAATGATTCACAGATATCTTATATGCACTATTTACTCATCTGTCTTCATTACCCCATGGCCTACAGCAGAGATGCCACCAATGAGAACAACAATAATTGGCACCTATAGGAAAATGAACAGTTTGAGCTGTGCTATCAGAGACTGGTCTCTCCCCTTAAATACTTAATTAATAGATGTGGGTATTCTAGATTTTAAAATTCTAGTGATCGTATTTTTATACATTCACCAGGAACTTGCATAAGGAAATGAAGCTCAGTGTATAAATATTTGTCTGGAGCGACACACCCTATTGGTCTGAGGGCTGAGAGTTTCAGAGCTGAGCAGGGAAAGAGGATGTGTGTCATCTGGGCCTGGGTCTCCTAGGGGGCTGGTGTATGCCAGCTTGCAAAGGTGGTTCTCATAGGAATTATAAAAATGTGAAATTCCTGAAGTCTAGCTGTTGTCAATTTGGGCAGAGTGGAAAGAGTTAAGGAATAAGTCTTGCAGGGCTGATGCTGGTCTTGCAGAAGAAAAGTGCATCCATGCAGTGCCTGCAGCTCTCTGCAAGGACAATGCAAGGTGAAGTGACATGGTCCTGTCAGACACAATACCTTTAAAACAAGATGGAAAAGTGAAATGGCTGATCTGAGGTCCCAAGACAGATACAGAAAAAAAGAAACTTGTGTGTATTTGGGACAATCCCTGGAGGATTTGATTTGAATAAAACCACACAGTCATTTCTGCATCTTGTGACAGATGTAATCCTGCTCCAGTACATCCCATGCTCTTTTGGGGGTAAATGAAATAAAAAGAATTTTACTTTGTGTGTGAGAAAGCACCAAGGAACAAACTGATTATAGAAAATCCAGGGAGAGGAATTAAAGCATTCATGGGGTAAGCTCTTTGAAACAAGCACAATGTATTTTCTATGTGCTTGTACAGAACAAGCTTAAAGGGTACTGAGCATAATCAAGGCATGTGAGAGGTTGTGCAAGAATATGTCAAACAGTAACATGATTAGATGTGCCAGCATCCAACACATCTACTTTCACAGTACTTTAAATTTGTCCTTTTCTGGAATGGGGTGCTGGAAGGCAATTTTCTTTTAATTGCTTTGACTGTTGCTGCTATGCATTTGTCTCTAAGCTTTGAGTTTGGGAAAGAGAAAATGCCTTTCTGAAAGAGTCATCCTGGAAATAGCTTCTGCTTGGTAATTTTTGTTTTAATGTCCATCTCTGCTAGATGTACCATGGAGAAATGATGCTCAGAATATCTGTTACTTCTGCTCCTGGGTAAACCTTACCAGTCAGTGTATCTAACTAGTACGGCTCAGAAACATTCATGAACTGTGTGAATTTGCAAAGAGCTTGCCTCACTGTCACTAGGCATTTTTGCTGTTCACGACATCCATTTTTTCCTCATCCATGTGCTACTGATTCTGAACAGATGAATGTCACAGAAGAAGGGACTTCAATGTGAGATGACTGCATATAAGTTCTGAAAATGTGGATGAAATTGTACCAATTTCCATGCAATGGTCTAAGGGGAAGGGGAAAAAAGTGAGCAAACTTTTTCTCTTTGAAAAGATGGGTTTTCTCTTTGACTCAGAAGTGGTTAAATCTTATATCCCCAAACAATTGGTTAGAAAATTCTGCTGAGCTGGTTTTTTTGACCTCATTTCCATGCGGAAATTACTGTCAGGATTAGGGTTTCTTTCAAAAAAAAAAAAAAAAAGAATTTCTGAAAACTACTTTATTCAGGATGTACTAAAATATGAGAAGTTAATATAAACTATTTTAATTTTGACTAATCTTCCTTAAAGGAATTCACTGGTTTTGTACTGCCTAGGATTTTTAAGACTCTGTTCATGAGGATTTGTTACATTATTGCTATGGTTTTGCTTGTAAAATATAAGCACAGAATTATATCATGTATACTCTATGCATCTGAGTATAGTTTTTCTGTATTGAGTTATGATAAGGGACAGAAAAGCATTTAACACTATCACCACCATTTATCAGCTTTAGCCCAAGGTAGTTGGGTTGATGACAACTTAGATTTTAATACTTTGAATGATGAAAAATCAACTTATTTGAATAAGAAAAGCATTTAATAGGTCTTTTTATGAAAAACAACCTTCTAGAGTGTATTCTTGTAGTCTGGCTCTAGGTATTAGAGGTGTTAAGTAAAATAAAAAAAATTCTGGTGGTGCTAGAGAAGTGAAGCAATGAACTCAGAAGAGAGCTGCGGCCATAATAGTTTTAGATGGGTTTGTTTTAAAACCAAAATTTCACAGCCATCTGTTGATTCTGGTACAAAGAAATCAAATGAAGCTGAAAGAAAATACCACTGAACACAAGAGATCAAGAGCTAAACTAACATTCGCTCCTGTTTGTTCAGTGCTTGAATCTGTGAAGTCAAATCTGCCTTCATATGAGCATTTTTTCCTGTTTAGTCGGCGACTTGCATGGTTTTTCTTATTCCTCCCCTGGGCACCACAGAGCTTTTTCTGATTTTTTTAATTTGTAAAGAAGAGAGCGGAGCTGAGCTATACTAAAGATGCTACCACATCCTCAATGCCACTTTGCACAGGACACAAATGCATCTCTAGGGAAAAGCTTCAGTGGACCACATCCCTCCTGATGCTGCTCGTCCTCGGATTGGTGACTAAGAAGGAGTTATTGCATGAAAGGTGGGGCTACATGGAGAAAAAGATTGATATAAAAAAGAAACAAACAAAAAAACACCCCCTGAGGATGAAGGACCCTCATCTCATGCGTTTCAGCTGCTGTCACAAAATGAAGTCCATTCTTCAGGGAAATTGAAGAATTTGCCACACCTTTTTAAGAATTTTCTTTTTACTTGCAGAAATGTTGGGTTGAATCTTGTCCTTACTCATATACTTTTGGTGGCGGTCATAAGGGAAGATCGTTGAAAGACTATTAATTTCTTTGCATGCAGCTTCTTCTGCAGACACCTCCAAGCTTGCATCTATGCACCCTGAATGAATGAGGAAATCTGCAGTAACAGCAATACAGCAGCATAATGTTCTCTTCTGCAGTTTATTCCCTTTCTGGTTATTCTTTCCAACAATCATGGAAAGAATTTCGCTTACTACTTACGTATCATATGTTTTTTCTCTACCATCTCTCTTACTAACTCATATTCCTGTTGTTGCCTTTTCATCACCACAAAAAAAGCCCTTCCTTTCTGTCCCCCACTGATCACAAAAAAATGTTTCTTCTGCATTAGTTACAGTTTGCCTGCTAGTGTTTTCATCCCAATAGTGATAGTTTGGTAAATTTTCGAAGTGTTAGCTCCCCTAAGTTCTGCTGCTGCTTGTTGAACACAAGAACTTCCTCAAGCTGTCTCCTTTACTAGTGTAGGTATATAATACTAATTCTGTCTTCTCTCAGCTTTTTTTTTTTTTCTCTTTTCACACTTTTCACATTTATCAGACCTTCTCCAAACACTGTGACACTTGTGGGGCAAGGAACATGGCTGTTGAAATCTCCAAAGAAAAGTCATGGCACAGTGCTGTATCAAACTGTATGACCTACATAATAAATACTGTTAAAAATGTGTCCAGTCTTTTCAGTTCTTTCTCTTCTTACTCATTTCCTTATGGCCTATAAGTTACTTAACTATTTTAACCTATTTATCATAATACTCCATATTTTGCATAGACACTTTTAAAAATTATTTATTTATGAAGTTCTTTAAGACCCTAAGATAAAAGGTTACAATGACTTCCAAGTTATTACCATCAAATTATTGTTAACTACATTTTGTGAAAATACTCTGAGGTCTTAAGAGATCAGCTGAAAGCAAGAAAGACTTAATTACTTATTACTGTCTTCATTTGCTGCCCTGAGATACCAGTAGGGTGTAATAAATTCATAATTGGTCCCTGTGTCTAATACAGCAGCTGGTGGCTTTTCAGCAGGTCCACATTTGCATCTCCAATTTTCCGACTAAAAAACCCTACTTTTATTGAGAATGTTGGGACACTCAGAAAGCAAAGTCCTCCTGGAGTCGTCTGTGATTGTCAATGAGTAATCCAGCATGACTGCATACATTGGTTAACATCATATTCCTGCATCCCCCAGTGTATCCTCTGAGGGAATAGCAAACCAGCACAAATCTTATTTTCGCCAGAATGAACTTATTTGAAGGTTTTGCAACAATTTTATGCTGTGCAAAAAATTGCCAAAACTTCTGATCATATGAACCGTGCTCCAAAAATCTTCCTACAGCTAGCAGCCCCATTCCATGGATGCTGAGGGCAGAGGGAAGCTCTTTGTAGAGTGGGACCTTCTACCTGGCTTTCTCACTGTCAGGCTAAGGCAAGGTCCCACAGGTCCTGGCATCCTGACCTCCTTAGACCAGTGCAGCAAGCTGGTTACACAGCACAGCTTGGGGACAACCTGAAGAGTCACCTGTTGGCCACTGAAGCCTTGAAACCACAAGTTATGACATCACTGGATTTAGTGCTGAGCATTCCAAGAAATACCAGCCTGCTTATTTCAGTCTACATTTGGATGACTTTTTCTTTATGGGAAAAGGCTGTATTGTGACAAGAGAAACTTACCACCAAGAAAACACATTATTTTCTTGTCCTGCACCCCATTATTACTAGATCTGCTTTCCATTTTTTGCAAGATTTTTCCCATGCTGCTGCTTAATCAGCACCATATGGCAACATGGTTGCGGTTACTACAGATGCATTCCCTGAGTCTGACTTCTCTTTTGCTACTCTCCACACTGAGGTTATTATCACAGAAAGATTTCATGGCCTGCAGTTTAACCTAACTGTTGTGAATGTAAGGAGAAATGGGAATTTCAGAGCTATAGAATATGAGACAATCATGCAGGACAGTCCCATTTCCCTGATGACCACTCACTCTTGCCAGTATCCCTTGAACCTCTCAGTGCCCTGCTTGTCTCTGCGACTGCCAGGCACTGGGTGGGAAGGTACTTGGGCATGTGTTGCTCATGGAGTAAAAATTCCCATGCCGCCACTTGGGACTGGCCTTCGGCTAAACAGTTTCTCTTCCTTAGACTTCTGTTTATTCTGCATGCTTTTTTAGATATTTATTTTAACTGGTGGCTATATCTCGTGTGATTCCAGGGAAAGCCTGGCATATCTCAGTTTCCCTGTCTATCCCTTATGATTTTGCCTATAGGGGTAAAAAAGATATTTTATGCAGGTTTGGGGGTTTTGTTTCATTTTTTTCTGTGAATGACAGCCATCAAAGATACTTGCTACAGATACAAAGAGAAGTTATTTCCACAGGAGACACCAAAACCTGTAGAGGAGGACAAATAGGGCATCTAACAAATAGGGTGGAGATGAAGTCAAATAGACAAGCCCAGCACACTTTTGACAAGGCCGTTACAGTATTTCTTCACTTACGTATTGTTCCTTTTCCCCTCTTTTGGTTGTACCCTCTCAGTTGTTAATAGCTGGTTTAGCTTTGCCATAAATTAATAACTTCCCTGTGGAGTGCTGTTGCAGTAAAAACATGTAAATGTAAACATGTAAAAATATACTGATTTACATGTAAACATGTAAAAACACACTGATTACTGTACTGGGGTGGAATGAAAGAGCCTCAAGTCCAATGCTTTACCTCTGGTGGAGAGGAATGTGAAATATTACCTAGAAAGGAAAAAACTCTCTGTGTACCTAATTGCACAATGTTGAGACAAGGGTGAGACATTACTCTTGAACTCAATATTAGCTTAGTAGCTTGAGTGTGAGGAGCAGGATCTCAAACAATTTTATCTGTTTGACCTCATGGTTGTATAATCATAAACATTATAGAATTATTGGTATTGGTGGCTGACTTCAAAACATTATTCTTCCAGCTAAAAGTGTAAGATTGGAGAGGAGTTTCTATCCAAATGTTGTTTTAATTATTAAAAGTGCTCAGTGTGTTATCGATTACTCTTATAATATAAGCAATGCGTGACCTATTTTTTAAGTCAATCCCTGATTTGTTGCCATGTCACGTTGCTCTTGAAAAAATGTTACTGCTGAAAATAACTGGTTCTTTTTATTGTTTTTACTGAAATAAGTAACAAGTGTCTTCTGTTTGGGAAACACTGAGACATGTATTTACCTATAGATCCGTCTGGGAAATACAAAATGATGTCTGATGCAGAGTACTTCCTAAAGTTGTTTTGTTTGTTTGTTTTTTGCATACACATTTGAAATGAATGTGATGTCTGCCTCACAGAGTGGCACCCATTTTACTAACACAGGCAAGTGTAGGTTAGCAGAGAAGTAAACGTTTGCTAAACCAGTTTATTTGTAATACCGTGAAATTAATGTAAACAAAAATACTATCCTAGAAAATATTTTCTTTGAAAACCTGCCAAGATTTACTGAATTCATCTGTCTTGACAGAGCACTTCAGCTGAGATCAAATAAACCCATACCTTGCAGTGAACAGCTGCAGCTATTTTAAAATGAAGTTAAGCAAGCATGGCCAAAAAAAAAAAAAAAAGAAAAAAAAAAAAGAAACGGGAACGAAAAATAACATCGGGGAAAAGTAATTAGCCTGATACAATACAATCTGCAGTGATTCAGGACATAAAAAGCGTGGCCACGTTACAGCGGTGACTCACTGATGAGCTGAACGACTGACCAGGCCGCACCTTCCTTATGACTGCCCGGCGAGCCGCATCCATATGGATGGAATTCTCGCCCGTTCCCAACAAGCGGCCTCTCTTTTCCTTTGCTAGACACCCGCCACGCGCGGCCCGCACCACGGCGGGGGCCAGGCAGGCACCACCTGGCAACATCCGTGCCTCCCCTGCCTCGCCCGGCCAGCTGGGGCTCAGGTGGGGACGGGCCGCAGGTGTCCCCCGTGCCCGGCGGGTGTGACAGCGGCGGGCGCCCCGGGGCACACGCCGGGCCGGCAGGAGCGCGCTCGTTGCCTGTCGGGGGCGCAGCTTTACGGATGGATGCGCACGGGGCTGCGGGCGGGGGGAACGCGGAGGTGCGCGCAACTCCCGCCCCTGCCCGGCGCGCCGCCCCCGCCCCCGGCCGGCCCCTTCCCGCCGATTGGCGGCAGCGCCCGGGCAGGTGCCGGAGCGCGGCGGGAGCTGCCGTCGCCGGCACCGCAGCAGCTCTCGGTGGCGCGTCCGGCGGGGCGGGGAGGGCTGAAGGCGGCGGCGACAGCGACAGCAGCAGCGGCGGCAGAAGCAGCAGCAGCAGGAGGAGGAGGAGGAGGCAGCGGCTCTCGCCTTGCGCCGGCCGGTGCGGAGCGGGACCGGGGCACCTGTGCCCGGCGGCTCCGCGCAGGTGGTGCCCGAGGGCTGACGCGGAGCGGCCGCAGACCCCGCCGTGCATGAGCGACGGGGCGCAGTCACCGGCGGTGGCTCTGCCTGTGCCCCGAGCGCGGGGCACTTCCCGCCCGCCTGCCTTTGTGGTGCAGCCCTCGCACTTGGCCGGGGGTGAGTACGGCGGGGGCGCGGCCGGGCCGGGCCGGGCCGGGCTGGGGCTCTCCCGCCGCGGCAGCGGGGCCGGCCGGCGCCGTGGGGCGGCCTGCGGCAGGGCCGTGGTGCGGGGCCGCAGCGCCCGTCGGGGACGGCCGGGCTCGGGCCGTGGCGGGGCCCCGGCAGCTGGGGAGGGGTCGGGCGGGGCCGGGCGCGCTGCTGGCCGAGGGGCCGCCGCCCTCCGCGGCGTTCGGGGGCCAGGCGGGCCGCTCCTCCGCGGCAGCGCGGCATTAGGCTCTCCCTTAATTGCCGGACAGATGTCGGAGCAGCTTCGTGGTGTTCTGCTGACCGCGTGGCTATTCGAGCGCTGTCACTGCAGTGCATCATCATCATCATTATCATTGGAGTGTTTTACTCTTGATCAACTTCCCCGGGAGCCCGGGGAAGGTTTGAGCGTGGCGCTGCCGCTGTCCCCGTTTCATGGGAGCATCCCGCCACGCTGCGCTTGTAATTTATGCCTCAGACAGAAGCAGCGTGCGTTTTCCTAGTATCAAGGTCAGTTTATCGTAACTGCTGAGGAAAATACCATATGGCTCAGACTGACTTTTCTTAGGGAATCTAATTAAGTAGGAGCCTGTGTTGTGCTGGGATTTGTGTTATGTTTCAGGGAAGCGCAACCGAATTAGATTGCAAAATGCCATGTAGTGTGTGTGTGTCCCTCTTGGAGCGTGTTTGCAGGGACATTAACTGTAACTAGCAGTCTATTTTGACAAATTATGCTTTTTGCCTTATACCTTCCATTTTACTGTTTCCTGCATTTCTGAAAATGTGAGTGCATAGCTACCTTGTTATAGAGCTAGGAGGTTTTCAGAATAGGCACAGCAAAGATTTTAGCAATAAAGGCTTTTACTCATTCCTCTCATAAGTCTTTTCTGGAAGGCTAGAGAGAGAGAATGGAGGGATAGTTAGTCTAGTTCTCACAATACCAGACATTTTTCTGATTTTGATGGACCTGTCATCAAGCTGGACAGGTTTTTATAGTTGCTTATTTATGGTGATAGCTGTTCTCCATGAACTGCATTGAGACCACTGACTAAGTCCCTGCCGTTAAATGTCAAACAGTAGTGTTTGCTGCTTAATTCTACCTTTAGAAAGTGAACAGAGCTGTGCAAAAAGCAGAAGATGCTGTATTTTGTATAGAGTCCCTCAGGCTACTGCCTTACCCATCATTACTCAGGTATCAGATTGTATCAGAGCATATTTACTGATGCATTATGCCCAAGTGTCTAAAAACGTACTTGGCGGTTCTGTAGCCTTCCTGGGGAGTTTGTCAGGTAACTTAGTACAACACAGTTAGAAATGGGGGAGTATAATTTTTAGTACCTGTGATACATTAATTGCCAGTAGTGAGAATGCACACAAGTCAGTTTCACCCCAGTAGCCCTCACGGGGGTGAGACATACTTAGAGCACCATGCCCTGTGACAGGATTTGCCTCTTGGAACTGCTGCCTGTTCAAATGACACAATATTGTCCTTTCACGCTGGGTAGTGCTTTTTTGTCTTCATCTGAGCCAGTGCTGTCTGGATCTAGAAAACTAAGTTAGAACTTTCATTTATTTTCCTGAGTTGGTTTCTTGCTTCCACTCTAACCTGATGACTACATCTGAGTGCACTACATAGAGTGTTCCCAAGTGTATGAATGCAGTAGGAATTCACCTTTCTCACTTCGTACTTGCAATAAACAGAACACTTGAAGGGCTTGTATTTAAATGAAGAAAAAAAATCCCCAAAGTATGCATGGGTGATGAAGAAGAAAGGCTGTATGTACCAAGTGCACTATTGTTCGTAAACAGTACATCTGTAGGAAAATGCAATTCCTTTGTATTGCTGCCAACATTAACATGCCCTATTGTTATAAGACTGGAAACTGTGGTTTTGCAGTTTAAAACACCTTAACTTGCCCTTGGAAAACTGGACGAGTTGAAAGAAACTAGTTGAATATAATACTATGAAAGCCATAGGGACATTTTTCTCTTTGAGAAAACCCATTAAATTGTTTGAGCGGATTAATGCTGCCTTCCCGTGGAATGTTTTATTCACCTTCCTTTTGGATTCAGGTAGGTTATTTTTTAGATAGATTCTTAGAGAAACTAAAGGCTTCTGGCTTACCTGTGAACGACTGACAGCCAGAGACTAAACCAGCTCCAAGTTTCTTATATTCAGAGATTTATAGCAGCTTACTTTAAGGAGAAGCTTCCAGGACTTAAGGGTTGAGGAAGATGACTGCTATATTTTGGTGTGAAGTAAAGCATACTACACTATTCCTCAATTTACCTTTGTGATGTAACCAGGGATTTTTACAGAAGGGCTAAATGCAGTGTAATTTGATAAGATTTCAAGCTGTGCTCTAGTTTTGCACATCTCTTTGTGAGATTGGTCAAAGTTGCCTGTATCCAAAAGTTTGTGGTATTTACCAAAACTCGAGAGGAAAACCTCCTATATGTGTCTGACACATTAGTAAGATCTGTCGTTCATATGGTGGACTAGTGGTTAGGGTGTGCTTGCTATTTAACTTTCAGTTAAAGCATACTGTCCTTTTTTTTTTTTAACTATCTTGTAGAAAAATGCCATGCTATATTTTTTTTTTAAACATCATTTTCAGTAAATAAACATAATGCTTGATATTCTATGTCCTGAAAATAAATTAATAAATCACACTATAGTGGGGAACAGTTTAATGAACCATCTTAGCAGCTTTATCATTGATGAACAGGGTATAAAGATTGCAGTGGCTTGACTGGTCAAAAGCTAATATCAGCATTATTGCAATAATGACAGTTTTACATCTCATGGATACTATTCAGGGAATAGGAACACAATAAATTTCCAGGCCAATATGCATCAAATTTCAACAGCACAACTATATATATAAAATACATTAAAAATATATATAAATATATAATATTTTATATATATGTATAATATTTATATATATTATATAAATATATATTATATATGTATTTTTATATCTATGTATATTATAATAATATATATAGATAATTTTTTTTTAGGATGTTTTACTCAGAAAATGCCTCATCAAGCAAGTTTTTACTGACCAATTAGCCCCTGAACTGGGTAAAGGCAACAAAATCTCTTGTTACTTCTTATTGCCTATATGCTTCATTTACCTCTTGATCAATTGATGATCATAAAAGGAAAAACTAATATGGGTGTTTGGTATTCAGATTATTTGAGTTGTTACTATCTAGTGGTTGTTTTAAGGTATAAAGAATTATCACAGGAAATTAAATTCACCTTCTTCAAGGCAAAGTGTACCTGCAAATAAAACATCACCTATTGGGGTGGAGCTGGCTACTGTAGAGATTAATCTTGATTAGGGAATTTCAATGGCATTTGTCTCCATTGGCTCACAGCAATCAAGTAATTAGTTTTCTTGAGTTTTGCTGGTGTTGACTGGCAGGCAGGAAGCCAACACTAGCCTGTCTCTTGCTGAACACCCAAGCTCAAGTTCTGCTGTGCATCAGTTTCAAGAAGCTTCTTGTAGACTCTCCCTTGCAAAATGTGCTGCCTATTGATGGAGAAGAATAAATGGGGCAGCCATGGTTTCTGGATTAAGTCTGTTTAAAGGATGCTGAGGTAATTTTCTGTAGAAAATGAAATGTAGTATCTTCTTGTGATAGCAATCTGAAGCATAGAGCCTCATTCAAAGGCTGTTAAAGTTCATGGCATTCCAGTTGTCTTTAATGAATCTTGAAGCCAGACGACAGCCTGAAATCTTTGGGTTTTCTTAATAACAAAGGAATCCCTTCCTCAGCACCCTTCACCTGTATCCATGAAGAATAGTAGGTGATTCTGCTGTTGTAAACCAAATTTCTGCTCTTGGAGGAAGACAGTATATAATCTGTTTAAAACTTGTGGAGTAAACCTTCCATTCTGCTCTTGTGATGAGTTTTATCTCTTCTGAAACTAATACAAGAGCTTCTTTGCTTATTAGGCATTACTTGTGGTACAGAGGGTGTTTTTAATGGGGTTTTCTTCTATCCCTTTTGAGTTGTCAGAACAGGATTTTATGTCACAGGGTTATCCAAAAAGAAAAGTGCTGGGTTGTGCCATTATCATGAATTGCTACCGCATGGATATGTATTATTTAAGTGCTGTTGATGAACATGAAACTAACACTGAAATACCTCATTGTAGAGTGTACCTCTTTTTCTAACCATTGTTAATCTTGCAAGAAATTTATTCCTTTTCTCCCCCCCTTTATGAGAATGGATCCTTTTGCCCCTTAGAGAGCATCCCTAGGAGTGCTTGGTGTACCTTTCTGGAAGTTATCTCAGCACTTGCATCTGGCTGTCATATCTGCTTTGATATTTGTGACAGATCATGACTTGAATTTAAGATAAATCATAGTGCATGAATTCTAGCACCATCAGGTTTCAAAAACAATTGAAAGAGCTTTGACAAGAATTCAAAAAGGTGATAATGTTTTTCACTATCTCAGCTGGTCTTGATCTAAAAGGCAGTGACACGAATTGTCCATGTGTTGATTGCAAGCCCAAAAAACATGGGTTAAGTCCCAAATGAGAAGAAAGCAGTTCTCCTCTAGAGGAGGATAAGCCTCATTATTCCATCTCCAGCACTTCTTTTCTAATGTTTAATGTTGCGGTTTCATATTCCTGCTCCAAGGTAGTATTACAGGACAAAAAGAGGTGAATCAATGGAAATACTGTGAACTTAGGTTCCACACATGATTAAGTGAGGAGTCCTAGTTATTTCCTAAAAATGGTGGCTTAACTTCATCATGTTGTTCAAATACTAAGTTGTGTGGGACTCAAAAAAGTGTGTGTCCTGGCCAGATGATTCCCTAAATGTGTAAGAGGATGAACTGGTTCTGTAGTTCAAACTAAAGGAGCTGTGAGACTGCTCCAGTTTGGATCCAAGTATCAGTGAAGCAGCAGTCAATACCTGACGCTGAAGTTGGCCTTTGAACTCCAGAAAGTGACTGACCATGTCTTATGCTTTAATATAAACATTCCTTACTTGTATAAACTTATGATCTGGAACTTCAGGTTTGTATTTATCAGTCTCGGCTCAGGTTATCTCCATGTTGTGCGGTGTCAGTATAAAAAAAATTAGCTGAATGTTGGTCCAAAGCAGAGCCTCTTCTGAGCACAATGTGGCATTGGTCCCAGTGTCAACAAATGACTCCATTAACTCCCTCACCTGGTAGATTAATCTAGCTCCTAGTTTGGTTTTCAGAGGCTTTCTACAGGCCTGTCTGTATTTTACTCTAGTTTTATGCCACTTGACAAATGGTTATCTAAATAAACCAAAGATGACCTGCTACTGAAACTGTTTTTTCAGTGCACAGGGCATAAGTTGTGTGTCAGCCAACTAGAGTTCATCACAAAGCCTCAGTGAAATGGGACATGTGGCTTTACAGATGTCACTTGATTGTCATATCTCTTATGATTCTTTCTTCTTCAAGGATAAATAAGGGTTAGAAGCATTTTGTAGGTGTCACAGTGAATGTGGAAGGAACAGTCTTAACTTATTTCTGATTTTTATTTTGTTAATTTACTTGCTAATCTCTAAAATTCAGTAATTTGCAGTGGGGTTTCCTGTCAGTGATTTGAATTAACAGTGATTTACTGTATTAAATTTGTTTTCACATCTGGCAGCACTAGAGAATACTGCCTCATTGTGGCAACTGCTGTTGGAAGCATTTTCTTACCTCTAAAAATAGAACTTTTGTCCTTCTTCTAGTCCTGCAGGAAGATTCTCTCAGTGAAAGTTTAGTTCTTGGCTAAATCTTAAGGATACGTTCATGGGTGATATTTCATAAGAGGGATGTGGGATAGCAATTAGTACAACAGATGGTAGGGGGAAAAGTCCATTTTACAGTGCAGGATATTTTAAGGATGCCTGTGGTATATTTGCATATTGGTTGGATTTTATATCATGGATGTTTTGGTAGCAGTCAAGCAATCCACACTTAATTGTTTTTGTTTGTAGTTTGCATAGATTAATCACAATATGGCTTTAAACTTATAATGACTTATCAAACTTATCAAATTTATCATAACTCTTTTGCCTGTATTATTGAGATGCAGAATTAAATGCAGACGCAAAATGTGTAGCTTCCAGAACTGTTTGGGTTTTATACAAAAGCATCACATTTTGTCTCAGTCTTTTTTTTTCCAGATTAAAGATGTTAATAACTCAGATGAGAAGCCTTATCAGCACTTTACTCAATAGTCATGCTTTGGCACCTTGAAGTTGAAAAAGTTATTTTAGTGGACCTGTTTTCTTGGTTAGTTGTTTGAATGTTACCTGTAGGATGCTCCTCTCTAGTTATTCTAACAAGTAGTGACTGCTGTGGTACTGGGGAAGGCATTTAACTTTGAAACAAATACTTGTCACATGCTGCTCCAGAGCTTGGATGGCAGTGGACCTTCTGTATTACTCCATTTCTTCAAGGCATACAAGAAAATGGGATGTTGGCATCTGAAATGGGGATCTGGACAGTAATATTGCAGAATGGCTCAGGTTGGAAGGGACTATCTGGTCATCTGGTCCAACCTCCCTGCTCAAGCTGGGCCATCCTAGAGCTCATGGCACGGGATTTCATCCAGACAGTTCTTGAGTATCCCCTGTGACTCCACAACCTCTCCAGGCAATCTGTTCTAGTGTGTGGCCACCTGCTTGAAGAAGTATTTTCTCATGTTCTGGTGGAACTTCCTGGGCATCAGTTTCTGCCCATTGCCTCTTGTCCTATTGCTTGGCACCGCTGGCAAGAGCCTAGCTCCATCTTTTGGCACTTTAGATACTTTAGATACTTGCAGACCCTGATGAGGTCCTGTCTCAGTCATCTCTTCTTGGGCTGAACAGGCCCAGCTCCCTCAGCCTTTCCTCATAAGAGAAATGCTCCAGTCTCCTAATCATCTTTGTAGCCCTGCACTGGACCCGCTTCAGGAGCTCCATGTGTCTCTTGTACTGAGGAGCCCAGAACTGCACACAGTACTCCAGATAATACCTCTCTAGGGCAGGATCACCTCTTTTAACCTGCTGGCCACACTTTTCCTAATGCACCCCAGGATGCCATTGGCCTTCTTGGCCACAAGGACACACTGCTGGCTCACAGACAGCTTGTTGTTCACCAGGACCCCCAGGTCCTCTGCAGAGCTGCTTCTCAGCAGTTTGGCCCCCAGCATGTACTGGTGCATGTGGTTATTATTCCCCAGGTGGAGGACCCTCTATTTACCTTTGCTGAACTTCAAACAGTTCCACTCTGCCCATCTCTCCAACGTGTCGAGGTCCCTCTCAAGGGCTGCGCAGTACTCTTGGGTGTCAGCTCCTCCCAGCTTTGTGTTGTCAGTGAACTTGCTGAGGCAGCATTGCCCCTTCATCCAAGTCACTGATGGGTAAGTTAAAGAATATCCTCGGTTGTTTTCTCTTCTATGTTCCTCCACAAGGAGGGAGATAAATAATTGAGCGTTCCCAGACTTAATGTGGCATTGAACCTGTTTTTCTGGGTGCAGGTATTAAACTGGTATTGACATGTATTTACACTGGTAAAGTACGTGCTCACTTCTCTGCCTGCCTCTTAAAATGAGAGAGAAACCCAGCAATTCTTTGAAGGAGCCAAGGAGTATTATTCACTGTTTCTTTCATCTCCCTTCATTCCATGTGGCTCATTTGAGGGCCATTGATTGTGAAATGCAGGGACTGCAGGTGTCTCAGGAGGAGGTTGCTGCATGTGTAATGTAGCACAGGTGGGTGAATGTATTTTTGCAATCCTCAGTCTTGAGCTAATGCTGAGCAGAGAGGTAGGAGTACAAATGGGCTTTTTGTGTAGTATTCTCTTCATGCTGGCTCAAACTTAGAAAATACAATGTGAAGCTTGATTTGCCAGGTGTGTTCTGGTTTGTGTTTTGATGCAAAGGTGGAAGAAGGGACATAACTCAGTTCAGTGGCTGCTGCTCTCTCTGTGCAGGGAGTCTGGGTACATAGCGCTAAGCTCTGAGCCCCACTTTGCACATTAGGCATTCAAAGGGGAGCCCCTGCAGTCTTGTGCTTACAGATGTGCAAATTTCCAATCGTGTTGGACTCTTTGGGATCAGTAACATTCCCAAAGAGCACATGCTGGCTTTCTTGCTGGCCTGTGATGATTCACTCTGGAGTTGGTTGACAGTCCATTACAGTAATGAGCTGAATTTCATGCTTTAGATTGAAGACTCATGGAGAAGAGGCAAATTATCCAAGATACAATTGCATGTCAGCACATTACTGCTCCAATTTTGTCTTTTTCTCCGAGCTGTCTTCTTCCTTTCTGGAAGAGTGATAGTCAGTCTCAGACAGACAGAATACTGTCAGACCCATCATCTTGACTACGCATTCTTCCATAAGACAGTTGCTACTAAATAGAGAAAATAGAGCTGAACATGATTTGCCTAAATTCAGCACAAACAATGGAAGATGAGACTGAAGTAAAATGAGAATATACACTAACTAGAAATCCAACTCTCATGAAAAACATGCTATCAGTATGTGCCAGATAACCTATGATAAATTTTGGATAAGCCTTTCCTCTGGTTCAGTTTTACCAGTGAGAAGATTGTTGTGGTAATTCAATTTGGCTTTGTATCACATTTGGAATTCCCAATGGGAAGTATACTTGTTTGTCAGTTGTAGGCCTGATACATAAGTATAAAATGGTCATGAGTTGTTATTCAGACTCTCTTTTTAATATGAAATTTTTTTGAACCATCAAAGATAAATGACAGAAATTAAGTCCTACAGTGTAATCTTCAGTCTTTTCTATTTTTCCCCCTCTATTTAAATAGTTTGTTTTTTTAGAAACAGTTTTATATGCTGTATTCTGTCTTTGGGAGAGTGCCATCCTCAGATGAGAGATGCCATTCTTTCTTGAATAAAATGTGACTTCAGTACATTTTTTAGTTCTGTGTCATGGTTTAACCCTACAGCACTGTAGCAGCTACTAAAGAAGAAAATGAACTCTATCCCAGCTGTCACCAGGACATTCTGCTACTTTGTATTCAGTACTTAAAATAACATAAAATACAGAAGCGAGAGGAGTGTGAAACTCCTGTTTATTTCTTAAATAGATTAAAAGTTAAAACCCTGCAGTACTAACCTTTGACCTGTAAAGTTTACGGTTTCACCCATTATAGTATGTTCCAGCACTCTCTTAGACAAATGCACATACAATTATTGTAATAACTTGCATTAATAAGGAACAATTCTCCCAGAAGGAACTGAATGAACTTCATGTTTCTTTTAAAACCTGCTGCTTTATCCCTTACCCTCCCCAGTGAAACAAATGTGACTTTACTCAGGAGCTTACCAGCTGGTTGTTTTGTTGCTTGCAAATCTCACATAGAATTAGTCCAAGGCTGAGAGGAAGATAATTTTTTTTTTTTTTTGCTTTGGTTATAGACTGGGAAATATGTACAGTAAAACTTGGTTAAACTCAGTGTGGGTACAAAGAATAACACCCTCTTTGAGATCTTTATCTTACATCTCATTTAAAATGTGATACACCAGATACAAGTCCCATGTTGAAGTCAGGTGGGCTGTATTTAATTTTGCAAAGAGGTGGCTTTTTATTTCTGACGAGTTTATTTCTGCTCTTCTTATTTTGAGACATTTGTTCATTTCTGATATAAAGAGCAGAATACCGAGTGTTTTTTACTGCGGCTTCTAGACATTCTTGGAGTTTAAAAAAGATTAAGAAATTTGTTGCCAATGTTAATGATGCCTCATTTTAGACTTAATGATGATAGCTGTAGTAGAAATTACTTTGGACAGTGATGGTTTTTAAATATTGGGTTTTGACTAAAGTCTGTTTTGTTCAATTGCATTAACGTAAAGCAGTATTCAGTAATTTTTTGTCACCTTATAGTTATTAAATAAAGTGTGTGACATTATCTAATTGATATATTAAATATTGTGACATTTGCATAAAAAATTACCATAATGACCTCAAATGGGCAATGTGGCTATTTATTTTCAACAACTCAGTAAACAAAATTTTTAAAATATGAGGGGTGGTGAGGGAGCTGTGTTGAGGACAAAGTGCTTGTCTTCTTCTTTGGCTTAGAAGGGTGATTATCTTGTTGCATGATTTCAAAGGGAAGAATGTTCACCAGTAAGATTATACAAGGAATTTCTTGTGGTACTAAAAGAATTCTTGAAATAATGACAAGAAAGATTGAGCAGTATTATTTGGGTCTTGACAGACTGCTGATGGAAGTAAAGATGAGTCTGTTGGTGACAGGTTCAAAGATATAATTACTAGTAGGTTTCTTCTTGATTTTCTACCTGGAAAACATAGAAGTGGTAGAGTAGCAGAACAGAGAGAAAAGCTCTGGTGAAAAGTTTGGTGACTCTAAAGCTGAGACCACGTGGAGGAATGGTGTTCTATATGAAATATTTCAATGGCAAATAACTGGGTTGAAGGAGTTTGTGGTCTTGGTTCCTCAGGTATCACATTTCATCAAGGCACATAAGCAGCATTTTAAAGCAAAAGTTATACCGTGTTGTGGAAACTAATGAAATCTTGATTAAAAATGTGCTCATAAATGGAAAAAATGGTAGGATATTCTTGTTTGGAAGGCTGTCTTCCAGATACATGCTGTATATACCTACAAACCTTCTCTTCTCCAGGCTGAGCACGCCTAGTACTCTCAGCCTCACTGCCTGTGAAAGATGCTTCCATCACTTAACCATCATTGTGGCCTTAAGACTCTTTCTTGTTCTGGGGAAGCCCAAACTGGACACAGGACAGCAGATGCAGCCTCACTAGTGCTGATTGCTTTGCTACAGCATAAAACTAAGAACTCTGTGTTGTTCAATATTCAGTGTGACCACTTGCATAATTAACTTTATAATGTGGTTCTTTGTCAAACAGAGAATCTGTCTTAAATATTAGTTGGCACTTAGCCCAAAAAACTTTTTTTTTTTTTTCCTCTCCACCCTCCCAGTTATGCTAATAATCTGCTGAGGCTCCAAGTCCAAACAGCTTAGCTGTCATATGGGTGACTAGGAAATGCACTACTTGCCCTTGTTTTTTGTGTCGATGCCCTTGTCCATGTTAAAATTCAGAAGCATTGCTTGCGGTTCCTGAAAAAACATTTCCTTTGCTTGTTTTTCTTTTTGTTGGGGTTGGGTTTTGTTTTCAAGCTTAAACTCAAGAAATGTTTTCAATGTAGGAGTTTTAATTAGATTTTAAAATAGACTGTAAGAAGTATTAACATTAGAGTATTACTCAAACAATACCCAATCGTGCCATGTAAGCTGAAGCTTTCCTATTACAGTGTTTCAATTTCTGGAGCAAAAGTTTTCTAGGGAATGATACTATCCCTTGTACAGTCTGTGAGATCCTAGATTTTTTTATTCAGTTTGAGATTTACCAAAGAATTATTCATGAAAGTAAACATCTGAACAGCCTCATGTAAGTTATTTTAATTGAGGCCAGAAGTTATTTTAGGCTGAGAAGCTATTTTGTTGTCTAGTTTTAAGTGTAACTTGTTACATTTCCTCTAGAGGATTTGCCATTGTGTATTTCCAAAATGCGTAATCCGGATCTACCACAAAAAGGACATTTGAGAATTGTTTATAAATATTTATAAACTGCTGTGATATTCCCAGATCAGAGGTGATTTAGTAATGTGATGAAAAATTATTTCCTGGAAAAAAACACAGGAGTTCCTTAGAGGTTAATGTAATATTGGAATGCCGACTGAGAATACTATAGGGAAATAAACCACATGAAAATCAAAAGTTAAAGTTCCTTGTGATTTTAAAGCATATATACTTGAAATGAAGTCTTTGCCAACTTCACAAAATCAAGGTGGTGGGGCTGCCCACTTACTCCCAAATTTATGGGTAAATGTCCCCCTTCTAATACATGCTCACAATCAGCAGTAGCAGCTGAATCAAAGGTATAATTATCTTTACAGATGGACCAGTTTGCATGTGTGAAAAAAGATTTATTTTTACACCATTTCCAAAAGTGTTTTGATGAAGACCTGAAGGGAGAACTTATTATGAAAATGTTAATTACAGTTGTTAACTTGATGCTCAAGATCCTAGGAGATCAAAGATGAAATTCCAGTTATCTTCATCATCTTGTGTCTCAGACTGTAGCCCTAGCAAGAAGGTGTCTCTGCTGACTCCAGGAATCACTTAAAGTTTTATTTCCTTTTACTGTGTATCCTTTATTTTCCCCTTAAGTGTGTGTGTGTGAAAAAAGTTACTTGGAAAAGTCCTGCTTACTTCCCCATGGATATGACTTTCCTGTAGTGAAGCCCTTCCATGCTTTTAGAAAGTCAGAGGCACCTTTGCACTCAAGTGCTTTGCATTGGAAGAGCTGAGCAGATATCCCAAAGCTTGAAGGGAAGGATGGGTCCCAGGACACTTCATGCTCTGTCTTTGAGCTGCAACATGAGTGTAGCCTCAGCAAGCCCTTCTTCACCTTTCCTTTCCCTTGCCAGTGCTCAGTGAGGTTTTGCTACAAGGACTGTAGGTGAAAGGACAGAGGAAATCTCAGTACTCTGGTGAAAATTTTGAGAAGATTTATGCCTATGTGGCATTGCAAAAAAATCTTGCCTGTTGCTCCTTGCTATGTTTTAGTCACATGTATTCTTGGTCTTGCAGGCAAGATTAGTGATGGTCCTTTGTTTCTTTGGCACTTTTCTTCTACACAAATCAGGGTAATTTTGTTTAGATGTACAATTTGATAGCCTTTATTAAATACTCGTTGTTGTCTTCCTTAGTAGATTAAGAGTTAAGCCAGAACATTGTGACCTTTCTTTTTTTTTTCAGCTCTATGGTGAGCATGTGTCTTGTTGGAGGGATCTTCTTGTCTTGATTTCACCTAAGCTTCTATACCATCTGCTTCATTTTGGTGAAATGTTGTTTTCTTGAATAAAGAGTTTATTCTAAACTTCATGGATAGCCTAACCAAAACAGAAAAAAAAAAGCAGTGCTCTCCTTCAATGTGGGTGTACTTCTCTTGTTTGAAGAGCAGTAATCAGATGATTGTAGAAAGGTAAACATTGTATTACAAGGAAGCCCACCGAACTAACCAAAAAACCAAGAAAAACCCAACCAACTACATCCCACATAATTAGCTGAGGAGCAAATTAATTGTTGTGTTTAGAAAATAGAGCAGATTATTTTTCTACAATGCCTCCACTTCTGTAGTACTTGGAGCACTTAGTTGTATGCCATAGCAGTGTTGCTCAGAGGTGGGGTTTTTCTGAGCCAGAGCCAGCTTAGGTGCTTTACATAGCCTCGTTTACTTGACACTCATCATGAATAAAGAGGCAGTAATAGTTGTCTCTTCTGTATAGTGTAGGAACTATAGTGTGTTCATCGTTATTGTATACATTGCTGGAGCTCATAACAGAGGTGCAAAAACTGTCTCATGCGTCTGAAACTGTAACACAGCACAGAGATGGGCACCTTTATGATTGCCCAGATAACTGCATAAATCAAATGACAGAAGTTAATACTGAGAGCTGAATTTACTAGAATTCAATTGAATGAATAAAAGTCATGAGAAAATAAATTAGAACAAATTTCATTAGTAAAATTAAATGGACTGAGCTATAGTTCAAACTGTATAGTACCTTCAATTCACACATAACATTAACTACTACATTTTCTTCTTCAAATATGGGGAAATATAGGAAATAATGATATAATGATGATAGTGACATCTAAATCTTTCCAGTCATTCTGGGAAATGCATTTGACATTTATATGCTTACTTTTTAAAAGGGTGCTTTAAAATAATTATGGATTTCTTAGTTGGCAGTATAAAATATTTTTGAGTGTTACAGCAGAGTATGTTCTCTGTTCATATACAGTCACAAGGATTGCACTGCCAACAGTTTTATAAAATCATGGCATAAAATTTTAAGAACTAAGTCTGATTTGACCCGACTTAGTTAAACATGTTCCTTTTTGAGAACAACATTGATGTCTGTCCTCAACATCTCTTAATATCCCAAATAATTTATCTTTTTCATTTATGTTTAAGTAGGGGGTGATTGCTTTCAATGCATGAAACCTGAAAAATAATTCTGAAGTGAATCTTTCAAGTTCTGTGACAGAAGTTTAGATTGTATATTAGGAGCAATTCCTTCACTGAAAGGGTTGTCAAGCATTGGAACAGGCTGTCTAGGGAAGTGGTTGAGTTGCCATTCCTGGAGGTATTTAAAAGATGTGCAGATGTGGCTCTTAGGGACATGGTTTAGTGGTGGACTTGGCAGTGCTGGGTTAATGGTTGGGCTCAATATAAAAGGTCTTTTCCACCCAAAAAAATACAATTGTTTTCTTTTCTGAGGTTTACAGCAACAACTTTCTTTTTGTTGGGCAAATGTTCTTGTGACCTGAACACATTTGTGAAAAATATGAGTGCTTTCAATTAATTTTTATATTTCATTTTCTGTTTCTGATTTCAGATATTCCTTGTAGTTATTCATATCCAGGACCCTGTGTATAATGGGGAGAAAACTGGACCTTTCTGGTTTGACTGATGAAGAAGCTGAGCATGTGCTCCAGGTGGTTCAGCGAGATTTCAGCCTTCGTAAGAAAGAAGAAGAAAGGCTGAGGTAAGGATAAAAACATGATTAAAAATACTAGTCTGCTTTAGTTATTACAAACCAGAGAACACAGGGTTTTTTTTGTGGTGTTCTATGCATTCATAATCATTCTTGTCACAGAGGCAAGAAATATTCAAACTCCTCCACATGAATTCAATTATTGAGTGGTAATTAATTTTTGCATTTAGTCTATCCTAGATTGAACCACAGCAATGGTCTCTTAATCACCTGTGTATATCTCCTGGGTAGAGGCTAAGTAGTGTTTGACGTAGCAAAAGCAGAAATTTTATGTGAAGAGAATTTTCTGCCTGCTGTAGTCAGTTCCTTTTTTTAATTCAGAAACTTTGTCTACATACAAACATCTGAAAGTGAAGAAGTTCAACCCATCTCTTTCCTCCAAAACAGCTAATGGGATATGTTATCCATTGTATTGAGACAACTTAACTTTACTTTCAGTAGTGTGTGTACAAAATGGTTGCAAGCAGAAAAAATCCAGAAGAAAACAGGTGGAACTTGCTTGCATGGTAGCTGAGGAAATTCAGTATGTGACAAGGGGACTATGGATAGAGACTTGAATTGGTAGATGCAATATTTTTCTTGTAGTTTCAACAATATTTCCTTGAATTATTTTGCCTGATTTTTTTATTACCTTCTTGGAACACATCATTACTTATCTAGAATGCTCTGAAGTCTCTATCTGTGGTTGGCAAGTGCACATTCTCTTACTGTGCTACTCATACCTCAGGCATCATCAGTTTCTTTTTTGTTTAGTATCAAATTGAAGTCAACAGAGCAAGAAGATGACTGAAATCACCCGCAAACAAAGCATATCTACTGTGTGTGATTGAAAGTGAGAGGAATCCTGTCTCTCCTGGAACATTAGGAGAAAGAAATGTGGCTTGCAGCATGGGTCTGATTCAATTTTGGCATGCTGTGCCAGTTCTTGCTTGGGTTGGTACTGCAAGCTTGCTGCAGGGAGGACAGACTGGATGAGAATGGCACACAGAATTTTTTTTTTGACTATTTGTTGTACCATGTGTCGTTCTGATTACTTTGGTAATTTTTCACAACACAGCCAAGAGATTCTACAAACAGCTTAAGGAAGGTGAGTGTGTGAGCTTTCTCTGGCTTTTTGTACTGTGACTGGCTGTATCTTACTGGAGCAAGCACAGCACAGTTAGGAAGTGCTGGGGCATCTTGCCTGTTCTGTACAATGGATCCTGTACTGGGAGGAGGAGGGCAAAGGATGAAAGGCATGCACACAGAAAATTGACCAGAGAGCCTGGATAGACAAAATTTTTGCTGGTGTTTGTGTTTTGCCATTTTGCTGCTGAAGTTTTTGGTGAGACTTAGTTGAATGATCACAAGAAGATAATTGGTGTGAGAAGACAGCTAAAGCACTGGAAAGGTAGGAGAAGCACATAGATGCAACTCAGCTTATATAAGAGTATGTATATTTCAAATATATATGACTTTTTTCTTCTTGCAAAATTATGCCTTTTGCAAATATTAAAGTATGTTAAAGCGCTGCAAATAATGAGCTGTACTGACAAAGTTCTGAAATACAGCTGATATTTAAGATACGAAATTAAGGAGTTTTAATGACACTAAAAATTGCCAGTAAAGTTAAAAGCTTACTTCTGACTTAAAGTTATGACTTTTTTTTTTTTTTTCATTTTTAAATTGGGTTACTTTGGTTGTTTTTGGTTGTTTGGTTTTTGCCTTTTCCCCAAAATGCAGTTAAAGGAAGGGTGTAGCAACACATCTTTTTGTCTTAGTATGTTATTTAAAATGTATAAGAAACTTTTTTGATCTTGCTATAGATTAGGTTTTTCAGTCTGTAACAAAAAGAGATTAAATCTGCTTTGATGTTCTTGGCTCTATTGTGTTTGTATTTAGAACATTATCAACAGGCAAAGTTTACTGCATAATTTCACTTTAGAAATGCAACTTTGTAAAGCTTTGTAATCTTTTCTAAGATAAAAAAACTGGCATATATATATTTTTTATATGCTAGAGTTTTAGACTTCTTTTAACAAATTCAAAACCAAGGTATGTCTGAAGGTATGGTTTTGCATTTCTTTTTTTATTTCCCGTAATTAATTTAAGGTAGCATCATTAGACTTCAAACAGAACTGTTGAAGCTTTTGCGTGTGATACTTTCTTAATATAGGGTTTCTGTATAATTCTTCATATCAGAGATCGTTTTATTTTTGGGTGCTTTCCCCCACCAAGATTTAAACAGCTCTTTCATATATCTCTCTATTATACCTACTGGTATCAATCGTATCTAAAGATCAAGAAATACTTAAGGGAATATATGATAGATTTCCACTGTATAAGGAGAGCAATAAAAGCTAAAAAAACTGTGAGTGGTTGAAAAGTTCAATTTTGCTTTGCTAGTGGCAGCCAAACAGTTAACTAGCATACTGCAAGAATGAAGCTTATTTTTACTTCTAATAAATGTTTTTGAGGTAGTAAAGTAAAATAACTGTTTTAGAGGTAACATGCCAATGTTTTTTCTGATATTTCTGGTTTTACATGTTAATTTATTTTTCTGTATTCTGTAAACAAAATGACATCAGGTATGGAGAAAAGCCATACTGATCATCTGCATTTTCTACTGCAAAGCTGTTTTCAATCTCTCTGCAGTGAGAATTTTTTGCAGCAGTTCTCTAATTTGAGTCTTTCTCAGAACTTTTTCTCCTACTGTTATCAGGCAGGTTGCTGCAGGACATTTTGTGAAAAACATTTGTTGGCTAAAACCAGTTAGATAACAACAGTAAGAAAAACTGTATATGTTTAGTGATTGGAGTGGTTGGTTTATTATGCCTTATTGCTTCATCGGTTTGGTTTCTTTTCTTGCTATGGCTTTCAGCCTGATAGAAGATTAATAACATTTACTGTTCTTTGTCACTTGTTCACCCTTTATCTTTCTATTTTGATTATGTGTTCGTTTTGTTCTTTGGCAGTAGTATCATGTTTTTATTTACTCCAATGTTAGTGCAGTCACACAGAACCATTGTGGCTAAAATTATAACACAGACTTGTGAATGGATGGGCTGAGTTTACTGTAAATCAGTTGAAGTAGACAAACCAGACTGGTCTGGCCTAACTAGGAAGGTGGTTGGTTTCAGTTTCTTGGCATGTGTGCCCAGGACGACCTTGTGTACATCCCGTCTGCCACTGAATCTCTGCAGGCTGTCTCTGGCCTCCTGGGGCACTAAGAATCATGGATGGCTTTTAAGGAAGTTGATTGGACATGCTAATGTTTTGTTTCCTCATGTAAAGTCTTATTAATCTTGAATTTCAGACTTTATGCAGCTGCAGAATGTCAGCAGTGGGGAAGACTGAACTGTGTTGAGGGTTAAATGTCTAATATTTTGCTGTGTATAACCTCTTTGTCATATCTGCAGTTTGGGAGGGATTCTGTACTCTTTTTTATAATACTTATTTTTTAAAAGAAATTATAGATGAGAGCTAGTAAGAGCTTCCAAGGCCAAATGTGTATTTGTGAAGTAGATGTTTTTACATAAACAGATGTGTAAAAGTGTTTGCAGTCTTTTATTTGTTGCCTGTTCATTCAGTTTTCAAGACTGTCAAAATGTGCCACTGTTTATTCTCATCCACTGTAAGCAAAATCAAGTCCCTCTTTGGTTTTTGTATTTATGAACACACTTGTCCATTTGTTTTAGGTCAGGAATGTTGAGAAGTCAGGGTGTTTTAAATAAGTGAAATTATCATTTTACAGAAAATAATTGATGGATCATCTTATTGGGGTTGATGTTCCTGATCTGTTATGTTTTAGCTATGTGGACAGGTTAAAAAATGGCTGTTCTTATTCTGAATTTAACATTCAGAATGACTGCAAAGGGAGGAAAATTAGAAGGGCAGAAGGGTTCTGGCATAGAAAGGGCTCAGTGCTGATCAGCTGCAAATAGAGCACATGCTTTACCTGTCAGCAGCTACTTTACCTTAGGAGGCCATGGTTGGAGTGACTTAAGCTGTCTTTCTATAATCATTGGTTAACAAAAGTTTCCATCTCCACAGTGAATGCTGGATCAGCTTTTTGCATGATGGTATTCTAGTGGTAAATCTTAAAAACTTGCACTTCTCAGGGATGAAAAATGCTTCTTTGCAGACAAATGGTTCTTTTTAAACCACTGTTGTTAGTCACCTGAGAAAATGAATTTACAAAGCAAACTTACTGACCTTCTGGTGCCACATGGATATGTGATCATAGCACATTAACAACTTAATATACTTACGTGGGGTTTGCTGGAACAGCCCAAGGGAAGTGTTGAGAATTGACTGTCACCCATAGGCAGAAACATCACCATGTCTTGATGTTGTATCTTTTATAGCTGGGTTGGTGAATATCAGCCTTGCTGCCTTTATTTTTACAGTCACATTTTCAGTTGTAGTAAAGACAAACACAGCAATTCATGATCAGTTTTCCAGAGGTGTTTTATTTGCAGAAAAGAATGAGATGTCTTTGCTCACTGGAGGGCCCTCTCTCCTCTGGTTGTTCTAATTACCTTTTCAGCCAGAGAATGGGCAAGGGATTAGAACAGGGCATTGTGTAGAAGATTATGAAATGGATAAAATTGCTTTTGCCTCCTTTCTTCATTTTTGCTCCTTTTGCAGCATTCCACTGTAGGATGAGTAGGTCTGTAAAGAGGCTTCTGAAGAAGCAAATTCTCATTCCTTACAAAGCCCAAAACCCAGTTCGACACTTCCTTGTCAAACTACAGTAGACCTCAGTGTTTTTAGAGTATGTGTCATGGGTCTTGTAATGGATAAAGTATTGAATTCCTTCCAAAGCTTATTAATCAAAATATTGTTGGTGTGAGTCATATCAAAGTGGCAAAGTGCCAGAACAGACATTTGGGTAGCTATCTGTTGATTCTACATATCAGTTCTTGTTCCTCCTTCCTGTGGCAGGCTTGTATCAAATAACTTAAACTAAACAAAAAAACAAGCAAAAAAAACCCCTGTCTGTCTTCCCTCTTCTCCTTATCTCCAAGCAAAGCCATTTTATGTTTTCCTGGTGAGGAAGGAGCAGGAGATTGGTGTCATTGCATCAAACTTCAGAGTTTCAGCAGATGAACTTATGATCAATACCGTATTGCTTGAGGAGATTTCATAAGGTCAGCCTTCCTGCCCTTCATTCTGGTGAGCAGTGTGGGGGAAGCCCATTACTGTGACTCATTTTTTTTTTAAGTGTTTTATTAAAATATTTTTTATTGGGTGGTCAGTCTTCTGCTTCCTTTGCCTGCTTATTAGCTCCCTAAGGGATCCAGAGAAGGAGGCTGTAAAATCCCACTTCATGTCCCTGCTTTTGCCCATGAGGCTTGAAAGGAAGGCCACTCTGTGCTAGGGAGAATGGCTAGCATATCTTTATGGGTTGTCCTGACAGGCATGTTCTCTCCCCATGTTAAAGGTCTTAGAGCAGTTTACTCCACTTAAAAAGTTGCTCTTTGTGGATTCCCATGTTAAAACAGTTGCACACTTCTCCAGTGCCAGGTTCTGCTGAGCTGTCATAAGTTTAGCACTCATACGTCTAAAATTATTTTTAGGTGCAAGGAATGATTCATCAGAATCATAGCTGCATCTAAATACATTATTTTCCTAGTGCTTTAACTTATAAAACAAGATTAAAACGTATGTAGGGCACTACTGCTGTTTCCTGGAAGGAATGGTTTATTAACAAGATTAAGAGCAAGATGTCTTTTTTTTTATAGCTTATCACCAATTTGTTACATAATGTTCCAAGATGCAAACCTGTTTTCTAGCTCACACAGACTGTCGGGATTAAGAGTTGTCAGTAACTGCATCTGTGTACAGATGCTTTACACTGGTACTGTGTATCCCTCTCTCAACAGCTGTGTTTAATATTTTAACAGATATCCCTTAGCGGTGTTCTCAGGTCAGGATAAGTTACTTATCAAAATATGGCAACCTGGATGAATTCTGCATGAAAATCAGATAGCTAATGGTTGTTTTTGCTGCAGTCAGTGAGGATGCACTTTAAAATGCATTTAGAAACTGTTACTTGCTGCTAATTTCAGGAAATATTGATCCAAAAGTGCTGCTTGCCATGGAATAATGCCGTGTTTGGGGTTAGACAAGGAAAGAGGTATCTCAGCAATGATGCAAGGTCTTACCTCATGTGCAGTGCAGCAGCATTTTGAGTCTTTTCTGTGGTTTGCCCAAAACTCCCTGCTCTGACACCACAGGGTTCTAGTGCAAAGGTGGTGAAAGTGTAGTTTCTGCTGACTCTGACATTGACCCCTGCTTCACCTGTAAGAGGAGAAAGTGATTGCAGCTGACGAGGCAGTAGGATCTGATTTATGCTTTACAAGTGGGAAATCAGAGCACTGGAAAGAATCTGGTCTTTGAAGCAAAGAACTTTCAGGTGTTTTATGTTATATATTTGGGCCAAATTTTTTTTCTGCCTAATGGAGGAAAAAATGCCAGGGTACTTCCAAAGGGCGGGTTATCCTTAGTTGCCACTAAAACAAGTTCTATGCATCTTCCTTGTGCAAGCTTGTGACTGTGGTGGCAATGCACTGTGAGTTTCCTTGTTATTTGAGTGGCATGTAGATGCTACAGGGGAATCAGAGATGGAACTTCTCAACAAGTTCTTTTTGCCAAGTATTTGAATATAAGCAATTCCAGATGTGAGTTTCTGGCTTTTTCAAAATGTATTTACAGATGCAATTTCAACTGCGAGGAAATGCTGGTGAACTAAGCATCATCTCTCATGTTTCTTCATGCTTATGAAAAGGTGCAAAAGAAAAAGCCTAATTTTAGGGAATATTAGAGAAACTTGTATAGAAAGAAATGTCTCCTTTTAACAATTTTAATATTGATACGCCATGGGAGATGTAGCTGAAGTACATCCCACATGAACTGTGCCAAGCTTGCATAAACTGTAGGTAAGTATTTAAAGGAAGCAGCATGATATTGCAGAGATGTTATAAAACTCATTGCAGGCTTTTTTTGTGTAATTTGGTCTTCATTGTGCATTATGGCTAATCAAATTATTGGCTACATTTTAGCTAAAAGAAGTGAGTGTTCTTAGTGATAATGAATAGTTATAATGTAAAATCAATATTTAATCTCTGATGTCTCATGTATGAAGTGTCTAAGCTGGTAAACGTGACTTGTAGTCGCAATCTTCTCTCACCTGTCTGGCCCTGCAGAGCGGGAAAGGGATGTTCTCTTGCATAGGAACTCCTGTCTTTACAGTTTAGTCTGCCTTAAGTGTTGGTTTCTCTGCATGTTACTATAGCAGTACAATTGGTGGTATTTTCAAGTTATGGCAGAACATGTAAATAAACATAAGAGGAATGGCTGCATAACATATTTTATTCAGGATTTATTCTTCAAATTACAGTTTAGAGAACAGGGGTACTCTGAGTGCATTTTCATATAATGTTCACTAACTTGTAAGCAGCGTGAAGTGTTACAGTTTTGGAAGAGGTGTTGTATTTAAAGTGTGGGTTGGTTTTTGGTTTGGGGGTTTTTTATGACAGAAGGGAATGGTTTTACTGAAAGTTTCTATAGCAACCTGCTATAGGCCTGCCCTTGTCTGCACCAATCTGGATGGAACTGACTGAAGCTGCCGGGCTTCCTATCTTCATCGTCTTTGGTTCTCAACAAAATTAGAAATACTGCTCATCATTATGAATTTATCAATTCATTATCAATCTGAGCTATGACTTTTCATTTAGATGTGAAATTTGACTTGTAACCCTTTTTTTCAGAAATATGCATTATGGAAGTGTAAAAGTACACAATCAAGAAACATTGATGTCTGTGAAAGGAAAAGACTTCCGCTTCTATCTGCAGAGTAGTAACCAGAAGTTAATAATTAGAGAAGTTAATACTACCTAAGAAGTATTGTAGTATTTCAGAGAGAGTACATTTAAGGAAGTTAATATTGACTAGAAGTTGAATTTGCTGATGTTTTTGTTTCAAGTATTGTTGGTGAATCAAGGCGTAGTCTTTGCTTACTTCAAACATTTCCATGCTCTTCATAGACAATGAAATTTTTCTGGTTGTCTTTTTGTGGACCGTTCCTGTGCCCCAGTTGGAAGTAAAACCAAGAGCAGCTGTAAGAAACAGCACAGGAAGGTGACAGAGTGAAAGAGGGCTGCTGTGAAGTTGAGTTGCCCTTACCCCTGACTGTGGAGCTGTATCCTACTGTCCATGCTTTTGATTATAAAAAGGTGCATTTTGAATACTTTCAAATACTTCCTTTTTGAAGCCTATGATGAACCAAAAGCATCTTGAAATTCACATGACAAATAAATGTTCTGTGTGTGGAAGGAGTGCTTTGAGGAGGGAAGGCTGCTGTATTAGAAAGAGCAAGTTGAGTGTTTTGTTCATGTTTTATTCACTGTGGTGAAGCGTAGGGAGTATGTCACATGATCTGCCTCAAATTATTGAACCAGGAGATGTGAACACTAATAAGTGGCTTTGGTGAGTTTGTATTTACCTAACGCCTCATCTTGCAGGTTCTCTAGAACTCTTGTCTTGTGTTCTCTAGAGCTCTTGAAGCTGTGCCAGAGGAATAAGCTGTGCTAAGTGGGATGTGGTTCTTAGAAATCTGTCCTGAGTCTAGGAACCTGTGTCTTGAGAGGTCCATGGAAAGACAGCTGCTCTATAAATTACTTTTGCCAGATTCTTCACTATTATACCTCATTCCAAAGTGAACTATTGCAAACTGTAATCTTCTTGCTTTCCAGAAATGTCACTGTGTGTAGCTTAAGGGGAACTCAATTTTTAGTGTTTATAAGCATGTTCCGTTTTTATGGTGGGTTCCTAAGACTACCAGTCAACTTCTGTGAGGAATGGAGCTGACTGAGTTGAGGTGTATGTTAGAGATCACTGATCTCTATTTCAAAAATGCCAAAGTTTTCAGCATGAAGTTTTCTAAATGAAATTGGTGAACATTTTCAGCTAAAGGAAAGAGGGATATGTATGTGTGGGAGAATACCACAGATGTCAAAACGCTTTGTCAACACTTCCAAAGTATAGCTTCAGAAATATCTTTGGAGATACTTTTTAACTGTAACACATTCTGCCACTTGTTGGCTCATATTTGAAATAAAATGGATTTGCTTTTGTTACCTCTGTGAAAATAATACAAGGGGTAGTAGTAAAAATTAATATGCCAAATTTTGGATTTATAGTATTTTAGACATGCAATAATTGTCAGATATATCTCAGCTGAGGGTATTATGCAAGTTAATATACCATGAAATTTTGCTGCAATGGGTGTTGCCTAAGTATATGATCCTACCCTATGATAAATGCAAGATAATTATAATTTACCCTTGAGGGGTGCAGTAAGGATCTTCATGTTTGCCTAGGGGAAGGAACTAACATATGGGCAGTTACTACAGTCATACTTTTTACTGTAATTTAACTTGGGGTAAATTGTTAATCTGCTGTTGCCTTTATTTGCAGTTGGTATGTATTTGGCTCTGTGCCTGAGGCGAGAGCAAGTCTTTGAACTGCACACCAGAGTTGTTTTTGATTGGAATGAATTATAACTGCTCAATGTATTTGCTTTTGCCTCTTTTCCTTTATTGCTGTAATAATTTAACTCTCCTTCTAGTTGTGACTTAAAGTTCTTCTGAAAGCAGTTGAACTCAAACATAATTTTTTAAGCTTTTTCCTCTATGGTATTTACTTTACCCATTCTGCTATCCTAACTCCATAAAGGAAAATAATAAATACCTCTATAAAGCTGGTTTACAAGAGGATTAGTATCTTAGAGCATCATAATAACTCTTCGTTAATGCAGTTCTTCAGTGCATTAGAAAGATGCAAACCAAATGCTGCTTTATGGCAAATTATGTGTGGTTCTTGATATGGTGTGGATTATAATTTGGCTAGTAAGTATTGAAGGATATAGGCTGCAAATGGTGTGGTGTTTCTGCAGCACTTTCAGCTTGAAAGGATATTCTAAATTTATCTTGGTTTTGTGAAGCACATTGGAAAGGGAATGAAGCACAGAAGTCAGTGTTTGCATCTCAATCAAAAGAAGTCTAAATCAGGAAGCAATTAAAAGAGATGCCTGATGGAGGTAGCAAGGATTTAATAATTTTTTTTCTGCTGTACGGAAACCCTTTGATTGGGATTTAACAAAAGAATCTTTAATATCTCTCTTGGCTACTGTATAGCATTTGTCAGTGAGGGTGGCTGATTATGTGCTGGTGGCATCTCTCTCCTTTATCCCCTCCTCAGTTTTCATCAGTGCATGATGGACATTATGTTTTTTCTCAGAGCACAGCTCTAGGAGAGAGGGGACTGTTGTATTGTGACAGATCTGTCATTAGAGAGGTGCAGCTCATTAATGTTGCCACTGTGGTCCTATGGTTTTTATGGTTCTTGAACCTGCAGGAGGTGATGAGTTATTTGCTTCTGTTTTGATTTTGTGGTAATTTTCTTTTTCTCCTTTGCTTTCCTATCTGAGAAAATAAAAATAAACTTGTGTTCTTCTAGTGGGAATGTTGAAAATATGATGAATTTTAAAGGCTTTTTTGTAACTGCATGTAGGCTGTCAGTTATCCTGGAGATAATCCTGTGGTAATCCTTCCATTACCTTGGTCACACAAAAGAATGAATCTGTCTTTTCAATTGATGTTCCTTCAGTTGATAGCAAGATGTCACCTATGACTGTCTTTTGAAAACTTGATTTTATTGGCTTGTGGACTACTATGAAAATAGTCACATACTTGTATGGCAGGTATGGAATTTCTCTTGTTAGATAGGAGACTGTAATCTAAATAATGTCACTGGTAAAGAAATCTGCTCCATGCCCTAAAATATCATTTGAAGTTTCTATATGCCTCATAAATATTGCCTGTTGTTTTTTCACTGTTATATCATTACAGCTAGCTGAATTTAGTGCATGAAAGTGGAATGTGAATTTGTTTCATGTATAGCTAATTGATTATCTAGATAAAGAAAAAAGTAATTTTACTGTAAATTAATTAAAATTGTTGTGAAATTGTATTTCTTTTACTTTCATATTTTACGTACCTTGGTTCTTGAGAACAGTTCTTCTGTGCTAACATAAAACCTAGTTAGGTTGTCTGATTTGTGAACTGACAGATTTGTTCTATGGTAAGTGGTGAATCTGTGCAAAATTGAGTTTCTTTAAGTTCAGAAAGGAGCTTTTAAACAGTTTATATATCAGTGCAGGACTGGTGAATTTTTTGTGTCTGTGCGGGCAAAGTATATGGTAGCCTGATCATTCTTTTCTCTTCTGCCACCTGGACTTTTCCTTTTTTTTCCCTGTAAGCTTTAATGTTCTATTGTTGTTATTGTTATTATTGTTGTTGTTATAATTATTTCCATACAATACTAATAAAATCTAATATATACTAGTTTTCTACTAGCACAGTATATAATAGAATATTAATCAGTACAACCACACTAGCAAAGTGTGCTTTCAGACTGTGAGAGCAGGTGAGAAATTAGAGAAGAAGACTGCCTCTGAAATAGAAGGTTTGTAGCAAGTCAAGCATGAACTTTCACGTTTGCCATTAAGACACGCTAGACTTGCAGCTCTCCAAAGGTGCAAACTTGAGATTTGAAAAACTAGCTTAGAACTTAGTAGCCAGCTTAGCTTCAGAAAGGCTGGACACTGAGATTGAATTAACATCCGTGGTTTTGGAATAATGTTAAGCACAGAGTCTTTTGGATGGCACTTCTGTCATTGAGCTGTAAATGAGAGCTTTACTGGCTTAGATTATACCAGCTCTCTGTAAGAACTTGCTTGAAGGTGTTTTTAATGTTTTATAGTGAATCTGAGAATGTGTGACCTTTAAATTCTTTACGTTTGCCAAACTTTTAGTTTAGTTCCAGGCTGGTATTTTTATCTTTTTGCATTCTCAATAAAAATGAGGACAGAACCCAAGTATTAATAACACAAGAGGGAATAATTTTTCTTTCTAATCAAACAAAATATTATTCTAGTCCTTAGTAGAGTCTGTGATCACCAAAAATGGTTCTCCTAGCTGACAGTTCTCTCAAACTTAATTTGTCTTTAATCAATCGAGGAAGTAGTTCCAGCCACTGTAATGCAAATAATTTCTGCCCTTGGGTAGTGTAAAAAGATGCAGCGTTCCATTAATCAACTTAAGACTCAGTTTCATAAAAGGGAGGACAGCAACTCCACCATCACAGAAATTTAATTTGTGCACTTTTCGGGAGTACTCTGCTTTGACCTACATTTCTCTGGCTGAGTCGATAGCATTGGCACTTTTTATGATAACATAGACTGTTTTTCAAAGTTCCCCCCAGCCTCATGTTTACAATAGCTGAGTTAAATAAGGTAGGTTTCAGGTGCATATCAGTAATGACACCTGCTAGGAATGGCAAGTCAACAGCTCAGATTCAGCAGTTAAGTGATCTTGTAGACTATTGCATAGGAAATTCCTGGCAACAGGACTCTACATTAAAATGTTCTTTTAAGCAAACAGTCCTGGCCATATGACATCTACTTTGAATGAATTAGAGCAGAGAATAATGTTGCAAGAGGGGAATGTGATGTCAGCACTTTGATCAGAAATTATGATTTTTAAATACACATGTTATCTTGGTATTGCAAGCACTGCTGCTTTAACATCAATTATTGACATTATCATTAATCACAATTAAAGTGATGCGTAAATCAGCAGTACATAATTGTAGTGTATGTTAACAGGTGGGAATTTTAAAACTGCTATGATGCTTTTTGCATTCAGTGGAAAAATCTTCCAATACTGACGTTTGCTGCAGAATAGTAATCTTAGAAATTTGCAGAGCATTTCAATCATGTATTTGATGTCTCCACATTTAACTTGCTTAATATGGTGGCGTTTTCCTTTGGTTAGATTGCTTCGGTATTTTACACTTTGTAATGGTGATTTGGGTTGTCTGAGACAAGGGAGATTAGGAAAGAGAGAACAAGAAAACAGTGACTTCCATGATATTCTGTCTGGTGAATCTGATGTTCCCTTTAACTGCTTGTGTTGTCATGGTTTGGCTGCCTCTATTGTGGTTTTGGAGTCTAGCTCAGTTTGCTTTGCATGGATAAAACTCCTCTTCAGTACTGTGGATTTCTTTCTTCAGTCAAGCAAATATTTTAGTTTTAGATAACAGCAATTAGTATGGAGGATGTAAAGTCAAGATTTAGTCTTTTTCTTTCTGAATACTAAAAACTAAACTGTGAGGCACTACAACTCCAAGATACATATGTATTTAAGTCTTTGCATTTTTTAGTTGCCTAATGTAGCAAAACGGGAGAACAAAACAGCTTACTGTAGAGATGCTAATGGATATTAGGTTTCATGAAGCATTCAGAAAGTGGGTGACAGAAATAAAAATCACCATATCTTTTTATATGCTGCACATCTTGGAAAAACTAACATTCTCCATAGATGTCTGTGACATCATGATACATGTCAGTGCTGATTGGATCTGTCTGCTGATATGTATGATTCAGGTTGTATGGGTCTTCTCTCTTTTGGAGCTCCTCAAATGTTTCCAGGTATTCTGCTGCTTTGCAAAGTTTTAAATTGTGCTGTGTGTTCATTTTCCTACATGGCTTGTGAGCTGCTATTTACTACCTCAGGTGGATCACACATGATGTGCTTCCTAGAAAAGCATTTAAGTTTGCTTTAATAGATAAGCAAATGTTGAGAAGATTGCACATATTGTCTTAGTTTTAGAGTTTGTGACAGTAAATCCATTTCTATGGCCATAATAAATCACACAGTGGTATTTATTGCAGAACCTTTGAGTTATATAATTACTCTCTCTGTTATCAATGTCAAAAAGGCAATGAAAATACTATATTTAAACCAAGCTCATGCATAGTCCTGATGATGGGTTGTTTAAAAGTGGATGTTGCTTCCTGGCAGGAGTCATTTGACAGGGTGTCCGTTTTCCCTCCACATTATGTGAAATCTAGTGAAATTACCCAGGAAACTGACTAGAGGGAGGGCCTTGTACAGAAGGAATTTGTGCAATAAGCAGCTGCCATTAAAAGTAGAAAAGCCTGATGTTTCCTGTGTACCAGATGCCATTGGCATTGCAGTGATCCTGGCTGTTGGTTTAAAGCACTGTGGGTGTAGGAACTTTCTTCTTGTGTTGGGAAAGTCTCAACTGGCACTGGCACTAGGATTTTGTCATGTTATCCTTAGTATCCTGCCTCTTCCTTGGCTCATGAAGTATGTGGTAGGGGGAAAAAATTGCACTCTCTCACTGAAGTGAGTGTCTGTGTGTCTGTGTGTGTGTGTCTGTACAGAGGATTTAGGATGTGGTCTGGAGGCTCTTCTGTGTGATGCCAGAATGGACTCACAAATCTGTCCTACCTTGGGAAAGAGAGGAAGGCTTCACAGACTTTGGCTGACTGTGTTTTAGCAAGATGCAGCAAAGTGTGATCATGTTTGACTTAATGAAACCCTTTAATGTACACCTAGTTCAGAAAACTTGAATGTAAAAATTCTTATTTGAAGTTCCATATTTACAGTTTCTTGGTATTCTTTATCACATGCATTCTCCATCCCCTTGATGCTAACTGCAAACTTGACCGCTGCTGCAAAAGTTGAGCTGAGTTCTTTCAATTTGATTCATTGCCGTCCTTTTAAAATCCCTGAAGCATTGGTGAGATGGAAGTGTTGCTTGTGCAGCTTTTTCATCACCAGTAGGGTTGGATGACTGTGAGTAATTAGATTTTTTTGTAAAATATCGCACAAGAAGTAATAAAGCCATCTGTGTTTTCAATTTAGCAATGTTATGTCTTCAGGGCTTCTGAGGAATAAGAAGTTATATACTGATTTTCATCAAACAAATATGAATACTCACTGGGAGAGTCTGCAGCTTAAAAAAATTGGAGAGTTGTGTTTCAGCTCAAGTTAATATTTCTGCAACTGTACCTCACAAATCCACCCCTGAGATAGTAACACTTCAAGAGTTAAAATTTTAGACATATTGAGCCTTTTGTTTAGACCTGTTATTTACAGTTGTCCTAATGTTTTTAGTTTCCACGGGTTACATGCAAATCAAGTACCATTTCTCTGTCTATTAGCTAAGATGAACCTATCATATGAGAGGCTCTAGCTTTCATTATAGACCCAAATCTTAGTTAGAGAACTGGGATTTTGTCTTTCATCCATCCATTCACAGTTATCACTTCAGTGTTGATTATGAAGAACTAAATTGTCAAGTGAAAGACAATTTAAGTTGATTGCAAACATTCATGGTGTGGAAATATTCCATTTTCCCCTTCTTCAGCTGGTTTTCACTAGCATTGGCAGATAATCTGTCATTAACTTTTTTACCTAAAAGTGAATTTGTATTAAAATAGTTAACAGTGAAATAGGCTTGAAAGCCTACTTTCAAGGTCTTTGCCTACTAATGTTTGTCTTATGCAAGAAACATACAAAAAAGACAAAATCCATGTGACATTGCAGATTGTATTATAAATACTTCGAAGTTTGTTTCAAATTTCTGAACTCATCACAAAGATTTGGTAAGTAAATATGTAAAATTTAACTTTTCTTTCCTGAACACTGTATTATACTGTGACTGCTATTACTTCCAGTCCATACTGAAATATTTGTCTATACATCACGCAGTAAATTGCTGTAGGGAAAGTCACGAGTGGTGACTTAGAGTTGAAGGTGTCTCAAAGTTTATATTCTGTAGCAATTTCTCATTCAATCGTGTAACAAATACATTTTTACTGTTTGATTAAATTTAGGCTATAAAAGTTAAATGTCCTATCCTTAGTTTTGTGAAATAATAAGAGGTGGAGGAAGTGCAATTTCTCCCCCTTTCCTCCTAATTTTGTTACCAAAGGAGAATATGCTCATCCTTCCTTTTTCTTGTTGCTGCTTCCAGATGATACAACTTCATTCTCCTCTGTTTCATGCTTTGGGCAAATGCAGTGTTTGTACCTCCAGTCTGCTATACCTTTTTGCTAACAAATTTGATTACAAATGTGTTTGTTGCTTAGTTGCTGAACACAGAAATGCAGTTCAGGCTTTGTATGGATATCTGGCACTGAGGCAGTTTTCCAACATTCTGTGTAGCTGTTGTCCCTGTTAAATACATCTATGGGGGTACTTTCCCATAGGGAATAATACTGTAAAAGCTTCATTGTTCATCTGAAGGAACTTTAGATGGCTGAAGTCTATATCCTCACCAGCAAAGGACTCTTTGAAGAAGTTTATCTGCTTATATAAAAGAAATGGTTCCAAACTCAGTAGAGTAGCTAAAATACCCTTCCTGACTTGGAATGGGACGGGCATTCACTTGAATGTTCTTGAAGCCTTGCCATGGGCCAGTTTTCCATCTTGACAGAAAGAGGAGAGGGACTAATTTTCTGGGCCAAGACCCTTTTCCAGGGACAAATGAAAGCTCTGTTCACTCACTTGCATCTTCCTGTACTTCTTTCCAGCTGGTCTGGTATCATTTTATTAACTCTGAAATTAAGAGAGTGGAAGATCGTAGATGATTTAGGTAAATGATTCCCAATAACGAAGACATGGGAGAGCCTCCTTGTCTCTTACCTGTCTCTACAAACTGATAGGAGGTTGAGAACACTTGTAGAAGAGGGGCCTGTCTTGTGTTAACTTCCACATTCTCTGCCCTTCTTTGAAAGCTTTTCTTTTTCCCTACAGATCAGTGCATCCCCCTACATCCCCTACAGATTGTTGCATTGACTGGGAGATTTGACTCATAATTTTAAGCCCATCAGCATGTTTTGTTTGTGCCTCTTGCGGAAGAAATGAGTACCTGTTTTGGGCAGTAAAGCAGAGATCGGTGCAGCGGGACTGAGTGATACTAAGCGCAGCTATGCTCATAGGGCTGAAAGGGGCATATTCCCTAATAAGTCTCCTCAGGGCTTTTGAGCTCCCAGGCAGTACAAACAGGACTGAATTGTTTCTGGGGTCAAACAGATTTGTTGTGTGTGTTCCAGCATAGATGCAGTCCTAGAAAAAAACCCACATGCAATGTTCATACATGAAAGAGCCTCTCTCGCAACAGAGAACCAACTGCTTTTGTGTAAATGGTGTTTCACTGTAACTGTGTGGGAGGCGGTAAATCACCTCAGTATTGTCAACACAGGTATTAAAAATACAACCCACCCTCCAGTAAACAATTTCTCAAAAGCCTCTAGTTAAAGGTGGCAAGAGTTATTAATTTTTCTTTTTACGTCCAAAGGATAGCATTTTCTACTCTGTGTAGAAAAACAGAACCCAAAATGTTTTCTGTTCCTAGGCAAATAGAACTTTTCTTTTTAGCAGTTTTTCTGTCATCTTTCCGAAACACTTGGGGAGAATAAAAAAATACAATGTCAGTTTCTCTTTTGTGTGTGCCTCATCTTGTTCAACAAGAGCTTGAAATGTGTTGCAGTGTTAAATAATCCATTCCTGACCTAAGAAAAGTGAACTTGGCTCTTCTGAATGTAAACATTAAAACATGACTATGTTTTAAAAAATGCATATTATTGTAAGCAGTATATACAGATTTATATTGCTTGCTTTAATAATATTAGTTTGATGACAGCTATAAGTTGCTCATTCAGCTGGAAGAATAGACCTTTACAGTGTATCAGGGAAGTCTTCTGGTTTGCTGAAATCACCAGAACTGAAGTTGTGCAGTGATAATTGGTTCCAATATATTTAGCTGCCAAGTGTGTTAGGGTGGCCTTTTTTTGAAATGTGAGTCACGCATCCCTGGCAGGGATACGTGCAGGACATTTGAGAGTTATTTAAGTTCTATAAAATCTCCTGTAATCAATTTGATAGTACTTGAAGGACCATAGATGACAGAGGCATGGGTCAGAGGGAGTTCAGAAAGGTTTCTTTGTTTTGGGGAAATAAGCTTAATCTGAGTTGAGTGTGCTCTTTGTTTTTCCCTCATCCCCTGCAACTGATTTTTAACAGACTTCTGATAGAGCCTTTTACAGTAAAAGTATTCTGGGAGAGTTTTGTAGTTAGTGGAATGAAGTATTTCACAGGACAAATGCAACCTTCACACTTCTGACATGTCGGTGCAATTGCTCTTATCTCCATGAAATGTTTCTGATTGCTGTTGCAGCGCACTGCCTTGACCTCATCTCTCTCTTTCGGCTAGTCTCACTGCAGGGTTCTTTTATAAAAGTTCTTTTATAAAGGTATTCATGCTGTGTGTCTAATTCTTATCTGTTTCTGATTAATCTGTGTGTGCTGCCAGCCTCTCTCCCTTGCAGGCTTGCAGCTTTTTTTTCCTATGCATTTGGGTGTGAGTCAAGAAGCAGAAGAGGGTTGAACCTGTCCAAGGAGTGAGAAGTATTTCTCTCGTTGTAGCTGAAGGGCAGCTCTAGTACAGTGTAAATAGTGTTGCATTTCATCTGAAATTAACTCTGCTGTTAGCTGCTATGTTTATTACACCAATTCAGAATTGCTCTCAACTTTCCTCTGCCTCAGGGGAGTGTGGGGCGAAGGAACTAATTTGCTTTTGTGCATCTTTGATCCTGCTCTGAAACTGGCAGCCCTGTGCTGCCCAGAACTGTGCTGCTTCTTGGAGGTCTCCAGTCTGGCTATGACCCTTCATACAGGAATTTGAAACAGGACAGGATTGACGTAGATAGAGGAGAAGCTGGTAGCCAGTTAAGCACCCTGGGAAATAAACCTGATCCTCATCTAGTAGACTTGCAAGCTTAGCTGTGCACATACTCGACCTGAGGAAACCAGTGGTGTTCTGTGGGTACGAAGACTGTAGCTGGGCAGGGACCTTTACTTAGCCAGGGATTAGCTGGGTTCAGTGACCTGGGCTCCAGCCTCAGCCATCCTGAGATTGTGGTGCGGATTTTTTTATCTTCTTGAGTTTGAGTTAGGACTTTGGTATTTCTTGAAATAAGCTTATGTATCTGGTTTAACAAGGTTTTGTTCTTGCTCTTTGTAGTATTAATAAAAACCAAAGGTTTAATCTTGAAGACACAAGCTCTATGGAACCATGCACCCATGGAGATTTGTCAGCTTTAATCCTGTATGTGACCTTCTCAGTAGAGCATAAGAGGACTATTGTTACTGTCCTGGCTTCTACTCTTTATACATTGTTGCAATAGTTCAAGTGATTTCAACTTGAGTTTTTACCTTTTTTATGTATTAAAGAATTGTGTCAATAACCTATCAACTTTATTTTTATTTCAATGAAAAGAAGTATTTTCTGTTTGCATCACTACCCCGCAAATAAAGGCTATACAGTTAAGAAAATAAAGAAATATTGGAATAGGAGATACTGGCAGAAAGAGAGAGTTTGTCAAGCCAGAACAATTTCTTTGAGGGAATGGGCAAAAGAGGACAAATAGGTTTTCCTGTGTCAGGCTGCAGTAGAGGAAGCAAAGCAAGTCAAATTAGTGGTGCATACAGATTTATCCCTGTGTGTGTAATATGACACACTTAACATCAGTGCTAACAGCTAGAAGAATTGGGACAAAAACTTTGGGGTAATAATTATATAAATGTGTGAAGGTGTTTTTTTGGTGGGGTTTTGGCAGTAAGACCAACTGTGATCTGAATATCATTTTATGATACCTATTTTGCTACCCACTTTACTTTCATTCTATTTTCCTATTGTGATGACTTCTTACTCATCTCATTCAAGTATTTACATATTTAATACTACTTTTTTCACATTTAGCCTTTCCTTCATCAACATACTGTCTTGTTTTCTGTTAGAAATTCTAAAAGATGCCAGTCTTATAATCATGTCCTTTACGCTGTTATAAATAAGTCTAAAATTCTAAGAGCCTATATCTTTTGGGGAGCATTTTATGCATAGATATTTCTGATCTGAATGAGACTTTTATCAGACTTTTCACAGATGGAGTTGGTGATTGCATTGAACCTGTCCTTTGTTATCTATTAATTGTGGTGTTAATTTCAAAAATGAAGTGCCTATAAAAAATATGTTCAAGCTTCCTGTTATTTGTGCTTCTATTTAATATGTTGATAGTTTGTTTTTTCATCTTATTACAAAGAGTTTAAATTAATTGCTGGCACATACTGGCAGGTTCATTCCCAACTGGTTTTCAGCATTGTTTGCTCCAAAGTATTATAAAATATTAACAATTTCCAGGGGTGCCTTATCTTCTATGTTTGACAACTTCCACCCTCAGCTAATGGCATCCAAGTGCAGTGTTCTCTGGGCCGGACATGTCGTGCTAAAGTGATGCCTTTGAACCTCCAGCATCCAGATCCTGCTTTTAGAAAGGATATATTCCAAGTGACAGGTTGTCTATAAGTATATATGTTGTCCCTTTAAACTCTGCTTGGGACAGGTTCTCTACAAAGCTGCTGACCTTGGTGTGAATACATCTATAAAACATCATTTTAGAGTACAGTGTTGGAATAGCAGCTGTCGCTGAAAAATAGATGGAGGACTTGAAGTTTTTATTTTCTTCATAGTCTTCCACTGAATTTCAAACCTTTAATTTGTAATGTTTGGGAAACACTTCAAAGTGTGGCAAAAACTGTCAAAATAATTTGTTATCTTTCTAGTAAACTGAAGTGTGTGCTGCAGTAATTTACAACAGGCATAGGTGCAGCAATTGATTTGATGGGCAGTTAACCTTCTACACATCCAGTAGAACTATTACCTGACCTTTTTTTAAATTTCAGCCTCATTACATGAAGGCCACAGGAATAATGAATGGGTTTTTTATCTGTTTTTCCTCAACAAGTTGGTGTCAGCTTGTGAAGCTCCTTGTGAAGATGCAACAACAGCCCAATTTGTGGTATGTTCCCAGTGCAGTTGCTTTGGGTGAAGCTGCCATCCACCTGTGCACTGAGTGGGCTTTATTTCCTATTGTCTGTCTCAAATTGCAGCATCCCTGATCTCTTGCTTAAGTGGTAGTAATTTACTGAAGTGAAGGTCCTTTGAGTACAGTGTCCTGCAGAATCCCTCTTCCCTTGTGTGCTGGACTAGCTGGGGCAATAATGGCTGCACTACTCCCAGCACACAAAGAGTAACTTTGGCAGCAGAAGCACACCATGGTGGCTGGTGCCCCTTCTCAGAAAGGCTGGCTGTAGAAGAATGCTATCTTTTTTGGCCTTTTTTTTTAAATACATGGCTGTTAATGGCTGTCTTTCTGGCTGAAAGTATCAGGAAGCAGATCTGTTGAGTAAAACTCTTTTTTTTTCTCTCCTAGAGGTAATTTTGCAGTGAGGAGCTGTTCTTTTGGTCTGTTTGAACCTGGCTTGTATTATTCATAAAGGCTAGATTGGTTTTAATAAAGATAATTCTCTTCAAATAACATAGAAAAAAATACTCATTTATTTGGTTCAGGTTCTTCATGTTCCTGGGGCACTGGTCATGAACAATAGCTCTGATACTGTAGATTTTTCCTTTGTGTTAAATTAAATAGTCTGGATTTCTTTTTAATTTTATATTTTTATAGACTCCTTCCATAATTTAAAATGTTTTTTGTCCTTCCTCCTTCTGTATGTTGGCAAACATACAGAAAGGTAAATGCAGGCAGCATGAAGTAGCTAGCCAGCTTGAGAGGTCCAAGGTTCTTTCTCAGCTCCTTTAGGGACACATTTAGTTCTGGCTCAGACTACCTTTTTAAACTGATGAGTGTTGGGAACACTTCTCTTTTAAGCAAAGCTGATATCTTGGTGATGGAACACTTCTCTTTTAAGCAAAGCTGATATCTTGGTGATTGTGTGTATGTGTATATCTATATATGTGTCTATATATATATGTGTCTGCCCTATAGTAGAGTTTTATCAGGCTTCTGATACCAGTTGCTTCTGACTACAGCATGGGAAATAAGGGGACCTTCATACTGGAAGTACTTTGTTGAAGAGTGAGAAGTACCCTGAAGGTCATCAAGACTCCGTATCAGTAGGAGATTTCAGGAGAATCTTGAAGCTCTAGCACGAGATAGTGTAATTAAAAGCTGTCTCCCAATGTAGAATTAATTTATGACACATTCTGTGTGAATCCATGTATTTCCTGACACTTGTTTAACTGTGCAGGCATGACATCCTGTGATGCTACTTTTTTCAATAGAGTTCTCATTTGTTTTAAATTGGAAGTAAAAATAAATTTCATTGTCTGGAAGAATTCTCATCATTGTTTTTTCTATGCATTAGGCTCAGTAAATGAAGTCAGGGATGCTTCCTAGTCCTGTCTCATTAAGAGACTGTTTCAGAGAAGTGCTAAGTGTCCCTAGCTCTGATTCTTTTCCTGAGAGCTGAAAGCTCACAATGCCTGCACAGCAGATGAGGTGTATGACCTCACCTCAGTGAGGAGATGGATCCTGTAATGTTATCTTGTTCAGGAAGGGTACAAAATTGTAATAGTTGCATCTAATCTGTGGTTTCAGAAAAGTTTTGGGGTTTTTTCCCCTAAATTCTTTGGCATTATAATCAGAGGGTACTTGCAGAATAGCGTGTCCTGTACATATAGTTGGATAATAGTGCTGATGAGTTTGAGCTTAAGCAAGATGTTTTGGGTAGTCAAACAAAATTAATGATTCATTTCATGTGAGGCCTAGCACTGCTGTGGGTCTATTCCAGAAGTTTTGGTTGAATGCCCTGGGGCAGCAGGGAACATGTTTTCATATATTTGTTTCCAGATTTTTATTCCATTAATGATGAATAATTGATGACTTTAAATTTACAATGGGGAAAATCTAGTGATATTTAAACTGACATGCTGTAGCTGGATAGTTCCATTCAGATGCACTTTAACATGAAAATTGATGGATTAGAGTTACTGTATTAGGTGTTGCATTAGAGTACTCTATTAAAGCTTTGTCTTTGTGCTGTGCTTGTCCAGCTCAGGATCTCATTTTGCAAACGTCGTGGTCTTTGCCTGGCCTTTAGTTTTTGATGGATGTCTCTTCTTGTTCTCTATTTTGCCACGAGTAGCATTTGTCCTGTGAGAGTTTCATACTTGATTGATATTGTCTTATTAATTAACCTTGCCAGAGACTTATTCAATGCTGTGATTTATACTTAATATCAAAGCATAGTAAGAAAGAGGATATTTTTTTTTGTCTTTTTACTGCTAAAAGTAAGTCTCAAACGTAATTTCATTCATTTTAATTAAAGTATTGATCCAATAGTAATACCTACTCAGAATTTTGCCAATCTATATATATTGAGCCCTCTTCTAAAGAGTGCTTCATTGATGAAAACCACAGCTCGGCATTTAATAAGAATGCTGAGGTTTGAACAGCATGTGAAATTTAGAGCGCAGTTTATTCTGAAAATGATAAATTTGCAATGCTTCTTTCTTTCATAGTTGATGTTCACAAAATCATAGCATGTTTGGAAGGGGCCTCATCTTGTCCAACACTCCTACCCAAGCAGGAACACCTAAAGCCAGTCTCCCAGGGCCATGTTCAGGTCACTTTTAAATTTCTTCAAGGAAAACTCTGCAAGTGCCCTGGACAACCTGTGCCAGTACTCTCTTTATCATGGAGGTGACTGCTGTTTCCCGATGTTCAGGGGTAACTTCCTGTGTTTCAGTTTGTACCCATCACCTTTGATCTTGTCACTGGGAACCACTGAAAAAAGCCTGTCTCTCTTCTGTGTGCCCTCCTTTCAAGTATTTATGAAAAACTGATGAGATCCCCCACTGAGCTTTCTATTCTCCAGGCTGAACAGTCCCAGCTCTCCTCACAGGAGAGGTGCCCTAATCCCTACATAGTCTTAGTGGGCCTTTGCTGTACTTTTCAGTATGTCAGTCTCTCACTTGTACTGGAAGCCCACAACTGTCAGTTTCTCATGGATATTGTGAACACCCCATATGTTTCAAGGCTTGATGTCCACATTTTTTAAATCGTAGCTAATAAATGACATGATTTACCTATAGCAATGACTCGGTCTCCTGTAGGACTTTTTTTCCATTGGGAGAGGGGAATAGCAGCCACCCCCCTTAGGTGTCAGAGGGATGTCTCATATTTTGCATCTCTGGAAAGCCAGTCCCACTGACAAGATGCAGCTCTTGTGTGTGTCTGCAGGCAGGCTGACTTTTCAGGAGCCATGGTATTAGGAGGTGGTCCTTGAGGAATGATGCTGCTTTACTTAGTTATCACATTATGTATAAGAATGGATTAGGAAGAAGGGGAGCTTCCAGACCTCAACTTGCCCCCTTTTCTTTTTACTGAGGACTTAATTTCAAAGAAAAATGTACTGCAAAGACAAAAGTCATAAAGTGCCTCAAGTGGCAAACTTGCTAATAGCTTTAAGAAGACAAGACAGAGTAAACCTCTTATCAACCTAAGCTACTTGGGTGCTTCTAAACTAGAACCTTCTTGTCTCTGCAGTTGATTGGGTCTGTTGTAGAGAGCTGAGTGTATTTTTGATCCAGGTGAATGCTTGTTGCATTTGACTTGCGTTTCTAAGGATAGGTGTGGAAGAGGTCTTGTACTGGTTCAGTTTACTTTGGTCTGCTATATACTGTTACATGAGGATTAAATCAAGGTGCAGATTGTAGGTGCAGCACAGCCTCCTGTGAACTGTTTGCAGAGCTAGGACTCTGTAAGTTTGGTTTTCTGAGCTACTCTGAGCTTTTCAATAGTGATATATCCTTGTTACCCTCTATTTGTGTTTTGTTCTCTACTTTTTTTGATTTTTTTATTTAAAAAGGATCAATAATAGAAAGATTACTATAAAAGATTCCTGCTGTTGCATTCTAGAAAGTGTATGAAAATATACGCTCACGTCCTTCTCATAAAAGCAGGATCAGTGGTTCTTATAAATCTGTCTGCTCCTGGTCACTTCCAATGTGACACCCTAATCCTCCACATATGGCAGACAATCCTTTTCACAGCAACCAATTATGAAAAATATTTACTGTTCAGAACATTAATATAAGTTGGGTTTAGGCCTAATTAATTGTTGTTAATTATTAGATTTTTATTTATAGGGAACAGAATTTTAAAAGATGCTGTGAAGGTACCTTAGGCATATGTTGCTTTAACATTGGCAAGTCAGTTTGTATTGGCATTTTTTCATTTATTGAACCCCAGCTCTTTAGCTCAAGCAGCTTTCTTCAACTGCATATAATCAATGTTCTCAAAATATAAATGGTCACTTACCTGAGGTTGAATTGCAACAAATTATCCTGGAATACTAATTCATAGTGTCTGAAAGACCTACTGCAAAAGCATTTCTTTCTTGCTGAAAGAAAATAAAAACACGTTTCTCAAGTTTGGATTTGGTTGAGCTGTTTCTTGTTGGTTTGGTTATTTCTTGCTAACCAGCTGTGTTTCTATATTGAGGTTACTGGTTATTTGAACCTCTGTGATTTGTATTTTCTTGGCAGAAAAGAATTAATGTTTCACTGTGTGTCAAAAGAACTGTCTTTTAGGAGCTCAGCCTTTTATGATCTAAAAGAGCTATTTGTGCCAGACAAGCATTAGAACAGAGTTTATGTGGCAAGACCGAGCCCTGGAGATCACTGAAGAAGTAGCATTAAGAAGGGGGAACAAGATAGAAGCTTTCAATTTTAAATTTTCATTGAAAATGAAGAATTAAGTAATAGCAGTATGTATATGGTTACAAACCATGAATAAGTAAATAATTGGAGTATAGAAAATGATCTTACATGTTTTACCTATTTAGCCAAACAACACCAAGCCTACATATGTTTGGTTTGCTTGGAGGTTTTTTCCATTCAATGACTCCAATTTTGTAATAATTTCAGAGTCATAGAATGTCTTCAGTTGGAAGGGATCTTAAAGATCATCTACATCTGATCCCCCTGTCATGAGTGGGGACATCATCCACTAAATGAGGTTGCTCAAAGCCCCAGCCAAGCTGGCCTTGAACACTGCCAGGGATGGGGCATTCACAGCTTCTCTGGGCAACCTGTGAAAGTATCTCCCCCCTCCTGCCCCAATGGCAAAGAACTTCTCAATATCTGTGTTGGTTCAAAGGCTATTCCCCTTAGTCCTGTCACTCCATGTCTGTGTAAAAAGTCACTCTCCAGCTCTCTTGCAGCCCCTTTAGGTACTGAAAAGTGCTCTGAGGTCTCTCTGGAGCCTTCTCTCCTCCAGGCTGAACAGCCCCAGCGCTCTCAGCCTGTCTTCGTAGCAGAGGTGCTCCATTCCTATGATGATCTTGGTGCCTCCTCTGGACTCCCTCCAGCAGATCCATGTCCTTCCTGTGCCAGGGACCCCAGAGCTGGGTGCAGTTCTCCAGGTGGGTTCTCACCAGAGCAGAGCAGAGAGCAGAATCCCTTTCCTTGCCCTGCTGCCCATACCTCTTTGGATGGAGCCCAGGACATGTTTGGCTTTCTGGGCTGTAAGTGCACATTGCCAGGTCATGTCCAACTTCTCATCCACCAGCACACCCAAGTCCTTCTGAGCAGGGCTGCTCTCAATCCATGCTTTCCCAGCCTATATTTGTGCTTGGGATTGTCCTGACCACACGCAGGACCCTGCACTTGGCCTAGAAGAAGTTTATTCTGTTATTTAGAGGGGATGACTTAACAAACTTAGTTGTACAGGTGCACAACATAAAATTCTTTAGGGGTGAAAAAAAAAGACAAAAGGCTTGAAATTTCCAGTAATCTTTATTAATTAAAAATAGAAATGCTTTGCAATGCAAAGTCTAATCCATATTTAATCCTGTTGTGTTATAAGCACAGAATTATGTTTATCTTGCATTTAGTAGTAAGACTAAGCAAGTTTTGTCTTCATAGTTATGTCACTAGTGGAACAGTGTCTCTGAGTTTTTAAAGCCTTTATTTTTTCGGACTAGATCTTATGTGTCTTTTGTCTGAGACTGAGGAGTGATGGCTGTGAATATAGAAGCCTTTTATTCTTTGTGGAGCAATTTCAGCAGAGGAGGTAGTGGCACACTGCTACACCCTTGTTTTACTTTTGTCTACTGTTTTGAGTTACAAAAAAGTATTTTAATTTAAAAAAAGAAATAAAAGAAACAGCTAGAAGGGAGTGTGCTTGGAGTCAGGATGAATAACGTTGAAAGGTAGTGTCTCAAGTAAATGCGTCCCAATTAAGGGTAAAGTCTAAAAAGAAAAAGGCATCAGAAAGCTGAATGAAAGATCTGTTAAAAGTAAAAATGCTTCCTTCAAAAAGTGAAGGCAATATCCACTGAAGAAAATGGAAAATATGTAATCTCTGACATTTTAAAGACAAAATAACAAAAAAAAGCACTAAAGTCATAAGTACATAACAACTATTAATACATAAAAAGGAAGAAACAAGTTTGCCAGGGAGTCAGCAAAGCTAATAATTATTAAGATGATGAGACAGCACAGATGGACAATGTGATTGCAGCACAGCTAATTTATATATCTCTCATTGCAGTTCTTCTCTGAAAAACTCAAGTGTGTTCGCCCCACTAAAATATTAGACAGGAGGTTGCAATATGTTGACACTTTTTCATTATGAGGAAAGATTCTTGTGAATCAAAAACAACTATGAAAACTTCTGTGGGACTTTGTGGTTTCAGTATTTAAATGCAGATGGAATTAAACTTTGGTAAGTACCAAGCATTGTACATGGTGAAGAGGAAAAAGAACTTAAAATCCTTAACCTTTAAATTAGTAAATCAGCTGTTGCCGTTAAAGGACTTACGTCTTAGGAATTGGTTCAGTACTCAGCTGTACTGGATTATTGAATCTAGAAGGATGTTGACAATAGACTAGTAAAAGAGTAGAGAACAAATCAGAAAATTTGACTAATTCAAATGCATGAATCTCTACCACATCCACTTTTCCGTATTGCGCACTTCCCTGATGTTACAGTTATCTTTAAAATATGACAGCGGTAGTAAATGAATAGCAAAGGTTGTCATGCTTGATCAAAGGTATGGAATATTTTCTGCCTGAGGACTAAAACTTCTCAGGGAAAAAAAACAGCTGTATGGGTATAGATCAAATAGGTTTTTTAAATCCTGAGTGTAGTAAAGAGTGTGAATATAGACTTTGTTTTCATCATTTTTGCATTAATGGTGTGAGTAAGAGTACGTGGTTGAATAGGGAGGAAACAGGTTATTTAAAAAGAGCAAATGAATGAACAAGCCAACGACTCTCTTCCTTCAAAGACCTTAACCTGTTTGTACTGGTAGTGCAGCCAAGATAATCTGCAGAAAAAATGGAAGAAAAGATATGTAGGAAGAGATTATGTTCTTCATTACACCAAGAGTCACAGTTATTAAAATCAGAGTAGTCTGAAAAAAAGCACTTTGTGTCCAAAATACATCTTCCTTTTTCACCTCCCGTGCTGCATTAGCTTCTCGTATAACCAAGCTGTGGAAGTTACTATTGATTAAATAAGCATGTACATTATGTTTAAACTGCATAGTTTAAACAAAGGAAAAGCATTCTTTTAGAATGCAGATTTTCTTGCATCTGTACCAGGTTCTTCTAATGACTCCTTGTCTCTCCATGATAGTGTGAGCATTACAAGTAGATGTGTTTGTGTCAAAGGCCCAATTGTTTCATTCATTTTTAATCTTTCTGTCAGCTGTTGTGCCAGTAATGCATTTTACTGTAATCATATTTTTAGGCTTTACCTTTTAAGTTTTACAAAAATTAAGACTGATTATCCCCATTTCCAAATATGTGGCCTAGTTATTGATAAAGTCTGCATGTTCTTAAAACGCCTGGTTTTGAAAAGCTGTACAGCTTTGTACAGCATGTATGGAATTATTAGATCCATATTTACGGCTAGCTGTAGTCTGGCAAAAGCTCAGATGTTTTTTGCATGGTTTGCATCTTTTTCTTGAGAAAAACCAGTCGATTCTGAAAGACAGTCTAGCTGGCATGCCTGTTAGATGGAGTCTCTTTAGAAACGGAATTAAAGGAGTCCTACTAGTAAGCAAGGACATGAATCATCCAGTCTTTATACGAGATATAAAAAATGTTACTCTGTCAAATGGGAGAAAGATCTGCACTCTCTTTACTACATGTGAACATCTTGCAGTTAATCCTTTTTTTCTTGTACCTAAGACTGAACTAGTTTTTATTTCCATTCTGCAGTTCCCAAAACCTTCAATATATAGCCTGCAATCTTTCAGATTTCAAAGTTTGGAAATGATAGCATTCTCCACTGATAAATCTTGTAAAAATATAAATGTGGCAGTGGTATTTTAAGAATAATGAAAAAAAAGTCTTGTTTAATTAATCGCTGCCCTCCAGCTTGTCAAATTATTTTCATTACACATGAGTACTGTTAAAAAAAAAAAAACACAAATCTATTTTATTTTTCCTTCTGAAAGTTAAAATCTGACATATTTATTTCCTAAGGGGAAAAAAAGTGGGCCATTTCAATACTTTAGTTCATCAAGATGTAAAGATGAACAGTACATCTTGTTCATCCTAGTGTTTGATGGCCTATCAGATTTCAATTCACTTAATTATTTTCTACTTTTTCTGCTTATATACACACGCTTGTTCTAGTTGTTTCTGCTATTTTGTTGGTCTTTTAGACTTACTGTTTTGGTTCCTTCCCCCCCTTAATGTTTTCAGCTTTTTGACCTGTAATTATATGTGGTTTTCCTGGTTTTGAATTGTACTGTTCTTCTGCTTTACAAGAACAGCTTCTGGCTTCTGAAATGTCATGCCTTTCCTTCCTCCAATTGTTGCTTACCTCACTGAGAAATAAAGAAAATCTTAACTAGGAAATTGCTTGACCCTTTCACTCACTTGCAGATCATCATAGTTACCCATATTTTTCAGGTTGGAAAATTGCACAGCATTAGTTCTTAATTCACAGAATACTTATAAAGCTATGTGGAGTTGATAATAGTATTGTTCTGTTTGGAAAAATACATAGAAAATTAAGTCAATTATGCAAACTTTTAGTTTGATAGAAGAAATTTAAGAATTTTACTCATTCTCTCCTTACCCCTTAATACTCCCTCAAATGGGACTCACCATGTTAATGTAATTTCATTTCTTGTACCATTGACTTTATTCTGGTCTGCTCACAGCCTGAGCACCGAATGAACTGTGCCCTGGAATGGGGGCTGCTTTAGTGGCAGTTGTTGCTGCAGAGAGTGATGGCATCTTGTCCTTCAGGAGGGTGACTCAATAGGGTGTAACAAATCACATGCCCTGCTTCAGGAGGGCTGAAAAGGACCAGAACAGGGGGTGTTCAAGCAGTGTTTTGGTACACAGTCACCATATGGAGAGCAGCTGCTTGGTGACATTGTAGTTTGAAATCCATCTTTCCAATCAAATTGGATGGATGGAGCCCCTTAAAGGGAACTTAGTGTCCTCCATCACCTCTCAGGAAGAAGGGCAAACACCTCTCTGAGATGGGCACTGTCATGCTGGATGTGGACAGCTACCAAGCAGACACAGTGTGCCCAGGATCCTCATTTTCCTAGTGCATCTTCTACAAGCTCACCTCACTATTTAGTAACAAACCTGCCTTGATCTAATAGAATGGAATAGAATTCCATCCTATTAAGTGTCAGGAGAAAGTTATACTTTTACATGCCTGACATCCAGATGAGCTCCTGTTTCACGATCTCAGGGGGCAGATGGCCTGAGATGCTTTGTGGACATGATCATCTAGACAGGAGAATGTTTTGATTAAGGCCAAAATGGATTCTAGCAGTCACCATAAAGTAATGGCTCAACTACAGAAGACAGGCTTATTTCAACTGAGGTGTAGACCCCTTGACAGCTAGAGACAGCCTTGGAGCAGTCTTGTCCAGTAGAAAACTTGGTTCTGTATTGCTTGTCATTGGCTGTTCTCTTTTGTGGCAGTATTAACTCATAAGTAGGAGCTCCAGAGGCAGCATTTGATTCAAAAAACCTCCTGGACACAGGGAACTATATGTGTTGCAGTTCTCACAAAGAGAGATGTCTGTAATGACAGACATCCCTTTTCTGATAGTATAGCTGAGAGGAAATACCCCTCCCCAGACAGGCTGGAGTAGAAATAGTGTCAAAACTGAGGGAGTGAGAGGAGAAAGTTGGCATCAGCTGGGTACACACACAGTACTACAATCTCTCCCTGCTTATCCTTTCTTTTCTTTCTCATCTTTGGGGGCTCTCCCCTTTGCTTTCCTGTGCCATATTCTTCTTGGAGACCCCCAGGAGAGGTCAGACCCCAATGGACCCAAACTGAAACTGAGTCCTGCTAAGTACCAGTCAGCATCAGCATCCTCAATTAAGAGCCACTTGGATTCTGAATTTATAGGTTCTATTGATTTTTTTTTTTCCAAAACAAACTCGCAGATGTTGCCATGTGGCGCTTGAAAAAGACAAGAAGCAATCAGTGCACTATATTTAAACATTGCAATTATAAATAGACAAAACTGGTGTCTTTAAATGATTCATTGAATATAAATAATAGAGCAACTTTGACTTCTTTTTTCTGAAGGAGAAGAAACACTAAGCACTAATGCTTGACTCAAATTTTCATTTGAAAAGACACTGTCAGTACGGAGGTAATATATTTACTCTTTATTATCCTTTGTCTCAGGATCAAGATAGTTTAGCTAGACCTGGTTGGTGACTTTTGATAATTTTTAGCTGTAATTCCATAAAGCTTCAAAATTTTTACGTACCTTGGGAAGCACTGGGTGTTGGTATAAGTCTGAGAGTAAAGAGCAGCATCCTCTCCTGTCTCCCCATCTCGAGAGTTTAAATGAATGTAAATACAACAAAAAATGAAAAGGTATTTAACACTATGGTTTAGTGCTTCAAGATTTGGTTGTGAGATAAATAATTGAGTACTGAGGCCTCCCTCTACTTGAACATGAACTAATCAGTCGGTGGTTGGGGAAAAAGAAATCTATGTAACTTTTTTTTTTTTTTTTTTTAAGAAGAAAGAAACCCAACAAAAAATAGTTAAATACAGAAGTAAATTTCTGTTGTCATAAAGACTCCTACTTGTTTCTGTATCATATAATTTAAAATCTGGGGTTAAAATGTTGCAGACATACTAACTAGTACTAACTTAGTCCTCCTCTAGAGGAGAGGAGGAGAAGTTAGAGGTGAAGGGGGGTTGCTGCTGCTGTTGGAGCACAGTCCTGTTCTCTTAGACACCCCACGGGAGAAGTGCATGGAAGGGAAAGGCAGAGACCAGAAAGAGCATTCATTTCTGCAGCCAGTGCTCAATGCTGAGGACAAGTGGGAAGCATGTTTGCTCCATAACTCTGCCTGGCAAAATGTTGAGTTTGCGTCACCACGGGGCTGCTTAAGCACTGGCTTCAGTATTGCCTTGAGCTGCTGACTTGCAGCAGTGTTGTGCAGAGGAAACCATCCTTAGGTTGTACTTCTTTGAACAGACGGCATAGAGAGGGTAGGGGTGAATGAGGAATGAGAAATCTTGTTCAGGATTTAGCTGGTGCTGGTAGCTCTGAGCCTTCTCCGTTACCCTTCAGGGAGAGAAGAAAAAGATCCTATGACTTTCCTTTAAGTCATAAATGCTCTCTCAAGAGGTCAAGATTGTCCCCAGGATCACTGAAGTGTAGGTAATGAACTAGCATTCTCCAAGCAGATACTCACGGCTTCTCTTGCAACTCTTACAAATTTATGTATATTTCCAGTCAAACAGCTCATGTAGGTCAGGTGATTCAGCTCTGATGTGTTTGGTTCCAGTACCCTGCTGGCCCAGTTGAGCTGGCCCAGCAATTAATGCACAATCTTCATGTGCATTAATTGTGCATGCACGTCTTGCTGACAATGTTTGGAGAGTGCACATCTTTGCATCTTCTCAACGGACATCTTGCTGACAGTGTTTGGAGGCTGAGGTGGTACTCTCATAGCTGATAGCAAACCATCTTTGACTCTTAGGCATAAGTTAGAGGAGCTGAAATGATGGGAATGAAAGAAAATTGCAAAGATGGGATAAGCACAAAGGGGGAATGTGTTTTAGGCATGTGCCTTGCGGGTTGCAAAATATCTAGGAGTACTGTGATAACAAAATACAGACATGAATGGTAGATCATGCAATAAAATTCCCTTTAATAAGAGTACTTTCTTGTAAATTGTTACAGTACTGTAGGATGCAAAATAGTGCTTACAAAAAAAGTTAAAAAGGAAGCTGTTCCTACAGTAATTGTGGAAATCAGAAACGGAAGAATGGATGTTAGAGTTTGCTTGGCAATTTTTTGACTGGGTTCCATTTGTTTTAAAAGTTAACAGGATACATTTCTCCTAGGTTTACAGTAGCTCATATTTTTTTTTAACTTAATGAATGTAAATTACTTGTTTTTGCCAATGTCCTGATGTTTTCCATGGTCCTTGTGAAAATCAAAGCTTCTGTTTTGTTTCTTATTACTTCCTTAGTTGAGCCAGTGAATTTGGACTGCTGTTGACTCAACATATTTTGTTCCAGTTTGTTTCTTGTGGGTGTTTTATTTATTATGCAGTGTGTACTGTAATGGACACCTTTTTTTAATCGTTTGTAGTTGGAGTCTAACCCTTCTGGTCACCCAGTTTGTAAACTTTATGCAATCTTGACTTTACCTCTTTCTTAAATTTTCTTGAAACCTGCTAACAGTCTCAACCCACATAAAAAATTCTGCTCTGAGAGAAGCATCTTGCAATAAGGTAGTAAATGCAGGCAAATCCAGATTTTTTCTCCTAGATAAGAGTATTAAGATGTTCTTAGACTCAGTCTTGGGACTGTGCTGTGTCTGTTAAGAAGTGTTTCTTCAGTACAGTGATTCATTCAAGTTTCTTTCTGTTTGCATAAGTTTGTCCTTCATACCCTCCGGCTTACCATTAATTCTGTTGACAAAAATTGGTTGGTCTCTGAGTGTTCTCCAATTTTGCTAAGATAAAGAAATCTTACACATTTTAAAATTTATTAGAAATAGAAAGGCTGATTTCTGTATTTCATCCATACAGTACAAATTTTATATGTATAGGCACAATTTAAAGGTGTAGTATATCATGTTGTTTTTTGAACTAGAAGCAGTGACATTCTGTTTCTGTAGTTGCTCCTTAGACACATCAAAAACAGTGTAATTTTTCTCTATGTAGACACATGTATGATCTTGTATTACAAAGTAATGGATCATTTTTGATTGTTCCATAAGGCATTATGAATTCTCACTAAGGAGAGAAAAAGAAGTTAATTAAGCATGGTATTAAATCAAGCTGTTTATTCTTCAGTTCCATTTAGCTGAAAGGCTACTGTTAAATTTTCATGTTGGAAGTAACTTCTATTAAATTTCAGTGTGTGGTCAAGATGGATATGTAGGACTTCAGAACGAAATAATAGACTCCTTGTTCTTCATTCATACTTTTGTGGAGTAGGAATATAGTTCACCAAGGGGAAGTACAAAGTCTTGCACCTGCAGAGGAACAGCCCCAGGCACCAATATATGTTGGGGGCTGCCCAGCTGGAAAGCACCTTGTCAGAAAAGGACCTGGTGAGCACCAAGTTGAATGTGAGCCAGCAAAGTGCTCTTGCTGCAAAAAAAGGCTAATGTTATTCTGGGCTGCGTTAGCCAAAGCACTGCCAGCAGTTTTAAGGTGTCCATCCTGTTCCTCAGCACTGGTGAAGCCACACTTGGAGTGCTGGGTCCAGTCCTGGGCTCCCCAGTACCAGAGAGATATGAACATACTGGAGGGAGTCCAGTGAAGGGCCACTGAGACTATCAAGGAACTGGAGCATCTCTGCTGTTAAAAAAGGCTGAGAGAGCTGGGACTGTTCAGCCTGGAGAAGAGAAGGCTCAGGAGGGAAACGTACCAATTTTGTATAAATACCTGAAGGTAGGGTCCAAAAGAGGATGGAGCCAGGCTCCATTCAGTGCTTCCCTGTGACAAGATCTGAGGCACTGGGCACCAACTGAAATGCAGGAAGTTTTCCCTGAAAATCAGGAAAAGTTTTTTCACTCTAAGGGTGACCAAGCACTGGCACAGGTTACCCAGAGTTGTGTTTTGAATTTGCAAACCATTTTAGTAAAAGCAAAGCAGAAGTGGTAAGTAGCTAACTGGTGTTACACTCCAGATGAGTATAATGGAAAAGAACAACATAAAGAGGCAGCATCCTATTGTAATACTCTTGTATGTACTGTGGTAATATAAAGGACAGTAATGCACAGATATGTGTACAAATGTCACATTTGCTCATTCTGGGGGCTTAATTATGCAAAGCATTTTATAATTAGGAACACTGCTTCATTAAAACTAATTGCAAAATATAGAAGTTTAGAATATCATATACATTTATCACTCTTTAAGGATGAAACTACTGACAAATAATTAAAGTTGTTAAACCCCTTGCTGTAATTGGGGAGGACTGTACATTGTGATAATTAGTAAAATATGAGGCATTTTTGCTCTTTAATCACTTTAACTGAAAAAGACAGGATGCATATCTGTATATCTGAGAGCAATAGATATCACAAGAAAATCATCAGCAGAGGTACAGAGAAACTGAAAGGTACACTATGTGCATCACATTTCATGGCCATGACTTTACAAACCCTTCCTCCACAATTGTTTTCAACAGCCTTTGCCATTTACATTAGTGTTTCTATGTTTAAAGAACTAAATAATTTTAATACATCGATGACAAGGGTATAAAGCTTTTCACCAGAAGATCACAAGTTCACATTCAAATGTGAGTGGCAATGACAAAGTGGTTGCCCTCTGCTGAGCAGCCTGTCTTGGAGCGAGCTGTTGGTCCTAGCCTCGAGCTCTGTGGAAATATGCCCGTGTAACACATGGCTTGGGAGTGATCAAGCTTGCCAGAGGGTAAAAATTAAATGGGCATCTGGACAATTAATTATTCTCTGACTCATACAAAGTATGTTTAGTTTTGAAAATATGTGGTCAGAACAGCAGCTGAACCCAACTGGATTGCCTCTGAGTATTTCCTTTGCCCTGACTCTTTCTGAAGCTGAAACATGATATGAGCACAAGCTCAGAGATCTGTACATACTTCTTTAATGTAATGTATAAATGGATGTATTAACTGAGATATGTTTAGGGAGAATTAATTTTTCATGTGTTTTGCTTCAGCTAAGCTTCTCCAGTAATGTCAGCTGTAAAGATGTCCTGACTCTTATTCATAAATAAAATGTCTTGTTCATTATTATTTATAATTTAGAAAAAAAGAGCAGTTGTTTGGATGGGAGATGAGGTTTTTTTTTTCCTTTTAACTATTAATGAAGACTTTCTTGGTTTTGCCAACCCTTTCTTATAACTGTAACTCTGTGGCCAAAATGTATTCCTGTAAATGCCTCTTACACACTTTTTAATCTGATAAAAATATCCATTGGCATGATTGAGGAGTACTGGAAAAATTCAGGGTTAAAATTGGCTTTTGTTGGTACAACTAAAGTCTTGAAAAAAAAGACAAAGCTTTTTAACATTATATTTTTGTGCCTCTCACTTGTATTTCAAGTGTTTTTGGTGTTTATTTTGTTTGGTTGGTTTTTTGTGGGTTTTTTTTTCAATTTTTTTAAAGCAACTAGAAAGATTCTGTTGTGAAGCTCCTAGTACATTTCAGGTTATGTGCTTTTCTCCCTTTATTATAGGCTAATAATCTTGCCCTATGGTCAATACCTAGATAAAGGTTCTCAAGCCTTCAGTTGAGAAGGCAAAGAGCTTTTGTGGAATCTTTTAACTGTCTCATCATTTGATAGATTTGGGGGTATTAATTGTGTTCATTCTTTTGCTTCATAATGCTTCCTACATCTCACTGGTACAAAAAGCTTCAGGTCTCCCTTGGCCCTGTCTAGTTACCAAAGAAAGCATCCTTTTTAGTCTCTTCTCTTACCCTAACAGCTTCAAGTTGTAGTAGTGAATATGTTTACTCTAAAAGTCTACTATATTTTAAGAATACGGTAAAATGTAGATAATAGAATTTAAAGAGCAGAACTACAGGGCTAGCATTCTGAGTGATTTACCCCTCTCTCCTGAACTAATTAAATTTCCTCTTTGCTATCACAGTAGCCTTCAGGACCAGAGAAATCTCTTGTCTTGAAATCCTGACGAAGTGAAGAACATCTTTCTTCATTTTCTTTTCCTAGTGGCTGTTTTAGCACTTGCTTTGTAGGATTTCTCTTTTTCACGTGCTGGTTTCATCTTTTCTTGTGCATCCTACAAGATCTGTTCCTTGATCTTTGATACTGTATGTCCAATTGTAGGACTGCTGGTTTTTTGCTGGTAATGAGTTGATCCATACCTTGGACCTGTCTCCCTTTTTGATCAAACTCAGCCTTCATCCCACCTGAAAAAACAAAAAAAAATTCAGTGGGACACTAACTACCTATTTGTGGCTAAAACAGTGCTCCTAAACTTTGCTTGGCCTGCCTTCTGCTACCCCTCTCATTGCCAGAGATGAACTCATCATTCAGCCCATCACTTTGAATCTGTAATCTGAGTGTCAGCCTTGACTGGAACTTTTAGGTCCTGGCCTCTGAGCTGTACCAAAAGTCCACAGAATATCAGCTAGTTGAGTTTCTAAATTGAGCTCTCTTTTCTGTCTACCTTGAGAACTGCAGGTCATGTCATGATTACTTACATTATGATTTTATCTGTCCACTCTCCATGCCTGTTGCCTCACATGCTTCAAACATTCAGCAGCTCACTTGGCTTGTCACTTCCTTTTGAGTTTTTCAGAGCTGCGCAAGTCAGATTCCTTGTCCTTTTTTCACAATATCTTCAGCAGAAGTACCTTTTATGATTAGCTAAGGTTGATCCCTGTTAAAACTCTGCCAGTTATGTCAGCCTCTGCTTCTTAAACCTTCACTGTCCTGTAGCATATGTACTTCTTTCCTTCCAATGGAACCTGGCCTACTGCTCTGAATCAGAAGTTCTGTGTGTCTTGAATTGCTCATGTTTCTAAAAGGACTTGAAATTTGCAAAATTTTTGTTTGTTCACGGCATTTGATATCTAATGTATTAATCCTCTTATTTTTGTCATCTCCAAATAAAGTCTTCTTTGGCTTGCCTTGTCTTATTTGTTTTTACTTCCAATGCATGGCCAGATGTCTGGAGAGCATGTGGGAAGCAGCTGAAGGATCACTTTTCCTCTCAAGGCCGGGAGGTGCAGCAATGGCTCATCCAGTTCAGGATTGTTCTGACAGCCAGACATATCAGGAGTGAATGGTTTCTTTTGACTTCACTGGACTACCATGAATTTATCCCTTTACTCCATGCCCACTACATGTCTGACTTCCTGATATCGAATAGGAATTTCCTGTCACAGGTTTCCTGTGATACGCATAGGTCCAAGATGGTGATAGCTTCTCTGTTCTTTGTGTAGCCAAGCTGTTCTGTGTCCTGTGTGTACAAGTAAAGGTCTAGAGGGTTGGTGCTTTTGTTACATTGAACTTGTCATCCATGCTGTGGGTATGTTTTTGACTTGAACTGAATGTCTGTTTCATGACTGCTTGTAATTTGGTGATTATGGCACTTATGGGCCAATAAAACACTGTTATCATCTTGCAGTAACTGTCAGCACAATATTACTTACATTCCTTTAAAATCTTGCTATTACTTTATTTTAAAAGTCAATATCTTTTTCAGTGATTATATCCTTTCTTATAAACTGTAAAATCAGTGTTTCTATCACAGAAGTAAATGTTAAAGTGCTGATTGGTTTTGAGGACAGTCCCCCATGTGTTCCTAATTTTTTTTTTCTCTTCTATAAGCAGTAGTTGACAGCATACTTTTGTATTGCAAATGTGAATTCACATATCCTAGAGAGACTAATTATTTCTAACTCTTTGAAATTAATATAGGTATCAGTATTTTTAATGCTGTTGCTGATTCCAGAGGCTTTAGCAGATTGTGATCCTTATTTAGTTTGGGCTTTATCCATGCAGAGAAAGAGAAAAGATTGTCATCCAACATTTTGACTATTCCAGCATGAAAAAAACACCAAACCACTATGGCCAAATTTGTAATATACAAGGCACTGAACACAGGGATGCACATACTTTTTTTTTTTTTTTCCTGATTCAGTGCATGACAATTATGATGGAATTGGAGAAAAGAGTTAAGGGCACAAAATCAGGCAGAAATTAAGATCCTGGGGGTTGATTTTGCTTGTTGACATGCGGCTTCCAAAATGCTGAAAGCAATGACTAGAAATTATATGTGTAAGGGGTTAATTTTTTAAGGAAAACGCATGTTAAAATAAAGAAGTTAAATGGAAATAGTTTATTCCGTGAAGATGCTCCTTATTGGGCACAAAACCAGTAATTTCCAAGTGGATATGCTTTAGTATCTGGTATTTTCAAGGGAGGTATTTCAGTGATGCTCATTTGAGAATAGTGCAAGAGAGAAAGATAAAATAGCTGAGATTTACAGTTGTGGTCTGCTGAATTTTTATTATTTGATTCATCAAAGCTGAGCCTAGACAGTTTCCAAAATGTGCTTGTTCTAAGTCTGCTGCTGTGTCTCAGCTGAATCCTTGTAGTTAAATATAATTTTTTATTGCATTAATTAGGGTATTTTGCAGACTACAAAGACCAAATGAACCAAACCACAAATTTCCAAATATAGCTATTCCAATGAAAATTAAAGACTAGTCTGCCAATTTGCATTCACCTTTTATTTGGCTTTTCATTATGCAGTGAAATGTTTTCTATTTATTTTCTCATACCTGTAACATGCTCTAGTCATAAATTATGCTTCATTTGTCTGGATTAAAGTAGGGATGTCTTTTACTATGGCAAAGAGAACAATGAACAAGCTGGAAAATATACATCTAAACAAATTCGATTTTTCACCTATCTGCAAACACAATTATTAATTTAACTGAAGGAAATGTTACTAAAGCAATTCACAAACTACTGTGACAGAATCTTTAGTGCTGAGTTCAGTTATTCCAGAAGTTATGTGTATTTTGAAATCTGAACATATTCTAAGGTGTCCAAAATACAACCTTTAAGATACTCTGAATTAGACTGTCTAGGAATGATATCTGAAGTCAGTCAACTGTATCTTGTGTCACTTTGAAATATTGAATACAAAAGCTCTGAAATTAAAAGAAGATTCATTGAAGTTATATAGTGTGACATTTGATAAATGGGGAAAAAAATCTTCTGCCTGGTGTAAGGAATGTGCTCCTACTAGTTTGCAATGTCTCTGCATTTAAAGTATAGTGGAATGTAAGTGATAAACTTTTTGTGTTACCACTTCAAAATGGGGGTTACTTTTCAAATGTAAATACAATTTTCAATTTTACTGTATGAAGCAATCCCAAGGGTTGACATTGAAATTTTCAGAGGCAGAAAATCAGAAAAAAATTATCAATAATTTCCTGGTTTACCTCTGTGTGAAACATTGCTCGTAGTTGTTTATTTTTCATGCCTGCTCAGTCATTTTCCTCACTATACACACAGTCCTAATGTTTGGATGCTCAACTAGTTTTTGAAGTGAGAATGAAGGCTTTACTTGGGTGGTTAAGTATGAGAGATAGAAAACTATCCAGGTGTACATGTCAGCATGCAGCTGATGTGTTCTTAGGGGAAAAATCCTTGAGATACCTTAAATATGTGAGTGCTGATGGATGCATTCCTTTCCTATGAAAAGACGGGAGAGGGAGCTGCTATGTTTGTTGCACAATTCTGTTTTCTTCAAAAATTATAAACTTTCAGGATATACTTGAGAGAAAAAGAAATTTTGATGAGATACATTTGGATGTGCAGTTTTATTCTGAGGGATGATGCTTTTTAAAGCAAAGAACCTCTTAACAAGGAATAACCATGCTTATTTCAGAAAGCGTTTTGAAAGTTGGGTGCTACAGGACCTCATCTGAGTCTGTATGCTGTGGCTACCACAGCAGTTATGAAAGGACTAAATGTGAAAGCCTTCCCATTTTTAAATAGGAGAATGTTATTGGCAAGTGACAGTCTCCTTGAATCAGGATTGTTCTTAATTTCCTTGATGGGTTCTATTTGTTACGTTCAGCACCCCCACCCAATCTACTTATTGCACAAACTTTATTCCTTTCCCTGCCTCTGAATTTTAGCCTTTTAAAAACATGCCAAATACATACTGTAAACATTTCATTTTAAAAAAGATGAAGAGACATCAAAGGGATCTTAGGGAATCAGCCTTTTTTTCTAGGCTTAGTAATTTTTATTAGGTAAATATTCTTTTTTATATTCTTAATTTCTTGATCTCAGATCATTCCAATTTCTGCTGCTGACTGTATCCTGTATTACTGCAAAAGAGTACCTTAGCCTGGTTTAATAAGCTCAGCTGAGACCTTCCCTGTGTAAAGAAGGGTGATTTCAGGTGTTTTTCAGGCTGTTACTCTGTCAATGCTTTGTGATTTTGCAATACTATTGAAAATATTGTTGCCTTGTACTCAGCTTTTGCTACTCTTCTGGGACTGCTCTACCACCGTCCTCATCCTGTGTTTGCACAGTAGATTCTCTCTGTGTAAGTCTCCAGCCTTGGATTTGTCCCTTACTGAATTTCACAAAGGTTCCTTTTCAGCCAATTTACCAATAATCTCGATTATTTTGAGTTTCTTCTGACTGCCTTTGTCATCTGCAAACAAACATATTCTTTCTTCAACCTCATTAATTAACAGTGAAGAGCTGGCAGTGCCACTTCATCTTTTTCCATTTTGAGGGATCCATTGATAGCTCCTCCTTGTCTAACTGTGCAGCACAGATTAGTTCGACCTTATTTTTAGTGGTTTTTATAAATGACATTTAAATATTTAGCTTGTAAAGTTTTCATTAGAGGTAAATGAGAAGCTTTTTTTGAAGGTCAGTGAAAAGCTCAGTTAGTTCTTTCTGTAATAAAACCTTGTAAAAACAGGTTTTTCTGGCAGATGCAGTTACTGTAAATTGCATAAGGGGAGCTGATTAGGTTAGATTTTGCTGCAGCTTGATTGCACTTAAATAGGACATGGTAAAAGAATTAAACTGTAGCCACGATTTCTTTATTCTGTTAGAAGCTGGGTTGCCTGTTACTGAAGCGCATTATTTATAAAACTGACTGACTAATCTACATCACCCCATTCACTCAGATGGGTAAGGTGCTGAAGTATTTAGTGATGTAATATGGGAGACCCTATGAACTGAAGCAGCTCTGCCTCCATGTTTCTCACACTCATAAGAACTCCTCAGTCCCTACATTAGCCTTACACAGCAGCCTAGATTGCATGTGTGGTTTCACAGAAAAAAGGAAATCCCATGACCAGACGTGAGGTAGAGTTTATACAGAAAACTTTGATGTCTGAGCTTTGGGAAATCTGTTTGTCCCACACCCGTTACACATACTTGAGATCCTTACTTCCATTGATTTCCGTGAGTTGAATGTCTAAATGCCTTCGAAGGGCCAAGCCTGACCATGTATTTTGAGTAGTTGGAGTTATTGGAAGGCTGTGCTCAGCACAGACAGGGGGCTCCCTGCTGTTGCAGGCAGTGATTATTACTGATCACATCACCATGTTTATCTGAGTAAAATCAGAGCCTCCAAAACAGAATTGGCATTCAAGTGTCTCCTCACCTTCACAGCACCTCTGAATACATTAAAGAAGATGGTTGCCTGAATCATACAGACTGTGTAGTACCCTAACACTAAAATAAGTAAGGACAAAGATGCTAAATGGCAATCAGGTGTCAAGGTGTCAAGGTCTTCTGGCTTATGAAAAGTTAAACAAGATGCTGGGTTTGACTTCACTATAGACTTCGGTGCTTAAATTGTCTCATCAAATTCTAGTCCCTGGTTTTCTTTAACTTGTATGTTTTCTGATACATACTAAGGGATATCCAATATACCTATATGTTCTCTCCACATTATTAAACATCAGATTTGCTCACAAAAGGGTTTCTCCTTCCCATATAATTATTTATGCTTCTTTTTCTTTCATAAACTCTTTAGGGATTTTTAGATAGAGAAGGAGTCTCAGTCTACCACTAGCCTTCAAAATGTTTTTTCTGGACATGATAGTCAAATTTGTGTAATAGTAGATTGCTTTCAATACTACCCTGGAAAGCCTTCCTTCACTTCCTCATTCTTCATAATGTTCATATTCCTTCCTTTTCCCATCAGGTTGAATTGACTGGTACCTTCATCACATAAAGAATGAGTGTGTGGGGGTTTTATCCTTCTATATTTTATGAAATGTGCATTTGATGCAAACTATTTCAAATTTTTTGGGAGGTCCTGCAGAGGCAGCTTTCTTCTGAAACTGCATTTGACTTCTGCTGTGTATTACAGCCCTATGTATTCCACTGTGAAAAATGTTGAAGACTTGGATAATTTATTTGTAGTCCCTTAAACTCAGGTTTAGGATAAGGTTTTGCCTACTGTTTTTTGAGATTTTTGTGTCTTGAATGAATTCTCTGGTTTGTATTGGCTTTGCTCCAAGCCAGTGAAGTTGCCTTTGCTACAGGTGATTTCTTTCAATATCACCATACTGCTAGTTAGCATGCTGGAATTATGAAGTATCACCTTTGTGACTACAGGAAAACACAGCAGCAGTGAACATAGATCGTTTTGTTTCTGTAGCTTTTATTCAATAATATTTTAGTTAATTATAATTTCGGGAAAGATGTCTTGCCTGCAAGCACAATTCACTTGTCTGCGTAATTTAATTAATAGTTAATGATATCAGGATCCCTAAATAATTAAATTATGTAACCACGTTTGTGTGTAAATTATTCTTTGTAACTGACATTTTAACACTGATAGCCTCAGGTAATAAGAGCGATTTTCTGTATTTTCAGCAGCCTTCTTGTTAAGGCTCAGGAACCGATTTCCCCCTCCTGCTGAAAGTGATAGGTGGATGAAAGTGATTGGCTGGATACCACTGTGGGTTTAAAGAAAACAGTTGGAATCAATGAAATTCCCCAGTCTGGAAACAACAGGATGCTTTTTTTGAGTGGCAAGAGCTGGCTGCGTGCTATTTGTGCAGGGACTTAGCCCCTCTCTGTGCTGGCATCTGCTTCCCTGCCTGCATTACTTTTTCTTATTTCCTTTTAAAGCTGTGTAGTCTTTGGTAAACACCAGAGTTTTCTATGTATCTCACTTTAGTATGTATTTAATCTTGAATTGCTTTAGCATCTGCATACTCTAGTCTGCAGTCTGTGCAACCTTTTATGCATCTCTGAGACTTCATGATAGCCAGATAAATTTAGGGGTGCAGGTCAAAAGACAAGTGGAGGCCAGAAGACAAGAGGAGGCCAGAAGACAAGAAGTGACTTGTCAGATGTTGCATAGGAGCTTTACATATTGCAGGTCACTACCTCTGGTGGCCAAGCCTTAGCTCAAGCTCTCAGCTTGTGTTGCTTCTGCATAATTGTCCTGAAACAACCATTTCCAAGGTACTGAGTTTTCCACAGTGTGGAATAGAGTGCAAAATATGTAGCTGAGAGATGTGTTATGATAATGATGGTGCTGTCCTTTGGACTTTAGAAGTATTAATAATAAATTCTTTCAGTAACTGGTTTAAACAGGCCATAAAATATGGGTTTTTCTACCTCTTTAGTTGCGTGTATGTGTGCACAGAGAAGTTACAGCACAGATCATTCACAGAAGTAACCTGTTTTGCCTGTCTCTGTTTCAGATCTGTTTTTATGTACTGCTTTCATTTCAAGGTCCTGAATAGCACTGCTTGTTTGTGAAATTGTGCATATCCTGTATCTTAAATTTCTAGTGTATCTAAATTTGTACCCTCCTAATGAAAGTGTCATAAATAAGCATTCTTTAGAGACCTGGCACATTATGGATGTAAAACCAGATAGAGCCAAGCTTGGAGTGTAAAAATTTGTGATATAATGCTTGATGCTTTTATACCAAAAAAAGAAACCATAAAAAACCCCAACCATAAAACACCCACCATAAAAGCTAACTTTCCTTAGGATTTTTGACTCATAACATTTTTTCTCTTTATGTTATCATATAAATTTTCTAACCTAGCTCTCATGATAGTGGAGTAATTGGTATTTTGAAAATTAATATTTAATGTTTCGATTTGTTCTGCATTCAGGATTTATTTGTTAACTGTGAAACATAAAAAGAAACATAGTGGCATAAAGATTATTAAACCGGAAAGAATTTCACAATTGTTTCATTTTAGACCTTGTGACTGTTTAGCTGCAGATCTTTTTTCTTCTTTTTTTAAAATTTTTTCCCCTTTCTCTAAGATGAGTACATGTTTTTATTTTTAAACTTCTGTAAGTCTGGAATTTCAACATTGTCTGGGTCACCTTGCATGGAACTGTGCAAAATATTCATAGTAATATTGATTGGGAGGAGAAGAATCTAATTTCAAAGTAACTAGAAAGAAAAATTATTAGCAGGGATTTAATTTAATTCTGAGAGATCAATTGTTGCAGTGGTAATAAAGGGGAAGCTATCACTCTGTATTATATTGTACAGCAGCTTTCCCTGAAATGCCCTGGAACCACATTGGAATGGGGGTGTTGTGTGCCATCAGCTCAATGTGGAGGAAATGCAAGTCTGAAGTGAATGTAGGGTGGATTCGCTGGTTTGAATAAAGAGGAGTGAATATTTCTTACTGGTTTGCCACGTGTCCTGATATGTAGATGTATTCAGTGAGAGTGTATATGGCAAATATCCCGTCTCTTCAGAGGTGTGTACTACAGGAGAAAAAGTGAGCAAGCAAATGAATATGGCAAAGCCAAAAGGGACAGAATTTCCTAAAAGTCAAAGACATTGGGAAGTTGGGCTTTTGTAAAGGTAAAAACAGGTAGAGGGCAGCTGGTTTTGCCCCTTAAGGTTGAAGATGTTTTGGACTGAAGTACAGGGGTGAACTGTGTGGGTGGGAGGACAGTTCAGGCCTGTGAATGGTGAGAACCTCCATCCTCCCTCAGCATCCTTCCCTGTGAGCTACAGAGGAGAAGAGGAAGTGAGCCAGCTATGTCTTTGGGAAGGTCCATGGGCAGTTCTTTTCATCATATTTCTTGTCTTCTTTTTTCTACCCTGTGCACCCCCATGTGGTTTAGGGCTATGCAGACATGGAGCAAGCATGGAATTACCATAGGACAGCTTCATGTGTTCCTCCTCTCCTTCCCAAGATTTTTGAACCACTCATAAGATTCCTGTTACAGAAAAAGTAGTTTTTCATTATTCCTGGGTACATAGTGTACTCAGAGCTATCTAGCATTGATATACATTATTCAGACTCTATAATGGCAAGCAACCAGCAATGTACGTAATCATAAGATCAAAGAGACTTGGAAAACAGCAGAAAAGAGGCTGTTTCCTCATTAACTTTAGAGATAAGGATACAGGCAGAAGTTGAAATAAACTTTTTTCATTAGGGAAAGAAATTATTGCCTGCAGAGGATCCCAACTGTTTGCTTAATACTGCCAGGCTTTAAAGTGCTTGCAGGGCTTGTGTTCTGTGCACCTATTTCCTTCATAATGCGCCTTCCTTGTATAGATAATCTCTGTGAGAAGGGGACAGGGTGACCCAGAAACAAGGCAGCTCTGGCCTTGGGAGAGCTCGGAGAACATTGTGAGCCCTCTGACCAAGTGGTTGTGTGTGCCTTGGCAAGTTAATGCTCTTTGTTTCTCAATGCTTTGCCTGGGCTGGCAGGGCAGGCAAGGCCAGTTAGCAGCACAGTTAAGGTTTCTCACTGTAGATATGTACAGTGCCTAGTAGAGCATATTCCTCATTGCAAAAGGCCTCAGTGCCAGACAGAGCACATGTTGTGAGCTGTGCAAAACACACAGTTTCAAACAGACCCTCCTGGACTCGTAGTGCGACGCAGCTTTATGAATAAGAAAATCAACACTCAGTAATGTTTTCAATACTCCAAACTTCAATTTCATTACTTTGATCTTTTGAGTAAATCCCCAAATGACAAAAGTTTATGGTGGCTAACTGTAGTGGAGGGAGGCAGTGGGATAATATGCTGGTTAACTAAACAAATGTTGTAAAAATGTGCAGTATTTTCCATGATTAAAGATTCTAATTCTATTCTCCCAGGTAAACTTTTCAGACGTGTGTTTTTTGATTACTCAAGAGAATGGAATTGTAGTTAAGCAATATTAAAAAATGCATATTATGTACCTAATAGTCCAACACTGTTGAATGTACATATTTACATTTCCACAGATTTTTTTTTTCCTGAGTTTGTAATGTTAATAACTTCTGAATTATTAGGTATTTTGGATGTTTTCTACTGAAAGAAGCATAAGGTTTTTTAATGGCAAATGTAGAAATAAAACTGCAGTCCTAAAAGAGGATTCTTTTTCAGCTGAGTTCATTCTTGTGTAATCTAAGACCTGTACATTACCCTGTCTTTGTTTTTCCCTTTCTGGGACAGCCAGCACTATTGATGGATATTCTGGAAATATGCAAAAGGGTATCTCCCAAGCTGGATATCTCCCAATAGTTTAGGAAAACAGTTTAATCACACACAGAAACTCAGACGTAGTCATATGGAAAAGTCCATATTTGGTGCTTCCATTGACTGTGTGGAAGTGTTGCATCCTCCAAGTCAGCTCTCTTTCCACAGTTATTGAATCACAATATCACAACTCAGAGCTAAGTTTTTATTCCATGCTGTTACCCAAAAACAACAAAAAAGTGAGATCGAATGATAATCTAAACTGTATAATAATTTATTATTGAACATAATGGGAGCTCTCATTTTCCCTCCAAAGTAAATATTTTAAAACATGCAACAACCCAAATTCAAATGATCATATTTGCCTTATTAAGATGACATTTGCATGAAGTTCAACACTCTTTCAATAGTTTTTAAATGGAGTAATGACAGCGATAAAGTCTCATGGTTTTAGTGGGTCATAAGACTACTGAGTATCTAATGTGGTAATCAGTATGTTAACTCCATGATCTTTTTTCTACTTTGTTGGTAAGCAAAGATGAGCAGGTTAATATTTCAAGTGCAAAGTTCAACTATTCATGATGCAAGAGATGGGAGATTTCCATGAAGAATCAAATCTGCTTTATCTGTCAGTGCCAGTGATTTGTATTCCATGTTCAGGCACTGAGCATTCCTCCTGGTTTATGTGTTTGTACATAATGCGCTCAAAAGGCTGAAAGCCCTCAAGTGTTCAGTGAGGACTCAAAACACAGCAGCAATACCTTATTTTGATTGTACAAAGCTCTACTGCTAAGCAAGTCAATACAGAATCAGCCTTTACATATGGATAGAATGTGGTGGAGCAAAAAGCATATAAACCCTTGCTAAACACAGTAGAAAATCAGGAAAATTAAAATGTTACTATCTTTACCATTTATATTTTAGAGAATTTTGTTATCTTGCATTTGATCAAAAACCGTTTAATTAGGTTTTCTATTTTACAATTAATTCCATTTGTTTATGTGCTTGCTTTAAAGTTGTTTTAGGTTCTGTCTGGCCTCTGCTGTAGTCTTTTTGGGTGTCTCCTACCTTACCCAGGAAAGTTACAGCCTGTGTCACTGCAACCTTGGAGAACCCGAGGAACCTTTATTGTTTATCCCCTTAATGGTCGCATTTCATAGCTGGATGCTAAGGGTAATAAGGTGATGTAGTTGAAGCCCTAATGTATTCAGGAAGGACTTTCTGAAGATGAATGTGTGACCTCTTCAAGCCTGGAAAAAGCTACAGCTCCTGTGCGAGAGAGAGTCTTGTGCAAGAAGAGGAAGGAAGGAACAGGCGTCAGAGAGGCTGATCTAGACACACTGTGGGAGCAGGGCTAAATATGCTGCACTCAGGCAACTCAGCCTTCACACCCTTGTAGGTATTGCCCTGAATGCTGCCCCAGCTGGGCTCCTTTTCTGATGCTTGTCCATTCTGAGTTTCTAAACTGGTTGCTGTCCTACTTGATAATGGAGAAAAATGCATGCCCTCATAAAAGATGATTAAATGCCCTCTACCTCTCTGAGAGACATTCCAGTATATAAATTTAAAGGGATTGTCACAAAAGCCTTACATTTTGTTATCAAGTCAGATAAATTTCCATGCTTCTACGTCTTCATAAATGTAGCTTGAGATTTTTGAACTCACTGAATGTTTGATTATATAAATAGTCCTTTTCGAGGTTCTTTTAATAAGCAATAGCTAAAGTTTATTTCTATGAGAGATTTATACTTCTTGCCCAGATGTTGCCAATTTTTTACTAACTTGCGCGGAAGTGAAAAACTCTGTTTTTCAGCCCTAAATAGCAAGATCACAAGACTTAGAGCATATTTTTATTAAAAGAGGATACCTTTAATAAAAGTACTTTTTCTTTTTTTTTCTCCAAGAAAAGAATGATTTCAGTGTATGCTTGTGAGATATTTAATAAAAGAACACTGTGAAACTGTCTAGGAGATTAATGCAAGCCCTAAGGCTTATTTCTTTACTTGAAAAGTAAAGCAGCATTTCTTGAAAATGTATTATTCTGTCTTCGTAGTGATAGGGAGACTATCCACAAAGTGCTTGTTAAAAATAAAATGAGACTTCATTTTTCTCTCCAAGCAATTTGAAATGAAAGAAGTTTGAAGCTCACCAGAAGTACTTTATATAATCAAATTTGAGAGATTGTTTATTCCTGTATGGCAACAACAACATCCACATATTCAGGGTTCATGGAGCTGTATGTTTGTCTCATAATGGCAAGACCAGATCCATCATGTAAAGTGTTGCGAGGTCATTCAGCAAACAAGTTTAAGAGTTGCAAAAGCAATGTGTAATTTCAGAAGTAATTTTCTATACTTGTATATCTGGATGTTATGAGTATTCTCTGCACTTGTGAGTGATTAGCTACAGCTTACACTATTTTGAAAAAGATGAGAATGTCTGCATGCTTATCAAAGGAGAGCATGCTGATTTTTCTCTTGTGTGTGGGTTTCTTTCTTACTGACACTCATACCATGATTACTTAGTATATACTGTATTTTCAGTGATGTTGTGGAGCCTAGACCTATCACCTTGACCTGAGATACATAACACTTTTAGGATGTGGAAACAGTGTAAGGTTCTTCTAAAGCAAATTTTAAAACCTGAACCAAACAACAAAAGTCCTCACAATAAGTTCCAATCTCTGCTGTTATTTAAATAGCAATATTTTACCCATCTATGGCATGGTATTTATTCTGTTTTATTAAAATCAGTTTTCCTTTTGTTGGGGGCTGCTGTGTGTAGAAATCCATCCAGTGTAAAAAAATGCAGTTAATTATAATTACTGTTCTGTTTGCCTCTGTTGGCAGAACAGTCCGTGTCCACAGGGTATCGCATGTCCCCTCCATACAAAGGAGAACTATATATATTGTGTAATTGTATTCAGTCCCATTGTGAAAGGAGTGACTGCCGAGTGGATTTTGTGGGTTTATCTCACTCCATTCACTCAACAGGCAGTATCAAAAGATATACCTGCACTTGATATACCTGGCCTGAAATGCTGAACAGCATGTACCATGGAATTCTGGAGTAAAACACAAATTTGAGTACTTTTGTAACATGCATTGAAGTTTTTATCACTTTAGGTTTCTGATAGGATTTGTTTTTCCCCCAAGCTTTTCTCTTTATACAGGATAGATGGGATTTTATAAGTACTTGTATGCTCTCTAAACACATCCTGCCAATGTAGTCTGCAGATTCTTTGTTTCTTTCATCAGTTTGGGATGAAAGCAGAAAAGGAGTAGCTTGAAATAAGCCAGATAAATGAATCTGTGGCCTCCTAGTTTAGCCCTCCCCTGGTTTTCACTTCAATGGTCTAAATTTCAAATAGGTATTTGTCTTTGGAAGCTGCACTACAAGTAAACTCCCCTATGTTGGAAAACTAGAAAACTGAACATTGGTATAACCCTCTAGTTGTCTTACTCTGTGTTTTATATATATGTACATACACACAATTGAAATACTTTGTTTCAGAAGTGAAGATAAACAAAGTGGGGAAATAATTTCTCTGTAACCTTTCAGCATTCTTGGCTTAATTTGTAACTACAACTCAATGAAGTATTTGAAGTGGGTTCTAGCAAATTTGGATCAGAATGAAAATGCGTGAAAGCAAATTTCCATAATTGTAAGCTACCACGTCATATTCTCATTCTTAATTAGTCCTTTCAGGTTCTCTAACTCTCCAGAGAAATCTTAGCTTATCCTGCTGAGTATTTGTAAAATTAATTAGGCCTTTATGGCTTGACCTTCTTTGTTGAAATTCATTTAACTGAAGCTGTCATGAGTAATTATAGGTGTAGATTTGTAAGAAGCAAAGGAAAAACTTTTCATCTTTGCCACTTTTTTGTTGGATGTTTTACTGCTATCAAAAATTAAAGATACATGGTTTTGATTGACATTGTGTAGTAGTTTGCTGTATGACAAGACTCAGGCAACATTAAGACTATTAAAGCAAGTTTTATTCAAGCTCTGGAGATGAGAGAATATGGGGAACATGAATTTTAAAGAATTGAACATAGGCATTCTTCATCCATCCCAGGGTTAAAGCCTACTTTCATTTTGGTGTGATACAAGAAATTTCTTGAGAGTTGTGCTCTTTTTTCAATGTCAGACTAGGATGAAAATAAGAATCCTTCTTGGGAAATTTCAGTGCGAGAAAAATAAGAGTAACCTGAACTTGGCCAGCTACCTGAGGAGATACCTTCTAAAATAAAGCGTTAATAGATTGCAGCTTCCTAATGTAGATTTCCTCTATTTCTGATGCTATGCCATTCTGTATTTTAGTTATCTTCAATAAGAATTTTCAATTGCTCAGTTGAGATGTTGAATGAATGAAGTAACGTAAGGTGGATGCATCTTGATTGCTGCTTTTGATTAGAGTACTAGAGTCTTTCCTGAAAAATCTGATCAATTTGGATAAGTAGGAACTCAAGGCTTTAGAGAAATCTTGAGTTATTTCTGACTATTTCAGATTGAAAGTAGCTGTGAGGACTCCATCTCCTTAAGACTGATACCACATCACTGACTTAGATTGTAGTGTTTTAGTGTTACCTGTTTTCACCTAGCATTCATTTTTTCAGCAGCTTTCAGTGCCTGGTGGGTGATCTTACCCACTTTGTTAACCCTAAACTGATTTGTATGTACAGGAAAGATTTTGCATGTTAAGTGGAGTACTTTTTGACCTCTTCTCGTACACCTCTTTGTCCAGTGGTTTCAGCCAGGGTGTAATGGCTTCAGAATAATCCTATTTGTGTGATTTGCTCAGGAAATGTTTTCATTGTGTGCTCAAAAGATGATCAAATGAGTGAGTCAGTGAGGTGCATGGTACAAAATGTAAAGCAATATCCTCAGAGTACATAAAAATAGGACAAAGTCTAATTTCATGGTTGGTATGGTAGAATAGCAGAAGTAATGAATTTTAGTTATAGAAAGATTTGTTGGACTTCAAAAAAATTTCCATAGGTTGGTTTGTAAAAAGTATGACATTAATTTTTAATAGACTGCCTCCTGTCCGTGCCTGTCTTCCTTTGTAAAGATTTGTCTTGTTAAACTGGTGGATGTGTGTATAATGTGTGCACTTGAGTCAAAGAGCTTAAATTGTCCTAATTCCAACCTCATTAAATGTTTATTGTGTACTACTAGCCTTTGGACAGACAATAAGAAAGTAGATTAAAACTATTGTGCATTTTCCTTTCTGTTGTAGCCTTCAGTGTGTGGGGTGGGGGAGAAAGAGAAGATGTTATTGTATAGTTGGTGTGTTATGGAGCTGGTTGTTACACTTAAAGAAAGCAGAGACTTTCCTCAATAATCTAACTTAAGTCACTGTATCTTCTGTGGGGTATCATGCAAACTACTACTTTACACAGTTTCCTAAATAAAAAGCTTATTTTGACTGATGCTTAGTAAGGTGTGAATGGCAATGGCCATTCATCCTCAGAAAAGGATGAATGATCCCTGGCTGTCACATGAAAAAAAGGAAAGTCAAAGTGTATTTAATTAGAAAACATGAGCATGTGTGTTCTTCCCATATCCTCACTTGACCATTTCTGATGTATGGTGAAAGTGGTAGGAGCTCTTTCAGCAGGTGTACAGCTCCCACAACTGTTAGCCTGAATGCTTATTGAACAGCAGCTCTGTGACAGAGAAACCTCAGTTAGATAGGAGAAATAAATACAGTGTGCACCAAAGAATGTGTCTGAAATACCTCGTACCGCGCAGACCAAATAAGTAAAAAGATTCTTGGAATAAGGGGGTAAACAGCTGCTGTTAGCATATGAATTAATGCGTTTAAATTAAAGTGAGGGTTCACACTGAGAAGCAGCCTTAAACGCTGAGGGTGGTGAGATCTGGTAGTGCTTATCTGCAAAAACTGCAGGATCTCCATTTCTGGAAATGTTTTGGAATAAGGAAATATTTGCTAGGAGCTGTATAGATGTGATTCTGCCTTGGGTGGGGGAAGTATGAACTAAATGTTCTCATGAAGACCCTTCCCTGCCCAATTTGCCATAACTCTCCTTTTATAACCTAGGGTAACTGGCTGCCTAACACATACATCCTTAAAAAAACCAGAAATTTCTCTGTCTTAGTCTGTCAGGTGAAGCACCAAGACAGACATCTCAGCTGCTTTGACCTTTACTTCTGTTGCTCAAAGCACCTTTAGTCAGCTGCCCTTTAGTAGGACAAAAGACAGGAGGTAGGACACTGAAGATAACGGAGAGAATTAGTATTCAGAAGTTGTTTGAAATACCATGTTTTGAATTTTGAGTAAAAACAATCTTCTAATTAAAAAAAAGAGAAAAATACAGGTGAATACAAGGTGTCTGGATGCTGTATGGCCATATTACTTGGGGGAAAATGTGCCAAATTTTGACATACATGCTTTTTATAATTAATATCCTCTTGTCCATCAGCCACAAAGGCTTGGAGTTTAGTTTAATGAAATATAAAGGTCTAAAAAAACGTAATGAAACATTTAATTTAGTCTCTTTTGTTTCATATTCTCTTTTCAGTCTTAATACATCTGCAGCAACCAAGGTTAAAAGTAATTGCAGCTAAGGCTACAGGTAGTAAAATGTCTTGATACTGAAAATTAGCCAGATGAAGTTTTAAGGTGTCCAGCACCAAAATGCGGGCAACGTTTTCTCACCTAACCACTGTGAGAAACAGAACCATGCCCTGACCTCTTCTTTAACCTGAGAAATACAGGCAGTATTTCACCGTACTCTGAAACACACTAGTAAGACAAAAACTGTGATCATATCATGATATAACTTCATGATATCAGTGATCACTAGGCATGTAGTCTCTTCACAATTTGTGGACTGGCCTTTCCCAGACAATTAGTCCTTCTAGTCCAGGCCAAGAGCAAATAATAGTTGTTGACAGCCGGCTGATAATAAGAACTTACAGCACTGCACCCCCTCTGACTATCTCCACTATATTGCAGTACAGACTTTTTTGAAATTTCAGAATTGTTCTGGAACTGCTACTTTATATTTAAAAAAAAAAAAATCTCTAGTGTCCCAAATCCCTGTCATGCCACATGTTAGAATTTAATTTCTTTAATATGTTTTAATGTATCCCCATTGCATATGTAAGGAATTGGGGGAAAGCTTTTGGTTTTTAATCAGGAGTGATACTTGTGTTGAAGAAACCTAGAAAAGCTCACCCGCATGCTCTAATGGACTTTAATCTGGACTTTGGGTTAGCCTGTACTCTGACCCTTCTTAGGATGGCATGTGTAGATGCAGCCAGGGTGATCTCTTTTTTTAAGGTGAAAAAGGCATGACTTTGATTTCTGCTATGAACTTTTTTCCTCCCCTCTGGGATTTAATAAACTCAGAATATTTAGTAGATGAGACATATGGAGCTATTAAGACTTGGCATCTGAACAGCTACTTTTTCCAGTGCAGCAGAGCTTTCATTCTTTCTTTTAATAATAGTGCCAATATCAAAATATGCTATTTTATGCACATTGTTCTTGGTGCTGAGTATGCTTTCTTTTCCCACCACATTTTTTGTCTTACATATTTACATTTTATAGAATGTTGCAATTATGCAGCTAATCGTATTACAATATACGAGAATAAAAGTCTATCATGAAAGTAAATACGAATTCTATCAGAATGTCATAACTTGTTCTTTCTGATTAATGAATTCTTTCATAAGACACCAGCCTAAACTCAGTGTTAAGGCACCTTTGCTGAGTTGCTTTACTGTTCTGAGCAGAAGAGGACTTTACAAAAAATAGAGTAAATAACATTAATTTTTTTTAAGTATGTTTTGTGAGTCTGACTGTATGTTTCATGTACTCCAAGACAGTGTTTTCCAGGATTTTACAGTATTTCACATTTTATTCATCTAAAGAAATACAAAATTTACCTAATGTATCTATTAGAAAGAACAAAATGAGGATTGATCCAATTTATTCCAACTGAGATACGTGCAAAGCATAAGATTGCTGACACTTGTTTTAATTACAAAAGATTTTTTATTACAATGATGCTAAGGCTTTGCCTGGGATTTCATTAATCATAGGATTCAAAAGGCTGCAAGAGACAAGTTTTTTGTGAACTTTCTTGCTGGACACTGATACATCATGCCCATGGATCCTGAGTGTTTTCTAACTGTACTTTTTGAAAGGAGGAAAATCCATTTCTTTACTCTGCTACATCAGAGGTCATGGTTCATGGTTCAGGGCACACATTAAGGAAACTTGATCACACATGTAGTGACTTGGAGATGTCCTCTGTGAAAGTCTTGGTCCGAAAATCACATGCCCAAAACCTGTTCTGCTTCCTTAGAGATGAGTTGTTAAATTGTTGGGGGTTTTTGCTGCTGAATCTGCTAGCTTCTTTCTTGCAGTGGTCTGTGACACAACTATTAAGTGGCATAAGTGAATGAATTGCTGTAGCTTTTCTCTCTTACTGCACATGGAAGTCAAAACGACATGAGCACTCCTTGTGAATGCCTGACATGAAGCCTGACTTCAGCCAACAGTTTTTTCACTGTTGGGAAAGGGGAAAAATTGCAACTTCCGTGAAGTGGACACATTTCCACTTACTATCCTAATAATTAAGGACAAAGGTATTATACAAGACACTTAATATAAATTCATCCTCATAGGAGAAGTTTTCCTATTTATTGACTAAGTGTCTATTTATGAAAAATGACAGTCTTAAACAGGCAGTTTCTGTTTTTGAAAGTTTTGGCAGCAGTGTGCTGCATGTAACTGCACTTACTCATCTGGCCAGTGTCCCATGCAAAGGGCAAGAAGGGCTTCTTTTTCCTAAGAATTAGGTTGAGTCAGTGTACGCCTCTTTCTAAGCTGTGCTGCTACTGAAATATGCTCCTATTGAGTGTGCACCCCACTGCTACTCAGCCAAAGCTTGTAGTGCCATCTACTTGATATACTGACAGATCCTAAATTTAGGAGTTGAAGCAGACTCCAGCCAGAGTGATTGAAAGACAGAGAAAGATGGCTAGGATAAGGATCTTAGCATGTTCATTGCTGGTTTGCATTTTGGGCTGTAAGCCTTGCATTTGATGGCTTCACATTTGGCAGGTGACATTTATAGGAGCAGTTAACATCAGGGTGAAGAAGTGTGCCTCATAATCCAGCCTGAGGCTTTGGAGGAAGGTGGCGAGACTGTGTGAAAGAGAAGCCATATGCTGCTACTCTGACTTCTGCTCTGTGCAACTCTCTCCTCTTACATTGTCACTCCAGCGTCACCCCATAGAAGCAAATGAAGCTGTATTATTTTCAAGTTCACAGCACAACTTTTCCCTCTAACAGATGTATTGCAAACAATTGACATGACTCTTCGTGCCAGTTGGTTCACATGAGCAAAAGTTAACCTTCACGAAAGTTAACATTAGTGTAATTTATTTGAATCATACTAGTTTTATGCTATTAAAAAAAAATCAAGCAAAAAAAAACCCACAAGAACTTCCCAAATATTTTTCCTTTCTGCATGAAACATACTTTACCCGTTTTAAGTCACAATAGTTTCAAAAACAGTTAGCTGTGGTTACGAATCTGGTAGCATCCCACCCCAAGGATGATGAATGCTGCCAGGACACTGCAACTGGGGAGTCTCATGATGTTTCCAAGGAGCTGGCCAGACTACTTGTGCTCTGCTTTTTTCACACAAGCAGGTGTTATCACTAAGTTTTTTCAAAGGTTCTTAAAGCCTGCTGATTGGGGTAGGAGTTGTGGGTGGACTAGACTGGTTTAAATTGGATCATAAGAAAACTGACTGTCCTATAGAGCAGATAAATAATATCTGGGTTAATTTTGTGTACGTTAAGTTGCTGGTTATTTAAAACAGGAAACTTTTAAAATGTTAAGTCAAATAAACTTCCTTTCCCCTTTGAAGTATTATGAGAGTTACAGATCATAGTTTGGGGCTCAAAGATCACAAATTGTGCTTTTCTGAGTACCATATCACTGTGGTATTTGAATGTTTTAGTGATTCTTGAAAGGGAAGGAAGTACAATCTTTCTTTCCTCTCCATTGATAATTGATTTGTTTACAAAGGAGAGTCTTACTCAAAGAAAGCTGAGTAAAAGTCTGATCAATGCATCAAAATAGCCAAGCTACTGTGAGACTGCAGGAACTGATCATGTAAATTTTGCCCCTTGATTTATTAGGAGTTGCTACAGCATTGCTCCTCATGTCAATACAGAAGATCCAAGCTCAAGCTGTCTATCTTTTCGTGTTGCTGGATACACTCTCTCTTGGACACAAGAACCTTGCATGGTCAGAATTCAGAAAAATATCCATGACAGATTGTGTCAGGCTTTGATTTGTCCTAAGTAGTGTTTTTGAGATGGGTTCTTACTGGGAGACAGACAGTGGTGATGAGAGTCAACTGTTTATGCAAGATATCAAGAAAGCAGGACCTGCTGGGGAGCATCTTTCCCTTCTAGCACAGTGTCAGGAGTGGAGTGGGAGGGTCTGTGCCTCAATGGGTTTCTTATGCTTTTTCTGACTGGGATGGGGACCTTCACTTCCCTAAAGGACGTCTGAAGAACTTCAGAGTGGGATTTTACATGACTGGTTCTCTTCTTCTTCTTCCTTTGATGCTCGTGTTTTTCAGACATAACGCTTCATTGCAAAGGGGTGGGGTGGAAAGGCATGGTAAGAAATCTGTTGTACTTACCGCAGCCTGAAAATGTAGATTTGGGAAATGCTTTTTTTTCTTCTGGGACAGTAGGTGGAGCTGTTTATTATGCACTGGAAACCTACTCCTTCAAATAATTAGAAACGTAAAAATGTTGTTGCAAAACAGTTTTCATTTGCACTGATGGAGCGATGTATCCTAGCACTAGTTTGATCACCTTAGGGATCTGAGATGCTAGTTCTTTAAAGATCTGACAATTTAGAGAGAAGAGTAAATGGGTGTTTTAAAAATAATGCAGCTTCTTGAATGTTGCTTTATCTGTCAAGTCTTTATTCTACTATTAATGTAATTTTCCATGCTTATCAAATGAAGGAGTTCTGTCCTGCTGTGCTCCACTTCGCTCTTCCAGTTTTCTGCCTTCTTTTTGTAAGATTACACAGACATTTGCAATTAAAATGCTTATATTTTTAATGTGATTCATTTTATGTTGTTTATGTCACAGTGGTAGGGTTGTTAATTTTATTTTTTTTAATTTTTTTTGGTTTACCATTATATAAGAATTTTTAAACAGAGTCCTTTGGAGGGCCAATATTTTTCTCCATACCTCCATATTGCAAAAGTGATGTAAGATGATTTTTGCTGCGCTGAACAAACAGAGATCCAAATACCAGCAAAGGAACCTTTGAATAATTTCATTTGTGTTCAGGAGCTCAGTTTGATTTACATGAGCTGGAAGTTGTTAGGCTCAGAAGGGATGGGTCTGTTTATAATTTGCCCTTGCTTTTCAGTTCTTTGCCTGAATGAGGATCAGGTAGATCCAAAGACATTATCCTGTTACAGAGGGTGGTCTGGGAGTTTTCATGGATAACTCACATGCCTTCAAAAGGTCCATGTTTCTTTCCTCTTTGAGCTGCTGTGCTCCCTGCAGGGCTGTTGGAGGTGTTCTACAAGAGCTTTCTCATTCTCTCGGGTGGTGAAATCAAAATGTTTGACTTAAGGGAAACTGACATTGTAACTGAATTCACATTGATACATTGACAATTAAACATTTATGTTGGCTGCTTGCAAGTTTAAAGAACAGAGTAAAAGTTACTGAACTAAGTCAGAGAATACTTAGTAGTAATAGATATTCTTCTGTTTTGTTTTGCTAATGAAAGCCAGTAAAATGGTAATTGCAGTTTCTTTTGCCAATCTGTACTTAATAATAACCTTCGATATAAATGAACTTCTTTCATATAATAGCCTTCTTTCCAGTGTTGGCAGGTGAGAAAATTAAAGTAAGCACATAATTTAATTTTCTGCAGCAGGTAATGTAGCAGAACATTATGGTATGCAATCAAGAGCACTACCAAAGTACTACTTGCAGTCTTTATTTTCTTGGTGTTGCACAGGACCTCACTTAGTAAGGTTTATTGGTGAAATAATCATGTTTACTGGAGAAATAATAATAAATAAACAGCAGTACATCATTTTCAGAACCCCTGGGTTCTCTTGCATAGTTAACTGTATACTAAGTAAAACTATTCTTGGAAACCAGAGGGATCTACTTTTACAGTATTACATAATTACCAGCTGAAGTCAGGAATCTGAAACTTAAAAAAAAAATAGCAGCAACAGCAGCTCAGCAGCTCATTTTAAACCCAAATTACCTAATGACTTCTAAAGCAAATTACTCAGTAATGAAAAAATAGCAGTGCATCATTCGTTATTGCTATTATTCATCTTATCATCAGCTCTGGAAGACTTCAGGGTGTTCCATGAATACAGGATTGTATCTCATTCCAGTCATTTGAAAGCTCCTGCGTAGGTGATGGTCTTTCTCTGTAAGTCAGTGATAGTAGATTACTCATTTCTGAAATACTTTTGGCATTTTCTTGGAATGAGATTATTTTCATAAAAGAAGGATTTCCTGCAGGCATATCCCCTTTGATTTTGAAAATCTGAGCAAAACATTTGGCCACAATTTTGGCAGTTTATATTTTTATGAGGAAAACAAATTGAGCTGCTCTATGGAGAAAGCTTTGGAAAACATGGTTAGACCCAAACCAATTAAGTCGTGTTTGCTGAATTTTCGGAAAAGCTGGAATGATGCTTTGGAGGTGTAAATGGTCCTATTTGTATCAATTCAGATGGCAGTAAGGATGCTCTTAATGTTAACTATTTTTCTGGTCATCAAAACATTTAGGTAAAGAGAAGAAGCAGTCTATTACTAGAATTTGAAAGGAAAATTAAGTTTCTTTGTGGAATGACTAGCAATTCAGTTTTGATTAGGTCCTTTGGTTTCCTGTAACTTGGGTGACTGAACTTGCCAGTGCATTGCTACAGCTAAAGTAGTTTTTAAAGATGGGGGGAGTAATTAAAAAAACAAAACAACAACACAGAATTTTGTGCAGAGATGTCAGAAGGAAGCTTTCTGGAGAGTTTCTGAATGGGAGTGCTATCTGAAGACAAGAATGAAAAGGGAGCACTACAGGAAGATAAAGTCAGTTAATGACTGCAAAAGGTTTGGGTTTTTTTTTTTTGTGGAAGAGTTTAGAAGAGTTTTCACATCAGTCTGTCATTGTGTGAGGACTGCCTTAATTGGAAGTGTCAAGAGTAAGTTTTAGACTAAATGAGTAATGAGAAATTAGTCTTCAGAACCAGATGGCAATTGCTCGTGTGTTCTACAGGAACTCAAAAATGAAATGGTTGAACTGTGGTATGAAAATTGCATCCTGAATTATTCTTGATACCAGGAAAATGAATGTATTTGATATCTGATGCTGGTTTCTAGAAGGGGATTGCAGGAATGGGCAAGCTGCACACCAGGAAGACTGACTTTTATACTCAGAGAATAATGAAGTTGGTAAAGAAAACAGTCATACTCAAACCAGGAATACTGGGGAGGAATCCACCTGATTTTGGGGGCAAAGTCACTCCTTGCAAATCGAGGGCCTTGAAGGATCTGACAAACATGTTAATTATGGTGATCAAGTTGCTATATTAAACTTGCATTTAAAAGGTTTTCAGTGAGTTCACTCAATGGAAGCTCTTGAGGAAAGGAAGCTGTTGAGCAATAAGAGGAAATGTATTTCATGGACTGAATACTGATTTTTAAAAATCAGGCCAGGCAGAAAAATAAGACTAAATTATCACTTTCGTTAGTATTAAATTATTACTAGATTTCTTTTAAAAATATGTAAGTATAAGTAATGAAATTAGCAGATTTGCTGAGAAAAGTTGCACAGAGACTTTTGATCCTTAGAACAGCAAAGCAGCATGTGAGGCTGTTGGTAAGTTCAATTTTTTTATACACATACATGTACATATCTATACAAACACACTGATGTTTCCATATGTAGTGTGTTTTCTTAATTTTAAGAAAGGCAACAAACATACCTCCCAACCTTAAGGCCCTTGTAATACAAATGTTGTGGTAGGGAGAATGTAATCCATCACAGAAAAAGTGTTAAGGGTCATCTTAATGTACATCTACTTGAAAAATTTGGGCCCAGTTTGTGATTCATATTGTTGTTACATTTGAGATGGTAATTTCAGCCATTTGGGAAGACTATTAAAGCATTAAAGCATTCTGCTTCTTTATTCAAATGTTGATAGCCATTTTTGCTTACTAAAGGTTGAAAAGATTTGTGACTGAGTCACAAATAGATGTGTTGAAAATTATTTATTTAGGCCTACACAGAGCCAGAAAATGAAGGTGCTGGAGCTTAAAGTTCTTAAAATAGTTTCAATTGTAACATTTTCTCTTATAGAAGCTTAAATGTGCATGGGGAAAATATATCTCTTATGTTTGAGGAAGATAAAATTTTCTTAGGCATGCCTAAGAAATAATTTGAACAAAAGAATATGTGATGAGGTAGTTCATGGTTCAGAAGATAACCTCACCACTGTTTCTAGCAAAACATTTTTATGTGATTTGGAGTTCAGCTGATTTTCTACAGGCTGCAGCATTTCATGTATGTTTTGGTTATTCTGAAGAGGATTTGAATGCCGTTGTTTTGTTAACATAATAAAAATTTTTTTTATCTATTTGTTATGTTAGACCTTAATTAATAGCATGAGAAATTATAATAGATTTGGAATCATCTTACCTTATATTTAAATTAAACTATGTTTTCAATTTTTAATGCCATTTTCTCTAGCGACAAAGAATAAATGAAGAGGCATCCATTATGAATATTTTCTATATCACTTTTCACTTGCAGATGTGATGGTGCTCTACAGAGAAGTTTGGTAAATGTTGTCATGTCCATTTAGCAAATGAAGAAAGAACAAAACCAGTGCTCTGGAGGATTGTATTATTAAGGAATTGTGTCCAATTTCAATTAATCCATTAGTGTTTGTTTAAACATTTAAAAAAACAGTAGCTATAGCATTTATAGTTTTTATCAAACTCTGTGTCAGAGTTAAATTTCTAGTCTTGAACCTTTTTGCTGTTTGCTCTGCCTAACTCCATAGTATTAATTGTTTTGATTTCCAAAAAACTTACATTGAAATGTAATGTAAAAATAAAAAAACTCACATTAAAAAAAAAAAACAAACAGGAAAAAAAAAAAGCCAGGAAGAAATGGTCATGATGTTATCAGGAGGTTAAAAATAAAGAAGTGCTATAGATTAGAAACTGCAACTAAAATTAAAGAGTAGGAACAAACTGAATTTTCATCTTTGGTTAGAGGTATGTGGGGCTTCATATTAGAGGGCTTCTTTTCATTAGCTTATTAAACAATGATTTAGAAAGGAATGGCAAGGTGTTCGGAAGCAACAGAAGGATGTAGTTTAGGTGAAGTCAAAGGTGTCTGCAAGGATGTAGGTAATGGTTTGTTTCAAGCTCTGACTGGATTGGGATTTTTTTTTCCCTCTTTTTTAATTCTTTTTGCCTTTTGACAAAGGCTGGGCAATGCCACCTGGATAGAGGAATCTAGCCATGTGTGCTTACTGAGTTTGAAAGTGCATTGGAAATAGGTAGGAAGATTCCTCATAAAAAATGTACCTGTGCAAGTTAGGTACTGGAGAATGTAAAAATTATGATGGAATGTAATGCTGATGCTCTCATAATTCCCCTGGCAATCTAAGGGTGCCTTCCTGCCTGAAATGGTCATTGCTTCCGGTCAGGATAGACGCTAATAGGTAATAATGAGAGCTTTCATTAGCAGCTTTCTTGTTAAAAGAAACATGAGAGTTTGCCTTACAGAAGGGACAAGAAAGGACGCAATGAAAATACAGGAGATCCTACATGGTATAGAATTAAATGTTCTTTTAGTTCCTTCTGATAACACATGTACCATCATCAACTTTACACCGTATAAATCCAATTATTTTTGGATGGTTAGGCCAGGGAATTAAATTTTCAAATAATATTGAAATTCAGATTTAACAGGATTTTTGAACAAGAAGACAAGCAACAAAAATTTGTGTTACAAGTCCTCAATACAATAGCAACTCTTTGAAGAATAAGACTATTTCTGCAGATAGGAGCAGGGAGGGAAGATAAAAAACTCCAAACCTTCTTTGTTCCAATAACTCCTTCCCATCTGGTCAGACATGCAACCCCAGTGTTACATGGACCATAGTCCATCATGGAATTTACTTTCCAAGCCTAAAGTCTGTGACTTCAAACTGTTAGTCACTAAACTGAAATATGGAGGGGAGGGGGGGAAAAAAGGAGCAATACAAAGAATAGACAGGGGAGGTACCCTGATCAAAGTGAGGGAGGTACGTGTAAACTTCAAAGTCTGTTACAGACAGCCCAGGATGCAGCCTTGACAAACTGTTGTAATGCTGATTGCAGGTTTTGATTATATGCATTTCAAAAGAAAAGAAAAAAGGGTGAAATTTAATTCTGGGTTTGAGTTTTTAGGTGGAGGCTGAATGAAGAAGCTGTTGAGATAAATTGCTAGCTGTTGTTTAAACAATTCACTGAAAATAAGTTTTAAATGTTCAATTTTAGGAAGTTTTAATGTCTCCCGAGCTTGATTTGTGTGAAAATCCAAATTCTGAGAGCAGAAGGGAGAAAATGATAATGCCATGGAATAACAGCAGCAAGAGCATAGTGTACAGTAAGCATTCTATACATCATCTGCTTTAGAAAAATGGGTTTGGGCTGGCATGGAAAAAAAAAGTTTATGTAGGAGCATATTGATTTTTTTTTAATATGTACACAATACATTTCTGTGCTAGGGTACCTGATATCTTTGCAATATGCTGATGAATTCTTTTGTCTGTGGCAGAATATTAGCTATACCAGGTGCTCTAGAGACAATACAAAGGAATGCACTCAGTGCTCTAATACTCAGAGTGAAGGCCTTAAGGTAGGTAGATTATTTTAAATTAACTCAGGTTGAGAATTTTGCTAGAAAAGATGACTGGAAATCTAAAAAAGAAGATTAAATTAACAATATTGGACAATCTGAAGCTGTTTTCTTTCTAAAAAATTGCAAGATTGAATATTGCTTCTATTTGAAGTGTGGTATAATCAGGTTTAAAATTCATATTGGTGAAAAAAGTAACGGAGACAGTGTGTGTTTAGCAGTATTTGAGTAAATAAGCCTTTTGCTTATGAATGGTTAAATTTATTCTCTGTGTTGTAATGACACCTTCATAGCTTCTCTTCTTTTGGTAACATTTCCAAATGTGAAATGAAGTGGGCATTGTTATTGCATAGTTAGGCTTAGTGTAAGATGAGGTAAATATTACTGGCTGCATATCTCCGAAGCAATACTGATGCTCTCAGAAATGCATCAGTTGCCATGACTTCCTTTCTGGCTGTGCCAGCACAAAGCCTCTCATGAGAACAGGTGTGTGTGTCGTTATTGCCTGTGTGTATTATGGGGTGGATTGCTGCATTAGCAGAGGGTAGAAAAACAGGAGGAGCAGGAGTGAAGGGTGAAGTGTTTCTCTGTGCAGTGTCACAGCATATGCACTGTTAGCTGATAAACTGCAAGTACAGGGTGCTGAAGGGAAGGAGTAAAAGAAACCACAAAACAAATGTTTAAAATTAATTGTTGGTGCTCCGGGAAGACTGTCCTAAGTAAAATGTTGAATCCTAGACAGTGTGTTTTAATATGAGCACATGCCCAAGCTTGAGAAAGATGTCCCCCTGTGTGGAAGAGGAATATTTTCACTGACTTGAGGGGAATTTAGATAGCTCGAGTTACAGAATGATATAATGGCCCTTAAGGATACACTTCCAATAGCTTGATAAAATAGTGCATATCAGGATAATTGGCAATGGGGTGCCAGAGACATCTTAGAAATGCCCAGCCTGCTAATTAAAATAAATGCCACTATTCTTACCGTGTTTTCTTCATTCCAAGTAGATTCTGTCGTGCTTGCTGTATCTGATGTGTTGTGTAATATCAAGATACTGAAGTAGGTGAATTTTATGTCACTCTTATTAGGTTGCAAACATTCATACCAAAGCGTTGTGGGTTATGCTAAATGGCTTTTATTGTGTTCTTATTTCAGTGAAGGGCAAAACCCCTATCAATGACAGATGTGACAATTGGGGTCCTAATTAAGTTTAGATGTCATGTTCTTGTTTTTATTAGATTGTTTTGGGTTTAGGCTTTTTTTAGTAGTGTTAACCAGCAAGTCAAAATGAGTCACTTGTGCTTTGTTGAATAGAACATTAGAGCTCCTTAGATAAAATACTTGCATGCTCTCAAAGAGTTTGGTTGGGATTTTGGTTGTTGCAATTGCATAAATACAAATGTAACAGGCCTATAATACATATTTAAAAATGTTTCTCCAATTTATGTAGCTTACTTTTTTCTCACTGCATCTCTGTTTCTTTGATCTTTTACAAACTTCCCTTTATGTTCTCCTGATTAAATAATAAATCTGGGGATTTCAACCCTCTTGTAAACAAGTATTTTTTTGTTAAGGGTTTTGAAGAAGTTGGAGTCATTGAAGGCTTTTGAGAAGGTTATTGGAGAAACTTCTCAGCTATACAGAGTAGAAGCAATTTATGTAGTTTACTTCAGCATAGCATTTTCTTTTACTTGGATATTTGTAGTATAACTTTAAGATAGAAAAAAATGTGCAAGTATTCTGGTACAGTGTGTCCAATATAACCCATTTTAATGGAGTCTGACAAGACCTGATATTGTACTAATTAGCTATAGAGAGTAAAAACTCTATTTGATCAGGGCTTTTGGATCTTTAAATTTTGAGAAAGGCAGAGAGAAGAGAGGAAGAAACTTAAGGGACTTGATTTTCAAGAAAGTCTAAGCCTTCACTGAAAAACAAGCTCAAGTAAAGCATCTGTCATTCTGTATCCCATACTGAGGAACCAAAAATCTGATCTTAATAATCCTGCTCGATTTATATGTAGTACATGAATGGTATGATCTAATATTCACCTATATCTGTACGGACAGACTGAAAACATTCAGAATGCAATTTTGAAAAATCTGTCCTGAGCACAGAGTGCAGGCAACCAAATCCAATAATGACATTGAGGTTTTTTATTGCTTTGCATTGCTTGGTTTGTGCTCTGGGGTTTAGTTGGGCACTGTACAGCCAAAAATCTCTGAAAGTGCTGCTAGCTTTTTTAGCATCACTATAATTATTTATTTAGTGAGTGTTATTTGAGCTTAGTCTGTTCATTTTCTAGCTATTGAGTGTAACTGATGTTGATCTGTCCCATGTGAGCCTTAGCTGGTATTTTTGCAAAGTCAGAGATTCAGTTTTTTAAGTGTGCTGGGGAGCTTAAATGTATTTGTAGAGTGGTTTAAGTACTTCTTGGGCACAGATTGTGGTGGCACTGTTCAAAAAATGAACTGAGCTGCAGTGAAGGGAATCTTTGTAACTTCAGCATTTCTTGCAAGGAGGAAATATTTAAGATGCTACAGTTTTCTCCATAATTGATTGTGTGTGTCAGAGCCTGTGCATGCTTTGCCTATATAGCAGAAAGAGAAATACTTTGCTTTAATTCCTTGCTGATTCCAAATAATGTTTTTTATAAATCAGCTGCTCTTCTCAAGTCTGCTTCTGGTTTTTGAAGTAAGGTTTTGCTTTGACTTATAAACTATTGATTGTACTCAGAGCTTTTGTTTTATCTGCTTTTGTAGTTACACAGATATAACCAGCATACTGAATTCCTCTAAAGCTTTTCTTTTTTCTCTTTTTTTTTTTTCTGAAGGGGAGAGTCCTTGATTATAAGTATTGGTGCATTCCAATTTGTGTTTCAGAGCTCTCAAAAATGTTATGTATTATTAGCCTTTTGCTTGAGGCAAGAATTTGTGCAATTGCTTTTCTCAGTAAAAATAAGCACCTGTCAATCAAGATTTTTAGCAGATTTTTGTGTTTTGCTCTAGGTTCTAAAATACTTCATTTTTTTATGTCTGACTTACACATATTGCCACAGTAACTGCAATTTGCACCCTTAGCCAACAATGGGGGTTTGAAACCGCCTTGAAATGTTTAGGAGCAAGGTACAGAACAGTACATATAGCCTTGTATATGAAGAAAGCCATAATTTTTCTATCTCAGTATTTGTTTGTATTTTTCTTACTCTTGACAGAATACAAGTGGCTGCTAAACTGCCAATAAGTAACTCTTGATTACATGCTGCTTTCACCCCTGCTTGTGGGGAGAACTACTTGACTTTTGGTTCTTGTGGCCCACCTTTGACCCTCTATGACATGTTTTCTGAATTTAGCTTGCATCTTTTCCATTATGTTTGTACTTTAGATAGAAGATATGTAAAAGTGTAAAAGCTGTAAGAAGTGTGGCATAGAAGTGAGCAAACAAACAGAAAATGAATGGTGATTGCTTTGCTTTCTGTGGAAGGGAAAGGAATGGGAAAGCGCCTCCATGGTTATGAAATATTTGTAGAAAACATAGTTATGCCTTTTATAAGCAGTAAAATCTTGGTTAAATATGAATCTGATAACTGTTTTGAAGGAGATCACCCCTTGCATTTCTCTTACCCTCTAAGCATCAGGTTGGTCACTCCTTAATCTTTTCACACATTTGCAACTAAATGTATAAAACTAAACTGAGCACTTAATTTCTTAAAAAGAAATATTTATTTCGTCAACACTAGAATCTTTAATAATTAAATTGTTATGGTTCCCACTGGAGGATCTTCTTCCACTTGCAATTTAATTAAATACGTTTTGATATATGTTATAAATCAACCAATATTTCAATTGCAGAGATAGTCCCTTGTGATGACTTAATCATGCAAGTTTTGAAGTCCTGAATTTATGGACATGCCAGTGCTTTTACATTCTAGTTATTTTAAAAGATTAGCATTTCATAATCACTCTTCTTTATTTCCTTAAGAATAAATGTTTGGTTTGGAGAACAAATTATTACTTTAAAAGCAGTAATTCTTCTTTAGGTGTATTTAATTTTGAATCACAGCCACACATCAGAAGCAGATTTGGTCTGTAATTCAGGTGGTGGTGCATCAGTGCAAAAGAGGGCTGTAGAGGAGGACTGTCTGCTGACAGTTCTCTGCCCACAGACTGTCACTCCAGCTGCTCAGTCCAGAAGGTAAATCCAAGCTATGTGTACCTATGAGGAAAGCAGCTTGGTAGAGCCTGGGTTTCATTTGCGTGGTAAGGGAAGGAGGAATTAATTGAAGCACAGACATCTGCTAGGCAGCAGAAAAGTCTGAGAAAATGTTTGTGTTTTCCTGGAAGAGTCCCTAGGTTAGTCTGTACCCGTTTTCTACTGCTGAATAAAAACTAACAGTCTGACCATCTTCTGATAGCATTTCAGGCCATAGCTATGAAGGTGTAGCTGTTGTCTCCTTGTTCCCATTACCCTACCCATCTTGTTGGACCACAGTGGTGATGAATTTCCTGGAGTGACACCCGCTTAAGCCATTGCAGTGCTATAGAGAATTTAATCAGTTACGTTCAAAGGTATTTCAGACTAACTGGTGCAAATTAGAATCCTATTGGGAATGCTTTATAAAGCTAAATTTTAAGTATAGCGGTCCATAATATGTCTTGAAATGAAGTGGGTGTATGACACATTGAACTTATAATGTTACTTCAAGCAAGATATTCAAAAGCCTGTGCACAAGTTTTCTGCTCAGTGATTTCTTTTAAGCGAAGAAGAATTCCTAATCAGAAGCTACAGTTTTGGAGCAAGCCTACTCCTCCTCACTTACCACACCATGGTTTACAGGCAGGTTTTGGTGTGCACAAGCTAGATTCCTTTTGGAAGTAACTTCAGTAAAGTTTCTGAACCAGTGAATCACACAGTCAGACAGGTGCAGACTGTGTGCATTGGGGGAATATTTAGTCCAGGAAGTCATACTTCATCTTCCCTGAAGCAAAGCTGTGGAACTACATGCTGTGTAGGTGTAGGCCTTCAGCATTGTCTGGTTCAGGCTACTGATCTGCTCTTGGTGCAAGCAGATCTCACAAATTCAGACATAGCCAGAGGATCTGCGCCAAGTACGCGAACCAGGTCTGGGGTCTGACTGTGCTGTAATCACAGGGGAGATGTCTTCCGTCTGCTGCTTTTGAAGAGAGAAAATGCTCAAGAGAAGAGGGGCATCAGATATCTGAATGGTATTATCCACAGAAGAGCTGAATAATGGTATTTGAAACTTTTATTATGAAAAAGTCAGAACAAAATGACATTTTAAAAATTCAAAACAGGTTATTTTTAAAATGGTGAAGAACCATTCTGTCTTTTCCACATGTGCACCACTCAATCATTTTCCTGAATCCTTAATTGTGAATTAGGTGAATTTCTAGCTTTCAAAAACGTTTTTGTTATTTCAGTTGTTTTGCCACTCACCAAAAACATCCCACCAAAGTATGTTTGCTGTAGTTCAGATTGATAGATTGGGAAGATCAGAGAGCACAAACAGGCTGAGAAGAGGAATGAAAAAGGCAGGTTAATGAAGTTCCCCTTCGTCCATTCCCCTCTGGGATAGTTCACTGACCTTAGCTTTCTGTGTCATGGGTGAGGCATACTATCAAGGGCTAAGGAAGATTTACTGGGATTCATAGAGCTGTAGAAGCATCTACACAAAAGGACTTTAATTTATCACTAGTTCCTTAGTGTGCTGTTTGTCTGGTAACCTGGCAGTCTTTCCTCTTCTGTGGCTGAATTGCATTGTCAAGGACAGTCCACAGAACCACGTTTCCATGGGGATGGGATATGGAGAGTACTAGGTGCGTGAGAATCCTGGTCTTCACTTGCAAGGGATATTGAATGATGCAGTTTGTCTATAAGTTTATGCATGTTTACACATATACGCAGAATAAAACTAGATAGGAGCACCTGCAGTCAAAGCTACAGAATAAATATTATTATTTTCTAAAAACAATCTGAATTATTTTGGGATTTTGTTTGCTTTTTGCGATTGCTTACTGATTTCCTTTCAATCCATTACTGTATACGCTTTTATATGTTGAAATATCAGTGTGTCATTAAATTTGCAGAAACATTCCCATAATAAAAAGTTTCTGGATTGAGCTAAGAACATCAACTGTAAGATAGCCAAAGCATTATAAAAATGTTAACTGAAGTTCATGTCTTGGTTAAATTCAGGTGTCACTATAGGAATAGTATATGTCAATATTTTTTTAAAGGACTACCCTAAATATGTGTGTTTGAATGAGGAGGTGAAGGTGTTGTCAATATTCTTGCCCCTTTGCAGATGTTTGTCTGGGTTCTAAGAAAAAATATGATACTGCTTTCAGAAGGTATTATATTATTGATATGAAACACACCAGGGTAACACATCATGTTAAATATAAAATACCGTCTATTGTCAGATTCTTTTGTCTGCCAAAATACTTTTCTTGTGTACAGTACAGGTATGTGGTAATCTTAAGCTTCTAAGTCTTTCTCTTTAAAAGAAACAAAAAAACACCTACATGGAAAGTGGAAACAATTTCTGTAGTTAAGAAAATAATTGTTTATATGCTTAAATCTGCAAAAATACCACGCTGCAGATTGTTGACACATGCTGACTGTTTGGAATTGCAGGGCTTGCAGTCTTAAAGCTACATGAATTACAGTGCGTGTGGAATATCAAAGAACAGTGTTAAATATATGTTAGGAGCATGCACAGCATGAAGAGGAGATGGACTAGGGAAGTGGACCTCAGGAGCTATACATATGCAGACCTTGAAAATACAGTGTTGAGTGCTACAGTTCCAAGGAATTCACTCTGAGACCAAGTTGATGGGAACATTGTGGTGTGATCCTAGGATTTCACAGCAGTCTTACCTGAAACAAGCCCATGGATGGCCTAGAGCATTTGTTAATGCCTTCTGCTCTCTTCCTGTGGCGTGTTAGGGCTCCTATTGTTGTTGCAGGAAGTGGCAAAACACTCAGTGGACATTGATAGGGTGCAAATATGTGCTGGTTTTTCTGTGTTGCATTCCCCGTGGAGGATTGTGGAGGATATGGCTTTCCCAATGTTCCCGCCCCACCTGGGTTCTGGAGTGGCAGTGGTTGGAATAGGCAAATTTCAAAGCCAGTTTCATCGGGCAGAAGGCCCTTGAGTGTGCAGCATTACTCATCTTGTCTGTACACAAAGCAGGATGAAGATCTTTGGGCTGTTCTTTCTAACAACACACTCACAGTCATCTGGCTCTGCCTTGTCAGGCTGTGAGACCCAGTTCCTGAGCAAGCTCTGCTGTTTGCTCTGCTGCCTACTCTTGTTTATTCTGCTGCGTGATCTGTGGGAAAGGGTCAAGTGACGACAGCAGTTCTAGAACAAATCTTTGTAGGTCTGCATTGCTAGAAGTCCAGCCAGGAAGAGGAAAGACTGACGCATAGTGAATACTTCAGGGATTTTCAGAGCCAATGTCTTAGTTGCTCTCCTGCTGTATACTAGCCAGGCTATGAATTGAGTTTTATAAGGTCAAGCCAGATGGCACAGTGAAAGGAGCACTGGGAGAATGTTTAATGTAGCGGGAGTGTTTCTATTATTAAAGAAAGTTTTTCAAGTTAATATGGGCATAAAATTGGATTCCAAAGAAAGGTACACTCACAGATGCCACCAGTGATGCAAAGAATGTATTGCATGCAAGTATGATGGAAGAGTATGTACATTTAAAAAATACTTTCACTAAATATTTTTGGTTTCTTTGAATTGTAAAATGTTTTATGATAAAGAATGCCTGTCTGTATTTATCGTTCTCTAGAAATGGACCTCTTCTGAAAGTTAGGACCTGATAGGTAAAGGTGAAATTCTCCAGGGAGAGGTACCAGATGGGCAGTGAGAAATACACTTCAGGAAGAGCAAAATGACACTGAGTTAGAGGAAATGAGATAAAGGGGAGTGTAGCAAATATTTATGTACCTATAAATCACCCTCAAATGTGGGAAAGGAAAAAAACAGGGAAGCCATGTAAGAAAGGTGGTAAAGCTACAGATGTTTTGGTAGTTTGTAAGAAAGTTTGATGAGGTAGTACAACATTAACTATTACATGTTCGTAATCTAGGAGGAAGGTGCCCCAAAATGCTATTGTAAATAATAATTAAAGCTTACCATTTTCTAGTCACATTGCAGGGCTTTGGCATATACAGGTGAAATTACAAAAAATCATTCAGATTGTAGTGGTTAGTGGTTCAATATGGACATAATAGGGAAAAAAGGGGGAAAACCTTTAGCTTATCATCACCTGCTGTTGGTGTCCAGTATGGATACACACCTTTTGGTCATTCTCTGTCAAACTCAGGATTCAACCAGAAGGTCCTGTAGGATTTTACCTGCAGCAAAAGTACTTGTCCCTGACATGTTTTTTCACCTCAGAATACCCTACCTCACTGCAGACTGAGCTGTAATTGAGATAGGAGAGCAGATGAGATGGAAGAATGAGGGGGAAAAAGTACATCAAAACCCAGCTTTATTTTCTTATGCCCCATATGGCATAAAATGTAAAAGAATGGGAGGGCAAAGGAGTCCATACGCACATCACTGTCTTGAAAAAGATAATTTCAGCTTTCATGTGGAGATTTCCAATGTCCCCAGAGCTCCCCAAAATATCTGCTCTATAATTCAAAACCTGATTCACCCTTGCTGCTCCACTTGCCTGCAGAAGCCTCTCAGTTAAATGTGGTGCACAGTCTGTGCTCCTATAATATCCAACAAGACAAAAGAAAATGTGGTTAAATACAATATCCCTTGACAATTTATGGATTTACAAAATGAGAAAGAATTTAAAATAATTCCAGTATACTATTTATTTCATTTATCTACGCTGTGACGCGTCAGTTCCAGCCAATGATAGACACTGACTGACAGTGCTTGTGCCAGCAAAAGAAAAGGGAGCTTCTAATAGCAATTAGCATAGTGTCTATAAAGTAATACAGCAGCAGTCACTCATCCTATGAAACAGCTTTGCCTTAGCAAGAAATTGTTAACAGATTGGGATAGAACCTGGTATGACAAACAAGGTAGTGGTCTGGGTCAAGTGCTGCACAATTATTCTTGGGGCTCACTGGATCTCCCTCTAGTGACTGCAGTGCTGATCTGTGTTTTTAGACAAGGGTAAGTGTTGAGTATGTTGGCATTTTTCTGGTTCTGTCAGCAGTTTAATTGGTTCAACTGTGATTAGCAGAAAACTTCCACAGGTTAGTCTTCACAGCTTTTATTTTATGGTATTTAATAAGAAATACTAAGGTGTCAATGCATTTTCTTTTCCCACTGTGAAAAGTGTTTGCAAATCTTAAAAAAAAAAAAAAAAGAAAAAGGTAAAAACACATCAACAATGTTTTTTCTTTATTTTTAGAAAGAGATTGTCCCCAGATCAGGGCATAGCATGTATGCAGCATCACCACTGTTTGCTCCTACTTTCGAAGATAGAAGGAAAGAAAAATATGAAAGTGAGATTTGATGGGAATACACATAAATATTATAGAAATTTAATTCTATAGAATATAAAAGCTGAAGGGAAGAAAAAAACCTCAAGAGATGCTAGTAAGATCTTAGGTAAAAGAACACAACTGCAGTTGGAGTAATTGGACTGTAAAATATTAATCTTCCTGATTTTTGTACAAGTGACTTACTCATAGCTATTTATGAGTTTCTTAACACTGGAATCCCTCTATCTCCCCCCAAAGACTTCGTGTTTTGCTTTTTTGCTTTAGGATGTTTTTGATGTTACTTCCACCACCATGTATGGTACACTCCCTGCTGTCTAATCCTCCCTAAAAATGTCAGCTACTGCTGCTGGAGTGACATCCCTCTGAACAGATTAATGTGATGTGATGTAATGTGATGTAATGTGATTAATGTGCTCCTCGAAGGCTTCCCAAATACAAGTGGTGCATTTGCATGTGTGCTAAACATGGTTTTTTGATAGTACCAGCAATGTGTAGAACACTTTCATGTGCTAAACGTTAAATATAGCATAAAGCACAATTGTGATAATGTTGATATAAGCCTAGGAAAAAAGGCCTTGATTATAAGATAATGAATTAACTTGGCATTTGCTCTAAGGGGCTGTGTTACCTGTCCTGTGCTCCACTTTTTCAGAGAGCTAGAAATTAGAGTTTTGCTAGAAAAAAGTTACTAAAGACAAAAGAGAAACAAAAGGGGTGGGGTGGTCTATGTAGCACTGTCTGGAAGTTGTGTTAGTTGCCCATTTAGATGGAGATGAATAAACTATTTTAGAAGCAGAGACAGCAAAAAGAAATTAACACTAAAGTCTTAGAGAGTAAATAGTAAATAACACATATGCCTGCTGGGAGAATTTTGTTCTTACTGAATACTGCAGGTGGAAAAGGTGTATGACCCTGTCAGCATAGAGCTTCACCCCTGTTTGCACCGTGCCACACTTTGAGACACAAAAGGCACGGAAGGTATAAAACAGTGAGCAGCTCTCCTTGGCAAGTTTGCCTAGTTCTCTCAGATCCCTGCCCAGGAGTCAGGCTTATAAAACTTCCAGTGGATGTTTTTCCTAAATTCAGCAGCATTTTACTAACCTGGTTGGTCCATTTCTGAAGGTTTGGGAGGTTGGGTGAAGGACAGAGGAAGCAAAGGCTGAGGTGAGAACCAATTCTAGTTATCAAAATCTGGGATGTTGAACATCAAATTGAAAACATGTGAATGGGAGAGAAATTTCAGTCATGCTCAGCCTGTGACTCCTTCTCATTGTACTAGTAGTTAAGGAGTAAGAGACAGTCATGTTCTCCACGGATTAAAAGATCTTTACCCAAGCTCTGGCATCTGGTGCACATCTGGCAGGTTTTAAGGAGAGCAGAGATGGGAATACTGTGTACACTTTAGCCTCTTAATATGAAAAGCCCTTTGTCCTCCAACACTGTAGCTTAGAGGGTATTGGTAAAACTTGTATTTTAAGGTGATCTCTGTAGCTCAAGGAAACTCCTTGCCTGATAAACCAAGTTTGTATTGACTGTGGGAGTGGAAAAACATGAGTTACAGTGGTAAAAGTAGTGTCTCTGAAAGGCTGGAAATGGTTACATCAGAACTTGTTCATCTGCTCATCTGTTCATATGCTGAAATCCAGTTTTTTGTGCTAAGCAAAAGGCCTCAATGGTTTGTTATGCGTAGGTGGGTGTTAAGGATGCCTGAACAGAAAAGCATCTGAAGGCATTCTCTTCTGTGGAAGGAAGAGAGACAATCAGGTACCCAGGTGAGCAGAACACTGTTCCCCTAAGAAAACCCCTTTGCAGCATGTGCTGCATTTTCATTAGTCTTTGAAGTAAAAAAGGCTCTGAGGCCAATGGATAAAATGTAGCTTATTCTATGAAAAAGTTGTAATTTGGATTGGGAGGACAGGAAGCAGAAGCCCTCATCTGTAGTACTGAAGGAGAAAGTTTCTGCCTGCATTTGATAACTTGTAGTCAAAGCACTGCTTCTCTGTTCAGCAGGAGGGAATGAGGTGAAGGAAATGGGATTATATTGTAACTCCTAGGAACATTGTCCTTCCATTTTCCTCTTTTCCTGTGCAGGTAACTAGAATAGATATAACCTCACCTCTACTGGGGAAGATAAAAGGTGTTTAAACTGCAAGAAAAATGGTATTTGTCCATCCCTTAAGAAAGCAGCAGTGCAAATGGGACCCAGTGCAGCTGGACTTTGCCTTTAAACTGCCAGGTGCCACCCTGAAATGGAGACTGGTGTGACACAAGAGTGAGATGGTACAGCCCAATAATTGGGCTCAGAGAAGCCCATAGAGAAGAGCAGAGAGCTGTGTTTTTGGGAGCCTGACTGACTGACTTGCTTATACAGACTCTATCTTGAAGCTCAAGCCAGTTATCACCTTTTCACCAGGAACTATTCCCTTTGTTATATGAAAAACAGGTGGGATTTTTTTAGCTTTATGTTGTAATACAATGCCCTGTGTTTTATGGGCTCCCTTCCGTTGTTGCACCCAGTGAGGTTTAGAGTTTGATCATCCTGAACTTGTACATTTATCAATGACTTTTTAAACCTATTTGTAAAGTCATCATCAGTGTCCTTCCAGTTTGTTTTTTTCAAACTTCACAATATTGTCTTATTCTGGCAAGTTGTCAACATGTATATTACTGTTGACTTTGCAGTTTCAGGTTAAAGCTCCACCTGGCGAGTATTTAATCACAGTAATGCCTCTTGGTGGGAAGCATACACCAAAAACAAAACAAAACAAAACAAAACAAAAAAAAAAAAGGTAATTTTTAGAAAGGCTTTTCTCAAAAAAGCTTGTATTTCTGTGTTCAGGAGATAGAATATACCAATTGTTTTAAATAAATTTATTAGAGGAGAAGGCATTGTTCAGGCAAGCATTGAAGGATTATGTTTAAACCTGCCAGACACTAAGAAGAAACAAACCATGCCAATGAAAGCAAATTAATTTATGTTTTAAAAAGTCACATAAACGTAGTGGTTGATGAGGGAAAGACAACTATTACCCTCAGAATGTAATAGCAAAACCCACATACAAAACGGTGTGATGGAAAGTGTTCCTAATCTGACTGTGGGAATTACATGCCCAGAGTCTATCACCCAAAACATTGACCGAAATAAATTGCATAATTTTTTATGCAAACTGTATAAATTATTTGATAAAATCTGCTAGAGAAATCTAATATGCATCTGCATATTTTTTAACTTATTTGGAACTTGGAACTCATAGTTCAATAAAATGTTTTTTGACAGAATTGGTTTTGGTTACAGACATGTTGGGTATCTATTGAATATTTCTTGCTTCTTTTGTATTTGTAAGCAATCAGTGAAATGCAACTACTCGAGAAAGAAAATGAAACCCAATCTGAGATTCATTCAAACAGCAGGAGTTCTCTTCTCCACAGGTGCTTATTACTGTGTTACACATAACCGTAATAGCTGAACCCCATCAGCTGTGACTTGTGATGGGAATAAATCCTGTCATTCGTGGCTCCCACTGTTCTGTGCTTACCCCAACAGGGACATTTTTTGTGCAGTCACATTTTCTTGCTTGCTTTATTTGCACACATGTTCTATGTATACATCTCTGAATACATTACATTCCCTCCTTGGGGAAGTAAGCACACTTGAGTGCACATTCAGAGAGGGAGACTCATTCTCCCTCTATTCTCTGTCCCAGCCCCCTCATCTCTGTTTTGTTGGGAGAAATAGTGCTGCATGGGGAGGAAGGGGCAATGTTTGTAATGACAGGGTGATTCAACCTTCATCTTAGAAATAGCTCCTGCATAGGTGGCTGTTCTCTTTTTGTAAGTGAGTTTCACTTCATGAGAGAATCAGTTGTTGTTGGCTGCTCCCCTTTCCTTAGAACATTTTTACAATCTTCTTGCACCAAGCCATTTGAATGTCCTGAAGGTAAAGTGTGAGACTTTCGAACTCAGGATGCTTTGAGGTTCAGCTTGTACCTCCTGTGTTTCAGTGCAACAAACTTTCTCAGTGTATTGATATTGATCATCCAACTCAGGGTGATCATCCAACTGGAGTTACGTGCAAGTAAGGCTCTCCCAGTATTGCTGAGAGTAAACCAGCGCCTACTTTTCACTTCAACTAATTTTCCTCAAACCTGGCAGTTTGAATTGGCCACCAGATTTATGCAGCACTTTGCTTTCACATGAAACCCATGTTTTGCTTCCAAGGAAAGGGTGCAGAGAGGAGCCTTTTGGCTTCAAATTAGAAGTCCAGTTAACAGTCCCTTTTGCCATTTGACTCCTTATAGAAACTAGAATAGCCTTTGGCAGGCAGTGCGTGAGAACCTTGATTTGTTACAGCCATCAGAGAGATGTGCATTGCTTTCTTTTCTGTTCTGCCTGGTTTCCTGTGGAAATGAGGCTTTTTCTGTCATGCTTTTCCTCTGCCAGCCCGTCCAACCCTATCCTATTTACTTTTTTAATCCATTGGCCAATTTCAGTCCTATTTAACACTGAGGCAGATGCCTTAATGATACTGAGTTCTACCACTGTAATGAATGCTGGCAGCCAGATAGAGGAGGGAGATGTAATTAATGCCTATTCTGATGAAAGAATTTCAGTGTGTGCTCAGCTTTTTCTAGGTATCAGGCTTTATTAGCTCTGTTGTGAACGAAACTGCCTGGTTTTATACTGTAAGCATTATTGTGGCATTTTAATTGGTGGCTTTGCTTCAGTGGTTTTTCTTGCTATCATGCATTAGAGCCCTAACAAGGGTTCAAAATGCCACTGAGCATGACAATGTTGAGTGCGTGGGCTGATACTACTAACGATCAACATGACTGATTCTGGGAGATAATAGATCTCCATAAGGACAAAAATCTTTTCTTTCAGCATTCCTCCTGACCATGACTCCTCAGCTGTTTTAATTTTATGGGAAGGCCAACATCTGTTGCCTGGGGTCTCCATCTTGAAGCAAAGATTGCAGCATCTTGGGCTGCCAAACACCTTTCCATGCCAGAAATTGTTGAATCATATATCCCTCGCCCTCACCAGCTTTTGTTCTGGTGTTCTGGTGTTCTAGGGTTCCTGCCTGACTTTCTGTGCAGAAACAATGCTGTGTTTGTGTGCTGTCACTCCATTTCTGCAGGGCAGCATGCCTGCTGGGAATGGAGGAGTGATGTGGAGCAGTTCACTTCCTCTCTTGCTCCACTAGAAAGATTGTCCATGGGAGTACCATGGCAGGAGGGAGTAATGGAGATTAAGCTGAACTGGTCTAGCCATCTCACTGAATCTCTGGGATAGTTCCATCTGTTTACCCAAGGAAGCCAGTTTGACTTGCATAATTCAGACATTTCCTGTCTTGCATGATAATCTCTTACCTTTTGCCTCTTGCACATTCTGTAAAAATGTGGCAAAACAAGCATGTTTTGCCATCTGGACCAAAAAAAAAAAAAAGAAAAACATAAAGAAAGATTGTTTACTTGAAAGTCCGAAGAGTATCAGTTTAAGCACCTAGTCTAATTTAGTCAAACCATGTTACAGGGTACAAACAGAAGAAACACATATTGTTTTCCAATTTTAAATTTATAAAAGGCATGTATCGGGAATATGCTTAAATGTGATGTATATGCAAATTGAAAAATTACATGGTTTAGATCACTGTTTTATTTGTCTTTCAGACTTCAGGTTTAGAATTGACCTGACAGATTTTCATAAAACAGGCTGGTTTTATTTTGACCTATGAATCTGAGGCAGAAGTGGCAAATAAGATGATGTATAGCCCAGTAGTGTGATTCTTTTTAAAATTCCAAGCTTGGCTCATAATGATGATCACAGATGATCTTGGCTGAGTTCCTGAATAAGTATGCAATAAGTGTATTCTTTTTTTCCTGTAGCAAGACATTTAAACATTCATTTAAATCATAATATCTTGACTAAGTCTTCTTACAACTTAGTCTGTTTTGTGCTACCTCTAAATTTTGTTTAGATTTTTGTGTTACTCTAGTCTTATCAGCATCTGGAAATAGTAAGGTACTCACCACTTACTCTGATAAATAGAGAGAACAGAGAGAATGAATACAAGTATGTGCACACTGTGTTAAAAGCTTTTTTTTTACTTGTTTTTCATTGATTCTAATTTTTTCTTGTCATAGGGTATGTCCTAGTTGTACGTGTCAAAAAATGTGTGATGAATTTGCAGACTTGTCTGCCTTCACAATTCTTCCTTCTGCATGCTTTTTTACCCCTCCTATCATGAAATATATTGCCTAATTTATAATATCAAAAGCACTGTAAAACGGGAGATGGCAATTTGCTTAATACTGCACATTCACAGTTTAGTTCAATTTTTTTCAATAAATGAGTTCTTCTGCTGGAATGCAGAAAACTTATACAGAGTGCCTGCAAACACTTTCACAGTTGGAAGTTGTTGTAATATTGGTCCTAGCTAGTAAAGCACCCAAATCTCTCTAAAATGAAGGACGTCATTAACATTACTTGACAAATTGGAGCTATTATGAATAATATAACCCTGTGGGTCAAAACGAAGCAAACTTTTTGTATTCAAAGCTATTGGTCAGAAGGATTTTTTTTATTACTGTAAACCATGATTTTTGACTTCCATAAACTGATTTTTGATTTGTAAATTATTCTGAGAGCAGCCCTGAATTTTCACATGGCTTCTATGGCTTGGCACAGCTGGAGTGCCTGGAGCAACAAACTGGCTTTCCTTAGGGTTATCTCTCTAGAACTGAATAAATTTTGCTCTAGTTTGTGACTCAGGGAGAGTTTAAGTGGTTTGGCTATGGGTGACAAAAGGGAACATAGGAGTTTTTTCTTCCTAATTCTAAATTTAGAATATGCATTTCGCATATTCATTCCACATCTGCAAAAGTTATTTGAAGAGTAGAACATGAATACATGGAAACAGGAGAAAGACCTCCAATTGAAATTTTGTTTATATTTTTGTTCTTTTGCTTTTCATTCCAGTGAAATGAAGCAGAAGTTGGATGAAGAGGGCAACAAGTGCAGCATCCTTTCCAAGCAGCAGAAGTTCAACGAGCACTGCTGCATTCGCTGCTGTTCCCCTTTCACGTTTCTTATCAACAGCAAGCGACAGTGCCAAGACTGCAAGTACAACATCTGCAAGAGCTGCAGCACTTACCAGAAGAAGGAGAAGGCTTGGATTTGCAGTGTCTGTCAGCAAGCAAGGTAAAGGCCTGTTGTTCAGCAACCTGTGCAAAGCAGCTGTGGCCTGACCTGAGCTTTTGCTTGTATTTGTCAGTAGTTAGCTCTGGTGATATAGGACATGAAGTACCTGTTTATGTAGGGGTTGATTTGTTCTTGACGTGCCTGGCTTTTGTAGAGGTTAATTTATTCTGAGAGTGTTTGGTTACCTGTTGCATTTTCTAGGCTTGTTTAGCTGGACTGATGTATCAGCAAGCAGTAATTGGGCATAGCTGGGGCAGGACTGGGGTGTCCTGAAACACCTGGGTTACTAATGGAACCTGGGCACAGATGGTGGTAAGGCAGTTAATAGTTTGGCAGCTAATCCCACTGATGGGTCGGGAATGGAAGGAAGAATATTTGTGAATAGATCATCCAGCTGTGACTGTGTTTTAGAGTGCTTTTCTAAAAGCCAGCTTATTGGTGGGGATGCCTTGAGTTTGCTTTGGCAAGTACCCAAAGAAAATAGCAGTGCAACGTGTCATAATTCATAACATCTGTTAAGATTTTACTGCCAGGCTTCTGTTTGCTTTCTGAAGGTGTCAGGGATTTTCTATCTCACCCTTCTGAGGGTAGCAGAGCCCCAACATTTAAAGATCGCACCAGAAAAACAAAGCAAAACACTTAACAGTAACGGAGGCGCCATTCCTTGGATGGTGACTGTGATAGTCCTTATCTCCAAGTTCCAAAAGCAGCTGTAGATGTGTTGACGTAGTCCTGAACAAGATCCTTTAACTCAAACAAGAAGGTTAAATGAAGTAACTCAGTTCCTTGTGGTTTAATTTTGACCATTTATGACTGAAGCAGCTGGGCATATGTAACAAAGAGAGCTGTTTATTCTGCACCTCTCTCCTTAGCGGAGAATGCAGGATGAAGGCAAAAGACAAGTCCCTTTGCGATGCTTTATGGTATTCCTGTGCTCACCAAAGATTCATTTTTCCTTCTTGCTTCCCATCAACACCCACTTGAAATTCAAGCATTCCAACAGTATCTGTGAATTACGTGTGTGCTCTTTGACACAGGTCCTTAAAATCACAGGGATTCCAGGTTTACAATGCCATATTTCCAAACGTCAGCCTTTGAAGGCGAGGGTGATTGTGTTCTTTGGGGTACCTGATCCTTCTCTGCTTTTTACTCTGGGAAACCTACAGAAACCCCCTTTTTCCTGGTGAGGAGGCAGATGGATGACAGGAGTATCTTTTCCAGCAGCACAGAGAACTGTGGAGCCAGTGCTTTTTTCTGCCTTAGTCATTCAACCATTTCATATTACACCTCTTTCTTCCATTTATCCTGAGTTCACCCATACAGGCAGCAGCACAGCAGCCAGTTTTGTAGATGTTGATGAACTGCATTTAAAATACCTTTTGCTGACTCTGTAGAAAATGTCTCAGAAGAATTTAATTTCAGAAGAAAAGTCTGCAGCTATATTATAAAAATTTTATTTCTGACCCTTGAAGTCAGGGCTTTTCCCACAATCCTGTGCAGCCCTCAGAGTCACCCACCTGTAACTCAATTATAAACATTTTCTTTATTTGAGACCTGAGACACAGCACAAGTTATTTTCAGTGAATAAATTAACAGTGTTGGTAATCATTTTATGTTTTGGTTGATTGGACTGTGGTGCTTAGGAATCCGTGTAGGTAAATCAGGGAATACTATTCCTCAGGGACTGCTGATGTATTTTGATTTGGTGGGGGCTTTTTTTGTATGTTTTGGGGGGCAGTGGGATGCTATAATTTTTTGGGGTTTAACTCTCAGCCAGTATTTCTTCCAGGAAAAAACACAGGGGAAAACACAACACTCAGTTGTGAGTTCCCGTTCTCTTCTCAGTGACTTATTCCTCAGGTGGACTGTGCCCTCCTGCCCCTCCCCAGCACCTCTGCTTGTGTCTTCTATTTTTTCCTTTGATGAGGTAGCACAAGTAGTGGAGGTGGTTCTTGGTTTAGCCGTTACTTGCCTGCACATCTTACTGCGCGATAGGTAGTGAGCTCTAGTGTGCTCAAAATATCTGAAGACTGTGTCCTGTTTGTGCTCTTCAGCTCTGCACTGCAGCAGTACTCAGTAATGCTGAGTTTTATGTCTAGTATGTATTTAGAATATGTCAATGAGTTCTCTGATGTCAGAAGCAGTTTTCCAGTATAAAAGACTACAAAAGAGAAGCAATCGGGTGAAACACATGTAATACACATTTTTATGCATGAGAAAATTCTGAAAAGTTCCTGTGTGATGTGGGAACCAGAACCAATGACTTGTGGATGGTTTTTTGGTTTTTGGGGTTTTTTGTTTTGTTTTGTTTTGTTTTGTTTTGTTTTGAAGTAATACATTGTATAAACATCCCTCTGATCTGGATTTAAAATCCTTCTGGGAGCTGTACCCTTTCCTTTAAACTCTCTTATTTCCTTTTATCTTCCTCCAAATGAGTGACATCAACTTTGGTAGATTGTAAATAGTCTCCTGACAGATTCCCACGCCAAGGTGATGTTGACACTGAAGAAAATCTGACACGTTGAGTGTCGCTGTTGAGCCGCTAGCAGAGAAAAAGACCCGAGTTCTCAGTGTGGCAAGAAAGAGGCAATTTATTATTTTGATTTCAATATATATAGACTTTTCAGAGGTCGCCCAGATTGGTCAGCCAGAAACCTCCCCCTAGGCCTGATTGGCCAGGCTTGAACTGTCCAAATCTCGAGACACTGTTTGAAAAACATCCAGACTTTAGCTTTGCTTATAAAACACAACGGAATGTTCTCATGAGAAAGACCTGTGCTAGCCACAGTTGAGTTAATCTTTCAAGGGATGACACTCCCTCTTCTGTTGAAGATGATTTTCATCTTCCAAGGCAGAGATCTACATTAGCATTTAGCAGAGAGCTATTCAGGTCAGTATTTGAAACATAGAACATTTATAGAAAGTTGGTCAAAAAAAGTTAGTCTCTACTTCTTCCAAAAGAGAAAACTCATCAATAAGTCAATGAAAACTTTGATGGTTGAATTCCTTTAAAGCACATCTCCTCTTGCAATGCATCTTTTTAAAAGTTAGAAATTTGGCTTGGTATGGAATCTCAGGCTCAAAAATGTCTTTACAGCAATGTCTGTATTGATCTTGCAAGGAACAGGAGAACCTTCTTCCAGTTTCCCAATTTTCCAGGTTTAGCACACATTGTGCAAATTCATTTTGATTTAGATTTGTTTCTGAATACCATGATTAATGTTCTCGGGAGTTTCTTTTCTCATGTGCATCTTCTTAATCTGTAAGATTAGTATGACATAATTTTATCTATTATAAAATAATATCATTAGTAATTTCAAGTATTTTCAATTTTTGTATAGTGCAGTTCTAATTCTTCCAAAGCTTTGTACAATGTCTCCTTGTTAGACACCCCTCAGACAATGTATTTAGGCAGCTTGCTGAGGTCTGTACTTTTTACAGTCCTCTTGGCTAAGTAGATTCCAGGCACAGTTTCTTTACCCTCTGGATTAATGCCTTTGATGCCAGACACAGAGGTCCTTTTCTCATTTAGTAGAAATAGGGCAAGCTTTCCATGCATCAAAGACCACTTTTCTTTTCCATTCTCCGTGGAGCCATATCACGGAACACCCTACTTGTGATACTCTGCTTTCCAGTTTAACACTTGTACTGATTTTTTTTTAAGAAAGCATAATGCATTACAATGCGTATTTTTGCAGGTGTTCTAAACTAATCACATTTTACTTTTGGACTGTAGTATGAGTTTGTAGAGTCCAATCCAAAATAAGGTGTACAAACATCTGGCTGTCCACCTCAGCTTTGCATGACTATCATGCATGAATCCCCCTGCATTCTTGGTTCACTTCTCCTGGTCTCACCATCTGTATGTCAAAAGATTTCTGTCTCTGTTGTGAGTGGGAGCATGGGCACCTAATCATGCCTTCACATCCATCTGGTGTGTGATTTTCTCGCTTATTCTCAAAACTCTTGCTCAGGTGGTGAGAGTTCATCTCTTAGTGGACTCCTGCTTTGCTTTCTTGAGCCAGGCCATGGGTGAAAGGGTCTGCAGAAAGTCATTATTCTGCTTTCTAAGAGCTGCTTTGTTAGTGGTGGTCCTTTGCTGGTAACAGTTAAGAGACCCAGTCACTGATCCTTCTCTCCTTTATGTCATTTACTAGTGAAAAACAGTCATGTTGCACCTACTCAGGCTTTCTGCAGTCAAAGTAATGTTTTGGGTGGCTCAAACTGGGTCCCAAAAATTGTCACACTGGTTGCTTGCTGCACAGATTTATTTGAATGTTTAAGAGAACTGCTCTATTTTTTTTTAAACTTTGGTGGTCGTCCTCCCAATTTACCTGCTGCTTTTGAAGAGAAGAAAGCCAGAGTATATCAATTACCTTCCTTGACTCTTCAATCCAGAGTTATTGTTGAATGTTCTTTACATTTTCTTTTGAGTTTGTTGGGGTGCCTTGTTGACTATAACTAGACTCTAACAATTTTCATCAGTAGCAAATGTATTTTTCTTACTAGAACTTGAAAATTAATTGCACTTAGACTAATTAGATATGCATTAGGGTTTTTTTTAATGGAGTGAGATTTGAGAAAATATATTGAGGTCTAGTCTGCCTGCAGTGCCCAGTACATTTTTCTGCAACTGGCATGTATTGGGATTAACGCTAATGTAAAAATGGAGCAATGCTTCTGATACAATGAAAGTTGCAACAGAAAATAAAAATCTAGGCTCACTTGGCAGGAGAACACTGTTCAAATAGAAAGGAGCTTTTCAAGCCTCAGGAATAGTCCTAAATAAAACCTTTATGTTTTGTATGGGTTTGTTTGGAGGGCTCTGTAAAACAATGTAATGTGTTTTAATGTCAGGAGAACAAAGCATATCTTTGTGGAAACATGATGAAGTTAGCCTGCCAAAAGGATACATCTCTTCTGCTTAGCTGATGCAAGTTTTAGTGTAGTACTCTTTACAGTCTCAACAGGAAAAAAAGAGGGGAAAAAAGCACCAAAATTTGGCAAAACCTTGGTATGGCGCTTGAGGAAAAGTAATATTTCTAGTTAATAACTGAATTTTGTATTTGTTTGTTGATGCACTTGGCTGTAACAAAACAGTCAGTTTCAGGACTTAGTTGTGGAAAGCTAATGAAGATATAATGCTGCTTAGCAATTTTGTTTTGCTTTCAAGCAGGCTCAACCATCTGGCAAAAGGAAGCCAAAATGTATTTTAGGTAGTCTGCCTCAGCCATAGCTTGGAACTTTGTGTATAGTTTTGTGACAGTTGCTATTTCTGCTGTTTGAGGTCCCTGTCTGACATTAGTGAGAAGTTCTGCAGAACTTGGAAACTGTGACATTGTCAAGTAAATGCCAGGAGATGTGTTTTTGCTTCCAAGATCATAGAATTGTATAGGAACGTTCACTTGATCCGTGGCATAGCACAGAAGATAAAGTCTTATTTCTAGCATGTGCATGTTGTCTTCATTTGAGCCATATGGGTCCTGTTCTTTTCAAAAGCTTTTTCAAAAGTTCTCTGAATGACCCTGTTCGTATTGTACTTCAGAGATTTACTAATATTAAGTAAATTGCCAGAAAAATTATTTTTCATAGCTGTATATACTGGTAGAAATTGATGCAATTCCTTCAGAAAACGCATGCTGCTCTATTCAAATGTTTTTCTTGTCCTTGTCCTGCTGCTGTCCCTCTGTTTTGTATCCTGTCTCTTGAACTCCCTCTCCTTTAGCATCGTAGTGCATCATAGGCACTGTATCCTTTTTCTCACTGTACCCATGAAGAGCAAGGGCAAGAGCTTTGACTTTGCACAGGAGCCAAGAACAGTCTGGTTTATTCAGTTGTTCCCTAACTGGAGGAGGAGAGAGAGAAATGTGCAAACTGGCTGCTTTGACAGGTTGATCTCTGCTGGGTTTTTTGCTATACTGATCTGTCTTAATTATTTTGAAGTATGCACTGTGAAGAATTTCATTTCTGCTAGACAGAATAAAGCTGAACTTGCATAACATAGAGCAGACTGCAATGCTCCACTCAGCTTTAAGAAAAGTATCTAAAAATGGAATTGAAAAGGAGAGTAGGAAAGAGAGGTCTATTAAAACAGCTAAGTACAAGCGCTAATTAGGCGATCTTTTCTGGCTTTAAGTAGCCTTGGAAGTGAACATGTGCCTGAGTGCCTGGAGGACTAATCTGTTTTAGAAGCTCTGTGATCCCAGTTTTAGCTGTCAAGTGACCTTGGGGAAATTTCCATGTGTCAGGTTTCACCAGGTGCGGAATGGATTTGATGATGCTGAGCTCTTGGAGGTTAGTGGTTGAAAAGTTAAATGCTCTGGTTGTAAAGTGCTAAGTATTATTAATGTACTGTTATTAGCGGAGTTTTGCTGCAGTCAGCATGGCTAAGCCTTTGTGGTTTTCAGTTGCACAGAAAGGTAAATGCTTGGATTCTGGTAGGGAATGAATGAGGGTAGAATATACCAGCTTTATGTTCAGTGTTAATGTATAAATGCTTGCCTGTGTTTGGCTTCACCTACCTTCAGCAAATCTTGGTGAGGAAGGCTATTAAACATTTTCCCTAGTAGGAATAAATATTACATAAATAGTGTGAAAAAATATTGGGACTGCTAAACTGGGAGGAGCTGGATATGAAAGAATATAACACAGTTTTTCTGCATAATAAGCATCATACAAATTACAGGTCAGACTTACTTAGCCTTTCAGTTTTGCAAAAGCTGAGGGACTTTCAGTGAAGGTGATGAATTAAAAGCTAATTAAAATTGCACAAGATTCTTTAAGCGTCAAGTGGGAACATTGTGCCTTAGAGTAGCTGAGATGGAAAATCTTAAGTATCAAGCACAATTTATGGAAGAACTTCCCTTGTGTCACTTCTGCAACTGGAACTTCATATACTGTTCATTGTAGAATGTATATAATAAAGCAAGAAGTCATGCTGTGGTTAACGCTCTAGAGGTGGCTTCAGAGCAGAATGCCCTTTCACATAGACATACCACTGAACATTTTTTTATTTTCACTAATTGCTACCTGGATTGATGTATGTTTTTTCAGCATTTGGTAAGTCTTCATGTTTTATTCTGTTGTATCTGTGCAACCACCAAGCTTTAGCAAAGTACAGAAATTATTCTGTTTCTTCAGCTGATGCTGATATTCCCATCTGAAGGAGTGAAGTCAGCTTATGGCCTTCACTCTGCCAGTCCCAAGGGACATGGCTGTGAGCACGCTCTTTGCTGCTCTTATTGCTAATGTTTGGTGGGTCCCCCTGTGAATTTGAGGCACTGGGAGGTGATGCCATGTGTACAGTGAAGGAAAAGTCTTCTCCCACCAAAACACCACATACACTTAGCTTCTCTACAACTTACACAAGGAGGGAAGGCTATTTTATACCTGTACTGTATGCCTCTCTGACTCTGTCATTATGAGCTGTATATGAAGACTATTTTGACAGTCCACGAGTAATTCAGGTTATTTTGCCAAATTATATTATTATATCCTACTTCCTATTGATAAAGAAGCTCTATGCCTCCTCAGTGCTTTTTTTTTTCCTCCAAAAGATTTATCCTGTTAACTGTGAACAGCTGTCCAGTTTTGTGTGGGTACCCTTAGAAGCATTTTAAATGCTGTGGTTAGCAAAGGGGCTTTTTTCCTTGGTGAGAAAATTGGAAGTCCTCCAGACTTGTAGCCAGTGGCAGTGAATGGCACTAACAAATGTATCTTTCCTTTAGCTAGTGAAGTTTGCAGTATTACCCTCTTAAAATGTTCTTGTGTTACCAAAGAAGTTAAAGTGAGAATTCAATTTGTCATTTTTAAAAAGATTGACCACATCAGTAAATAAGTCACTCTATGTTCCTATTGTTCAGGCCCACCCCTCATATGAAATAGATCCTGAAGCACTCACTGCTTAGTGTTTCCAATAAAATCTATGAGGTCCTACATTCACATGTTTCATCCTGCTTCTGTAACTTGGGGGAAAAGGAGGGTGGAAAAAGCAATAGCCCTGTGTTTCTGACAAAGACAAGATTTTCCAAATTTGTGTGGAGAATTAACTATTGGGGTTCCTGGTACTTTTTTTGTAATAGCATATCTTTTCTGCCTCTAGGTTTTTGGGAAGTCTTATTTCAGGTAAGCCCTGCAGGAGTCTGGTTAGAGAGTTAATTACTCTTTTTACATCTTTTGCTCTCTCAGCTTTCAAAATATGACCCTGCATTTGTGGATCATGAAATAAATGGCAATGGTTGCCAGTTACCTGTACTGGAAGTGTGTTTCATGCGCTTTCCTGTCTTACATTCCACCTGCATCTTTTGCTAGAGCTGTTCAGGCAAACACCTTGTCCATTTTAGTCCAGGAGCTAGCAGACAGCTCTTTCCTTTTTCTTGTATTCGCATATAAGATCATGTTAACATAGTGGAAAGGCCATCTCTGACCTAAAGCTGTCTTTGAGTTTGCATCCCCATTCATTTATTGTTGGGGTTTTTTGTTTTGTTTTGTTTTTTTTAATTTATTTTTGCAGAAGCAACTTCAAAAAATGAAGATTGAATTTTGACACAGTGCCTAAATAAAAATTGCCTAAAACCAGAACCCTTTTGCTTGCAGAAGATGTGAACTATTTGAAAATGCTGTTTGATCATAGCAAAAGAAAGCTTTTGTTTTCAGATTAGTATTGGATTTATACTGCGTTTGGGATTTACTTTGATAAATTGTTTTCATCAGAAAGGTGCTGTAGTAAAAATGAAAATTCTTCACAGTAACTGGAAAGTAATGAGGGCCAACATAAAAACGATCATGCCAAATCTGTCCTCTATTCTCCTCTCACCCCCATCCCCACCAAAATATTTTAAACTTCTATACATTTCTGGGAATCAGCATGGTGTGGTTTTACAGTTTGACTTTTGTCTCTAGGGGTTGGATGCCAACAGGGAATTGCTAACACTCTTTTGAAGAGGTCTTGTTAGTCCCTTTGTTCGAGGGCTGTTCTGTGACTGAGAGGCCAGTGCCTTCCTGAATGAACACATTTGCTTTGGGAAGGAATCTTTGTAAGGTAATGAGGTGGGTGTGGCTGCTGGATGTGTTATACTGCCTGTCCTGGTCATTTTGATTTGGAATTTAATATGCTGTAAAGCTTATTGTTGTAATTCAGCACATGATGTCTCTGGACAGTATGTGGGAATCAGATGCCAATACTGCTTCATTTATGTTTCAACTCTGTTTCTGTCCATTGATGTAAAGACTTTTAGGGTGCTTCTCCAGGCCCCAGACTGAGAGAGCCTTGCTTTTCATTAAGCTCCCAAGAGATAATTAAGTGTCGAATGAAAGTTTGTTTATCTAATTGGGAAATACTGTTTTCCATCATCTGTCATACTCTGAGGTTGTATGTGAGATTAATAGGATGATGGAGACATCATCGTTCATATTGTTTTCAATTTTCTGATGACAGATTTGCTTTGTCTTCATGGTTTTTCCTGGCTGTCAATGCAGTGGTTTGTAAAATAGTGCCTAGAGTATGGAAACTTGAATAAATGCTTGTGAGACAGAGGAAACCCGTTTAAAGAATGGTATAAATTGTGTCAGGAGTCACAGTTGTAATTTTGTCTCACTGATGTGTTTGCAGGACTTTGTAACCTAAGGGATTTCTTGGCTTCTCTGTATCTCAGGTAGTTGCAACTATTGAAAGCATTTCCAAACTCTGTCAAGATAAAAAGTGAGTTAATGTCTGTTAACAGCAAGGAAAAAATGTGTGATGATTTGTCCCAATCCTGCAAACTCACCAGTAGCCAGGCCTCTGTCTGTGGTGGTAGAGCACACCTCTGATCAAACATGCTTTTGGAAATTGTCCTGGGGGAGAAAAAACTGTAGAGTGCAGTTTGGGGAAGTGTGAATGTAGCTCCACTTTGAGCTACATTTTGAATGACCCTACCTCCTGTGCTTCAGAAATTCTAAGCCATTCATTTTGCGGGGGAAGTAGTTCTCTTACATGTTTTAAAAAAACCCACCACATTTCAACTGCTGCCTTTCAGTCTTTGGCACAGTGACCTGTAGGAAAATGCCTTCTTGTGTTTTGCATCTAGGCTCAAAGGGCTATTAGATGTAAGGAAATTTAAGGCTAATATTTGGAACATACCTATATCAACACTGATCCCTGAGACTCTTTCTCTGAGTATAGAAATGAGACCACTCACACAGCAAACATAACTAGTGTCTCTGTCAGTCCTAAGCATAGTGTGGCAACAGTGATTATTCTTCTCATCTTGGAAATTATAATTAGAGATTGAATGTTCTTGAGAGACACCAGCTTTCAGAGCAGTCTTATATAGGGTTTTGGATAGATAGGGTAGGTTTTGCGACCAGTGAAAACATAATTTCCTGAGTCCATTCTGTGCAATGTATTTAAATACCATATTTTCCACTTTCAAAGTTTTGCAGTTGCTACCAAAGGAGGTGTTTCTGGCAAGAGAAACAGCAACAGAGTAGAGTGAAAGAAGATTGACAGGAAAAGTGTAAGGAGGAGGGTGGGGGAAATAGTACAATTGTAGTTTGAAAAATTAGTCATGTAACGTGTCATTGTAATTCCCAACTGGCAATTAAACAGCACATATCTGCATAAAGGATTAGTAACACTAGATGGTAATGTTCAGGATCTTGAACAACACTTCCAGTATATAATTTGCAAATGGTTTGATGGATACCTGCCTCTCACACTCCATAAACTACCACATTCCAGTGCTTAATATAATTAGTGCTATCAAACACCAACCTCCAGCTCTATAGGTAGCTGGCTAAGAATTTCCAATATGCCTGTTGCATTAATAGACTTTAAAAAAAAAAAAAAAAAAAAAGAAGAGGGGCAGCCAGCCAGAAAAATTACACTGTTTATGTATTCTCTTGTCAGGGTTCTGTGCCAGCTGCCAGGGCTGTAGTAGCTGGGGCTCCAGCAAGCTCCTCTCTGGTAATAAGAGGTCCAAGGTGAACAGAGCAAGTGATTCACAGCAGGTTGTGAAGGGCTTGCAAAGGCAGCAAGTAAGAGCCTGAGAAAAATGCAGAGGTAAATTCAAAACAGTGCACTTTGAGCTCTCTGTAGTGTTATCACTTTTGTGATACCTTTTTTTTTTTTTTATGCAACAGCTCCCCTTTGATAGGATTTATGGATGCCAAATAAGCTTCTCAGGTGATCAGCTTGGAGTAGCTACAGTAACAGCATCTAGAGTAATCTGGATGTGAAAAACATTGAGGAGGGAGTTTCAAGACAGAAACTTTCTTTGATCTCAGACAGCCAGGACTTCAGCCTTGCAGGCTTTATTTAAATCTGCTGACTTTCAAAGGGATACGGACCATTGTGCTAAATGAGCATGTGTGTTACCTCTGGAAGGTTTTCTCCAAGTTTGGCCGTGTCCTTCCCACTGCTGCCATTGCTCAGATGCACTAGTTACTGATACTAGAGCATCAGGTGAGGAAATTACTGCCTCAAAATTCTGAAAGTCAGGATGTAGCTCCCAGCTTTCCTTCAGATGATCTTTGTCTAAGGGCAGCTGTGTTGTTAAACTTTACATGCCTTTTTAGATATGTAAACACCAAAAAGGTGTTTTACTAGAAAGGACACCAGGTCCTTTCAGGTAAAATATAATAGATGATGGTGGCAATTCCTTTATGTTTAAGTGTGGAGCTTCTCAGGAAAGCACCACCTCTAAATTCAACACAAATCTCAGGCACACAGTACAGCTGATGGGTGCTAGCACAATGTAAATACAGATCAGCACCGCTTCTGAAATTTTGTAAAACTGGGTGCCTTTCAGTATGTGGTTAAGCCTTTTCATGGGCTTCATTAGCTCCTGTTACACAAAAATTCTGCTTCACTCAGTTCACATGTACCACTCCAGTTGTTAAAGGGCACATTGAAAAGTTGCCATTGCAGCATTGCTTAAGCTGAAAAGTGTTGTCAGAATTACTTTGTAAAATACAAAGTGAATCTATGCATTCTCATTGTTGAAGCCAGGCAATGACTTCTGAATTGTGTTGAATCTCATGAGCTGTCTGATATTTGCACACTTTTCATTTAGGTTATGAAGGCATCATTGTGGCTTTCAAAATTATTTGGACACTTCCATTTTCCTGGATGGTTGCTAATGCTGATTCTATGTATTTCAAATATCTTTGAGTGGTTTATGAAGGGTAGAAGTGCTTCAAATGAAAATATAACTTTGATGTATATTTAAAGGTAGAAAATTAAAGCACTGATCCTGCTATGGAGGAAAAGAGTGCTCCCTCCATATCTCTACATATCTTATATCACAGATGTATATGAGGACTCAGAGATAGTTATTTTTTATAGTACATGAAGGGAGGAAATATTTTTATTACTCTGTAGGTGACAGAATTCATCAGGTGAGGAAGTAGAAGGCGGACCTGGATTCTGCTTCCTGCTCAGAAGGTGCTCACCATCTGGTGTTGAGTGGGTCACTCTGGCTTTCCGTTTTTTGCTCCGTTATGAGAGAAATGCAATCCCTACCTTGATAAAACTCATGTGAACTTTCTGCATATATTTTATTTTTTACTTGCTGTCAGACCTGGAATGTTTAAATAAAACCCATGGATGTGACAGGCTCCATATGGGAAATCAGGAAGGCTCCAGGCTCTGATAATCTGAGCGTGTCTTGAATGGTGAACAACAGATAAGCCATCCACTTAACTAGGTCAGACATTTTAAAACTTTTTTCCTTCTACCTCCTCTTAAGGATCAGTCCAGAGCCTCATCTCGTCTAGCAGAAGTAGGGTATCTCCAGTCTACTCTTCTGTTTTATTCTTACTATGTGTCTGTGTGTTCTGTGCCTTATTTTGGCCGGAGTTTGAAGAAGGGCTTTCCAAAGCAGAAGAGCGTGTTACTTTGTTTTACTCACAAGGTTGGTCCATGGTCAGAAAAGCATCAAAATGGCTCAGATTTTCCTTCCCTGTGTGCTGTAACATGGGAAAACAGTGGGGTGGTGGGAACACAGAGCTGGGGTTTCTGCCTTCAGATGAAAAAAAAACCCTTGCTGTAGACTTTTAAAAGTTGATTCACTACTGCTGTTACTGCAGTGGTATTTTTTTCCAATGGTCAAGGTAGTGCAATTGAACCTGAGAGACACCTGAGGGAAAAGCAGCCTTTCCTGTCCAGGAGATTGTCAAGTGAAATCTGAAGAGAGCTCACTGGAAAATTCCTTAGTGGAGAGCATAGCAGATGGGAAATCTTTATCAGAAAAAAAAAACCAAAACATAAAAATAAAGCCGTGCATTTAGCGAAGGGAAACACCTCCTCCATAGTAGCTGTCTTTAGCTGCTAGATCTCATGGGTTTAATAATTTTTTTAATAGTGAAGCAAAAATCTAAAAATGGTATGCTTCTCCTAGTTATCACTTAGACATTATGATGCATTCCAACAGACTGTTTCAGGTTTATATCCAGGGCTATCTGGTTTGGTTGAAATTGGACAGCTGATACAAAAAACTCTAGAATTTCTCTTATTATGAGATTTTTCACAAGTAGCCTGGTCCATTGTGATGGGATTTCTGAAATCATAGCGAATCCTGTTCATGAAATCAGATATGGGTGTACCTACACAAACAGCGGCTCCTCCTGTCTTTTCTGGGAGCACCAGGAGATGAAGATTACAAAGGTGCACCTGGGGAGCCAGGCCAGGAATAAGAGCTTAATATAAGTGAGAATTTGGATTCTGTAATTTCCTTGTAGATATAGAGTGAGCTAGCATATATCCTACATATTTCATCCGGCACGTTACAACTAACTTCCATTGTTATAACATATATAAGAGAAAATCAGCATGTAACAAACATGAATCTTGCCCTTCATTAATAAGATCTGGATCATTCTGCAGATATACATAGTGTATTGAGGAGATGTTTATTTAAGTATTATCATTGGAACCTCCCAAATTCCGTTATTTACATTTTGCAATGAAAAAACTCAGGCACTATGTGGTGGGGAAGAATTAGCTTAATCAGAGAATGCTTTTAAGTGGGACTCTGTATTAGCCAGAATTTCCTCCATGGTGGGCAGTTTCTTATAGGGTGAGATCAAAAGCAAAACTGCCTTACCATGCTTTTGTGATGGCTTCCTCTTGCTAAAAATGTCTTTTGCCTTTAATAGCAAATATTCTGGCAAATTTAAAGAGATCTGGGGTTGGGAACCAGGTGCTAAGTAGCTTTATTGCTTCTCTGTGGTGTGACTTTTTCTAATCCCATCAGAACAGCAACATATTGGTTGTTTGGCTCTTTTCCCTATTTGACATATATGTAAGATAAGCAGAAAATATCCTTCTTTCCTCATTTAAAATCACTTGCTCTCACTAGTGCACCATCTTCCTAGAGGAGGTGAAATGTTCTGTGGTACCAAAACCCTCATTACAAATCCTCAGAGCCCCTGCACTGGCACAGTGCTGTTTCCAGAGCACAAAAGCTCACTCCTTTCAAGCACAGAACTCACAGGTCTGTTCTGCTTTTAATTCTAGCTGAATAATTGTCTCCAGATGCTTTTGTAGATTCATCTTGATCTGAACACTGCCCTTGGAATAAATGCAGCATTTATGGCCTCTGAGAGTCTGGAGAAAGTAAAATGCTTCTGCCGTTATCGTTACTGTTGGGATTTATTAGGCTGCTGCTTTTATGTCTAATAATTAAAAAAACCTGCAGCATCAGGGGATATTGCTTCGGGTCTGAAATAAATTCATTCAAGCTGATATCAAGATTTAAATGAGCTTTGCTTTTTCTTATGACTAGGAGCTGTACCATCTCACTTTTTTTTTTTTTTTTAACAAATTGCTTAAGTTAGCCTGCGTTTGCAATAGAAAAACATTTTTTCCAAGAGATAATAAGCTCTTCTCATGAAGCAAGTAGCCTAGCTTTCTGCTTTTCCAAAAGTATCTCAATTTTTGGTTATTTTCCTCCAGTTACTCCTGTTTTCATAAGTTTACAGTGAAAGATCACAAAATACTTAGGGCCTTTTAACTGGTTTACACAAAGCCTCTGGAAGATGTCATTTCAGGTTCTATGTTTCCTTTGATGCCAAGGATTTAGTTGTGTGTATAAGTACCCAGTCTAAATGGCTTTTCTGTGTATTTACAACCTCTTTGGCCTCATTACAAGAAGGACATGAGAAATGTTAATTTAGGATATTTAAAAGTCCACGGTGATTCTGTCAGAGGGAGGAAAAACCACTCTGAAACCAAATTTGCCTTTTAGAGTCAGCATGCATATATCTAGTGGGATCATGTGGTCCTGGTTTAGCTTATGTAAATAAATATGAGCTATAAATAAATATTCACTAACATCATCTGTGAAATTTACTTGATATTATTATGTCAATACTGTTTGTGCTTCCATAATTGAAGTTAAAATTAATTAAATATTTGAAGCAGAGCTCCACAAGAGGGATACTTCACAAGAGGTATCATTCATATTGCTGCTGTGATTAACAAGTACATCTAGGGGGTTGAAGTAAATACTCCGAAAATTTTATAACTATCTTGATTAATTTGAATTTAATCTAATTTCAAAATAATTTCTGTCCATAATACAGCATAATAACAGTACAGGGCAAACTGTTCAGACTTCCCATTTCACTGAATCACTGAAGCCTTGTAGTATATGTGGGGAATTTCCTCTTAGGACATGTTTCTTCTGCCATTCTCTATAATGAACGTTTATTTTCCATCAGGGAATTGACATAATGTTTCTCTGACAGAAACACTTATACTCCCTTTGCTGTCTCAAAATTACTTCCCCTAAACTCTTCTGTTCAGCAGGACAGTCTTTTAAAATGCACATTACTCAGTGATCTCTTAAAGGGAATAGATCTCAATGCTTTCTGGAGCAGTCAGCAACTTTGAGCTCTCCCTGCTCTGTTCAGTATCAACTCATTCACCTTGCATTCCCAAATGAACCACAATTTTTGCTGTGCCACAGTACAGTATGAGTGGGAATGAAAAATATTCTTTAAAAATTATTAACATGGGACTGTGAATCTTACAGAACTGCAGGCTGAGTTTGGTACTACTTTTAGTTGTTTATGTAATTCTGCCTTACATGTTCATACCTTAACATAGCTGGATTTATATGAGATGTAAGTTGACCTTTTTGTTTGGTGAGTTTGGGATAACAGACACAAATTCACAGATTTTTATTGGTTTTTTTAACCTAAGTTTAATTCTACAGACTCTTGACTGCAGTGCTGGATTGAAATAGGCTTAAAATTTAAACCCAAATGTTGAGATTGTAGAAGATTGTTGAAAAAAATCTCTAGGTTTTGGAGACAATTTTGACAGTTCATTTCCCAGTAAAAATACTAGGAATTTCAGCTTGTAAATAATAGTTCAGTTACTGAGAAAAGTCAGAGAAAATGAACAGACCTGTAAACGAATGCTAAGAAAAGTGTAGTGTACTCTGCAGAGAGATGCCTTTCTTTATGATTTTGTGCTTTCACTAGACACCTGCTATTTAAAATTGAACCATTTTCCCAGAGACCTTCTGTTTGTCATTGGTCTTTGATTGTATTTCCTTGGTAACATTTCACTTTTCTGTTTTCACTAGCTTTACCTTGAAATAGAAGAGATGGTTATTATTGAGAAAGGATACAGTCCAGGTCAATCTTAGTGCTCCTGGTTACTTTTACCAACATTATATTTTACCAGCTAATACAGTAGATTCATTCTTTGCATTGGTAGTGATCTAGCTGTCTTTCTTTGCTCTTAATGTTTCTTCAAAGCATTTTTAACATTCTGTAGGATGACGAAGGCTGCAAAAAGAAAATCACTGGGATCGGTTAAACACAATCCAATGCTCTAAGTATCTTAGTGACACAAAGGTGTTTAAAGAGCATTTTAAGCTGCAGTGGTGAGCACATGAGAGATATGTCTTGCAATGATTGTGAAGGAAGACTGTGAAGGAATAACTCAAACATATGCATTTTAAATTCTTTTCAGTCTGTGATTGCTCACTGGTTTGCCCACAGGACATCTGACTTACTGTGGTCCCACTGCAGAAGAGAAAAAAGGACTATATAGAGGTTAAAGCTGTTGTTTGTTTCATTTGTTTCAGAAGCTGAGAGTAACGTAGTCAATAAGGCAAAAATTGCCCCGGAGGCACAGCTCACATTTCTTTACAGGAATTTTCAGAGCTTCTGTAGTCATTTTGCAAAGAAAAGAACAATCTAAAAATCTTCCTCATGCACTACTAGACTGAGACCTATGTGCATCTTTAGCAATGTCTGCATTTTTCTGCAAACCTTGCAGGTCTTGGGCACTCAAGGCAAGAGGAGCAGCAGGTGGTTGTTACCCTTTGGGAGGCAGCCTGAGAGTAAAACACGATGCTTTGTCAAGTTGTTTCTTAGAGATCTGTCAACAGCAGATGACTCAGGCTCTGCTCCTGCCTTTGCAAGGGTGTGTGCTTTAGTGAGCATTTATTTTTGTATGGAGTGTGTTGGCAAAGTCACACCATGCTGCACAGTCTCTGTAAACTTCGCTGTGGTTTCTCAAAATCGCATAATTTTGCCAAAGTTTCTTTTTCCTTTTTCATGGAGCGAAAATGCACAAACTTTCTGGTGTCTTTGAGAAGTCATCCTCCAACACATGCAAGAGCAAAGCATCTCAAGGAAAAAATCAGAAGATTACTGTTTCCATGTATGTGAAAAATGTGTTGTTCTTTAGCCTCTTCGTTAGAAATTGCAGAACACCTTTGATATTTTTTCAAAATGTTTAATGCAAGGCAAATTCCTGGCACAACACATTGAATTCAAAAGAGTTGAAGTTTGTCAAAGTAATGAACAACAGATCGAGATGTCAAGTAATCTTGAGAGAGTAACAATTAATTATAAGCCAATTTACCATATACTTCAGACCTTACCTGCCCACCTTGGACAACCTGTAATTAGATAACTTTGTAGGGACACACTTCTTACCACTGTGTTTTGCTTTCTAACTGTGTGTTTCCATTGCTGGTGCTAATAAATCATTTTCTGATCATGGTACCCCTTTTGTGCTTAGAAGCCAATTGCATCACAGGGTGTCGCACTGCCTTGAAGCCATTTTGCTTTCTATTCTGATTCTGCCTAGTTTTGTAATGCTTTTTTCTTGGCTGGAAAAGCACTGAAACACCAGCAGGTGCTGGGATACAGCAGAAAGCAAGAGTCTGGTTTCTGTTTCAAGCACATTTTTTCCTCATTTCTATTCTCATAGTGGGGATCAGGGGTTTATTTAGGGTTGTAGGATGCACTCTGTGAGGCAAGAAAATGCAGTCCACTCCTTTGGCTGCAGCCTCATTAAAATCTTGGAGTACATTGCTGTAGTGGAGCCATCCATGTGCTGTGGTTAAGAACATCCATCAGGGCTTTGGTAGATCAAATCATTCTGCATATTGTTCATAGGTTGTTCTGCATATTGCCAGATTTCAGGCTGTTCCATGCAGAAATTATCTGTGTACTTGTTTTCTCTGTTGTCAGGCATGCTACGACCTTAATATTGATAGACTTGCTGCAGAAATCCTGTGTGATATTGAACAGCAAATTCTAGTGCTGTTTTCTGATGGAGGGTGCCTTGCTTTCCTCCTCACAGGCTTTGGTGGAAATTTCCTTTAAAGCCTGAAAATCAAGTTATAACCTTAATTAACACAGAGCTGGGAGTTGTTTCAGCATGGATTATTTGATCATGTGAGTGTGGCTTGTCTTGTCTTTGCAAGCCAGGCTAAACTCAAGATCCTTTTACTGCTCCTGATGATCAATTTAGTGTTTAACCATGAAAGGGATAATCTAGTAGTGAGAGAGATTTGCCTTTTCTGAATATAAAGGTGGCATTGGAAACAGTGGACCATACTGAAGTTTTAATTAAAAGTATTGCAAACTTCTCTTTAAATTTTACTACCTAGGTTATCAGTTGTAATAATTTGTTTCTAAGGATGTTTAATCAAAAAGCCCGATAACACTCTAACGTGAAAATATATTAACAGGAATTTTTATGCATTTATAGTGCCATTATGGAATAATTTAAAATAATAAATATTTATGTGTCTCATTATATATATGTATGAAAGGTAATTTTAAACAAAATTTGTTGCGTACACATTCCAAAACTTTTCATAAGTCATGTGAGCTAACATGGAAACTTCATGTCAGCATTACTTAATGAAACATACCCTGCATGAAGAGATATTTGTATTATTTGTATTATACATTAGGTGTGCAACATACCAATATTTTAAATGGTGCTCAGACGCGATGTCTGAGCTGTATTTCTTCAATTTGCAGACATGTTTGTTGAATATTTTATTTTTGAGCCATTGGATTTTAAATTTAATTGCAAAGGAGGCCTGCAGTTTTAGAGATTATATAAAGAATAACCTTTAATTTTGTTTCTCAAAGACCTCTTTAAATAATGCTATCCTCGTGGGTGTTGCACTTAATTTTTTTGGAGATGTATAACAGTATGGCTATGGGTAGTTCTTACAGAAAATTTTGTATAGAGGAAAGTATGAGAATTTACACTTCCATGCATATGTTCTCTTCCAGTAGAAGAATACTCAGTTGTGATTATCTTTTTAAAAATTTTCTTCGATACTGGGCAAAACAGTCCACCTACAGGGAGAGCAGGGTATGCACTGGCATTTTAAAAACCTGTTGGAATTAGTACTGTGAAATCCTAACCCATATTTCTCCTATCTTGCTGTCAGATTAGGTTTGTGCCCACAGTAACTGACCTTTTCTTTTGTTGGAAACCAATGTTCCAACAGAGTCCTGCATATCTGAGAATCCTGAGGAACTTTGTTTTGCCATAACCAAGTGCGCCCATTGCTGTACTAATTCTTCTAATAAACTAGACACAATAATCTACTTTGTAGCGTGAGAAAACCAAATTTTAGTTTGGGTTTGTTTTTTGTGGTAAGCTTCTTACTTGCTTTCTTTGGTTACACAATAGTAGTGACCTGAAAGTGCAAATTTTAACTATACTGAAGTAAAATCCATGTATGGCTCAAGTATATGGTGGACTTGGAACATGCAGAAGGGAAATCACAACTTCAGTTTTCTTATGTTACTATTGATCTGTGTTATGAAATATATCTGTTTTGGAAAAAACCTCCTCATTTTCTTTTACCTTTGCCACCTTCCTAGGGTTTTTAATGGTTTGGGTTTTTTTCCTCCAGGAAATTGCACTACATAAATTTCCCAAGCTTGCTTTTTTTTTTTTGACTCTAGTTTGACAATGTTGTGTTTTGAAATGTTGCCTTGCTGTGCAGATTACAAGAGGAAAGCAGAATTGCCATAGCCAGAGGTTTTAGTGTCTGATTTATTGACTCTTAAGATCAGTTCCTATACCAACATTGTCATCATAGTATGAAAGTCAATATTTTAGCTTGCAAGATGCATTATAAATACAGAATTACTGATTTGTCAATCAAGTCTACCTAGGAATAGTGGAATTTTTACTCTTCAGGAATACAGTTTTCTTTTTTTTCCCCCCCCCCAAAGGAGAAGCAAACACTAAGTGTTTTTATTTAGTAATATGCTGAAATCTGTCAGATTATATTTTAAGAAAATTAGAATGCTTTAACATTGGTCAACCAAGTATTTAGATACTTTTGTTTCTTCGCTTAAATACTGACACATGTCAGTGTCTGAATGTGAGTCTGTACCTTTCCTGTATTAATAGTGGATTGCAACATTTTCATAAATTACATTGTTTCACTCTCCTTTTGCAAATCTCTCTGACTTTTGTGCTAGACATGATTATTTCTGTAAAGTAGCATCCTATACTTTCTATAATGAAGTCACAGTTACTTATTTGTCTTCGATTAAATTTCTTCATTTTCACTTTTAATGGGAAGGAGGTAAATGAGTGCAGTTCACATGCCAAAAGGTGGAAAGTAGTGGAATATGCACAGCAGCTGTCACAAGGACACAAGACACAAAGGTGAATTACCGCAGCTTATTAAGGAATTAATTGCTTGTGCCATTTAAGTTTTAACACTGGAATTAAATTCTTTGATTTGATGCAATCTGTTGTTGGCAGGAGAGAAAGCACACCAAGAAACCAGGGGGATATATTTGCATACACCTGCACCAGCTGTTGTTTGGTCATTGCAAGCAAACTGTGCTGTTTATGGACTGAAGCACCTGCAAATCACACACTCACTGAGGCTGAAGCAACCTTTTGGGATCATCTTGTCTAGTCCCATTGTTCAAGCACTCTGCTAGAGCAGGTTTTCCCTAAACATAGCTAGCCAAGTTTTTAATATCTTCATGGAGAATCCATAATCTCTCTGGGCAGCCTGATCTACTGTTCCCCCACCCTCAAAATGAAGCATTTTCCTGTCATTAGATATAATATTTTGTGTTTTCATTTGCCTGTATTGTCTTTTGTCCTGTCACCGGGCATTACTGAGAAGAGCCTGGTTCCCTCTTTTTAATTTCCTCCTATCAAATGTTTATATACACTGAAAAAATCCCTCCACTAATCTTTTCTCCCTTATAAAGAGCCTCAGGTCTTCCAGCTTCTCTTCGTCTCCCATAGATTGTCCAGTTCCTTAATCATCTTTGTGGTCTTGGCCTGGACTTCTTCAGTAAGTCCTTATCTTTCTTGTACTGGAGAGCCCAGAACTGGACACAGCACTCCCAATGCATCCACATTGGTGCTGAGTAGAGAGGCAGGATCATATTCCTCGATCTAATGATGATGATGCTTATCCTAATGCAGCTCAGTATGCTATTTGTTCTTTTTTTTTTTTTTTTTTTTGCAACAATGATGTGTTGCAGGCTCATGGTGAGCTGCTTTTCCAGCAGGATCCCCAAGGTCCTTCTAGGCAAACCTGCTTTCCAACCAGTCAGCTGTCAGACTTTACTGGTGATTTCTGCTTTTCCATCAACCAGTCATCTCATTGATGAAAGCAATGAGGTTGGTCAAGTGTGATTTCCTCTTTGTAACTCCATGCTGACTACTTTTTGTCTTTCATATGTTAGGAAAACCAGGAGGATTTTCTCCCATCACCTTTCTAGGGATTGAGGTGAGCCTGACCGGCCTGTAATTCCCTGAATCCTGCTTCTTGCACTTCTTGAAGATCAGAGAAATATTTGCTGCCTTCCAGTTTGGGGGATGAAGGCTGAGTATGTAGTACCAAGGAGTTGTGTTTAAAAAAACCGGTGAAAGAATTCTGTGTGATTTTGTTCTGGAATTAATGTAATAAAACATCAATGCACTCGAGAGAAGTTGAAATGCAGGTAATTGAACTCCTGTTCCATTAGGACAGCATGGGTGGCTGTTCGTCCTGCTGAGTCCTCCAGGTACTGTGGCAGATGCTCATTAGGGTTATCTGAAAAACTGCTTTGGGTGCACATTGGTGGAAGTCTTGGAAGACTTGTTTTGTGTCACTGTTGAGCCGCTAGCAGAGAAAAAGACCTGAGTTCTCAGTGTGACAAGAAAGAAGAAATTTATTATTTTGATTTCAATATATATAGACTTTTCAGAGGTCGCCCAGTTTGGTCAGTCAGAAACCTCCCCCTAGGCCTGATTGGCCAGGCCTGAACTGTCCAAATCTCGAGACACTGTTTCAAAACATCCAAACTTTATCTTTGTTTATAAAACACAGAAGGGTGTTCTCACGGGAAAGACCTGTGCTAGCCACAGTTTTGCACTTGCAATGCCTGAAGTGCCCCTGGTTCAGCTTTTTAAAATGTAGATGGAGGCCTTTTGCAAGACTTTACCACATTTTTGAAGTGGCATCTGGGGGGGAAGAAAACCTGTGCTTTAAAAGGGCAAGTGCCTGGCAGGTTGGAGTGGTGTCCAGAGCAGCCAGGATCTCGATCAGTTGTCACCAATAGTTCATGTTCAGTGCCACGTTCCACACAGAATTTGCCCTGCCAGTTCGAGAGCTACAGCAGACACCCTTACAGTCTTCTGCAAGGCCAGATCCTTTCTCAGTTCCTCATGGTGTCTGCCCTCAACTGCATTCTTCAGCGGCACTTCTTGTCCAGGGTTTGCTCTGGTAAAGATGTTTATGGAGCCTTCAAAACTGCAGTAACCCCTGTGTCCCCTTCCCCTGGAAGAGGAGTAGCTGGTAATCGGGATATGCTTTTCAGTCCCTGTGTCTGGGGGCCTTGCTTTCTTTTAGCAAAAGTTCTCCACGGTATTGTTTCTGAAAGTGCTTGCATGGCCTCGATTACAGCAGTTCAGTACTGTGACATTGTCGTCATGCTTTATTTTTAAAAATGACAGCAGCAAAGCAGAAATACCAATTTAATGTCACATTCACCATGGGAGATTCAGTCTAGTGGAGAGAACAATGGCCTGACAATCAAGGGGGTCAGCCTCTATTTTTGGTTTGCTCACTGACTGGCTGCATGGCCTTGGGCAAATTGCTTTCCCCTCTCTGTGCTTCTGCTTTCCCTCCAACTCCCTGCCTGTCTTTTTCATTTAGATGATTAGCTCCCCTAGGCAAGGAATGCCTCTTGTTTGTACAGTTCTCTGTGTTTTGTTGGAGGCCTTGGGGTCTCCAACCCTCTAACAGTAGGGATTCACATCACTATTACCACTTATCTCTCACATACAGATCTGAGGAGCCTAATTTTCACAAAGGGTTGGATGTTCCTGGCCCTTGTGTTAATAGTGTTCAACAGGGTGCTATAATGACAAGAATCTTCTCTTTTTGATGTGTCAGACCCATCACATCTCCAGGGCTTATATCAGGACTCATACAAGTGTTGTTCCTGCTGATGCTGGTGTCACTCACACCGGAGTGTGGCGTGTCCTGTGCTTGTGTAGGTGGCCCAAGAGTGAGATGTGCTCAGTCAGCACATGGTCTGTCAACCAGCTGGCCCTGCACATCCTCAAGATATGCTGCTGCTCTGGCCTGCAGCCACAGAGGACATTTTGGAACAGTTGATTCTGTGTGTCCCAGTGTGATCTATCTGCATTGCTGTTTGGAGTCTGGAATAACCAAAGATCTTACACATGGTTAGTGATCCAGATCTACATGAGCTAAGAGAGAGAATAGTCAGTGCTGTCCTCACTGAGGGCTTCTTGGAGCCATGCGCTACTGTGCTTACATGTGAAAGCAGACCAGGATACCCGCTGTTAATATGCTCCTGTAAAGGTAAGCAGCATATAAATGCCATGAGCCCATGATTTGCCTAATCCTGACTTGTTAAAGCCATTCAGCCTTGAGGGAGTGCTCTTCTTTTGAAAGATTTCTCTGCAGTTGTGTTTGCCTTTTCTCACAGCTGTCACCAGAGCAGGCACTGCCTGTTGGGCTGACATTTGTGTGTCACTCCCCTCACAAGCCCCCTCCCCTACCCATCCAGAAGTGTTCTAGCCGGGCTCTGTGGTACATTTAACATGACATTCGTGGTCTTGCATTTCTTGCTGTTCATTCCTCATAACTTGTCAGTAGTTTGTGTTTAGTGACAATGTGATGTCATTAGGGGGTTTCTTCTTCATATGCTATGCGATGTTGCTGGTAGTAATGATTTTATTATGGATCTCGTGATTTCCCTTAAAGCTTCAGTTTCTACAGTAATGGAAAGCTCTGACTTCTCTTTTAAAAATAGTAGTGATGCTCAGCTCTTTAGAGCAGAAAATATGAATCTAAAATGCTAGAAATTGAAGCAATAAGTAAAAATACATCAGTTTGTTCTATTTCTTATACTCTGAGTTTTTAAAAGGTCAGGATTGACAGAATTAATTACATAATGCAGAGAAGAAATTATAACCTGCTGCCACCCACTGTCCATGCCATTTTAGTGGTACTGAACACCCACCTCCCAAAGTGGAAGATACACTCCCATGATGGATCCATATCTCGTCTCTTGTCGTAGCAACAATACAGGCTGGGATGTGTTCATCTTCCAAAGCATAATATGACTGTGATGATTTCACCAAATAGATGTTCAAAAAATGGACAAGTATTATAATAAGACGTGTCAGTGTGTTTTTAATTTGCATAGGAATTAGCATATATAAATCACATGAGGATGAAAATTCTCCCTGAAACTTCTCTGAGTTATTATTACTGGATTGCAGAGTATAGTCATTACTATATCATTGTGTATACTATTAATACAATAACCATTACCATTGCTTTTTAAAACCAACTAGCTGTAAATAATATTGTTGTTTTAAAGCTGTTGGTGAGGAAAAATTGGGGTCGTATCCCTTAGGGCTGGTCATTAAAGTTAGCATGGATAGGAGACTGTAGTAATTTAACAGTTAGAGTTCCCTTAAAAAGTCTGCTGTTAGCAATAATATGTGTGAGAGCAAACGTTTCAGCCCCCGTTGTTTAATGCATTTGCAGTCAGGTGCTGGGGCTGCCTGTGAGGTTACACGTGGGGAATGCCTAGGATTCAGCCCCAGGGCTGGAAGAAAGTGCCAGTGCCACACACTGAATGTCAGCTCAGCCTCTGGAGCTGCCTGGGAGCTGGAGCAGGGAATGCCAGATGAATAACCCTCATGCTCAGCCTGAGGCTCAGCAGGTCTTTTACACTCCACTTACATCATGGCTGGATGAGGGTTGCACATAACTGACAAAGGTCTGGCTGTCTAGCACATATGCTATATAGATTTTCTGGTGATTTGTATGTGCAGAGTAATTTTTCATCTCTGGGGTCACTTGAATTACTGTTCAGTAATGGGCTGTGAGCAGGACTGTCTAAGCACCGGAAAGGGTTAATGTCTTAGTTGTTTGTTTGTCATCAGAGGGGAGAAAATACTAAAGAATACATTGGAAAATGGTATCTGTAAATTCAAACAAAAGTTAAAAAGTGGCAAATGAACCTTGAGGAGGGGTAAGTAACAAGACTGATTTTGCAACTAGATTTCAGGCCAGAGATGTTATCTCACACCGTATTGCTGTTTGTCTCAAAATGTACATCACGTTACAGGAGCTATAACAGGGAGGTGTTGATACTGCTATTGGAAATGTAATATTTTGCATTCTTTAACACTGGTTATTTTAGCCAACTCCCTGTGTTAGATCTTACACAGTAAGTGTCTCAGAGCCTTGAAATCTTTGGTGCGCCCATCCTTGCGGGACCCCCATGAAAGAGGGGCATACAGCATGCCTTAGCTGAAGAGAGAAGCAGCTTCCCGAGCCTTTTCTTCCCTTGCTTTCCCTGACACCCCCTCCTCCTTCGCTTATACTAGCACTTGAGAAATTTCTCTTGTTATTCCACTGCAGGCTGTTCCACTGTGAGCGAGCCACGTTTGCTGGGGAGAGAAGCACTGCTGAGAGGAGCTGCATACACTGCGACTTCCCTCCAGCAGAATCCTTCTGTCCACCTGCAGCGTAAGAGTTCAGTTGTGAGAGCTGGGAATGGGGGGATTTCTGTTCCCCCCACCCTCTGCCTTCCTTCTGAAAACCTTACAGTTCTTCACTTAATAATGAGGAGTACATGTGCTATGAATAAAACATTAGTGCAAACTGGGGAATATACTTTAGGGGTGTTTATCCGGAAAGGAATATGACACAAAGCAGGAATAGAACACAGTTACTACTTCAGGTAAATCTGCTTATTGCTTTGTTTTTTACCGTTTGTAATGATGATAACCGTATCTTTGTAATGCATGATAGTACAATGAGATTACTTCATTCCTTGTGTTGTGCATCACTGTCCTTGCAATGCAGTTCTTTCAGTTCATAACATTAGTGTATGATTTAATCATAGGATTGGGAGTACCTTGCAATATTGAATGCTGAGATGCAGTGAACATGACAAGAATTTTAAGTTTTGGGTTTTTTTTGAACTTGTGACAAATATATCTCTGGACAGTATTTATCTGGACTATGCAGAGGGAGCTTTGATTTTCTTGAAGATGCTTTGATTTATCTTTATATATATTTACAATGACCTTAAAAAATGTTTTGAAATAGCTTAGACCCCAAATGCAGACTTTAAAAATCAAATCTGGTGACAGAGAGGCTTACGTAAATAAAATCATTTTACTTCTTAAATTTGTGAGTAAATATAAATGTTTAGCCAGTGTTTATTGGCACTGCTGAAATCCCAAGCAATGCAGTGCTGTGTGGCTGCCTAGATAAGTGGACACAGCCAAAACAGGAGTTTCCTTGGACATATAGGTATGCTGAGAGCTCACTGATGTAAAGTAAACTACTTATTGATTTAATGATGTTTTGATCATCCACAATGTTCTTTGTAACTGATGTAGGACGTGCTTCCTTCAGCATTGCATCTATTTTTTTGTATTGACAGTGTTTTGACAAACATTCTGTAGTGTTCCTGCATATGTTCTCTCTTAATGCCTTTTAACTGTATTCTAGGAAGCAGCATTAGCATTAAACACTGTTTTCTCCTGCTGCAGTCATAACACAGGTTTTACAAGCATCAACGTGAAGTCTTGCCAGATGCATCACAGCATCTGTGTTGTGATGCTGAAGTGGTGTGTTATGCCACTAATGTAGGGGGAACCACAACTTCTGAAGCAAGCAGAAGCTGAAACACTATTACACTGCATATACTTAAGCATAGGTAATGGGAGGATAATCCTCTCTTCTGTGTTCTATCCTGCCAGCTGCAGCAGCTTCAGAATCTTGGATGTTTATTTTCATTATAGGATGGACAGCAAAAAATGAAGTTAGGTATACCCAAGTAACTGATTGTTTTGGTTCATTGTGAAACGTATTCCTGTTCTTTTATAAACACAGCTTTAAAGGATGTAATGTCTCTCTTGCAAGTATGATCAATTTGAACGGAGACAGGGCATGCTGTTAGAGATTGTACCTTGAGCTTGTTGCTGCAGAGTTGTTCCCATTTTTGCTTCCTGTGCTATGGAGATGATCTACTGTCTGTGAGCATGAGTCTCTCTGTGTACTGTTCGTAGAAAATAGGCTGTGAATAACTGATAGTTATTCATAGTTCTGGAAGCAACTGATGCTGTAGCTCTGGCTGTCAGTAGAAAAAGTAGCTGCAAAGATATTAGGAACTCTAGCCCGGGAATCCCAGGTTTTGTAATAACAAAAGCTTCTGTGGAGTTTCCTTCCTTGATGTCCAGTGTGGAAAAACAATTCTGTTCTGACTGTCTCCTTTGCCAGGAGGCTAATGAGAAATTTCTGCCATTCTTGCTAATGCTTCTACAGTTAAAAAGGAAGGCCCTTGTAATAGAGTAACATACGTGAGCTGCTAGAGTGTGCAGCAAGAGGGGAAGGCTGAAGGAGAGATCAAGAAACCAACTGTACCTTTGTATGCCCAGGTTAGTGGTGGGGGGACTTCTTTGAAAGGGTGTGAGGTCCACTTGTTTGTCCACGTGAATTTTTGGCTGCTGGGTGGGAGCCACAAGCAAGGTATGGGCAATTTGAAACAACCGGCCAGTCAGGGACTCCTGTTTCACCCTCCTCCCCAAGCTTTTAATAAAATGATACTTAGCACACCCACCATTGCTCTACTTCTGTGGCTCCATACCATATGTGGTTGGATATTCAGTCTCTCTTTCTCAAGTGAGAGACTAAACACCAGGATGAGGCAGCAGGTTCCACTAAAAATATTGTCTTTGTTGCACCTTTACAAGCAGCTGTGCAGGTGCAGGGTAACACATGCACCGGATTTCAGGTGTTTTTAGTTGCATGCATGGACATATTTTCTTAATATGGGAATGTTAAATGCAGTACAGAAGGGCTTGCTTAGTGCTGTGGAGAAGAAGCAAAGATAAGCCAGCACAGTAGGGAAAACAAGATTTAGTTGCTGGTATATTACAAGCATGGATTTACTCTGGAAATGCCTTGGAAATGTCTGCAGTGATGCACGGTGCTAGCAGGTTTCTTTGGAGCTGAGATCTGACATATGCTAAGCACTTCTTTCCACCTGCTCCTTTCTTCCACTCTCATTGAAAGTGACTTTATGCAGCCTGCCCTTGGCATTCGGTATGTGCAAAATGTGGCAGCCCCACAGTCAGCAGCCAGGTCAGTCAGGCTTCCCTTGCTGTGCCATTCTTCACCATCTTCTGAGGGGCAGTTGGACCTGGCCTCTGTTTTCCATATGAAGCTTTCCTTGCTGAGCCTTCACTCTTGGGAAACCTTAAAGGTCATGGCAGGCTTCTGGCTATAACTTCTGAAGATGGCCAGTGAGGAGGGAGACTACAGAGTCTTCAGTTCCAAGTGCTGACATTTCCCTGTGCAGTGGAACCTGACTTCTGGCCCTGCTCCTGCCCTGGCTTCAATAGTAGAGTGGAAATTGTGATTACATAACTGGTTGCTCTCACAAGTGGCTTGTTATGATTAGTTCCCCAGCAGCAACCTCTGTTATCCAGAGATCATCATAATTCTCAGGGAATTACAAAACCTAAAGGTGGGTTTGTGGCTTATGCATGAATTTAGGAAAAAATCGTTTGAATCTAAAAAAAGATCTGCTTGGGAATCATAAAATGGACACAAAATTACCCCATCCTAAACTTGTATTTCAAAGAATATTGCCTATGTACATAATCTTTGAATACTGGTAAAATAGCAAATGACAGAGGTGCTTTTTAAAAATATATTGATCTGAAAGTGATGTTTGAACATGATCTGGAAAGAAATACCAGAAATATTTTGGGGTTTTTTATTGCCCTGCCATTCAGGAAATCACTGAACAATCAAAGGTCTCAATAGGTACAGTTGTAGAGGGCCACATCTCATCATATATGTTTGTAAACTGTTTATACAATGGCAAACTTTAAGTATGTTTTCTCTTCTGTTCCCAGTGGGGCTCTCCAGTGTGTCTCCAACTGATAAAATATATTTCACTATATGCAAAAAAGTTTAAAAATGTAAGAATTTTGTGTATATATGTTAGAGGATGCGTATTGTTGATTCATACAAGCAACAGACTTATGTGTGCTCTTAGAGCAAAATACAATTCATAAGGCTTTTATGTCTTAACATATACACACATGTATAAAACATGAATGAGAAAAAGACATGGAAAAGCAGTTATTCTGATGGTGTAAATATGGGAGAAAACCCATCCAGCTGGTTAGATATAAAATCTTATGTCAAATATTATAGCCTTTTACCAGTAGTTGACAAGACAAAAACCTATTAGTTAATTTCATTTATAAGCGCTGGATAATAAATTTAAAGAAACAGAGAATAAGCACTTTCCCAGCACTCACTGAAGAATGATGCAAAGAATACAATTAGTTTTGTTACATTGCTCCAGTTATGTTTATGAATGATGTGGAACACAAAAGTATCTCCTGCACAGAGCTGAGGTGTATTATAACTTTGTGATTAGTCACAAACCTATTTCCATATGCCTTGATGTATTGCAATAGACTGTGTCACCCTTGGAGGAGTTAATCACAAACAAACAGTCAAAAGCATTTCAGTCATTTTGTTAGTGCTCTTAGAATGAGGCTGATGGCAGCCTGAAATGCTCCATGGTATCAGACATTAATGGCCTCATTCTACACCTTACAGTCCATGGCAAAGCCACCAGCACATTCAGACATGCAGGTGTTTGCTGTTTGCACCATAAAGTGCCTGTTGAGGGCTGTATTCCAGCTGCAACATGTGCATGAAACAGGTAGAAGAAGAGGTAAAACTATATAAAAGAAAATGGATAATAGTTTTGTAGTCTCAGTGACCCAACTGACATTTCCCTCACTTTGACAGAATAACTAGGCTGAATATTTTTAGACACTGTGTTTCTAGTCACTCCGATCCTTCTGAAGAGCTTTCTTTTGGTAAATTTAGGGGCAGTGATTTTGGTTTTTTCATTTTTTCCAGGCATTTTTGAGGTGAGCAGGAAATAACAATGAGCTGCTAATTTCCTTTGGACTCTGAAATAATGTGTTCTGTAAGAATTAATGATTTTTATCACAAGCATAGCTCAGTAGTCTCTGTTGCTATACAAGGCTCCTGAGCAGGAAACAAGCACCAGATAATTGCATGTCGCCAGTGTGAGAGTATTAAGAAAAATAAGGATCCCTTACAGCAAAAAAGGAAAATGCATTGATTCACTAAGGCAGAGCTAAAAAATATCTTGGCAAACTTCTGTATTAATAATCATCAGTCTTGAATTTTTCAAATGTTCTCTTACCATGAAATGTATGTAAAGCAGTAGCAGTTTTGTTCCAAGGAAAAACTATCTGTCTTTCCAATTATAAAAATTTGTGCATATTCGGTTTAAGTTTTTAATTAAAGAACTGAGCTAGATTACTATCACAGCTAAAGTAAGACATGAAAAGTATTAGGAAGCAACTTTACTGAGCTGATAAGTGGCTGCTAAACAGGGTCTATTAATTTTTAAACTATAAAATCCTGCTTACATCCACTTTAGCCCCCTGTATCCTGACTTTCCCTTTTATAAAGGGAAAAAAATGAGTAATAGTATTCCCCCCCTTTGTAATGTTTGGCTTCCCTGAAAGAAATCCTTGTTCAGAATTAGAGGTAATGCTGCCTTTTTATGCCAGTTGCTGGAACATGTAATTCAATCTGCTTTCCTGGCACAAGCTTCATCAAACTGATTGTATTGACCCCAGCTTATTCCTGCTGAAGTTCTGGTAGGTCATATCCAAAGTGTCAAATACCACTCCTTTATCCTACTGTAAATGCAACCTGTGGGGTTTTTACCCCCTTTCACCAACCCTCCAGTTTATTAACACAGAAATTTTGCCTTTAAAATGGTAAGAATTGTTTTAATGAGAACAAAAAAAAAACCCCAAAACCACTAGCTCAGTTGTATTAGATCTATTCTTTTAATGAGAGCAGCTACATATATCTAATTACAATTATTGAATTCTCCAACTCCTGCTTTGGCCTATAAAATATTAAAGACACACTTGATAAATTGTTACACTCTCAGAAAAGGTAAGAAAGCCTTGAAATCTGTAATTTGTTAATTGTCTACAACTTGACTAAATGCAAAGTTTCCCCTTGAGACATAGGTAGCTGATATTATTACAGTGCTCAGATTTAGTAATTGTGCCAACTCTGCAGAAAACTAAAAAAAAAAATTTTTTTTTTTTTTTTATTAAAGCAGACTAAATCCTGCAGCTAACTCTTGGCTGTAGTGCTCAAATACCCTGCCCTGGGGCTGGTGAACACTATTGGGAGAAAACTGCCCTCTGCAGTGGATCATGTTTTATAGCCTAATCTGAAAGTCTCCCATTCCCTTTCTATGCTTGAGATGCAAAAGGCAACAGGCCATGTCTTGACAAGTGGTTTTTGCCTTTTGCCATGGCATCTTGCTCCTTCCTTGCTGGCATTAAGAGCTATTCTGAGGAGCTTGCTGACCCCAGTCAGGCTTCCTGGGGTGCCCATCTCTCCGGGAGACCAGGGCCAAGTGCCACCATAGCATCAGCAAACTCAACCTATAGCCACAGTTGCCAGTTAATGGTCTCATGGTTGTGAAGCACCATAGGTTCTAGACCATGGGCTGGTTGAAGTCCAGGCATCTCATGCAAGCATGGTTCTTATTACCTGTGCAGCTCCTTTTGTGAACACCTAGCTGCAGCTCATGCTTTGTGGCAAAAAAATTCTTCCATATGCTAATTTTGGTTTTTGTCAAAAAAACCTTCAGTCTGATATGTGTTTTTTTTAAAGATATGTTTCACAGGTAATCTTAGTGGATTTATCTGTAACTTTTTTCACCCCTGTTTTTCTGTCTCTGTGTCATGTATAACTCTCCTTTTTAGTAAGTCTCATTATCTTTCACTTCGAGGTAAGAGCTGGTCCACTTCTCACTGCCTCTTTCTATAGGTCTGTTGCAACTTACATTGCTTAAGACAGATAAAATCTCTTCTGTTTCTAAATATGTTTCTGTTCCATATCAAGTGTATGTATGAAGGTATTATTTGTGTGCATGTTATGCACGCTTTATTCATTCATTTACATTTTTGTTGGGTTTTTTGGTTTGTTTGCTTGTTTCTTTTTTTTTTTGGTGGGGAGTGGTGTGTAATTTAGACACATTTAATTCACAGCTTGATGATTTGTATGAGCCATCTAAAATTATTTCTTTCCGTGTGTTGTCTTTCTTTTGGCAGCAATGAAGCTCAGCTCCCACCACACTGCCCCATTTGTTCATTTCTGATAAGTCACCCTGAAGAATAAGGTCTGCTCTGGCCAACACTTGAATGGAGCTGCTCAGGTTGTATGACAGGACAAGAGACTTGTGTTTCTCGGTGCTGCTGTCACTGAGTTACCCTGGGGGTGACAAAAAGTCTCCAGTTGCCTCCTAAGTGGTTAATCCATGAGCTGCTGCTACTGCTGTCCATCTTTAGGGTCCCATGTAGTGTGTAATAAGGTCACTTACATAAAGTGATCCTAATTGTGTTCATGCAGGCTATTGGGGTATTTGAAAAGTGGTCTGATATCATAATGGAAGCAAAGTGAACTAGAAAAACAGTTGACTCTATGAAATAGTTGTGTTTGGATCTTCCTAACCTTGTGTTTTTAGCTTCTGTGCAGGGTGATGCAATATCACCAAACTTTTCATACAGAAAGTAGAAGAAAGTGTGTGATTCTAGTTGGTCCTAAAAAAAAAGATTAAATACTAAGTGTGAAAAAGAACTTAAAGGTAGGGTTTGTATTTCAGAGGGAAGGCTACAGCAATTAACATCTACTAGTCTGCTATGAAGCCAAACTGGGGTGTGTCTGACAGCCAAATGCTACAAGTGTAAACAGTTAATGACTACTGCCTGTGAGCCTTTGGTTCCCTGAAAAACAACTACAGGGAATTTCTTGTGATATTATTTGATCATAGCATATAGTTTATTTACCTTCTGCTCAAAGTTTTAAAAAAATATATATAAATAAAATTTTGAAAGGCTAAATGCATTTCTTCAACTACAAAGTTAAAAGCTACATGAGAGACTACACTGGGAAATTATGTTGCTGCTTCATCTACCTCAAAAACACAGTTATGAAAACAACTGATCGGTTCCATGCATTTTATGAAGAAATCCCAGTTGTGCTTCTAAAGTGAAAACCTAACTGCAGAAAACTGGACAACAAAGAGAATTGTCAGAATACAAGGATATTTAGAAAGACATTGCCCTTCATGAACAATTTTATTTTAAATCTTTGCTTCCTCGCTTTTCTGACAGCATAGGAATAACATGGTAAAAGTAGGGCATCAGAAGAAATGGCAGGAGTGCAAAAGTTCAGAACGAAAAATCTGGAACACATGGAGAAACCCCAAAGCACTGGACAGTAATGACAAAATAATCTTTTTCAATACCTGACTTCTTTTTTTTTTTTCTTTTAAAAAGTATTACCTATAAAACCTATCCTAGTTGAATTGAAATATACGATGACCATTTCAGAAGTCTGGGAATGAAATAACTTAATAATTTCAAATAAAAAGTAGAATTTGATCAAAGAAAAGCTTATTTGAAGGTTGTTTCTACATTACCCCTGTCAGCGTATACTTTTCTGTAGATTTTCACATTATTAATGCCTGTAAGCATTTCAACTCAGAATATGAGCTCATCACAGGGAGAAACATGAGTGTGATTTCAATAGCTCTGGAATGTGGTTTGTGGATTCACAGCCTTTTCGTAAGTCTAAGAACCAATAATGCAGTTCTGATAAGGGAAATAGTCTATTACGTTTGTTGATATTCTTCCGTGATTTTCTGTAGTACTGTGTCAATGTGGTATGATTTCAGTGCTTTTTCTTGGTAATAGCTCAGCAGCAGAAACTTGGGGCTTTGCTGTTTTGGTAGGATTTCTTTTTTTAATTTTTAACACTTTGTTAGAGGAAGTGATTGCAAAAATTCCTTTAGCAACTGTTTCCAATTTTGCTGGATGCTTGCAGGGGCCAGTGAACTCTACAGCATAAATCAGCGAGGGAAGAGTTGGTAACTGACAAATGTGATTTGTCTTCTGTAGAACAATTTATGAGCACATTTACTTTCTGGAAGCATAGGTTAATACCCTTTAAATATGCCTGAGAATAAATCTTTCTAAAGAGACACAAAGGCAATTGAGGAATGAAGGAAACGTGAAGTGAAGCAAACACAGCTTAAAGTTAGTCCTGCCCTTTTGCATCAAAAACTTTGCTTCAAACATACTCGAGTTATGTGAAGTTTTGAAGTGCTCTTGAGCAGATCCTTGTGTTTGGCAGTGCTGCTATGCAGAGTGCAGGTAATTCAGGAGAAACCCTGACATACTATGTGGTGCTTCTGACTTCAGGAGGTACATTTCTAATTCCTGAACATGTCCAGTGAGGGAAGCCTACATATAAAATATTCATTGACTTTAAAACATGCCTGGGAATTGGTGTTTTCCTTTCCATAATGATACTACTTGATCCACAGCGTTTCAGTAGCTTAGTAACTTGACCAGAGTGGAAGCATTATGGGAGCAGTAAGGCAGAGCTCAGGCAAATTGTGTAGCAAACAAGTGGGTTTAGGGAGAAAGCCGAGGCTGAGATTTTATAGCTACTAATCATATTACATACAAAAGGAAATCCCAGTAAGAAGATTTAAAGAGAAGTGGGAACAGACAAAGATTCTGTTTGAGATATTTGTGTGGCCTCTGTAGCACAGTATTTCATAACCTTTTATGCAATTAATGTAAGAAGAAAGGGGTGTTTTTGCTGTTGTTGTTTTAATAAGCCCCAGTTAAAAGAAAGGACAGAGTCTAGAAACTCCATCTGCTGAGTCAGTCTGTAAGCTTGTGGGTGTTTTTTGGGTTTTGGTTTTTTTGGGTATTGCTGCTTTTGATATCACATCAGGGATGGACACTAAGATTTGTGACTTGTAAGCAAACATGGTTCTGTCATTAGGGCAGAGAAAGAGTTATTTTTAATTTGTCTTACTCCAGTGCTTCTAACAGGCTTGGCATACTTGTTGCCTTTTCTGTATCATTCAAGCTGCTGCTATAGCTTTGGCTCTACTTTGACTGTCATCATTTCTTGATGAAAGGAAAAATGACACCTCTTTTGGGGAAGAGTTGCTTAGAAAACTTATATGTCCTCTGTTTAGACTCGTTAAATAATAAATTAATCACATACGTTTTATGAAAATCAGTCTCTGTCAAAAACTATGATGCCAGATGAGAGAAATATTTTGCTAAACAGTCTGTTGGATCTTAGGTTTCCCTTCTGTTATCTGGAGTACAATGAAGAGATTCAGAATGTCTAAGTTACAGGGGGTGTTTGGCTAGACAAAATAGAGTTAATAGAGTAGGCTTTTAGCAGTGACTAAAAGATCCCAAGTGGCTGAAAGTGCTCATGAACTTTATCAAAGAAGTTACCTTTTGGGGAAAAGATTGAGGCATTCATTTAGCGTTGTCTCATACTAGAAAATACTAAATTTACCAGTATTTTACCAGTGTAACACACAGTTCAGTGTAATTCTTGCATTCAGGGCATGGTTCTTCCTGGGATTGTCCCATGAAATTTGTGCAAAATAGGCTAGGAGAATGTGTGCACTTAACATACTCCCTTACTTCCTGACTTCTGATAGAGGATCGAGGTCAGTGAAAGTAGCACCATCTGTTCCTGAGGAGGTTCCTTTTCCTTCCTGGAAAAAGATTCCTTTTTATCCAGAGGCAAAGTAGGGGCCACAGGTTTTATGTATGTCAGTGGCTCACATTGCTGCTGCTTCACGGGGCTTGTTCTGATCCATGCTGGAAGATGGTAATACTGCCCCTTTGCTAACTGGATCATCTTTTAATCTGAACTATTTGTCATTTGTTCCCTGTCTCTTGTTACTCAATGTGTTTATCATTTGACTATAAAGTATTTTGAAGTTGAAGGAACTTGGCTTTGTCAGATATGAGAAATGCAAGGCAAGTGGACTGACAAGCTGACATGTATTGAAATCGTGATAGTTTGTGGTGATTTACTCCTTTGATATGGTCTGTGAGTGACCATTTCACTTGTGTGCCCCATCCAAAAAAAATTTTAACTTTTACTGAACCACTCCTCTCTCTGCTTAGCATTTTTATTCCATCTGTAAAATGGAGGTAAGACTTGGACATTCATACAGAAAGCTTCTGGATCTGCAGATCAAAAGGTTCTGAAACAGCCTTGGGCTATGTCAATATTTGTGTTCTCTTGGTATACAGACTGAGTGATGCCCTGGGATGTTAGCCCCTAAATCCCAGTGACTAAGCCTAGGACTTCATCCCATTTAATTGCTGGAGTATTAGGAGGAATAACAGCAATTCATGCTTCTATGGTTACCTTGGGGTCTGTGGAAAGTCCTGCCAGGGTTTCAGTTGATGTTCATGCCAGCCCATGTCTGGCCAGTGGGGAAAGTTGCTCCTTAGTGTCAAGGGATTTGTGTGTGGCTATGAGGAGCTGTGCTTCCAGACAGCCTAAGTCATGCAGAAAACTTCTCTCCTTCTCTAGGGGAATAAGCAGTACCAGTAGAAGAACAAGCCCCATTTGATAAGCCTTTAGCAATCAGTTTGTTTCCATTTCTCTGGGGGTGAAGAAGTGCAAGAAAAAAAAATCAACCTCGTCTGTTTCTCTTTCTTTACCAGCTGCCTCATGTCACTTTTTATCTCTAGCTCAGCCTATCTCTGGAATCTTCCTCTAAATTGTATTGCAGGCAGCAAGATATGAATTGTATATTGTCAATAGTCTTCACTTTGTTTACTTCTTGCGTCATTGAGGAGCACAAGTCATACAAATGGCCTCATGCAACAGTGTCTGTACTTTCATAATCCCTGTTATTCACTTGTTACTCTGAGTCATTTGATAAAAACTCTGCCTAACTCCTTTTTAGTGGATTTGCTTGTCTGCCCTTTCCTTCCCCTATTCCACCAGCAGTAATACAGAGCAGGTGAATGACTTGACCACTCTCATGCAGAGGCAACATGGCCAGAAGGTCACATGCTGGTGCAAGCTTCTCTGATGAATCTCTTTGTTAGCATCTGCTGGGACATGTTTTTTTGGTGACTGCCAGATACCTGGGTAATAGGTGGAGGAAGGAGTAATAGATGGAAGGAGAACGGATTTCCTTCTCACTGTGTTGTAATGACCTTCAGTGCTGCTGCAGTTGGTGATGTGTTGTTCTGTTTGGTGCAGATGTGTGGGTGTGAGCAGTAGATCTGTGCCCCTTTCAGCTTCATCACCACACACTTACAAATCAGCAGCATGAGGAAGAATGTACTTGTGCATGTTAATGCACAGGTCAAGACACTGAGATGAGATTTCCCTTTTTGCACATCATTGTTTGAGGACAATAATTTAAATACAAATAATTTATTTCCTTTTAAAAATTCTGTCCTTTAAGTATTTCTGTAGGATTTAAATGTAAGGCCTAAATGACCAGGCTATTTGGTACTGTTTGTGTGGATGCTGAATGGCTCTGTATGTTTTGGAGGCTGGAAGAAAAGCATGCAGTTGATTTGTCTGATGCTTTACCTAGAAGTTAGGCAGTGTGCCTATGCTGTACTACACAGTGCTTGGAGCAGGATCATTTTTAACCCAGTATCTCTCCATTCTCGTGGCTTTATGGGAACTCTGCTCCTGAAGAATTTAGCTTCTGCCTGAAGTCCTGTAGTGCAAAATTTATCCTTCTGCTCTGCGTATGCATTCATATATTTTGTTTCTGTAGAAAGGCCACAAACAATACCAATGCTAAAGTACTACAGCTGAAAGCTTGCTGACTAAGGTGAGCCAGAAGATTTTACATCTGAAATAACATACTCATGCTTAAGTTATGCCCTCTCAGTGGACAGCAGGAGCCAAGTAAAAAGGAAGAACCTGTTGTCACTGCATGGTACTCCAGGTCTGGAGAGTGGTAAGGGGCAGAAAGTGTCTGGGGGAGTTCTTTTGTTTTTTTCCTGGTGGGCCTGCTGGTGTTTTTCGCTAGTTTGGACAGCAGATCCATCAGCAGCACTGAGGGTGCCTGGGCATCAGTGATCCTGGTCTTCCAGGGGCTGTGCATCAATGGGGCATAGTGGGTGAGTTTTTGCAGGTTCTGGGCTAGTTGGCTTCCTGCAGTGAGGAGCCCTGGTGCTCAGGCAGCAGCTCTAGCTGCGTTGGGCTGGCTGCTAACTGCAGTTCTCAGGGGAACTCAGGTCTTACGGCAGTGAAAAGAAAGGAAGCCAGTCTGAAATGAAAATGGAGGAGAAGTAGTGTACCTGTGACCAAGGAAGGACAAGTAACATCACTTTGATACAAAGGCAGTTTGGTGTGAAACTGAAAAGTCGGCATCAAACACTGGTGTACGTTTTGTCTATCCTGTTCCTAAGCTGAAAAACAGTGTTACTGTTAGTGAAGATTAGTAAATGGATGTGCTGTGATAAATGATAAAGAATTCATTAGATCTGGTTGTACTGAAAGCTAAGGATAGCTACCACTCTTGAGTTACTGATACTACTATAAAGAGTGCTAATAGCCTTGTACTTCCATTGCAGGTCTAAGTGCCTTTCTAAATAGTTGCTGCCACCTAACATAGATTTCAACATGTTTTCTTGAGATTGTCCCTCTCTGGGACTTGCATTACTGGCAGCTCTTGGAATTTGTGATTTGGTGGTCACTTTTCCATTCCTGTGCAAGAGCTCTTTGTGCATTATTACTCACTAAAAGCCCCAGTAAAAGTTTTTAGTGAATTTTACACCTGTGGCAGTGTCTTCTCACAGCCACTGAAGCAGAGGAATAGATGCAGTTTCAGAAATACAGTTCCGATCATAATGACACCAAGATAAATACGAAATAGTGTTGATACTAACAAAGATTTTGATATAGACTATCAAGGATAGTCCTAGATGTAATATTTTTATTGGAGCATTTTTTCCACATTTTATGGGACTTTCTAATGAAGGAATATACCTATTTATTTTGGGCATAATTCTGAGTGTTCTAGAAACCAGCTATATCCAAAAATAAAGCTGACCCATCTATTTCAACCAACCAAGCTTTGGGAATAACAAAACATGAACAAATTTGGTATTAGAAATATCTTTTAATCTGTAGGACGTAAAGATATTTATATTCTATAGATATCTTGTAGGTTTATTTTGAATTGTCTCCTTCTCTTACCTAACAGAGATTTGCCCATTGTAAGAAGGATTTTCAGAACAAATGCTTTGAAATTTTTCTTCAGTAGAACAATCATCCTTACTCCAAATTCAGTATTTCTTTTTTGCCTATATAGAATTTCTGTAAACCAGCACACTCTTAAATTCTGATTACAATGAAAATGCAGTAAGTGGAATAGAAAAAAGACTACTTAATGTTGTCTATTACATTCCTCTTAGAAAATTTTGGTTAATCCTTCATCTTTCCATTCCTCAGATAGAAAATAAGTCTGCAAAAGCATTCTAGGGCTAATTCAAATATGCAAGATATGGGTGTGTGTAATCTTGTGGTCATGTTTCTTAATCCTAAATTATGTGTTAAGAATAAACCCCTTTAATATTATCTGTTAGGTATCTTTTGGTGTCTGTGGCAGAGGACTGTCTGTAACACAGAATATTTCTAGTTTTACGTGTTGTATATTTATGATTCATTAACCTTCCTTGGGTCTGCATGTATAAACAAGAATCCCAGTTTTTATGTTTGTAAAAGTCCTGTACCTTTAGTTTATCTATTCATGACTGTTGAAACCACAAGTGCCTTCCAAACTATACAAGTGAGTAGGCTGACAGTTTAGAAATCAATTTCAGAAGCTTCTGCTACAAATCACTTCTTATCAAATATCATTAAATAATAATGGTCCTAATACTACTCTGAACTGTCTGGTTGAACTTTGACAGAAAGCATAGAAATGACATTTAATGAACTGAGGCAATCATTAACCTATCTGTCTCTGTGATACTCCTCTCTGACCTCTTGTTTAACCAAATAGATGTGCACATTGTTTCCCGTGGTAGTTCTCTTCCTGCAAGTGTTCATAGTGAATGCATGTGTAATGAGCTTGTCAAAGACACTAATTCTGTGTAACCTTCTGAAATACATAAACCTGCAGGTTGTATAATATTTTTAACATGTTAGTTGGCAGATTCAGTGCTGTGCCAAGTGCAGTCAATCCACCTTTTGCTCAAAAGAGTGAGGAAAAAAATTTTGGTGGCATTTTATCCTTTCAGTTTGGGCTACATTTACATGAAATCTCTTGTTCTTTGCTACCTGCAGTAGATTTTTTGTCCTGCATCTCTCAAGATCACTACCAACATACTGGCAATGGGGGGCATTGTGTTCCTGCAGGTGAGTTCAGCAGTCTGATGTGGGCGGAGGGTGGCTGGTTTCCTTGGCCACCCCCAGTTAACTCTCACACCAGCACACCAAGGGTCACCAGCAAGCTGCTGACAATTGCCCAAGACCTTAAGTCTTAGCTGAAAAAATTTAAGTTATCCTAAATTGAAGGAAAGTTTTGTTATCAGATAATCTGCATTTTTAAGTTTTCTTTGATTTTTGATAGGTAAGGAGAGTATCAGTAAATGGAAAGCAAGAGCCAGAAGAATTGGCAGACACAGAAGAATCAGCTGTTGAAGCCAAGGCAGGAGGCGGCATTTAATTATAGTAGGGTTTGCTAGGCTTGGGGTGTTAGTTGGCTAAAGTGTTGATGTGAATTTGGCATAGTGGGTGTAATGCACAGAAGACTTCAAGCAGGCTATTTGTTTGGAGGGAAGATTAGGGATTTTTGGGCACCCCTGTCTGGGCTGGACTGCAAAAGAATTAGAGCAAAGATAGGGAGAGGCTTGGAGGAAGAAGTCAAGCAAAGGTGACCCCAACTACTTTTCTCACCATTCTAACACTTCACCTCAAGAAGTGTTTTAGGCTTTTACCACAACAGCTTCTCATCAGTTAAACCCTCTTAGTCCTGCTGTGAGGACTGAAAATAGGTCTAGGCAGAAGAATCAACATGATTTAGGAATTTAAGGAAATTCCAAGAGGTGAAGAAGGTAATGCAGATCTTTCAGAATGGGTTTCTTCACCCTTCAAATAAAACTTTTAGATCTTGTTTGCACAAAGAATTCATTTTCTTTGTTATCTCTCAAAAGAAGCAAAGTTTTTTGCGCAGTACCAGAGCTTTTAGAACAGGCAAATAGAACAGGCAAAAATTTTAGAACAGGCAAAAATTTCCCAATACTTAGATGATTGTTTGTGGCACTCACTTTGTTTACTCCCTAGGGGAATGGATGCTTGTTATATTCCCATCTTTTGCAATAGCTCTAATACATTACAATAGCTTGTGGTGACACTGACAAATAGTGAAAATTTATGGCTTTTATGGTTTGCCCTAAATCTTTGAGAGTAGGGATGCACAACAAGCACCTGCTTGTTTGGATTGCATCTCTTACTCTTGCCTCTGTTGATACTCCAGTACTGCTTTGTGTCCCCTATTTTCCACTCAGCCCAAGACCTCAGCTCCTGCTGTGTTGATAACCTGGCAGCCTCAGCAAGGAGAGTTACACATGTTGGACTTGAGTGTAGATTTGACAGCCAAAATAGGCAGACTACCTGTTCAAGCCAACCACCTGATCACTGCCTACTTGCTGTACACCAGCCACTGCCAGTCACCTACTGGACATGCCAAAAATCTGTGAGCTGGCCCAAGGGGTGCAGCTGCCAGTGCATGTGCTAGCCTGTCCCTGGCTGAAGTGCTGTTGCTTGCCAGCGAGGCTGCTGTGCTAACAGAATTATGAGGAGAGGATAAAAGTTTAGGGGAAGAGAGGAAACCTCTGCACACAGTAACTATATAGCCTCTTTAATTGTTCAGGAATTTTGAGTGTTCTGTATCTAATCCTACTGTGATTGTGTAAATTTTAATGTTTTGATATAATGGTTGCACTCGGTGATCTTTGGGGTCTTTTCCAACCTCAACAATTCTATGATTCTGTGAAATATACCCCTTGGAAACTTCTTCTTCCTGAAAGAGATACAAATGTCTTAGCAGGCAAATATACAGGGCTAACTCTCTTGAGTCAAAATCAGACATAAACTCTCACTGGAAAGAAACAATATTTTCAAAATACAAATTTGAAATATTCCTATGAAAAAGTGTGATTAAAATTCTTATTATTTGTGCATTCTTTGTGGGGTTTAATGTGCTCATGAGCACCATGTAAGCAGTCTAGCCTCTCTCTGTGACATTTTAATGGCAATTCTTACCAAAGCCATTGCAAGTTTTTGGCTCACTCTCCTTTTCTGTAAAGGCAGCTGTTTAAGATGTACTTGCTTTTGTTGAGAAAGTAATTATGAAAAATTGCTTCAGCACCGATGGCTGTCTTACAGCCACCTGTGCCACTTAAAGTTCTCTATACTCAGACAGCAACAAATGCTGTGGTAGCAGCTGTCTTTACCAAAAGCAAAAAATGTGAGTGTTAAGAGTAGAGAAAAGGCAGTGGTGGAAGCAGGGAAAGTTTTTCCTTTTATATTTTTGCATGTGTCAGAGTATTTTGGCATTTGACAATTAAGACAGTGACAAGGAATGGTTGAAGGACATAGGAGAATGTCTAAATGTCAGTATTGACTGTGGTGAAGTTGATCAGAAACTCTTTTGGGATGAATGTTCCTATTAAAGTGCTTCATACATCTCTTCTAGGTGCATTGATTTATACTTTTGTGACTGCCATTCCATGCCTGCTTCATCTGTAAAGGGAGCAGAGGTTGCAAAATGCTCTCCAAAAACACCTGAAGGAAGACTAAGACTTGCTCTTGCATTCTCTTGTATGAGGCACCTGCTTCCTGTCATACATGCAGGAGGGGGGAGGCTGGTTTGCTTCATTGGCTCGCTAGGCACAGCTCACAAAGGGAAGAGATACCCAGGTCTTGCACCTGAAGACTCAAAGAGAAACAGGAGCATCCATGGAGCCATGAGACATCATGGAGCTGGCTGCTGCTCCTGCCTAGTCAAATGCTGCCTGACCTCAGGCTGGTGGAGCTTTGGGAAAGCCTCAGGGGAGTCATAGCTGCCAGCTGAAAGTTCATTCATTGAAGCAATGGCCAGCTGAGGACATTATGTGAGGTCGACTGCTTCTTCCCCTTCAGCCAAAATAGCCCATTTGCAGGCAGCGTGAGTCCCTACATCCAGCTATATGGATGAACAGGGGTGATGAGCTATTGGCTTTCTGGCTGTGACAAAAATTATTTTCTCCCAAATAGGAGAAGTTTGGCATAAGGCCACAAAAAATCTGTTTGTGGAGGAAAGGATTATGAATAGTGTATAGCAAACCCCAGGAAAGATTCCATCTGCTGGAATTTTGTGTCTATATATACCCTGAAAGAAGCTTGGGTACAACAGAGGAAAAAACCCCAAAACCAAGACAGATGTGCCTCTTGTCTTTTCCTTGCTTAATCATCACAGTCGCAGGTCTTCAAAGTGTTGGTGTCCAAAGAAGGGAAACACAGCGGCAGAAGGGTTGGGAGAACAAGTCTTATGAAGAGAGACTGAGGGAACTGGGGTTGCCTACCCTGGAGAAAAGGAGGAGGAGGGGAAACCTTATCACTCTATGACTGCCTCAAAAGAGGCTGCCCAGGGAGGTGGATGAGTCACCATCCCTGGAGGTATACAAGATGGGGCTTAAGTGTATGGTTTAGTGATGGACTTGGCAGTGTTAGGTTAACAGTTTGACTCAGTGATCTTAGAGGTCTTTTCCAATGTAAACAATGCTATTGTGTTCTCTGGAACTACTCACTTCTGGTTCTAAAGAAACAGCTGGATGCAACCTATGTTCAGCTGCATTAAAAAAATAATAATGGAAGAGTGTGTGTGTCTCACTATAGTAATTGGCACTGTGCACTCTAATTTTTTATTTCTTTGCTTGTTATTCTATTCTCAAATTGCTAATTAGAGTCAACAAATTGGCTGCAGAATACAACAAGACATCATGTAGTCTGCCAAAAAGAGTGGCTGGCATTCATACAAATTGGGTGATGATGTGTTTGAAGACTTAATGTTGGAAAAATCTTTCCGTATTCTCTTCATCCTCACTGTCCTCCTACTGAAGTGACTCAGTTTCAAAAGCAGAAACATATTGCTCCTTTGTTGTCAGAGGTTTGGTTAACAGAAATCAAACTCCTGATGAAAAAAATTGCGCCTCTACCAATTAAGTTATGTTATTGTGCTAAATAACCACTAAGTGGGGGCCCTGAGTGATGGGCAACTTGAACATAACCCAGCTGAAGCGTTGTGATGACTGCAGTAGTTTGGCTTGGCATGCAGAGAAGTCTTGAATGTGTCTTCTGTAGCTGCAGAGTAGCATATGTAGACCTTCTGCAGTCCTGTGGTGCTGCACAACATATGCATGTGTGTTGTGCTGTGTATCCATGTGCTCCCTCCCTGTGCCTCACAGCTCACATGTGGGTGTCTAGAGAAGACTGTTTAGACTGGAGCTGGATATTCCAGTTCCTTTTCGTACTGAATCATCTGAAATGACAGTGTTGGTACCATCACTTGCTTTTCCTTGATGATTTGCTATCCTTATATACCCATGTATTGGCCAGTGATGTACAGTGGCTGATATGTTCTGAATTTGCATGGTAATACAAAGGTTAAAGCAGAGTCCTGATGTTAATTTTCCTACTATATTTTTACTGACACAGCAGCAGACATTTTTGTATATCAATGTTATACAGAAATTTCTGCAAGTATTATTTTCCAATAGGATCAAAGACTATTATGAAAGCTTTTCCTCAACGTATCATTCTACAGGTGGATTCAGAAGTGACATTGGCTCTGAGGATGGAATCAGGAGGGAAAATAATTCCCTTTTCTTCTGAAATCTTCTTTTTGGAGTTTTCAATTAGCCTAGGATTCAATAATTTTCAGTAAGCCCAAACTTGGAGTGATGATTTTGTTTATAAAAAGGGAATATAATATAACTAAAAGCATTCAGCTAGGCTGACCTGACTCCTTCTACTGTGGTGTCTTGGGAAATGGAGCCTTTTTGATCACACTAACCAAAAATATTTCTAGAATGTTTCCCCATTGATAATTGTTGTCTTGAGCAATGATGGTCTTTTCTGAATGAAGCAGCATGAGAAACCTTTAAAGAAGCCTGTAGGTGTGGGCATGGAGTTTTCTGTGTCATGCCAAATCCTCTGAGAATAGAGACAGTGTTTGGGCCACAGGGCACACAGGCTTGCATGAAGGGATTTGTATGTCAGGAGTTTGCTGGGATACAGGCTCGTGTTTGTGGCTCCCTGGCTGTAAAATGGGAATGTCTTAGTTCTCTGATATGTTTCTGAGCACAGCAGTGAAGCTGTTGCAACAGAAGCAGTGCTAAGTAGGCTTAATGCAGATGATCACTTTTCAAGATTTGCATCTGTCATCATATATTCAGCCATTAATGATTCTTGCTGTGTATCTTAACAAAACAATTGGCAAAATCCTTGGCTGCAGGCTGTTTCCAAGTTCAGATATGCTGCTTGTTTAGTGGATTTGGAAGAGGATTGCATGCATTGTCACACTGCTTTATTCGACCCTTTGATCTCACTCACAGTTCTTCATGCATAAAGATTTTGAGAATGTTGGTTTCCTTTTCTCTTCAGCACAAGCATCTAATCTAAAATATCTGATTTGAACAAACTTCATATACGAAATGGAGCTTTAAGACAAATGTTTATTGTCTCAGAATTGGAGAGGGGTTAACTTGGATGGAAAACACGAGCCATAGAGTAAAGATGGCTGAATTCCTTTCTCAACATGCTAGATTTCCAAAGTAACTGGACACAAGCCTCAGTGAGTTTAAAGGATATTTGGCCCTTTCTTTTATTTATTAGTTGAGATTTTAGTTGGCTTCCTTTTAAAGACCTTATTTGCTTTAAAATAATGGCATTATTTTCAATGGCGTAGTAAGTTTCAAATAACTGTGGTATATTGTACATAATTTCTGATTGTAAAGAGTAGTAAAAAAACATATAAAATGTAGCATAAAAGTAGGATATATTAAATAGTCTTACTAGCTGCTTCCCCTCTATAGAACTGTACTTTTTCCCTTACAGAGTTAATCTCTAAAAATATTAGGAGTTGTATCATAGGTTATATCACAGGATTAGTAGCTGGTTCTGACCTGCAAAAATACTTAGGTTACTATTTATTAAAGAAGCTCTTGTTTTTAACTCTGTTTCTAGACATTTTCTGGAAAATCTCTTTTCACTACCTGTGTTTTTGTTTTCAGTATACTTAATAAGTAATCCCATTGTTGCAGCTTGCAGAGCATTTGTTATTATATTCTCAGATTGTGTTATTTAATAGTATTGAGATGGATAAGGTGTATAAAACCCAAATATTTTAAAGTAACACTACTAACCTGTCATTCAGAGTATGATTCATTCAAGGAGTCAAATTTCCATGTAGATCCTTTTATTATTTTCCTTAATATGCTGAAAGTAAGTGGATACTCTTGATACTTTATACTAACAGAGTCTCTGACTTTTGGGGACGTGGAGAGAATGGCTTTTTTTTCCCATCTTGAAACTCAAGTTAGGTGGGTTTTTTTTCTGATTTTTGTGTTTTCCCTCCTTTTCTTGTGTTTCTATTCCTGAGGTCTGTTCTCCTTTTCAAAAATTAACTTCTAAAGAAAATGAGAAAGGGTATTTTTTTAATGAAAGTTCATCATAACTAAAGGAAAAGTTGAGGGTAAGCACCCTTGAGTAGTCAGTGTGTATTTGTTTGTTTCATATCTAGAAGAGATAATTGGTACTATCTTTTCACTTTCCTTTACACAGTTACCAGATTTAGTATATCCATCTGACTCCATGTAAATTAATCCATTGTTTTAAAGACTAATCTGTTCTATAGCTCAGTTATTATTCTTTTAATACTTTTCTAGGTGCAAAATAATTTTTAACTTGTTCAAGGTTGAAAATGTGTAACAGATCCATAAAAAACATCCTTTTAAAATGGTAATTTAATTATTTTGTCATGGGTATTTATGTAATGGAAATTACTTTAGCACCTTAACTGTCTTTGTAACAGGGCAAATGCAGAATTGCACCTGCTGGGGGATAACATTTAAGCATTGTGTATACTGGGCATTTCATATCCCTGCTTCTGCTGGACTGGTGAGTTCTTGTAGTCTGACCTCCTCAAAGAAGGTCAGTGTGTTAATGAAGCAACAAATATACTGGGAACATTCCTAATGTATTGCCTTCTGCCTGCTCGCCCTAGTAATCTGCAAATTTGTCCTCAGTAATGCAAGCAAATCATTTGTCCTACCTTCACATTTTCCTAAGGAAAGGAAGAAGGACAAGAAAAAAAGAATGACAAGAAAAAGGGGCAGGAGCAGCATGACAGTTACCTACAGTAGCCCACAAAGGTACCGCATGTGTGCAGAGAGAAGGAAGATTTTAATGTTTTTAAGGCCTCTACCTTAGCTGCAGAGGATAGACAGACATGCACCCCCCTCTGCCTCCAACCCACTGGGGCTCAGCTGCTAATTGGCAGCCTGTATCATGAGCCATATTAGCAGCTGGTGCTTCTGAGTACAGCCAGCCTGCTCAGTGGGTGATCCTAGTAGCTAGGATTGCTCCCCCAAAAACAGCTGCCAAGTTTCTCTTCTCTATGAGAGGAGTTCTGCTTGAGAGGTGAGAGTAAATGATGTCTCAGAAATGACAAATGGTCTCTGTTGGCCACATCTCTCCCTGTGGTCACCACACACAGGAGGGATGCCCAAGTGAAAATACCTCCTGTTATTGCAATGGGACCTCCTCTGCCACTGCTGGGTGAAACTACCAGGGTGTCTGTATGCAGCAAGTCTGCATTAAATCCTTTTATTCACTATGGGTTTAAGCAACATGGTTGGAAAAATGTTAGCCAGAACTTGATTTCCTTAGTCTTGAAAATTACCTCTGTGAGTTTACCTTAACCTAACGTGAAAAGCTGGGGCAGTGATACCTTGTGCAGTTAAAGCAGGAAGACACATTTAGGCCAAGTAACACAAATCCTTTGGCTACCAGAGATTCACTGCAGTTTGATAGGAACTCAGAAATCCTCGGCGTGTGCATTTCTTCTGTGAGTGAAGCAGGAGTTCTTCTCAGCCAAGCCTTGTGCATGTAGCTGGAAAGGACTTTGATGTTTGCCCTCCACTCACTGCCAGCAGTGGAAGGCCAGCACCAAGGGCCTCAAAGGCACACTGCACACTGGCATCGACATGTGCATGGCCAGGATAGCTTTGCAGCTCCTCTTGTTCTCATCCCTCCTGTTCATAAACTGATTCTTCTAGTTCCTCTCATTTTTCTTGATTGATCAAACTTGCCAATATCATGAACACATGCATGTAATCACAACTGGATGGCCCTGTGAAGATACACCCTGCTTTGTGCAGATGAGAAGCAGCTTGCCTTGGAGAAGGGAGAAGGACTGAATGACGTTGAAGATTTTTGCTGTTAGAGAAGGGAATCCTCTGGACAGCAGATCATTTTTACCCAGAAGCAGGACCAGTTTTGAGAAACAGCTGTATTTCTCTGACAGTCTGGCTAATCTGTGCTTGGTTTTTTATTACTATGATACAAGCATTTATAAAAACAGAGATTTGGGGTTGGGGTTATGTTTTTTTATTTTTCATTTTTCAAATAACTGAAAATCCATATGAAAAGCACATTTGTATGTATGCCCAGATGTAGAGCCCCTGTTAGTGAGGCCAGCTGGGATTAAAGTCTCATTTGTATAATTTATAAAGGCTTTGGAATTTTTCCTACGGTTTTCAGCCATAAGCTGGAATTTAGCTTTTGTCAGACTGCTAGACAGCTTGCACAATAAAGCTTCTAACTAAAAATATTTTCTGTGCAACCCAGAAAACCTCACCATTTTAAATGCAGTGACTATGGAGCTGGTTTGAAAAAACAAATTGTTATGAAGATAAAAAACTCCAAAAATCATGCCACTTATATTTTAAAGGCTTAATCAGTGAGCTCCATGCATGAAATAGCACAACATACAGAAAGGCAGAAATGGAATGGTAAGTAACTTCGGAGGCACACGTGGGGTGCTCGGGCTGCTCCCTTGCACAGCATCAGATACCCTCTGAGGGGTTGCTCTTGGTCCATTTTGGGAAGAGCTGCTGAGGTGCAGCAGTTGACTGAGCTCACCTCCTGGAGCTGGCCTGCTATTCCAACATCTAGCCCATTTTTCACTGTAATTGAAGGCAATCTCATTGCTGAGCTGCTGGATAAACATCTGAACCTTGTCCAGGTGGTTTGCTCTCCAGGAAGTGCTACATCATTCCATCTAATCCTTCCTCCTACCACAAAGCATGGGTGGATAGTGAAGAAGTACTTTCCTTACACCTCCCAGCTAGGGACCTGCATGCAAGGATTTGGAAGTGTCATGCTCCTGCTGGATAACACAGCAGTGCCTCCAGATGAACAGTGTGTTCCTTAAGCTATTCTGTGGCTTACGGAGTCGCAAAGCTGCAAGTATATTATCTCACAAAGAGGTGGTGGAGTCACTGTGTGCACAGCTCCTGGAAAAAAGCAGTGCAGCCTACTCCAGCAGAAGTTGGGCTTGCAGGGTGAGGTAACCAGTATAAAAAATAGGAACTGAAATTGCATCGCTTCGCTCCCCAGCAAAGTATTTTTTTAAATAATTTTTCACTTTTTTTTTCTTTCTTCTTTCTTAAATAATCTTGCAATGAGCCCAGCTTTCTCTTTGATTTTGTGTGGTGATGAATCTTCTCATCTTTGCTGGCATTTCACAGCTGTTTGTTCACAGCTTTCTCCAAATATAAGAACAGAAGCAGACCTTCAAGCAGAGGATTGTTGTCTTTTTGGTGTTCTTGAGCTCTATATTAAAAGCCCTGCGTATTTTTCTAATCAGGATTACAGAATTAATTTGCATGGTTTATCCTCTGGTATTTTTTTCTGATGGAGCTGAGTTTGTATCTCTTTTGTGAAAATTTTTATGCTTCATGGACCTTACTTTTGTTCTTGTTCAGCTGTTTTTCAAGAATCTGTGGATTTAAAATGAAGTTTGCAGAAAGAAAAGCCTTCACTTAGGTAATTTGAGTAACTTATCAAAGTGCCTTTATGCTCTGTAGTTTCATTTGGGATCTTCTGTGGCTATGGGAAACATTTTTCATGTGGGTGAATGGTGCATTTATTCATAGCCATTTGTATTCAGTTGTATTTTGACTATAAATAACTTTTGTTTCAGTAACATGAATGCAAAGTTCAATGAGCAAATGTTCCTGAGGGTGTTTTGATGTTGCTCTCTGCATTCAGAAGTTTATTTACATAAGGTTTCCGTATGAATTTTCCTTCACTTCAGTGAGTCGGTGCAAAGGATAAATTTGTAGTAATAGCACAGCAGGAAATGAATGTCTCTCCGATTGAGAATTTATGAGTATCTGTTGCTGTTGTTTCTTAAGAAAAGCATCAGGATGCATTCATTTTGAGGTACTGTCAGTGTGGATTTTTGTTCTTTTTGTGTGTCTTCTTTCAGAAATCTGGAATAAAAATTACACTGATGCATTGTAGCAAGTAGAAACAAATATGACAGGCAGAGCAAATATATGTGTGTTCAGTGTAGCTGTAATAACTTGTTTTGATTCCTGTTTATTTGCATTTTGCTTCAGCATGTTGTGTGCACGGGAGTGTCATAAATTTACTAATGATGAAGTATTGATTAATTATTACCATTTTCCTAGAAAGGTATCTGGTACCAGATGGCCAGGATATAAAATTTCTTTCCTATGAAAAATACTGCGATATGGAAAATGTATTTTATTGCAAATTAAGATAGGGAAAAAACAAACTCAAAAATTTTACATGAAATGGAATTTCTGGGGGAAATTACTTAAAGGGGAAAGATTTGTTTCCAAAGTAATATTTTTTATTTTTATGATTTTTGCATCATAAAATAAATTCTGTGGATCATATTCAAATGTCAGGAACATATCCTCAAAAAAAGCACTTTGTAGCAAACACGTGGAATGTTTCATTTTTGCAGTATCCGAGTGTTCCAGCATTTACAGAGGGATTTAGATTTGTTTCCATTCAGTTTCAAATATCCAGTGGTTGCTTACTTAATTTTCATCTGGGTTGAGTGGTAGTATCAATGAGCTGTGTAAAGATCCACATTTTAATGAAAGGCTTCAGAGGGAAATACTTGGCAGTGTGGTGAGGAAGACATTTCCCGGCATTGAATGAAACACCTAAAACAGCTGAGGAAAGAAGGAGACAAGTTATCTGTTTCCACTTACACCTGTGGTGATGAAGACTACAGACCAGTGTGGCCACTGCATGATGCACAGTGGCTGCAGTAACGTCTGGGGCTTGTTACACACCAACTCAGAAGTGAAAGCAAGACTAAAATGAAGAGAACTGGGCTTTTTGTGCAGGTGGAGTTGGTAGTGTTACAGATATGATCATAAAGCACCTTGTGAAGGACAGGCTTCATGGTTCTCTTATGTGGCAGCGTTATTTGTTGATCAATAACAAGGTGTAACAGCTGAGTGCCAGCGAGAGACACTTCAGACGTCACTTATGAAAGCAGCATCCATGCAATCGTCAGTTTAAAGAAAAGGTGGAATGAAAATAGCCTTTACTTAGTCCGACCAGATCTTTCTTTCTTAAGAGTTGGCAGTTTCTGTGGCACAAGTCTCAGCATGACTTCGAGGGGTGTGTGACTCACAGCATTGTGCAGCCCAGATTCAGGATCTACTGATCATATCTGGTGCTCTCAGTGTGGGATGTCATCCACAGGGACTGCACTGTGCTAAGTCACATCTCCACAGTTACATTTGGCTTCCACGGAAGAGTACTGGTGTGGCCTCAGATTATCAATTCTGGGTCTGTATTTAAAGAACCATATGGACCACTTGGGTATTTTCTTATTCATCCCAGGGAGAAAACAGTGGGAATGATGAGATGACTAGGAAACACGATCGGGGATGAAACAGGATTCATTAGCCTTTTGAAAAAAAGAAAAGAGCAAACATCTTAAACTGTCTGTTTAAATAGAAACAAGGAAGGTTCAGCTTAAATGTTAAGAAAACCTTTTAACATTAGGATAGGAAAACATTGGTGGATGGCTGAGGAGCTCTGCAGCATCAGCAGTCATGAGGAACAGGCTGCTTGTATATCTGCTGGGAGTGGTAGAGGTATAGCTCATAGTGTTTGGGGGCAAGGGGAGCACCAATGTGATCCCATTTCTTTTATGGCCTAGGGCTCTGCAAAGTGGCTTGAAAGCAGCAGTAACTTGTACTGCAAGCTCTCTGCAGGCTCCCCTGCAATGCAGCCTTTTGAACTTTATGGTTCACAAGTCAACTCTGAATAAATAAATAGCAGTTAACTGAGGCTCACTTTACAAAGCAAAAATGGAGAAAGAATACTCACTTATGACTGTAAGACATGGCAAGAATCCTTATAAGCATGTTGTTATGGAAAATTTTATTAGCTCGTGCTGAGGTAATGTCAGGAGCTGTATTGGATGTTGCCTCTTACATCTTTTACTGCTGGTAGATGCATGAAGAGAGGTTGTGCCCCTTCTTAGGTCACTGCTTTAACTGCTGTTAGCTCTCCACAATCATGTTTTCACCCCCGGAGTTTATAGTCAGCTAAATTACAGTAGAGCACTGGGTTTGAAAACCCTCTTTTTAAAAATTGACTTTAATAACTGCTGCAAAATCTGTATTTCAATTGGGTTACCCTAAAACAAAACACACTTTCTGGGAGCAGGAGGTCATGTTAATATGTCAAATACACATTTATTTTTGAGCCAGGGGACCCTGACATACAGCCTCACAGGGAGAATACAGGTCAAAATAGCTCAGTTAAATGCTGATGTGTTCTGCTCTTGTGTCTGTTTTCCTATTGGAGGAAAGAAAGACTAGTACAGAGATTACAAATGGCGATTAATTTTACTCTTTTTTTCTTTTGTTTAATAAAACATGGGCTAAGTCTGTGATTTTCTTAAAAGAGGGGCGGTGTAACTTCTCCCTTCTAGTTTTCAAAAAGGCTGATAGAGGCACATGCTGGACTCCTGACTTCTACATACTGATTACTGTCCAATAATTGCATTATCTGTTTAAGGATCATCAATCTCATGGTTTATTTTAACATAGATTAGATTAGATCAGTCTACCACTGGGCATGTGAGCCACAAACCTATGGCACAGAGAAATGTCTGTGAATAGAGAAAGGGTTTCTAGTGGATTTTGCCTCATATTTAAATATCACATATTTCAGATATTTCTCATTTTTTAGTGAGCTTTGAAATGTTACCCAGTAGAGGGAAATGTGATCCTACATGAGCTTTAACTCATTTTGAAACCAGCACATTACTTGCTGGTTTTCCTCAGCTGTTCTACAATGCCTGTATTTTCACTAGACCTTTTTTCCCAGTTTTGCGTGCCAGTGTTACAGAGCTTTGCTGCAGCATCCCCATATCAGGGCATGTATGGGACATCAAGAGAATTGGGATGTAGATGTTAAAGTGAAGATAGGTGAAGCATCTCTATATGGCAAGTAGCTGCAGTCTCTCATTGTCAGAGGGCTTTCAGTGAGCCAAAAGTGTGTCTAGATTCTGGTAAGGTATAGCCAAATTTATGGAATATATGTCCATCCATATGGGTCTTTTGAGGCTGGTTTGGTGTAACATCAAGCACAGAATCCTAGCTGACAAGTACTGAGTGTACTGAAGGCTGAGTCGCTGCACACTTGGAGCTCTCCTGTCATCTCTTCCCTAGCATTTCCAATGGCCAGACAGAGTACGAGACTAGGTGAGCCTTTTATTTGAACTAGTATGGCTCATTATCTTACCTTTATGAACCAGCAGTCACTTGCTGTGTCCTGCTTGATAACACAGCAAGTGATTACTGCACTTTGGCACATGCTGCTGTGATCAGTCCTTATCATGGCCCCTTGGAAAGGCACTGAGACTTTGTTTAAAGGACCAGGGTGGTAGGGGTTTTAATACTTCCCTCAATAACCAGCATTAGGTGAACTTGTTACAAGTTTTGGTCTTTCTTCCATTCATAAAATATGTGTAGGTTTTCTGTGTAAAGCCTACTCTGTTGCCCTCATCCAATTTCTTTACTGCTGATTTCAAAGTTAGAGGAAACAGTAAGCAAATGGGAGGGTTGCACATATTGCTGTCCTTTGTAAACAAACAAATCTTTGTTTCCTCTCTGCTAACCTTGATTTGTAATGTCCTGTATGTTGCTCCATGCTCAAGTTTAAAACCTCAAACTAGAGCAGTGAACTTCTCAGTGAACAGTTGGGAGGGTGTGATTTTTTAGGAAATGCCTGATATAGTACCATCCTGTTGGTTGAGCTCTCTGAACAGTTAACCTGCTGTAGCCTGCAGAGCAATTACTGGGCCAGGTTCATTTCTGCTGGCACAGGAGAGTCATGATTTCACTGTGAGGGACATGCACAGTTGTTTTGTTCCACTTGTGTGAAAGACAGATGATGTTTTCCATTGGTGGACAGTTTTCATTCTGGGGTAGATGCTTTGACTCAAGACAGTCTCTCCTCTGCTGTTACTTGAATTTTGCTGACTGCAGAGCAGTGTATTCACCGTGGCCTTTCCTGTGACACACCTGCATGGGTCAGTGTGCTGTGCTTTGACCTGTCACAGTGTAATCTATGTGCAGCCCTCTGCTGTGGATAATTGGAGGAAGAGATTTTCTGGAACAGCAGTTCTTGAGAGATAGGTGATCTGCAGAATGCCATCAAGAAAAAAATAAATTGGATTTCAACTTAAAGCTTAGGAAGGAAGTGTCACGAAGACTTAACAGTGGTCTGTGGGGGTAGATGATTAAGGGCTGTTGTCCCTTTCTGAACAACTGCCTTTCATGGAGGGGGATAGATGCAAAACAATCAGGGAAATATAAGTCCCTTCTTGAAATGACATGAGCTTAGCCAAAGCTCCTATTCAGGGCTTCAGGATGTTGAACCTTCTCAATATCTACAGGTTTTTGAGTCTGATTTTTAGAGAACTGAGAATTGGCAGGATATTCATGTGTGTAGTGGTTTTGTGCTATAATGATTGATTCTGAAGGTAATGAAGATGAACCTGGAAGTATGTTTGATTTCACTGAAACTGAAAGGAACTGAAAACCTTTAATTCAACGATTTATAACGAGCAGTACATTACAAGCTCTAAAACATCAGCCCAAGGAAAAAGCAAATATTGCTATTGGCCGAGAAAGAATAGTCCAGGATGCTGAGTTTGAAGCAATTTTACTCCAAAACTAGTAAATAAGAAGTGACAGGTTAAATCTTAATTGCTTCTCTGGGCACCAGGTTGAGGCCACTTTGTGCTGGGAAATGGAAACAAGGTCCTTGAGCTTTGTGTTGCATGTGAGTCAGTACAAGGAGAGAGCCCATGTGGGGGGCCTGTGGCAGCCAGCATGCCTGTCATGGCTTAGGCTGTATTAGCTGCAGTGTCCCAGCCACTGATGCATAACATGGCACTAATGCAGCCAGAGGGTGATGGATGTGCAGCTCCCCAGGAGGGGCCAAGGCTCCTTTGGAATTCAGTCCTGCAGCACGAGCCACCTGTCTGTGGGGGAACATCAGGGTTAAAGGCAAGAATGTTTCACTGCAGCACGGCTCTGTCTCCAGCCCACCATCTGGCTAAGCAGGTCTGCCCTGGGGGAGTCCTGTCCACTAGTGTCCCAGCTCTGACAGAGCCCAGTCGTCAGTCTTCTCCTGGCTTCCACCCCCTCCTTCACTTCACTCCTGGCTGAGCCTTCTGGCAATTCAAGGAGCCTAGGGAGTGCTTTCAAAGAGTGAAAACTAAACACTGATGATGCTTTTCCACTGAAAATTTGCATTTCTAATATTTCTTAGGTTTCATGTGGTTGTGTTGTGCTTTGGACCCTCCCACAGAGCAGCAGTTCTGACCTGTGCATAGTCCTGTATTTCAGAGCTGGGTTTGACTGACCTCTTAAATTTTTTTTACTTAATTTTTCAAAATTGTCACATCCACAAAAGTAATTGTAAAGCAATTGTAAAGCAGCTCCATTCGTAAGTGAAACTAACCAACTGCTGAAATTAGATCTCGAGTAACCTGAGGCTGGATGTTGTAGTAGGTCATGGGCACAGCAGGAGAAGCATAGGATGGCAATTGAGGGGCTAGAAGAATTTACTGGCCTGAGTCTTGGCACAAAACTATGGGAGATATGTTAACATAGGTGTGAAAAAGAGGCTTCATTATCCAGTGAAATTCATCAGCAAGGAAAATCCAAGTGATTATGTATCCACCCTGACACTGTAATAATGTAAGCATGTGAAAGATTTCAGGAAGCACCTCCTGACCTATAGAAACTAGACTGTAGCTCAGTAAGTGACAAGTTCTTCTTGTGGGAGGAAACATCTCACAAAGTTCAAGAAAAAATAAAAAATGGGAAAATGTTGTTGTTATAAAACACTTCTCCATAGTCCAGCTTGTATTATTAATAGAGATTAAAATAATTAATGTTAAGGTGATACTACCTTTTAGAGAAAATTTCTTGCAGAAGCTTTATATTGCCTTTCAGCCAAGTAAAACCTCACAACTTTTTAGAAGAAAAAGGAATTAAAGTGGTAAATCAGTTTCTAAAGAATCTTCCTGTGTTTTGAGTATTGTGTGGGTGATATGTTTCATGTGATTGTCTTCTGGTCATCACTAATAATGGAGGAGATAGTTCATGTCTCCACTGCCCAACACAACTAGTATAATTTTTTCTTGAAGAAAATGCTAGGACTTTACTGTTTAGGTGCTTCAGGTGAGAAGTGTACTGAAAACCATTTGGGCTTATCCTTTCTTACGGTGCTGCTTGATTAAGACAAACACATTGTGGCACTAAAAAAGGACAGGGGCTTTATAATACTTGCTCAAGTTTTAGTGTTAAATCAAAAGCATCTTCCTAGCTTTCACACTTTCTAGTAAGACAGAATTTTAAAATCATGGTATCGTCCTCTGCCAAAAGCACATCAAAATGCAACTCAAATCCATGGCAATATTATATAACATAAATAAAGTCCTTAGTGTTTAAAGCTATTTAGCAATAGAGACATAGCAGTTTTTGTGGCACAGAGAGAGCAAGAAATTGCTTCAACCAGTTCTGCTTCTTTAAAATGCAGACAACTAAAATCCTTAAAGTGTGAACTTTTATTTCACAGAGAGAACTTGCACACTTTCTGTTAAAGCTAATAAGGGAAGTGTTTCATTCCAACAATTTAATGCTAGCACTGTCATAGTCTTTCATTATTCTGGGCTCATGGACTGCTTTTGCAGAAAACAGCTTTAAAATATAGGTCAACATTAAAGGATTTTGAAATTAGGTGAAAATGCTCTTATTTCTCTTTTAGTGAGTCCTTTATTTTAGTATCTATAAGAGAAGTTCTCTCTTCTCCAAATCCTTTCTCTGTAGGAGGAATCAGCAGGGACATTGTGACTTATTTGAAAGTTAAGAGGCTGAAAAGCTTTAGAGGAGGCATTGTAATCTGTTATAAAACATGTACAGGACCTAGGCATAGATCTGGTGTCGTTGGTAGCTGTCCAGCTCATAGGAGGGAAGCATGAGATGATTAGATTACTCACATAGTGTTAATCCTGCAGCAACAAGGAAATTAAAAAAAAAAAATCCTTGTGTTTACACCAGATTAACTAGTACAAAGAGGCAAGCATCTCCTTTCATGGTTGCTTTGAGATGTATCATCTCTACCCTTTTTACTCTTCAAAAGTTCACATACAGAAAATGGTACCATTATAAATCAAAAGCCTGTTTTAGTTGCAAAGCATTCTCACCTCATCAAGAAACCAGTGCTGTTAGCTTTCAGCTTTTATACAGAAAGTATTGATCAAACTCAGAAAAACATGGTGACACAGGGAAAAAGATGAGGAAGCAAGCTTGCAATGAATCACATCTTTTGTTTTCCCAGGCTGCTAGGTCAGCATTCATAACTGGCTATCTTAACTCGCACAGAATGTACAAAGATAGGTGACTCATTTTTTTATCTTGTCACTCAGACTGAATATTAAGAACTGGGTCTACTTGCCCTCCAAGATAAGTTTAGCATTTTGAGCTAGTGCAGCTGAGGTTACTTTGTAAATATGCTGAGGGAGTTAGTAGGAATCTTCAAAGCCCTAAAACAATGTATTTGAGGACTCCCGGTGCTGTGAGTCCCCCAGTGGTGATGGTGCTAAAATACTTCTTTTGTGGATAGTTTGGAGAGCGCTGCATTCACTGCGCAGAAGAGCATCCTTTCTGCTCAGTACCTCCTGCCAAGCCAGTTTCAACCCAGTCATGTAGTTTTATCCTTCGTAATGATTGTGACTCTATGCTATTGACTGAAATCTTACCCCGTCAGACCCTGTAGGAACTCAGTGGACAAAAATGAATAAAATTCAGCAAACAGAAGACATAGTATTCCAATGTGGCTTACATGAGAGCAAGTGCTTCCTGCCCACAAAGAAGGCAGGTTCTCAAAATGCCAAAGAATTGCAGGTTTGGGAGAGAAATTTTCCTCCATTCAGATTCATCATTGTGCCAGCAGCCAAGCTCTGGTCAGTGGGTCAGGTCTGGGATAGGCATCATAACAGATCTCTTTGTGGCAGCATTACAGGAATTCAGAAACCCTGTAACATCACAGACAGACCTAAGCATTCTTCCCATTGCTTGTGCTCTGGACACTTGTGTTTCTTCAGAGTCATCTGGGTACCACGTGTAAGGACGCTTTTGTTTTTGTTTTGTTTTGTTTGTTTTTTTAAAGAAAATATTTTTGCCCTTGTCACATGTTAGTGATATTTGTAGGATGGTGAATACTGGAACTAATCAGCCTCCTGGGAACCATAGTTAGTCTTGGGATATTACTGTACAAATAGATGTTAAAGGGCTAATATTCTTATATTATCTGTGAACATCTCTCCTGCATCTACTTGCTGAGACAGAATGCAGAAAAAATAGACTTCTGTTCCATTGTGTGCATTTTCTTCAATTGTCTTCTGTAGAGCAGCTAATGTAACTTATTTAAGGGTTCACAGTTTGAATGCGATAGGCTTCATTGATTTTTATTTTTGATTTCCCACTGCTAGTGTTTGCTACTAAGCACTTTCCAGTGATGACAGGCAAGTGGACTATATCATGATGTTCTGCTTTTCATGAAGTGGATGTTCCTTTCTATCAGTATACTGAAACTTAAAACGTCTGGATTCAGATTGGAAACACTTAGTTGAAACCCCAGGCTCAGTGTGTTTGTTTGTTACTGAGTATCTCCTGAGGTTTGGTGCTGAGTAAGAACTACATTGCTAGTCTGTCAATGCACAAAACAAAAACAGTGTGTTGTCACTTGCCTTGCACTTTACAAAGAAAAGTACAGAGTCCCTGAAGGAAAATTTAAAGGTGACAGTGAGACTGTCATTTTCTTTTGTTTTTCACATGTGGCTGCGGGTTTGAAAAATGAAGTTAAATCATCTAAATATGTTCCAGTCTGGAGATGCTGAGAGTCCAGCACTGCTGGTGATAACATCATTTCTTTAGGGGTTCATATATTGACACTGGACACTGATATCAGCATTTTCTTCTCGCAAATCTGCTGTTAAGAATAAATTAGCTTCAACCTATAGGTGGAACCCTAGGATGCCCTTCCAGTGACACCCTCACAGTATTTCTTGGCTTTATGAAGTGTCTGAGCTCTGAGGACAAGTCTGATAGATGAATTACTGTTGTCAGTGATGCTTCCTGTGGAAAGTGAGAAGCCAAGCTTCAGCTCATTCTGCTTTGAGGTCCTCTGATTAGGCTTTGTCTACTCTACTGTTTTCCTCTAATAAAAGCAGTGATGTATTTTTATCTAAATGGGAGGGTTTTTGTGGCATGCTGATGGGCTTGTGTTCTTACAATATTTGTAAATCTGTGTAAGTGAAGGCTGTTCTGAAGTCGTCCTGTGCTGTTCCAAGGCTTGTTTGTATTTTTCAAGAGGTTGTAGTATGAGCATTGTAATGTGAAAGGGGATGTCACATCGTGTCATAGTACCATAACCAAATAAAGCCTTGAGTAAAGTGAAGAAGATATTTCCTTATTACTTACACTGTTGGGTTTTTCTTGCTTTGTCTTGCCAAACACTTGCAAAGTACACAAAATAAAGAAGTATTCAGAAATTAATAGATTTGTGATCTGAGGTTTAAAAAGATTCATTCTTTTTTTCCACATTTATTTGTTGTAGTTTATTTTATGTAGTTTATTTTTCTGTTTTAGGCTCCTAAGGACCCAGTCTCTGGATTGGTACTATAATAATGTCAAAAGCCGCTTTAAGTGTTTTGGAAGTGCCAAGGTCCTGAAGAACTTGTACAAGAAGCATAGACTGGAGAGTGGAGTTTGTCCTGATCCAATAGGTAAGAACAGCTGTGCTGATTTCTTAGGAGATTTATTCTTATCTACTTTAACATACAAGCTGAGACAATGGAAATTCTGAGATTATTTCAAGCGAGATTTTTTTACTGCAAGTTTTATTTTTGCCAAAGAAATACCTCAGTGGAGAGAGAAAAAAATGAAGTATCTAGAGAGCTGTTTAAGAGTTCAAACAATGTTTAATCTTAATTATGTCACTGATAACACAAACTGTCTGTAAAATAAATTGCCGTTTGTATTCTAGCTTGTGTCCCAAAATTTGTCACAGTTCTGAGTAGTCAATGAATGAGAAAATAATTTTGCATTCAACATTTGACCGTAGGCATATTTCTGTGGTGTTTGAAGCAAAATTTTATTAACATGAGATACATTCAGTATCCAAGTTCAGCAAAATTGAGGTTTCTTCACTTAGAGTTTTGCATGTTTAAGGATATGAAACTGGCCACATTTTATTTTTGTATTGATGTCTGTAAATAGGTAAAAGATACTGATAGAGTATTAACATCAACCTTTTAAGTAAAGACACAATTCTCCCCTAACTGTGCTGTTCTAATGCCCCACCTCATACGAGTGATTGGAGATAGAAAAGGGTTTTGAATAAGTGGGGCTTGTTGTCATACTGGTAACTTCAGCAAATTACTTAAAACACAACCAGCTGAATATTTGACATTTCACTGGATTTATTTGACCGGATAATTTACTCTTGTAATTCTTTCCAAATTTGTACAGAGACTGTAATTTTTCTATAGTCCTTGCTTTGTCTTTTTTGAAAATATATAGGATGGTATGTAGACTCTAGTCATGAGTGGAAATTTTAGGTGTTTATTATGAAAATTGACATAAAAGCTTCTAGGGAGAACCAAACTATTTACTAAATTGTGATTTATTAGTCTTTTTCCTTTTTTGGGTATCAAATTCATATTTCTTGAGAAGATTCCTTAACAGTTTAGAACAAATATGCATGAAGACAAGCAAATCTTGTATGAGTTAGGGCCAGAAGTGGGACAATGGAAGTAAAAACTGTGGCAACGGAGGCTTCAGAATTTTTATATGATGTATGGGCTTTACTTAATCCATTGTCACAGTGAATTGGTGCTTGAATGGAAGTGAGAACGATGCAATGATGAGTTGCAGTGGCATGTGCACACTTGGTGAGACCTTTTTAAGGAAGGCCTTTGAGTCTAAATGTCATTGCTAACTTTCCTCTACTCTCCGTGTGACTGTTAGGTAAACCTTTTGTTCCCTTTGAAGATAAATACTAGTATACCTGTCTGGGGTTTGCCTTATTTGTACAGCACTGCCCTTTAAAATGTAGAATGTATTTCAACCCCAAATGTCATGGGAAAGGCAAATTCCCTGTACTTAACTTCTACCATGTAAGTTTTATGCCTAGTAGCTTCTTCCTCTCTTTTTTTACTGTGCTAAGAGTTTTTTCCATTCAAAATGAATGAGAGGTCTTTGACATAAAAGCAGTCGTGTTTTGCACAAAAACTGCTTCAGTCATGATTTATCCAACAGCAAAGCTAGGAGGAACTTTCCAGTTATCCCTCATTGTGTGCAGTGCCACCATATTTTGAGTGAATATTCTAATCTAATAATGCCTCTGCTGTTAATGGGTACTTCTTATAATAACGCAGGATTCTGTCTTTCTTTTTAGCAGAAGGAAGTTTGTATGAAGGAAGCTTTGAGAATGAAGGAAGCATTTGTGGCAGTGACTCTACATTCTACCAACAGACAGAAGGTATGCTGCCAAAAACTCATTTGGTTAAAAAGCAGTTCTTACACTTTGAATTACTACACAGGTAGCTTAGAGTGGTGGTAAGTCTTGTCCACAGATCCAACAATATTTTGGCTGAACCGTTCAGCAAGACACTAAAAGTATTTTGTGTACCATGCTGGGATATCTTGCTTCAGCGTTACCCCTACTACATGCCTATTCTAGTGTGATTTTTTTAATACTCAATTTTTGTTACTTCTTTTCCATTTCCTTTCCTATGCTGATATATTTTTTTGTTCTCTTTCTTACATTTTGTTATTCCTGCTTATAGGAACTTTACAAATTTTCTTTCCATTATTTCCTCTGAACTATTTTGCTACAGCCTAAAATAAGCAACATAAAAAACCCCATGTTTTATTGTGTTTAAGATTTACATTTAAGAAGAAATGTAGAGATTGAGACAAATTTCTCTGTCTTCAGTTTTTTATTTTACTGCGCATAATTATGGATTGTGAAAATAAATTTTTCATGAACAAGCTAAGATTTGAATATGTGTCCAGAATGAGTCTGAATTTTGGAGCTCATTATGCAAAATGTGGTGAAGAACATGGTGGTTTTGTCTTATTCTTCATCTAGGACACAGCATGATGGATACCCTTGCTGTGGCCTTACGTGTTGCAGAGGAAGCAGTGGAAGAAGCTATTTCTAAGGCAGAGACCTACAGCGACAGCCTGGTAACACTTTCAAAAATTTATTAATTTAAATAGGACAATCACATTTCTTTTAGTTTGGGTAGTGATGCAAACCAAGTAGATATAAATGAAAACATGAAGAAGTAGTGAGTACCTCATTATAGACGTAAGGAGTTGGGCATGGGTTTTATGAACTGGTATCCAAGATGCACATTGTATTTCAGAAGGTGACATGCACTTTAAGTTCCTGTGATTTCATCCCACAGTGCCAATAGGGCATGTTACCCATTTCCCAATCTATACAATTTCTGTGGGAAGGCTCTTTTTATGTGATTTTAGCAAACACAGATATCCATTTTCATGCAGGACAAGCAGAATGAAGCTTGTTACTTGCAGGAGCACAAGGAGGACCTCATAGAAGAGCTGGCCACAACCATTGTGCAGAAGGTATGGCATGCTTTTTTCCCCTGACTTGTTTAACTGCCAAATCACAGTGTTTTAGAGCTCAAACTCAGCTAACAATAGAAAGGATGACACAAACGTAGAAAGCAAAAGAGATTAACTATGGCAGTATAGGCTTCATCAGCTATGTCTGAGATCAGTTTATAAGATCAATCTAGTGCCTCACCTGATGCTCTGCATGCTCAGAGCTGAGGGATCCACTCCCTGAGATTTGTGATGTCCTTTCTTGGAAGAGAAGGCCCCTGCTTGATGGAATTGTACATCTATGTTTCACTTCCCCACAGGCACAAAGTTTTCTAATGTCAAGAGGCTCTTGAGCCTATACATCACTTCCCAAAAGACATAAAGTTTGCCAGTGTAAAGAAGTGTGACTTCTGACCACACCTTCTACTGAGCTGTGTATCTGCAGCACGTTCAAAGAAAACATCAATCATTAACACAGAATTCTGTTAATGGTGCTGTGAGAGAGACACCCAAAAAATCACAGAACCCTTGGCATGCCTGATTTCTGTGTTTTTTTATGTCAGGCTTATTCTGCAAAGCTTCTCCCTGCAAAGCTCATGGTTGGCACGGATTCAGAATAAAAGTGGAAGGCTAGTGGGAAAAAATACCCCTTGAGTTTGTCTGGACAGTTTGGAGTAAGAAAAGCCAAGCATGAACAGAGCACTGTTAAGTTCCTGTGATCAGTAAAGTAATCACTCTGCTAAGTTAGTCTCCTTCCATGTGTAATAAGCTAGGTGCCACATCTTTGGGGCTGTGGCATTTAACAGTGTATGGATCACACACCAGAAGAGCAATACATGTTTGTAAGACATCAAGAAAAGCCAGAAGAGCAGCAGCTCACTGGAAAAGAATCTGATGTTAGAATATAAATTCTTTTTATCAGGTCTTTCATAGTCCAGAGCCTATCTCAGCCAAGCCTGAATTGCTACCATTTTTGTCAAGAGCTGCATAACAAGATCTTTTATGCCATAGAATAATGTTCTGTAGATATTTTATATTTGAGTTGTGGAAAAGAAGTGTAGCACGATATAATCTGTCAGTGTAGGGATGCAGATAGTTCCATGATCTCTCTCTGCTAAGATGGTGTAGATTTTCAAAAATAAAAATAGTGCCTACAGACCTTAGACCTCATTGTTTTCACTAGAATGTGTCTGGATGACATGGGAGCCTTTGAAATTCCCCTCATGCCTAGTATTTTATGTTTCTTGGCAGAAAGTCTTGTCTGAAAAAATACTTGACACTTAGATGCTGCTAAAGTGTTACTGTAGCAACAGGTTTCCATGTTTATGTAATTCACCTCTGGTGTTCCTAGGGCACTAACTATTCCACATTGTATTAATGTTTATGTGCTTGCAAGCTGTAGGGCTTCCAATGGGAAGTCCTTGCGTGAGCTGGAGCAAGAGCAAAGGGAAAGGCAAATGTTTTTCCTGGGGATCTTGCCTTGAGCCAGGGTTCATCTAGATCTTCTCCGTATGGCTCAGTCAGTATTTTCCTAGCAGCATTTTTCTGTCCCCTCCCACGCCCTTTTCCCCTCCTCTGCAGATCATAAAGAAGCAGAAGAGCAAACCCGAGCAGGCAGAGGCCGACTTGGAATGGCCTCCGTCGCGGAGCAGCGGCCTGGCGTCTGTCGCCGTCTCGGATCAGAGCATGCTGACTTTCCCGGGGAGCCGCAGGGGATCCTACACCTTGTGGGTGAGTGGCACAGCGCAGCTATCCGTGTTTTCTGGTGCACAAAACCAGGAGATTGCAGTCATGGATGAGTACACTTGCTGCCTGGAATGGTACGTAGAGACTTGCAGAGAACAAGCATTAATCCTGTGTCTGGACAAGCTGTCACTCAGTCGCATGCTTTCCTAGCATCCCATGGGTTGTGGAAGTTCATCACAGACACTGTGTTGTTTTGGTGAGTGTGTTGGGGAGGACTAAGTTTGTGATAAGAGCAATCTCACTCTTTGATTTGGATGCTAGCAGGACTCAATGCCTCAGTGTTTATTCCTCAGAACAGTTTTTCTGGTCACTTAACTTTTATGTATGTCTTTGCTGAGTGTTACATTTTCTTTTGTATAAAGTTAGGTTTTTGTAATGTTTCTTTTTCTCCTTACCCATCTTACAGAACACAGCCACCACCAGCAGCAAAAAAGTAAACCCAGCTGTAGAGTACCATTTTTGTCTCACAATAAAGAGTGTTTCCTCCTTCCACTTATTTCTCAGCACAACTTCTATAGCTCCTGCTATAAAGCTGAAGAAAATCTAATAAGCTGTATTAATAACAGGTTTTAAAGAGCAGCAAGTAAAAAAAAATGAAAATAAGGTGTAGGCTTGGACAAGCACTTTGACAATCAGAGAGGGAGGACAGTGAGAGAGGAGTTAGTTCCAGTGTGTTTTGACACTGTAATTTAAACTGCTGCTCCCAAGCATCCTGCAACTGTGCCAGTAACCACCTCTCCTCCTCTGAGCAGAACCACCAGAACTGAACGTGGGCTATGTCCTAGTTCCCAGCTAAGTTTGCTCACACTCCCAGTGAGAACAGATTTATGCCAGAATATTGACTGTGGGCCAGAATTGCTGAACTACAGACTCTCATCCTAGTCCCCACCTATTTGCAAAAGAAAGGGGTACTGCCTGTACTGTGCTGCTCTTAACAGGTGATCAGAAGTCAGAGTGAGCATGATTAAGTGCTTTGCTCTGTCGCTCCTAGGCAAGTTGCTTGTGGAATATAAAAGCCAGGGGGGAGAGTTTATTTTGTGTCTGACTCCAATGAGTTTTCTTTCTTGAGTTTAAGGACAGGACTCAGAAGAATATGCTCTTCAAATCCTCAGTCATTATAGCAGAAGCCTCTTCTGCATTTGGAGAGTTAAGCTTGAGCTCAACACATTTTGAAAATCTCTTCTGAAATAACAATTTATTCCTGATTTTTTGCCAGAGGGAGGCTCATTGGTTTGAGTAATAGTAGACTTTGTGAAAAACACTGGAGTAGCAGAAATGTTACATTACAGTGCAAGCAACTTCAAAACCTCTGTAGCCATCAGTCAGTATTACAGATCCAGATGTGCAGAGAGCTCTTTACCTCTGTACAGGGTCTTTTGCCACATTTGTCACATTTGTTCCAGCTGTCTTCCCGCAGTGCTTTAAGGAACAAATGAATTTGGCCATCTGCTGTGAGTTGTTTCATCTCTCCCATAAATTTAGTTTCTGCCTTTTGCTTTGCTAGGGTTATGTTATCATTTTCTTTTCTCCTCTGAAGTGTGTATGCATTTATTCTTGCTTTGTTTTGAATAGAGGAGAATTTTGTTAGTATGATCAGACACCCTTGTAAAGGAAGTATAGCTCCAGTTGTTCCCATGGAATAAAATGGGAAAAAATATGTTAGGCTATTAGACAGCAGAATTAAAGTCACAGAACCTGGGCCTGCTGGAAAGTCTACTGAGAGGCAATTTGTGCAGAGCAAATGCAGAGCACTTACAGCCTGCTTGATTGTTCTCAACAGTGCTGAAACAACTCAGATTCCTTTCCCTGAGCTTGCTTTCCATTCCACATTGTTTTCATTCAGCTACAGATGGGAAGCATGCATCTGTCAGTAGATTCGCAGGACTAAACCACATCACTTTCTGTTTTGTATATCATGTGAGAAAGTTATCTTTTCTGCCACAAGAATTGCAATTATTTTTTTTCTTTCCTTAACAAAACCTAGCTTCTACAAAAGCTGGCAGAGAGGCCCTGTGCCCATTCCAGGCAAAGCTCCTTACTGCCTCCCAGGAACTCTTGAGTCCAAGTCTGTAACAGCAAATCTTCCTGATTCCACCACAATAAGCGAAGTTTTCTTAGTTCCTAACTGATGACATTAGATTGACAAAAAAACCCCAAACTCCTGATTTGTGAATATACATCCTAACACTGAGCTGTGTGATGGCTTAGTTTGTGCAGAGATCTGCCTGTAATGATAAAAAGCTTTTAATATTAGTACACACCACAGCCAACAGGGGTCTGCTGCTCCAGATTTATTAGCAGTGTTCCTAATGTAACTAAGGTTTTTGTGGACAGACACTGTGGCTACCACAATCCCAAGGGAAGGAAAAGCAAGTTTCCATTTTTTTTATATCAAAGCTATCCAAGGAGACTATTTTTGTGCCAGAGTTACGTATGTGAACCTATTTCCCAGTAAAGATTGTTTAAGTAGAACTTCCTCTGTTCTGTTCAAAGTATTTCTTTGGTATCAGGCTAACAAATTAGCAGAGGCAGGTTAGATTAAATAAATGGAAAGAAGAAACATGATTAACAGAAACACATGCAGGGGAAAGGGAGGTAAGGATAGCAAATCTTAAGGCAGTCAGAATTTCATAGTTTAAAACTGGAAATTGATCTTACAGGAAATATCTTTATCTTCTGTGCAGACGATAATACATGTGCTTTTGCTAGCACAATGAAGCTAGTAATTACAACGTAGGGCAATTGCATGCTGTAACACTGGCCTTTAGAAACCAATGTTTATTATTGCATTGCATTTTATTACCAAAATCACTTGCTTACAGTGTCGGGGGTGCTGTAATAATTCCAGGTACCACCCTGTGGTTACACCTGCCAAGCAATTTTTCTTTTTTCAGCTACTTGTGTGCAGCTCATCCATATCATCCAGAAGCTTCCAGTGGGCTCTGGAAGCGCTGCATTACTTCCCTGCTCATCCAAAATCACTTGCTTTGAAATAGTAATTAAATAAGGTAAATTTCCCCACTTCCCCCCTCCAAACTATAATATTGGTTGTTTAACTGCAGTACTATGGTGTGCTAGTAGCTATAGACATTGCCTTTTCCCTTTTTTCATCTTAGATTTCTTTGAGATCGCTTGCCCAGGCTAAAAATAGTGAAACAGGGCTGAATATTTTATTTCCTCATCTCATAAAAAGAGATGGATGGCACCATCTGTTTCTCATTACCAATAAGCAAAGGCTGTGCAGTGTTGGGAGAGAAGGAGTGCAGAGAAATGTGTGGATGCTTCTCTGCTCTCTCAGTCCAGTTCTGCCACCATACATCACTGCCAGCCAGAGAGCAAAGGACCAGTTGGTGTATTGTATTCCATTTAAACATTGATGGAGTGAAGGCACCCTGGTGTGTTTTAAGTGCTGTATTAGTGGTCTTTATTTTACAGCATAAAGATTGCATATATAAACAGAAGCTCATCCATAATTTATAGTATATAAAACAGCTAGGGATATAGGGAAAAGGAGGATTTCATTAAATACACATTATGATGCACCTCAGGGGAAGCAGAAATATACTGGTTTAGCTAATTATAAGGTCCACAGTGTACTGACAGTTGTTTATTTTTTTCTTTTCTTTTTTTCCTCCATTTGATTTGTTTTAAAGAGAAGGAAGGTTCCACAAGCCTGAGGTCTAACACTGCTTTGGAAACCCCTGGAGGTTTTGCAGGTGCTCTCTACCTTTCTAGGTTTGTCTCAAACAAGTATTTGAAGAAAACCCTTTTGGGGAGAAATCCTGTTTAGCAGTCATGCAGCACAGTGGGAGAGCGATTGCAGATGAGGGAGGCACAGCACTGTAGGAAGCTGATACCAGCTGACATCAGTTCCTACCTGCCAATGGCTGCATCAGAAACATAGTATTTATGTCTAATTAGTAAATGTGTCATGTCAGAGGCAAGATGGAGCTTATAACTTTTATACATGAGTTGGCATCAGAAGGTTGCATGGAGCATATTGCTGGGACCTGCTTCTAACGAGGCAGGTGTGTATTCATCCAGAAGCTATCAGCTGCATCCCAATGGGTTATTTGCTGTATTGTTTCCTTTGAAAGAAGCCAACTGCAGCACAATCTTCTTTGCACAGAATGGGGAAGAACAGTACATTTTGAGATGGAAAAAGCACTTGGTGCTCTAAAACAAAAATGTGTCCTTTTATTAATATTTACTATGTGAAGATCCAATGTTCCCTAAGCGCTTTCCAGGTTGCAGATAATACTGGCATCTGCTGACTCCACAGATGACACTGTGACATTGTAATCTCACTGCAAAAGTGATCTGGCTTTTAGATTAAGAAGGCTCTGTATGTGGTAATCTGGCTGATTTCCCTCCTTCCACTGCTGCAGAAAGATAGGACACAACTAGTTTGTGATTCTGACTCAGCAACTAGTGCCAGTTTTTAAGGCTCAGGTTGCTAAATAATCAGTGCAAAGCTAAATGTGACAACATTGTCCTTTTAAAGTTGTTTGTGTAGCTTGAGTTTGTACTTCTTCTGGAGATGTATCTCTATCATAAGATTACTGATTTTTGGTTTCACAGTACTATCCAAGACAGTTTTGGGTGCTAGGTACATGATTGAGCCCATGTAGGCCTATATTCAACTGCATTGCACTTACTGTCAGCAAACCAAGATAGATTTTAATTCATGAAAGGGTGTAGGAGAAAGGACAGAGAAGGGTGATCATTGTATAATGTTACTTGCCAAATAATGAAGATGATATGTTGTTCTTTCAGCTTTATTTTGTTTTAAAGATGCTGTATGAATACATTCCTGAGTATTGCAGAATTTTCAGGTCTAACTTAAAACCTGTGATGCTCAGAGCTAAGCTGCCTGACAAATCTTACTTTATTTTTAGACTAAATCAGGGTGTATATTGCCAGAAGAAGAAGTAAATAAACACAGAACACTTAAGGCTTTCTCTGGTGTTTGAGTAGGAGATACAGTGATTCTCTCTGATGGGTGAGTGCTGTGCTGAGCACAGCTTTGTAGATGAGGGTCAGAACAGGACATGAAAGGTTGTGCAGGAACTGAGACACCTAGAGATGGATAAAAAAAGAATACTTGTGTTTCGTGAAAAGTATTCACTTGAAAAAAAAATGGTGTGTTTATATGTAAGGCTGCAATTAGACTTGAGAGACAGATGCCAACTCACCTCCTCCCCCTATGGTCTTGTACACAAACACTCTTCCAGAGAGGTGTGCTAGTAGCAAACTGAAATCCTAATGTTCTACACCAAAACCAGGGATCTGGCTTTTGCTGTTTCTCTTCTGCAAGTAAAATGGCACTACTGTCATCACAGGATACTGAGCTCTCAGTGTCTTCAAACTGGGAAGCGTCTTTCCAGTTTGTTCTTAGTTGTATTTGTTTGGGTTTTTCAGAAGATGCCATACCACATTCAAAGTTTGGGAAGAGGGAATAAGAATTGGCTGTGGGTGAACATGTGAGGAGCAGTAATGGCTAAATGCACAAGGGTACCTTGTGAAGACACTGCTTGGATTACAATTAATTGGTATCTCTAGGCTCTCTTCCACAAACTTCAATAGACTTGGTCACATAGTTTGATTGACGTAATGGATCTATGATTGATGTAATTTTATGCTTCTAGCACTGTCCTTAATTGTTTGCCCCATAAGTACAGTAAAAGAATGCTTATACTCATATTATGGAATCAATATGAAATACCCATTATTACTAGCATCCAAATCCCTTGTAAACAAAGCAGTAGCACTTTCACAAAAGGAGCAGCTTTTTTTTTTTTTTTTTTTTACACTATATGTGAAGGTATAGAGCTACTGGCATGCCTACCAGCAGTGGGTTTGTTGAGAAATAGCCTCTTACCTCTCCCCCTTGCAATCCTTCTCTCCATCTAGATAATCAAGGTCAGCTAATCCAAACTGAACCAAAATAAATGTACACCGAAATGTGGTTCTACATATTATTGCACAGCTGTGCAATTCATCCTGCGGACAGGCCCATTCCTGATTAACTAATCATTATTTTTGTAGTCTTTTTAAAGGAGCAGTGCTTTTAAGGGAATCAGATGTCTAAGAGGCCAGTAGAAGGACGGAAACAATCCAGTGCAGCCAGGATATGTCCATGTCACTAGTGAGCAAAAAGCCAGCTTGGGCAGACCCTAGAAAGACATATGTTCTAAGGCTTCTGCAGGAGAGGGCACAGACATCTTTGCTTTCTCCCAGCCTACTGTTCAAGGATTTGCCCTGATGGCTGGGATATCCACAAGGGTCTTGGTTAGGACAGGAAGAAGGAAATTGTCTTTCAGTTGAGTGTGAAAATCTTCCATTCATCTGCCTGTTCTTGCCCTTTTTCAGAAGGTTGTTAACAGATCCTTTGCCACATACAAGTTTAACTAAGGAACAGATGCTTGAAACCCTTGGTATTTCACTCCCACTGCTAGATGTCTGGACTGCATATATTTGAGCAGAGCAAAAATCACTTCCAGGATAAATAGGCTGTGGCAGAGTGGCACCATTTGCAAGCTCATACTGTCTCCTTCCTGGTGTGGGAGTTTTCTTACCAAAGGATGTATTAGCTGTTGATGTCAGGAATTGCTACTGTATTTGCTACCAGACCTGCTGGTTCTATGCACTGATTATATTCACAGAGCACAGCTGAGAAGGGGTTTTGCTGCACCACTGGCAGGCATAGCTGCAGAATTTGCAAGGGGGAAGGGATTCATAACGTTGCATTTAAGTCATCTGAGTTAATGTGTCAGTTCTAGGTTGCTTCCCTGAATAAACAAAGTAGTTCTCAAAGCCCACCTTAACAGCTGCCACTCAGGTCAGAGCTTGCATAGCACAGGATTGTGCTGCCCAAATCCAGAGGTACCTGCCCTCAGCACAGATGTTGAGGTCCCTGTGCCTGCAAGGGCTCCCACTGTGGTGACCCTGCAGCTGCCTTGTGGCTCCCACAGTTCTCAGTCCCTCCTGAACCTGCTACCTATTCCAAGTAACTGCAGAATAGATTACTGGTTTACTAGTTATACCAGGCTGAAGCATGATGTAAGGGTGGAAACAGGTTGAAATAGAAGGGAAGTGAGGGAAAAGACATGTGTGATCCAGAATATCTTTTGTAAAGTCCCATCAGATGCTTTTGGGACCTATTTTGAATTAACATTTTGGCTTTTCTTAGGTGAAAGAGGAATTACCCATACTTTTTCATCTTTTGAGGGATAAAGTAGTGCTAAATCTTCATGTTGTCTCTCTAAGCAACATGCATACATAAAAGGGAGTTATCCAAGGTAAAGGATCTATAGACTATCAACGTTAGATTCAGTATTCATTATTGTGGTTTATAAAGTAGTTCTTGCTTTTGGTTACTTGTTTTTATTTATTCAGTGTTCAGAAGAGGGAACTTGTAAATTGTTATTGATAGGAGATGGAGTATTTATATTTATTAAGGAATAGAAGATGGAATTACTTTCTATTCACTCCTTTAATCTTCAGAAACCACTTTGTCTTTATTTTTTTTTAATTGAAGACCACCAATGAATTAGATGATTCCTTTTAGTTCTCACTGAGTGAGAAATGAAAGCTGAGTTCTCTCCATCCAGACATTATAAACTATGCAACAGAAATTCTTGAAGGAGGATTTAAAAAAAAAGACAATAATGTGTCTGGAATTGCATTTTTGAAACAAACATATCACAGCAGATGCCGCTAGGCTGTATTTGGTGGGGAACTCCTCTAATTCAAGTGTTTGGAAATGACTGTCAGTACCCCAACTATATTATGTGAGCTGTGCTGCACTGCCCAGCACTCCAGCATGCAGCACACGCCTCTGTGGAGTGTGTGCAGAACACAGCAAATGATGCTCTGGGCTGCAGTGCCATCTGCTGATGTGCTGATTTACTGCAAAAACCGGCAGTGTCCCACTGCAAACTTACAGGGCAGCCTTGTCATTTATAACACATAAATGCACCTAAAATAGCACTTGACTGATGGGTTGGGGGTTTTGTTCGCTATGGAAGCAGAGCTTCTGGTTAGGAAAGACACCAGGTATCTTTAGCTCCTTTCTTGACTTCTCATGTCTTCATAAATCAGAACCAAAGTCCCTACATTCCTGCCTTCTTTTAAAAATTTTATCAGGCTCTGGTAAATTTTGGATACTTTTGGTTCTTCTGCCCTGAGATCCTGTTGCATTCCAAGCATATAGGCAATTGGTAAAGCTTGAGGAACATAAATCCTTTATTTGGTCAGTAAAAACCCCTGTTCCAAAGCAAAGTGATCCAAGAACCTATTAAGGTTGCTGGCCTTACCTCCAGTACTTCCATGCATCCATCGACAGGGAAACCACATGGAGCATCAGCCACCAGGCAGCCTTCTCAATCCTGTTCCCTTATTTTCAGTGTTTTGCTTCCCATACAAATGTCCCCGAGGGAAAACGTCCCCTGTGGATCTACAGATGGGCTGTTAGCTCTGTGAGCAAGGGAGGCACCAATGCAGCACAGCAGTGTGTGCTTCTGCTGCCTGCACAGCTCAGTGTAGCAGTGAAACCAGAGCACAGGTGAGTGGGCAGCTGTGTACACAGGATGTAGCCCATGCTGCAGCTATAGGGCTGTGGAGTTAGCTGTGCTGTCTGAGTTTTAGTTGATGCAAATGTGCCAGCCAAGATTAAGACTTTGCCTGTGTTGCCTCACACCAAATAAATAACTTTCTAGTTTGCTCTTTATTTGCAAAAACAACAGAAGGAGGTCTTGAGGTCATTTGCATTTCAGATAGAGTCATGAGTAGGGCTGCTAATTGATTGGAGATAAACTTGTAGACAAACATTTGCTTTTGTGCTCTGAAAAAATACAGTCAATTTAGACTGGTTTGTTCTCATGCCAGGATATGCTTCTGTCATGTTCCTACACCAAGCTTGGCTATTGACACTCCTTTTTTGTGTCATTATCAGTGCTACCAGTGATTTCAACTCCTCAGGGATCAGTGTTTATGCTTTCTTTCCACCCATGCTTGTCTGAGTAAAACACAATTCTACTATCTGGCCTTCCATCCCTATCTAAAACTAACTTTCAGAGCAAGAAAAAATCAAATCGTCTACTTTTACTTATTTTGAATTGGAGCTTATTAGAGCACTATCACTTCTTGACCATTTCAATTTCTCCAGATACAAGAACTACAGAGAACTGCAAATGCAGTAGTGAAGAGTGCAAGTTCAACAGCATCTTCCTTTTTCAGGATCTAAATGCAGGGGTGCAGCTATTTTATCATGCCATTACTTTTCTGTCCTTGAGCCTTCTGTGACATTGGACCATCCTCAGTGCGAAGAGGTGGTACTTCTAGCAGAGTAGTCCATCACAGATTTTATCAAAAATTCACATAAAGTGTAGAAAAATCATGAGAATGGCCTCAACCCAAGCTTTGGAGGCATCAAAAGCTTTACCCTTTGCTGTATTCCAACTGGATTTCCTGGGAGTTAGCAGTAGTTCCTGACTGACACCAATTTCCTGCTCCATAGAGACCTTGCAGAAACTGTGGAGAGCAGTTTCCCTCCTATCTGACCCAGAAGTTTTGGCATGCAATTTTAAAAAATCAGCTTTTTGCCAGATAAGCTTATTTGGTTGAGCTTGTTTCAGATCCTAGGCTACTATAACACATGGTACTGTGTCAACTTTCTGTGCTTCCTTGTTTTTCAGATCCTTTTTGTCCTTCAGGCTGTTTATCTTCTCCTTTTTAAACTCTTCAAGCTGTTGTGTGTCTCCTAGTCCTTCTGAAAGCTTTATCTGCCCTGTAGTGTGGATGCTGAACTGGCTTTAAATTGCTCAGGCATTGCTGGCTGTAGCTTTGCTGCCAAAGCATCAGCCTGGGGCCAGGAGTGCCCAGCTCCTTCAGGGGGTTTCCCAGCCCATGCCAAGTTCTGTGTTGTCAGGGTTAAGCTGCTGGCAGATCTTAGGTTAGTTGAGAGCAAAGAGCAGACGCTGCCATCACTGCAATGGCATCACTTTGCTGTGATGTTTATGACATGGTGAGTAGACACACAAGAAGCTGCCATTTAAACAAAACAGGAAAGTTGTCAAACATACATATTTGACATAAGAAAAACGTGTTACTTTCATAATCTGAGCACAGGAGATCATTATACAGGCTACTAAAGTTTTTCCTGACATCCTTCTTAACGATCCAGTTCTTCGAGTAATAAGGGAGAATAGATACAACTGATTGAACTGCAGGCTGTTTCTTCTTCTGGGTCTTCAGCATCTCTTATCTCTCATGTTTGCTATATGCACATGGAAAAAAAAGATGCCCTGAGGGAATATAGGTGGTACCATGAAAACAGTGATAGCCACAACAACTTGCTGCTTTCAGTCGATATCAGCTTTAACACAAACGTATCAAAAGATGCAGCAGACATGTACCAGACCTAATTTATTGAAAGAATGGCAATTTTGGTAGTTCTAGCTTTACAATGAAATGAAGTGAACCGCAGCACAGTTAAAACTTGCCACAGTTCAGGTGGCAAGTTTGTGGCAGAATTGTTTATGTTGTCCGCATATCCTGCCAGGATGAAATCAAAGTGCATGAGCAAATCTCCTGTTGTGAAACAATTTATGTACCTGTATGCATTGCATTAAATTATTAACCTTTTTACAGGGTTAAGAAGGATTCAGATGATCTTGATCAGTGAAAGAGCTAGTTCAAGGTTTGGAACAGACTAAATATACACTTGAATATCTCTGGCTTGTAAAGGTCATGCACCTTAAAGTTTCCCTATAGTAAAATTATACAGTTCTTTGATCTTACTGTGAGTAGTTTATTTCACTAAATTTGAAAGGAAACACTCCAATGCATCAAATTAGGACCTTTGTCTTTGTAGGGACAAGATTAACAAAACTGTGCAGTCATTATAGTTATAGAAAATATTTGATTCTAGGGTAATAATTCTGGCTTTTCTTCATGAATTCAGAAGCCAAACTAAACCCTCGTGCTTAATTGTGTTTCCTTTTACTGCTGAGCCAAGGATATAGGAAGATTTGCAGTTAATTAAATCTTCTGGCATGGTACATGGATCCCACAGAGGAGCATTTCAGGTGACAGGAGGTGCATCCAGAAAGTGGTATAACTGTGGCTTTCAAGCCAGCAGGACTCCCAGCAATGCTTATGCTGTCCTGGGAATTGAAAGGACTTGAAAATAGCTGAAAGTCAAGTTGTCCTTTATCTCACCTGCACCAGTGCAAAACAGACTTCTGGTACAGGCAAAGACTGCTCCTTTTGAGAGTAACAGATTTAGTTAATTATTTATAATTTGAACATCAGTGAAAATGTACGAAGATTTGAGAGTGCCAGCTTGGGCTGTGTAAAGCAGCTGAGCCACTTGAAACCCTGGCATATACTGTCTTCTACTGGCTCTGCTGGGAAGGCAACTTGAGCTCTGTGGCCTTGTTTCTAGAACTATGTATGTGATTTGATATGCAAGTGTGAGTTCTCCTGAAATCAGCTGGACGCTGCCCGTGTTCAAAGCTTTTTAAAACAGGCCAAATTTAAATGTGTCTTCTGTAAGTGATTGACTTCTCTGTGCCTAAGTCAAAACTAAAATGTTTGATCTGTTTATGTGGAACCAAAGGAAAGTCCCTTCCCCTCAGTAGCAGCCAGGGCTGATTAACAATCCCAGCAGTATTTTACCTTATTATGCCTTGAAATGCCTGGGCATTTATGACCCTCCTAGAACTTAAATAGATGTGCAACTGTGAGCTATGTTGAGTTCATTAGTAAGACTGCATAAAACTGCTCAGCATATTGGGTGTTATGTATGTATGTCCTAGCAAAGAGAATTCTGCACTAAAATCAGTTGAGTTGCATATCTATTTCTGGGGAACAGACTGTTTGTTTGCTTTCTTTTTAATTTTTAACTTCTGCAAATTGTTACACCAGATGGCCTGTTGAGCCAACAATAGATCATCATGTCTCACCACAATGGGATCCCTTTCTGGCTAACTTGAGTCAAAGCAGTTAGATATAAGTCCTCACCAAGCACATTCCCAACAACTTTACCTTAATTATTTCTCTCCATCTGGTCCATGGTAGTATAAACAATTTCCTGCCTCTTTGCATAGCATCAGAAATGCACATAAATAAGCAATATAATGCTGAAACAATTCTTTTGAATACATTAAATCCCATTTTTGATGTTAGCAGATCTCACACTTTCTTGGGTAACTGAATACTGATTATGGTAAAGAGTTGGATAATTAACTACTTCTATTTTTAAATTACAGTCTTTGATTTTTAATCCCACAGAGGTCTCAGTCTGCATTCTCCCTGGCTAGTGAAGATATGGCCAGTAAAGAACAAGACCCTGCATCATCTGTGACCGAGGCTCTTCGGAGGCAGCAAAAGGGGCAGTCCAGGAAGCAGAAGGAACGCAAACGCTCTGCATTACCCAGCTGGAAGAGTGTAGACAGGCTAAATGAAACAAGTAAATATTTCTAGTACGAATAAGATTCTTTTTTTTGTTCTCATGTGGAATAAACACGACTTAAAGCAAGGACCTTCTCGAGGACCTTTCTGCTGACCCTTGTGCTTTCAGAGGTCACATGTGAAATGTATTTTTGATGATACTGTGTCACAATTTCATTGGGCTATGACACTGCTTATCTTAATTTTTTTTCAAAAAAAAAAAAAGGGTCTTTGTGGAGTTTATTTTGGACTGTTACAAAATTTAGGCAATCCGTTTGGATACACTTCAGAGCTTCTAAGGCACAGGAGCCCAAGGGGCCCTCATTGGTAATCTGTCCTCCAGTTGAAGAAGTTTGCAGCTGTCCATTGTATCTCTTCTGTGGCACAGGGTAACTGTTCATGAGGTTACATGGTGGACCAATTATTGAAATAATTCACACTTAGAATTCCTCCATGCAACTTTATTTTCAGCCCTGATAAATTCACAAATGCAGTGTTCTGTGCAGCCCTACTCGCTGGTGCTTCCAGACTAGTTGGAGGAACCCGTATGAGTAGGAACTTCACAGACCAGCAGCTTCCCTGGATCTGACCTCTGTCATCAGGCATGGATGTAAATATGGATGATGGATGGTGAGCTGCTTGCCCAGTCAGTTCCATTCCTGAATCAGCACCCTGGAATGGAATGCAATTCCCTGCTTACTTCTAGATGACATAAAGACAGATTGTCATTGAAGAAAATATCAATGTGTATAAGTATCTGAAGGTAGGGTGTCAGAGGAGGGAGCCAGGCTCTGCTCAGTGGTGCCAAGCAATAGGACAAGAGACAACAGGCAGAAACTGATGCACAGGAAAATCCACCTGAATATGAGAAAGCACTTCTTCACTATGCAGGTGACCAAGCGCTGGAACAGGTTGCCCAGAGATGCTGTGGAGTCCCCTTCACTGAAGATGTTCAAGAACCTGGATGCAATCCTGTGCCATGTGCAGGTTGGTTGGACCAGATGACCCACTGTGGTCCCTTCCAACCTAACCCTTTCTCTGCTTCTGCAATTGTGTCTCCTGCTTTTGGGGTGGTACTGTTTCCATTGCCTCTCTTGTTCTGCCTGAGGCATTTGTGAGGCCACAAGAGTGTAGCACCAGGAAACTCCCTCACCAAAGAGATGGTTCACTTTCAACCCTACAGCTGCACAAGGGGAAGAGCTGAACTGCTCATTGCAGCACCATTCCCTGGCTCCAAGTGTGGTTTTTCCAAGACAGAGTCTGCTTCTTCATGCTTCCTCTCTTTGTAGCAGCTGTAGAACCCATCTGACCCCTGTAGCACTTTGGTTCATGAAGCTGTACAAGCAGAAATCTTCTCTTTTGTAGGGTGAGTTCACTGGTGCTGTAGCTGCCACAGCTACAGCTGCCACAGCTACACCTCACTAGGTGCTGGCAAGCAGAAGCAGCCAAAATGTGTGTTTGGGTTGGGTGGGGACCAGGGATGGGGGATGCCCATCTGTTCAATTTGTTTATCTGTAATGCCAGTTGATAACTGGGGAGACTGAAATTTAGGCAATTTCAGGACTTCTCCTCCCCCACGAAAGAAATTAATATTAAAGTAGTACTAAAATCTGACTTAACCAAGTATGAATTATTCTGTGAATTTCTTAATCAACCCACTGTCAGAAGTGTTTTTCTCCTGGGCATTTTAGTGGAAGGCCTGTTTTCAGTAAAGCAGTTAATTTGGTGCTTAATTTTAAGAACCTACTTGAATCCCATTTAATTCAACCATTGAGCAATTTAGTGTTTAGCAATTGCTTGACCATAGCAGAACAATAAATTGACCCAGTTTCTTTTCGGGTGCTCTCCTCAGAGGATTTGTTCTGCATCTTTCATCTAAAAACCACACTTGTGATGAAATTGTGGTGCCTATTGCGCTAATGGTAAACAGCTGATTGTGCTAATATCTGCAAATGTGGTCTCACCTATGCTGTAATAAGCAGCTTTTTATTATGACACAGAAAACAAAAGTAATCTCAACCTAAGAATTTGGTGTGGTGACGTCAATGAGCTTTTTAGGCATGTAGCCAAGAAGAAGTTCACAATTCATTTGGTTATAGTTTGTATTGGTTTAAATGATGACTTGAGAGCCAAATCATGATACTGTGCTTTCCCCCCCACCCCCCTTATCAATAGTCTTACAATGAAACTTCTTAAATCTTTTTTTCCTTTTCACATGGATGAATGATGCCCAAAGATTCTTTCCAGTAAGGGACTTTGTTTTGAAAAATCAGGAAGGCAGCACTTGACATTGTAGAAACTGGGATAAAACTGAGTCAGCTTCCTGAATAAAGAGAGTTCTCAGTGGCTTTCTACCCTGTTTACCCTTTAAGATGTAATCAACTACTATCCTGTCCTTTCTTCGGTTAACTGAGATTGGTTGACTGATTCTTATGTGTTGTTGTTAAAAAAAATAAGGGGATATGGTTTGGGGGATAAAAAAAATTATGTGATTCCCCATTACATTTGTGTAATATGGTGCAGCTGAATTCAGTTCCTGTTGGAGATTTATGTCCTGCAGAGCTGTTTGCTTTGTTTGAAGGAATGATGTTTTTAAGGGAAGTTCTTTCTCTCGAGAGAACCCTATACTTAGACTAGTGAGCATATTTGAAAAAAGTGAACAAGCAGAAGTTTCTTATGCTTGATAGCTTGTTTGGTTTTTTTTCTCCAAAATCCAGAGTTACAATGAAGAATTATTAGTTCTCCTTACACACCTGACTTCAGTTATATCCTTGGTTGGGCACTCCTACAAGAGAACTAGTATTATTTTTATTTTCTTTTAAGCAAGAGAAAGAATTGTATTTTCTCAAGTTCTCTGAATTGACTTGAAACTTACAAAGTGAAAACAAGACAAAAGGATTCAAATGAGTTAGAAATGCAAAAATTGTCCTAAATCTCTCATAGCTCTTAAATTTAATTACCATTTAATTTTTGTTTTCTTTTTGTGGGGGTTTTTTGGTGGTGGTAGTGCACATCAGACTTTTTTTAAATAAGCACACCTTACTGCATACTGATGTTCTTTATGAACAGTTCCAGGGAAAAAGTAATCTTTTCATCCAAATATTTATGACCATCTAATGCGAAATGTCTGATTGTCGTCTACAACAGATTTGTTGATTTAAAATAGTGATGTTCTCCTTACAGCTTGAGAAAAGTAATGGTTTATATTAAGTATTTCTATAGATTTCTGAAAATTGAAACCATCTGAACCCATGGAGGTTCAATTTGAACCCATGGGAGGCAAATTTGAACCCATGGGAGGAATCCATAAGTCTGAAAAGTTCATTCAGTAGGCTGGATTATTGTGTAAATCCATGACAGCATATATTTATTTATTCAAGTACTGCAGAAGGCAGAGTCATCATATATTTATATTTCCCATGAGGGGAATTTTCAAGTTTCATTGGAAATTAAATCTGAATTTATAAAAAATTGGCAATTCTCTGACTTAGGAGAGCTAAACAGCACTTTTTGACCATATTGGTGACTTTTTCCTGTTTTTATGTTGGAGTTGTAAAACATACTCTGAAAAAGTGTAAGGATACAGGAGCAGCAGTACTTGTGTCAGACAGAAAGTTCATTTGGTATTTAGTCTGGGGTACAACAACAGCAGCAACAGCAGCCATAAGCAAGAGTCTAGGAGAGATTAGGACAAAGCAAGTGTTTTTCATACTGCCTCTGAGTAGGCTCTGAACCTCTAGAACTTTCAACTTAATGACTGTCTCAGCTAGAAGTGTTTTTGTGTATTTAGCAGGTTTTAGTGGATTTCTCTTGCCTGTCCATAGCCATCTCTGTTTTAGCACAGATAATTTCAAGCATTCAGAGCAGCCTTAGGCAAGAAGCTCTATAGGTCTGTTATCCATTGCATCCCACTTCTTTCTTTTGTTTGTTTAGAGCCTTGATTTCTCTAGCTTTACTTCATGCCCTCTAGTAGTTAGGTTGGAAGAGATTCCCCCATCTCTTTTAGTGTGTATTCTCTCAGTCTTCTCTCCTCCAGGTGGCAGAGCTCTGGTTTACCTAGTCATTCCTTGAATGGACACCATTTCAGAACCTGGTACAACCTTTGTTGCTCTTCTCTGATTCTTTTTCCATCTTTCCTTTTCAACATGGGGGACCAGAATTGCACACAAAATCATTTGCAATTTTGCACACAAAATCATTTGCAAAACTCAGGATTTATACATGTCTGTGTGCTGATGTTCCATCAGTCTTCCCTAATAATTCCTTTAGAAAAAAGCTTTGGTCTGAGTGTTCTCACATTTTAGTTATCACCATAGCTTTAAGTGGTGGCTTCTGAGTAGTAGAGCAGCTTGGCTCTCAGCATGGAAGAGTTCATGTGGCAGCAGCACTTGAATTTGTTGGTTAGTTTTGCTGAAACTTCCAATCTGGGGCAGGTAAAAGCAGCCTTCCACAGTGTGATCACTATTGTTCTTGTTTCCTTTTCATAGGTCCACCTTCTGTTTTCCAAAGCACTGATGGAAACTGGGTGGCTTTGCAGAATGTCGCTCTGCCTCGCCCTCGAATGCTCGCCAAACCAAAGAGTCAGGTGTTCAAAGCTTTGGAGAATGAGTCCAGCATTGTGTCTGCCTATGACGAGATGGGCTCGGACAGCGAGGATGACTATGACTGGAATGTGGCCTTGAACAAGCTGCGTCGGAGACCTCGGCAATTGCCAGACGACTTCTATTACTCCAATTCCCAGTATGGCACTGAGTGGGTTTATGGCAACGATCAGTACCAGGCGGTGACCTCCCCCTCCTCTGGCTTATACACCAACACTGAGACACTGTTCTCCGACTCGGAAACATCTTCAGTAAACTCTTCCCAAGAAGCTAAAGGACCTAGTAAACTTCTCTGGTTGCAAAGCAGAACTCAAAGTGATATGCCCAGAATGGAAAAGAAACATTTCCATGGAGAACTAGATGTAAATTTCAATCCACAGGCAACTAGCTTGGAGTATTCGGACAGCAGTGAGACTGAAGAACTCCATTATGATTTAGAAAAGAGATCAAGAAGGTGGAAGAAGAGTAAAGCCATCTCTGAAGACTTATGTGAAGAAAAGAATCAGGCAAAAGCCAACAAGATGAATTTAAGTCAGGTAATTGTGTCTGAGCTTTCCAAATCTATTCTCAAAAAGAGCTGGGCAAAACTAATTAAGCTATGCTGGCAATATCATGTGAATCATGAGTGGGAGGTGGAGTGTTCTTGCAAGCTTCATCTTCCTCATGTCTCCTAAATGAGAAGAAGCAAAGGTAGGGTGTTAGATATATCATGAACAGTCTTTACCTTTTTATCAAATAGGTCACTTTCATCTAAACAAAGATATTGCTCATGTTGTAAAATACAGTGCTCTTAAAAAAAAACCCCTCAGGATTTGTTAATAGCTAACACATGTTAATTAATCACTTGCATTGTTGTGCTGGGGGCTTTTTTAACTTCTTTGTTCTGGGAAAAAGAAATAACTCATATGCCTGGGAATCTGCTCTGCAGTATCTGCAAATGTTCTGGTAAGGGATAAAGCTAATGAGCAGCAGAAATTCAAAGAGAGCTTTTTGTGAAATCTAGTCTAAGTGATGTCTGCTTTTGACTGGTTGCCTTACGATGAGTTCTGATGTGCTAGTGTGAGTGTTTGCAAACTACCTCCATTTAAATAATTTGTCAATTGATTAACAAAACAAAACCCAAACAAGCAAGCAAAAGAAGCCAGAGTGTAGTATCTCAAAGTTGGAAAAACTGTTCATACAACCTGAAGACAGCAAAGTACTTCACAAACATTTATTTTAAGCTACAGGTGCCAGAAAGCCAAGAGGTCTCCTCTGCTTGGAGTTTGTCCAGACCTGGGATCGCTATTAAAAGATCTGTTTGTCCTCCACAATTTTTTTAGCAGTACAAGCACACTAGGTCAGGACAATATTGACTCTTTATCCAGTTCCATTTCCCACGTCCTACACCTCTTAAATCCTGGAGCTGCATCATTGCTGCAGGAGAGTAATGCTAAGCCTAAAGCAAGGAGCTGAGGGCTGTCTTCTCCCTGTGCCTCTGATTCTGAGCAGCCTGATTCAGTGTTAAAGTTATCTGACCCAATTTAGGATGCCTAGAACAGATTTTTTTTTTTTTTTGCTTATGCTACTAGCCTGTATTTCCTAGAGAAAGACATCAGTACGGCTGATCACAAATCAAGATAAGGATAGTAGGATTTCAGTCGGGTAAACTATTGTTCTATTCTATTCTGTCTTCTTTTAGGACAGAGGTATGGGTGTTTGAGGTGTTCATGTCCTCACATATTTATAATTGACAGTTGTTGAAGGGGAGTTACGTATGATAATGTGATCTGAGAACACGCCAGTGGCCATTAATGACTTCTTAGAACATCAGGCAGAATTACAGGGCTTTACAGGGACTGCACAAAGACCATATCTTGTACACAGACTTCTGCTCTTCCCTTCCTGGCTTCGCAGATTCGTGCATGATCTGTGTGTCTGTATTCATATTGTGGCTTCCTAATCACAAAAGGCAATATGCAGAGCATGGACGATCACAGAGGTCACAGAGAAGGTCCTTGAGACATTATAGAATCATAAAATCATTTAGATTGGAGAGACTTTCAAGATTGTGAAGTCCAGCTGTTAACCCAGCATTGCAGGGTCCACCACTATATGTTGTCCCTAAGTGCCACGTGTTTTAAGTACCTCCAGGGATGATGAATCAACCACTTCCCTGGGCAGCCTGTTCCAGTGCTGGATAATCCTTTCTGTGAAGAAATTTTTCCTAATATCCAATCAAAATCTCCCCCAGGTTCATCCAGGTGAGGTGAGAAAGACAGGATGCTTCCAGACATATGTGATGGCATCCTTTAGCAGCTGAGTGTGTGCTTCAAAGCACAAGCTGGTGCAGAAAATGATTCTTCTTTCCAAATCTTTTGTGAGTTGCTTTGTCTCTTGTAATCTCTCTTTTGTGTGCAAAGAGCAAGATTTGGGATTCTGACCCACTCTCCCCTTCATTTTGCCCTTTAGGAAAAAGAGGCTGTTGCTGCTCCCCTGCTCCCTCAGCCTTAGTGGGGCAAGCAGAGGCACACTGCCTCCAGATCATGCCACTGTTGTCAAAGCAATGAAATTCTCACTAGAAGTTTATGCATGGGTGCGTTGACATTTGTTTAGTTTGTGTTTGGACATGCACACACACAGAGGTGGCTGATTTGACAGCTGATACTCACATCTGTAGAACTTTTACTCCAACCTCTGGCAAACAAGCACTGCTGGGACCAGGAATGGACTGTCACAGTTTAGAGCAAGTATGTTGCATGGTTGAACAATTCTAGGAAGCAATTAAAATTATCATGTGTGTGAGGAGTGTAATTTAATGTATGAAAATGAATTAGCCAGACATCATCTACATTGCTTAGAAAAATGAGATTAAAGGGATGTCAGAGTTTCATATATTCCCCAAAGTAATGTATTGATCTTGGTAAAATGATTGAGGCTGCAGCAGGGAGAGCCCTACATATAAACAGTTCTACAAAATTATAGTGTAGGTGTGTGAAGAAATGCAGACAGCATAGGCTTAAGAAAGATTGACTGTGGGGTCTTAAACCAAGCATAGCTTTTCACATGATGAGAATTTGTAGAGAATTTGCAGAGACCATACAAACTCTTCTAAACTCCTGTTGAACCAAGATATTAGACAATGAATAACTGATTATATGTAAATTGCAGTGAAGAAGCACACTTTTTCAGTACTTTACTGCATTGCAATATAATCTTATTTTACTGCATTGTAATAATAACATGGCAATTTCTAAAGCATTATGTTTTCATCAGCATTGTAGAACAGGATTGCAGTTTATCAAAGTTGGGGTTTTGTTTTTCATTTTCAGATAGTGAAGGTTGCTTTCTTGTTTGCTACTCTCCAAGTTTCTCAGTGAGATGAAAACAAGCCCTTTTTCCTCTCTGCTCCAAGTCTAGAGAGTTGTAAGGAGTTACGTTTTGGAAAAACTGCAGTCAGTTCATAACTCACAACTGAATTTCAATTCAAAATCAAGTATTTTTTAATCTAGATCCAGTTCCTAGATTAGGATAATGCTGTGGCATGTTTTTTTAAAATGTATTTTAGACACAGCACTGGAATGATGACTTTGTGACTGAGAGAGAATTTTTTGTATAAAGTCTTCAGTGACTTAGAAGGGGAAACCTGAGAACAGATACCAAGATATACTGTATCTGTGGGAAATTTTACCACTTAATGATAAGTAAAAGAACAAGTTCTTTTACTGAGATGCCTGTAGAGATGCTGTAAACACAGTCATGAAGCAAGACATGAAAACTGTCCTGATAAAACCCAAGGCCTGATAAAACCAAATTTCTGATGGCCTGATTGCTTATGTACCATGGAAGACTTAAATTCCTGTGGAAACTGAAATGGAAAGTGGGACCTTGTTTTTAATGATGATTATTTTTCAAATTGTAACTTTTTACAGAAAATGGATACTCAAGCCACCAATCTTTGTTGCTTTTATTACTTATATTAATAGCTGATATTGTTAGTAGTAATAATATTGTTATATTTGCTTTCATTATCTTTTTGAGAGAAGGATGTCAGGATATGATTGTTGCTTAATGTAGCTGAAATTCTTATGTTTCTGATGCAAAGTGGAGGCACTTAATTGCTTCAAGTGAAAGAAGTGCTCTCATTGTGAGTTTGCTTCTTTGATGAAGAGACCCAACCTGTTAATTGCAGCCCTCCTGCCCTGCAGCCAGGTGAGGGGTGAGCACTGTCAGACTGCTTGTTCCCACGGGATGGCGCTTGGGATGTATTCATTGAAAACAGCTTCCTGAAACCACACTGGCTCCTGTTGAGAAACTGCCTGCAAACCTCACGATTTGAGTATTCTCTTAAAAGTTGTAATTTCTGATTTTTGGTTTCTTGTGTGAAGGGAACTTTCTCTCAGGAGTTTATAGTTTAATACGGATTTTGTTCTGGAGCTTCTTTTTTTGTATTTCATTTTTGTCCACTGTGATTGCATTGAGTTATCAGTGATTTGTGTGCAGGGATCTGGACACTGTGTATGAGGAGAGGTGTATTTCCTTTTTCATTGTCTCCTAAAGGACTTACACTTGCATAGAAACACGTGATTTTCTCTTTGTGAAACTGAGATCATAGATATGTCAGTCTGCCAGGCCCTCAGAGAAATTCAGTTTTCAGATAAACTGGTAGCACTTTATTCTTGATTGCAGATGTTAGCATTATATGTTGCTGATAGATGCATATGGGCATTTAGACAATGATTTTTGTAATGACACAAAAATGTTGTTAAACTTACCAGAAAGAGTGAAAACATGAACAGTAAGGAATAATGAAGTTTAAGGCAGCATCTATTAAATGAATAATAATAGTAGTACCTTTCAATTTATTTATTTCTATTGTTGTCATGGATGCTAATGCATTTTTTTAACTTGTCAATCCATGAAAGAGGTATAATCTCCTCCCAAATAATTGCCTGAAAAGCCCAACACACAAGTCAAGCAGCCTATTATTAACAGAAACCAAAGTGTAGCAGTATAAGGTACCATTATCTCTGCATGTGCACAGGAATTAACAGCTCTTGCAAATGCAGATAATCCACCTGCTCATCTTAAGGAGGTTGGAAAGCTAAAAATAGGCATACCTGAGTCCAGGTGTAATAGAGTCAATACTTTCAAGATGAGTCCTCCTCCAAGAAACAGTGTGTATTCAAAACACAGATTTAACTAATGTGGAATGAGTCCCTTGTATTGCAAAGACAGCACATGGCTTTCATCTGTGCAGGCAGACCTAGAAAAAAGATCTTTAAGTTGCTGCTGTGTGTGATTCTACGAAGACTGGGATTTTTCTCAGGATCAAGAGAAGCTGTCAAATTGCTATTGTCAATATGGATTCTTTAGATTAACTGGTGGTGCTTTCCATGGGTGTATATGTACATTGCTACTTCAATAAAGCTGCTAAACAGTTAAAGCTAAGCAGATCTATGTAAGAAGCCCCCAGAGGAATCATGCAAGTCCTGCTGCAAATGAAGTCTGTCAGTACATCAGGGTACAACAGCGAGGAGGAAATGTGGAGAAATAATCCACTCTGGACTGCCAGCCTCCCTCACTGCTCCTCTAGGCTTTATACACATAGTTGTAAGCTTATTTAAGCAAGAATACCAAATTCTTGTCTTTACAAGTTTGATCTGCTCAAATGTCTACATAGAATGGGATTTTCTTCTTTTCCCCGCAGACCTGACCTCAAGGTAAACTGTGCTCAATCTGCATCAACACTGCTAGAGGAAGCCCACACACCCCTGGTGCAGAGCTGTAATCCTAAACCAGGTGTTTTGGTAGATGAGAGTAGTTTTTTGGAGGGACCAATTAAATAAATGGAGGTAATTCAAGTAAAGAGGGATTCCAATAATTAGCTCAGACTAGATACCTAGCTGTAAATAGCTCAGGTTTAATGAGATGTCTCTTCACTAAACTGTATTCTCATAAAATACAGGTGCACGGTTTAGCTGTGCTTTCTATCCTGTATATCACATAAATTATGATTGTTCATTTCCTGGGTACAAATTGATGGAATGATTGATTCAGCAGCAGCTTTCAGGGTTTTTTTTTTTTTTTGGTAGTAGTAGTAGTTTAGTGATTTGTGAGTATTGGTCATTGGTAGATTGTTGGTTGGGGTGTAATACTGGTATTTGTAATGAGCTGTTGAGTGACATGCAAGATGTGTCTAAAAAAACACCTCTTCTTGCAATTTGAGGAAACACCATTATGATAGATATTTTTAATTAAAAAGGTGAGATACACCAGTCTTTTACATGTCTATAAGAGCATATCATATTATAGAACTGAAGTGAAAGCACACTGATTTGAGATCTTCTTCTTGATCATTGAGCAGCTTTGGCAGAAAAAGCTTTTTATTCAGAAAAAGCTGATTGTTTGGAAAAAGAATTTCAGCATAAACCCATGGTTCCTATTGTAGCTCTCAAATTTCTGTTTTTTCTTCAAATCCTGACTTTCTAAAATGGCTTTCTGCATCCTGAAGGTGAGCCATAAAGCCATAATTTAGTTGCATAATTGATTGAATTGCAAATAACTGCAGACAAAAATTGTCCAGAATGCTGTGAAAATGCTGAACAGTACAGTACAGTTTACTGTATGAGAGATGAGAACTGACATTATGAACATGTTGTGTCAATCCATTAAAAGCAGTTTGGTGGGTAGGGTTTGTGAAGGGAGTGGGCAGAGTTAACATTTCCTGTGAGAACTGGAGGTAATTGGTTCATCCATAAACAGTGCTGCTACATCTGCTCCTGTTTATGTATTTCCATATGAATGGAAGAAAGAATAAAGATTTTAGTCTCTCCGGCATTGTCTAGTCCTGTCACAGTAGCAGAACCTACAGCAGACAGGAATAATTTCCTGAGAATTGCTCCAAATCATCCTCCTAGACCTGCTGAGATGTGCCTACCACTCTGGTCCCAGGCTGAATTCTTCATAGCCTCATTCTGGATGGTTTTCCACAATTATGCTTCCATTTCAAAGAGCTTGTCACTTTTAAACCCACCTAATTCCATCTTATTTCATGGACTTGGCTGACACACCAAACAAACTATCTAATGATTCAAAAATTCATCTAAGCAGGGAGGGAACATTTCCAGAAGGCAGTTAGCATTATAGGTGGAACTGGTTGCTCTGGGAAATCCCTGTCTCTCTCCAGGGACTGTAGTGAAAATCAAGGCAAATTGGGTCCTAATCAGACAGCACAGATCCAGAAAATGAATTTGTGTGTACCTGGGCATTAGTTTATAGAACAACTATGAGATATTCTCCAATCTTTTGCAAGGGCTGACAAAACTATCCCCCTTTCCACCTATTTAAATGCTGGGCAGGCACCTTGCTAAACAAATTTGCAAAAAGTCTTTGCTTTTTTTCTCTTCAGCTTCCAAAGTAAGGGACTTGTGGTCAAGTCTGTAACACCCACTGTACTTAACTGACCCTTAAGTGTTTCCCAGCTTTAAGGATCCAAGAGTCAGAACAGAAGGTGCTCTTGAAGACTGAACTTATTCCAAAGAGGTTGGCATTTGGAAAATAGTCATCTCTGTAGAGGATCCACCTATGCAAATAATCACTGGGAAAGCTGACAATCGTAAACAGCATCATGTAACAAAAGAGAGGTTTTTCAGAAATTGTTTCCAGCAGTCTTTAAGAAGAATATCGATAATGCTCAAGACCTAATAGTCAGGGGATGCAAACACAACTTTCAACTGAAAGCTGGACACAACTGCCAGGGTACAAGTTATTTATTCCCACACCTCACTTTTATCTTCTTTATCACTGTGCTTGTGAAGGATGGCAATACTGGGAATGGGAATTGCCACTTAGGTATGTTTTATTAGTTGCACACAGATGCATAATGACTTTGATAGTTCTTTAAGTAATATGAAAATAAGCAGGAATGATGAATATAATCCAGCAAGTGTTGTTTACTGGCATTCCTTTTTTATCAGAACACTTGTGCTTTCTTTCTAGCTTCCCTGCAGAGGAATCATACCTGTAGTTTTCTAGGAAGCTGTTTGTTTCTTCTGTGCCTACACAGGAATTTTGTGCTTTTTTCTAATTTTTTGTAGGATTTAGATGATTTATCAGAAACAGATGCAAGCAATGAGGATCAGCACCATGATGTCAAGCCTGAACTTATGGAGGATGAGCTTAAATCCAGGTTATTTCAGCTTGCTGCTAAAATGAGTGACAAGGAAACATCATCTGGTGAAGAACAAGAGTCAGAACCTGGAATAGATCCAGAAAACCAAAAGGAGAGTTTGTCCTCAGAGGAAAATGGCAGAAGTATTCAGGAAGAGTTGAAGAAGGTAAGTGGTCATTGTTAAGGAGTGGGGATAGTAGTGTAAGAGTTAGAATGCAGAAACAGAAAATTCTGGTTAGAAAACTGAACACAATTGCTTAAAAATACCTGAGGTCTTTTATACTGGTCTGAACCTGAATCCCTTGCATAGATAAAAGTTCAGTTAAGGTGTGTATTCCTCTCTGTGAGCAACAGATAGCCTGCAGCATCAATTCCAAGCAGTTTGTTGCATCAATTTGTGCAACAAAACTGTTAGCTAGGTAATATTAATGGAATTGTGTCATTTTATACTGACTGAGAATCGACTTACACTTTTTTATTTAAAAACATATAAACTTTTTCTTTTTTTCTCCTTGCTAACCAACCAGTTTAAGTGGTTTTTTCCATCCTTTTAGTTGCTCCTCTTTTTTTAGTATCATCTCGTTTATGCTGATGACACAGATTCTTCTTTTGTGTGTTTATCAAAATATTTTGTGTTTTTTTAAAGCTTTCCAACCCTGTTATTCTATCAGCTAATAGGCTTCTGAGAGTGCTAACATTTTCTAATGAAACTGAAATTCAGTGTCTGTTCTATAAATGCCTGAGATCCTTCATTTGTGCCATTTCACCCTTACAATGAGATATCAGATTTCAGTGTCACTCTACAGGACTTACCACCTCCTCTCTTCCCTTTCTGCCTCTCAATTTCTCTTCAGATCATGTGATGTGCTTGAATTTGGTGCTACAGGAGCCCAGTGCTGCCCCTTGCCAGTCAAGCACTCTTACTCCTTTGATCCACTTAGGCTTATTCTAGACTGCTGAGTGTCTTGACTTGCCTTTTGGGGTATTGCCTGCACAGCATCTCAGCTCTGACTAGGGACATGGCCAACTCTCTAAAGGAAATCTATTTGTCATAGTTTGAAAGATGTTTTGTTCAAATTATATAGAGAACTAATACACTGGGAGGCGGAAACAGGATGAAGTGATCCAGGCAGACGATAGAGATGCTGTCCAAGTGTGCAGGAATGGTGTCAGAAAAGCCAATACCCATGTGGAGTTGAATCTGTCAAGGCAAACAAAGGGAAAGAAAGTCTTCTACAGGTCTATTGGCAGCAAAAGGCAGATGAGGGAAAGCTGGGCTCACTGCTCCAGTGACCTGTTGACGCTGAACATGGAATAGGCTGTTACACAGCATTGTTTCACCTCAGTTTACAGTTAAGATTTACCCTCAAGAATCCCAGGCCCCTGAGACCTATGGGAAAGCCTGGAGCAGTGAAGACTTATCCTTGGTAGAGGAAGATCAGGTTAGCAGATATTTCAACAAATAGGATGTGCCCATATGCATGGTGTCTGATGGGGATGCACTTACGAGACCTGAAGGAATTGGCTTATGTCACTGTAAGGTCACTGGTGTTCATCCTTGAAAGATCGTGGCAGTCTGAGACATTCAGAGCTGTGAATATTGTTTATTTTGGCTTTAACAAGACTTTTAGCAGTCAAATGCAAAGGGAAATGCAAATTCCTGCACCTGGGAAGTGATTATCTCATGCACCTCTACTCAGTATTGTCAAGGCCATTTCTGGAGTGCAGTGTCCTGTTCTGGGCTCCCCAGTACAAGGGAGCCATGGACACACTGAAGTGAGTCCAGTGAAGGGCCACAGAGATGATTAAAAGATTGGGGCATCTATCACAGGAGGAGAGGCTGAGAGAGCTGGCATTGTCTCCAAGAAAAGAGGAGGCTTGGGAGGGATCTCCAGTGTGTTTAAGTACCTGATGGGGGAGAGTGGAGAGTGTTTTATGTGGAAAATAAAGGGGAAATGGAATTCTTTTCACTGACAGGAATGGAAGCAGTGGGCCAAAACTGAAATACAAAAAATTCTATCCAAACAAAAAAGCTTTTTCACTGTGATGGTATTCAAATACTGAAATAGGTTTCCAAGAGACATTGAAGAGTCTCTGTCCTTGGATATAATCAAAGTCTGACTGGACACAGCCCTGGGGAACCTGGTCCAGCTGGCTGTGCTTTGAGCAGAAGGGTTGGAGGTCTTTTCCAATTGTTGAGTAGCCTGTGACTCTTTGATTCTGAGTTATTTAGCCATGGACTACACAGGAGTGTAAGTACCTTCGTTATCATGTGTGCAAATACCTCCATGATGTACACACAACCTTTCCAAAGAAATCACATAAAAGCTTTATTTTCAGTGCTTGTTAGCAGCATTTAATTTGCTTTTCTTCCGTTTGCAAAGATAAAACAGCAATATCACGTTATTCAACAGCATATATGGCCTAGCTGGGGTTACAGCATGACACAACTGAAGGCTGTAAACAGGACTTTTGGAAATGCTCCTACATAGAGAACTAAGCACAGAAAATGGTGAATGTATGCTTTTGGTGTACTTATTCATCTACATGCATCTACAAAATAATATTGGTTGTTTTTTCCTCTTCTAATGTTATTTCTTTGACATTTGTATGTCAGTTATTTAAAATAAAGCAAAGGTTTATATTTTTTCCTCAGTAAAATTTTCTTAAGTTTGAAAAAAAGAGGCTTACCATGTTCAGCAAACAGGGAATGCTTGGAGTTCCTAATCCTTTATTTGGGTAAAAAAAAAGTCTTTGTCATTAATGGTCACAGTATATATTCTTTTTGTCTATAATATAGAAACCAGAATACTCCAGCACTCTTCATGGTCCAGATTTCAGCAGAATTGGCAGGGGAACTTGCTCCAGCTGTAGAGAAACAAGCACCCTGCTTTCATTCTTATTCTTGACAGTTGTCCTTAAATGTGATTTGAAATCTTCTGACATGTGCCTTCTCTCTGGAAAGTTGGCTGGACAACATCTTACAGTGAAATACTGAAGATGTATAATACCAGTTTTGGCTGTGCAGTCTAAAATATGAAGACATAGTTAAATTCATAAAAGATGCAATCGTTTTAAGATGAGTAGATGGCATGTGAAAGACGTATTTTCAGGTAACCAGTAATTTCAGATGCCTTCAAAACCAGAAGTCCCAATACGCTGTCTCTTTTGAAAGCCTGATTGTTGGAGAATACACTTGTGGATCCAGATTTACAGATCTTTCAGACTAGTACTCAACAATCTTGGTCAGAAACAGACTTCTGACCTGGGCAACGTGTTTCAAATTAAAAATACAGAAGGGTAAATTCTGCACTATTAAAATGAGGGCTGGAGTGCCTAGATTCTGTTTTGTGTTCCTGAACTTAAACACTGTACTTTAGCCATCTTGCTTATATTTTAGCCAGGCTGCTTGTCTCTGTTAGTCTTTAATGTTCTGTGCTCATAAGCTTCTTGTGGAACACTTTAGCAACTTTAAATTGCTGGGAATTTTTAATTATCGTATACCTGACCATAGAATAAGATTTTAAAACCCATATATTGTTTTTTAATCACTGGAAATTAAGTACCTGGTGCTTATGAAAATCTGACCTTAATCTGTCTGCACCTTTAAGAACCTGAACTTCTGTTTTTAATGAAAACTGGGAATCTCATGTAATCACATGTTCAGCTGATGCTTTCAAAAGGGTACTTAGTATATTAAGATCTGAAGCAGTGATAAAAATTATCATCTCTTTAATGGAGAGTTAGCTGAAGTTGTTGGGCATTTATGGGTTCCCAGTTCTCACTTCAAATTGAGCTTTTGAGTTATATGTCTGCCTTTAAGATGCAAGTTTGAATATGATGACCTTTGAGTTAATTATTTAGTTCATCTGGGATACTTGAGGATTTCAGTAGGTATTAATTAATACAAGTTAATTTTGTGACTTAGACTTAAATTTTCTTAGATTTTCAGCACCCACACTTTCATTATCCCTCAGTTTGTGATTGTCTAAAATGGTCTTGTGGAGATTCACAGTTCCCATTTTAAAACAAACATAATCCTGCAGCAGACTTGTTTTTATGGAAAATGTTTTGTGCTTTTTAAGCTCCAGAAGTAGTTCATGGTCTTCTGGGGGTATGCAGAGCCCTGAAAAGTACATTTGTCTTAGTTTTTCAGTGAAAGGCCATGGTTTTCACCAAAAGCCACACTCAGGGTAGAGTTGGCCTTCTGCCTCTCTTAACTTCAGGTGTGAACAAACCAAAACAGAAATTATGCAACTGTTGTCTTAGTGAAACATCTTGTACTAGCACAATGATTTGCACAATTCTTTCTGTCTTGCTCTTTTTCAGTTGTTGTTTTGTTGTGACTTTTTGATTGGTTGGTTAGTTTTTGCTTTACTCCCCCAAACCCTAAACTAATGCCCGAAGCAAAAAGCAAAATGTAAACTCCTTTGTAAGTATCTTAATGATACTGATCCTGAAATTGGCAAGCATGATAAATGGGATGTATTTAGTTCATGCTCTCTTCTCTCCATTCTCCTTCTCTTTTAATGCTTTCATGAAGATAAATTGACTGACTGGGTCTTTATTTCATGGTATATGCCAGAATTACATTCTAGAAGGCAATTTTGGCAGGCTGCATTTTGAATGCAATCTATCCCTGTGACCACTTTATCAGAAACTATGGAGATACTGTTTAAAAAACAGATTAGCCCCTGCCATTTTTTCCAATTGCCCACATAGCATAGAAACTGAAATAGTTGTTAAAACCTTACTCATATTTTTTCTTTTCTTCTCCTTCTACTTAGTAGCACATTTTGCCTAAGATATACAGATGAGCAAGCGACTTAAACCTCCATAGTAATGTGGAGTTTATCTCCTCTATGCATTAACTTGGTGCAATGTGCTGTGTGCTTAAGGAATTTCTTTAAACCCCTTTATGCATTTACTTCTGCTCAGAGAATCTTACAGCCAAGGCTTAGTAACTTTGTTTAAACTCTGCTGTTGTCTGTTGATGTTATTACGTGACACAGTAGCTCTTTTCTGAATGACAGCCTCTAAGTGAGTTTGTTAAGTAGCACAGCGGGATCCTAAGTGAAACCTCCAGAGTCTCTTGACAGTATGAATAACAGCATAAATAATCTTTTCATTAAATATTTATGCTTCCATTCTCTGGCAACATTTTATTCTTCTTAGGTTTTATAAAGCTTTATTTTGCAGAAAGTATGTATTATGAGTAACATTTTCATGTGGATTTGTTCCAGAGACCTATATTCTTTGTTTCAAGAGAGTACCTCTTACTGTTTTCACCAGGTAGATTACCACTGTTCAACTACTGGTATAATGAGATTGACACTTGTTAGAAAATCTGCCTGGCCTCTCTCTTTCTAACAAGAGGAGTAGGCATGGGTGCATGTTCTGAAGAAGAGAGAGCCAGCTCCCTGGTGTGTGTATGCTGGAGGCTGTGCTCAGGGCTGGCAGTGCAGGGGGTGGCCAGGGTTCAGTGCAGGAGGTCAGGCAAGCGGGGGGCTCATCGACTTGGTCACTGGAGAGACACCTTCTCACAGCCTGGATGGAGCTGGAGAATGGCGTTGGACATGCACATGCCAGTGAATCCCTCCTGTGTTTCACATACCTGCTGAAACATCACGGCAGGGATGTCTGGGATGCTGAAACAGTAGTGCTGTGGTACTGAGAGTGAGCCTGTGTCCCCTGGTGGCTGGGCTGCTGTAAGCCTTCGTGCTGGGGCAGGCACTGTCCTCACAGATGTTGAACCTTTTGTGATCATTATCTCACACCTCCCTGAACTCCTGGGTATTTTGGCTTGTGTGTTGGTCCAGGCAGGGGTTATGCCTGAAAGCGTTAGAAGTCTCTGAGTAAAAGTTTCTAAAGGACTCTGAAGCATGTGGATCACTTAGGCAAGAAAACATAATAGCATAAGTACAGTAGCTTTACTACATTTTTGCTATCATGGTAATAATGCTGAACAGTAGTACAATGATATCTTTCTGGGTTAACAACTTGGAAGATATTTGTGTATCTGTTGTTTCACATTTTTGTGGGCAAGATGCTCAGACTAATTCTTGTGTTTTCATGGATCATTGCATTTAAGAAGATGTTAATTATCTGAGCAGTCTCCCAAAGTCCAGGATTGAAAATGAATATGGGGCAGCACTGTAAAAAGTGATCTTTAAGGTTTATCATCAGCAGATAATCTATGCACCAGCTTTTGTATGACTGCAGAGAAAAACAGATTTTGGTTAGGGAAGGTGAAAAGAGGTATGAGACAGTAATCTTCCCATTGGGCTAATGGATCCAAAGTTTTTAGTTTTCAATTTAACAAAGCAGTTATACATTCATATACGTTCAGTTTTAAACTGAGGTTTTTAGTGGTTTGCTGTGAAAAATTCCCATTTAAGGTACTTCTCCCATGTACTTGCTATTAATCTGTCTTTAGTATGAAATATCAAGCTGATCCTAAGTTTATTTTGTCAAAATCTGAGTCTTCCGTTTCAAGCATCGAGATCATAAACATTTCTTTTTTAAAAAGTTTTCAAAAGCGAGCCGTGATGTTTGTGTACCTCCAATTCTGACACTTTCTGGTCTCAATACTATTGCATAAATATGGATGTAGACATTTGAGATGCTTTAGAGTGTCCCATAAAGCCTTAAGCTGCTAGTCCAGAGAAACATGAATCTCCAAGATCCATGTCACATCTGACAGTGTTGTTTCAAAATCCTCACATACTTCAAGCTGTTTCAAACTGCACTTTGTCTGCTTCTGTTAAAGCAACTGGATCAAAGCCCTGTTAGAGCTGCTGGAGAAGTGCAGAAGGGGTGAAACTTCAGGTGGCTTCACATGGGAAATGCAGCATCTTTGTAAACAGCTTTTTCTCATAGTCTCAGTTTTGGCACTTATGTGCATGCACACCCAAGCCAGCTCTGTCCAGTGTGTGTGCAAAGGGAATCTCCTTCAGTCCTCTCCTCACCAAAGATTTATTTACTTAGGGAGAAAATGTCTAAGCCATTTTACAGACACAGTTTCAGAAAATTAGCGAACATTAGTGAAAGCTGCTGGAACAAATGGTGTGAAAACAGACTATTTTTTAGTACTATTTTATATTCTTTTGTAAGCTGCCCAGAGACTTGGCAGTGAAAATTGAGCTCTTTCAGATCTAGCTGGAAGAGTTTCAAGGAAATGCTGCCCCTCAGCTGGAAGATACTTCTGTCACAGCACAGCCAACAGGGCAAACTGGTTGTGTCATTATTTCAAGGCAAAACCAGTCAGTTTAGTTTAAACAGGCCTAAGGAAATTAGGGAGATTAATGTAATGGCTGGTCACTGGAGACTTGTACTATGAAGGGTTTTACTTGTTTGTTTTGGGACAGTGAGGCCAGGAAAGTGACAGCAGCAAAGAGTAGGAAGTGATTTGGCACAAGACATCTTACTTAACTTAGCCCAGGTGTTTCCACATCGACATCTGACTGTGGCATAAGTGAGGTGCAGACTCTTTGGTAACTAGAAACATGCACAGTGTCCAAAATCGCTACCATGTAGACCCTAAAAGTGAAGATAGCTGGCTTTTCTTCTTCTTAACACTGCTGCAAAAGTATTTTTCCATTCTTAGTGACACTTTTGTGATGGTGGAGATTGTACTTACCTTCTGTTTCATTTTGTAAAAAAAAAGTGTGATTTGCAATATCTGTCTTAATGAGGTCTGTTAGTCTAAATACCACAAATAAAAATAAATTAGGCATTGCTTTATTTTAAATATTATAGTAATAAATGTAAAATCTAAATTTTATTGTATTTTAACCTTGGTAGTGTCTTTATCCTTGCTGTTTATCCTAAACTTCCCTGTAAGTCTGAACCTATATAAATGCTAACCTCTGTAGCTGTTAATATAACTTTTCTGCCTTTTTATTTGACTGCTTTCCCACTATCTAGGAAAAACAAAAGGCTTTTGATCTTCATTTAAAGCTGCAGTTTTTATCCACTGTATTGCAGCAGGTGAGAAAGCTTTGTTTTGTCTGTCTCTTTTTACATCTCTTATGTAGTAAGAGATGCCATAACGTGATATTGAGGGTTTCTGCATCTCCCAAGCAACATTCTCAAACTCAAAATGTTTTCCTGGAAATACCTGAAAATACCTGGTTTTCCTGGAAATACCAGGAAATACCTGGAAAAATCATACCCTTTGTCCACAATCAGTAATGATTGCAGAAAATTATTTTATAACCACAGTTACCATGTGGAGCAAACTGGCTCCCTTGTTTGGCTTTGTGATGAAAATTTAGTTTTATCAGTAAAGAAGAACAGAAGACAAAGATAAGGAGTATGACCTTTCTATTCTCATGTACTCACCTATATTGAGAAATTTCGAAGGAAGTTTTCTGACCAAAATGGTCTTCAAAAACCTTTCTAAGCTCTCAATTTAAAAAATAACCAAAACCCTTAATTCATTGTAGAGTTTGTACACAGTAAGTAGGTATTTTCTCACTTTGCTGCTAATGACTGTTGCTTATCATTCTTCTAGGCGGAAAGAGGTTTCATATTCTGTGCTATTTGAGTCTCAGCTTATGAGGATCACATATTAAAAAAGATTTTCATTGTATTCCCCGAGCGAATATATGCTTATCTTATATTTTAAAATACATGCTATTTTTAGTATGTCATATATAATTCTTTCAGTTATAAATAAGAATCACTCTTTTTTGTGTCAGAAGTTGATGCCTAATTTAGCAAAACACTTCTCCTCTCAACTTTTTGTTTTTTCCTTGCTCTCAGACTTAAATTTTGTCCTATGAGTTTTAATCATCTATTAATTATCTTGATTTAATTTAGTAAAAATATCATTGGTGACTTTAAAGAAAAAGTATTTTTCAGTTGTGGAATGTCATCAGTCTGTGTCCATGCTAGATCAGAATCCTGTGTGGATTTTAAGAGGTAAATATTTTCATTTCCAGGTTGGACTATAGTATTTCACCTCTTGGAAAATCACTTCATTTCTCATGATTATAAGCAACTTGTCTCTAGAAATAAGGCATTAAAAATTAATAGGTGTAACATTTGTAACTATATTAGGAAGTGGATTGAATTAGTAAAGACGTAATATTCAGAATTACCTAGCATAGTCAAAAAGAGAGACTTTTTTTCTCTGTGTAATACTTTGGAGACTATCAGTAGAGTAATAGCTTTCAGCCTGTAAGACAATTTTGCTTTCTTTTTCTAAAGGCATGCCCATAAATGAAGATATTGATGTTAAAGATCAAGGCAGGAAGCCTTAAACTTGAACAGAAGAGTAATTCCTTAATATCACAGTTTATCATAATATACTTGTCTGCCATCAAACAGCCAGGCAAAATTTAGCCTTTTTTTCCCCCCCCAGTCTTCATGGCGATGAGTGGTTAGGGCTCACTTCTAGGCCAAAGATCTTGTGAAGGTCAGGGTTGACAATTGCCACAGATAGTTGGACACGGATGGCTCTTTTCTTCCCACGCTGTGACTTATGTCCCAGATCTTTCTTGCCTTTGAAAGACATTTGTTGGGCTTTTCAGGGCATTCTCAAAACTGTACAGTGAACTGCCATAGGGTGGGGAGATGAGGGAGGCAGGTTTGGAGTTTGCTTTTGTTTTCATCCAGCTTGGATTCAGTCCAGTTACTCTGAAAGGATGAGTTAATCAGTGGCAAAGCAAAACTTAACTTCTGCCCAGCTCCCCTTAACTCCCTACAAAAAACCGAGGGATATTGACTGTGACTCAGAGCATGATATAACGCCTTGACACTGGAGCTAAAAATGACTGCACCGCAAGTAATCAAGGATGTGGTCAATACTGCCAGGACTGCCAGTGATGGAAAGGTGTTCTTGCTCTACTTGATCTAGCTGTTGATGTCACTGTTCTCGGTTGAATTGCATGTCACCCCCTCCCATGGCGGTTTAAAAGAGCCTAATGATGACATTGTAGCGGCAGAAAAAAAGAAAATGCTAGTGGCTGAGTACAATGGGCTGAAAAAAAATAGTGCTAGTGATAGAGAATTTAACTATTTTAAGACCATCAAAAGTAAAAGCAATAATGTTCATACAAAGGAAAGGATGTGAAAATGTCACAGCTGTTGAGGTGCATACAAGGACTTAAAGCTCACCTGCTCTTAGCAGTTTGGATGCTTAATATTGCTTCAGTTTTATCATCCTGCTTTTCTTCTGTTGCTTGGGCAAGAATGCAAATAATGATCAATAAAGCACCTTCCAATGTAGCATGCTTGATTTAAACAGCAAAGGAAATATTGTCAGCATCAACAGGGGAAGGAAAGAGAGACAGCAGAAGGAAAGGAAGTGGCTGACAGTCTGCAAGAGGTGTCAGACAACTGGAACATAATCTTCTCAAAACAGGAATACTTTCCATCTGACAAACAGAAATTACAGTAAAGAAGTTTTACAAGATATTTGTTATATTCAGTGCATACATGTATATATATATTTGTAAACACACATATTTTTAGCATTTCATTGCTTTTAAGACTCAACCACAAAGAACTTAGAGAAACTGAGCATGTTCTTTTCACTGTGTCTTTAACATATTTGTGACCTTGGATATTAATTATCATAAAAAGGATAAATGCATGTTTTCCTCATTCCATTAAGCACTTAGTCTCAAATTCAGTAAAAAAATAAGATTCTCATAACCAATAGAAACATCCATACTTGGATCTGGTGCATGGATTGATTTGGGAGGGTTGGTGTTAATTCAGAAGCAGGGTAGCACAGTTGAAATCCGAATGCATACCAGTGTTTCAAGGAGAATGATTGCACTTAGGTTTCCTGAGTTAGATATTTGTACCAGAGATTGCTTTCTACATCTACCACATCCATATTAGTTCTCTGACCTGCTTGACAAGGCAGAGCCTGCATCATGGCACAACAGCTGTCTCTGTGAATCACAATGACCTTTCCTGCAAGGGCAACATAAATTAGACAACCAAGAGGTGTTTAGAGCAATTTGAAATCCACCTATCAGGATGATCTTGATGTGTGTCTTTCTGTGCATTTCAGGTGATTTTTATATGATCCTGTAAATCCTAAGTTTGACATGGCTGGTGGGGGAGGGGAGAGGGTTGTGAAGCACTAAAACCCTGCAACACATTTTCTTTTATTATTTTTTTTTAAATTTCTTTTGGTTTTTTCCCATTACGCTTGTTAAATAATTCTATCTGGAGTACCTCACTGTATTTGCAAACTGACCATTTCAGAACATGAGCTGTTTCAACAGCTTTTGACAATTGCTTAAAAAGGATGGTAAAACATAGGGAAAACCATTAATTGAATATCCAATTTTTTAAAAATCTCATTTCTGCATTTTCAGATGATTAGATTGGTCATTAGGAAGCATTTCTTCACTGTGGGATTGCTCCAACACTGGCTTCCCTAGAGAGGTGGTCAATGCCCAACCCTGTCAGTGTTTAAGAGGCATTTGGAGAATGCCCTTAACAATGTACTTTAACTTTTGGTCAGCCCTGAACTGGTCAGATAACTGGACTAGGTGATCATTACTCATCTTCCAAATTCAATTCTGTTCTATTCTATTCTGTTCTGTTCTTTCCTTTTGAACTTTTTTCCCCCTATCCATTACCTATTGAGAAGCAAGGGTATTTTTCACTCAAAATCATGATTTCACAAAGATTTCTATCACAGACCACTTTACCTGGAAAACAAAACGACTGTTTTATAGTAATTGGTCTGTAAAAAATGCCAATATGGATTCTCATATTGTGGTATAAAAATAACTTTGTCTAATTCAATTTAATATTTTTTAAATTCATCATTAACTACAAAGGATAATAAAAATTTAAGAAATAATGAACACTAAAGTGAGGCTACAGTTCTTGAAATGGAGAACATACCTCAGTGAATATGATGAAGAATATGTAGTGTCGGCCTTCATCCTTTTTTGTTCACTACTCACAGAATATAATAAGAACTAGGTACTTGTGGAAGCAAATAATAAAAGAAAGTAACATTGATTTTCTCTTCTTTCCTATAAAATTATTGATCTGTTTTTAACCTAATTGGCACTTGTGAAAATAAAAGGAATAGCCAGTAGGCTATTCATGGGGTTCAAGTATTTGTTCTCAGCAAGAGAGTCCCAGGCCTGCCTGTTTGGGGCTGTGTTGGCTGTCCTAACAAGCTAAAGATCTCAGTGCTGTAGCACACCATATTTGCTTTGTTCTTCTTCTCTTTAATCTCTCATTCTAATTATGTCTTGTAACTCAGAGGAGTAAAGGTGCTTAATATATTGATGCCTTAATGTATTGATACACAACAATTGATTATGTACTGCTAAAAATGTAGCTTTTCAGTAAAAGTCTTATCTAACATAAGAATGGACAACTGATTAAAGGAAAGAGATAATAAAAGTAGGTTTCCAGTTTAACCCATCAGAGTTTGTGGGAATCAATTATTTCTCCTATACCCTGTCTATAGACATTTTTAATCAGTTATACTTTTCTGTACTATCAAATTTACTTTATAGAATCCAAAGACTCTCCATTTCCTCAATATTGATCCACAGATATTTTGTGTGTGAGAAAATTTATGGACAGGTGAGCCCCTAATTCACATGCATAAGTATTTGCAGGTTTGAGGAATGAATTAAACTTTGGTCTAAACTTTTCCACACTTTCTTTTAGGCAAAGCAACACTAAAGGTTTTGCACATATATTCAGTGGCAGTATTTTTATTGGCTTCAACAAGCTTTGGCTCAATCTCCAAGCTGTATAGTTTGGATGTTGAGCTTGGTGCTTGAAGGTACGTCAGGTGAAATTTTATTCTTCCATCAGAGGAGTTGTCCTGAAGCTTAAAGCTATGTGAGAATCATAAGAATCAGGACAGATAATTACAAATTACAAGTAAGGAACACTGATAAAAAGGTTTTCCATTGTTTTTAAAAAAAATTATAAAACTGCATGCTTTTCCTTGGTATCTGAACATAATTTATTCCATATTAAAAAAATCAGTAAATTGAAATTTAAAAAAAATAAGGATACAAGTGTTTGCACACTTATAGCTCAGTCTTTGTTTATTTGGGGTGATAATTTAATTAATAGCAAACATTTTAGTAAAATGCTATCTTTACAGGGCTGCTGAAGATTGCTTTCCCATGTTTGCATCCACAGTGAAATGGCTCCTGTGGATACAGACACAGATGATTGCACATCTCTTTGCCATTATCCAAAAAGGAAAATTGTGTTTTAAAACCTCTTTAAAACACTTTTACAAATCCAGCTTTATGCAGCTCACTTAGAGTTTAAAGCTGGATATTTGTGTGCTCCTTTGGGATAAGATTTGGACCATCCCTCCAATAGAATTGTATTGTAGAAGAATTGCATGCGTATGTTATTTTGCATGCTGTAGCAGTGTGGGTATGTGAAAAAGGGGGGGAAGGAAAAGATAAGTAAACTCCAATTCCATTACATGGTTCTTGTGTCTGTTTGCAGCAGATAGCCACGGATGTGGTTTTAGCATGGCTAAAGCTGTGGCTATTGGAAGGTGATTCATATCTTACCCCTGTGTGCTAATTTAATGCTGTTGTTTTCTCTGTTTGTTCTTCTAACAAAATAGAAGTACTCTGCTGTCTCTCTCTGCAACATATCTACAGAAGTCCTGAAAGTCATCAATGCCACTGAAGAACTGATAGCAGAATCCACTGACCCCTGTGATTTCCCAGATGACATTCAGGACAGAGGAAGAGGAACCCTCCCACTGGGCACAGATCCTGTCAGACTCGATGAGCAGCTCACCACGCTGGAAGAAAATGTAAGGACAGGAATCAGTACATGAAAGAGTCACATGTGTGAGTGAGTGCACCCTTGTGTGTGCACCAACTCGAAAGGCAAAGCACAAGGGCAGCATCAGTGGATGTTCAAAATTAATGTGGGGTTTTTAAACAAATACACAAACAGAACAAAAAGTCATGTTTCAGCAGTGCTTAGCTGTGTTGGTGGGGTTTTTTTCATATATACTTAAAAATATTGAGGGGAAGGGGAGTTGGATGCTTTCTGGTTTACAACTAAATTTAGAAACTCTTATCTCAAAAGCTCACTTACACCCTCCAAACCTCTGTGGCTGGGTGGCTACACCATGCCTGGCTGAAACCACACATCTCCCAGTCTCAGCACAGCCTCATCACTCCAAGGACAGGTGGGGACAGCATGTCCCCAGTCACACAGAGAAGTGGAGAAGCTCTTCCTCCCCCCACACATTCTCAGCACACTGTGCTGAGCACCCAATGCCTCCTGCATTGTTAGAAAAGAGCAGGCTGGAGAATCTGAATTAAACATTTCTTTTGCCGTGTCCAAATCAACCATCCTTTTTCATGAGTACCTGTCATCTGCAGGAGAAAGTACAATGCTGAATCATAGAAGGAAATCACTACTTGTTGGAATTCATTTAATGGAGTTGGTACACTGGTAACTTTCGATTTTCTCTTCTCTCCACGTTTAAGTGATAACATTTCTGAGATCTTTCCCTTCAACAGGAGCTCTTAAAGATCTTGTAGGAATCTGCTCTGTTTCATTATGACATCCTGATCAATTCAAGCAAACAAATCATGGTTTTCTTTAGCCCCAGAAAATTTTCAGACAGAAGCTCCTCTTAGGGGATAAAATCAGTTTCCTCCACAGAAACACATTTCTGCAGCAGGCCCAGGCTAAGAACTGAGGGGAGGATATTCTTTGGCACTAAGAGGCAGTCCTGGCACTGGACTCTCTCTCATGAAATACTTAAGTTTCCTAGCATCAAACACCACAGAATTCATCTGGTAGGAAAGAAATTTTTGAATAAGTCCAGGCTGGACCACAACTTCAGAAGAACTGAGAAATTTCGCAGGACAGAGAAAAATTTGGGGAAATCTGCTCCCACATATTTTTCTAGGGAGAACTGTGTTGTAAACTATCTAAGTTGTATGTTTTCTTTCCCAATTGCACTGCGATAATCCCTCCCAGCAGTGTGGAGCTTTAGCACCTGTGGTACTGTGGGCTCTACCCATTCATTTGGGCTAAGCATTTCTCACTGAGCAGACACTGGGAACAGAGGCAGAGCATTGCTTGCTTTGGCATCACCCGTGCTGCAGCATCTCTGGTTTAGCTTCTTCCAGTTCCCTGCCGAATTCACAAGGCATCCAGCTCAGCATTGCTGTGTTCTCACAGTACATCTTTCTTTGTCCCCCAGAGGACATGAAGTAGGTGGCAAAAACTTCAGTTTCAAGATTTCACAGCTACACTCCCTGGTAAAAAGCCTTTAGAAATCCAGATAACCATAACTTTTCCCATTGCAGCTGGGGCCAGGAACCACATCCCCTTTACAGTAACATCTGCAAGAGGATCTGGGTGTTTATAAACCCTTTTTTCATTTTTGCTCTCTCTAGCATTTTGAGGACTGTGCATGCAGCAGTGTGGAGAATGTAGGGCCATCTGTACCAGCAAAATGTTGGGGTGTTGTGGAAGCTGTACATACCTAAATAATGGTGAAATAAGTCTCCAGAATCTAAATGTGAATGTATGAATAAGGGCATCATTTAGGGGAGACCTGCAAGGACACCACTGCTATTTGGAAGTGTAACAATTGTTCAGGTAAAGAGAATATTCTTTAGAAAACTATTTTCTTTAGAAAATATTTTCCAGCTGGAAAATGTTCATTAATATTTCACAAATGTAGGGGCTGATTGAGCTACAGAAACACTGATGACTTTCCCACTTTTTTCTGTCAGTCCCATTTTCTTTAGATTTTTTTTTCCCCTCTTGAAAAGGACATCTTACCGTGCAGAGATCTTGGCACAGCATTTAAATGTGTCTTTCCTTTAACTTTCTAAAGATGCTTCTGTTCGAAATGTTCTATTTCTTCTTTCTCTAAGCTTTTAGATGTGACAGGGAAATTTAAAAAATCACCTTTTAATCTGAACTGGCTCTGTGGTATGTCGTACTTCAAAGATGTATCATTTAAATGAACATAGAATAATTAAACCCCACAAAAACAGGAGCATTTCTATTTAAATCAGTATGTTAACTTTATGGACCACCTGTGTCTCCTGGTACTTCAGCAAAGATGTTACATCAAATCACTTATTTCTTCTAGGTATGTTTTTCAAAGATTTCATGCCTGCATTTAGAACATGTTCTTACAAGATACAGTTTGTACAGATATAGTGATTTTGTTTCTTAGCAAAGTCTCATGCATGAAAAAACCTATCTACAACTGACACAAAGAAAAGAGAAAACTATTGCAAGCAGTTAAGAAACAATAATGAAATAGAAAAATAATAACAAGTAAACAACTTTTAATCTGATAATTCTCCACCATTTTGATCCAGAAAGTCACAGCATTGCTATAAATTATTTGAATACCTCTTATGTCAAAGGACTGAATGATCCAGGAATTGTGAGCAGATATAGTGACTGGAGTGGAAGACATATGAAAGGAAGGTATCAGCTCAAGAATCTGCTTCAGATCCTCTTTGCTTGCCCCTTGAACCATGAAGTCAGCCACAGCCATGTTTAATTCATGCTGGATTTGTAGCAACATGGTCTTTACTGCTGTTACAATGGGGAAAATCAGAATATATATTTCATTTCCACTGTGCTGTTACCAGCCTCATGGAAACATGTCTCTTGGCTAACAAGTAAATAGGCAGAAAGTGCAGTATTTTCATATGGTTCTGAACAATTTTAAGCACCAATGTCAAAAGCTAATGCTTGAAAATTACCCTTTTCTATAAACCAGTGATCTCCATCCAGCCATGTACCTTAGGGTAAATTGTGAAATAACAGAAAAAATAAAACACAATGTATTGCTAATTACTGCTCTGAGGAGCTGAATGGGAAAGAAACCTTCAGCTGTACTTACAGATATCAGAGGTGGGCCGAAATAGTAAGAGTTGTTCATTTCTAGGAAGGAACTCTGAATTATCAAGTCTGTAATTCTTTCTTATGTGGTTCAAGTCGGTCCATTGATCCTCCACAGATTCACTCAAAGGCCCAGGAGGTAAGAAGGTTTTTGCCTGCTCTATATTTGGGTGAGAGCAGGATGGGATGGAAAATCATTATACATATAAGCACATTTACTCTATAGGAAGTTAATAACTATTTGCTGCTGAGCAGTTACTCATGCAGTTTTTACTGCCAGAAGGCATTAAGTGGGTTTTAAGAAACACAGCTTTATATGAGGCTTCATGTCTTGACTTCCCCTTGTAGACTTAGGGGGTTTGTTATGTGATTGAATATCAATCATAAAAAAGCAAACTTTTCAACATTTTTCTTTGCTGATCAGTCTGGAACTAGTCTGGTTTGGAATACCATTGTAGCACCTACAAAATCTGTAATGTAGCCTCCTCTTTCATCCCTTCTCTTTGTGGATGTATGTTTTTCAGAGTATTTCCCCATCACTTTCCTCTGCCAGGTAAATCTCCTGTGGTGGGCTAGCAAGCAGGGAAGCTCGCAGGTATGATGGGAAATGCAGTCTGCTCAAATCTGCATGCCCACAAACCCGAAATCACTGACCTTTTCTTGTTGTTCCTGCCTTGGCCCTGCAGGTGTACCTGACAGCCAGCACGGTGTACGGGCTGGAGGGGCAGCTGACCAACCTGGAAGACGCCGCACGCAAGATCAACAGTGTTACTGAGGAATCTGAGCTGGCTGATCTGGAGGATCAGGTGGCCACAGCAGCTGCCCAGGTTCATCATGCAGAGCTTCAGGTGAGGACAGCAGCTCCTCCCCATTTGCAGGTTTCACACTGCCTTGCCTAACACCCACCTCACAGTACACACTTTGAACATTCTTTTTTACGGCTGTGGCCTGATGATCTAAGGATGCTGGGCAGAGCGTTACTGATCTGTGTAACTCAGCCTGGCCAGATGCACTGTATCTGTTTGTTTCTTCCCTCAGCTTGGTTTTGGACATAGGAGTGCAGCAGCCTGTTACTGCAATACTGAGCTGGACTGCTCCTTGCTGCCAGGCAGCTCCCGGGGGATGCTCTGTGCCATACACATCGCCCTGGTCAGACTGCAGCTAGAGTCTGAGGCAGCTTATCTGATCAGCAACTTGTACAGCACTTCCCAAAGGAAGCCAGCATTGACAGCTTTCTCCCAACAAAGGCCAACAGCAGCCAGAGGCTGAGCCAAGCACAGAGACATGGGATTTAGGTGCTGAACAGTACCCATGCCAGCCAAAGGCAGGAACTCTTGTGCACTGTGGAGCCTGCTAGAGTGATCTAGTGCCACTCTAGTGGGCTCCACAAAGTCCAGGGCTCAGAACACATTGAGATCTGGTGCTAAAAGCTGAATAAGATAACTCTGCTAGACCTCAAGGGGCTGACACTACTTGCAGCTCACTGCCCAGTCTGTACCCAGCAAGACACCCTGACCTGCCTGTGTCAGGGTTTAATGGGAAGTACCTGGTGATTTTACTCAGTGGAAGCATGCTCAATTCAGAACTGAGCAAAGGTCTGAGAGCCTGATATCTCTCTGATGCCAGAAGTGCATTGCTGCACTACTTGGTGAACTGGCTGTGGTGTTTTGTTAGCTTTGGTCATCATTTTAGGGTAAATCTGGTAATGGGGGTGAGAGGTGAGGAGGAGAAAGGCCTAAGATATGCAAGGAGGACAATGGAAGATCTTCTCCAGAGTGAAGCCAACTCTGGCTTCAGGTGTCATTGCAAATCAGGAGTCAGGTTATATGTCTGACTTCTCTGACTCTTTCACTTTTGTCAACACTTGTCTCCACTGCTCTCAATATCACACTATGTTCCCCTGGCAACTTGTTTTCTATTCAGTATTTTTATATAGTGTGTGCTTGTATTTATGCATGCTTGTGTTTAATACGCATATACATTTAAACTATAAATATTCAAGATCAAATGTTTAGATTTTGTGACAGAGGATGTACTTTGCATGTGTATGAAATTAATTGTGAGTTAGGAAATGTGTCCCATAAAGCCATTCTTTGAATGTAGACTTTTAAAGACACAGCTTGAATGAACTTGGGATTATGCAGCTAAAGGTAATTGGGAGATAGCAGATGCAGGTTTTCTCTCCTCCTTTCTTTTTTTCCTCAAAAGGAGTAAAATGCCTCTTCCTTGGAGTCACAAGGTAGGTTTGATTGTTCTTTTACTCCATCTTTCCTTACAAATTAAGCCCCTTTTAATGTCAGGACTAAAGAATGCAAGGAAGTGTCGGAATTGCTGAAGAAGTTAGCCATCTGTTTATATTTTCTTAATAAAGAGGATTTTACTGGGGGAGGGTTATATTTTAGTAGTGGCATCCACAGTAATTTTAAAACTTCTTTTCCCCCCTCCCCATCTGTCTGTCTCTCTCTTTTATTTTCTTTGAAGATTTCAGATATTGAGAGCAGAATATCAGCTCTCACTGTTGCAGGCTTGAACGTGGCTCCCTGTGTTCGCCTGACAAGGAAACGGGATCAAAAGCAAACAAACCAGGTGCCAGAACATTATGTAGTATTCAAAAATACATTGGGGAAATGTTGCCTCTTTCTCTATAATGGAGTTGAATAATGCATATGTGTTGTTTACAGATGCATACAATAGACACATCAAGACAGCAGAGGAGAAAACTTCCAGCTCCACCAATAAAAGGTGCGCTTAAATTGTTATATAAATTACAGAGAGAGACTCTCTTTATAAGATTCATTACCATGTACAGTTCAGCAAAGTAGGGAAAAGTTTAAGTTACAAAACAAACAGAGAAAACCTAATAGTCTGTCCCATCCTCCTCATTTTCCATGTACTTCCATTATATAAAATATCTCTTTGTCACATTAAAAACATCATCACTTGCTCTTCAGTGAAAGTTGTGGCAGTGGCAAAGAAACAAGAGCAGAGGCAGAAGGCTGGAAAAAGCCAATGAGGAATGCTGAGTACTTGCTCTGCAAGAGAAGTGCTGCTGCTCCAGCGTGGCTGAGGTTACTTTGTGAGACCCAAGTGGTCATAGCGTTTTATTTACCAAAAGCCACTTGCCACTCTCCACAACCCACCACTTCCTTAAAGCCTATATTTGCTGATTTCAGTCCATATGAAGCAGCTCAGCAAGGTTCCTGGTGTGTTAGGGAATGGCTGTGAATTGGCTTAAAAAAATAAAATGTTTTTTTTCTTTCATGTTTTTGTGGGGTTTCGGGTTTTTTTTTAACTTTGCAGTGTGTTATCTCTGACAATTCTACGGCTTGCTTCATTTTGCACTATTCATTTGTAATTCCACTGATTGACACGGCCTCAAACTTTAACAAATTTGGAGTACCACAGCCTGCTGTTTTTAATTTAGATTAAATCCAGCTTTCCTCATACATCTTAGGAGAAGTTTTATCTCTCTAGAAGCTGTGACCCTTCAGAAGTACTTTTACATCTCCTTCAATCTCTTATGTGAAAAATATCTTTTTTCCCAGGTGAAAAAATAGATGGTTCTCCAGTTACCACTGTCAGAACGTTTAACAGAAACTTCATGCTTCAAGGATCTCTAACACAAAGAACTAAAGAAAGGAAAAGCACTGCCAAGGACTTAATGGTAAACAAATGTTTTTAAAACTGTTAAAAGCAGTTAAATAGAGAGATAGCAGTATCTGTGTAGGCAGCAGTATTTCAGCATCTTCAGAAATTCTCTTTTGATAATTTGAGGGAAAAAAAGTAGAGACTGCTGAGACAACTCTTGAACAAATATGACCAGTGTCCTGGAAGACGTCTGACTATATACCATAGAATAGCAGCTCCTGAATGTCAGCCTGCAACAATGTAGCCTGGCTGCCAGGTCTCCAGGAATATGATACCCTTATTTTTTAGAGAGTAAATAGTTTTCCCCTGCATTTCAGACTTCTGAACCAGACCCCCACAGAGGCAGCTGCCGATTATAACTTGGCAAGTGAGAGTCACCTTGAATTTCAGTAATTGTTGAGAAATGTTCAAAGGTTACCTAAGTGGAATTTAAGGGGTAGACAGGTCACACATTGGCTCTGCAGGGTTTGAACAAAGGTGCTTCACTCAGGACACCCAGGACAGCTGTCAATTATTTCTTCTAAAGCAGCCATAGAGGGATAAGGAAGAAAGCCGACTGTCCCAAAGCAGTCTGCCACAGGATATGTGGGAAATAGGTAGGGAGGTGAGAAGGGGAAGGACCTGGCACTGTTCTTCAGCAGGCTTGTTTAGTCCTTCACTCATGTTTTTTTCTGTCCTGTCCCTCTCTGTTCTAGGAACCTGCTATAGGATCTGCTGTGATGTACTAAACTTACACTTCCCTACTGCCAATAACACACTGCCTAAGGCTGTACACTAGAGTGCCTTTTCTTAACAGCCATTGCGTATGTCCAGCTGAAAATGGACCCTCAAGAACCCACAGAGCCTCAGATATAGGGCTTCATTTGGATACCTCACTGAGAAAGCTGTCCAAGTCTTCAGCATTGTGGTCTGCTACAGGAAACTCTGCCTTAAAGTTCTCAGAGGACTCTAGACAGGATGCTGAGTTTCAAAAGCAAGGCTCCACATTTTAAGATGCACTTTTTCTCCCTATCGATTGTACTAAAGTATGTCGTCTTTAAACTGCAGTGTGTTTTTGTACACTCAATCAGTCATAATTATAGGCCAGTTAATCTGCCAAAGCAGACCTGTGATCCATATTTGCTGGCCTCTTACTATTCATGTGGGCATCTGTCTTGTCGAGCAATAAGAACAACTCTGTGCAGTGTGTGCTGCTTTTCAGCTGCCTGGAGGGAGAGGAGAATCCATGTACCTCGCTCTGCTCCCAGGGAATCAGTGGAAGTCTTGGGAGGGTTGGTAGGAGGAGGAAGACTTCTCTGTTCACTGAGAGTACATTTCACAGATTGAATGTTCCAGCTCCAGAGCTAGGGATATTGCTCTAGGCAGTACAGGTGTCATGCTGAACCAGAAACTGGTGGCCACACATGTGGACCAGATGTCTGCTGAGTTACCATCCCAGTGTCAGGAAACATCTGAACACAGTCAAAGAAACCAACACCTTTGTATGTCTCATTCTTCTTGGCAGCATTGTCCACTTGGTGGTGGCTAACCATGCTGTAGTTCAGAATAAATTCTCCCCAAACCTTTAAGATTGGAAAAAGGAAGTGAAAATATTGGGGATGAGGTCGTTGTTGACTGGCTGGTGGTTGTAGGGTGGCTGCAGCTTGCAAGAAATTCCTTTCTGATGTTCACTGGTGTTTCTGAGAAGGAGGTAAATGTAGCCCAGACATCAGTTCCTATACTTGTCTGTAGCCACCAGAGAGTAGCTGGGGCCTGTTGCTGGTGCCATGTGCACCCCACTAACACTGGACCACTCTGAATTGTATTGTGAATAGTAATATTCCTTCTTTCGTTTCTTGAGACCTTTAACAGGTGAGTCAAACTAGAAGGCCCTTTGGCAGATGCCTAGGAGGGAGGATGCTGCTTGCAAGGTGTCCCTCTCACTCTTTTGTGGGAGAACACTGCTAATTTGTGGTATTTTTTGCTCTGAAGAATACCAAGAAGGTACTCAGAGGAGGTGATAAGCCAGTGAATCCCTTACCTTCCACACCAGTTGCAGAGCAGGTACCCAAGGGCAGATAGGGTTGATGTGAAATGTGCTGTGAAGGAAGGCATGGCTGGCGAGTTCCCCCTCAGCATTAAGGAGTGGTGAGCTCTCTCAAGAGCTGTGGGCACCAGGAAGGAGGGAAGACTTCCTTCTTTCCCTGAGCTCCCAGTGAACACCCAGGAGCAGAGTGCCACGTGTTACCTGCCATGCAGCAGGAAAGCAGTTCCCTGGGACACCAGGCCATGAAATGTTTGTGGTTGGGCAAATGCAAGCAAAACCAGGCAAATTTCCTGACTAGGCTGGATTTAGGGGGGAAAGTGGGGAAGACAAGGAATGGCTGGATGGGTTGATTGGAAAAACAGTGCCAGTTGCAAATTTGCCACCCACATTTGACATCTAGCTTGTCAGTACTCTGATGTTCAGCTGCATGTGAGGAACCCTTGGAATAAATACAACCATCTTCCCACTTACAATATAGAAGTGTCACTCCATCCCTTCCAGGAATTTCCATCTGCCCAAGATCTGACCCAATGTGTTCATTCTGGGTGAAATTAGGCCTTCTTTTACTCTCACACAATACTAGTTCTCTGAAATTGGTTTGCACAGGTGTGAGGGAAGAATTTGGCCCACTCTGTTTAATATATAGATATATATATAAAACAAATAGATTTTATTTATATATGCAATCCAGTAAAGGAGATTAAACAGAGTAGGATGCCTAGTAATTTTTTTGTTATTCAATCTCCTCCTCCATTGACTGTTCTTGTGTATGTATACAATACATTCCCAGGTTCTGGTTTATGCAGGTATGCGTGCTATGAAATGTCTTTAATGGTGGTTGGTCTGCATATTCGTCTAATAAATAATAACTAATATTGTGTATGTAATATCAATACAGAAATGACTAATTTTAATAGAATAACTCTTTGGCTTTTGTTCTGTTAGTGTGATTTAAACAAGCCAACAAAATTTGGAGTAGGTTGTTTTCCTTAAGAGGCATGAAAAGCAACTATAATCGTGTTACAATGTTAAAATATTCAGTCTTCTTTGACAGAAAAATGTGTACTGTGTAGGCATTGCAAAAAAAAAAAAAAACTTAAAAAAAATCCCACCTGCTCTAAGGCATTTGAATTTTTACAAATGTTTATTGTGCCAAATACGTGCAGAGATATAATTTACTGTTTTAAAAGGATCATAAAAGCATATGTTATAGCATACAAAGAATTATTTTGTCATCAAGTGATTTCAATCTTTAGTGTTAATATTTATATTTAGATTAATTTTTATAAATGAAAATATTTTAATGGGTAAAATGAAGACTATATGACCTATTTGATTAAGTCTGAGTGAATATTAAGCTTGCCTTGTTGTTGTTATCTGCATACTCACCAAGAATTATTGTCAAGAGAAATTATAAAAGAGTAAAAGCGATTTATGAAAAGAATGCCTTTTCAACGATTTGATTCATAAAGAAAACCAAAAAGTTCTTCTCTGTTGTTTGGATTTATGTGCACTTTGGCCTGGAAGCGTGCAGAACACACAGCCACACACAGTGCTCAGGCACTGCCTGTCCACTGCCTGTCCACTGCCTGTCCACTGCCACACCCAGGACATGGGCAGCTCCACAGAGGTGCCAGGGTTTGCCCAAGGCAAGAGGACACACTCAGTTCACACCTCCTCCTCTAGGGCTGGGGTGGGAGGAATCCTGTTAGGAACATTTGATGGCGAGTCTTCTCCAAACCGTCAAGTCTGTTGGGTGAAATACCCTGTCAAGCATAGTTTCTCAGACAGAACTTCTTTATCTCTCTCTGGGATTGCTACAAAAACTGAGCAAGAACCTTGCTGATAATCTTAGTCTCACACTTCCAAAATTCCTTGCAATGAATGCGGATCAAAATATTTATCAGCATATCTTCACTGTGAAAGCATTTAGTAAATTTAGTGTGTTTTAAGTAACACTTTGCGTCAGCAGATATGTTGTATTGTAAATGGTAGTAACCCCCTTATTATAATAAAAATCCATCCCTTACTGATGGGCAATTTGCATAAAGAGAAAGAAGGGTTAAAATGTCTGTAATGGTTAATTCAACCATTATTCAATTTTAGTAGTAATTCTTACAATGCACAATTAGAAGTGGAAGTCCATTTAACTTTGTCCTTTGCAGAATGATTCATGGCCTGGATTTAATCTAAATTGTAAACTATCTTTTTTTTTGCTATAAGCCATAGATTAAACTGTATTTTTCATGCTAATAGTTATTAATCAAGATGAAACACATTGTAAGTAACACTTCTTATAAAAGTAATATAACAAAGTTATATTAACATGAGTAAATACAAGTGTTGAGCTGCAACTTCAGGCTTATTGATGTGGACTAATGTAGTAGATGGTACATGGCTTGTGATCCTCAAAGAGTGACTTTAGTTTGCTCAGACAGTGTACTTGGAAATAATGACATTGTTTTAAAGGGAATCAGCTTGTTCAGGCCCTTGCCTCTTTTGGATAATGGAGCATGATTATGTGCAGTAGGCACAAAACTACTCTGAAGAGTTCAATTAGCCAATTTGTTTTTCTTCAGCAGGGAGAAAATACTTACCTTTGATAGGAGCTCCTCTTTGTTCATTAATATATCTCTCCAGCAGTACAGGAAGAATCATGAAGGGCCAGTGGGTACCTCAGGGAGACATTCTTAGGAGTGGATGTTAACAATCTCTAAAAAAGCTACTCACAGAGAACCAGCATTTCATGCCTTTAATGCAGGTACAATAAAAATTGGTAAGAGCCTTTCTTTTTTCTTCCAACCATTGCTTTTTATTTTTACATATCAACAGCCATTGACTTTGAAATGTGACAGGAGGGTTTCATGATACATTTAACACTGCAGAGTTTAAATCCCAACCCAAAAGCTTGTGTGGGTTTTGGATAAACCTAATGTTACAGTGAACAGGATCAGGAGATGCATGATGAAAAAACATTTTTAGAAGCTGTGGTGGCACTCGGTGCTGGTGTCCATGCAGTGTCTTTTACCTGCACCCTGAACATGTTTCTTTCCGAAGGAACTTGCACAAGAGCAGAAAGAAGAGCAGTGTGGGATTGCCAGGCAAAAGCAGGACTGCAGGTCTGAGGTGCAGGGGAGGGCACAATTCAAAGAACAGAGGTTGGGTCGCCACCTTGGGGAGCACAGATCACCAGTCATTGTCCTCTGTGTCCAATAATTTTTGCTCCCACAAAGCGTTCAAGACGAAATCCAGGTGTCTGCTCACAGGCCTCAGGCTGCCACGGCTGCTCCTCAGCTGCCTCTTCCCAAAGCGACCGATGGGGCGAACACCGCGGCCCACATACCAAAAAGGGTCAATCTCAGGACCTGGAATTCAAGGCAGTCAGTGAGGATGTATCACTGCACTTGGAGGCAGCGTTTCCTGAACATCTTGAGGATGTTACACAGCTTACTTGTAGGCCAGGAATAAAAAAAGGGAAAGGCCACAGCCAGACACGCATTTTAGTGGTGCCTTTGGGGGTTACTTTCCATGTGTAGAGCCCAAAGGAGGAGGATTCAGATGCAAAATGAATTTTCATCCACCTGGGCTGCAACCTGCATTTCTAACATAAGCCAAAAAAGCCATGAGAATTTTATGCAGCATGTACCAGGTACACTATTTCTACAGGATAACAAAGCCACTGGGTTGCAGAGGGGCTTCCTACCTCAGGGGTAAACATAAAAAGTTAATTCTTGTTCACTTAGGAAGTAGTTTTCATGGTTGACTTTTTTTTCTTTTAAAGCTCTGACACATGACTTATTATTGTGGTCTAGTGCAGTTTTGGAGCAGGTGTAGAGAGGGGTATAGTTGTATTAAAAGACTATAATATTAAAAAGATTATTTTAAAAAGTGTTTAAGACTATATATTTTAAGACATAGCAGCAGGGAAATTCTAAAACATGCTGGAGATTATGCCCCCCTAAGGAAAAGCCAAATCATTACAGATACAGTCACAACTGTCAGGAACAGGAATAAATTAAAATTTAAGCACATTATATATCATTCCAGTCACATGAAAGTCTCAGTCAAGGCAGGAGGATTTTCCCCTGTGCATTTTGATGCTTGAACAGAGAAAAAAAATTCACTTTGCCTTTAAATTTCTCCATAAATACCTCTTTTAAGTCTTTCAACACAGTGTTTAACAGCCTTCCTACTCAACAAAACTCAAGTAACTTTCGTTCTCTCACCTGTGTACCTAAAACCTGAGGTTCCCAACATCTCTGTCCTCTTGAACGGGGAAAGGGAAAGATGTGGCACTGGGCACGTCACTCTCCTCAACCCCTCTCTCCCCTCCACCTACAATTATAAGTCTATGCTCCTTGGGGGAAGATGAGATTTCTTGATAAGATTTTCTCAAAAATCTTGTTGATTGTGTGCTAGTTTTAACTTGGGATACATGATGCTGTCCCTCACCTGGATAGCCTCATTTCCTCCCAGCATCTCTGAATGGAGATACTTCAAACACTTGTATTTGGATTTTCAGACAACTCATGGTTCCAAGCAGAATTGAAGATGTCTGTAAAGTGAACTTAAGCTTCTCGCACTTGCTTTGTTGGTATTATAGAGTAGTTGTATAGGTCTACAGAACACAGCTGAAAATTTGGTGCTTAAATATTTGATGTATACGACTTTACATTTTCTTTTCTATCCTTTGCATATTAGTGTCTTCTCTGATATTAATCAAAAATAATGCTATTTGCCTTGGCTAATAAAGGGCTGTGAGAAGGATGTGAGGTTCTGTATATGCACTGACTAGTGCAAATGGAAGCACAGGGCCTCACACCAACACTTCACCATAGAAACACCCACATGATTTTGTGTTGAACTTCGCCTGACAGCCCAGCCCTGATCCCTCAGTGCAGCAGAGACCATGGGGTCACCACGTCAGGTGAGACTCATACTTACTTCTGTTGTCTATCTGATGTTTAAATGGCCTGCTCTGTCCTGAAGCAAAGCTGAGTGATACCAAGAGCACCAGCACGTAGAAAGTGACCAGCTTTAAGTGGTTTGGTGACCACTGGGCACGTGGTGTCCAGAAGGTTGGATGCCACATGATGGAGCAGTGGTGGGAAGGCTGTAAGGAGAAGAGGGAACATGGGGAACACGTATGAGTTAAAGGTCTCAAGGTGAAGGAACGTCAACCGTAACAGTATGTTCCTACCCATCAGAGCCATTTCATGGCTCTAAATCCTGTGGGACACTGATTCTGGGGATGCCTGGGCATTTCTGTTTGAAGGCAAAGGCTATGAAGTGGGCCATCTACTGAGGTAAAAACTGGAGAGCTTTTCTCTCCAGCAGTGAAAGCCTTCACAGGACCTTGAGTCCTGGCCCTGAGCTCACTGCTGATTCAGTATGGCTCTCTGTATTATCGTGGGCACTGGCCACCAAAGTGTGTTTTAGCCACTGCCACCAGCATCCTTTCCTTGCTTGTAAAATATGTGTAACATTGTAGTTTACACACTCATTTTACAACTAAATGCAGTTACTATGAATGGGAATGCTCCTCCTGTATCATCACACCCTTTTTTTGCCAGTGTGCAAAATTATAATTTCCAGTTACGGTTTCCACTGGTAGATGTCCCAGTCCTGTAAATGCACCCAGATGCAACAGAATGAGAAATCCCTCCCAGGTCCCACAGGATGGTCTGGGCAGAACAGAAGGTGCTGAGCTGGGAAAACTGTATGCAGGAAGGGGAGGGAGCCAAGCTCTGGTTACCACTGTCTGGCATTTTGTACAAGCTTCCTCCCAGCAGCTGTCCCAGCTGAGAGTCATGCCATGACGGTCTGTCTTGTAACATGCAAGGTCTGCATTTGACATCCTGGAGCCTCTGCCTACAGAGCAGAGGCCTATTTGCTTAAGCATCACTTACAATATACAGGCACAGAGTCTGCAGGAAATCCTCTCAGGTGTGCCTACACAGAGGCTTCTCTTTGTGTATACGTGAGATATTTCCCCTGTTGCTGACAAAATCTTAGCCTGCTCTCAGTACAGGCACAGCAGGAATGGAAACCTTTGATGCAAGATGCTCCCAAACACACCAAACAGGCAACACAGCAAAAACATATAAAGAAGTTGGTTGAGTCTTTCATTAAAATCCAGTCAAAACCTCCTTTACCCCTAGTATTCAGTGAAGGTTTCTCAAGGGCTTTTTTCCACACTGATAGTTGCTTACCAGGAAGCTTAGAGGAAAGTGATTTTAACTCATGATTTCAGAATGGCAAATTAAGGTTTTCTTACTTGAATATCTCATGATAATCAGGACTAAATTATCTTAACATATAAAATCACATGGGTGAACTCTGCCTTCAGTTTCAGCTGGGGTACCTCTCCTACTGCTCCATTTTTAGCAAAACCTTAGGTTCAGTGAGACAAAAAGCTGGTGTTTTAAGGCATCTCTCTGGTGTGTTTACAGGGCTGTTACAGGTTTTCCAGGTTGCTTGCTCTCTGGTTTTGTGTCTTGCTTTTTATTTGGGAACCACGTTGCCGAAAGGAAAAGCTTGCCTTGGGCTCACTATTGATGAAAGACAAAAATACAGGGAAAAGCTTTTAGCACATGCTTTTTCCTAAGCACCTCTGTGTCTCAGTCCTCACCAGCTGGTCCTGTGCCTGAATCAGCCACTGCAGCCACCTTCTACAGCACTGATATTTATTGAACTTTTTGTTCATACCCTTGTCCTGGCTAGGGTTCCTGTGAAGCACATCGCTCCCACTGCTCCTCAATAAGTAACATGCCACCCCTAAATAATCAGTGGGCTCAGCATCTCTAATCCTCACCTAATTTTTCCTACACCTAATTGTCTCACCACTGTTTACATGAGAAGAAATAGAAACTGAGGTACTGCCACAAACTCGATCTATAGCATTTCTAACACCCAGCTCCATCTTGTCACTAAGCAAAAAGCCTGAATACCTATGCACAGCCTTTCAAGAGTCATATGGCTGAGAGATGGCCTGTGATGTCCTCAGGTCCACACCTGCAGTTTGCTTCCAAAAGGAAAATTTAAGAAAACCAAGACCTCAGCCAAGCTGTGTGCCTCCATTTCCAACCCTTAAATAATCATAAAAATTTTAAAAACTGACTAGTTGCAACAAAACTCGACACAATTAAAAGTTACAGGAATAATTTTGCTCCTGGAGCTCAGAAAAATTTGGTGCCACTGTCATTTTATCAACTTACCACTTCTGCTTGGTACCCAAGCACAGTCTTTAAATTTTCGCTGAGCAACATCTGTGACAGCAGTCTGGCAACTTTCATCAACATTAGAGGAGAAAGTTAAAGCCACAAATTAAGTTACAGTGAAGCAGGAGTATCACAGCTTGCAATGGGTCTGCCTCACAAGGAGTCAGAGACCAGCCTGGCTCTCCCTCTGGGCACACAGAGGCTCTTACCACACCAAACTCAAACTCTGCTGCAGATCCATCAGCTATAACCCCACCATGGTTGTTCTTGGAATACAAGGTGCTATTAACACTTTACACCCTCAACCAGCCTCTTCCTTGAGATCAGCAGCTGTGTACACCTCTGATACAAATGTGAAAAGCTTTCCTGTTCGAAGGGAGTGCTGGAAGCACCCCGAGGGCTCAGACCCTGGGTGAGCACAGGCCTGGGAACAGGCTCATTTCAGGGCTGTGCTACAGGGTCCTGCCTGCCTTGCTCTCCCTGCAGGGAACAGCACTGCCCGTGGGGTCAGCCACCCTGCCTCGGCACAGTCTGCTTGGCTAACAAAAACTGGACAAAAGTTACTGAGCACAGGGCACAGCAGTGTATGCTAATGTAGGTAAGCTAAAGCCCAAAAAGAAAAAGGGAAATCCAGTAAGAAAGAGCCTGGACAAGCACTGAAGCAGGTAGGGGAGGCACTCACCTGTGTGCACCAAAGCTGCTTCTCAGGTAGCCGCTGCTCCAAGCAGTAGCAGGGCAGCTGATGAGGGCATGTGCCTTTTATATTGGAGGGAAGTGGACTTGAAGCAGGGAGGGGGAGTCAAGAGGTGGGCCAGCAGGACGTCAGCAGTACTAGTGTGCAGAATTTAAATTTTCTAAAGGAGGGGTAGGAGAATGGAGGCTCTATTAGAAAGCCATTGGTAGGGGCAGGGAGCAGGAGTTGAGGGCAGCACCAGGGGATTGTAGGGGGGGCATGGCAGGACACATGGCTGAGGCCCCCAGGCCCACCAGGAAGAGAGGAGAGGGAAGGGGGCTGCTGCATGTCCCTTTGGATGGGGGGCACAGACAGACAGGAGGAGCTACACTTTCTGCAAAGGAGAGCCAAGCTCTCTGTGCTGCCCAGCCGAGATGCTCTGTCTGAAGAGCATGTCTGCAGGGGGAAACACTCATGGCTGAGAATGAGTTGTGGGGAGAAAGAGCAGATGGACAGTGGGGAGCTCTCAGAGACAGCAAGCAGGAACAGTTAGTCCACACACTCCTTCCTCAGCCCTTGTTCCTCTTGCTGTTGTCCCATCTTTGCTTTTTGCTTAGGATCTTACTAGATGGCAGTTCTTGTTTCACTAAGCCCCAACCCACAGCTGGGATCAACTCACCCATGCGTAAGTTTTAAGTCACACTGCAATACAGCAGCCAAGTAGCTGATGAAATCAGTAGTGATTCAGTGCTTAAGCAGGCCCTTACCAGTTTTGTGGCAGAGAAAATTTCATCTACATGAGGCCAACATCTCGAGCAATATTGCATTTCCACAATAGGTGTCTCTTCCGAGTGGTTATTTTTAACTCTGTCTCTTGACTAATGTGTCACCGTGGCCTTGCTCTTACAGACCTTGCTGCTTTAGAAGCTAAGACCCTGTTTACCCTGGAGGTTTGCAGGGGAGCAGCAGCTGAACTGGCAGGTGTTACACTCCCTGGAACCATCCTGCAGAGAGGCTGAGATGTGAAGTGTTACTGTGCTGCCAGGGAGCTGCAGGCTCTCTTTTCACAGACACATGATCGGGCTCCGCTCCTGGTGAGGTACCTGAAGGAACAATTCTTAAGGCTGTGCTTTGGAAGGGGCCTCTGAGGCCTGACCCCATCCATAAACTGAGACTGCACAGGAAATGCTGAAATCCACTAGGATGAAGAGGAAGTTCAATAGAAAATCTGTTCAGTTTTTCTATAAAGATGCTTCCTGTTGGGAAAACCTCAAAGCACAAATAATGCTGTTTCACTGCGGGCACCTCTCAAAAGAAATGAAATTATTTAATTTCCTAGGGGTAATTTGTGGGGTACTTCTATGAGGAAGCATGGTGAAATGTTGCCTAGCCCTGCCCCACCTCACCATCCAAGCATCAAGTACCACTGGGAGAGTATGGTCACGAATTGCAGGGATTTTTCATTTCTATGTAACAGTTTGTTTTATGGGTATATATGTGAACAAAAATGGTAAAGAAGCCTCAGAAATACTCTTCCGTTCTCCAATTTCCATCCAACAACAGCTAAGAGAAGTGTCTTCCTCATCTCAGTTTTCAAGAGTTTACTTAGCCTACTCAGGATCATAACTGCAAAATATGAAGAGCACTTCAAGTCCATAGAAGCACAAAAGGTCTTTCTACAGCTATCCCAATCAATAATAGATATACATGGTTTTCTCAGAAGCCTCCTTTTAGCGTGTTCCCTTTGAACCTTGCAAACACTCCCTACCTAAAAATCAATCCTCATCCACGAACCAGGCAGTGACTGTGCTTCTGCCGTGCTAATTTTGTGTGCATGTGTGCAGAGTGTATCTCCTTAGTACGTAAAACTCATCATGGCTTCTCATCATAGATCTTTTCCCTTACTGCTTTTCACATTTATTTTGACCAGAAAATGTGGATATCCTTTCACGAACTCTAGCAGGCAATTGCTGGAGTAAGGGTTTCTTTTCTCCAGGATATGCAGGACGCTTTCTTGTTTTGTTGTTTTGCTAGTGATCCTATCATCTTAAAACAGAAGCAAAAGTTTTTTCATCCCATTTACTTTTTCTAGTCTTGCTGGCACACTGCAATATGAGCCTTTCCACAGCACAGATAATTTTCACCAACTGTCACCTGCATGGAAGTTACCACATAATATAATGCAATGTCTTCATGTCAACAATATTTGCTTATTGGTAAAGACTGCTTGCAAAATAATGTGACATACAAAAATAAGAAGAAACCCCAACCACACACACACACAAAATCATAATTAGGAGAGCCAGCATTTAAAATGCTCTAATATGATCATCTACCTTCATTCTGGCCCAAAGCTGATCCACTGCAGTATCTTGGTTTTGACAGTGGATAACAATATTTATGGAAAAGTCTAAAAACAGGGTGGCATGTTTTCACATTGCCCACTACACTCTTCTCACAGACTCTTGAGCCCTGTGGTCCAGAGAGTTCCCAAACCAAATATTTCTTTGTGGTAGGTAGCCCTTGACGGGCTTCTTCTCTTTCATTGTTGCTTCCTTAACCCATCTAAATTCTAAGCATCCACAGAATTATGTGACGAGGACTTTACAGCTCTTTCTCTGCTACAGGAAGGATCACAGCTGTGCATCTGTTCTGGACACACCACTTGCCAGTTTTAAGAGCTTTCATTTTCACTTTCATTCAAGTATTTTAATTTTTACTTTCAATCATTCTGAGTTCGTGAAAGGTTACTGTAAAATGTTCTCAGCAACAAAGAGTAATAAATTATGTGACAGTCTGTTTAAATGAGCGTCATCAGGCATTTCTCTTACCAAAGTACAACTTTACTCCATCCTCATTCCCTGGATGTCTCCAGACACAACTGAACCACCGCAGTACTATGTACTGTACTACAGTACTCAAAGCTTCACAGAAATCATCCTGGCTTCTCAGGGTCTTTTCAGGCAGCTGTGATTTTATTTTATTTTGTTACCCCCTTCATAGCAGGGCTTATGCTTTGGCTGAGAAAAGCAAGTCAGCTCATTAAACACAGAAATGTGAAAACCATGCAGACCTGGGATAAACTGGGATAGAGCTGTAAGGGGAACAAGGGTTGTGAAAGACAGAACCAGAAAGATCACCTAGAGGACAGCTTGGTCTGTAGTGAAGGTGCAGAGGTTTGTGTGTTAAAACTTCCATTCTTTTCCTGTTTCTGAGGGAGAGGCTGGGCACAGGCTGTCTTCTTTGTAGAAGATCCCTGAGAATGACTCAAGTCCTGCCTCACACACAATTAATGGCTCCTGGATGTAAAATTCCTGTGTAAGTTACAGGAACCAGAAGCAGGGCTGAGCTAGCTGCTAGCTGGAGTGTCTCAGTGTCTCAGTGGAAAGGTTGACCAGTGATGCACGAGGTATGCAACTAAATCAAAACGCAGCAGATAGACAGGTCTGAAGGGCTGTGAGGAGGAAAGAACTTCTCAGGGTAAGGAGCGGTCAGGCTTCTGGGCAGGAGATGGTGAGGGGGATGAATGGAAATACTAGGAAGATATTGCCTGGAGGCTGGAGTGACGCAAGAGAACAAGGTCCAGAGGGCCTGATGCAGAGAAATAATCTTTGACAATACAGCACCAGAGGCTAACAGTGAATTACAGTTTTGATGACAAATTCTACAATTTAGTTTTCTCAAAGAACTAATCCAAGTCTTCTTTTTTCTGTACTTTTGCTGCTCAGAGCCTCCCAAAAACAGAAGGTGAAAAACCACGAAAGCAAAGACATTTAACGCAGTTGAATTGAGAAACAGAAACTCAGAAACCTTTTTTTTTCCCCAGCCCACCAATCTCATTGTTTCACATACCAGTCTAGGAATAGTTTGCAAATGCCTTGAACTACTGCCTGACCTATGAATCTGCCCAGCCTTCTATAGTGGGGTTGAGGGCCAGTTGCACTGAGTTTGGAGAATTCATGAAAAGTTGTATTCAAACCTATTCAGAAAACCATGTCAGTTCACTCAACGAGATAAAACTTCTAATAACGTTTACCTTTACAAAGAAACTGTTCAACTGTTCTCTACTAACATTCCGGTTCAGAGAACACCCAGGAGCAGCTTTATTTTGGAGCTACTTTTTTCTTTTTTTTTTCTTCTTTTTTTTTTCTTTTTTTTTTTTTTTGAGAAAGAGGACCATCTAGTGGTTAAGGCCAAAATTATCATCTTGTTTGCAATCATTTTTGAGCAAGGAATGAACCCTCCCATGTTTCAAATGAAAGCATGTGTATCTTGAAATCTAACCATGTACACAAGGCTCAGCCAAACTACACATAACCCTGTCTCCCTCCAGTTAGGCTGGATATCCAGATGTTTATCATCAGCACAATTTCCAGTTTGCCCAGTCTCCCAGTTAGCACATGCTTAACTTGCTTAACATGCTTAACACGGGACAACTTGTTAGCAGCTGGGCAGCTCAAGCAGAGACTACAGCTCAGGACTTCAGCCACTCTCCAAAAGCCTTTCCTGAGTACTTTGTGGAGGCTTTGCACCAGAGTTAGAGTTCAGATGGAAAAATACAAGTCAGGCTTGGCATGGTTACAGCCACCTTCAAAACTATTCTGCTGATGGGAGAAGGATTTCTTCTGACAATTTTGCTATTCTTCCCTGATAGAAAGCTACCGGGCTGCCTTCTGCACAGAGGTTTGGGATGTGCAGATTCCAAATGGAGCTGGGTGTTGTAGGTAGAGTCATGTAGTGAGAGCAGGGAAGAATAAAGTTCAAGAAAAAGAATCAAGGTTGGAAATATTTTTGCATATCTCTCAGGGATGCAGCACTTTGATTTTGTTTTCAGAACGCCAACATTAGGCCAGCAAATGCCAGCTTCTGGCACTGGAGTGGAGCAGAATCTGTGTATAGAGTAGCTGCACTGCTGGAATGCAGGATGGAAATTAGTGCTGCTACATGCCACTTGCACATTTCATGCACAATGGTTTTGTCAGGCAACTTAAACTGCTCTTCAAACATGGTGTGCTTCAAGCAGTAATTGGGTTTCCAGGCCAGCAGAGGACAGGTCAGCATGCAAGCCTGACATTTTCTGGTAAGGCAGGCTGCAGAACCAGGTACAGGAGATCTGCCTACAGGAACATGCCCTAATTAAATTAAATTTTGGCTTTTTAAAAGCTCCTAAGGTATAAAACTTCAAATACTAGTGTGCTGCACCTGAAAATAACAATAGTATAAACTAGAATTGTGTCTCTAGGAAGTGAGAAACAATGTATAACATTCTGGTTATTACAGAGGGGCAGGTGCAGACAAGGGTGGCCTTTTACATGCACATAACAAAAGACAGCTGTCATACAGAGTCCTAAACTAAAGCGCAGGTTTAGCCCTACTGCATGGGTGACTCTTTTTTCCTGATTCTAGGCTTTCTTGTGGAATTCCCAGACCATTTTTCCAATACAGCAATTATCTGGAAGAACAACTGTAGAGGAAGATGAAATAGGATGGTTACTGAAGGTAATCCCCCTTCTTGATAGAACAATGCCCTCTGCCCAGGCAAGTCCAAAGGTCAGAAGCAGACCCTACCTGCCTGGTGGAGATCCCAAAAAGCAGGTTTTTTAAGGTTTGAAACATGACCCCGTATGGTAATGTGATGATTCTAATAGGTTGTATATAAATGTTGTAGGGTTTGTAGCTTGTCTTTGATTGGTTAAAAGGAATTAGAATATTCAACAGAGAAGATGATTTATTGCATTGTAAACAGAAAATCGCCCTCTTTTACTCTCTTTTGCTCTCTCTTTTCGCTTATCTCTCTCTCTCCCTCCGGCCTGCCTGGAGCTGTGTCTTGCAGTCCAGCAGGCCTCTCACGCCCACGCTCTATCACAATAAACTCCATGCTCTAAAACCCATCTTTAGAGATCTCTTGTTTCATATTCTACCCTCATAACTAAACCCCACGGAGTTATTTCCTTACAAACAACATTTTTCCCACTGGCCTGGGTTACCCACTGCTCCTCAAGGGCATCTGAAGTGCTTCTGAGAATACCCAGTGAAGGTGAGGTTCTGCACTAGGGTGACACTTTTTACAAAACTGTACTTTATAGCTTCAGTATGTCATATTTATCATCTGTATGCCAGTGAGCCCCTGGTTTTAATCCCTGCCATTTATCCAGTCATAAATAACCTCTAATGATTCACATATAGCTTGACAGATGGAATGAAATACAGTAAAAGGCAAGCAAGGGGATCTCTAATTGCTATTCATAACCAGGTCTTTCAACTATTATATTTAAATAGCTTGAGCCCGCGATCAAGTTAATTAGAGATGATGTTCTTTTTTGGCACTAAAGTTGGCAGGTTATACGTTAGTCATGGAAAGACAAGGGTCTCATTCCCAAAATATTGCTTAAAACCTGATGTCTAATATTAGTGAACGAGATTAACTCCAGCCTCGGCTCTAGGATGATCTGAAATTGAACAGTTTTAAAAATTTTTAATTTAACAGTTAAGCAACACCACCTCTTACCTCCACTGAGGTTTTAAACCTATCTTAATGCTTCTACATCTTTTGGTTGCTGCTGGGCCATGTCTGCTTTGCCCACCTTTCTTCAGTCTGGTGTGACAGGAAGCCCTCGCAACCAGGATTTTTACAGGATTGCCACAAGGGACTGCTCAAGAGCAATGGGAAGGACTCAGTCAGACAAAACAACAACTGTCCTGTTGAGGGGCAATAGCAGGAGAAGCACATCTCCAGCAGGATGCCACCTGCCTCTGCGCGCAGACACCAATGTTTGGTGCAATGAGTTGGCACAGACAGGATTTGTGTCAGAACTTAGTGACAGATGTGACATCGAGACCTGACGTCCCTCTGAGGAGGACAGCAAAGGGAGAGCTCTTTGCATTGACACAGCCCCACAAAAGCCCTGCCAATTCACATGGACATTGTGGAAGGCTGACAAGGAAACAATGAGGGTGCTGGCCACCACCTTTATTTTAATTGCTGCCCAGTGCATGCCAAGCTGTGCAGTTGGGGGTTGTTTCCATTCTGTCAGCAGTTGCCAGAACTATTCATTGTTGTTTTAAGGACAAAAAAGCCACATTTTCGTGGTTTATAAAGGAGCTTTGTTGCTTCCCAGACATCCAATCTCATTTGTCTGTAAACTTTAGGATGAATTTCACAGATGCCCAATGAGCCCATAGGACTGGATTAACCCTGGAGTAAGAATTAGAAGTGTAAAACTATTTTAAATGCATGAAGATTCAGAAGATGAGCAAGAACGGACACAGTGACCAGAATACTCAGCTAAACCTTCAGATTCAGACTTGGGGTTTGTGTCCAAAGATCCACAGTTCCTCTCACCCATGGCCAGGCCTGTCCCCAGCCTTGTCCTCTTGTCTCAGCACAACTGTTGCAGGATTATGCAAGTGGAGTGCATCTGAGGCTTTAACCTTTGAGTTTTATTTTTTAACTCAGATCAGTTTGCTGATCTGGCTCATCCCAGTGCCCCACTGACACTGGTACTGGTGCAGCCAAGGTAACAAAAAAAAGCATCTGGGAGGAAAAAGGGGTGATGGACAATGCTTTGCACTGGGAAAATGTTTCATGGTATGACGATGGGAGAGCAAAAGATACAACAAAATCTTCCAGAGAGACATAGAATTAGCAAAAATATATCAGAGCCAAAAATTCTTTACATTAGCAGTAACGTAAGTTTTCTGAGAAAGGTGCTGTTGATATCCTGGGATCATGTCCCCAAGGATAGGTGTCCTGAGCTACCTTAACCTTCCCAGAAGGCTTCTCAGTGTCTAACTCTGCATCCTTAATCCACACACATTGTCCACACACACATGTGGCCTCAAGCTCTTGCCCCATCGTCCCATTGCTGCCCCAGCAGTGCCTTTTGCAGCTGCTTGGGCACAAGTTAAACAACCCTTCTCTACAGCCCACAGTGCAGGGAAAGGTTTAATCAATGATGGTAGCAAAGGGTAAGCAGAGGTTTTGTACCATTGCAAATGACCTTGCTTTCCCCATTGGAAAAATAAAAGCTTCCTTGCAAAGTGCCAGGACCAGAAACTTTCTTACAACATTGCACAGTGGCCTTCATAAAACTACTGCAGTGCTGATACAGACCTTGGATCGCAGAAAAGAAATAGCCCTTTGGTATGAGGACTGAAGTTTAGCATAAAAGCCAAAAAAGGGGAAAAAATTAAAGAACTACAGGTTCTGCCACTTCTGCCAGTGGAATTAGGTTATTGTACATCTGCAAAGCCATTAATCACCTCATGAGGACTGGCAAGTGTTCTAACAGCTGCACACCTTTTTAAGGGCAAACTTTTCTCATTGCAGCCCCTACACTGCTGATGTCCTCCCAAAACAGGGATGGTCAGTGGGTGGCAGTCACACAGGAGTCCCATGAGGCCACACACCAGCCATCCACCGTGGCCCCTTTGGACTGGGGAACAGCAGCTGAACCCACCTGAGAGGACATACAGAATCACAGGATTGGACTGAGCTCTGGAGATCATCTGCTCCAAACCCCTGCCAAGGCAGAGTCACCTTGAGCAGGTGACACAGGAACACATCCAGGTGGGTTTGGAATGTCTCCCGAGATGGAGACTCCTATGACCACCCTAGCCAGCCTGTTCCAATGCTCTGCCACCCTCAATATAAAGAAGTTCTTCCTTGTGCTGAGGTGGAACTTTTTGTGTCTCCCAGTCATGCCCAAAGTAGAGACACAGGCAGTTTGAGGGGTGCTCACTGCCTCCCTCACCACACTCAGCATCTAAAGCAGCATTTTGTCCATTGAGGGAGGCCTGAGGGAGGGGGATTTCCAATATATTTTAGTGGGGAAGGGAGAAGTGCTCTCCCACTTTCAGATCAGTTGGAAAAGCACTCAAGCCAAAGGGATGTGAGTGTGGAAGAGCCTCCATGGGCATCACCCTTGCCGGAGCACAGGGGTCCCTGAAGGCAGTCAGCATGGGGAATGAGGGGCTCCGGCAACACACCAGTGGTGCTGTCAGGGATCCACTGAGAGGAGCATTGATGTGACAAAGGACACTGGGGTGCTGGAGGGGCTCCAGAGAAAAGCAATGAAGCTGGCAAAGGGTTTTGAGCACAAGTCCTATGAGGAGCAGATGAAGGAGCTGGGGGTGTTTAGCCTGGCAAGTAGAAGCTCAGAGGTGACCTTATCCCTCTCTACAACGGCCTGAAAGGATGGTGTAGCCAGTGGCCATCAGTCTCATCTCCCAGGCAACCAGCAACAGGACAGGAAGATGTAGCCTCAGCCTGCACCAGGGGAGGTTTAGGTTGGAAAAAGCGGATTACACGCTGGAATGGGCTGCCCAGGGAGGTGGTGCTCAGTGCCATGGCGTGGCTGCCGTGCTGCCGTTCGGTCACGGCTCGGCCTCGCTGAGCTCGGAGGTCTCTCCAACCGAACCGACCCGTGACCGCCCCGGGCAGCTCAGGCCCGTCACGCGCGGGACGCCATTTTGTGGGAGCGCGGCGGGCGGCGCCCGTTGCCGTCCGTGCCGTGGGGCGGTGCGGCCAGGGGCGGGGGGTCCCTCCCTCCACGTCTTATTTCCCTTTGCGCCTCCTCCTCCTCCTCTTGCTCCTTCTTCTCGCTCTCTCGCTCCCTGTCGCGTTCGCTCCCCGCGTCCCTCTGCTTTTGTTACCCCTCCCCTTGCTCCCTCCCGCTCCCCGCCCCTGCGTGGCACTGCGGAGCCGGAGACGTGACCCGAGCGGACTCGCTTCCCCGCAGCTCCAGCTTCTCGCCGCAGAGTCGCATGTCCTCGATCCAGAACCTCCAATCCTTCGGTAAGAGCCGCCGGCCCGCAGCCACCCCCGCAGCTACCCCGTGGACAAACCCACCCATCTCCCCCGGCCGCCTGGTCCTGCCCCCGCTTTCCCGAGGCCCGCGGGCCCCCCGCCCCGCGGTGACATTGAGCGGCTGTCGCCGTCGCCGCGTTGCTCCGTGAGGCAGCGCCGGCCGCTCGTCCTTGTCCTCGCCGGCCCCGGGACGTGCTCGGTGTGTGCGGCGGAGAGACCCTCGGCAGGGAGGCTCAGCCGCTCGCCGCTCCCGCAGGAGGTGCTGCCATGTTCTCAGCTCTGTCACCCTGTGTCAAGGGCTCGTATCCTCTGCTGAGGAAATAATTTCGTCAGTTACAGTCGGTTTGCTGCCTCCTCTTATCCTCAGCAATGTCCCAAAGCGTGGTACAAGCCCTGCAGAGGTTATTGTTTCTATAGTGAGCTGCGCAGATGGCCGATCATTTCTCTGCTATCAGCAGGGAAGTTTAACTGTGCCGGGCCAGCGTTCTCTCCCTCCTTTATCTATAAGCAGCACAAGTGAGCAAATTAGCAATTTATACAGTAATGTCAGGCTTTTGATCGCAGCTTTGACTCTAATCTTCTGCACGTATAAGCCATGCGAGAAGGTTACGTTCAGTCATGATTTGGGAGCTCACCCTGTGCTTAAGGCAGGTGCTGCCCAGAGGATTTGTTTGAAGGGATCCAGTGTTGACACCTACAGTGCTGGCTGATCTCCAGCCTAGAGCCCTAAACTCTGCCAAGTTATCTTGGCTTATCTCCAGCCTAAAGTCCTAAACTCTGCCAAGTGATCCTCATGCCCAAGTCCTCTTTTTCTTTCACTTTTTCTTTGACTGAAATTTTCTATTAGTTTGCACAAGTTTTGGGAGACAGTAAAATTCAGCATGGTTTAACAAATTCCATAGTAGAAGTTAAGCTAGTCAGTGTTGCCAATTCTGTGCTTCTTTCCTGTGGTGCTTGAATTCTCATTATGCTTTCAGTGCCTTTAATGCTTATGTCATTATTGTTTCTACAAGGATCTGTCAGCTTGCAGCTGAACTACTTCTTTTTGTATTTCTGCTGAAGTTTTACTCATTTGGGGCATTTCTTTCTAGTGGATGGCAAAACTTGATTAGTAGATCTGAGTTTTGAATGGAAGTTTGGGAAATTGTAGTTTGCATGGCTATTGAGCCTACATGGACTGTTCAGTATCATTCTGATTAGTACAAAAATTACTTGTGATTATTCTTTAAAAGTAATAAAGTACTTCATGCTTCAATGTTTATTTGGAACTACTGATTAGGAGACTTGTAGAGCTGTAAAATTTCTTGATTGAGCACTAAGTATGTTTTTGTGAAGTACAGAGAATAAAAAGTGTTTACTGAGAGCCCCACTTCTTTCTAAATGCCTTCCTTTTTTATCTGTGCTAGATAAATGCTAAGCTTGGAAGAATTTTAGAACTGACCTTTCTTTAGTCAAAGCCTAAATTCATTTTGTTACATTTCTTGACTAAAGTTGATGACTGGAGAAGTTCTGGTTTACAGGCAGCCTCTGACATCTGTTAGAGTGAATCTCTCTTTTATTTCTTTTGGTAACCAGGAGTTGCATCCATGCCTTAACATGCTGGTAGTGTGGTATGAGACTTCTGTTCTGGAACTCGAAGGGAATGTGTGTTCTAGAGCTTTTCTGTTTTTCTGTTCTTAACAGTTGATCTGATAGGAGATACAGTTGCTTTATTTCACTTTAAATGGATTTGGCTGTGTAAAACTTAGGTGCATTTGATGTTGTCTCTGAACCATGTTTTCAGATTCAGAGCTTCAGGATTTACAGTTTGCAAGAACCAATGAAGTGAACTGATACCGTAGCAGAAAATTGTTCATACCTGGAAGAAACTGGGTGTGTGGTAGTTGAGAGGATGTCCTGAGTACATAATGAGACTTAATGCAGCTGTAGAAAAAAGCACTCTGGTTTTAATTGTGTTTTTAAACAGGGATTAAACATCAAGGTTTTACCCTGAATATAATAATAATTTATTGTGAAGTGAGAATCTTCCTTCTTAGTTTTGAGCTTGGGTGTTTTTCTTTGTGGGAATTACACGGATCTTTTTCCTCCTGCAGACCCCTTTGCTGATGCAACAAAGGGTGACGATTTACTCCCGGCGGGGACAGAGGATTACATTCATATAAGGATCCAGCAACGAAACGGAAGAAAGACACTAACAACTGTTCAGGGCATTGCAGATGATTATGACAAGAAGAAACTTGTGAAAGCTTTCAAAAAGGTAAAGTTGCTGATTTGATTTGCTTTGATAATAATTCTATATAAAGGAATAAGGTAGCTTTTAATACTAAGTAACAAAATATTTATTTCACTTGATTCTTTCCAGTGCACATCACTTTCATATTCGAGTCCTTTCCCTTTCTCAAAACACTTAGCAGTGTGTAGTGACAGGGATTTTTTTAAAAAGTTAAACATTTCTGGCTTACAAAGAAGTAAATAATTTCACTTACATTTCACAGATATATGGCTTTTTTGATGCAAAGAATAAAATCGGTTTAAAGTAGAGCTGGTTTTTATTCCTGCCTCTGTTACAGCTGGGTTGTTGCTCAAAATACAGGCTTTTAGTTTTGCCAGGATAAAAATACTTATTTTAAAATAGTGTGGAGTTGAAAGGCTGTATCTTATGACATTGTTTTTCATTCTTGCAATGACTGTTGACCATTTCCTTCTGTGCAGTAGCTAATCCTGTCATTGCCTGAATTTACCATCAGCAATTTAGTTTTTGTATGTATCAGCAGATATGTTCCAATTGCTCTCAAAGCCAGTAAAATAGATCTAACCTTTGCCTGGCTTGGAATCAAAATTTAGTAAGCAGCTTCTGAGACAAAGTTCTTCTGAAAAGACTGACTAAGCAAAATCATGATGTACATCGGATGTCTTATAAAATGAATGTTTCTCTCTCTAGAAATTTGCTTGTAATGGTACTGTGATTGAGCATCCTGAATACGGTGAAGTTATCCAGCTGCAAGGTGACCAGAGGAAGAACATTTGCCAATTCCTCTTGGAGGTGAGGGATTGCAGATTAATATCTAAACCTCTCTGGAAGCAGTAGGGTGATAGGTGGTACTGATGCTAATTAACCAGCTAAAGATGGCCACTACAGTTCCTTTGTATTTTCAGCCAGAAAGTAAAATGACACTTGTAGAATGAGAGTAAGCCTTTGGTAAGAATCAAAGCCCTGTAGAATGCCTTTGCCCAGTTACAGCACACCACTTGTTCTCTGGCAGTGCAACTTGAGCTCTGTGCTTGTAAAATCAAGTGTTCAATGCAAACCATAATCGTGAGACTGAAAACACTATAGAGGAAAGAGGCTTCCTCTGATGCAAATGATAATGCAGAGTTGTTAGCCTGACAAAGAATAAGTCTTAGGACTACAGAACAAATCAGATGTCTGATAAGATTTTCTTTTTGTTTAGTCAATTCTTCTGCTTGGCCCAGGAATGTTCTGTAAACTAGAAAAATGTTTCATTGAGTATATACACTGTATAGCAGTTTCTTTAATCAAAGTGTGAGATTGTGGTAACTTGATATTGCTGTAATAGCCTAAGTATGTAAGCTTTACTAAAATACATTATTTTTCTCCTCCAGATTGGCATTGTCAAGGAAGAGCAACTGAAAGTTCATGGTTTCTAACATACCTGTAACTCTTATGAAGAATCCGGCAGTATTGATCTTACCTATCCTGGCTCTTCTGTGAAAAATGAATCTTTGCAGTGAATGGACTTCCCTGTTACCTGAACATTTACAATTTGATTCAGATTTGCATGACTGCATGAAACAGGTGGTGTGTAGACTAGAAACACATAAGAAAACATCAGTAAGATGGTAATGAAGACACTTGTGAACTTTAACACATTTCCAATGGAAATGTATTAGTGATGATTGTTCAGTTTAGTGCTCTCCACCTGAGTTAAATGTGTGAGTTTTATTCAAATAGTGTGTGTTGTTGCTTAAAAATAAAAGTTTATTCATATAATTTCTGGGATATTTTAAATGCTTTAGCCTAAGTTTTAAACTACTACTGCAGCCTTGCTGAAGAATGGTTGAAATGCTTTATGGCAAGTGTCTCTCATTGCTGATTGAAGAAATTGGAAAGTCTACATGATTAAGTACTAGCTGATTAATCAGTAGATTAGCTTGATGTGATCTTACCCTGTAGCTGTAAGACTAGAGCTTTAAAGCTTGTAGTGTAGGTGTACCTTAGTAGCAGCATAATAAAACATCAGTTGTTTGCTGTGTAAGTAACTGGATCTTCTCTAAAATTTATTGCAGTGACTGTGAGGCATTAGCGTGAAGCAAAGTAGGGGTAAAACAAGCTGAACTCCTCAAGACAAAACATTTGGGCAAAAGTCCCAAAACTTTTGAAGGAAGTGGATGAGATATTGTATCTCCTGTGTCACTGACTAAGGGGAAAAGACATTGCATTGACTTCTGCCATGACTGTGCATTTAAAGTTGGCAAGCAGAGTGCTTGAATGAGCTGGTGGTGTTAGCTGCAGGAGTAGGGAAGGGAACATGTTCTACGCTGATCTTCTCCATGTTATGAAAAGTTTTCTTAGGATTAATGGTTGACACTGAGGGTTTTGTAGTGATGTTTGGGTGTTACTACACAAAGCTGATCTGGTTTACTTTCCTAGAAGGCAATTCATTCAGCATTACTAGAAGTTACAATAGGTTTGTACCACCATAATTTTAAGCTAGTTTTAGTTAGCTGTAGGCATTTGGTATTCTGGTTGTAAGATATGTCTCTTGAAGAATGAAATTAATCCATTTGGTGAAATATGCACAGGCTGTCTTCCTTTCTGGCTAGACACAGAATTTTTTTTTTTAAACAATTAAAAACAAGTGGAGCTGCAAAACCATAATAAAGTGGGAAATGTTTAAAAAACTTCATGTGATACCATGTATTCTCTGGAAAGAAAGGAAGAGACATTTCTTTACTGCTAAGACTTAGTAATAACTTAGTCAGAAAAGAAATAATTGATGAAATTAATAGAGTAATTGTTTACTTCCCAAGTAAACATCAAGAATAGGTAAAGGTGTATTACATAATATCACGTGTACCTGTACTTTATTTCCTATTCATATTTGCCTTTCTAAACAGAAATGTTTCATTTTAACTCAATTGTACTGTTTTCCTCTTTTTTTAGATTTTTGAGTTCAGATATGGACCCTTACGGCACTAGCAACAATTAGGGAAGCATTATATGACAATTTCTTTCTCCGTCTGGTCTAGAAAATTTCACTTGTAAAAATCTAGTTTCTGAATCTCCGCAAATTCTGTCTGATGTTACAGATCTTAACTGTTCCAGAGAAAGGATGTTCCAGAAGCTTCTATACTGTTAAGGTGCAATACGTTCAGGAGGAGGGAATGCCTGCTGCAAAACGCAAAATACCCGCATACCAAATGAAAATCCAAAAATAAAGCTTATGCAAGTCTTGCAGATGAGCAGAATAAAATCATTCTACTGCAAGTTTACCTAGTCCTGATTCTTAAGTGCTAAACTAATCAATCTTTTGTGGCTATATAGCAATTAATGATTTTCATTTTATCACATGCCAGAAAAACTGATGTTCTCATTTAAAGCTTGTTCTCCTGCCCAAGAGGAAAAACAACCATTATCTTCTATTTCACTGGTATCTCATAAGTACTTCTAGTGGGCTTTGAATTGAAGATTAACAAATGACTAGCAGGTCTCGTGTTACTGAGTCAGTCTTCATTTCAGATGGCATTCCATTAACTTCTGCTACCTAAGCTTGAGTCATTTCTCCATAGTAATTCTGCTTGGAATGAAAAGGAAAAATCCTTGGTTTTCTTCCTCCTCATTTAAAAATCATTTCTAATGGGAGGATCCTTGCAATTGGTAGGTGGCTTGGGTGGAGATGCTTGTTTTGACCTTTGAAGGGCAGAATTATAAGAAGATGGAATAAGAAGTAACACATTTGAAGTTTTAAAGAGGTGAGATTTATTGTGACTACAAACCATTTAATCTTTCTAGAAGAAAAGCAGAATTTTTTGTCCTCAAGTGTTTTAAACCAAACCAGTGTTTCCAAGATTGTAATTAGCCTTGTTACAAGCCCAAACCTCTTTGTATGTTCTAGATGAAAGGCTTCGACAAGATCATGTTTTGTCATCTTATTCTGAAACTTCTTTGTGAAAGCTAAAATTATTTGGAATACATATCCATGTTTTAAGAATGCTGAAAATGAAGGCTTTGGAAAAGAACTGTTTAAAGTGCTGCCACGAAAATCTGTTTTCAGGATAAAGGCAGGTTTCAATCTTTTTATCTATTCCAAAATAGGTTAAAAAATGTTAAAAGATGGGGCCCATAATTGTCAAGGTGGTAAAAAGGAGCTTATAATAGAAAACTCTCCAGAAATTCACTAGTAGGACTTGAGGCTGGCCAAGCTCAAACTGCAAAGAGCAGTGGTTTGTTTTTTGTTGGAATGTTGTGGAGTCTGGGTCCTTCAGACTTACAAGTCAAGATTGCCTTCTTAGTTATACTTAGGTGTAATCTCTTAGGTGTTACTGGATGTAGAAACTTGTTTCAAATTCACAGCCTTGTGCATAGTTTTATTCGGCTGCTCTAGCTGACTCTGAGTTGATAGACTGGAGCAAGATGTTGCATTGATAAATTCATTGAATTGTCTGTTCTGAGTCTACATCTACTTAATGAAACTGCAAGCAGTGAAACCTTCGCTTCCCAAATGCTGGTAGCAGTTCTTACTTGTAGAATATGAAATTTAGTAATTTAAGTCTGTAAACTGCCTACTTCCTCTTCCTGTGTGAGCTGTCAGGCCCTTGACTGTGGTCTGCTAAATCAGACTCTGTGTCTGAGAGGTGAGCATGAGGAGCACAGCTATGGGCAGATAATTGTCTCGAGTGGAATAACCTTTGAAAAGAGGAATGCCTGGGCTGTGTGTGCATACTATTCATTGTGTCAGTGGCTTTACTTAAACATTGATTCCTGAACTGCATTTTTGCACTGCCTAAATGAAAAACATTTTGTTTTGGAGAGCTTCTTGGAGGGGGGAGGAGGGAACTAGTTAAAAAAACCGTCTTAGGACATACATTTATATCTGAAGTAATTTTTCATTAACTTAGATTCCTGGACTGGAAGACCTCTGTAACATTGTTATTTCTCTCTCTCTCTCTGTATCTTTAAAAATCCTAGTTAAATGTCCTTGAGAGTTTGACATTTAAAGCTCTAAATACATCTAAAGCCATTATGAAACTTTAAATTGTGAAGAGTCATTGAAGCTTAAGTTTCAAATATTTGAAATAATAAGTTAGGCAGACCTCCTCATTTTTTCTTATTACTGCCATCCTGCTTGTGGTTGGTATGTAGATGCCCTGAAGATGCATGTGTTATTTACAGCCAGGAAGTAATCAGATATCCCTGCTGTAATGCCATACCCTGTTTGTTGGGGTGTTTTTTAATTGTATCTGATGTGCTGCATTCTTGCAGGCTGTACTACTCTCATTTTGCAGTATAGAATGGATGTACCTTGAGTTCCAGTCAGCAATTATCTTTTCCTCAATCCTTTTGCAGGGCTCTGGTGTACAAGATCCATGTGTTACACCTTTAAGTGGCTCAGCAGTTCCTCACACTATGTGACAATATATACAGGATTGATATTTAGCCAGTTAAAGCAGGGGGTGGGGGGCATTTTTTATGGCTCCCTTTGGGACACAGTAGGGATTACTGTCCCTTGTGTCTGGTCAGTGTTGGTTGGTGTCACTGAGCATTCCTCTAGCTAATGTGCTACTGCCACTGGGGAGACAAAAGTGGTCTTAGAGAGTCCTGTGTATTTAAGTACTATGACTTTCTACATCCATAGTCAGGAATCTGTATGGCAACATGAAGTTTGTTTTCCAGTTCCCAGACCAAAAGCTCTTGAGATCATTAAGGGAAAAATGGCATAGTTTTATGTTTTCTGTATAGATACTTCATGCGTACTGTTTCCAGTTTAGATTAAAAATACAAAAATAATCTCAAAAGAGGATTTGTACGTGGCTTGCCTTCTTTAAGTTTGCTATGTGCTTGTCATTGATCTCTTAATGAACAAGTCTTAACCTGTATTGGAATATTGCTACCGAGCTGAGACAACAAAGTCTTTTGAAATAAAGTGTGCCAGTGTCATTTGATGTATGCTTTTCTAAAACAAATGGAATCTTATGCTGTTGTTAAGGAGGATTTTTCTTTTGGTGGAAGATAAAAGGAACATAATTTAATAGAGATGTGTGTGATCCTTTTGTAAAATCAGTTTTGATTTCATACAGAAATGTTATATTTCCTCCCTTAAATTTCTAACATAATCTGTATAAACAACTTAAAAGTACTGTGACTTGTCCTGAAATGTCATAGCACTAAAACAAGATGATCTTACTGGCTTGAGGTC